>NC_088795.1:72025543-74425543 GCF_011386835.1 Chrysemys picta bellii | reverse complement strand
ATACACCCCTGTATTCAGACCCTCCACACTACTGTAATAATCTTTGTACAAGGTATGCCTTGTCCTGTATCAATTGAAAGCTCAGAACTTGCTGATCAGTATGTGTGTATGAGAAGTTATAAGATTCCCCTGTATGATATTAACACACGTTCCAAAATCCAAAGCCCCACCCAGGCAGAAGTTGGCAAACAGGTCTGTCCAACACAAAAGAATGTGTGCTTGCATTAATTTGCATTTAAGCAGTAAACAGAATCATCAAGCAGGAAGAGAAAACAAACCAAGCTCAAACGGATGACAAAAACAGCAAGGAACATCCTACCACATAGGCTCTTTGTTTCCTAGCTCTCCGCTGGAAATGTTTTTCAAGAGGGGGATTGAAACTATAAAAAGGGGGCAAACATCTCAGGGGACCCTCTCTCTCTCCCTGCGCCTCGCATTCTCTGCACCTGAGGAGAAAAGGGAAACAGTACATTTCCTAGACCTGAAGAAGAGCTTTGTGTAAGGGTATGTCTACACTACGGGATTAATCCGAATTTATATAATTCGAATTTTGGAAACAGATTGTATAAAGTCAAATGTATGTGGCCACACTAAGCACATTAATTCAGTGGTGTGCGTCCATGTACCGGGACTAGCGTCGATTTCTGGAGCACTGCACTGTGGGTAGCTATCCCATAGCTATCCCATAGTTCCGACAGTCTCCTCCACACATTGGAATTCTGGGTTGAGAGCCCAATGCCTGATGGGGCCAAAAATATTGTCGCAGGTGGTTCTGGGTATATCCTCCCCCCCCCCTCCAGGGAAGCAACGGCAGACAACCGTTTCGCGCCTTTTTCCTGGGTGAATAGTGCAGACGCCATACCACGGCAAGCATGGAGCCCGCTCAGCACAAGACAGCAGTCATGAACATTGTAAACAACTCGTGCGTTATCGTGCAGTTTATGCTGAACCAGAACCTGCAAAACCAGGCGGCAAGGAGTAGGCTACGGCAGCACGGCAGCGAGAGTGATGAGGATATGGACATGGAATTCTATCAAACCGTGGGACCCGGTGCTTTGGAGATCATGCTGTTAATGGGGCAGGTTATAGCCATGGAACGCCGATTCTGGGCCCAGGAAACAAGCACAGACTGGTGGGACCGCATAGTGTTGCAGGTGTGGGACGATTCCCAGTGGCTGCAAAACTTTCGCATGCGTAAGGGCACTTTCTTGGAACTTTGTGACCTGCTTTCTCCTACCCTGAAGCACCAGAATACTAAGATGAGAGCAGCCCTCACAGTTGAGAAGTGAGTGGTGATAGCCCCGTGGAAGCTTGCAACGCCAGACAGCTACCGGTCAGTCGGGAATCAATTTGGAGTGGGCAAATCTACTGTGGGGGCTGCTGTGATGCAAGTAGCCAAATCACTGAGGTGCTGCTACAAAAGGTAGTGATTCTGGGAAATGTGCAGGTCATAGTGGATGGCTTTGCTGCAATGGGATTCCCTAACTGTGGTGGGGTGATAGATGGAACCCATATCCCTATCTTGGCACCGGAGCACCAGGGTACCCAGTACATAAACCGCAAGGGGTACTTTTCAATGGTGCTGCAAGCACTTGTGGATCACAAGGGATGTTTCACCAACATCAACGTGGGCTGGCCAGGAAGGGTTCATGATGCTCGCGTCTTCAGGAACACTAACCTGTTTAAACGGCTGCAGCAAGGGACTTACTTCCCGGACCAGAAAATAACCGTTGGGGATGTTGAAATGCCAATAGTTATTCTTGGGGACCCAGCCTACCCCTTAATGCCATGGCTCATGAAGCCATACACAGGCAGCCTGGACAGGAGTCAGGAGCTGTTCAACTACAGGCTGAGCAAGTGCAGAATGGTGGTAGAATGTGCATTTGGCTGTTTAAAAGGTCGCTGGCGATCGTTACTGACTCGCTCAGACCTCAGCCAAACCAATATCCCCATTGTTATTTCTGCTTGCTGTGTGCTCCACAATCTCTGTGAAAGTAAGGGGGAGACCTTTATGGCAGGGTGGGAGGCTGAGGCAAATCGCCTGGCTGCTGATTACGCGCAGCCAGACACCAGGGTGATTAGAAGAGCACACCAGGAAGCGCTGTGCATCAGAGAAGCTTTGAAAACCAGTTTCATGACTGGCCAGGATACAGTGTGAAATTTCTGTTTGTTTCTCCTTCATGAAAACCCAGCCCCTTTATTGACTCATTCTCTGTAATGAACCCACCCTCCCCCTTCCCCCAGCTTGCTTTCAAAGGAAATAAAGTCACTATCATTTAAAAATCATGTATTCTTTATTAATTGATTATAAACAAAGGGAGAGAACCGACAAGGTAATCTGGGTGAGGTTTGGGAGGAGGATAAGAGGGAAGGAAAAGGCCACTGAAAAAATTCAATATAATGACAGCCTTTTGGTTGGGCTGTCCACTGGGGTGGAGTGGGAGGGTGCACGGAGCCTCTCCCCCCCATGTTCTTACACGTCTGGGTGAGGAGGATATGGAACATGATGAGGGGGGAGGGAGGTTATACAGCAGCTGCAGCGGCAGTCTGTTATCCTGCTGCCATTCCTGAAGCTCCACCAGATGCCGGAGCATGTCCGTTTGATCACGCAGCAGCCCCAGCGTTGCAGCCTGCCACCTCTCATCTCGAGCGTCCCTCATGACCTCACGTTCACTGGCATCTTTCCTAAATTTAGACACCGTGTCCTTCCACTCATTCAAATGAGCTGTTTCATTGTGGGTGCATTCCATTATTTCCGTGAACATCTCGTCTCGCATCCTCTTTCTCCGCCGCCTTATCTGAGATAGCCTTTGGGATGGAGGAGGGAGGCTTGAAAAATTTGCAGCTGCTGGAAGGAGGGTTGAAAAAAAGAGAGAAGTTTTCAAAATGATACATTTTACAGAACAATGCTTATACTCTTTCATGGTGAACAACACTATTCACATTACATAGCACATGTGATTTCAGTACAAGGTCGCATTTTCCATCTTAATATTGAGTGCCTGTGGCTTTGGTGTTAGAGATCACAGACGCAGGTCCGGGCAACAGAATTCAGCTTGCATGCGGCCATGGTAAGCCATTGTCTTTCAGCTTCTGCGCCCTCCTCTCCCACATACCAAGCAAAGCCCGTTGACTGCTAACCCCCCCACCCCCCCTCCCGCCATGAATTATCTGGGATGATCGCTGTACCCCTCCCCCCACCGCGTGGCTGGTAACAGGGAAGATTCCTGCTAGCCAAACGCGAAAAGCTCAGGGCCAATTCCCCCTCCCCCCCCCTACGCTTGGCTAACTGCAGGGAAGGATTTCTTTTCAGCCACAGGCAAACAGCCCAGTAGGAACGGCCACCTCTGTCCCCTTAATTAAATTCCCATATTTCAACCAGGTTACCATGAGCGATATCACTCTCCTGAGGATTACACAGCGAGATAAAGAAGGGATGTTGCTTGAATGCCAGCAAACATCGGAACCATACGCTGCCAGGCTTTGTAATGCAATGATACCAGATTACTTGCTGCAAGCATGGCGTGGTCAAGTGTCCTACCATGGAGGATGGAATAAGGCTGCACTGCCCAGAAACCTTGTGGCAAACCTTTTGGAGTACCTCCAGGACAGCTTCATGGAGATGTCCCTGGAGGATTTCCGCTCCATCCCCAGACACGTTAACAGACTTTTCCAGTAGCTGAACTGGCCGCGAATGCATCCCAAGTCCTCAGGGCAAAGTAATCATTAAAAAACGCTTGTTTTAAAAGCAAGTTTTATATTTTAAAAGGTAAACTCACCTGAGGCCCTTCCATGGGGTCATGGTCTTGGATATTAGCTTTACTTCAGTCAGGCTGAGAAAAAGATCCTGGCTGTTGGGGAGAATGGAGTGCTGGGTGCTCTCCGCAAGCTCGTCGTCCTCCTCCTCTTCTTCCCCGTCTGCAGAATTCTCAGGTGTAGCTGATGAGATTATTCCCGCCTCGGAATCCACAGTCAGAGGTGGGGTAGTGGTGGCGGCCCCCCTTAGAACTGCATGCACCTCGGCATAGAAGCAGCATGTCCGTGGCTCTGACCCGGAGCGACCATTTGCCTCCTTTGTTTTTTGATAGGCTTGTCTGAGCTCCTTGACTTTCACACGGCACTGATCCGAGTCCCTATTGTGGCCTCTCTCCATCATGCCCTTGGAGATTTTTTCAAAAGTTTTGGCATTTAGTCTTTTCGAACCAAGTTCTGCTAGCACTGAATCCTCTCCCCATATAGCGATCAGATCCAGTACCTCCTGTACGGTCCATCCTGGTGTTCTTTTTTGATTATCGGCCTGCATGATTACCTGTGCTGATGAGCTGAGCTATCTGTGGTTACCTGTGCTCTCCACGCTGGGCAAACAGGAAATGAAATTCAAATGTTTGCGGGGCTTTTCCTGTCTACCTGGCCAGTGCATCCGAGTTCAGATTGCTGTCCAGAGCAGTCACAATGCTGCACTGTGGGATAGCTCCCGGAGGCCAATACCATCGAATTGCGGCCACACTAACCCTAATTCAAAATGACAATATTGATTTTGGCGCTACTCCGCTCATCGGGGTGGAGTACAGAAATCGATTTTAAGAGCCCTTTATTTCAAAATAAATGGCTTTGTTGTGTGGACGGGTGCAGGGTTAATTCAATTTAACGCTGCTAAATCCGAATTAAAGTCATAGTGTAGACCAGGCCTTAGTGTGAAAGTTTGTCTCTCTCACCAACAGAAGTTGGTCTAATACAAGATATTACCTCACCCACCTTATCTCTCGGTGTCCTGTCAGATGCCAAGAATCAACCAATACACCTAGTTTCAGCAGCTCTCTCAGACTCCCACTTCTCAAATTAAAAAATATAAAAAAGAAAAGAAAAGACAACTAATGTTGATATGTTCAACTGCAGGAAGACTTATCACCCTATTGCTCTTGTGATCCATGCCTGCCTAGTGATTCATAATGTGCCGCTGATAGTCTAAAGAGTGAACCCACACCCAGCCTCCTGGCTGGAGGAAAAGAGCCACTTTAGGAGGGGTAGGATAGCCCACAAGACAGGGAAGGAACAAATGCAAATGATGGCACCTCAGAATGAAGAGGTGAGAAATAGTCTAGGTTGGGATGCTTTGGAAGATCTGGTAGATTAAAAAATAAGTTACTTGTAGTATCAGAGAATATTCTGTATACAACAAAAAAGGCTTTAATAGCCTCTGACTATCTTGCTCGGTCTTAAAAAATACTAGAATGTATGGAAAGTCATAAGGAGATTTACCCTACTGATTAATGTAGAGACTATTAATGAATCTAAATGGGTTGCTTAAAAGAAAACATACAAACACATTCCCCTGGGACAAATCCCAGACTCCTTAATTCCCTGTTAAAATCAGGTGAGGCTTTGGTCCATTGTTTCAGTGGGAATGACTGATTACAATATGATTTTTCCCAAGTAGATAACAGAGATGTTTATATGAATAATTTCACTGAGTTTTTTGCATACTCAAATCCTTTTCCCCAAGCTAATGTCTTTACATGAGAACTTTCTATTGTGCTATGGAGTAAACAGCATGGAAACAATGTCAGTGGTTACTTTTAGAAGTTTCTTACTATTTGATCCTGTATCGCAGTACAACCTATCCAATGTTAATGACTTCCATCTGGTGTATGTTATGTCGAATATCACATTCTGATATGTGTTAGAAAAATTAAAACTTAGTATTCTTTTAAGATTTAGTAAACAAGAGAAGATAAATTACACAAAGCAACAAAGGATTTAATTTAAATCTAGTATTTGAACTTTTTTTCCCATTGTGAAAAAGTCTTATTTAGCAAAGGCTGGATTCCAAAGCATAATAGAACTGTTGAAATCAGATAATGAAGATCTATTTAGGTCATGTAATTCATCCTTTTGCCAATATAGTTATTTTACCATGTAGAGACACAAATATAAATGGTAGAAAAAAAAAACATTGTCACACTGTGTTGTAAAGATGATGTTTTAAATAATAATCTTATATTAGAACTCATGTGAGTAAAGATTTTTCTAGTCAGTGAGGGTTTCTGGACCAGGTTAGTGAGGATTCAAATATCTAAACTTATTTCCTAATATTACTGTGGTCGGCTACAGTGCTTTCATAATACAAACATATCAGCTGACAGTCAAAAGGAAAATTAAGCCATTCAAAATACTTCTGCTTAACTTTTTTAAAGACTTTGTAAAAAGATAGCATGTGAAACTGAAAAATAGGGCTGGAAGTATTATGTAAGCTCAACAAAACAACAATTTTTATGGAATGTAACACTTTGCTTTTTAATTGTTACTGCACCACTTGTGAATGTGACCATCTGACTATAGTTTTTTTTGTTATGTTATCAAGCTTCTGATAATGGGAAAGATTGTTTGTTTAGACTGTGTAGCTCTTCACTTTAATTCACTATGGCTCCAGTGTGACATGTTAAAACAGTTATCAATGGAAAATCCAAATTTCCCAGAAAAACTTAAAAGAGCACCCCTGTGAATTGAAATTATCTCCTCCGAAAGCTAATTAGTACACTTAGAATGTAGTGGTATAGGAAATCTGTCCCTTTACTGTCTCTTCTGTTTTATGACATGCTTCTAGTTGATATGAAAGTGTATAGTTATTTGCTTTTATTGCGCCTTTTATTTATTCATTTACATGTGTGAGAAAGGACATAAAACTAAAATAATCCAATAAATTAGGAGCTATTTTTTGAAACAAGAATCCATAGTTAAAAACCAATATTTTATCCTTTATTTTATTTAAAAGAAAACAGCGAGGTTTCCAATTAATAGAAAATTTTAAACGAGTCTCCTAGAGCAGTTATTGCAAGCAAATATGGAATACTTCCAAAATTAAATAAATTCTATCATTTTCTGTTCACCAAGGGACTGATTCAGGGAGAAAAAAAAATGCATCAATGGCTGCTAGCCAGAGAGTGGTACAGAATGCTGCATTCTGTACCACTCTCTTCCAAATCTGACTCTGCCTAACTCCATCACTGCCTATGACTGAGGAGCAATTCCGTCTGATTTCCTAGAATGGTTGTAGATTCTTTGTCTGACAGACTTGTCTGTGAAGAATTTTAAAACTGACACACTGTAAAGATTTCATGCCATCTCAGGAGAGAAGCTCTCATCCTGGGAGATGAAGCAAGGAATCTCTCCATCCAAAAACTATGGGCTTGATCAGCAGTTGTTTGGATTGATTAGGCCCTATTTGATGGAAGCATAAAGATGATGAGAGCGTGTTGTTGGACAATGGGAATTTATTTTAAAATATTCATGTAACTTACTATCACCCTGTGCAAGTTTCACCTCCCACCCAACTTTAACTTTGCCCTTATAGTTGGCATAATTACATATTACTGGGAGTCTGTAAAATCCCATTTCCTTCCACCTGCACTGCTCTGCATTAGGGTTAACAGCTACAGTAACTCCTCACTTAACGTTGTAGTTATGTTCCTGAAAAATGCGACTTTAAGCAAAACGGTATTAAGTGAATCCAATTTCCCCATAAGAATTAATGTAAATAGGGGGGGTTAGGTTCCAGGGAAAAAAAATATATTTATTTTGGTCTGGTGAAAATACACACACACACACACACACACACAGTAGAAGTTTTAAACAAACAATTTCATACTGTACACAACAATGATGATTGTGAAGCTTGGTTGAGGTAGTGAAGTTAGAGGGTGAAAGAGGATGGAATATTTCCCGGGGAATGCCTTACTGCTAAATGATGAACTAGCATTCAGCTGAGCCCTCAATGGTTAATACATTGTTGTTAATATAGCCTCACACTTTAAAAGGCAGCACGAATGGAGGGAAGAGAGACAGCATGGCAGACAGAGACAGATACATACACCCTCTGTGTGGAAGAGAGAGAGATGTGCATTGCCCCTTTAAGTAGGCTGACACCACTCTAAGTACATTGCCTTTAAAAAAAAAATCAGGAAGTTGAGACAGCAGCTGCGGCTAGCAAGCTCTCTCCGATCTGAGCCCTGTCCTGTCCCCACCCTGCTCTATATGGAGAAGGGGTCAGCGGGGGGCAGGAGTAAGGGGGAGGGGGCACCCTGACATTAGCCCCCCTCTTCTCCTTTATTTTTCCTTATCAAAATAAATAAACAATGTCATAACAAACAAGAATCCAAGTGAAATTCAAGCTCTATAGGACAGATATTCTCTCCACAAACAATAACATCTCTCCTGGTTGTAGTTTTATTATGAAGCTATTATTAGCATATCCCACATATCTATTCAAGGGACACCATCATAGGACCTAATCACATCAGCCACACCAGCAGGGGCTCATTCACCTGCACATCTATAATGTGATATATGCCATCATGTGCCAGCAATGCCCCTTTGCCATGTACATTAGCCAAACTGGACAGTCTCTACGGAGAATAAATGGACACAAATCAGACGTCAAGAATTAGAACCAGTCAGAGAACACTTCAACCTCCCTGGACACTCAATTACAGACTTAAAAGTGGCAATTCTTCAACAAAAAAACCCTTCAAAAACAGACTCCAATGAGAAATTGCAGAACTGGAATTAATTTGCAAACTAGACACCATCAAATTAGGCCTGACAAAAGGCTGGGAGTGGATGGGTCATTACACAAACTTAGGGGGAAAATTAGCATGGGGAAATAATTCTACTGTTACTCACACCTTCTTGTCAACTGTTTGAAATGAGCCACCCTGGTTACCACTACAAAAGTGATTTTCCTCCTGCTGATAATAGCCCACTTTAATTGAATTGTCTCATTAGAATTGGTAAGGCAACCCCCATCTTTTCATGTACTCTGTATATTGTGACAAAGTTCCTCCTCTACCTTGGTGGGTCCCGCGCTTATTGGCGGATTTGCTCGCTTCACAGATTCACCCTGTGGGTCAGGAAACAATCCAGAGACCTTCCCCTCTGGTAGAAGCTATAGACCAAGTCAATTCTTCCTGTGTTTGATCAGGAGTTGGGAGGTATGGGGGGAACCTGGGCCCACCCTCTACTCCAGGTTCCAGCCCAGGGCCCTGTGGACTGCAGCTGTTTAGAGTGCCTCCTCATACAGTTGCACGACACCTACAACTCCCTAGAGGCTACTTCCCCATGGCCTCCTCCCAACATCTTCTTTGTCCTCACCACCAGACCTTCCTCCTGATGTCTGATAACGCTTGTACTTCTCAGTCCTCCAGCAGTACACCTACTCTCTCAGCTTCTTGCACACCTCTTGCTCCCAGTTCCTCACACACACTTCCTCTTCTTTGGCTCCCTCTGGCTTGACTGGAGTGAGCCCTTTTATAGCATCAGAGGGGCCTTAATTAGAGTCAGGTGCTTAATTGCCTCACCTGACTCTTAGCAGGTTAATTGGAGTCAGGTGGTCTATTAGCCTGGAACAACCCCTGCTCTGGTCACTCAAGGACCAGAAAACTACTTATCCAGTGGCCAGTATATCTCCCTTCTGTTACTCTGCTGTTCCCAACTGGCCTGGGTCTATCACAATATATATATATTTTCCTACTGTATTTTACACCCCATGCATCTGATGAAGTGAGTTTTAGCCCATGAGAGCTTATGCCCAAATAAATGTATTAGTCTCTAAGGTGCCAAAAGGAAGTATGTCTTCACGCAACACAGAGTCAACCTGTGAAACTTGTTGCCAAGGGAAGTTATGAAGGCCAAAAGTATAACTGGGTTCAGAAAAGAATTAGATAAGTTCCCAGAGATAGATCTATCCCAGCAATGTTTATTAGCCATGATGATAAGGGATGCAACCTCGTGCTCCGGATCTCCATAAAGCTCTCACTGCCAGAAGCTGGGACTGGACAATAGAGGATGGATCACTTGAAATTGCCCTGTTTGTTCATTCCCTCTAAAGTATCTGGCACTGGCCACTGTCAGAAAACAGGATACTGAGCTAGATGGACCATTGGGCTGACCCAGTACAGCAGCCCTTATGTTCTTCTGCGAAAAGATGGGAGAAATAAAAATTTCAGTCAATATGAGGGAAGATTGTTCCTTGGCAGTCTACAGGAAGAATAATATTAGGTCCTGTCGACCAAGGATCGAGAGAGAGAGACTCTCATTTTACATAACCTGCATTCAGTTTGATCTGCTAACACTGTTCTCCTTCTCCTGTTATAAACATGCATGTAAAAACCTTCAAGAGACCAAATCTAATTTGGGCCAGAGGTACTGACCTAAAGATTTGTAAAGAGCTGCTGGTGGCTCATGGAGATTAATTCTGAAGGTTAAATCAAAATCCCCCGTTTATGAAATGGCAATTGGTTGCTGTGGAAAAGGTGATGTAATTCCAGGTAGTAAAAAATAGCAGCAGCAAATGAACACTCTAAAATGAAGAGACTGTTTACCTGCAATGCCCCTAGTAGAAGGGGGGAAAAACTGATATGAGATTAAAAAATATATTCTATTTAGAAACAATGAAGTATTGGATGATTCTTAAAACAACAAGCATGACCAGGGCTGATTAATCTGTTTGTTTTCGTTTCCTAATATGCTGTACCCCTAGACAGGCCCGATAACCTTTCCTCCCTATTTGCTCATTTTCATCCTTGATCCCAGACTAACACCATCCTCTCCTTGATAGATCTGTGATTCTTTCCATCCTATTTGCACTGCAATCTTTCCTTCTGTTCCCCATTGGACAATCTGACAAGGATTTCCTTTCCCACCAGTGCTTTCCTCAGACTCTTAGTGAAGCCCTGCTGAAGTCTGTCTGTTCCCATCCATCCAACTCCAACTTCAGCTTTCTTTTCCTTTCAATCTGCTCTTTAATGGATCATCTGCTCCAACATAAATATGGGGAAACGGTCAGTTATCTCCACCTCTTCAACAATGGAGACAATATACATGTGCTCAGAAGTTCAGATCTTATAAGAATCTGTACTTTCGGGTGTTTATCTGAATCTTTTCCAAGTTTCAGAGATAAGAGGTTGTTTTGTTGATTGGTTTTTATAGTTCCCCTTACTGGACCTTCAGCACCATGATACATTTCAATACAGCTATATCCCCCTCTGCAACTCCCTCCAACAAGTGGTCTTTGACCAACTCTGCCTTGGATAATCCTTCATCTCTTTTTCTGCTGGGAAAAGGGCCAGTACCTTTTTTAATTTGGGCACTCTGGATCTTCCAGATTAGAAGAGCTCTGGACTGCATCAAATACCATCAAGCTCCAGAATGCATATGATCTGACAGAAGAAACTGGACCAGGCCTCAGAGAAGCTGACAGTCTCCTGGCCCTGTGTATAGTATGTATGTGAAAGAGCTCTTCTATTACTCCCTGTGTTCTGATTCAGGGCTCTGCCAAACAAAACTGCAAGATTTTCAGGAGGCTAAGCCAATAATGCATTTTCTTCGTCCCCCCTTTCCCCCCCCCAGTCAGAGTACAAAAGCTTCTGGAGGAGCTCAGTAGCTGCCTATGCAAGAGTTTTGAGTGATCTGGGGGCACCAGTGGTGTCTTCACATCCCTCCCACCTGGAACTACATGAGGGCAACTGTGGGCTCCATTTCCTGAAAAGAGGCAGGAGGATCATGGAGATGGAGCTGCTGAAAGGGTAGAAGGCTGGAGAGAGCTGTAAATTGGTTAGGAAAGGCTTAGTTTATCCAAACCAGTATGAACTTTTAAAAGGTTTGGGAATCTGACAAAGGTTTATGCTGGATCATTTTTTTAAAACCAATTCTCTATCCCTAGTTCTAATCACAGCTGACCTAGTGATTCATTTAGTTACTCCGAGCAAATCCAAACTTGACCACCCTGTGCTTCAGTGCAAACATCTGAGAAATGGAGTAAAGTAAGAGATCCTCCTCATTAAAACCAGATGCTCTGCATGAGCTGGGATATTCTCTTATCCTAGCCCCAGACACAAAGATGAAAACCTTAGAGGAAAGGCATCCTTGTAGGGGGGAAAACCTGCAGTAGTTGATATGAGTAGTTGAATAGGTGACAAAGAAAGCACAACTCTATTTCTTAAATATGCTATGTCTCTGACAAAGAAATTCTTTTGAGTAGTAAAGATTTGGGGAAATGGGCAAAATTTAGCCCTGACTTAGTAGCTACAGCTCTTATGGGAGTGTTGGAAGCTTAGCACCTCTGTACAAATCAGATAATTTAATTAAGTGACTAAATATGACATTAGGTGCTTAAACTGAGATACCCAAGTTTCAAAATTTTGGCCACAGCCTCCACCAGATTTTTAAATAAACTATGCTACCTCTCCCCCGCCCCCCGGCTCAAAACTTTAAAAAAAAAATGATGAATAGTCAGGATAGCAAATATACTGTTTGTAGAATTTTAAAAGGCTAGGCTTTCCTAGATCTTGAGCGTTTAAAAATCAGATTTCTTTCATGGGAGATGGACATAAGAAATCGAACCAGTTCAAGCCAGGGGCAGGAACAGGAGACAATATCAAAGAAATTTTAGGCTCCAAAAGCAACTTAGCCATCTTGTTGGGGACAAAGTCCCATTACATGTTTGAACAGCACCTAGTGCAAAGGCCACAACCAAGCTGGGCCTCATTAGGCACGACTGAAATGTAAATATTAATTTATTTAACACTTGATTCAGATATCAGAGGATCCAGCAGGACTACAGTTCACAAACCAAGCCTTATTTTTGAGATGGTGAACTTTTTGTTAAAAGCATTATCTTGAATCCAGGCTTTACAAATAGCCTCAGGCTGAAATGAGCTTTCTACTTCCATTACTTATTATCTAACTTGTGCTAGAGAAATGAGAGCAGAATATTTTGCAACAGCACTATGAGACCTCTGTACATCCAGGTACTTATAAATCTGGAAACAACTGAATATTCTCAGGTGAAGGTACTGAAGTTAGAGACTGAGATGCAATCTTTTCTCACAGCTCGTGAGTTTTAATAAATGTATTAATAAGAATAGCTTACAGTGCACAGTATATTAAAATATACTACACAGCATGTCAAAGTAAGTCTTTAGCAACAACACACACAATTAAATTCTACACCCTGACTGAGTAAAAGAAGTTAAAGACAATATATGGGTTGTCCCTCCTGCCCTATATTCCCAGGAGTTTCATTCCGGATTGATTTTTCTTCATTATTGGGCCATCTGAAGTTGCTTTCAGAGTGGTAATAAAATTTTTAATTAGCTGTTAATCCTACATGATAGAACAATCACCCCTCGTTGTCTGGAGATAGAACATGTCCATGAGCAGTAGATGCCAAAAATAGCTGGAGGCAATGGGATAGTTAAAAAAAAAAAGGGGGGGGATGAGGAAACTATGGATCCATATTAGGGCCATTAGTACTACATAAAAGATCTCTGTAACCCTTATAAGTGCCCTCCCTCCCTGCCATTCCTCAGTATCCATTATATTCAGTTAACATGGGCCTAAGCCTTCCCCTCCCCATGGCCAGAATCTGTGTCATTCCAATAAGCAGAGCTATGCGACATGGGGGCACCCTGAACCTCAGCATGCAAAGTGTTTGCAGGCAGCCTTGGGAGAAGCAAGAATAAGCTGCTGGAGCCATGCTTACACGGACGCGCCTGCTTTCCTGCACAAAAAGGGATCATATGTTGGTCATGGGGGGGTACTCCAGCTCTGAGGCAGCAGCGAAGACTACAGAGTGGCTCTGCTTCTGTTCCATAGCCTGAAGAGGGAAAGCAATTCCTTCCCTCCTGCCCCTACACTGAGATCCCACTGGACACTTGGGCCTGTGCGCTGATGTCAGAATTTGGCCATTTGCAAACGTTTAATGAAATATTTCGTTAAAATCTTAAAACAATGTTTAATCTAAAAAAACAAGCTATGTAAACACTTGCCAGAGTTAGTCCTTTCTTTCACCAGATTTCAAGCTTTTGTATTGGTTTTCATGAACCTGAACATTTAAAATGTACTTTTCCAGAAATAATCGACTAACCTCATTAGTGATATCTTCAAAACAGGATCATTTGCCACATTATAAATCACCATTGGTGATGCTGGCTTTCCAGCTGACTAATCTTAAAGTAACTCATCTAACTTACTCACTGTCTATCTGTTTTAGGTGAATGAACCACAACAAGTTGATCTTCAGACCTCCTGAGAGAGAGAAGCCATAATAAAGGAGAGGGAATGGTATTTCATAATGTTGAAGTGTCAACAAAACCCACTGCATCGATACCTCAGCTTGCAGACTTTTGATCACAGAATTATCAGACACCATAGTAGCTGGATTTAACTGCCACTGAAAAAGCTAATCTCAAATTGCAGCTACTGCATTAAAATGAGTATTGGAAATTAGAAATAGGTGGTCATGAAAATAACCTCCTTTACCTGCCATGTGTGTGTAATAGCACGTGTTTTGCTTGCATCATCTGTAGAGAAAGCTTCACTGTAATTTCAAGTATAAAATCCATGAGGTTTTTGTTCAAGAATCAGGATTCCCCAGTGTACACTCCTGTCATAACTATAAAGGGAAGGGTAACAGCCCTCCTGTGTACAGTACTATAAAATCCCTCCTGGCCAGAGACTCCAAAATCCTTTTACCTGTAAAGGGTTAAGAAGCTCAGGTAACCTGGCTGACATCTGACCCAAAGGACTAATAAGAGGACAAGATACTTTCAAATCTTGGTGGGGGGAAGGCTTTTGTTTGTGCTCTTTGTTTTGGGGGTTGTTCGCTCTTGGGACTGAGAGGGACCAGACATCAATCCAGGCTCTCCAAATCTTTCTGAACAAGTCTCTCATATTTCAAACTTGTAAGTAAACAGCTAGGCAAGGCATGTTAGTTTTTATCTTTGTTTTCTCAACTTGTAAATGTACCTTTTTGCTAGAGTGTTAATCTCTGTTTGCTGTAACTCTGAACCTAAAGCTAGAGGGGTTTCCTTTGGGTTCTTTAAGTTTGATTACCCTGTAAAGTTATTTTCCCTCCTGATTTTACAGAAATGATTTTTACCTTTTTCTTTAATTAAAAGCCTTCTTTTTAAGAACCTGATTGATTTTTTCCTTGTTTTTAGATCCAAGGGGGTTGGATCTAGATCCACCAGGAGTTGGTGGGAGAAAGGAGGGGGATGGTTAATTTCTCCTTGTTTTAAGATCCAAGGGGTTTGGATCTGTATTCACCAGGGAATTGGTGAAGAGTCTCTCAAGGCTACCCAGGGAAGGGAATTAGCATTTTGGGAGTGGTGGCAGCGGACCAGATCTAAGCTGGTAGTTAAGCTTAGAAGTTTTCATGCAGGCCCCCACATTTGTACCCTAAAGTTCAAAGTGGGGAAGCAGTCTTGACAACTCCTAATTAAAAATGCGTTGTTGCTATACAGTTCGATTGTATGTGCAAATATGTCAACTTTTAGTAAGGATCACTAAGTCATCCTCAGGCAGATGTTATTTTGCCAGGTGTGCTTTTGTAAAGCTTATAGCTGGATCTCTCTTCTTCTAAAGGGAATTTTTAAATTGGAGATGGGTGAACCTCCAGATTCAGAGGTTCAGTTCCAATAAGCACCTAAAAGTTTGGATGCTTATGTGAATTATCTAAACCACTCAAGTCCTCACAAATGGGTTGCAAGAATCATGGGAAATGACTCCGTCTCAAGATTTCCTGTAAATATCACAAGAACAGATTTTTCTTGCAACAGTTTGCCATTTTGTTTTTAGCCTGTTCCTAACTCTAGAAGTACAGAGACTTGAAAATGAAAACAAATAAAACACATATTAAACTCTTTCAAACCACAATGTTTGTTTTCAGTTTTGGGTGAAGTTTCAGGATCAGTTTTTGTTTTATCCAAACAGGCTTACTAAATCCTAATTTAAAACCCATTGGGTCAAATCCTAGGCCAGTTGAAGTCAGTGGAAAATCTCACACTGACTTCTATGCAGGGAAGATCTGACCTTTTGTATTTGATCAAATAT
The DNA here is from genome assembly GCF_011386835.1 of Chrysemys picta bellii. NCBI lineage: Eukaryota > Metazoa > Chordata > Testudines > Emydidae > Chrysemys > Chrysemys picta. Next base: position 74,409,655 of record NC_088795.1, on the reverse strand, counting down.
TTTATTATGGAAAGCAAGAATCCTATATAAAAATAAAGCCTTAAATCCAACCATATACTTCAACTGGAGAAATTCAATATAGCTATAAATATCAATGGCACCAAAGACATTTTCACGTTCTTTTGTGGGAGCTAAATTTATACTTTTGGGGAACTAAAAAGGTCTCACTTTTCAGCTAAAAGACTAACAGAGAGAAAGCAATTGGTTTTCAATGATCTAGAATACCTTTCATTTGCCATTTTTGAAGGGTAATTTGGCTGAATGTTGCTTGCTGAGGAAATTCCTCCTACTTTCCCTGCTTGTTCTCCTTGCCATTGTATCTGGTAAAATTTGAAAGGATGTTGGTTTAAGTTATGAGAGCATTAAAGCTACCAGTCCCACATTTCTACAAAATATTTCAGTTATGGACTTTCGTGAGGAAATAACTGTAACTCTAAGCAGCCCTGTATTCATACCCAAAATAATAATGTAATAATCTTTGTACAAAATATACCTTATGAGATATCATTTGAAAACTAATAACTGATCAGTAATATTCTTGCATGATGTATGTATGGGATTGGTTTTAAAGAGTTATGACGATATCTGGAATTATAATTAAAGTGTGTGTAATCCAGGTACATCAGGTTGAGGTCTATCCTAAACAAAGGAATGTGTGTTTACCTCAATTTACATATAAGCAGTCAATAGACCCATCAAGCTAGCAGGTGGTAGAGGCCAACCTAATACTAACAAGTAGGGAAAAAGACAGCATGGTGTCTACAACCAGCAGGAGAAGCTTCGTCTGGATTTTACTTTTCAGAAGAACCCATTTCAAAAGTTTACTGGTGTATAAAGATAGGGAGTCGGAATCTCAAGTGATAAGCAACTGAATCAATTGATTTTATACAATATTACTGTATTATAAAAGTTTGTGTGTGAGGGTTTTTCTGAAAATTAATGACACACTGTTGATTAATATCATTGTTAAATGTATATATTAACACAATATGAGGACATATGAATACTCATTGATATTATGTTTTCAAGTGTGTGGTTGAATAAAGGAAGATATCACATAACCATAATATCCAGATGAAAGCTCAAAGAGAGACAGTCACCTTTGTCTAGCTCCAGCTAGAAAGACATAATCTCTACTACTTGAACAGTTTTTGACCACATTAGTTCATGTGTTGATTACTTCCAGGCTGAACTGCTGTAAGTCAGTCTACCTAGGCCTAGATAAGAATTTAAAAGGAAGCTACCAGCTGGTACATAACACAGAAGCCTATTTCCTAAGTATGCATCCCCAGTGTGGCACAAAACCCAACTCTGTGAGGGACACTTGCATTCTTCTCACAGGAGAGATTGGAGATGTGGCATGGACAGGTGAGACAGGAGCAAAAGTGTCTTAAGACATTATAGAATCAGAGTTAGAACGGATCACAAATGTCATCTCGTCTAACCCCCTGCCAAGATTCAGGATTTGTTGTGTCTAAACCACCCAAGACAGCCTTCTTTTGAAAATCTCCAGTGAAGGAGCCCCCACAACATCTCTAGGCAGTCCGTTCCATTGTCCTTCTGTTCTTACAGTTAGGAAGTTTTTCCTGCTATGCTGTAATTTGAACCCATTGCCTCTTGTCCTGCCCTCTGTGGCAAGAGAGAACAACTTGTCTCCATCCAGTCATTAAGCTGTCTGACTATCTGATAACAGCTCTGCTGCCATTCTGCTCTCTGGATAATTTCTTGGTGTCCACCTCACTTATTTGGGGTGGGTGCTGATAAGATTTCTCCCCATTATGAATTAAACAGTGTCAAAATAGCTTTCTAAGTGATAAACCAACCTCAATGAGATCTTAATGGTTATGTTTTTTGGCTTCACTCATACACTGCATGTGATCCTAAAGACCACTTGTTTTCAACTGGAGTTCTGCACAGAGAGCTTGCACTCTTACTTCAGCTTTGATGCACATTTGTTTACATCTTACAAATTTCATTTTAAGTTTCAGGTTCAAGTGAACACAAGATCTCAAATCAAAACTAATTCACAACTGCTGAATTATACTGTCTTTTGTTAAAACCAGGCAAAACCACACATTTTGGATGATTTTGTTGCAAAACCATAAATTGGGTTCAATTTAAGTGGTCCTAGGTTCAGCTGAAAGATTTGTAAAACTTAGAAAAAACCTTTGAATTAGCCCTGTCTGCATTTCAAATTTGTAATAAAATCTGAAACTAGGGGAGTTTAAAATGGTTTTAGGTTTTGTTGCCAACATTTTGCATAGCTCTGGTAACTCCTTCCTAACCAGGGTGTGAGGGCTGGCATATGTTCAATAACCATCACACGCGATAGATGTTTCACTACCCACACTGGTACAGTCTCATGTTTTTCACATTTCTCCCAGAAGTGCCACTCCTAAAAAGTGATACCTCTAAGTGGTGAAATATAGCTAATTCTTAGGGGCTAACAAAGATCAGGGACTAATAGCATTGCCTAGAATACGAGAGCAAGAAAGATTTATATTTTCCTGCAGGACAAATAAAATATATTACGATCATTTGCGAGACATGGGTAATCCTACTCATAAAAGGGAGGTCTAGATAATTCACGATCTTATCAGTACTGAGTTATGAAAGCTTCCCCTCAAACAAGATAATTTCTGAATCCCAGCAATGAGGCAGAGTATACATAGCAAACACTTTCCCAGAACATCATGTACTTATTTCCCTTTAATTAACTCTCTCTCTGCCGCACAAACTCACTCCTTAGGTTGCAGAAAGACAAACCTATTTGTGATAAATATTTTTTTAAAACATCTTAATATTTTTAATTTATTTAGTGCTTGCAAAATGTGCTAGATTGTACAATTGTGGAAAACAAAGTCCTCTGTTTATACAGGGAACAAATACACTGGGGTCCCCATTCTGTTCCCATATACAAGAAGATATTGTCCAACCATTCTCTCCCTCTAGGGGGTTTCCCTTGATTTTTAATAAAGTAACACCCCTCTAAGATAAGCCTGTACTTTCAAATATAAAAGGGCTTTGCTCATCTGACTTCCTGCCCCACCTCTTTAGCTATCCTCTCTCAAGACAGACATTCAGCCTTTTCAATGACAAGAGTTGGAGATGATAAATCAGTGTGGAACCCTCCCTTATGATAGGCTGGTTGTCAGACATCCCCTTATGTGATGTCAGCCTTAGTGTCTATACTTTATTCCAGTGGGATCTACCAAAAAAGCAAACTTTGAACAAATTTTGACTGGCTGATTTTGACATGCATAGATAATATTTTTGATTGGAGCACATGGAGAAGAATGGGGTTATTTTTAAACTCAATACATTTTAAAATGGCCAATCCGCTTTTGTTCAACATTTTTCACCTTTGCTAGGAGATAAAAAAAATATTGAAATCTTTGGTCCAAAAATGTTTGCTTCATAAAGTTATAACTCCCTTATTCAGTTGTTCATAACAGAACTCAGCTTGATCTTAACTGGTGTGTGCACCTGCTATAATAATTTTATTTATCTGAAACAATCCATGTAACATTACTGGACAGTCTAATACAGAGTAGGTAAAATCAACTATCTTTTAAGTAGACCTGGTGGCAATTAAACATGATAAATAGCTGCTGCAATTCCAAGTTATTAGCCTTCACTTCTTTCAACTTCATTATTAATATGAATTTTCAACAGAAACAAACTGCTGAGAAATGTCTTAGAATCTGAAGACAGCCAAATGATGTTCAGGAAGACAAAATGAGAGCAAGGGTCATAAATATCCTTGTAAAAAGTTGAATAAAAATGAATCTTGGGCCAAGATCAGACAGATGAGCTTCCTTTTCCTTTTAACCAGACTTGGGGGTTAGTCTTTGTCAAGCAATGATAAAATGGATTAAATATGTTGGCGCTGAAGGCCAAAATGATTCAAGTCTTCCTCTAGTGATAGACTCCTGGGATTTATATTACACACACACATACACACACACACACACACACACACCATTTTCGTTCAGATAAGCTTAGTTAAAAGTACAAAACTACTTTATAATCATGTCAGATATATATATAGGCAGCTTAGGTGAAAATTCACTGCAGTACACAATACACAGAGCACTAGGGTGTCTAAAATGTTCAGTGAGCAGCTTATTACTGTCTATAAACACAACCCCCAAATAAGTTTGAAGGAAACACCTTGAAACAGGTGTAGATTTTTTTATTAACCTCATACAGTGAATTGATGGGGTTCTGATGAAAAACAAATATAGGACAAGTACTCCTCACTGACAGTTTATGACAGACACTTCACATGGCCTGATGTAGTCCCTGTGACTTTCCCCACCCAGAAGTTATAGGCATTTAGCACTTCGTTTTATCTTCTGGGGGCACGTCTGATCCTGTCACTGTAAGGTACCGATATATAGTTTTCAGACTTTTCTCATTACCTACAGGACCAAAAAACACAATTAAACATCCTTTTTAGCACCTGCAGACCACTGGAAAATGAGGGAAGTCAAAGAAAGGATGAATTGGACATGGAGGGTGGAAATAGGACATGAAAGTGCTCTGTTTTTCTATCAGTTTATGCAACACTGCAACTTCACCTCTTCCCTTCCTGTCCTGAATGGTTATGTAATGTTGATGGGCACTATAAAATAGTTGCTTTATTTCATATAAGAGGGAGAACTGGCTGAAGTTCATTGGTGGGTGAAGTAATTCATCCCTTATACTTAGTTTGTAAATTAATTTGTAAAGTGTTTTGAGATCCTTTGGGAGGAAACGTAAAATTTCCAAAAGTCCGTAAGTGATTTCAGTGCCTAAGTCACTTCTGAAATGTGACTTAGGCACCATCTGATATATAACATGTCCTCTAAGTTATTACCATTAGTCAGCTCAAAAAACAGTGGCTTTCTGATCAAGAAAAAAGAACAGGAGTACTTGTGGCACCTTAGAGACTAACAAATTTATTAGAGCATAAGCTTTCGTGGGCTACAGCCCACTTCTTCGGATGCATATAGAGTGGAACATATATTGAGGAGATATATATACACACATACAGAGAGCATGAACAGGTGGGAGTTGTCTTACCAACTCTGAGAGGCCAATTAAGTAAGAGAAAAAAAACTTTTGAAGTGATAATCAAGATAGCCCGGTACAGACAGGTTGATAAGAAGTGTGAGAATACTTACAAGGGGAGATAGATTCAATGTTTGTAATGGCTCAGCCATTCCCAGTCCTTATTCAATCCTGAGTTGATTGTATCTAGTTTTCATATCAATTCCAGCTCAGCAGTCTCTCGTTGGAGTCTGTTTTTGAAGTTTTTCTGTTGTAAGATAGCCACCCGCAGGTCTGTCATTGAATGGCCAGACAGGTTAAAGTGTTCTCCCACTGGTTTTTGAGTATTATGATTCCTGATGTCAGATTTGTGTCCATTAATTCTTTTGCGTAGAGATTGTCCAGTTTGGCCAATGTACATGGCAGAGGGGCATTGCTGGCACATGATGGCATATATCACATTGGTAGATGTGCAGGTGAACGAGCCCCTGATAGTATGGCTGATGTGATTAGGTCCTATGATGATGTCACTTGAATAGATATGTGGACAGAGTTGGCATCGGGCTTTGTTACAAGGATAGGTTCCTGGGTCAGTGTTTTTGTTCAGTGATGTGTGGTTGCTGGTGAGTATTTGCTTTAGGTTGGGGGGTTGTCTGTAAGCGAGGACAGGTCTGTCTCCCAAGATCTGTGAGAGTAAAGGATCATCTTTCAGGATAGGTTGTAGATCTCTGATGATGCGCTGGAGAGGTTTTAGTTGGGGGCTGAAGGTGACAGCTAGTGGTGTTCTGTTATTTTCTTTTTTGGGCCTGTCTTGTAGGAGGTGACTTCTGGGTACTCGTCTGGCTCTGTCAATCTGTTTTTTCAGTTCAGCAGGTGGGTATTGTAGTTTTAAGAATGCTTGATAGGGACCTTGTAGGTGCTTGTCTCTATCTGAGGGATTGGAGCAAATGCGGTTATATCTTAGAGCTTGGCTGTAGACAATGGATCGTGTGGTGTGTCCTGGATGGAAGCTGGAGGCATGTAGGTAAGTGTAGCGGTCAGTAGGTTTCCGGTATAGGGTGGTATTTATGTGACCATCGCTTATTAGCACAGTAGTGTCCAGGAAATGGACCGCTTGTGTGGATTGATCTAGGCTGAGGTTGATGGTGGGATGGAAATTATTGAAATCATGGTGGAATTCCTCAAGTGCTTCTTTTCCATGGGTCCAGATGATGAAGATGTCATCAATGTAGCGCAAGTAGAGTAGGGGCGTTAGGGGACGAGAGCTAAGGAAGCGTTGTTCTAAGTCAGCCATAAAAATGTTGGCATATTGTGGGGCCATGCGGGTACCCATAGCAGTACCGCTGACTTGAAGGTATATATTGTCCCCAAATGTGAAATAGTTGTGGGTGAGGACAAAGTCCAGCCACCAGGTTAGCTGTGACATTATCGGGGATACTGTTCCTGATAGCTTGTAGTCCATCTTTGTGTGGAATATTGGTGTAGAGGGCTTCTACGTCCATAGTGGCCAGGATGGTGTTTTCTGGAAGATCACCGATGGATTGTAGTTTTCTCAGGAAGTCAGTGGTGTCTCGAAGATAGTTGGGAGTGCTGGTAGCGTAGGGTCTGAGGAGAGAGTCCACATAACCAGACAAGCCTGATGTTAGGGTGCCAATGCCTGAGATGATGGGGCGTCCAGGATTTCCAGGTTTATGGATTTGGGTAGCAAATAGAATACCCCTGCTCGGGGTTCTAGGCATGTGTCTGTACAGATTTGTTCCTGTACAGATTTGTTTCTGATCAAGGAAAGTGATTATAAAACCCATGTACTGCTAATGCAGAAATATACATTTTTGCAGATTAAGAAAAATGCAGGACTTTAGTCATGCATCTATCAATTTGATTTGCTGCATTAAGATGCAACAAAAGATTTTCTCTCCTGTTCTAACATTGACCTAACGCTCTCCCAATCCATTTATGGAGCTAGTTCAAGCTTGTACCAAACGCACATAGTAGCTTAGTGATGTAGACTACAGTTAATTAACTATTTAAGTTGGACACCCAAATCTTACATCTGTACCTGCTCTCATTCAAAACAGGCATAAAGGATCAAGGAACAGAGTTTTACATATTGAGCTAAATTCTTTCAATGAGGGACAATATTAAGAACAAAGAAGCTGCCAAATCTCATTTCTAGGGCTCTTCAGCAGTCTTTGTTTTCTGCAAAATTTAAACTTTCTAAATAAATTCTGAGTCATGGTCATCCATTGAATAGTTTTCCCTTAAATCAATGTACACTAGTCCTTTTCCCCCCCCTGTCTTGCAGACAACTTTCTCCAGTCTGAAGTGGAAAAGATATAAGCTTATTTCATTCGTTTTAGAAGTTAGACTTTAGAACCTAGCAAGGATTTATTTAAATGCTAACCAAACAGCTGGTTAGTCAATGGAAATTGATGGATCTTATTACAGAGGAAAAATAGCTTGGGGTTTTGCTGTCACTCTTATTTTAAAGATTTAGTTTAATTGAGGCTAAGGGCGTTCCCTTTAATCCTCTTTTGATATTAAGTAGCTACAGAGGTAGTCACATTAGACAGTCTATTCCTTTCTGTAGTACCTTACACTTTGTTTAAAAAACAAAACAGCCTCCACAAAAAAGGGGATGCACAGATAAGATTACATTTATATATGCTATTTAAAACTAGCAATGGGTTATGGAGAAAAAGAACGGAATCTAGTCTGAAAGAACAATAAGTTACTAGAGGATTCAACATTCTAAGTATCAGAGGGGTAGCCGTGTTAGTCTGGATCTGTAAAAAGCAACAGAGTCCTGTGGCACCTTTAAGACTAAGAGATGTATTGCAGCATAAGCTTTTGTGGGTGAATGCATCTGACGAAGTGGGCATTCACCCACAAAAGCTTATGCTCCAATACATCTGTTAGTCTTAAAGGTGCCATAGGATTCTCTGTTGCTTTTAACATTCTAAGTGTACACATGAAAAACAAAGAGAAAAGAGCTTTAAATATAAATGGGAAGTGTGGACTAAATTCTGACATTCTGAGGAGTTGAGTTCAACTGGAGTTGTAGATACTTAGAAATTTGCAAGATTTGGCCTTTTTCTCTTATCAGAGTCCTACTAGAGTTCACTTGTCCCATCTTTGAGAAATAGAGATGCTCCACCTAGCAGTTACGCCAGTCAAGGCCTCAACTGAGCTTTCTAGAATGAGCAACTGAGCTGAGCAGCCAAGTATTCTATGTGCTGTATATGCACTTCTATGTGCTCATCTGACATGTCCTGGACTTCACTGCCACAGCAGCCAAGCTTTGACCCAATGTGGCTTAACTGACTTTTTTCCTCTCTAGAAAAACTGCTAGAATCTCCATTTTATGAGTTTCCTTGGCAACTGATCTGTATCCATTCCACTCATAACATTCTATAGCATGTTAAATTTCACAAAAACTATTAAATGAGGCAGCTTAAGAAAGGACAATCAGCTGGAGCCAAGATATTTTAAAGTAATGTTTCCTATATGCTAAACCCCATCCATACATCTTGTAGCTTTCTTCCTCCCCTCCACTCCCACCTTTCAAATTACCTTACTCATAACATTTGCAATATAATACATTTTTTAGCCAGTGGATAGATACATGGCTGTTTAAACTTCTGCATTGAAAGCTGTACCTCCCCATTATGGTGATTACTATAGTGTTTAATGATAGTACAAGATTTAGTAAATATTTGCCCATTAATATTATAACTAAGTGTTAAGTCCTGATTTTTTGGTACCTTAGTGCATATGTTCTTTTCTTTTTGGGTGCAAGCTGTAAGATATATCTGAACAGGACTCAGCAAAAGTACTAGTACGTGTGGTGCACCATCATGAGGGTGGAGTTTGGTAAAACAAATACTTGAGCACAGATGTCAAATATATTTATTTTTAGCCACATAAGGCAATCCATATGGATTTTACGTAGTGTACTTAATCAACAAAGGAAGTGTCTCTGATCACATTGGACTAGCTTCTGGTTGGCCAAGCAAAGCGGGATTTTGCACTCGATTTAGAATCATAGAAGATTAGGGTTGGAAGAAACCTCAGGAGGTCATCTAGACTTGATGGCATCTCTGTTGGTAACACGATAACTTTGGAACACTGCATCAGATCAATTCTAAAATTTCAGGCACCGTTCTAGGCATCAATGGGCACACTGGAAAGGTCTGATTTACAGGAAAGTCAGGGTCCCAGACTGCCTGGTGCTGCAGGCAGAAAAATCTCTTTGCTGCCCCTTGCTGCTGTCCTACATATGTCAGAGGCAGCAGCTTAATTTGCTGCATGGAGAGATTACCTGAAGCCTAACATACATAAGAGCCCTAAAGGGAGGAAGAATTACATTGGGAGGAGGAGGAGGAGGGGAGAAGTGGGAACCCAGAGAAGTGGCAGAAGCAAGAACACAAAGAGGGAAGTGGAAGATGAGGGGGGAGGAAGCAGGAACCAAGAGAGGATTGGGGAGCAGTGCGGGGGGAGCAGGGACCTGGAAGGGAGGCGTGTGGAGAATGGACGTGGCAATGGAGAGTTGGGGAAGTGGATGGAGGGCAAAGGGAGTAGGGGGGAGAAGTGGTGGTGATGAAGGGAGCTGGGGTAGGGGTAGGCATGGAAGCAGGGAGTCAGTGGAAGTGGAGCTAGGACAGGGAAGTAGGGGCCTGGTGGGGAGCAGAAAGCAGGTTTCTGGGGAAAAGGGATAAACAAGGACCTCAAGATATGTGAAATGGAGATAGGGAGGAATACAGAGACCCTGGAATACAGAGAATCAGGGAGCACACCTAGGGTGATCAGATGTCCCGAATTTCAGGGCTTTGGAGCGGAGCCCGGTGCTGGAGTGCGGAGCAGCTCCGTAGCAGTAGAGCTGCAGGTTTTTGCCGGGAGCTAGAGCGGAGCCGGAGCACAGCTCTAAAGCCCTGCCAAATTTATAGGGACAGTCCTGATATTTGGGGCTTTGTCTTATATAGACTCCTATTACTCCTCCATTCCAAATTTTTCACACTTCCTATCTGGTTTCCCAAAGCACACCAAGTTTCTGGCATGTGATGGAGAAAGAAATGGGACACCCTAATAAAGAGGGGAAAGAGTGAACAACATGGGGGAATATGGACACATACACAGAGCCCCTGGCTTGTGGCAGATGGGGGGTTGTGGGTGCAGTATGGAGGATACACAGCATCTGTGTCATGAGGAGAGGCCTGGGAAGGGTTGCAGGAACTCCCTGATATAAAGGGGGATAGGAGGATGGCCCCCATGGAATGGAATGGAAGAAGGCAGGAGCTATTCACTGAGCCTGCAGAAGCTATGAAGTGCAGAACAAGTTAATTGTACCTGTGTAGGTGAGAAAAAAAAGTGGGAAGGAGAGAGAAGTACACAAGGGATCTTTCCACTCCTTCGCATACCTGTGCAAGGGTGCAGCTAAGTTCCTGGTGCTTGTACTGCCTGAGAATCAGGGATAAGAGCTCCTTAGTTCTTGCATCTGAAGAAGTGAGGTTCTTACCCACGAAAGCTTATGCTCCCAATACTTCTGTTAGTCTTAAAGGTGCCACAGGACCCTCTGTTGCCTTAGTTCTTGCCATCTGTACTAGACATTCTAAAGGATATCTCAGGATTTGGTCTATGTTCCTAAGTAATTACAATCCAACTAGAGTTCTCTTGCCCACAGAGTCAGACTTGCAGAATTAGATATCACCCCGGAGTAGCAACAGCAGCTGCTGCTTCATGGGTGCTTCGTGGGAGCATGACTTGGATGGGAACTGAAGAGGCATCCAGCACTAGACAGTATATAAGAACTGCATGCCTGGACAAATGAATGGACCTCATGGTCTCACACAGAAGATTCCAATTATTTGTGCCAAGATATTGTTTATCTGCTAATTTAGCTACAATTCACAAAACAAGTTTGTCAAAAAATCAAAAACAATTTTCTTGACAGACACTTTGTAGTAATTGCCTACTAATTAGCAAACCATAGCTGCCTACTGAATACTTCAGAAGTAAGCACACTTCACACAGATTTTTCTGCCTCTGTAGACAATTAAGTCTATATGTTTAATCTGGAATAGAAGTATATATCCATATAGTGCTGAAGTAGTCACCTTCCATATAACAACTTCAAGAGTATTTTTTACCCAAGTCCTTCAATTCTCCAACACTGAATATCTGACTTTAAAAATCTCAGGTAATGTGCTGCATTTCAGAGAAAAATATTTTACTTAAATCAGACATGAATTTAATACTATAGAAGTGTAACAGGGGAATTTTTACTTTTAAAATTTGAGTGCTGTACTGAATGGCCCACCACTACTCTGTCAAATGGCTTTACTAATATACAATTTCAGCAGTGGTTATCACCCAAACTATTTGTTGAACAAAGCTGGTGTGGACAACTCAAGTAGTTTTCCAGGCATTGCTTTCAGTGACCTAAAACTCATGTTTATGGACTATCATCAGTAGTGCTGTATATATTATATTCACTTTCAAAGGTCTGGAAGGGTCTATACTGTAGTTAAATTGAGTTTAATAATTATAAAAGCATTTCAAGTCACTAAAGAGTGTCTTGAAAGAGTAAGTTGAGTTCAAAGGTGGAAAAATCACAATATTTCACTCAAAGAGCTTGTCTAATGTACTCATCTGAATTTTGCTTGTATCAGAGAAAACACATTTACATTGTATTCCAGGAATTGAATCTTTTTTTTTTTTTAAGTATCCTTTAGTGGAAACTGAAGGCTTGGCTGCTCACCAGATTATTTGTTCTATTATAAATATAAAAAACTTTACAAGCTCTAAAAGTACCATTGACCATCATTCCTGAGAAATTTGATCATCACTGAGAATATTGCCAAAATGAAGCACTACCACCAGCAATGTGAATCGTATTAACCAAATACCAGCCCAGAAGTTACTCAAGAAAGTTAATGTTTCATTTATTTTTAATAGTGAATAAGTATTTCAATACACAGAGTTCTTAAAGATGACAGTGCAATGGCAAGTTTTCTAATACCGTGCATCTTTTAGCAGAGCTATGGTGTTTCCCTGTGAAAGACTGAACTGACAGATTGAATTCAATGAGCACAATTGAAACAAAGTAATAAATTATTTCTTCAAATTTTCTTCCTTAGTAGATTCAAATAATCAAACAAACAGAAATAGGTAATCTATCCCCCCACCCTACCTATCATCTCTCATTCACTATTGAGCTGTCGATGCTCATCTCCGGACTCCATTGCCAACTTATTAAAATTTTCAAACATTCACTTTTGTGCTTTCTCCCATGCTTCCTGACATGCCTGGGAGGTGCTCCCAATAAACATCTGCAAAACTACCTCATTATCCACCTTCAAAATCCTCCTTAAAACTCTCCTTTGCTAGAATGTCTACAAAAAACTTGACAACACTGAAGCTGCAGCTGTGCAGAGACCACTGCCTCATGCTGACCAATTTTGTCTCACTGTTTCCTTGTATCTCCCTTGGTTTGTCTAGATCCATCTGTTGTCTCTTGTCTTATACTTAGACTGTAAGCATTTTGGAGCAGGAACCTACTTTTTGTTCTGTTTGAACAGTACCTAGCACAATGGGATTCTGGTCCAAGTATAAGGCTCCTAGGTGTTATGGTAATATAAATTATTATTATTCTTATATTTAGTTGCATTTGTATTATTGTTAAAAACATTCACACCTTCTAGCTATTGTTATATTGCATATTTACCCTCAGAAATTCTAGAGAGTATTTCAATACACAAGAAATTGTCACAGTAACGCTAAAATGTGCAAATTGTGAACACTAGTTAGTGGCGACTTTAAAAAAAATGAATCCCTAATCTTTTCAGTAAGTCACTTTTGATAAAATGTTTGTGTTTTCTATATATAAGCATACATGGTATTGTGATGGACTGTACCTACCCCACACTGGCTCAGCAGGGGTTAACCACACGCTGGGCAGAGGAAACCATGGCCCCTCACCCCTGCTGGGAATGCTCCAACTGGGACCAGAGTATAAAACAGAGTAGCTCAGCTCAGTCTGGCCTGGCCACTGATGAGAGCAAACACGTGTTGCAAGCTCCTGCTGGGAGTCTTCCAGAGATCCAGGACACAGAATCCAGCAGGACTGAGACACCAGCAGACCCCCAAACCAACCGCTGATGCCGATGGAGAAAAGACAGCCGAGGCATGAGACTACCAGAGATGTAAGGAAGGATAGGAAGCGGCCCAGGGAACAAGACTGTAGTATCAGGAGAACAAGTCTGATTATGGAAGCGTGGATTCCTTAGGGCCCTGGGCAGAGTGGAGAAAGGTGGGCGTGGGGCCCCCTAGCCTCGCTGCCCTGCCACCGGGGTAGCCAATGCCCAGAGAGGCGAACTTAACTGTTACATGAACTTGGGCCACTAGGCCTTGCTGCCCTGAACCACAGGACAGCCCCACTGACTCTGGCGATTGGGCCAAACTGCCCTGAACTGCAGGGCCACCACCCTCCAGGTCATTTGGGCTGCCAAGTAGCCATTTTGATAATCCCATAATCCAACACTTTATGGTGTACCTACCCCGCAACAGCTATATTATTCCTACAGTATCAGTGTCTACATTCCAGACCTTTTCCTACTAAGATATAAAATGTCAATGATTTAGTGGAAATCCACAGAGGAGTAACTGTACACATCATTGTAACTCTGCAGGATTGGGCTGCAACACACTTACAGATCCTAGAACCCTGTTCTGTTTATATTCCTTTGTTAATTGAGCAGATTGGATAAAATTCCAATTTACCACCTTTACTGAACACACCTGAAATGAATTCTACATACCACAGTGCTTCTGGTACAGTTTCAATCTAGCCAAAGAAGGAAAAAGTATGTTTGGCATCTCTATAGCTTGGATTATCATTTTATGGCAGCATAGCTGACATAACTAAATTAATTTTACTTAAGAAATTCAAAGATTACTTGAACTGTTGTCCTGTAGGTGAAAACTTGTGTCTTATCAGCTAATTACTGAGGTTCAGTCCACTACACTTCAGAAGTGCAATTTCATCTAAGTAATGTGTTGCTGAGTCTAATATCAGATGGTTCTGTCACTTTAGGCTCTTTTCTAAATAAAATAGATTAGCTATTAGTGGTCATTTGAGATGTTAAGGAAGCTTAATAGACAATGTGAAGGTGCTTTTTTTTTTAACAATCAGGCATTTTAAATTAAATGAAATATCTTTTTCAAAAAATCTATGGTAGAATTTATTTGGCGATATAGGGCCAGATTGTGCTAACCTTACTCACACTGAATAATAGTACTTTACTCTTCACGTACTTCCAGTCATTTCAAGGGACTATTTGAGGAGTACGATTTTAATCATTTTAAGTATGGGTGGCATAATCTGGCCCTTAGAGATTTTAGTATTTCTCTGAAACACTTATTTTTTCACCTATATGTTTGAGTAGGAAGCAAAATGATTCACTGGAATAATTTTCTTTGAACCAACAGTCCCTTGGGATTTTTCACTTTTAGACTTGTAGTGTACCATATTGCTTAGTAATACCAGCAATTATACCACCTGGAGAAAAAGTGTCATGCATAAAGAAATACAGAATGTGCTTAGACTTCTAGCTGAATGTAGGCACTCATATGTCTAGAAAGAGAGAGAGAGACAGAGTTTCGCTGAAAAAAATGAAAACTATTAACTTTGTTTATTTCAATTTCAAAACAAAGAAGTCCTAGTTTTGTTTTCTTTATAAAACAAAGTCAGCTATGCCTTTGAGTTGACACTTTTAGCGTAACGTACAAAGTGACCAGAGATACCTGACAAAACTCAGTTTGCTTGAAGCATTTACATGCAAACTCAATCATCTCACCACAGTTCAAAAACAAGAAATATTTAGAGTATGTGAACTAAAATATGACAAAGTAAAAAGTTATTCCAAATATAAAGTTTATTGCTAATTACATACATATGTTTGCATGCATCCAGCCTGCCTGCACAGACCAGGTATTTATGCACATGTGTGATGTGGACCTATTTGTGCAAATGTATATGAGCAATTTCATTTGCCTAATTTTGAAAAAAGGCTCATATTTTACTATATCTTTCAATAATGTTTTTTCTTCATTACATTTTTCCCTTCAAGTGATCTAGTACCTTCATGTTCAGTTGAATGGCTTAAGTCTCCCAATGGAGATCTTTAACTATGACCAAATCTTCAAATATTTTCAGAAGATTGCATCATCAACAATTTCAATTCTAACTCTCCAAAGGAAACTGAGCAGACGCTCTCACCTTATAGTAACACTGACACATTAACTTTCCTCAGCCTCTTAGCTCAAACTACTTAGTCTGGCTCCACCATGGCTGGAAGCCTTAATCAGATATCATACTAACAAAAACTATGTCACTAATGATGTCAGATGAATGGTGGTCACATGGCAACAGCCACATTTGAAGCAAACAGTGAAACATTTGTTTTTAAGGCTGCTTTATGACTCGCCTGAAAAATGATTTTGTTCACAACGAACCACCACTAACGTATGAGCTGTTAGCCCTAGGATTTTACCACTTCTAGTATTTTTCACAACATTCTTTTTATATACATAGCTGGGCAAACAGTGGAAGTATCATTAAACTACTTATATGATCAACTTCATATCGGCATTTAAGCAGCACAGCTAAAAGCATGGTGATATTTTCTGATGCTTCTAATTCTTTCAGAAATAATATTATAGAAAATATTATTTGTTTTATATTGGATTTACACACTGGTGGAGCAAAGGGGTTGGTGGCCTTTCCTCCTAGGTATGTGAGTGCATTTTTCCCTCTCTTTGCTGCCCTTCATGTTAATGGGACATCCACATGCACAGGGAGAGCAGAATGCTGAAGCTGAGCATGACTGCTGATCTGAGAGAAGAAATTTTCCCTTAGCTTGTCCAACCAGGGTTTAATAATCTCTTGTCCTTTTACTTTAACACCTACTTTCAAGGCAAAAGATGAACCTTCTTCTCTCTAAATATCCACAGCAGTAACACTCATCCTCATTTGGGATTGCAGTCAATCAGTAGTTCTTCAAACTAGAAGTAGTACAGTGAGGGCCTTATTTTCAGAGATACTGATCACCCACCACTCCTGAAGTCAATGGGTGCAATGGAGGCCCAGACCCCAAATGACTGTGCTCCTACTTGTACCCTGCTAGTATGATCTTGGATACTTGCAGAGCAACAGATTCAAAATCCTTCCCCAAACTAAGTCTGCTGCTAGAAGTCATTCCTAAATAAAAAATACCCACTTTTAAGGGCTCATGTACTTCAGCACAAAGATAGGCCACATGTAAGGCTGAATTTGGTAGCCTCAACAGTCATATCCACTGCGTGAAACTATCTTGTAGAATTAGATGCTTTTGTCAATCTACTTCAGAGACCCTGAACTGGCACACCTAAGGGTGCTTCAAGATGAGGCAGAGGTGCATTATGAGAGCAGAGCAGTATGAGGAAACGTGTACAGGATTTGCTCACACTAGACCTTCCTTAGACCCAAATTTTCTGTGTTTTATAAAGAAGAAATGATCATTCCCAAAACTTAGTACCAAATCCCTGGCACAGAGGCAATTAAATGAGTCAAACAGTGATACAGTGATCTGGCTGCACATTTTATAAGTAGGACCACACACACATATGCAGTTTCCTTCTTGAAGTATCTGTGATGATGGCAGAAAAATACAGAGCATTAGATGTGATGTATGGGACACTGGGAACAACAGTAGGGGACAAGGTTGCCCAAACCCATCACCAAAGACATGGTACAATTGAACAAGACAAACAAGCATCTGCCTCCAGCCTTCATAAGTAGGACTGCATTAGGATTTCTTTGTGTGACTACAATGACAGAAAATAAAATATCAATTCTGCATACAACTAATAGATCTTCTAGTAGCCTATTTTTTCTACAAGTGCTGCCTTTGGCAAGGCCCCGGAAGGAAAAGGTTTGTAATTTTTTATATACGTATTAACCAGGAGGAGAGCTTTCAGAAGTGTTATGTTTATCCAATCAGGGAACACATATATCATATGTCAGAGGGGTAGCCGTGTTAGTCTGAATCTGTAAAAAGCAACAGAGGGTCCTGTGGCACCTTTGAGACTAACAGAAGTACTGGGAGCATAAGCTTTCGTGGGTAAGAACCTCACTTCTTCAGATGCAAGACATCTGACTTGCATCTGAAGAAGTGAGGTTCTTACCCACGAAAGCTTATGCTCCCAGTACTTCTGTTAGTCTCAAAGGTGCCACAGGACCCTCTGTTGCCATATATCATATGGTTTCTGTAATCAAATCACACCTAACCAACACAGCTTGAATTTCAAGTAGCAAACAGTCACAGCAATCCACTAACAAAAAAACCCTACTTAAATATTTGAATATATCTGAAGAAATAAATATGAAGACATCAAGATCTTCACATGGGCATTCTGCAAACAGAAAGAGGTGGGACTTGGCCTGCAAAACAAGTGTATCTTGGGGAATGTATTTGGATTCCTAACTGCCCCCAGCACTCTCTGCCTCCCTAGCAGAATGGCTCTACAGCACTCTCACCCACTGCCCCTGGATTCCCTACAGAAGTTGTGGATTTCCTGCCTGCAGCAGGTGGACCTGGAAAAATAAGAAACTTACACAACAGTTCAGTAAGGATCGATACTCAGAAAACATCCATTTTCCCACCAATCCCTGCCTTTGGCCAGATGGTCCTTGTTCCCCTTGCTGGCAGAAGGGCCCAGTAGACTCAAGTGCTGAACTAGGCCACAGATCTCTTCTACTAAATTAAACTAACAAGCATTGATGATGGATCTTAGTACCAATACTCTGATCTGCCTAAAGAAGGAACTTCTATTGACAATAAGGGGAGAGCTATGCATACATGGAAAGTAGACTGTCAGAGCAGAGATACACAGTGCAGATAGTGGTGGGGAATTTTACCACAAATACATCTTGTATACATTGTTCTATACACACTTTCATATATTCTGGTTACACTTACATAAATACTATTACTAATCCAGGGGTAATGAAAATTATATTCTGTAGTTTGTGTGCGCGTGTGTTTGTGTGTGTGTTTGGGGGGGGGGGGATTTAATAGACAAGCATGCAACAGGCTTGTAATTCGGTTTATGCTTATATAGTAAATACTCTACATATTTTAATTAAGCTGTATTACTAAGTAAATTGAGCATTGTAATATTTAGGTCTGATTATATTACTGACTGTTCCACTAGTCTAGAACAACATAGAAAAATAGTATTTTTCTAATGGAAGAACACTGTTCAGAGACCAGAATAGAAACTGCTAAAACAAACAAGATAATTATCTATTTTTAGACTATCACTCATAAAAGAAGTCTGACTTATGCCTTTATGAGACTGATGGATTAAACTTGGGTCAGATGTTGCATGTAATTTGCTCAGAAAACAGGAAAATTATTTCAGAAAATACTCATAAAACTTACAAAAACAAAAATTAAACTAATCTAAAACATATGTAGTCTACAGGTTTAAATGAAATTTTTGAGTTATTCCTGAAGCTATAGATGGGCTGTTTATGAGACATATTATAAATCAGGTAGGAAAGAAGATTTTGAGATCTTCTAACCTGCTTTGGACAAGTTCAGGTCCCTCTGAATTTGGGATATTTTAGATAGTTCTGGCTACTTCCCAAAGACCAGGTTCAGAAAAAAATATTCCTGGCTTCCTCACTACACAGAAGCCAATCTTTTGTGGCCAGAATATTGGTGATCTAATTAAAAACTAGGGACGTGCCTGAAGAACAAGTAGTTTGAATTTTGTGGTAGGAAATATGAGGTAGAAGTATCATGTGTTAATCATTTTATAAACTTGGTCCTTGCCAGGGCCAGATTTAGGGGCAGGCTTGGGGTGCCAGGCTTGGGGGGGCACCGGGTTCAGAGTACTGTTTTTGGTGGATTCATTATTCACTAACCTCCTAAAAATTAAAAACACTTAAAATTAAAAAGTTTATATAAGCTAGAGGAAACAACTGTTTATATTTGCTTATATATAGCATGAGTAAATACAGATTTACAGATCCTAGCATGCAAATTTATCATCTTATGTGACAGGGATAAATCATGTTTGCAAATCATGCATCAAAATCATGAAATGGGCTACAAATACAATTAAAAAAATAGGATAATCAAAAGTTTAACAAGTTGTGGGGAAAGCAGCCAGACAAACAGCAGCAAGGAGTGGGATTGTGCAGACCTTGGCTGCTAGTTTTATAGGGTCCCACAGCTAGAACCCAGTATAGTGCGTGGGCCTCTCCAGCAAAGTGGCACAGGACCTGGAGATGGAAGAAAGACTGCCTGAGACAGCATATGGACAGCTTGTCCATTGGGATGTTGTTACCATGGAAGGCGGGGGAGAGGGGGACTATATAGTGACCTGCCTGGAGGGCCAATTCACAAAGAAACAGCTCCCCAAGTCATGGACAGAAAGGGCCACATCGTGAGCAACCAACAGAAGTGGCTGCCAGATGGGGCAAGAGTAATTCCCAGGCACAAGGAGGCTCACCTGTGATGAGTGGACCCCTTCACACTCTGCCTTCTTGCTCCCTGCAGTCTCTTCCTTCCAGACTTTCCCCAGCTGGGCCTTGTCAGCACTTACACCTGGCACCTTTTATACAGGAATCGCCGGATACTTCTCAGCTAAGCCCATCCTGAAATCAAGACTGGCTTAGCCCCACGCTCTCCCTCCCATGGGATAAGGCATCTTGTTACAATTCCACTGTGGAATGAAAAATGGCATCACAGTTTCACAGAATCTTTTGAGGAATTGTCACCCCCTAGTCATCTCTATTAGTGGCTGAATAATGTATTGCAAATAAATATATCAATACATGCACTGTGCTTGAAAAGGGTGCAACATGCACTCCCCCCCCACACAAACCAGAACTGGTGCAGAGGAGTAGTGAGGCCATGACACTGTCCCCTCCATACCCAGAGACTAGAGTCCCCGTGGGTGTCAGCGGAAGCAGTCCTAAGAATGCTTATGTGCCCAGTCATTGTTTCTTGTATGGACAAGCTGCTCTTATTATGTAAGGAAATGCCTGCAGAGACCGAAGGTCTTCACATTTTGGAAGATGGGGCTCTGGAGTGCAGGGAGCTGTAAGCTGCAGTCAGCAAAAGGCTCTGGTTGCTATAGTGTTAGCGTTAGGTAGTGTTTAAATAAAGTAACTCAGTTGTGAAATACATACTTCCTGTGTCTTAATGAAGGCCACACAGCTCCTTTCACCTTCATCCCTTGCACATCCCATGCCAGGAAGAGGCAGAATTCTGGCCCACTGTGTTCATCACAGTATGGACTGTGTTAGGTTCTTAATTGGCAGATTAAACAAATATTTAAAAACTTCAACTAATTTTATCTGAAAGCTCATTTAAAAAAGAAAGTGGAGCACACATGTTAGAAGAAACGACTCTTTGATACAGCATATAAATAAAGAACATCACATTTCAAAACATCACTTGCTCACACACACAGCAGGAGTAGTGCACAGCCATAAAAGAAACCCAGCTATTGGGATGAAAGAACAGCCGTGTCTCCCAAGAAAAGGAACAATCATCGCATAAATTTTCTAAGTAAAACTAGTTGTGAGTATTAAAAAAAAAAAAAAAAACTGAAGGTCAGTTCTCTCAACCTTTGAAGTTCTGAGTGATCTGCTTCCCAGTTAACAGAGTCTTACCCTAAATCCCAATGTGGTATTATAGTAGTTAAAATCAGCTGGGAAGTGATTGTAGCTGGAAATGAAGTTTGAAAAGTCCTTGTCCAGCTGCAAAGCTTTTCTCCACTGAGAGTTTCCCCCTTCTCAGTTTGTTCCCACTGGCAGCTGATCACAGTCCGCATTTTTGTGAATAAGATTAAGAGGATTTGGCATTGGGAGTTCTTACTATATGTGAGATACTGAATGAAACGAACAAATTAAAGGGTGAAGGTTCTTAAGTGTTCCTTAGCAATACATCATGTATATTGCATGGGAATGGCAATATCATCCACACAGAGAATGGCATCATTCACACAAGAAACTAGAAGTGAGTCTATGTATGACACACACTATTCTGGTCTATTCTATCTAGCTTTTAATGCTGCGCTCATCACCATAGCATTTGACCACCTTCATAGAATCACATAATCATAGAATATCAGAGTTGGAAGGGACCTCAGGAGGTCATCTAATCCAACCCCCTGCTCAAAGCAGGACTAATTCCCAACTAAATCATCTCAGCCAGGGCTTTGTCAAGCCTGACCTTAAAAACCTCTAAAGAAGGAGATTCTACCACCTGCCTAGGTAACCCATTCCAGTGCTTCACCACCATCCCAGTGAAAAAGTTTTTCCTAATATCCAACCTAAACCTCCCCCACTGCAATTTGAGACCATTACTCCTTGTTCTGTCATCTGGTACCACTGAGAACAGTCTAGATCCATCCTCTTCGGAACCCCCTTTCAGGTAGTTGAAAGCAGCTATCAAATCCCCCCTCAGTGTTCTCTTCTGGAGACTAAACAATCCCAGTTCCCTCAGCCTCTCTTTGTAAATCATGTGCTCCAGCCCCCTAATCATTTTTGTTGCCCTCCGCTGGACTCTTTCCAATTTTTCCACATCCTTCCTGTAGTGTGGGGCCCAAAACTGGACACAGTACTCCAGATGAGGCCTCACCAATGTCGAATAGAGGGGAATTATCACGGCCCTCGATCTGCTGGCAATGCCCCTACTTATACAGCCCAAAATGCCATTAGCCTTCTTGGCAACAAGGGCACACTGTCAACTCATATCCAGCTTCTCGTCCCCTGTAACCACTAGGTCCTTTTCTGCAGAACTGCTCCCAAGCCATTCGGTCCCTAGTCTGTAGTAATGCATGGGATTCTTCCGTCCTAAGTGCAGGATTCTGCACTTGTCCTTGTTGAACCTCATCAGATTTCTTTTGGCCCCATCCTCTAATTTGTCTAGGTCCCTCTGTATCCTATCCCTACCCTCCAGCGTATCTACCACTCCTCCCAGTTTAGTGTCATCTACAAACTGGGCTCAGAAAGCTGATCTGAGCTAAAAGAAACAACAAGTACACTTTGAGGCATAAACAAATGATTCAGAATAGATACAGCCAGAACTACAAAGAAAATCTTCAAAAACAGTTTACCCAGTTCACACGTCAGACCTTCCACTGGCCATAAATATGCTTCAAACACTTAAAGCAGCATACACTAAATGCATGCAATCTTCATTTAGTTCTAACTGTATATGGATACCCTGTTGTGGCACAGAAAAATTAAGCAGAGATTTGTAAATACCTTGCTCGTGTGCACGTGCTATTGCACATTTCTTTAGTATACTAGGTGCTATATGTGCTGGCGATAACAGTATTGTAAATATTTTCATTTTGGTGCTTGTAGTGGTAAAAAAAAATAACTGTGGTACACGGTCACTAGGTAAACATAGTGAAAATACTTTTGCAGTGAAGATAAACAGTTTTATGAAATGTTATAGGGCAAGAGGAAGCCACAAATGTAATGCACCAGCAGCTGTTCTGGGGCATGGCAGAAGCTATGGAGCCAGCTACTGGTAAATTGTATTCGGGCAAACAAATGGGTGGTGTGCACGTGTAACAGAATTGAATAAATTTAAAAGACTGCTCAGCACAGAAAAGGATGAGAGGGTTGATGAAATTTTCATTTTTTTTAAACAGAAATTGTTTCATTTATGTATATAGGAACTAGGCAAATGCCTCAAAAATTGGTCATGAATATTCACTCAGATAAAATGCATTTTCATTTCAGCAGCATTTGCACCCTTTTTGTGTTTGCTTTCCACAAATAACCAGTTTGGTTGCAGGAAAGCCTGAGGAAACAGCAAATGTTAAGCTGAGCTGATTTTTTTGTAAACATAGTATTCACATTACAGACCTGATTCCAAGTTTAAGAGTTGCACTCGTTCAGGTATTAAGAAATACCATGTGACCTTCAATCAAAAAACTAACTTACTAACACAATTCAACAATGAGCTCAATTAAATGCTCATAGAAAGCACTTGGCAAATACTTTTGAACAGCAAATATTTTGGAGAACAACGTAATCTCTTCATGGGCTATTTACCAGGAGAAAAAGAATTATATTAATCAAATGAATGACTCCCTGTGAATTATTCACTCAGCTCTAATCTATGCTGTGTAGCAAACTGTCATCCTGCTGCAGCCAGGCTTTGTCTCCCACTCTGCACTGGCAGCCAGGACTGAGGATAAGTAGTTGGTCCTTTTCCTGAAGACACTGTATTGGCAGTTAATTGCCAATTATGTTTTCATGTTGACTAATCATTGTGTACTTTTCAGTTTCACAGTTGTATTTGGGTTTATTTGTGTAAACACTCTTCCCTTCCCACACACACACCTCCGCAAGGTGTTGGTATGAGTGATACACTACTATAGGTTTCGTACCATGCTCTGTGCACCACAAGCTCAGAAGGAAAATGTAGGCACTCTAGGCATTAGGTAGGCTCCGCAGACTCCAGTCTTCAGTGGGTTCCCATAAACACTCCCACATTTTGAGTTCCTCGGGCTGCCCAAAACAAATAGATACACATTCCCTACACACCATTTTCCTGCTGCACACATACAGTTGTCTTCATAGCTGCCTGCCTGCAGATTGCTGCCCTGTATCCTCCTGCTACAACTACTGCTAGCTCCTCCCAGCTACATATCTGCACTGCTCTCAGTCTTCTAGTTCCAGCTCCCAGGGTACCTCTTATCTAACCTTGTCCCTTGCAACAAGCTCTCAGGCTGCTGCTCTAGCCTGCTACTCTTGGTCTCACTCAACCTATAGCTGTCTCCTGAGCTTCATCCTTTTTTATGGTATTTCCTTTTCCTGTACTCTAGGGATTATTGAGCCTACATTGGCTCTACATGTTGAATTGAGTAACACCCCTCCACTGGGCAGGCTCCTTTCCCTCCATCTTGACAGAGCTGGAGGAAAGGAACCCAGTAATGAGTCAGCTGGTTCCTTACAATACATTCCAGGATGTTACGTTGCAACTTTGGGATGGCACATAGCCTTTGCAGAAATGTGAGAGTTTAGTTGGCTATTTGGGCTACATCAGAATGAAGGGGTATATCTGACCCAGAAGAGTGGGATTCAGTGTTGCTGTGTGTGATCACTGGCAGCATTAGTCTGGAATCGCAGAGGAGAGTTGTAGATCGTGTCTCTTGTGGTCTAAGCCTCAGGTCCAGGTGTGGGTGGACCAGATTATTTATTCAACTGGGTATCCATTTCGACCTTGGAGTATGACAATCAGGAAAAAGGGAGGCTCCTGGTCTGAACAAAGGGCTACAGCCTCCCTTTACTGAAAAATTGCATTAATCCACTTTTCATTTATTTGCATTCTTGTTTATTTACTTAATAAAGTTGTGGCCTCTGTGCTATGAGTTAACTCTATCTTGTGAAATGTCTTTTTGGAAATCCCCGTCACAATGGGCAATAAACAAAAGGCAAAAATATAGAGTCCTAGACATGCCCTCCATCATTTTTCCCCACTGTGTAACAAATGAATGGTACATACTGTTTTGGGTACTGATATAATCTCACAAATTTCATGTTACACTCCACCTATAGACTTTTTTCCCCCTTAGATTCAACTTTAGACAGCTAGGTATCATCCAGATTCTAAACCCATTTGGACACTGGGCTACTCAACACAGTTGCCAAGTCAAACTAGCTACAGCATGAAGGTGGGTATGATTAGCCTACTGAAGAGACACATAACCTGTGCCTCCTTAACTAATCATGCATTAGGATTATTTTATTAGCTAGCAAACTTGAAATAATCAGTAAAGAACAAAATTCCTGTTCACTGTCATGCTGTGTGTCTGAGAATCAATACAGGGTACAACCAGGAACAGAACAAGTATTACATATGAAACAACTACAGCATTATACAAACAAAAACTCAATTCTACACTTTTATGTACTTAAAAAAAAGGAAATTCAATTATATAAGAGACTATAACTTGCACTGAAATCACGATCAGCCTGTAATGCTAGTTATAGTCTCTTATATAATTGTATTTCCTTTTTTTTAAGTACATAAAAGTGTAGAATTGAGTTTGTTTGCATGTGTGTGTGTGTGTGTGTGTGTGTGTGTGTGTGTGTGTGTGTGTGTGTATAAATATAAATATAAATAAATGAGGCTGGAGCATTTACACACTATCATTATGGTGTTTTTGCTATGGAAACAGAGCAATCTTACAAAAGACAGATTACTCAAAATAAAACCTAAAACAAAGCAAGCTATAAAATACTGCTTTGGGCCTGCTCCTGGATCTATTAAAGTCAATGGCAAAACTCCCATTGACTTCAATGGGAGAAGAAGCAGGAATAGGCTCTTTTTATTTTTAAACAAGCCTGGGAAGGGAAACATTGAAAATATTCGGGAAGAGAAGGGGGCAAAAAGAAATGAGAAGAGCTGCATTTGATTGTTTCATAGTTAATGTCTGAAACAGTGTTGATTATGGGTTTTTTTAAGTTTTCTTTGTTTCTGGTTGTCAGATACTTTTTTAAGCAGTACTGATGTTTTAATGTTGAAAGTTTCGTCCCCCTTTTTCTTTGGTCATTTCTGGTTTGCTGAAGGCATGCACTTGTTCTCCATACTGAAAAATTGATTCTTATTAACATCATATGTAAAAATTTGCTATGCTTTAAAAAAAAAAAAAAAAAAGTTGCCAAAAGCATTGGTGGAAAAACAGAGCATTCATTTTCCCCATAGCTGCTGTTGACACAATATGAGTATCAAAAATAAGAACGAAGGGCCAAATTCACTACTGGCATCAGCAATGACAACAGTTACGTCAATGACGTTGTCTCCACTTATGCCAGCCATTGAATCTGGTCCAAAACATGTACGATATTTTACTCTCAGAAATCGGTCTAGGAAATTCCAAATGATAATATGAACTCTTTCCAGCAAGGTGTTGGTTTTGTATTAACTACAGACTGAACTAAATGCTGCTAGCTTTAGTCCTGCAAGTCTTGTTTATCCTAACAATTAATGAAACTGAATTAGTGAGAGAAACTAAAGAATCTGCTTCACTTAAACTAAGGAGAGGTGATAACAGCATTTACACCATTAAGGCTGGCTGCCCAGCTTTACTGAAAAATATAGTGACAGATAAAACATAAATCAACATCCTTATCATTCTGGCTTCCTTGCCTGCCAAATGGGGGTTTAGTTTATCAGCGACCTATAGGCTCACTGGCGGCCTTTACACTTACAGATGGTCAGCAGGGTGGAACTTGGTGGAAGCTAAATGGCTGTTCTAAAATGTGTTCATGTAAACAACCTGAGGTAAGACTTCCTTGAACTGCCAGTTACCTAAGTGTGATCCATCTCACTAAACTGTACCACTTGAGAGGGGTGTATCATTGGTATCTTGAAAAGAAAACAAATAAAGAAACAACATATTCTGGTGCAGGCTGGGCTCTCTGGAAACTATTCCTCAAGACGATAAAAAGTGCTCAGAATGATATGTTGTTTTGTGGTAGAATTTGGAAGGTGGAAGAGCTGCTCATAAAGAGTCTTTGTGAGGATATGAGCATACCATGTGTTTCTTCACAGACCAGACTGTAAGAATATGTTCTTATTCCCATATACATCTTATCACAGAAATAGCTGGAATGCATGTGTGAGAAGCTGGGATCTCACTGAAGAGACAAGAAAAGGGTATATCAAAGGCATACTATCCACTTAATCATATGTTGTAATCAAACAACATTTCTTTACCTAGATCATGAATACTATTGATTACTAAATGTGTAAGGATATTAAAAGTCAAAATTATTCGTTACTAATAGCGTCACCATTGATTTATTGTATTAAGCTCCAGATGACCAATGAAAGCCAATGAAATTAATATTCACTTACACTGGAATAACCTCCCCTGCCCTCCCAACTCATTTCAGCTAGCAGCTGGCAGCCACTGGCATAATTGCATTTGTGCAACCCCTTAGAGTAGATAATATTGCTATTTGCACTTGTGGAACTTAACCTGGTTTCTAGCAGTAGTAAATTGCACTGGTGCAAATAGCAACTTTTAATGGTTTGCACCAGTGCAGCTATACCTGTAGTTGGACGTCACTGACAACCTAGGGCAATTCCCAAAACACAGACAAGTCCTCCATTTCACTTTCCTTTATAGTCCGTTCCACTTTCAGGTTCTCACTACTGGAACATTTCCATTTCAAAACTTGAAGGCATATGTTTACTTGTTCAAATACAATAACTTTAGAAATTTTTCCACACTTAGAAAAATGGCACTATTGGTCGTAGAGTCTTAATTTAAATTTGGGGGCATATACAGTGTCCCTTTACCCATTCACAAAACAATGACTAGCAAAATAGGAACATAGCTACTAAATTCCATTTGCCCAACAGCCAGAGGCTTCAGTTCACATTGTTTCTTCACACTGGGTTTATAAAGCCCCAGAGCTTCTGGCCAGAACTCCACTATGAACTGCTCCAGAACCCAAGGAAACCATACAAAGAATGTGGAGACTTCCCCCTTTCTATTCACAGGCCATATTGTTGCATAAGGAAATCCAAAATCTATAGACAAGACAGTGCTACGTAGATCATTGCATTATAACCCAAATCTCTCTGGATTGCATTGAAAAAAGCCCCAAAATTGTATATAACGTTTTGCTTAATAAATCTTCTTGACAAACAAACCTCTCTAAAAGTTCTCTTAAACACACAGAATCTTAAAAACAAAAACAAACAAACAATACCATTCCACAAGATGCTCGCCATAGGGTAAAACTTGCAAGTTTCCAGATTACTCCAGGACACCAAAATATAAAACAACATTGTTTTGCCCATGATAAAATCTTGTAACTATTTCTTTGAGAAACTCTGCTGCCTCCTGGCATTTGTCTCCATGCTGTCATGGATGCATCTTTTGCTGTCCCTGTGAAAATTCACCCAAAGCTGCCCAAGCTTCCAATAAAATCAATTTGTACATGCTCAGTGGAAGATGGTTAGAGTTTAGCAGCTAAATCCTCCAGAGATTCTGTCTCCACTGAACACGCTCGAGTCCAGGGCTGAGTAGGACTTGCTCTGCCCAGCAGCTGGGGGCCACTGTGCTGCTGGGCACCACACCTTGAGAGCAAGGTGACTGTCTCACCTGTTCTCTCAATGTCCCTCCTACTGGCAGCCAGGCAGTGCAGAGAAAGAGGAAACAGCCTGACTGGGTGAGGAATGAGGCAGAGGGGCGGGTGAACTGAGGGGTAGGGTGTATGTACAGAAACCAGAGTGTGGAGAGGAGCAGAATGAGAAGGGAGAGAGGGGGAGTTGGAACCAGGAGAAGACTCAGGAGCCAAAAGATAGATAGGAGCAAAGAAGGAGGGGTGCTGGAGGAGCAGTGGGGACAGAGACAGACTGGGGAGGTGTGGCAGGGGAAAAAAGTTCTATATCATTTCAGAACCTGGAAATGAACCCAGGAGTCCTGAGTCTCTAAATTCCTCTTTGATCAGGAAATAGCTGTGAAATCAATTAGCAACATGTGTATTTCATCCCCCTTTAGTGTCAGTGGGGGATGAATAGGATAACAGCCCACTACTACTACCAGTTACTCCATTACCTAAAGTGGTAGAGGTCTTTTTCCATGGATATGAAGGAACAAACCTTGTCACTGACTCATGTTGGCAACTAGTATGGGTCCACATAAAATTGGGGTGGGGATCCAGTTAGCTTTTTAAACACACATACATACACTCACCCACCCAGGAAGTTACATCCTAAAAACTATGTTAAAATAACATTAAGGTTCAAAATCAAGCAATGAAATAGCTAAGAAGGGCCATAATTAAGGTGCCTATGCAATTTTAATTTGGCTCCCTTTGTGCATTATAAGCCTTTAACTACATGACTCTATACTGTTTCTTTGCCACCTGCTTCATTCAGGGTATGAGTCAGGGCTGTATAGTGAAGGAGACTGTTGTCTGTTGCAACCTTGCCTCATTTGTTGCCGACTCTGGCACATGTGTAGTGAATGAGGCAGGGGTCTGCAGAAGAAGAAAGGGGGTCTTGTGGCTAAGGAAATTCAATGCTGCCCTGGATAACTGGATACTAACCCTTCCTCTACAACAGAGTGAAGTATAAAGACAAATGTTGAATAACTCATTCACCAAATAAAGCAGGGGTCCTGTTGAAAAAGCAGATGTTCATTATCTGCATGTTTCATTTTGAGTCATACACCCCTGCAAGAATGGCTCAAAAATTCATTAACATCAAATCTCACAATCCACTCTCAAATTCCATATCAGCAATATCCCTATTAATATTCAACTTTCTAAGTATAATGGGCCCCAACATTTGGAATTCGGATTCTATCATATGTATGGAAATTTGTGTTCTGCATGCATCTTCAGTTGTCACCATTAAGTTAACATTTACCACATAGCAGTGTCTGGGAAATGAATGCCAAATAAGTTATCTGATGTTTTTCTTTGAATAAATTTACAAGTTATTTCCCCCATTATTCAAATAGCTCTCCTACATATTAAATTCACCAAAAGAAGAAAGGTTATTTGGGAGGATGGACACATTTCCTGATGTAGTCAAGTTTACACAATTTAGAAGGATAATATTTAACTTTCAAAGAGGCCAAAATTCTTTACACTGACACAGAAGTTGTAGGGATAGATCTTGCCAAATGTAAAGTATTTTTTGAAGAATTCTATTTTTTTCACAATACTAAAGCAATTATTGAATATGAAATTGAGAACTCTGGAACAGGAAGGAGAAATGATGGATTCTTTAGAGGATGAATATATTTAGAAACAGTTTGACTGGATTCTGAAACACATGTAATATGTGGTAAAATAAGTACTTTTATGCTTCCGTGCCTTCACTGGCTCCTCTTTTTTGAGCCGAGAAATTAGTATATATAGTCCAGAACAATTCAAAGGTGGTTTTTTTTAAATGTTAATTTGTCTCATTTTATAAAACAAGCAAAAGAGAACATACATAGATAAGGACACTGTATGAGAGAATAAAAATTGGGCCATGTATATATTTACAAACATTCATATCTGAAGTTATTAACACTGTATACAATGGGCACCTTTACTGTATCATTGCACATAGTATGAGAGAGATCACAAAGAGCTCAATAAATTTATTGAAGGTGGCCAATGCTCTATTTCTTAAAGGGAGTCCACAGTAAAGAGTTTCTATCTGTATAAGTGTAATGTGGATGATTATATATAAATTCCTCCTTACTCCAATCAGCTCACCTACTGCAACCATTTGCTACAGAACACTAAAGCTACTTTTTATGTGAAAATCAAGTTCTATGTTATATAATCAGTTATGGTCCGAGATTTTCCAATGATTTTACTACGGTAAGCTTCAGATGTGGCCCTTCAGTGAAGGAGCAGCAGTAGTTGTTTACAAGTGCTCTATCATTATGCACTTTGCCAGAACTTGAAATTTTCCTAACACAAAACTTATTAGCAGCTTTATTTTTAAACTGCAAAAATACTTCCATGCTTCAGTTCAAACTATGTAGTTACATTCTTTCTTTCTAGTGTGTCTATATTCATTGAACTCCATCCCAAATTATCTACATGTCTGAAACTTTTTCTGTTTTCAGGGTACGTTAAAGAAAACTCTACTAAGTGAAGGATAGCTTCAAAAAAAAGGAATAAGACAGTGTATGCAGATAGAACAACATCTGTAAAATGCACCAACAAACTGAAGCTTGCTATGAGCTGAGGCTGCATATGCAGAGGAAATCTCATTTTAAAAGTTACAAAAATGACCTTGTTTTGAACCAAGCGAATGTGATTATTTCTCAACTGAACTGAAAGTTAAGATGAAGTTTGGATTACATGTTTCACTAATGCCAATGTCTCAGAACTTTCTTTGGCTCTGAATTCTCCTTTCCTATGTTTGTCAGCTGAATTTAATGTTCTCCTCTTTTTGTCTTCTGGTCTCTTTGACCTTAATATGACATTTTAGCTGGGTGATTAATTACTATTAAATGGCACTGCATTTATTAAATGGAGTCCTTGTCTACATAATAGTACAGTAACAATGCTACAATTCAGTTTGATAAGCTTAAATATACACAAGTAGATGTGGTAATATCTAATTTGTCAAGATTTCTGTGACTGGCTTTTCTGCTACACAGCTAGAGAGGAGCTGTGATTGGACAAAAAGCTCAGTATTGAGAGCTTAAATGTCCTGAGTAAATTGATCTTCTCTATCATGTAATCTTATTTCAGAGTGTGCAGGAGACAGTAAAGTTCCACACAAGCCTAAGTTGCCTAAATACAAGGCCTGAGGGTTCCTGACCACAAAAATAAAAGCTATGTGACAAGATTTGTGTGTCTGTTTTTTGGCAGACAACAGCTGACATGCCTTGCCAGAAGCTTTCATTCTGGGATAATTGCATAAAAAGAAGGATAAATGTCAATAAAAGGATGAAAGGGTCACAGAGAAAGAAAAGATCCATCTATGGCTTAAACACCTAAGTGAAAAACAGATCATGGATTTTTAATTTACAAAACAAGACACCAGCAGCTGACATTGTTATCAGTCAGGATATTATGTCAGTTATCTTCTCCCAACACCATTTTATTCTTCCCTGTATCTAACATATACTACCAGTAAATTCAGGAACTTTATGATACGCACAGGGAGTAACCACACCCATTTCATTCACTATTTTTTCTTCACAGCACGCTGAATGCATAATATATAAAAGTCATTCTGCCTGTAGAATATTATATGCAGGAACATGCTACACTCACCAAACACACTACTAATTAACAAGCACAGAGATTGGCATGCACTGGGAGGGTGTATGGAGTTGGGGGAGTGGGCATACATTGGTATAGTTGGTCCTGATGCGATTCATCAGCAGAAAATGTGGGAGACAGTTGCCATTTTAAGCATAATATAGGTTTACTGTTTTTACATTATAAATATAGAAATTTCACCATTTGAAATATAGGCATCATTTTGCAAAAGTGGTTCAGTTTCTAATTTACATTAGTTTTTTTGCATTGTTGAATATGAAGCAAACGTTTTTCTAGTTACAACTGGAATTTCATAATTAAAATAAAATACACTAATATACCAACATCTTTTAAGTGAAAGTATCTTAAGACTAGAGCTGGGTGAATATTTATATACACGTTAAATAATTTTAAAAAATATTGTGAAATTCAAAAAAGTTTCATAATATCTTTCAAACATAATTTGACATAATTCTCCCAAAATATAGAGATGGGCTGATCATTTACTCATCCAAGTATCAGCCCAACTGTATCATTGGGAAAATTATGTAGTAAAATGTTTCAGATACTTTATTTTTTTTAAAAATATTGTGATTTGTCAACTACATTATTATTCAGTGAACATTATTCTATTAGCACTAAATATAGATTAGCAAGATCACATTCATTGATCAAGCACTCAAAATACTGGAATACTACAAAATAAAGATTTAAGAGTTGAGATTTAACATATACATAAATTGATCTTCTCTATCATGTAATCTTATTTCAGAGTGTGCAGGAGACTGTTGAGATTTAAGAGGTGAAAGGAGTGGCACTAACTTCAGAAGTAAGAGACTTACAGATTTGAGCCCTGATCCTCCAAACACTTATTCACAGGCTTAAAGTGAAACACGCAAGTAGGCTTATTAAAGTCAGTAGTATTCCACTGGAAGTCAATGGCATGATTAAAGTTAAACATGTGCATAAGTGTTTTCATGATCGGGGCCTTGGGTTCCAATTCTGCAACTGGATCCACACAGGCAGACACTTGCACCTTTGCCTTCACTGGGGCTTTATGCAAGGCTTACCCTGTAGCATCTTGGCCTTAAGAATCATAGTATTAGAAAGATTTAAATACAGAGGATATGACTCTAAAACCAAAAAAAAATGTGAGATAAAAACATACTTCACCAAATAATTTGGTTATTGGATTATGGATCAAGATTAAATACCACCTCCAAGCCAGTAGAATATTTATTCACTCTGTTTTTTTATTACTAGGAAACCAACATAAGGATATCACTGGAGGAGAAATATATATGCTGCTAACATTTTGAAAACAATGTTAACTGCCAGACATTGTACTCTCTGGAGACATTAAAATAATCCTGCCTGGAGGCCAAACATCAGTAATAAACGGTGTCTAAATGAACCAAGAAAGAAACCATCATGATTATAGCCTAAGAGGATTATAATGGAGACTTGGGTAACAATAGTCAAATGACAAGAATGTGTACAGGGTAATTCATATTCTGATGGGATTTTGAAATTCTCATTAAGGACCTGATCCTGCAAGATGCTGAGTGCTCCCAAAAGACCCTGACCATCCTCAATGCCCAGTGAGAGTGGTGAACATGGAACACCTCCCTCTAGTGCTCAGCACCTTGCAGACTTAGGCCCTAAATGCACCTGGGGCCTATTTGAGGGACAAAACAGACTTAATTAAGAAGATATAATTTTTTATTTTGATAAATTAGAAGATGGAGACTACAGATAAGTCAGGGGCATACTGATTTCCTGGAAAGAGATCTCTGAGGAATGAAGAGAGATCTATAAAAACTGAGACTAAGACTGGGCCAAGATTCCTCAAGGAGAATCCACCTCCTCACTCCTTTGCAGAATAAAAAGCTTATTTATTTATTTCATATTTTTAAAAAATGCCGTTTTCCGGATCAAAAGTGAAGGATTGGTGAAATTTCTGTTCCCATTTTGTCTCAATTGACCATAAAGAATCTACAGTATAATCTTTTCTGTGACTTTTATGAACTCGTGATTGTACATGAGACTGGGCTGTGGATACATAGAGCACAGACAGTGACTCATCCTTTACCAACACTAAACTAGGCTGCTGCTTTTGATCATTCAAAATGCAGGAACAAGTTCTTGCTGTTCAAATCACAGGACAGCTCAGTTTTGTGGTAGTTCAAAATAACTGCTTTTCTGTACACAGAAGAAAGAACCATAGACTCATAATAGAGGCTGCTGAGCAACACAGTGGTTTGCAAGAGATAACTTAATACACTTCTTTGTATCCATTTGAATTATTAAGAAAATAATTGAATGAGATTAATTGCAAAATACAATGGTAACAAACAATATGACAATGCACCAGTATAAAAGCACCTGGTATT
Source organism: Chrysemys picta bellii (assembly GCF_011386835.1). Classification (NCBI taxonomy): domain Eukaryota; kingdom Metazoa; phylum Chordata; order Testudines; family Emydidae; genus Chrysemys; species Chrysemys picta. The sequence continues at coordinate 74,375,407 of NC_088795.1, read as the reverse complement.
ACTTCAAGCAAGTAGAGCGAAATAGAAAAAAAGTCTTAAAAACAGGTTTTCAACAAAATACCCCTTACCCACGCCAAAATAAAATTGTGAGGGAATTTTTTTTGACCAGTTTATCCACAAGTACTTCAAATACTGGTTAATTCAAACCCTGCTGACTTACAAGGGTGAAGTTTTTCTGTGATTGTTGCAACACTTTTCTATAAATCAAAACACTGTACAAAGGTGGCTAAATACTATGTTAGAACAATCTCCACCAAATACAGAACAGTAATAAAATATAAACTCATGGGCCGGTGGCATGCATGTGCATGCAGTGCAAGAACTCATGGCCCTCAGAGACAGAGTACAGGCTCTGGAGGCCAGAGGGGCTGAACTGGAGGAACAAAGAAAGACAAAGAAGTAAATAGAGGAGACTTTCAGGGACCTAGTGAATCGCTCTCATTCCCTGTCTGACAGCCCCTGTCCTGTTATGGAAGATGCAAGTTTCAGGGTAGGAGAGGATCAATGTGGAGCACATGGAAATGATCCCAGAGCAGGGCCCTCCTTTCAGATAATGCTACAATATCCTCTCGCACTGAGTATATTCCGACAAGAACCTCAATGATTAGGAAGAGACGGGCAATAAGAGTGGGGGATTCCATTACTAGAAATATAGATAGTTGGGTATGTGATGATTGGGAGACTAACATGGTGAATTGCCTGCTGGGTGTGAATGTAACAGATCTCATAAAACATCTAGCTACCCTTATAGATAGTACTGGGGGAGGAGACGGTGGTAGTGGTACATGTAGGTACCAATGACACAGGGAAATGTAGGAGAGGTGGAGTCTGAATTTTAGCTGATAATTAAGAGATTAAGGTCCAGGACTTTCATGGTAGCATTCTCTGAAATGATTCCAGCTCTGTGCAGGGCCAGTAAGACAGGCAGAACTGCAAGGTCTAAATGAATGGATGAGACAATGGTGTGGGGGGGGGGGGAGGGCAAGAGGGGGTTAGGTTTATCAGGAACTGGGGAACCTTTTGGGGAAGGAGTGGCCTATACAGAAGGAATGGGCTCTCCCTAAACCAAAATGAAACTAAATTGCTGGCATGCAAAATAAAAATGGCTGTAGAGGATCTTTTACATTAAGGCTGGGGGAAAACTGACAGGTAAGGAGGAGCACACGGTTCAGGCAGAGACTGCCCTCAGGAATGAATTTATTAGACCAGCAACTCTATATTCAAGGAAATAAGATAGGAAAGAAGTTGGTAAAGCTCAGGTAGGAGCTAGTAAGGAATGGTCAAATGAAATAGAATCTCATTTAAATATCAATATGAAGGCAAGCAATTGAATATTAAAGTGTACAAGTTCATATGTACAAATGCTAGAAGTCTAAATACTAATATTGGTGAACTAGAGTGCCCCGCTTTAAACGAGAATATTGATATAATAGACATCATGGAAACTTGGTTGAATGATCATAATCAATGGTACACAGTAATATCAGGGTACAAAATATAAAGAATGACAATAGTAAGTTACCCTGGTAAGGGAAGGTTAAAAAAAATGCATAGCCTTTAATAAGATAAAACTATTAAGTGAATAAAAGTGTACCATAGAATCCATATGGATAGAAATGTGATGCTTGAATAAAATCACTAGTGTTAAAAATATGCTATCGACCACCTGACCAGGATGGTTACAATGCCTGTGAAAAGCTAAGGGAGGTTAGAAAGGTTACAAAAGCAGAATGCGCAATAATAAAATGTGATTTCAACTATCTTCATATTGACTAGGTAAATGTCACCTCAGAGCATGATACATAGGTAAAATTTCTAGACACCATAAATCACTGATTCTTGGAGCAGCTAGTCCTGGAACCAACAAAGGGAGAGGCAATTTCTTATTTAATTCTAAGTGGAGCATGGGATCTGGTCTAAGAGGTAACTACAGCAGAACTGCTCAATAATAGTGCTAATAAAGTAATACATTTAACAGGCTTGCAGGGGAGATAATACCAAAAAATCCCTCTGCTGTAACATTTAACTTTAAAAAGGGGAACTACATAAAATAGAGGTTGCTTGTTAGATGGAAATTAAAAGGTCCTATTCACAAGGGTTAAATGCCAGCAAGCAGCATGGAGGTTATTTAAAAAACACCATAATAGAGGCTCAGACTAAATGTATACCTCAAATCAGAAAAGACAACGAGAGGACCAAAAGAATGCCACCATGCTCAACAGTGGAGTAATGGAAGCCATTAGAGACAAAAAGGCATCCTTTAAAATTTGGAAATCAAAACTTAGTGGGGATAATAAGAAGGAGTAGAAACTCTGGCAGGTTAAGTATAATAAGGGAGGCAAAGGATGCATTTGAGAAGCAACATGCTAAAGATGCAAAAGCTAATAGTAAAATTTTTAAGTACATTAGAAGTACGAAGCCTGCCAAACAGGCAGTGGGGGCCAATAGATTACAAAGGTATTAAAAGAGCACTCAAGGAAGACAAGGCCATTGCAGAGAAACTAAATGCATTCTTTGCATTGGTCTTCACAGCAGAGGTTGTGTGGGAGATCCCTACATCAGAGCTATTCTTTTTGGGTGACAAATCTGAGGAACTACAGAAGCAGTTTCTCCTCCCTTGGTGTTCACACTTCAACTGCTAGCAGAGGACCTCACTCTCCCTGATTGAACTAACCTTGTAATCTCCAGACTGATCCTTGCCAGCATATTTATACCTGCCCCTGGAAATTTCCATTACATGCATCTGACAAAGTGGGCATTCACCCACAAAAGCTTATGCTCCAATACATCTGTTAGTCTTCAAGGTGCCACAGGACTCTCTGTTGCTTAAATCTGAGGAAGTATCTCAGTCTAAGGTGTCAATAGAGAAGGTTTGAAACAAATTGAGAAACTGAACAGTAATAAATCACCAGGACCATATGGTTTCACCCAAGAGTTCAGAAAGGACTCAAATATGAACTTTCAGAACTACAAAAGTTTTTTCTCTTAATTAATTAGCTTCTTACAGTCGGTAGGACAACTCATATATATATGTATATATATGAGCATAAGTTTTCATGGGCTTATGCTCAAATAAATTTGTTAGTCTTTAAGGTGCCACAAGTACTCCTGTTCTTTTTGTGGATACAGACTAACATGGCTGCTACTCTGAAACCTATCTGAAGTATGTAACCTATTCCTGAAATAAGCCTCAGTATCAGATGACTGGAAGTTTGCTAATGTAACATGCTCCAAAGGTGATCTTGGCTATTACAGGCCTGTAAGCTTAACTTCAGTATGGGCAAATTGGTGGAAACTATAGTAAAGAACAGAATTATAGGACATATAGATAAGCATGATTCGTTGGGGAAGAATCAAAGCGGCTTTTGTAAAGGGAAGTCATGCCTCACCAATCTATTAGGATTATTTGATGGTGCCAACAAGCATTTGGATGAGGGTGATCTAGTCAATATAGTTTACTTGGACTTTCAGAAAGCCTTTGGCAGGGTCCCTCACTAAAAGCTCTTAGGGAAACTAAATAGTTATGGGGTAACAGGAAAGGTGAAATTAGTAGGCAGCAAGTTTAATACAAATGAGGAAATACTTTTTCATACGACACATAATTAACCTGTAGAACTCATTGCCACAGGATATTGTGATGGCCAGAAGTATAACGGAGTTCAAAAAAGTAACTAGATAATTCCAGGGAGGATAAGTCCATCAATGGTTATAAGTCAAGATGGTCAAGGATGCAACACAATGCTTCGGGGAGACTCTATACCTGTAACCGCCAGAAGGGGAAGATGTGGGCAGCTCTCCAAAATTGTCCTGTTGTCTACTCTCCCACTGAAGCTTTGGTATCAGCCACTGTCACAGACAGCATATTGGGCTAGATGTATCATTCGTCTGACCCACTATGGCACTTCATATGGTCTTACCATGGACACATAAAAGTACAAGTAACAAAATCTCAACCCCACAAACATCAATAGGTACCAAATATGACTCGAGCTGCCCTGACTGACTCATTATTAAAACAACTCCATCTACAAATATGGACGCCTGTCCTGTGAGCACATGGACATGCACATGCTTAACTTCAAGCATATCAGTAGGCCCATTGACTACTCTCATGCTTCAACATGTCTATGAATATATGCAGGATTGAGGCCCACGAGTACAGTCTAACCATAGCACTAATAAACTTAACTGCTTTTTGTTGCAATCTAATGCAACCCTGGTAAGTATGTTGTCCATTTATTATGTGAACTTCTTAGGGCAGGTACCTTGACTTTTTTTTTGGACAAATAGAAACACTTTACTCATTTTGAGTGCTATATAAATAACAGCAAACAACTTTGTTGTACTATATACTCACACAGTGCTACTTTCAGAATACCACTTCTTAAAGAATTATATTAACTTATAATAGCTTCTGTTTATGCAGTGTAACAGACTGAGGTCAGTGGGAAAGTGTCAGCTGCAGTATATGACTTAGCTGTCATTGAATCATGGAACTTGGCAAGGTCTTACAATGCCAGATAAACTGCATTCTATACATTTCGAAACCCTCAAAGGATGTGTGGCTGGGAAAGGCTTGCAAATGCCTTATGCTGATTAATAGTCTCAAAACTGAAGTGATCATAATTTAATCTGAGCAAAAAGATGTACTTTTTTGTAGCAGTAATAAAGAAAGACAAAACCCCCAGAACCTACACAAAATACAGAAACAATTTTAAAACAAATTCATTGTCATCATGCCAGACACCAGATAAATTATTTTTTTCATTTCTTGTCTCACCACAGCTTCCTCCCTCTTGGACACCCGTTAGGCATTCAGCTAAACTCAAATATAGGCCTCCTTGCCCTATCTGCACTCCCCATCATGAGGGTATGCTAGAGTGCATTTTTGCAGTGTAAAATGCATGACTTTTTAAAAAAAGTATACTGTTAATAACACTTGCACAACATGTCAATTAGAATACTACATTTATACTCAGCTTGGTTCAGCCATGGGATATGCATTATCTTGGTCCGTGCTCAACCAATATACTGTCTTAAGTTTTATTTGTTTCTGCAGCTCTATGCTTCAAAACAGGACACATTGCACAAAGAACACTTTATTTTGTGTTTATAGCAGCTGTGTATTCTTACAGATCTAGAACACTTTTCCAAACCCTCTGCTCTTGCATTGCTTTTCCTGTGAAATTCTTTTTTCATGGATGCAGCAGAGGAATATGTTGTAACAATGGAGTATTTAGAAAACCTTGTTTTGTTGCACTAAACCTAGTTTCTTGACTGGGTGGTTGTCCTTGCCAGTTCCAGTGTATTTTTCATTGCTAAAGCTCTTTCACAGACAGACTTGGAAGTCAATTGTTTTTAAGATAACAACCTTTTCTAGACTGACCCCCCTCTGCATTGACTTACGAATCAATCAGAGAGCACTTTATTTAAAAATAAATGTGTATGGCATAATGGAATATTTATAGAATGTGTTAGAAGGTCACAGTGTTCATCAACCATACTTAAATCACAAAAAACTATTTTTTATGCTGCCTTATCTAAAGTAAGGAAATGCAATTCGTGGCATGACAAAGACTGCTGTCTGTGGGGAAATTAACAGATATCTGCTTACCTCAGAAGAAAAAAATCACACTGTAAGATACAATATGGGACCCTCTTTTGGTGAAAATCTAATAAATTCTCTCCTTCATAAAATTACTCGATACACAAGAAAACTTAAAAATTTTGTTTTAAATGGCTTTTGGGATCTATTAAGTATAGTTTTAAGAATTTATACAATCCCCAGAATGGGCACCATTATGAGTCTAAGTAAATAAATAGTTGCAGTCTCTGAGCCTAAGACCACCTTGTTGGATCCCACCCTATAAAACTCCATTGCTAGGACTTTATTGATAACATCTAAACCTGTGTTTACCCTTTGGGAAATACTTCATTATCCACCCTGTTTAGTATCACCTTGGTTGGTCTCATTTTTCTACTTGTATGATCTGGAAAATTGGTTTGCCAAGCCCCCATGCTTTTCTCATTCCAATCCTTCCTTAAAATTAATTTGTGCCACAATGCCTACAAGGAGTTCTTAATTAAAAACAAACGTTGCAATTATACCCTGGATTTCTTAGTCCTTTCTGTCATCTTTGTGTCCTGTTCTCAGGGGAACTACTACTGCAGGTTCAAGCGCTTAGATTGTAAGCTCTTGGGGGCAGGAACAGTCTTTACCTTTGTGACTTGTCCAGCCCCAAGTGTATGGTCTGTTCTAAGGAATTAAGCAGTAATATTTCTGTAAAAGTTAAAAATCTTAAAGACTTCCTATACAGGTGTATAGTTTTAAGATTTTAGCAATAGGCTCTTAAAGGCTCATATTTTAAAAGGGATCTCTTTGTTTATTCAAGTCTAAGGTAATTTGGTAGTCCAGACAGGAAAACAAATACAGCCTACTTTGTTGCTATGAATGCTGGATTTTGGTGTCCTCCTCACCCCCATCCCCTGAATCAGGTCTTTTATAACATGTTCTGTGTTGTATCTAAGAGCGCAAGGTGCTGCCCACAAAATAAGAAAACATAGCAAATCCTTTAAAGCAGGTTGCATAATCTATTGTGCCATATTTTCCTTCTGATAACTCTCACCTACACCATCTAAAAGTAGCCATTTGACTTTTAATGACAGCCACTGTTCATGTTATCTTTACAAATTTCCTCCTTGAAAGAGCTGGTCCACTTACCATTTAGATACCACTGTTTCTGCAGTTGAAAACAGAGGGGGTGTATTTGGCCTTGATTCAGGTCTTACATAGTGTCTGCAGAGATCTGAACACATCAAAGTGTCAGCTAGCTAGAACAAGCCAGAATCTATTTTAGAATAATTTAAAGTTTGACTTCCATTTGCTTAAGAACTCTGTTTATTTTAACTTCACTAAAACTCTTTCAGCATTTGAAGACAATTGCAGCTCTGCTTTTTCTTTCTCCCCATTTCTACCCTCAATAACAGAAATCTCTACTATGTTTATTTCACATTTATTGACTTTAAATTAACTATTCTTATTATGGAGCATTACAAATTTAAAAGTATCTTATATGGAACAATTTGTCATTCCATATTCAGAAGGAAGTGTACCTATTTTCTTCATGACATCAGGTTATGAAAGGCGAAATAGAAAATAAATATTTCAGAAGCCTTTGCATTAATTACAATCAGGTAGAGTTTAGCTCATACTTCGGGATAATAATAAAAAGGAAAACAATTGTACATTTTTGCTTCTGACAACAACAAACATATCCTTGAGATCTCTATAGCATTATGCAAGGGATTTTTACTCATTGAAATACCATTTACAATATTTTAAGTTTCTGTGTTCTAATATAGAACTTTGGACATTCAAACTTACTGAGTGGCAATTTTCTTGCATCTGGATTTAAAGTCAGTCCAATCATGCTTACAGGGAGGTCAATGGGCTGGGCTGGGCTCTAAATCTATTGTCACAATAGGGACTGTACTAGTAGCTTTCAGTATTAACATCCCAGTTCCTGACATTCTTTCTCCTTACACTTGCATGGTGCCAATTCTAGATGTTCTGGGGTTAAGACCCCTGTGTCCTACTTCCTAAATAGATTCCGCTTATGGAAGAGGGGGTTGGGAAAAGAGAAGAAGGATATACCCCTCAACTCCTGAAGAGTTGACTTATCAGGGACTACTGACACCTTTGAAAAGCACGGAGCATGTGCTCCTCACTACTCCAGTTCTGCCCCACCATTTCAACTTTGCAGTCTAGACCCAGAGAGACTTTCCCAGAACTTTGCAGATGGAATGGGATCATGACTGGTGTCTGTACAGGAGGCAGAACAAAGGGGATCCTTATGTCTTCTTTTCACCCTTGCACATCCACACAGGGCCATCCAACTATCTAGCCCTGATTATGAATCATTTGAATATTGTATATGATCATTATAATAAAAAAAAAGAAAAGAAAAAAAAAATAAACCACAACAACAATTTTTTCTCCCCATTGAAAAGAAAGAAGTGCATGCAATTAACCCAAGGATGGGCTCCAGCCACAGCATTAGTATCTGAACCTGAATCTTCGCATAATTCAGGGCAATCACATCTAGGGTTTTCATCCAGGCCCTTGGATATTTGTACACAAATCTAGATCCTTCTCCATTCAAATTAACGATGTAGGATATGTTTAAGTATTTCTAACATTCCATCACTGTGGCGTCTAGGCATAACCAAAATTTCCAAAAGCAAACATTCAGTCTGAAAGACTTCCTCTCCCCAGTCTTGTCCAAGTCCAAAAATGTGGGTATAGTTAGGTTTCTGGTTTTGTTCGTTTGTGGGTGTCGGGGGGGAGCATTAACCTACAGTTTTGGGGAGTTAATGTAAAGCTTGTGTGAAAAGATGATAATATTCTGAACATGAACAAAGACCTTCTGACCAAACTGTAAGACCTATTTCTGAAAACTAGCTTTCCCTCCCTTCCCCAATAAACTTCCCTGAAAATTGCAGGTTAAAGAACTTTTAAGGCTGGAGAGGAGAAGATAACTACAAATAACTTGATCAACTTTCTGTAAGTTTGGTTGTGTCCAGATACCACAATAATGGGCATTTAACACCCAGAAGAAACCACTCATACTCATCTTTGAAAAGGTATCCTTATAGGATGGAACATTAAAGAAGCTCAGATTTGGCCTAACTCTGCTCCCATTGAAGTCAAGTCAATGGAAGTTTAACCGTGACTTCAATGGCAGCAGAACTAAGCCTACAATGAGAACATAGGCACATAGCATGTATAGTCAGACATCTGACACAGGTGACTGCCCTTGAAATAGGTTACCATCTGTAACTCAGGGGAAGCCATAGGAAAGTCATATTTCCCCTCACAAACAAAAATATTGTTACAAAGTTAGAGTTAAGATAGCTCCCATGTGTTTCCTCACAACAATATAAAGATTAAAAGCCTTTATGCCCATTTCTAGCTATATGAAAATTTTACAAGCATTTCTAAGGATCTCTCTCAGGAAACAATGGCATTTTTGCATATTAATAGCTGATTCAGCCTGGCTTGCTGTAGTAACAGCTTTTGCCAATGTGAGGTTAGGTTCAATTAACAGTCTTACAAATATTCAGCATGTCTTTATCTGGTGGGGTATTAAAAAAACACATTGTTCTTCAGTGCCTAAGAAATGTACCCAAGCAGATCACTTATGTGTATCAAGTCATGCCTGCCTGGTAAAATAATCACAAGCAGATAATTCTCAGCAACTTTCATCCACATTTTTAAAGCAATTACTGAATCTCCAAAGAAAGGAGTAAAACCACCAAGTAGACAATATCTTCTTTACTAGTTTGTGGTGTGTTTTCTTCTTTTTTGCCATTCTTTCTTCAGAATTTCCTCAGGTCTTCCTCCATGTATCTAGCCTCCATTTTCTTATTCTTCCATGCAATTTACTACATTGTATTCAGTCAAACCAATCTCACCTCATTGATTCTCCCATTTTTTTTTTTTACTTTCTTTGTTTTATTTTCCCTGTTTATATGCCTCTCTCTCCTCTTACCAAGACCTCCACCTTTTGTCTATTTTCTCTTTTCCTCTGTCTGTCAGAAACACCTATAATACTATAAGTAAATGTTAGAGATTTTAAAAATAGATTTTTAAATGCTGCAAGAGCCTGATCTGGAAGATTGACATTTTGACCCCTATTTCACTGCCAGATGAGCTACTGGGTGTTCTGGATAGATTGGTTCTCCTTTTTCTGTCAAAGTAGATCGTTACTTATTCTCATCAGTCTTTCAGACAAGTGGGCAAATCTGAAGTTGTTTTGACTCAGAAGTGGACATTTTTTCCTCTGTTTTTGTTCATAAGTGAGTTTAGGTACTATAGAAGGTACCTAAAAGAATTAAATATTTATCCACAAATCAGATAAGGTAGCAAAAATGAAAGTTTCCCTACATTGCTCCATTAATCTGCTTCAGTTCAGACCTAAAGGATTCTGAAAATAAAGGTAATCCCTTTTCTATCATCTTCATTCAGCCAAGCCTTCCTCATCAGGTGCCAGCTTTGAGATGAGACTTTGTAGTATGGATAGCATCTAGTAGGAAATTGACACTAACATCTTATTTCATGTAGGTTGTAACATTAGTCACTGGGACCAACTAGAGCTGGTCAGAAAAATATTTTATGTTGCATGAACAAATGTCAAAGTTTTTCAGATTTTGCAGGGTGGGAGGGGGTCCAGTGAAAATCCACAAACCATATTTTTTCCCCACTTAACTGAAAGGTTGGGGATTCGGGGGGGATGGGGGGTTCAATGAAAACTGCCTGAAATTTAGATGAAAATTCTCACAAAAAATATTTGATCAAGAATCCATAAATAAAATGTATTTTATCAAAAATATTTTGATGAAAAATGTATTGACCAGCTCTAATACTGACTTTTAAATACTTGACACATTATAGCAGTTCAAGGACTAATTAGCAGGGACCTCTCAGAAGGTATGTCACAGATGGGAGGTAGGCATATTGATGTCAGAACTTAGAAATGCAATGAGGCAAAAAAGGCTTAAGCCAGATAGAACTGACACAAACAGAAACTCTAAGGTCATGCATTTTTATTCTATGACTTTTCTCTTGTCACTTGGGCTTTGGCCTACCTAGTCTTAGATTTAGGTATGTTTTGTACCAGCTATCTTTGCTTTAATGTGATTCTCTCTGGCTTGTCTAATAATTTTTAAAATCAAATTAGTGATTATAGGGTGGTGTTGGGGAATTCAGTGGTCATTCTTCAAAGGAAGCAAAGAAAGCAAGGACAGAGACAAGGAAAAATGAGCTTCTAACTTAAGTTGAGATGCAGAAGTATGCCAGAGAGTATCTGAGCTAGGCTGAGCTAGGTTACTAGGTCAGAAGCACAGAACACGGAAACTGTCCATCCTCAAGAGGTGTTGGCAAGACACTGCTTGTAGCTGGTATTACAAATAGGCAAAGTCCGGTGACCATTAAATGTGAGAGACTGGGGTAAAGTCACCAACCAGTCAACAGATGGTAATACTGAAATTTAGTCGCTTCCGACAAAGTTAAATTCAAACCAATGACCTAGAGGTGAAAGACTATCAAATTAGCTAATCTCTTTAAATATCCAGTTATGTGTTCCTTAATTATGGCTTTAACTATTGTAGTTAATATGCATACCCCAAGCATATCACGCTAGCAGATCCCCCGTTCTGCCTATGTCTGTATTTTTAACCTATATTATCTTTATCTTTATTTCTGAGTTTCAGATTAGCTTTACAGTCAAGCTTTAGCTAAAGGGCTTTTTGTCTTTGCTCAGCACTATTGATAAACACTAAATTACGTGTATCTCACAGGAAAATACATGGAAACACTGAAAGGATGCTTAAAAGATCAAAAGAGATTATATTATAAAATAATTTTTATACTTTTCACATACACTAACATAGCCAGAAAATGATTACAATCATGTTTCAGGTTTCATAGTAAGCCCTTTTTTGGCAGAAATTAAATATTACAGGCCTAAGAACTAGGTGGTTGCTGAAAGACTACCAACCTATGTTGGTTTTGTAAGGTCTTCCCTCCTCCCTGCTCCAGATGAGTGCTATCAAAAACATGGTAAGACCTTAATATTTAGCTGTAAAACTCAAGGGAGAACATATTCACATGAAGTGATTATCTCTTATGTTTCTGGACATTCTAAAGATACATTACATTCTCCTAATAATACTTGCCTTCTTTTTGATATGATGTTTTGGAAGAACAGCTTGCACTTATAATCAGTACAATTTATCACCTATCCCCAAAGTACCCTGCCGTTGAAATGCCTGACATATATATTAGGTGTTGTGGATTTAGCAAAAATTGAATTATAAATTGCCCTGCCAGCTTTTGCCTCTGGAAATAATGAAAAAGTAAGCTAAAGAAATGTTCGCCTGAAGGATTTATTTTTAAGTGGCTATAGAGAAAGAAACAACAACAAACACAGATTGATCAGATTTTATCATTCCAAGCACAGAGTGACTTAGTCTCAAGGGTTAGATTTTTTCCCTCTTTTAAAAAGAAAGACTGAACTGAAAGCACTTGAATGTACTTGAAAATAACTCAATTAAGAAAGAAAAAGAAAAAACAAAGTAAATTTATACTCAGTATGTCCAGCTGAAGAATTTCAAGGTCTGGTGTCCAAATGAAGTCAAACTAAATGTCATCCAAAATACTTTCTCTTTTCTGCTCCATTAAGTGCCATCTTTTATTCTTTTTAACAGTATGCAACTCCCAGCAATAAAGGAGCTTTTATGAAGTTATATAAACATATATAGTCAAGAAGAATCCATTACAAATAAGTATTCCAAGATCAAATTAATAGAATTAACCCAAATATTGATTAAATACTCCAAATACAAGAAGGTTTAGTCATACCAATTTTAGGCTGATGTTCTGTACATATTTTATCTCATAACCTACATATTTGTATCACTGGAAAGCAACTTTTGTCATTTCCATTGTCCCGAAGAAAAGAAGCAGCTTTTGAAATTTCATTTACAGTTATTTAAATTAACCTTGAGATTTAAAAAAAAAAAAAAAAAAAACTACAGGGAAACTCCGTATTTAAGAGGGTCTGGAATAATACTTCATAGTTAAATTTGGAAATCTGGAGTGACACTTCAGCTTAACTTGTGTCATTATGATGTTGGGTTTATCTTTATTAGATTTTTTTTTTTTTTTGCTTCAACAAGATAAGTCTGGAGGATCAGCCAGAGTGCTGGATTTCTTTGCTTGTGTGTGTCTGATGTAAATCCACAACATTATGGATGTTTGTTGTTGTGTGGTGGTGGGGGGCGGGGGGATGGTTCAGGTAGAAAGGATTCATAGGGGAGTATAAAATCATATTGAAGCTGAGCAAATAAGTGTAAAGTAACTATCCTCATGTTGCCTCTTTTCTGTATATTGAATATTTATGAATGATCATGAACTCCTCAGATATATTTGTTATTTGAAATTATTGACAAATCTTGTTCTAATTTCATTTCAGTTTGAAATTCAAGTATTGTTGCTTGGGACTGGTTACATAAGTCATGTGACATTTTTTCTGCTCCCTGACTGGATGAGTGTTAATGCATAATGTTAATAGAAAATGAACACAAGGGGTGACAAATAGGGTCAAAATAAATGTGTTCCAAAATCTGAATGAGAAATTATGGACAACATTTGCAATATTCATTCAGATCAAGCACTATTCTTTAGGTAGTGCTGTATGGAAAAGTACTTATGTTAGGTGCACAAGAAGCATTAGCAACAACAGCACTTAAAGCAATAACATCTGAGGAGGGTGGTCCTAGATTTTTCAGTGAAAAAGTAGGAAGTCAAGTGTGTACAACATCTTGACTGAATCATACAGTAAGATTAATAGGAGTGTAAAAAGGAAACTAGACACTAACATGAAGGTCAGTAAATACTACTTGCTATATAAGACAACGCAGAAAGGAAAAGACAGAGGCATAAAAGGCAGCAGCACCCAAGCCTACAATAGGGCCATCATTTGATATTCAAAACTTGGGGGGTACAAGTCTTTCTCCTTTCCAGAGTTCGAAATAGTAAAAGGAAATGGACCCTCTTGACCTGCTCCAAGGCAGGGGATGGCTATGTAGCAAGGAGAGGAGAGACCAGTCCCACTAATATCTGCTTTTGCTTTTACAGAGTAGGCTTCCAGTGCTTGCCACCTTATTTTCTTTCATGACCACCTTTTAGACTAGGTCAACATTGTGGATGTTTGTTGTTGTGTGGTTGGGTGTGTTTTCAGTTAGAAAGGATTCATATGGGAGTATAAAAATCTTACTGAAGCTGAGCAAATAACTGTAAAGTAAGTACCATCCAGAGGTTGCCTCTTTTTCTATATATTGAATGTTTATGAATGATCATGAATGCTTTGGGTGCCTGAACTTGGAGAAGTCAGAAATGTAAGTGAGAGGTCACAAGGTACTTGTGTTACCCAAACACAAAGAATACTTACAAGTTAGTGGAACACACTGAAGAAACATGGCCAGTTGTCATTTTATAACTGCAAAACATCCTGAAGATTAACCTGTTGGTGGCCCTCCATGACACCTGTTCTAAAATTAAAACAATCAATTTGTAAACTCCTAGAGGGTAATAGGATTATAAGGAATAGCCAGCATGGAATTGTCAAGAACAAACCATGCCAAACCAACCTTTGAAAGAGTTATTGGCCTAGTGGATTGGGGGGAAAGCAGCAGATATGATATATCTTGATTTTAGTCAGGCTTTTGACACAGTACGACATGACATTCTCATAAGCAAACTAGGGAAATTTAAACTGGTTTAGATGAAATTACTATAAGGTTGGTGCACAACTGGTTGAAAGACTCCAAGAGTCATTATCAATTGTTTGCTGTCAAACTGTGAGGCTGTATCTAACGCGGTCCCACAGGGGTTCAGTCCTGGGTCTGGTACTATTCAATAATTTCATTTATGCTGTGCATAATGGAGGGGAGAATAAGTTTATAAAATGTGCTGATGACATCAAGCTGGAAGGGGTTGCAAACACTTTAAGGTCAGGATTAGAATTCAAAACTACCTTGACAAATTGGAGAATTGTTCTGAAATCAACAAGATGAAATTTAAAAGACAGGTACAAAGTACTTCACTTAGGAAGGAAAAGTCAAATGCAAAACTACAAAATAGGGAATAACTGACTAGGTGGTAGTACTTCTGCAAAGGGTCGGGGTGTAAGAGTGGATCACAAATTGAATTTGAGACTACAACGAGATGTATTTGTGAAAAGGGCTAATATCATTCTGGGGTGTATTAACATGAGTGTGGTGTGTAAGACACAGGAGGTAATTGTGCCACTCTACTCATCACTGATAAAGCCTCAGCTAGAGAATTGTGACCAATTGTGGGCATACTTTAGGAAAGACATGGACAAATTGGGGAGAGTCCAGAGGAGAGCAACAAAAATGATAAAAGGTTTAGAAAACATGACCTATGAGGAAAGGTTAAAAAAAAGTTTGTCTGGAGAAAAAAACAACTAAGGAGAGACATGATAACAGTCTTCAAATGTGTTACCTGGCTCTGTGTGGCTACCCGGAAGCGGCGACACGTCCCTGCTGCTTCTAGGTGGAGGAATGGCCATGGGGGCCCTCCCAAGCACTGTGCCGTGCCCCACCCTGAGCACTGGCAGGAGTGGCACCTGCGGGCGGAGGCAGCGCACACAGCCACCCGGCCAGGCCTCCACCTCTGAGCAGCAGGGACATGTGGCCACTTGTGGGAAGCTGCCCAAGGTGAGCGCCACCCGGATCCAGCACCCAAAACCCATCCCATGCCCTGACCCACGCCCACTCCTGCAACCAAACTCCCTCCCTCTAATGGGAAATATAACTCTTAGTTAATCAAAATTTTTGACTAACCAGCACCCCCGCATTCTCCCAACATGCCTTTTCCTGTATAAGGGTAGTTAAGCACTGGAATAGACTTCCAAATAGAATCCCCATCATTGGAGGTTTTTTAAGAACAGTTTGGACAAACACCTATCAGGGTGGATCTAGGTTTACTTGGTCCTGCCTCAGCACAGGGTGCTGGACTTGATGACTTTGAGGTCCCTTCTGCCCTACATTTCTATGATTATATGTGGATGCTAGGTCAAAATATTTGTTAGAGCTAATCATGGACCTGTTACAGCCCTCCTTAATGCTCATTAATTAAGAGCACTTGTGCAGGTGCTCTGTAAGCCCACGAAAGCTTATGCTCAAATAAATTTGTTAGTCTCTAAGGTGCCACAAGTATCCTGTTCTTTTTGCTGTATTGTTTTGTGGCTGACAGATACTTTTTGAAGTAATGTTCCTCTTTTGGGGATAGCTACGCAATCAGGGGCATGAATGCCACACATGGTTCCTTCATGTAAATGATAGAAATGGTCTAATAAATTAACAGCTGTCTTGGAATAAAAGTACATTTACTTTGATTTTCACTGTTAATTTTTCTGCATGGAGCAGAAGCACCATTAAAGTGCATCGATTCTGTTACTCTGCTCATCTGAATGGAATGTTATCATGTACATGGTGTGTACAGAGCCTAGGAGATGCATTACACATGGATGTCCAGGGAGCAGCCAAGAGGTTAAAAGAGTAATATTCTTGTAATCCTAACTTGTAAAATTGTTATCAATGATACAATGCTGCAACTCTCACAGTCCCAACACTTTTACTAATAAGCCCCTTGGACTTTGAATGCTCTTCCACACAATCCGCCTTACCCTTTAAAATTGTAACAGATAGGCGAATGAACCATGGTGAGATGCGAATACAAAATCATCATCATGCCACTTACGAAAACCACTTTTCCTTGCTCTTGTGGTCTAGAACTCTGGCTTCTTTGCTGTGCCCATGGCTCCATGCTGAAGACTCAGAATCAAAGCTGTTGTTTAGTAAGAAGAGGTGTCAACCTAGATTAGGATTAGTACTGGTGGAGTAAACTGAAGAAACATAGATCCATTCTTCCCGTTCACTGTGAATAGGCTACCATGGCTGCAGACAAAAGAAGTAGGTGGCTTCTTGAAAGACACCCACCTTCCTCCCTCCTTGAGGATAGACCCTAATGTCAACAGTCAATATGTACAGGACTTCAGGCTCAGCAGCCTACCAGCCCATTTTTTTCTTATCTTCTACTGTTGCACTGATCTTATACTCAAATGGCACCAGTGGATGCACCTGTTCCACCATCAAGAACGGTGATGAAAACAGGACTATGGGTGGGGGGAGAATAGCAAGAAAGAAATATGGATAACAAAGGAGCAGAGAGTGGCAATTATTTTAGGACTTGTCCAACACAAGGGATATTCACCCATCAATCTGTCCTGAAGGTAACACCAACGAAAGCTAATTTGGAAGCTACTGACTTTTTGTCTGCATATTATGGTTTTGTCTTCACTGAATATCCATGTACATAGAGTAAGTTATATATTTATTTCAGTGCCTTTTTAAAATGTTTATATAATGATGTGTGTGTGAGATGAATATAATATAAAATGAATATATAATGTTCATTATGTTGAGCATATATATTAGCTGGACTAGGCCCTAGCCTCTCTTTTGTATGTGCAGCAGACACCTGAAAAATCTGCACTTCCATTTTTCACCAGCAAAAATAATTCACTGGCATAAATCGGAGCATTAGCACAGGCACCTGCAATCCAGCAGCAAGAGGCACAAATACCCTGAACTGTAGGCATAATTCGATAGGGAGTTAAAAAGTATGGACAGAGTTTTGGGGATGAAAAATTGCACCTACTATATGAAGACTGGCCAAGTGAAAATGCATCCAAAAATACACAGTTACTAGAGATAACTAAAGCTACACTTATGCAACTGTGGTATGTTTATTTTTTTTCTACTGGTAGATTTACAGCTTTCACAAAAGTGTGTAATGAATTTATCAAGTCAGTAGTTTTATAGCATCTTCTTGAATGCAGTGCATGTCAATGTTGTTATGCTTTTTTGATGCAGCACTAGAATAAAAAAAACACCAGATATTCAAGATTGCTATCCATCCAGAATAATTGTATGTACAGTTTTAGTACAGGAAGTGTACTACCTGATAAGAATTCAGTGATTTGTTGATTCTCAATCTTTACAGATGACTGATAAACTGCAGAAATTCATTAGTGTGCTGGGAGGATAAAATGCATCTATGAAATAGGGAAGATTTGTCCCAATGTTACAGATGGGGAACTGAGACCTAAGGTAGATTAAAGGACTTGCCCAAAGCCACAGAGGAAGTCCAGAGTGACCACCCATCCCAAATTGGGTGGGACAGTCCCAAAATGCAGAGTTCAAGTCCTGGTCCTGGACTAAATGACTCCAGGACAGCATTTGTCCCAATGCCACTCCATGCCTGCCTGAGGCTCAGGGGTTTCGCCAGCCTCTTCCCGGTGGGGAGGGGCTGAGGTGGGCCTTAGCCCCTCTTCGCCACAAGGGCCCACTCCCTGCTTCCCCCCCCCCCCCCCCCCGAGGCCCTGCTCCAGGCCAGAAGCTGGAGCCAGGCTGTACTAAGAGCTGCTCAGAGAGTCCGGGTCACTATGGAAAGCCCTGGACCCTCCACCTGCAGGCCCCAGGGGGCAGGAACATGGGCTGCTCTCGGTCGCTCCTGGCCCCCCGCCCAGGGCAGGTGGAGGGTCTTGGGCTCCCCACAATGGCCTGGGCTTCCTGGGCAGCTCTTACCATGGCCCAGCTCCAGCTTCCAGCCTGGCCAGGGGTGGGGCCTAAGGGGTAAGAATAGGAGCCAGGGTGGGAAAGGGAATGGGGCTCTGCATGTGAAAAGGCGGTCACTGTAAGGAAGTCTGCATCAGAGCCAAGAACCAAACCCAAGCCTCCTAAATCCCGTCTAGTGTGATTTAACAGTTGGGAAGAGTGATGAATCAGCTAGGGTAGTAAACTGAATGAAACAATGCTTTGCTGAAATAAATTTGGGTAGTTAAGGGCTGCATCTTTTGCAAGTATTTTTGCAACAAAAGGATACATTTTGTAATGTGCATTGTTATACTCATAGAGCTTATTATACTGCTAAACTGAATAAATACACTGTAACACACGGGTTCTCAAACTGGGGGTCGGAACCCCTCAGGGAGTCACGAGGTTATTACATGGGGGGGGGTCACAAGCTTTCAACTTCCACCCCAAACCCTGCTTTGCCTCCAGCACTTATAATGGTGTTAAATATATTAAAAAGCGTTTTTAATTTATAAGGGGGGGGTCGCACTCAGAGACTTGCTGTGTGAAAGGGGTCACTAGTAAAAAAAGTTTGAGAGCCATTGCTGTAACATCTACACTCTACCCTACTTTGTCCCTTTACACACACACACACACACACACACACTCCTTATTTACATTATTTTTATTTTGAAGGTTTGTATAATATTTCTAGACTATCTTGGAAAAGAAGCAATACATTCAGCTCTTCCAACTCCCCCAGAAAAGTCATTTGAAAGCTCACTTATTCCCCTTCAAATGGAGTTGTCCCTCAAATAAATGAAATATTCTGTTCCCAGCCTGAGATGACACTTGCCAAGTTTCAGAGCAAATATTCATGATAAAGTCATAAGCATCTGACAACAGGGTTTTCCAGTGGAAATGCTGGCAGGTTCTTAAGCATAGTAGAGTGAACAGCATTTCTGTAATAAGCAGTAATTTAAAGGCTGTGTACTAGTTAACTATTAGTGCTAGTAAACAAGTGACCTTGATGAGTTTTCAAATTAGAGCTCTAAGGGAACTATTTGGTATTTAGGTCTGCTGCTTTTCCACCTAATGGAAACAGAAACATTATATCATAACATAATATTATCGTGTGGCTCGCTCACTTGATACAAACAAAAGCCAGATAAAAGTAGATAACAGCTTTGTGACAATAAGAAACCCCTCTGTTTCAGCCAATGCAGCCATCTGACATTCTTCCACTGGCAATTACATCTATGGATTTACATTGGCCCCCATGTTGGCTGTGGCATCGGGAAATGAGAAAATAATGTGCTAACTATACATCGTATTCTACCAGTCAGCAATAAAGCATGCAGAGTAAATTAAAAATAACCCTCGCCACCCCATATATCTCATGCAGACCCAAGTTGGAGGGTGGGTTAGCCTCCCTTAATAGGCAGTTCAGTTAGCATACACTCAAAGGACCTATCAGAGAAACTCAGAAAAATATACAACCAGTTTAAAGTAGGAAGAATTTGATGCCCCTCTGGATTAACTTTTTTGCCCAAAAGCCATAAAAAGGTACAAATGATGAGCTGAACACATACATTCTCTGTGTGACAAAGTTAATGTCTAAGTCAGCCATGTCCCTTCCACCTACCCTCAAATGAAGGAGAGCCAAAACTTCCCTCCAGGGAATTCTGATGGCATATTTACAGTGTGGAAAAAACTAGACTTAGGCCTATGGGCAGTTATGCAAAAACAAAACATTTAAACTAGCTCATATCCTGGTAAGGATTCTGCCCTCTGCTCTGGACCCTATATGCTATGGTGGTGCAGTGTAGGGGTTGTAAACAATCCACAAGGGGCTAGGGAGCAAGTCCTTGGCACAAGGACCATGTTGGACTCCTGTAAGAGCAAACAATCACAGCCCCTTTATTTCATATATCCAACTTAACCACTGTTCACTGAGGGGCAAAACCTGAGCTCAGCTCTTGGCCACATCTTGGCAATGGGCAGAGGGTGATGAAATGGCTGGAGTAGCTCCCATGAGCCTTTCCTTGCCCACCCACAGGGGGGATGTGATGGCCATTCTCCTTCCATCTCCTGCACACTGCCACTAAGGGGACAGGCTCCCCTGTACTTCAGAGAGCCCAAGCTCAGCACAACACCACTGCAAGAAGACCCTATGCACCAGCAGAGAAAGAGGTTGGATTTGTCTCTTCATGTTCAATATGTGAAGGATATGCCACTTATGGACAAGAACTACCTCTGCCTACTGTACATTGCCAGTCATACTAACAACACTCAAAAAAATAATAATAGAAACTGTTAGATTAGATTAAAATAAAATGCAGTAGACAAAGAAGATATAAGCCACTATCAGAAATTTGTCGAAAGGAAATAAATACATCTTTCAAATGCAAACAGAAAAAATCCTCCTGCTGCTGATACCAACAGTTATTAAATTCCCACTGATGTCTCACAGGAAAACTTGCATAGAAGCAATTCTGCTTTTATCACAAATTTTCACTTGTGCAGTTCTCCTTTATTGTTAAGGTCACAGGTACAATAAGAAGCGCTTTGTGCTTATTCTACTTTTATAAATATAGCCCTCGATCAGTGACAATAAAATTAGCTACAATCGAAATAATTTTAATGTCACAAATTAGGAATTGTTATGATGTAAGTAAGGAATAAGCAGTAGGGAGTAACTAAGCCCTGTAGAAGCAGAAATCCTATTTTCACACAGCTGTCCCTAGTAGTACAAAATGAGCGGGGTGGGGAGAAAACAACACACACAAAAATAAGATATGGAAACGGGATTGTCTGTAAGTAATGTCTAACAGATTTCATCTTTTTCCAGATGGCATAAGCATGTCTTTAAAACCAAAAATAAAAATCATAAAAATGACTATAACAAGTACCAAAAATGTGGGTGCTTCCCAACTTTCCTCTCATGTGTAAAAACAAACCAAACAAATTGGCAACAGGCCTTTTAATTATTAGCTGACATTCATTAGGCTTACATGCAGATCTTTATTGATTTGTAGTTTGCTATCATTTTTTTTTGTTTTGATCTCATCAGCTATTTCACAAATAACTTCATCTCTAATTCATCCATCTGTTATCTATTCAAATTCCAGGTCTGCAACTTAATGGTCAATGATCTTACCTGGCAGTTAGTTTCTTCTAAAGAAAGTGTGCCTTCCCAAGAGACATTCTTGCATGCAACAGTGTATTCTTAATATTTTTGATCGACCTTTGTCTAGCAGTTTGCAGTTACTTTCATGAGCCCACTAATTTGTGAATAGTGTGCCCCCAACCAAATTCAGTTTTTTGTAAATTGACCATTTGCCAAAAAACAAAACAAAAAAATTGCCCAGCTCTAGTTTTCAGCCCAGTTCTGCCAGCGATTTGTTATGACACCCAGCACAAGTTACAGAATCCCTCAGTTTCCCTATTTGTAGTATTACGATACCTATGCATACCTACCTTTGCAAAGTGCTAGGAGACATATAGATGAAAGCTTTTGATAATATCTCGCATGACCTTCTCATAAAAAAAAAAAACCTAGGGAAATGCAATCCAGATGGAGCTACTATAAGGTGGGTGCAAAATTGGTTGGAAAACCATTCCCAGAGAGTAATTATCAGTGGTTCACAGGCATGCTGGAAGGGCATAATGAGTGGGGTCCCACAGGAATCAGTTCTGGGTCCGGTTCTGTTCAATATCTTCATCAATGATTTACATAATGGCATACAACGTATATATACAGAGTATATAACGTTTGCAGACGATACCAAGCTGGGATGGGTTGCAAGTGCTTTGGAGGATAGGATTAAAATTCAAAATGATCTGGACAAACTGGAGAAATGGTCTGAAGTAAATAGAATGAAATTCAATAAGGACAAATGCAAAGTACTGCATTTAGGAAGAAACAATCAGTTGCACACATACAAAATGGGACATGACTGCCTACGAAGGAGTACTGCGGAAAGGGATCTGGGGGTCATGGTGGACCACAAGCTAAACATGAGTCAACAGTGTAATGCTGTTGCAAAAAAAAAGCTAACATAATTCTGGAATGTATTAGCAGGAGTGTTGTAAGCAAGACACAAGAAGTAATTCTTCTGCTCTACTCCACGCTGATAAGGTCTCAACCAGAGTATTGTGTTCAGTTCTGGGCACCACATTTCAGGAAAGATGTGGACAAATTGAAGAAAGTCCAGAGAAGAGCGACAAAAAATGCTTAAAGGTCTAGAAAACATAACCTATGAGGGAAGACTGAAAAAAATGGGTTTGTTTAATCTGAAAAAGAGAAGACAGAGGGGACATGATAACAGTTTTCAAGTATGTAAAAGGTTGTTATAAGGATGAGGGAGAAGAATTGTTTTTTCTTTAACCTCCGAGGATAGGACAAGAAGCAATGGTCTTAAATTGGAAGGTTTAGGTTGGATATTAGGAAAAACGTCCTGTCAGGTTGGTTAAGCACTGGAATAAATTGCCTAGGGAGGTTGTGGAAACTCCAACATTGGAGACTTTTAAGAGCAGGTTGGACAAAAACCTGTCAGGCGTGGTCTAGCGAATACTTAGTCCTGCCATGAGTGCAGGGGACTGGACTAGACAACCTCTCAAGGTCCCATCCAGTCCTATGAGTCTATGAAAAACACTATGGCCCAGATCCACAAAAGGGACTTGGCATTGTGACACTGAGTGTGACAAACACCTAACTTTTTGGTGCCTATAAAAATCACTGGAATAGCATTTCAATCCACAAAACCCGAGATAGATGCCTAGGTTTCTTAGACAAAGAATGGAGAGAGATCGGTACCTTAGAATGTGGTCCACAAAGCCATTACGTTAGGCACGGAGCTTCTTAAGCTAGCCAATGGGAGAGGCCAATGACAGGAGTGTGTGTTTAGCCCCACCCCTCTTGGAATTCAGTGCCTAAATCCAGGGTGCAGGGAGTTACCTAGCTCAGCTTGTAATTCACAGAGCAGAGGAAAACAGGCATTTGGCCACCTAAGTCACATGCGAGGCCCACTCTATTAGGTACGCTCAGAGGCTGCCCAATTCCACCCAAAACAGCTGTGGGTTGGAGGATGAACACCTCCCTTATAATCTTGAGCCCAGTGGTTAGGGTACTCTCCCAGGATGTGAGAGACCCTCCATTCAAGACCCTCCTCTGTCTGATGAGAAGGGCTTAGAACAGACAGCTATGACCTCTCAGATGGGTACCATTACGCTATAGAGCGATTCTAACTTTTTCTCTGGCCTAATTAATATTAATTTGGTCAATTAGCCTGTGTGAGTACCCTAACCACTGGACTAAATGTTATAAGGGAGGTTGAGGCTCCTCCCACCCTGTAATTGGCCATTTTGTGTGAACTCGCATGCAGGACTCTGCACCTGCCTACCAGATCAGGTCCCACACGGGACTTAGGCAGCCAAATGCCTATCTTCCCCATTTTGTGAAGTGCTCTGGGACTTAATCAGGAGATAGGTGCCTGGATGCCTAGAGTGAGGACGCAGCATGCATGTTCAGAGGCAGAAGCATAGGTGCCCAGGGAACTTTTACCCAGAAAACTTAGGTGCTAAGACAGTTTAGGTGATAATTGACTGGGAGTTTTGTGAATGGCATTGATGCCTAAAACCAGGACTTAAGCATGTAAATACTTCTGTGGATAACCCCACCCTAAGTTCTTATTATCGTTATTTTAATCAGTGTACCCAACTGATCCAAGACCATCTGTTTTAAATGTTAAGAACTTCCAAAGAAGATTGCCTGTCCTTTGCATCTTCTGATATTCCCAATTCTAGATACAGTAAAAGCTGTGTTATCCAGCACTTTACCAACTGGAAAGCTCTAAAAACCAGCATTTCTGATATCTCCCAATACAAATCTTCAATCTAATAACCAGGACCAATGCCAAAACTAATTGGAATAAATATGGAAATTATCCAGGACCTGAGTATTTCCAAGAGCAGTCGAACTATGCTCGAGTTAGCAGAGAAAAGCCAAATGCTTTTCTTTCAGTTTGTATCTGCCATTGTGTCGGTCAGTTTATTATTCGATATATTGTCCTGTGTTTATCATTAAATATCAATGCCACCCTATCATTATTGCATCCAAAATACCATTGAAAAGCAAAGGAGAGAAGCGAAAGAGAGTTGTGTTGATATTAAACAGAAAATAGATATTTGTACACATCTTGAAAAGGGTGAGAATAGGAACGTTTATTCATTTTATTGTATTCCAATTCTTTGAAAACTGGTAATCCATTGGTAAGTATAACTCTTAGGTAACCGGAATTTTTGACTAACCAGCACACCCAATTCCTCCAACATGCCAGATAACAATGCTTTTACTGTAGTTCTGTTAATTTTCCCACTGGTTCTAGCAGTCTACTGTATGGTTTTCTGCCTGCATTCTTATTCTGGCCTATCATGCCATCTCCTCTCTCTATCATATACTATTCTAGTTAGTTCATGTGAACATACTGAAGAATTAGTCACAGGCTAGCTAAATTGTTCTTAATTAAAAAAAAAAAGTCATTTGAACTTTTGCAACCAATTTACAATATGAGTCAGATACATTAGATCAAGACAAGGCAGAGGATTTTAGTGTGCTTGGGGACTCTTACATGAGCTAGCTTGGATCTCTAATCCATCTAGTAAAAGTAAGGGAGCCTCCTTAAAAAAAAAAAAAAAAAAAAAAGAACTTTAACAAATATTGAGGTTGGGCTTCCATAGCCTACAAACCCTAGGGCAGCATCTCATTTATCAGCCCTTTCAATGTTCAGTGTAGGGTTTGATCTTGTGAGATGTTGAGTACCCCTCAACTCCTATTAACTACAGTGGTAATTAGAACTCAGGGCTTCATTGAATGTGGTCCTTACTGAATGTACTGTGTTTTTCTGAACCTCGTCTGGAAGTTTGTTTCTCTGCATAGTGGAATGTACATTTTTGTACATGTTTATTAATTATAAACAAGAGAACTTTGACTAGGGTTTTAGAAAAATGAAATAAAACCGTTTTCCTGCATTTTCCTGTGTAAAATATTTCCCTTACTTCCCCCCCCCCAAAAATCACTCATCCTCTCTCTAAACTAAAATGACCATACTGGCCATCACAGTATGATTTTGATAACAACAAGCTACTTTACAGTTTTACTCATCTATTTACAGTCTGAGTGGTCACCATTTTCTTTTTTAAAAGAAAGATGAATCTGTAAATTAAATCAAAATCATCATATAAACTGAGTTATTACAACATATGGGTTCACTGGGTTATTTGGTTTTTGTGGGATATTTATCCTGTCAGACAAGCATGTCTTCCACATATGCTTTCTATACAGCCTACTAGTGTCAAAATAATTATAATGTTTATTAAATTAAAATAATGAAGTTTATATGAACTTTCAATAATGCAGACAGGCAGACTATAACTGTAAGCCACATGCTATATACTCTGGACTTTTACGGCTTTTAATTTATCAAAGGAAATAATTAGCACACTTTGTGGCAGCCAGTGATGGAATTTATTCATTTGGAAGCCATGGGTTTCCTGTCATTAAAACTACATCATGTCCTTCCTTTTCTATTAAACTTCAGCTGAGGGCAGTAAGAAGTCACTAAAAGGAAATGAAGAGGTTTTTTGGCAATGTTCTCAAGCAATGATTTAATACTGCTAAAAGATAGCAAACCCATAATATAGGCCAATAAGGGATCAGGGTTCCAATTACCACATTATTTCCTTCATTTGATGCTTTGTTTGTGGCTCAATTAACTGATTTGCAAAATCACGTCAATAAATTTACTCTCTCTTTGTTGGGTTAAAGCATTTCTGGTTCCTAATTACAAGTGTTTGTGGCAAAGAATAAGATTTAGATTTTTAACCACTATATTTATATTTATGTCATAGGATATTACTTTTTTTTTCTTTAATGATCGGTCAGATCTCATTAGCCAAAGAATCATTTTGGCTGAAGTTAACACCTTTTTCCCCCTTGAAGTGTTTTTAAGTGGCAGTAGCATGAGAGATGAGCTTTCTTCAAGTTGAAATGGAACCAAGAGTACAACAAGACTACTCCCCTGTCTGACTTCCATACTAAGCTACAAATGGCTTCAACAGACTGAAATCCATATTACAGAAGCAAAAGAGCCCAGACTGGGATAGGCTGGCAGATACAAGTCCTCCTTTTCTTCAAAGGAGGTCTAAAAATCAAGTTAGCATGGAGACAGAATTACCCTCTTCCCCTCAGGAGTGGGTGGTCCTCCCAGGTCATGACCAAGGTACATTCATGACAGAGGTGGAATGCTGCAGCTTCAAGCACTTTATTAAGCGAGACCAGGACAATGGACAATTTAGAATAGGGTATGATTTTATAAGATATATCATTATGTCAATGAACAAAGAACCACGATACACTAAAATGATTTGAGCAAGTCTATGCAGTGCCTTTGCAGCCTTTTATAGAATGAAAAAAAATCACTCTAATGTTACAACTTTACAAGAGTATCTATTTTTTAAATTCTTTATCTGCTACGTGTTATATAGAAAATGTCAATTATTCAGATTTACTATTTGAGTCATCCAGCATAATATTGGGTTTTTAAATTCTCAATCTGTCATAGACTGAGGTTAGCCTTCATTAGTGAAGCCATCATCTTTAATAAATAGTAAAAACTGACAAACTTTCTTTTCTTTTGACCCTTAAAATGATCTGCATACTTTTACATGCATGACTTTTTACTACAGCTCAATAGGGAATCAGTTAAATTCAAAAATGTTCTCTTAGCGCAGCTTAAATTGAGTACTGATATTGCTGTTGAGTTACCAAATTAAGATGTAAGATCAGAGCTAGCTAAGATTGTCATATTGTCTCCTCTAATTTGGAAAAGTAGGACTAGGCTAGAGAGAAACTCATAAAAAAAGACTTTATGACTTTCTTCAAGGCTGACATAGAAGCCAATGCTCCAATCCCTTCTCCCAGCCTCTTGCAATTACATTTCCGCAGGAAGAAAGAGAAGGAATTAGAAACAGGATAATGTAGCCTTAAATCACTGCTCATAGCCATTGCCTTCTAGTGGGAGTCCAGAGCTTTTTTAACATGGTTCTTATACTGTTTAGTGTGACACAACAAAAAGCACAAGTTGTTTGACCCTTCCTCAATAAAAAATCATTTTGTTCTGACAAGCTATAAAAACCTGTGCATGAGCCTTCTAAGCCCTGGTGTCTCCTTCAATTGATGAGGGAGAGGCATTGTAAACATATACAGTAAAGGCAAGGTGAAAGGCAATTCTGATAAAGCAATACATGTCATAGTACAGTGTGGCAATATAAAGGCATGTGCTGCTGTTAAGTGCAACAACAGTTCCAAGGCCGGGACTTATGTCATCACTAACCTTTAAAGGTTCTGAGTCATCAGGGTTGCCTCATACTTGAGTGAGTTATGTTTGATGGGTATTAAACTGGAATATTATGAACTCATAGGAACACAATGTGATCGTTTACACAGTCCAAGTCTGAGACAGCATCAGCATGGACAGGTTAGTATCCTACAGAAAAGCAGTGTGTGGAGTTTTCTGACCTGACATCACCAGACAAAGATGACGGGTGTAACTTGTTGGAGTTTTTTTTTTTCTTCCTCCAGGAAGTAGAGAAAAAGATAGTCACTATAAACTTGCTGAAGCTCACGCTTACTGCTGATGCATATCAATAAAGCAAACAAACCCCAGTGCATTCTATTGTGTACTTGAGGAATCTTGCAACAGAACTATTCATCTCATGATAAATCTTATTAGAGAGTATAATAAGACTGAATAAAGATAAAAATCCCTGTTTTCAGAAACAACTTTTTGATTAAGTTATATATTTTCTCTTTGAAACCACTATTTTCTCACCAGCTTTAATGCTAAGTAATCTGAAAAAATCAGGTCCTAGGTGTCTCAGATTGGGCAACTAAAATTAGTGAAGGCATTTGACCTTAAGCGCTCTGTGCCTCGGTTCCCCATCTTTCAAATGGGGATAATAGCACCTCACTTCACAGAGGTGTTGTGAAAATAAATTAATGTTTGTGAAACACTCAGACGCTATAATGACAAGCACCATATTAAAGCCCATAAGACAATTAATAATTCTGCCTTCAGGGCAGGTTTTGAGTAGCATACAACAAACAAAGCATGGGGCTAACTACTGAACAATGAGGATAAAACAAAATATCAAATAGCTTCCCGTTCATTGAGCACTGTCTATCTCATGTCTGAATAAGGCAGGAGTTCTGTGGAAAAAATACAGTCTGATCATGTAACTAAAGACTATCACAATGTATAAAACAGGGAGTTGGATTAGGTTTGCATGAACAACTTTAATTCTGGCATTTCCTAACTTTTGAGTGTTTGACTCTGCAATCATAATAATGTTCTTTTAATAATTAATTATACTTTGCTCTTATAGCATTTGTCCATCATTAGATCTCAAAGCACTTTACAAAGGAGGTAAGCATTCATTAGCCCTGCTTTACAGATGGGGAAACTGAGGCACAAGATGATGAAGTGACTTGCCCCTAAGGCCATCCAGCAGGCCAGTGGCTGAGCTGGGACTAGAACTCAGTTCCCTAGTCCCAATCCACTGCTGTATCCACTAGGCCATACTGCCCCAATATAGTATTTATCCCAGTGTTGTGTATGTAATAGACATGACATATCTGTGTGTGTATACACAATTTAACAGGATTAGGCCCTTTCTAAAAATATTGCCTTTAGGATTAGAGATGTATTCTTCTCTCAATATGCACACTTAACTCCTAATGATACTAGTGGCACATATGTTGCAGTTGAGCACAAACTACTGAGTTTTGCAAATCTGCTGAAACTAGGATTAGTGGAGGAACATAATAATTCTGTGGGTCTCTTTCAAAAGGGATTTTGTTTAAGTTTAAAAAAAAACAGTTTAGCTAAACCCAAGATTTTGAGTTCATGTTTAAAGTCCTTATCACAATCAAATTTATTAGGGTTTGATCCAGTGTTATACTGAAAAATAAGTTTTTCAGCAGAAAATTTCAACATTTCAGAAAAATAAAAAACTGCCTTTTTTGGATAGACAACTGAAGTATTTCTCTATAAAAAAAGCTGCCATTTTGCCTTATAGGGAGTTGCAGTGCAGGTGCTTCATTGGATTCATTGACTTTCCCAGCATCAGATAGTAACTATGTGATAGAGGCAAGGATAGAATCCAATTCTCCTGGGCAGCATTCAACTACCTGGACCCATGAGACCATCCTTTCTCTTCTTTCAATCTCCTGCTTCATTCACTACACACCTTCCAACTTCTGCAACAAATGAAGCAGGGTTCCTACAGACAACAACCTGATTTACTACATATTCCTGATTTATTCCCAGAACTAGTCTATCCTGTACAATGAATGAGACAATGGTATTGTGGGAAAAAATAGTATACGTTCATGTAATTAAAGACTGCATCATAATGATACATACAAGGGGGCTGAATTTAGGTTGCAGATAGAAAATGTGAAAATTAAGGTTAATGCTTGACTTTGCAACCTTAATGTTCTTTTAATGTATTTTTGGGAAGATAGTTTACTAAGACTTTTAAAAGCAAAATGAAAAAAACAAAAATCCCATCTACACTATACTTGGGATATCAGCTGATTTGAGATATTTAGATTCACAGCACATTCCTCTGTATTTGAGCGAACAGTATAATTGTCATCTTTTATTTGTACCAGTATTAGAAGGGATGTGATTCACACTTTGCCAGTGGGTTTCACAGATGTTTGCTGACAGCAGGGAAATGGTGAGACTTAGGAATCTTGGGCTCCAGGCACTGGAAAAGAGTGCTCTCTAGTAATCATAGACCCTTCTGTCCCATCACCCATCCTGATTTTTCATCTGTCTCCTCTCCATCTCCTTTGGCTTCTCATTCCAGCCCATCACCTGGTTCAGCCATTCCCAGTCTCTGCCATCCCAATCCCTCCCACCCCAGGTTCCTTGTACCAATCTTGTACCTGTGCAGCCATGCACCCCAGATCTGGTTTTTATCCCCTCTACACTCATGTCAGTACTTTCTTCCTTCTCTTCCTTGCTGCCTAGGCACCAGCAAAAGAACCACTGAGCCCTGGAAAGATAATCACACTAGTCTCCATTCCCATGCCTGGCACCACAGCATTCAGAAGCACCAACTGCAGGGAAAGCCCTGCTCATCCCCTGCAGCCCTTGGAGATGGAGTCATTGTAGAATTTAGAAGCCAATTAAGTCTTTATTGAGCATGCACAAGCAAAATGCTTTGCAAATGCTTACAACTTGGTCACATTTGGGGATCTTTTCTAGAAGAAAAACAAAAACACAAATCCCTGACTAGTCACTATGTTGGCCCCCATGCCAATTTTCAAGTCCCACCTCCAAAGCATGGAGACACTAGAACTTCTCAATAAAACTGTTGTAAGAATTTTTTACCATGGTCATAACAATGTATTTTCCCCTAACTTTGTTCTCAGAAACTGCTCAAGAATTTTTGCTATAACAACTTAAAGAAAAACAAAACAGCCTAAGGCAAACACCTGGCATAAGAAATTTCAACCTCGAAGAGTTAAACTTTGACAGTTATAAGCAACTGAAAACAGGCTCTTATAATGAGAAGAGTTGGGCAACTTTTGCTTTACACAGTGCTCCCAGTTCTGCAATAAATTCACACACACACACACACACTACATAAACATAAACATAAACATAAACATAAACATAAACATAAACATAAACATAAACATACATGAAATTTCACAGTGTGAATATGGAATACCAGCATCATTCACAAGTGCTTAGCCACAAGTGAGTTAAGCAGGTCATCCCAAATTCATGCTGTGAAAACCTTTATTCCTCACCATCATATATTCTGTATATGCTAAATATGCTACAAATATATTTTAGGAAAGTTTGAGTATATTTTAAATATTTTCTTGGGACTGTCTTGTATTTTTTTTTCTTGTGAAGCTTTTTTCCCCCAGTACTGAGGAAGAGAAAAATTATAACTAAAATGGACCAAAGCTCAAAAGCAACCTACAATTTTTCTGTATAAAAATGTTATTACTTTAAATTCTGACATCTCAGGCCCTTCCAAAGAGATATTGTGTGTGTGTAAATGAGAGTAAAGTGATATTCATGTGATTATGATGTTTTAATGTACAGAAAATATACTTTTGGTCAATTAAGAGGTTTTGTTTTGTTTTTTTGGATCCCTCGGATCCCTGTACAGTTGATTTCATGGTAGCTAAAGCACCTGGCTCTACAGATTAAAAAATAATGCTGATGAAAAGAGTTGAACTCTGAAAGACACTCCTAAAATAGTATTATTATAACATGTGTGGCACATACAGAATCCATGATGTTGGGGTGTGATAAAGATTTTATCCCACTGCTTTGGGTGTCTTACATAATTCACTCATAGCTCTGTCACTCAAGAGCAGCGTGCCCAAGCTTATGGCATACATCACCACCATGTTTTCCAATATAGATTACGTGTATATATATATATATATATATATATATATATATATATATATATATATTACGTCCCACTTTCCTGTGGGAACTTCTGTTTTCAGTTAATGATAGCTTTTACAATTTCACCTTTTCAGGATGAAATTTTCCATGCTTGGTTTTTGTTTTTGTTTTTGAAAGTCTGAACAAAAATGCTGCAGCCATTCATCAGAATGAGCTGAGTGAAAAATAAGTAGTTTTGCAAATGTTAAAATTCCCATTTTTAACAGCTTTAATGCTTTAGAAGTTTGGAAAAGGAGCTTAAAATTGAGCAGGAGAATAGGTCTGAGGTCAGAAAGTGGTCTATGAAAATCCTACCAGATTTGGCAGAGCTGTAAGACATAGAGTGCCATCAGTTGCTCCATAGAATTTGTTAGATATTTACTCTTAAGTATACCTAGCATGTTTCCAGGCCTCACTGAGCCTCTTGTATTGTATTCATACATGGAGAATAACTGCTGCATACAACAAAAGCAAAACAGGTATCCCTCCAGCCTTTCCCAAGAGAAAACTGTCTTTGGCCTAAAGGTTGGTGCATTGGGCTGGAAGCCAGGGGAATATCAGTGCTAGTTTTATCTTTTCCACTTACTGGTGTTAATAGTTCTGTGTATGTTTTGTGTTTTGTGAGTTAGTTTGGTCTTCTTTTGATTTCTTCCACAAAGAAATCTCTATGCCATGGAGAATAGCCCAACCTCTGCCACCAAATACTTCATCTGATGAAATCTATCGATTTGAAGGCCCATAAGGGACCATTGTGATAATCTAATATGTCTCATCCAATATAGGCCATAAAGGTTTATCCAGTAATACCTGCATCAAGTTCAATAATGTGTGGTTGAAGTGGAGTACCTTTTAAAAAAGACATCCAGTTCCCCTAATGTTCACTGAAAAATTATCCCAAATCATTTCCAAAGCAGAGCATGTAATGCTATCCCAATAACTGAGATTCTTTACAGGAATCTGCAAATAATGAAAACATTCACAACTCCTTCAGAAATTAACTGAAAGAAACCTAATGTAATATGTCTATCTCCATCACTTTATAGTAATATGTTGTACTCCTCATTTCACTGAGTCTTAAAGCAATAGGACAATTACGGTTTTAAAATTTGTGAACAGGCCTATCAGAAATAGTTCAGAGTATCTGCTGGAGCTTCAGGTCATTATAAATGTTTATGTTCATTTCACCTAAAACTGGCTGTGGTTATTAGTAGGCTTATTTAAGTCCTACAGGGTCTGTCCTAGGTGATTTGTAGGGTCACCTGGAGATTTGGTTTCAATAGGCATCCAAGATTCCAAAGAAACCTGTACCAATGGACATTCCCAATTCCATATGCTGTTGCTTTCTCCTCTGATTTACAATCTGAAGTCTTCAGGCGGCGCTCAGTGGCCTGTCCCCAACTCTTTGGATTTGCTCTGCTCACAGAGCAGAGGTTTTTCAGCACCACTCGCCTCCAGGACCTTCTTCAGGGACCAACTGATGTAGCCACTAGCTCCCCTAATTAATTCAAGGGTCTTGGAAACACTCCTGCTGTCCATCAGCTCTGTACTGAAGTGACTCAGATACCTCATAATCCGTAGAACAGTGCCCTGGGGTTCCTCCACTATCAGAGTGGAATAGAGAACCTCATAATCTCTAGAAATGTACTAAGGAACCCACTTGAGTTTCTTAGCAACTACATAGAATATTAGGGGTTATGGAGCTTCTTTCATTATGCATCTCTTTCAGAGTGGCTGAGAGTTGGCTGGCAATGGGAGCAGAAGTATTTTCCCATTTTCACTGCCCTATAGAGTGGTAGGTGCACCAACTCTCTGTCCGCCCACTCACTCCGACAGAGACTACTGCTATATGGACATGGGGAGGTAACGGCCACATCAGGGAAGGTGCTGGGTGGAGAAGCAGCTATCTGGCACCTCATGAAGATGCAAATTTACAGAAGGCTATCTTGCTTAGTAGTGATTAAGAGGGGAGAGATCACAGGCTCTCCCTGGACACACAATAATGTAATATAAGGAGGGGATCCTGAAGAAGAGTTAGCTCCTGTACCCCAAAACCAGCGAGGACTTTGTACAAGTTTGCTAGTACCAGAGCTGAAGTTTGCAGACAGAATAGAACACAAAGGCATAAAGCACCCAGATTTCAACTGGGTCCTGGGTTACATGTTAACCTTTTTCACAGCCTTGTGAGCTGTTTATCTGCTCCCCACAGAAATAAACAATCAATCTTTCATTGCTTATTGTTCATGGATTCTCATAATGAAAGACTTGTGGATGAACAGTTCATTAAGTAGCAAGCACCAATAGATCTGGGCAAGAAAGAATTGACCTCTCTGATAGACTTCAGCTGAGACTGTTGTACTAGAGTTCCTTATAGTTTGTTTTGAGAGGTTTCCCAGAATGGAAGTTTAGTAGGTTGGAAAAAGGTGTGCATGATGCAACTGTAGAGAAGTACATTTCTATAAAAGTGCATCATTTACAATAGTCCCCGTTAGTGGCCATTACAGGACTACTCAAAGTATGTCTGCAAGAGAAATGATACCGGATTAAATCACAGCAAAATAAGTACTTCGCATAGTCCAAATTCTGATCTATGCTTCCTTAATTACATTTATTAAAAAGACATTACAATGCCTTGAGGTAATGCACCAGTTTTTTCTACTAAATCATTGTCAAAATTCTCTCTTAATTGTGTTATCTGACACCATTTTTAGGGGGGGGAAAAGTAACATAATCCCTTCAAGTATTTTCAAACTGAAGTATTTTGTTTGATTTATATACTATTATCCAGTCTCCCTCCCGTAACTGACAAATGCTAAATGCTCTATCAGTCTGGCACCAAAGATGGTGTTGTCTCAGGGTTTTCCCAGATTGCCTTGTCTGCATAGCTACATGAAAAGCTTTAATGATCATGTATTAGGTGGGACTTTAACCTTCCTCGCACCAGGTCAATTGAGCAGTTAATTGGAAAAGTCAGCCCCACTTGTACCAAGACTAACTACTAAATTCATAATCACCTACTGCCTTCTTTAGCTATGTCCTTCTCAGTAATAAAAACTTTTTACAATGCTGTAGTGGTACTACACAGAACAAGGATGATACAGTACTAGGCACTGTCCATACACAAGCGAAGACAGTCCCACACTGCGGACAAACAAGTTGTGGGAGAGGGATACAGTCATACCATTTATTCATGCAGTTCCATAAGACCTCTCTGAGTCACAATGAAGTAAATAATGCCAAGGATGGAAAACTTTATGAATAAAATTAGACATGATCTGAACTGTTCTCTGATGTCTTCTGCCTTTTGTGAAGTTACACATGTGAACTATTTTTTTCTTTTAAATTGTTACATGCCTCTGTACTTTCTGGTTTTACCTGGAAGCAACCATCAAAACACAATGTGAAAATCAATTCATGAAATGATTCCAACCCAATTAAAACCACTTTCCAACCAGACTTTTTTAGCAAAGGTGAAAATAAGCCTTTTCAGAGTCTCCTGACTATACTCAAACAGAGCCAACCAAACTTAAGAAATTGTGTACTTTGTTAATTAAATAATGTGTATTAGAAAATCTGTAAGTATAAATTAGTAAAACAGGGTCCTTGCAGTATACAGGGGAACCATCTTACAGAGAAGTGTTTTGATTTGTTTTTTCTACACATACATTCAAACTCCATTACAGGATTTTCACACTTACGTTTTTGATGCAAAATTAGTAATTTCATCAAAAATGTGAAGAAAAGTGCACAATATTTTTTATGAAAAACTGAATTTTCCAAGATCTAGCAGAGTTTCTTAAGGCCTAAGGTTTTTGACTGAAGTTCTATTGTTTGCTGTTCTATGGAGCACTGTATTGTTTGCTAGCTTCTAATGCATTGTGACTACTTCAGGTTTTCATGCAGGGCTAGCTTTCCTTATTAGTGAAGCAAGTAGCAATTGCTGCATTTGGGTATTAGGCTTTTAAAAATTGTAGGTGGGGTTACTGAATACATTCCAGAATCAGTGCATATAGAGTGTGTGCTAATTCCTATGAATAATGTAGCCTCATAAAAATTGTGTCACATTAATATGTTAAATGCTGCCAAAAACAAGAAAGAAAGTTTGATATACAGGAAAAGCAAGCAGGAGGCATCTGATGGGTATAAATTGTCAGATTCTGGAAAAATTATAAAACAGAATTGAGAAAATAATAAAGTGCAAACTTAATTTCTCTGTTCACCTTCACAAGGGGTTAAGAAAAATTATAGTAAGCTTTACAATTACATAAGGGACAAGAGGTCAGTGAAAGAGACAGGAGGATCTCTACACAATGGAAGGAGAGGCACTGTAGATATTGCTAAAAAATTGAATTAACTAAGGAGGATATGGGACTAAGGCCAGAAACAGACATACATTTCCCAAGGAAGGAAGGAAGAGATACTGAAAGAGATCAAGATCATACTATTATTTGTGATAAAAAAAAAATAGAAAATTAAAGACTGACAAAAATTCCAGGACCTGAAGCAACCCACCCACAATTCTGAAAGAAGTTGTGAACCTGATTTTCCACTGCTATGCCCCTTGCATGGCCAGGCACCCTTGTGCAAACTGAGTGCAAAATGTGTGTAAATTACTACCATTCTAAGCTAGTAGCAGTTATACCGGCTTGGCACAGGTGTAAAGCAGTGGAGTGGAGAGTCAGATACAGAAACTTTGAGATATTGCATATTTAAAATTCCTTTGACAGCAAAGAAGATACTCTGCAGTAGCACAGACATGCTAACTTTTAACAGCTAGAAAGCTGCATTATCCTCAAATTGATCCTCATTATCTTCAAATGCAGAGAGCCACCAGCTTATGCCATTGTGACGTTGCATCACAAACACAATTTGAGTCGTGATGCTATCATAACTGATAATGATGATGTAGCATTGTTGTGATTCATCATCAAATACTGATGAAAAGTCACAAGACGGTAATGCAGCATCCCCATATATCATCAGTCTAGCTCTGACACTAGATGAAAATCGTGCTGCTTGAAGTGCTACTATGATTTGCTACCAATTTATATTTCTTCCAGTAGTACAGTTTGTTGGAGTTCTGCTCATCTACTAACCCTTACATAAAATTCTAATCAACTAAATTTGGGAGATGATGTAGAGTGAAATTCAATCCCACCCCACAAAGTATGGAGGGTAAACTTTTCAGAGGCATCTAAATTGCTTAAGTCCCATTGACTTCTAAAGGGACTTAAGTTCCTTGGGGTACGTCTATACCCAGCTGCTAGTTCGGCGGCTGGAAATCGAACTTCTGGGTTCGACTTATCGCGTCTTGTCTGGACGCGATAAGTCGAACCCGGAAGTGCTCGCCGTCGACTGCGGTACTCCAGCTCGGCGAGAGGAGTACTGCGGAGTCGACGGGGGAGCCTGCCTGCCACGTGTGGACCGAGGTAAGTTCGAACTAAGGTACTTCGAACTTCAGCTACGTTATTCACGTAGCTGAAGTTGCGTACCTTAGTTCGATTTGGGGGTTTAGTGTAGACCAAGCCTTAGTCTCTTCTGAATAATCATGATTGTGCAATGAAATCCATGGGGAGGGGGTCGGGGGAGAGGCCTGAATAGTGGCCACAGCTCCTCCATATGTCTGCTCTGGGGAGTTGGGACCACTGGATACATACAAAGATAGATCCTGTGGCCTCTTCTCCTAGCCTGCCCTCTCTATACTGACCTATATGGGGCTGGTGTTAGACCCGTTCTATTGTGAACACAGTGTTCTGAGGCCCTTCTGTACACAGCCCCACTATGGAGCTTAAGTGGCTTGGAGAACCTTGTTGGGCCTTGAATTTTATCAGCCAAGTTTCTACTCAGCCAGACAGATTTAGAAGGACAGACTCCAAACAAACTGAATTTCAGGAGCTTTATTCAATTTAAGAACTTTGAAAGTTCAGCATTTACATGGTTTGAAATTCAGGATCTGACATTTGTTCCTCCCTCCCTAGCTGATATGAGAACATTTTTGCTGACAGCAGAATTGGTGCTAAAACCATAGCACACCTCTAGTTTCACCGTTCTATTCCAGGTTAACTAATCCATCAACTAAAAGGACATTCATCTAGAGTTCAATGAAAGCTAATGGGCTAATATACAGTGTCTGACACTTTGCTATTCAAGTCTCAGTGCAGGGTCAATGATATTCAAGTTTCAAGTCCGAAGCTAACTTTAGTGTATGCCTGGGGTACAGAAACACTAGTTTATTTGTTTAGGCAATAATTGTCTCTTCTGCCTCAAGAGAGGCCTTAAAATTACTTCTATATTTAGAAACAAGATTGGTCTGTTAAGGCTGCCTGTCACAAAGTTTCACCTCTTTTTAGAACTGTTTACTCCCAATACCCCATTTCCCAGTTTTGTCTGTTATGGAGTTTGATTGATGAACATGCATCTGCTTGACACAGTATAACCAAGAACACTGGAATCTTTTATCATATGCCTGAAGGCAGTACAACTGCCACTTAAGGTTTACAGAGGCATTATTTGTTAAAGTTTTACTGCCTGTCTTTCTGAATCAACATTATGATTTGGTTTAATTGTCCCAGATTGTTTGAAAAAAATGTGATTGCACAAAAAGATATTAAAAATTAAGAATTTAACAATTCACTACTTCCCTGATGTACAGCTATGCAGTTCTTATAGAAGTCACTCAAGTAACTGGGAGCTGTGTGCCTATCTGAGGTTAAAATGCGACTCTGCCTTTTGCACGGTTGGTGCCACTCAAGCAATGTGGGTGAATAAAGAAGCACAGTATCAGAGCCAACAACTCTGTCTATTGTGTCTACAGGAGAGTGAAGGAGGCCATATGCTTTAATGGGGCATATGGAGGAGAAGTTCATGCACCCTTTAAGAGGGTGAGGTACGCATTTTCTTCAGCTGGTATTGAAAGGTTTTAAGACCAATGTTGAACCCCTGTAGGTACCACTAGTTACAATATGACTGTTACCACCCCATACTTGGGTTCAGGAAGTGCAAGGTGCAGGACTCTGGTAGACATTCATTAATAAGTACAAAGGTGACCTAACTAATATGGTCCAACATTCCACTTCACTTTACTCATTGTATACTCTGTAAGTTAAAATGAGAATGTAGCGGGATACATTTTTGAGGTTATTGCTTAGAGATCTGATAAATCCTTAGTTGGACTTAAAGAGTAACCTTGGCAAATATCAAACTCAACATTCAAAACTTTAAGAAATTATGTACACATAACCTGGTCATAAAATAGGGTTTTTTGTGCAAAGAAATTAGTCTGAATGAAAAAGATTAGACCATCAAAATTTTTGCTGATTTGGCAAAAACTTGAAAACAAATATTTTGGGCCACATTTCTACATATTTCAATTTGGAACCACTGCTGTGGTATCTCAATGATGTTGTAGTTCACGTGCCTCATACTTCCTTTCTCCCCTATAAACCGACCTCCTGGGTGGATTATATCTCCCATTATGCACAATGCTATCTCCTCCTGGTAAGAAGAGTCAGTTGCATAATTGGAGTCCCTAGCCATGGTGCATTATGGGCGGTATAGTCTGTCTGGGGAGGTCAGCCCATAGAGAAAATGGGGACATGAGGAAACTGAACTACAGCTTCCCGAAGGCACCATGGTAGGACATCTGAATTGAAATATTCTCGTTTTTAGGCATTTGGTTTTCTGATTAAAACAATCAAAATTTCCAGAGAAAAATACAATTTCTCTAAAAAGTTTTGTTTAGTCAAAAGTCATTTTCTGTCACTTTAGACGGAAAATTTTTGACCAGTCCTAATATGCGCACAAACTATACATAGCTGGTATATAAAATATACACAAAATATAACACATATGCAGATTAATATATGGTCTCTTTAAATGGCATGAATACTTTCAAACTTACTACAAAAACAACTTGAAACAGATGTTAATAAAAACAGATTAATTTAATTTTACCAGTATGAGAATAGCCCTTTTAAAGCAGGGAGGCATGCTGGATGAGAACATCAAACTAGGTGACAATCCAAAATGAGTCTGAAGATCTTGACTTCTAGGGAGTGGGCCCAGTGTTCTCTCCACACTGCCATTTTCTTTTCATTCCTGTTTGTGGGCGGACGTGCTGTGGAATGGACCTATTTGTCCTTCACACCACTATCCCTTCTGGTGGGAAAGGAAGGCTGCCAGTGAACCAGTTCACACAGGTGGACTGAGCCACCACAAGTTTTCCAGGCTCAGTAATTCCTGCTTTCCTCACTCTGATAGGCTTGGCACCTTCTTCACCCCATCTCCTTTTCAATCTTTTTGATATAATCGGAGCTGCAGATGGGTTCCTAACCACTGACGACTGTTTTTTATTTTTTTTTAATGGGCTGGGATGACCTCCACTTGGGAAGACTGCTTAGTTATGCCGAGGATATAATACACTCAGATCAGGCACAGTCTCGGGGCTAGTCTACACTACCTGCCCGGATTGGCGGGTAGAAATTGATCTCTCGGGGATCGATTTATCGCATCTCATCTAGACGGATAAATCAATCCCCGAATCGACACGCGTACTCCCACCTCATCAGGAGGAGTAAGCGCCGTCGATGTGGGAGCCGCGGTGGTCGATTTTCCGCCGTCCTCACAGTGGGGTAAGTCGAATAGGATATGTCAAATTCAGCTATGCTATTTGCGTATCTTAAATCGATTCCCCACCCCGTGTAGCCTCACTGACCTGGCTTAACTTCTTGTACCCTCCTGTCAGCTGTAGTTTCTTGTGCATGTTTACTTTCACTCAATGTCTCCAGACCTGATGGGGGAACAGCAACTGTTTTCAATATTGCCACAATAATATGGAAGAAGACGGTGCAATCAGAGAGGGCAGGGCACTGAACCAAGATTGGGATGCAATTAACTGTCTTACCCATACATGCTATCAGATGGAAAACAAAGGTAGTGTACAGAATCTGGTGAATTAAAAAAAATGAAACAGAATTCCCACTGAGTTAGTATCTTACTATCACTACAGAGATGCAAATTCTGGGCCAAACCCTCAGCTGCTGTACATCAGCATAACTTCAGTGAAAGTTTTATTGAAGTCAAAGAACCTACTTCAATTAACAACAGCTGACGATCTGGCCCTGTGTGTCTGCAAGATATCTCTAATATCAGACCCTCTTGAGACAGTGCTGCAAATCTCCAGTCCAAACTTCCCTTTGTAGGCCTCTGTTCCACTTTGTCATCTTGCAACCCATGTCCTTTTTTGGTGTTTCAGTTCACATTCAACATGAATACTCTCTCAGTTGGGGGTATTAAGATCAGAGGACAAGCTGTTACTGAGATTGTCACACATTAACTGTATTAAGATGTTATGCTACAAAAATGGCTCTAGATGGTGAAAATTTTAAAATAGTTTAAGGAATTTGAGTTTCTACTTAAAATAATTAAGATGTGGACAAATTTTGGGGTGGAACTTTATTAACAAAGGTGACAAAGAATGAACTTAGCATAGTTCAGGCTTAGTAAATAATGTGTGTTCTGAGCTGAGACAGCAGAAATATTTCTGATTAGAGAGTGATGGTTGTTATATACTAACATCAGCACTCATAGGAAACAGCACTTTTTTGGAGTAATGTAAGTGGGAATGTCCTTTTCTCATTAAATTCAATCCCTAAAAGGAAAGCTATTAACAGTAGCAATCGCACAGAAACTATGCAAAAGATGAGTGGTATGTTTGTGCTCTCTACTCAGGTTTATGCAAATACATTTTCCTGTAGGAGTTTTATTCCTGGAACATTTTGCCCAATGTCTGGGGTCAACAGAAGAGCATTCTGCTGTGAAACTCATTTGGATTAAACGAGTCCACTTCATGAGAATTTTAGTTTGACTCCATATTAGGTTCTGTCATCCCTACAGGTCTGGAAATAATATACATAAGATTTGCATAAGGCAAAAAATATGCACTGATTTCTCTCTCAAGAAGTAAAATGTCAGTGCAGAATAAATTACAAAGAAATATTTCTATGCAGAGCCCAAACCTAAGGAGAGCAGGACTAGGATCCAGAAAGCATTTGAAAATGCAGTTATAGTTTGAGCTGCCCCCTTAATTATGCACATTTCAATCTTTAGATCTAAATTATGCCTTCAGAAGTTGCAAGACTTCTGCCATTTAAGCCACTTCCAAAGTGGATCTAGAAAATGCCAAGATTGGACCTGGAATTAGAATCAGAGGCACATTGAACAATTTTTTTTAAAAGTGTCAAGGATGACATCATCAATATCCTAATTAAAGGATTAAAGTATGTATTGTAAGAGATTTTGTGATAGGGCTGGTAAACTCAAGGCTGCAATATAAAGCGCAAAATATGTAATTAATGCATGACTTCTTTATCATGTAATTTGATTGTCCAGCTGAATGCAATGAGACATTCTGCATTGATTTACACCCATCACTATCACAGGTTGATTTAACTGGGAAGCACTGGGTGTAAATCAATGCTGAATTTGTTGCTCTAATATGAATATATTTCAAATATGTATAAAAGCTTAAGTGTTCAAGCTGTTGTTTAATACCTGAAACAGAAAACAGTTTCCCAAAAGGCTTTTCCGGATGCAGTACTTTATATTATTCATTGTAGCAGTCCGTGCACACATGCCCCCTCAAGAGATGCCAGCACTGAAGTAATCCAGCTTCAGTTTAGCTCCTGGGTTTTCCAGGAATTCTCTCAGCCTCCAGAGCAGTTCAGTTGCCAATGCGATTTAGCCCTCTTGCTAAATCGCAAAAGCCCACCCCTTCCATCATAATCAAAATCCAAAAGACAGACACCAATCTTCCATCACAGACTTATGCCAAGCACACAACAGTCTTCAGTTCTCCTCTTTCTGGGGTCAGCTTCCAGCCTTTGGGGCTCTGGTTAATCCCTTCTTCCTCCCTCTTAATAGCAGAGGTCACTGCATCCTCTACCAGCCCTGGGAACCCAAAACAATTGGGCTACCAATCCTATAGCTCAGACCCAGACTCGCTCTTCCCTTCTCAGAACCTCTTCCTATGTACCAGCCTGCCTTCTCAGAAGTGTCTTCTCTCTCCAGTCCTTTCCTTTGCCCTGATACAGGGCTCAAAATTCTTCCACTTTGGATAGGACTCTACAGCCCTCCTTCCTTGGCCTGTGGTCCTCATTAGCTTCCCTAGCTCACCTTCATCAAGGAGCCTTTCTCCAGACTCTAAGTTTCACCTCATTGAGTTTCACCATCTTTTATTGGCTAAGCATTATGGCCACCTCACTAAAGCATCTGGCTCCTAGCTTGACTGCTGGTCCTCCCATGGAACATCTATTCTTAAAGGGCCATGCCTTGGGACAGGGGATGGCTGGGCCCAGGACTCACTACCCTTAAAAGGAACAGACCACCCTGTTACATTTTTTGTTTTTTTAGACTATATTTTTACTAAGATAAGATTGCCAGTTTCATAGATAATACCACATACTATTGGATGTTGCTGTATTTTGACTAATGGCAATAAGCCCTCTAATGCTATTTCCCATGGAACATTCTTCTCTTTCTTTCATTTCAACTGCTGTTCATCGAGGTCCTAGAAGTAGTACAGTTTAACTTATTTGTGGTATTAGGAAATCTCTCCATGCAGATTATGCTAATAAATTTTAGATGATCTGTTCTCAGAAGAACTGCTGCCAAGAAGGAGAAGGGAGGAGAAAGCTTGTAAAAGGAGGAACTTTTTTTAAAAAAAGGTTCTTTGTTTTGAATGCTGGCATAATTATTAAAAAGGGTTGAATTTATGTTCTTTGATTAATTTCCTTAGATGTACCAGAGCTGGCATGCTCTAAAATGAGGTTCAACACATTTCTGGGCTCTCAAAGTAGCTTTATGCAGATGTTTGACAAGGCTATTGCATGCCATTCAGCAAAGAAAGTACCATCTTACATGGTATATCTGCTTACTGTGTTCTAGGGCAGAGAGTGGATGAACAATAGGGTGTTAAAATAAGTTCAAGCAGACATTTTTGGCTCTCTATTGGTAAAAAAACCACGTCCCTCCATGTATTCTGTAATAGGACGTCAAATATTGTGTTTATTCTCTGGTTGCCAAATCTATTATTCCCCCACATAATGTTGGCGGATTTGCATATAGCCAATGAGAGAGACTTTTTTTTAAATCTCATTAGTCACTCCCCTTCCCTTAACCAATGGTTATGCTACTCTCTGCCCTTGAAAAATGTCTGCAGCTGCTCTGCTAACTCCCCATCAGAAATATCTGCCACATAATTGAACGGATTTTTTAAAACCTTTATTTTACTGATAATTGCTTTTCTAAGTGAGCAGTATGAGTTTTTCTGAGCATCTTCAGCACAGAGCCGCCTGACCTGTGCTCACGTCTATGTCTGCCAGTGACTGATGTACACTAATGTGCCTATCT
The DNA here is from genome assembly GCF_011386835.1 of Chrysemys picta bellii. Taxonomy (NCBI): domain Eukaryota; kingdom Metazoa; phylum Chordata; order Testudines; family Emydidae; genus Chrysemys; species Chrysemys picta. The sequence continues at coordinate 74,331,230 of NC_088795.1, read as the reverse complement.
GGTAGAATAGAGTCTAGTGTCACAAAAATTTCAGATTTTAGCTCAGTCCTGCCTGCTTAGGAACATACATTGCTGGTATAGCCAGGCCAGCTGACCCTTCAATGCATCAGGCAGAACCATCCTTCTCTGCCTGCCTGGAGCCAGTGCTTTACTTAAATTCTGCAATTGCATGGGCTGGGACCATCCTTTTAAAAATCTCCTGGTTACCTGTGGTTGGTGATTTATTGCACATGGTATATAGAGTTGATTTCTTGTGGATGGTGGAATTTTGAATAAAGTTCTCTGAATGTACCATCACTACTTCATATATTGAATGCATCAGCAGGTTTGTACATAGCAACTTGCACCTCTAGGGAGTACTGTGGGCCAAGAACAGCACAGGAACAGTCAGATTAGCAACTGTTGATCCCACCAGTTGCCAGGTACCACAACTGCATGTGAAATCTGCCTGCTGGAAATCTCTGATGCTGAACACTCAGCTAATTTCAGAATTCCAGGATTGCTGGGGCAGCCTGAGCTGGCACAACATTCCATAACTTCTGGACTACCCACCTAGTTGAAATCTTAAAGTTGCCTTTATTTTAAGAGTGTCCATAACTGAGTACTCCCCTTCCTTGTGGCGCAACCCAATGACTACCTTTGAAAATTGCTTGAAAACACACACTGCTTTGATAGCTAAACTGATAAATAAGATGGAGCTGGAATTTCCATCATAAATTTATATGTACAGAGTATAATACATCATCCATGTCAAAACCTTTTGTGCTTAGTTGGTTTTCAAATTGTTTGCCCAAATGCACATTTCTTTGCACTAATTAACCAGTAAAAATGTTGTCAAGTATCAGGGGGTAGCCGTGTTAGTCTGTATCTACAAAAACAACAAAGAGTCTGGTGGCACCTTAAAGACTAACAGATTTATTTGGGCATAAGCTTCCGTGAGTAAAAACCTCACTGCTTTCACTCTATGCATCCGAAGAAGTGAGGTTTTTACTCACGAAAGCTTATGCCCAAATAAATCTGTTAGTCTTTAAGGTGCCACCAGACTCTTTGTTGTTCCAGTAAAAATGGTTTAAACTCCTTAAGATGTTCTTATTTCTAGACTTTCAAACATGTGATTCAGAATTGGTTTGGGATATTTTTTTACCAAGTTCTAAACCAGAAAATAGCCACGTGTTTTCTTTAAATAAGCAGCATGAGATGTATACAAATTATATCCCAGATAAATTTACTGAACCAAATCCTGAGATAAAGAACAAAGGTCAAATAACAGGCCCTAAGGAAGAACTTGGAAATATAAGGGTTTGAGGAAAAGCAATTCTCAGCCTCAACTAATAATTCAGGGCATTAAATTCCATGTAACTGGTTTATGGCTGACTACTGCAATGTGTCTGAGGGATACACACAAGGAGTTGGAGCTAGGATTTGGCTTTATTACTATAATATCCTGGCCAAGACATGCAAAGTGTACTGTTTGTACAATGACACATTTACAGTCCTACTTACAGGCAAACTCTGTCTTCCTTAGGGAGGAATGCCTCATAGTGGATGTCTACACTGCAATTAAAAACCCACAGCAGGCCCATGCCAGCTGTCTTGGGCTTGCAGGGCTTGGGCTAAGGAGCTGTTTAATTGTGGTGTAGACATTCTGGCTCGGGCTCTAGGACCCTGCAAGGGTTTCCACCTCCACCCTTCCATGGATACTCCTTCCATACAACTACACATGGTCGTTCTAAGTTTGGGGTAGTTTGGAAACAGAATGATGTGGTAACAAGTTGACTAATGTTTTCCATCTTTTCAGTGCTCTTTACCATTATAGTTAAAAAAAAAACCTCTCTCTAAACCTAATTTACAAATTAAATTGTATATTATTAGAGGCAGGGAATGTGGCTTAATCTATGTTTGTAAAGCGCCATGTACTTTATAGAACTATATAAGTGATTTTAATGCTATTTTGCTCAGATTTAAAATGTATTTAAACAAGACTGACCAATGATAAGTCAAAAGGCACAGTCATACCTTGCAGACAAAGTGAGGAGGCCTTTTGGAGGTCTAGGACCATGTGTTCTGCAGCCCCTTCAAAGTAGTAAGCAGCATAGAAGAGTACTCTTCTACTACTGCACAATTCCTGTTCCCAGGGCTCAGGGGATCTCTGTTCCTCAAGGGATAGCCCTCTTCCATGGCTAGCAAAACAAAAACTCTTCAGACAGAGGAATGTGAAGTGGGAGCATCATCAAGAGCTGGCACCTGGCTAGAGAGTTTCAGGCTTCCAGCATAGATGCTAGTAGTAGCCCCACCTCAGAGGACAACGAATGGTGTCCCAAATGGGAACCCTGCATCCACCTCTCCCTTTTGAGGAAATGACAACTCCATTATACATGACAGATAGATATTATACAAAATGGCTCTTTAGAAAGGTCTTTGAAGGTTGAGGAAATTTAAATAATTTCCAGGCATCAGTCCCTGCACTCGGCCCCAATTTTTATTTGTTTTTACATCAATAGAGAGAGTCTCCGTCCTGGCTGAAATAGGGGAGGGACTCAAAGAAGATGTGCGCTTATAGAGCTCCACATTTAGGTCACCCACACATACATGCTCATGATTATCTGGCAGTGGCCCTGCTTGCAGACATGAACTCCTTTCTGGCACATTCCTGCTCTTGTCCCCATTCTCTGCCCCCACTGTGCTGCATCACAAAATGCTGCAATGCCACATCATACCATGATGTCCAGGCCTATCACAACAGCCACCAGAATTGGCTGGCTCCCCTTTGCAGCCTAAGATGATTTAATACTGCACTACAGGTCTGAGGTCAGCAATCCTGAGGGCCAGTGTACATTGTAAAAAACTGTCCTGATGGATCTGTCCAAGTTTATTTGGCCCAGGTGTTTTAGCAATTGTGGCATACCAAAATATTTCACAGGGCTCAATGGCCTCTTAAACTCATATTTCTACCAGCTCTTTCTGGCAGTCTAGAGTTACTCACATTCCCTATGTCCCTTTGTTTACTTAGGTGTGTTTCTTTGTTTCTGCATCCAATTAAACACATTTAAAAGGGGGATATAGTAAATTTTAAAAGGCTGGTATTGGGAGTTTCTCACATTACCACCATGTGCACTACTGACATGCTGGTGTACACCACAGGAACAGGTAAACGTGTGGTGTGAATGATGCCCCTAATGAATGTTTTCCCAGATGCAATTAAACATCTCTTATATGCACTGTATATCATACAGTAGGTCATTTTCTCTCTCTCACCATTAGAATACACTAAAAACCCAGGGAATTCCATATATCCTTTATATATTCACCCAACTTTCATCTATTGGGGTTAAAGACACATCCTCTCCACAAGAGTTTGTACAGAATACTTAACTCTGCCTGGTAAGTCTGAAATCCAACAATATGGTCTTCAGTTGTATGAGGATAGAACCTGCAGACACTATTCCAACTTAAGTCACAAATATGGATGCTTCTTCTACTGTTATTGGGAGTGTGTCAGAGCAGATCATAATATAGTTGGTATGGATATGCATCATCTCCACAGCAATAAAAAAGCAATTTAAGCGGGGAGATGTGTATTTGCAAACCAGGAGTCAATAAATTTCATCAGCTAAGGAAGAGGGAACTCCAGCAAGCAGAAGCTAGTCCCAAAATGGCCACTTTAGGTCAGTAGCTGCTTGACTGGAAGATGAGTAAGTGGTTCACCACTCAGTAAATATTGTTAATCCCAGATGAGGACAGCTGTGGTAGCTCATCTTGGAAATATGAATTGGATGGTATAGGCAAGATAATAGGCTGGTCTATAAGCAATGGGTGGTGGAGATACAGGGCCAGAGCTGTTTTTTACAAAAGTTTTCCATATTTTCAACAAAACTGGAAAATGCAAATTTTAGAGGGGTTTTAAATCAATTTTTCTTTTTTCAAACCCTTTCCCCCCCCCTTTTCACTCTTCCTTCTACCCCATTTTCTGTGGTAGAACAGAAGAGAAAAAACAAAAGAGTTGGGGAAGGGGAGAGCAGGAGAGAAAGGAAAAAAAGAAAAAACATGAAACTGAAAAAAGTGAAATTTTCAATTAAAAGGTTCAAGAAAATTTGAATAATCAAAAAATCATTCATTTTCAAAACCTGTGGGATGAAAATTACTTTCACACGAGACATTTTTTGCAAACATTTTTTCCATTTTTCAACAAACTCTAACAAACTTTCAGAATTTCTAGAATTAATATTAAATACATTTCCTTATAAAACAATTTCCGTACTTGCCATACTTTCCCTGAAAAATTTCTTACTTCCCCCTTTCAATAAAAAGTATGTGTTCATGACTCATTAACCGCAAAATGGATTTTAAATTATAAAGGTAATGAGACCTGTGATTCTTCAGTGGTACTCCTAAATTATAATAATCTTTGAAAATTAGGCTGGCAGATTTGTGATGTCTCAGCTATTGCTTTTGGGCACTGGATTGCAATAATACCCTGGTATGTTGTAAGGGAGTTAGGAATGCTGGCATCTTTTACAGAAACTTTTTCTCTATAGGCATAAGTGTTAGGAAGCAAGTCTTGGTCAGAGCCGGGATAGCACTGTTTTTTCATAGTAAAAATTGTACATTATACTCCTATAATTTAAGAAATAGTATATAATCATGTAAGGACTATATTATAATGCATACACTCAAGTGGAAAAGTTAAGGTTGCATGTGGAATCTTACCTTTGGCGTTCCCTGAATGTTGAGTCCTTAACTCTGTAAGCTTTTTCAAGTCCTATTAAAATAGTTTTTGTGTTTGAATATATGTGCACTCCCACATACATACAAATATTCTGTATATATACACACACATTCATCACATGTGATGATGATAGCTATGTGATAAATAGAAAGCATACACTACATTGATCATAAATCTTTGACCATTTCCCCTGCATTTTGCTTACTGGGACTTGCCCTCTGAGCAGCTTTAAAGAATTTGCTTTTATCTCCCACCAAAAGTGAAATTCTACTTCTCTGCACCCACCCCCATTCCCCTCCAAAAATTATGCTGGCCTGAGGCCCAGAAAAAAAACATTCAGTCCGAGGCTAGTGGCGCTTTTAAAAGTCAGATGACGCATGATGCTGCAGTACTAGAAATTAAAGCTTTATATCATAGGAAAAGGTACATTCCTAGATTTCAAAGGAATAACACTTGCTTTTTGCCCTTGAATGTCCCAAGATATTGGACTTTAAAATATTGACATTTTTAGAGATGTTTTAATTAATTGTAATAGTCTCCTTATGAGCCTTTTCAGATAGAACTCACAATGCTAAAGCAGTTTGTTGGTAGGAATGAAGAAATATGGAAAACAGAACAAAACAAAAAAATCTCCTGAAGTTGTTCCTACAGTTGGATTTCTGTACACTGAGACATATACAAAATACATATAGTGTGAAATCATAATTGTATTGGTGCTCATTTGAAATTACCAGCAAAATGACCTCTGTCCAGTTTCACATCATCATGAATTTTCATTCATTTATATATATATATATATATATAAAAAATGAATTGCGGGGGGTGGGAGGGTGGCATCAGTGTAACACTGTGTAGCTATTATGATGTGTGCACTTACAACTTTTTAAAATATCTCAGTCTATGAATCCAAACAGTTGCACTGCTTGGCTGAAATGCCCATTATCCAGCCCAATGTGTAGAGCTTTCACTGAGAAGTCCCTTTATCCACTAAATGAAGATGAATGCATAAGGAAAGAAACTTGCTGTGATCCATTTCCCAAAAATAATCAGAGTGAGGCACGCAACCTGAACATTAGGGCTCTTAGTGGCTGGTTTGGATTGAACTGAGGAAGGCTAAGGAACCTTGGCTGCTTGCACTGAGTCATAACTTTTTAAACAAGGCCCTAAGTCAGAGCTATCAGTCCTGAGCTGCTGTTTTCCTGGCTCATGATAAGCCTGTCTCTTTCTATCCCAGGCTTGGGCCTGTGATTTAACATAGCAGTGACAGCAATTGCTAGCCGCAAAAACATCCTTAACAACTCTTGTCTAATACAAATCACTTATTCTTTTTGAAAGATGAGTGAGTCATGCAAGTAACAGACGGCACATTAAGGCTACATTGTTATAGTGTGCTTTAATTAGTTATGTGGCATATAATGATGTGGGGTCAAATAATAATTTAATTTTTGTACACTATCCTTTTTTGTACGTTACTACTGGACCACCCTCTATGATAAAGGATCTCCCAATCACATACAGGATGCTTACTGTAGAACACCAGGAAACTGATTATTTTCTTTCCACAAAGACTCTTTACACATTTTTAAGTCTTTTTCATTATATAAAAATGACTTTGAAAACTGTTGCCTAAACCTTTATAAAATATCATTGGAAAAAAGAAAACAGATGCAAACCCCATGCTATAAAATTAAATGAGCCTTTCTAGACAAAGTATAACAAGGCACGTAGCTATTAATTTTTACCTCTACATCATAAATACACAAGGCTAACCCTTTTTATTTCTCTACATGTAGTGAAGTTGGGTCCTTGAAGAAAAACCTTGATTTTACTTTAGTTACACCAAATAAATATAACAATTCCCTGATAAAAGTAAACCTCTAATGTTGCTCCAAATATGAGGTGGATTTACTTTAAATAGTTAGCAAAGCAGTGTCTAAGGAGTTATCATTATTAGGGGAAAAGTTTTGTTGAAAATGAAAACATCCCACTCAGAAAATAAACCTCCAAGATAGGGAAAAGTCTACAGAAAACTCTACAAGTTCAGCTTTTCAGACTTTCTGCTGAATACACCTTCCACAAGGAGTAGCTTGTAGCCTTGTAGACCTGCAAAGGTTTGGAATCCCCACTATGGAGTCTGTGATCCTGTTTAGGGCTGAGCAGAAAACATGTTTCTGTTTTACCTTGAGGTTTCAAAATTGTTTTTGTTCCCCTTCAGAATAGGGACAAGACATTTTGAAATTTTGCACAAAAAACACAACCAAGAGAACCACCCCTGAATAACCAGTAGCTAAAGCACTCACCTGGGATGTGGAAGGCTCCATGGCAAATCCCTACTTTGCCTGATTCAGATCAAGTACTTAAACCTGTCACATCTCATGTGAATGTATTAACTACTGAGTACACAATTGTTTTTACTCTCAATCTCCCCAGTTGGAGTTATTTCACTTTGATCAATAATTAAGTATTCACTGGGGCCAGCAAGAGATTGATTCTATAGCCTGGTGGTTGGGTATTTACCTAGGATGTAGCTGATTTGGTGCAGCATCTTAAACTCAGGTCCTCCACATCAGGCAAGTGTCCTAACTGCCAAGCTATTCAGGGAAAATCTTTCTGACAATTTTGGTCAAAACTGATATGTTTCCTCACAACATTTCAGTTTCAACTGTAAAAACATCCACTGAATTTTTTTGACCAGCTCTAGTTCCACTGAAATCAAGGAGTTATGTCTATGTAAGGCTGGTGGGATTGTGTTCTTTATTTCAACTGTTCAGCTCTTATATTCAGTTTATTTTTAACATTTTAATATGCTCCAAAACAATGTCAGAGTAAATCATAAAGCCTGGGGCTATAAATATAAATATATTAATCTGAACTCCTAAACTGGTAAGTGTAAACTATATATTCAGACTTTAAGTCCTCTCATGGTATTGGAACAGGCCTGGTTAATGTGATTGATAGTCTCCTTCCAGCAATGGATAATTTTTAAAAAATAAACCTGTCCTTGCTGATCATGACCCTGTAACTGGCTGTGCATGGGGAGACCCCTGTGTCCTCATGGTATCCTACTGAAGTCAACAGGTCTCTGCATGCATACAGGGGTTTGCTTGTATGAAACCATTTGCAGGACTAGCACTGCTGTTAGATCTGTGATACCACTGACCCTCAGGTGTTGGTGATGAGTCTGTAGTCACTACTGGGGAGGGATGAGGTGCTACTAGAAGAAAGGACTTTGCAAGTGATTGTGGGTACTTGCTTGCCTTCAACTGTGGGGTTCCACCCATGACATACCATAGGATTCAGTTCTGTCCCATGAGGTTACTAGAGGACTATCACACCATCCATATGCTGATAATATGCTGTTTTCTTTTTCCTGTTCATTTGACTCATTGTGAGCTGTCTCTCAGCTATCCTATCGTCTAGCCAACATTTATATTTGGATGAGACTCAGCGGATTAAAACTCAGCTTAGATAATGAGACTTGAATGATTGCCCCTCCTTCTATGTCTCTTCCTCCTGAGTACAATTGAGCAGAGCAAGTCAGCTCTTGCTGCCTAGGTTTAATCAGCACCTGATAGTGATAATTTTGCTTTTATAAGGATTGCAAGCTTCAGTTCATGTATCAAATCTTTTCTTTCAACTCTTCAGTAGTATTTCCATAGCTCTTAACTGTACCTCATTCTGAGAGTTATAGCTCTTACTGTAAGACCCAAATGCATCTCTCTAGCACACACATTTGGTGTTCTCTCACCTGTGGTGCTGTAAATTTGCATTACAAAATGCAAAACAGTAACACTGGAGTTGCAGAATATGTTATTTAGGTGAAAGAAATCTATTTGCCACCATAAATAGTCTTCCTTCCCTATTGCTTTTCCTGACTTTATTGTTCAGCCTTGTTCTCACATAGCTTCCAATATCTGGGCCTTGGCAGGCTGAGGGCTGTGCAACCATGTATAAGAAAATGCCAGTGATAATTTTAAAAGTTTGGCATTTCAATGTCATCCTCGTTAATGCTGGTATCATTATCATATCATTGCTGACATGAACTAATGAAGTACTAAACTAGGTTTGTCTTAATTCATATTAATCAAATTGGCATTTTGGAGTGCTTCTCCTCTCTCCTGTTTGACTTACAGGTCTCATATTTTCTCTATCTACAAAGGAAGACATGGCAGTAGCATATTAAACTAGAGCTGAAAGTCAATTGGTTAAATTCATTCAAACACTCCTTATTGTGGTATGTTTTGCAGGTTTCTGCCAAAGACATATTTATTTGTGTAAGCCTCATCAGCTGAAAAACCAGAAGTGATGAATGAATTTAGTAGTTAAGAGGATACACCAAAAACTAATTGAAGTTTATTTTAAATCCTCTTCAGCTTTTCTGAGGATTTATGCCAGAAACTTGGATGCATGGTGGCAAAATATAGACACAAGATCCAGGAGAGAGGATTAATGAAATGCTAGGGCAGCATAGATGAGCATATTATAGAGCTCCATGAAACTTCACTAGGAGTATCAAATGCCCCTTCCACCAGCAGGAGTCTGGTAGGGTGAAGGCCCATGATGTTTGTATTCATAAAATTATGATGGTCTTGGTACATGACTGGAGCTCCTAGGGGCTACTGCAGCATAAATAAATAATAATTCATTGATTGTATTTATGGGTTTTCCATGGGACAGTTGTGAATATGTTTTCAAAGCATGAAAGGACTAGAAATACAACTCATAAGCACTGTATCACTTGCCCAGGAATACCAAAAAAGGCCTCTCATTCTTTTATTTCACTGAAATTGCACTACTCCAAAAGTTAATCAGTTAATTAGCAGCCAAGTATGACAAGTTTCTTCCTCTAGTGATTTCAGGTCTGTGGCAGGATATAACTTTTAGTACTAGTTGCTGTACTATATTGTGTACAACAGAAGTGGGCTTCAAGGAACTTTCAAATTACCTTCTTGAGAACTGCAGTGTGTTGCTGAACAACTTCCAAAGAGCATCGACCCTGATACACAAAGGTACTTAGGCACCTAGAATCAAGAATTAGGAACCTAAGTCCCAGTTTTGGCTCCAAGGTGATCCACAAAATTCCTGTGGTGCTCCAAAAACAGTGGATCTTGGCTTAACTTGCCAGATGTGCACTCTCTTTTTGTAGCTTGTTTATTATTATTTATATTGGCAAGAAAAAAGATGAATGAACCAGTTCAGAAACAAATAAGAAGTGACATGAACCTTCTCTGAAAACTAAGACTAAATCTAAATAGGTCCCTTTTGTAGGTTTTAAACTGTATGTGGGTGTTAATGGGGTATAACAGAGAGGATGCTGAGGGGAGAAAGATTGGGGGAGCTAGAGAGAATAGGGTAAAAGAAAGAGGGGCAGGTGGACAGACTAAAAATGTGTTAAAAGGTAAGAGGGCCTAATGTGGGGTAAAATGGTAAGAAAGGGTTTATACTGCTGGAGGCCTCCTAGTACTGTCAAGGAAGGTTTTTGTCCGCAAAATTTCTCCTCTGGCTTTGATACCGGACAGTGAATGATCTCCTGAGCGAACAGAACAAGAAGGATTCTGAACAAACTGCTAACAACTTCCATGGATATTATAATAAGTCACTGCCATTCAGTTGACTTATTAAATTCGTAGCAGACATGCAGGATAAGGAAAAGTGGCTTAGATTATCCTGAGGTGCCAGAGGAGTCAACCGAGGACATGTCTAGAAAAATTAAGCTGACAAGGCTACTATAAAAAATGAACAGCTGAAAGAGGATAATGCCCCTGTTTTTCTTCCTACTGCTCCCACCCATTATTTAATTTATTGGATTATGTAGCTCTACAGTTTTAAAAGGCAAACAAAATTGTGTTCTCAACTATAATGGTGGGACTGAGGGACCCGCCGCCGAATTGCCGCTGAAGACCCGGATGTGCCGCCCCTTTCCATTGGCTGCCCCAAGTACCTGCTTCCTGCACTGGTGCCTGGAGATGGCCCTGCATATAACCAAGAGCAGATTTTGGCTTTCTTTGTTGATTGTGAAAGAAAAGTTGTTCTTGGGGTTTTTTTTATTTTTTTTTAACTGATACATTGTTGATGAAGGTGATTGAAGCAAAATATATATAATGGGATTTATTTACTTCTACTTTACTTCTAATTTACTTCTGCGGGAGGGTAGTGATGGATTTGGGATCATGGAGCTCTGTGAAATTCAAGATGTGTGAATTTTGGAGATGTTATTTCACTGAGATTTATGGAAACCTTTTGTTTTGTTTACTTGATTTCCTTTGGGGGGGGTCTCAATTAACCCAGCACCTCAAAGTGAAACTCAGCCAAAATGACCAACTTTTACCTGGCTTTGAGTCAAAACCACTGAATTTCACATGATTTCCAAACAAACCCACAAATCTGCCTACATTTGTCCAGTAGTACAGATTCATTTTTTCATGTTCTTAAATTTATTATCTAAGCTAAACAGAGAGTATGAGTCACTCAAGTTAAAAAACAGATCAAAATACATTTTAAAATCTGATATGGTCTTCTCGCTTTCATATTTTATCTTTATTTTTGCATCAGATATTACAACCTCATTTTAATGAAGGTCATCAAAAATCAGGGTCTAAAAATACAGCAGTAAATATCAGTACAGTATTGAAACGGTGCAGATTTTCTTTTAATTCTTTATTTGAAGCTACTAAAAACAATATATTGAGTTTTCAAGGGCCCATTGTTCAGGAACTGACCTTAATTTTTGGTCATCTTGGTTTTTATATGCTGTGCCTCCGAATTTCTTTTTCTGTCAGAGTTGAAAGCTATGTTTACATCACTTTTCTACTTTGGTCATCCTTCAATCATGCTATTACTCTGTAACTGAACTTTCAAGCTCATAACTTTATTTTCGTGAAAGGCAGACTAGATCTTTGCTTGCATAGTAATTGTGAGCATTTGTGCCACAACAGATGTCTTGCCTCAGTCTCCTGTGAACCAGCATTTCCAGAGATTGCCCCTTCAGCTGCTCTTCTCAACTGTCTACCAGACAGATTTTGCTTGATAAGTAGAGGTTGCCAGCAGTCTCTTGAGTAGCTTTGAGTCTTAATCACATCAGTCCTAAGTTTAATGCATTGAATTAGTGTTCACGGGCACTGACAAAAGAATCATTACAGTTCCACAGATGATACTAAAGAACACCTTTGCTGTACTTAGGGATGATCCAAAGTCAGTTGAAGCTAATGGGAATCTTTTCATTGACTTCAAACAGAGTTGAATTAGGCCCTCAGTGACTCACATTACAGTACTGTGAAAGGTACTGATCAGTATCTTTCCCTACTGTGGAACAAAATACCAATTTCATAATGAACAATGTTGCCTGTCTAATCAAGACCCTTAGTTGATAAAATGAATAATATTTATTATGGCCTTGATTCAGCAAAGCACTTAAGCCTCATTGAAGCCATTAGGCTTTAATGTTATGCACGTGCTTATGTTCTTTTCTGAACTGGGGCCAATATCAGTATGCCAGGGTTCTTAGGCTGTTTTTGGAGCTGTAAAAAAATACCGAGTAGTAACAATAATCACTTCTAAGCCATCAATCACCTTTTAGTCACAAGCAGTGTAAAGCTGCCAAACTGGTGGTGTTCATGCAGCTTCTGATTGCCTATCCCAATCACTATTTTCAAAGGATGTATTAGTGACTTTCATGACATTCGTCGGACAATTAGGAATCTCCAGTTTCAAAATTAGTCAAATTAGCAATTAGGGAACCATTAGCAAATGTTTGATAATCAACCATATGAAAAGCCTGGAAAAGCAAATGGCTTGTGTTATTTCCAACAGGGTCTGTAAATTTTAGGATTAAAGAAGTGGATTCTAATTTATTTAGGGTCTTGTACCTAGTGCATGTAGTAAATCATATCGTAAACGGCATTAGCTTCAGTGAAGTTTTGCAATTGCACAGGTCACTGTAGAAACATATACTTTGCCAAGGATTGTGGCAATTTCTTTTCAGAAGGAATTTCAGGTATGTGGTGGAATTCCAGCTACTCCACAGAAAGTCCAGCCACAAGGTCATAAATAGCATTCTGTAGCATGTAAACTTAGTGTGACTAAGATTTGGTTATAAAATAACATAACACTCCATATTGGGAAATCTTTTTAAAGTTGAATGGACCTTTTTATTCTCTATATATCAGCCTCCTAATGGCTTTTCAACAGTTTGAACCATTTGCTAAAATTGCCACAGCTGCTTCACATTAGTTATGGAGTTTTGTTGCTAAGAGACCTTCTGGTTGCTGTCTTACTGAATCCTTAAACTAGATTTTTGTTGGTTGTGTATTCACAGCAGGATACTCTTATGTTCAGATCTTTTCTCCCTCTAGTAGTAAGGGGGACTTGAACCTGGGTCTCTCACATCCCTGATGAGTGCTCTACCCAGAAGGCTAAAAGTTATGAGGTGTGTGGCTTCTCCTCTGGGTAGAATTTGAATGAGACCCAATGTAGTAGACAGTTTCTGAGCATGCATACTGGATCAGGCCCCACATGAGACTTATGCAGCTGATTGCCTATCTTTCCCTGGTTTGTGAATTGTTCTAGGTCTGAGGCAGGAGATAGGCACCAGGAGGGAAGCAGAAGCGTGCATGTTCCAGAATCTAAACTTTAGGCAGGTAGGGAACTTTTACAGTGAAAATGTAGGCACTGGATCAGTGTAGGCACCTAGAGAGTTAGGTGGCAGCCAAGTGAGAGTTTCATGGTTTGCAATGGTACCACACATAGGGATTTACTTGCCTAACTCTGGAGTTGAGACACCTAAGTTGCTTTGTGGAGTGTACCCATAAAGCTGTTATCAAGCATGTTTTCTTAGGTGAGGGCTTTCCAAACTCTTCAGGCCACTTTGCTGTGAGACTTCCAGTGTGTTTTGTCAGCTCTGTCCCTGTCTTTTAGGTTGTAAGATCATCAGGGCTTTAATTTGTATGTGTTGGCCACACCGTCACCATTTAACAAATAAATAATAACGGCTTCATGGATGAAGTGCTTTTTAAGGAGTGATTACAATTAAGACCGAATGGTGCACAAGAGATGGAAGATGGCTCCACACTTTGGGGGGCAGCATGGAAGAATCACAGAAACATGAGTGGAGAAAGATACAATGAGCCCAATTCATTGTTGCCCTCCATCTTGTATAGCCACTTCCACCAGTGCCAAGTGAGGGTATAACTGATGCAAATTCTACCATTCCAAATTGATAGCATATTATACTGTGACTAAAAGGAGCAGTTAAACAGGAGGCTTATGTAGAACAAATGGAGTGGGAAGAGGAGAAGAAAAAAATATAACAGTAGAGTTGTAAGTAGGTGGGGAATTGCAACAAGAATTTTGTGTGAAGCAGAGGCTCAGGCTTGAAGCAAAAAGAGAGAAGGAGCCAGTGAAAGCACATTGTTGTATGTTTAGGAACCCTACACTGCTGTTCTTTTTCTGTTTGACTCCCAATACTTTAGTCAAGCCCTCAAACTGAGTATCCCCACTCCCTGCCAAGGCAAGGAATTGGAGCAAGTGTGTGAGAACAAGAAGCTGGTACTGGGCTTTCCAGCTTCCTGTTCAGGATACAAGGGTCAGAGTTAGACAAGTGAACCACCAGAGGACTTCTCCAGGAGGTGGGAACAGGAGAGGAAAACAAGTTGCTGATGGGTTCCATGCCAGGAAGAGGGATGAGTTTGAGGAAGTTTTCTTCTCTAAATTTTTTTATCTCATTCCCCAAAGGGCAGAGCTGTAGCAGATAGTTTTCTCTCCTCCTTCTCTCTCATTCCTCTCCTGTTGGATCCTTCCCCAGTAAGTGAAACACAGCAGGTGCACATATAGTCAGAGACCTGGGACGGAAGAGGAGTTTTCTACTGCTGCCGCTGCTCCATAACTCAGGATGGGAGGAGAAAACAATGTGCTATTTAATATTCTTATGCAACATTAATCTGAGGTAAAGGTGAAACTGGGGGGAAAGACCTGGGAATAAAACCCAGAGGAGGGAAATCAGGAGTTAGTGGGGTGGGAGAGCCAAGGACATGAGAGACACAGAGAGAAAACATTCTCAGTCTAGGGGGTCATCTGTGGAAAGAGCTTCCAGAGAAGATTGGAATGATACAATCTGATCAACCTATGGCTTGCTGCAAAAGCCTCCTGCTTGATAAAACATTCCCAATAAATCAGAGCACAACCATCCTAACCATCAGGAAGTGGGCGGGGGGAGGAAGGAAGTAAAAAAAGAAAAGGGGGAAAATGTATATTCCATTCCCATATAGAGCTTCCCATAATCAGAGAAGGGATATGAACATTCTGAAGTCCATTAGGGACTTTGCTATGCAGATCTAATTTACCTGTAAAGGACTCAGATGCTATGGTGACTGACACTATTGAGATTCCAGATATGGTCATATAGATAATCCAAGCATATTAACATACAACTATTATTCATGGTATTTAACTCAGGGTACTGTGTATGAGAGAATACATTTGAATGGAAATTGACTGTGTGAACTGTGAGAGAGAATTACAGGTATATGACAGACTCTGCAAAAGTGAAAGGGATATCATGTGGCGTCATGTAGTTGTACAATATGCCAATGCTGTACATTTCACTAACATGTATGCTACTAAATGCTAAAAACCTTATTGTTTTCTTTTCAAAACTACCCTCTTCTTGCCAGTAAGCATGAATGTCATGAAGAGAAGACATACGAGTTACATAATAGTTGGCTTTATTGCAATATGTAACCTCTTGATATACATGCCCAGGGGTGATCCACGATGGAATAACAATGTTTCATTGATTAGGAAGCCTGGTACTTCTGCAGAAACATAATTGTGCTTCAGATAATGCTATTGCCAGTATATTTTTATGTAATAAGTCTAATAATATGTTTAGCCCTATACAAGATGAAATAAAGAGAATTCCTGCCTTGCAGAGTATACAACCTAAGATCTTAGTCCTACAGATAGTTATGCATGAATAACTGGAGTAACAGTTATTCATGAATTTGTTAGTCTCTAAGGTGCCACAAGTACTCCTGTTCTTTTTTTTTGGAGTAACAGTGAGCAATCTCATGGGGACATTACAATTTTGAGCTAACAGAATTGATTCATATGGCCAATGAGAGAGATTACTGGCCAGTATGTGAAAGGAAGAATGCAGAGGCAACACATGGGGAGAGGGGAGAGAGACATGTGGGATCATGTGCCTCTCTCGATTTGCTGTTCAGCTTGTACTAAGCAGTCTCACATGAACTGAGCATGCTCAGTAACACTTCTGAAGCTGGCTGCCCACACTCCCACCCACCCCTCCCACTATTAGCAGGCACAGGTCATCTCTGGAAGATTGTAATAAGGAATTATTTACTATTTATTTACACCATGCCTAAAGTGTGCTAAAGGCCTTACAAACAAGGAGACTAGGACCCTTATGCAAGGAATTTGTATTCTAAATACCTAATATGGGGGGGGGGGAAATAAAAGGGTGTCATAGTGTAGGATGGTTCTTTATTGGTCTTAGCCCAACCTGTGATTAATTAGCTGTTTCCCAGATGAAGGGTTTGATTTATTTTATTGGTATTCATACAACCATTAAATTATAAGGGCACAGATAATCTAAACAAGGTTCCCTACAAGTGAATAGAAAAGGGCCCCTATTCCACGTTTTAACAGATTAATTTCAAAAACACAAAGATCAAAACCAGAACATTCTGAAAAGCAAAGATGACTGTCACAGATACTCACTATGCTGGGTAAACCTTATTGAATTAAGTTTAATACCTTTGGGTTCTATTGTATTAAAATGCAATTGTTTATGTGTTATTGTGAGATAGCATGTAACTTCTCTAAGAGGAGGAATTATGCTAAAGTAATTCCTCCAGTTATCTGCCCTTTGAAGCTTTGCCCCATGGAGAGGACCAGCAGTCTGGCTGATTACCTATTCATGGTCTCTTCCAAGGTTCAATTGGATTCTCAAAAGACCAGAAGACAATGAATGGATGTTGGGATAAATAATCTGGTGGTAAAGTGACTCAGGGCTTTTGTTCTGATTCAACAAATGGATGAGACCTCTGTGGATGGCCCCAGTCCATACGAAAGAGTTGGAAGGACTTTGGCTTACTAAGGCCCCATAAGACTATGCTCTTTTTCTGAGCAAAGGGTGTGATGAACTTGAAACCACAGGAAAACCCTTGGGTGGGGCTTTGAAGGACAGATCCTGCCAAAGGCCACTAGTAAGCTTATTGGAATGTCTGTAGATTCTTTTATTCTTACTGTAAAATCAGTACAGAGAAAACATTAAAACCAATAAAACAGGCTTGATTAGAAAGAACTGTGTGGTAACTTAGAACTGTGGGCAATTATGCTGTTTGTCTCTGAAGAGAAAAAAGTAGGCCCACTTAGACAGATTTTTTTTTTTGCTGGGAATAACACAGTGAAGGCATGGAACTGTTCAGTTTGGATATACCCCCATCAGGAGAGAGAGAAACATGTGTTTCCATCCAAGAGAGGTAAAACTGGGGAGCTGGAAACCTGAGGGTGCGGGGGTGACCTTGATGAACCACTAAGGGGAAATTCAGATGTAGTTACCATGAACTGTGATGCTGACCATAACAGATAACATAGAATGCCCATGGCTGTTGCCAGTGTTCCCTCTGCATCACGGTGGCATAGGATGGGATGGCCCACAAAAGGCGCTGGGCTTAACCTCACTTGTGGCTAACTAGCTACCTCCCAGATAATAGGTTTGATGCCTGGGATCAGGTGATAATTTGTAGGTCATTTGTTCTTTGGATGAAAGGCTAAAAAGCAACCTCAGTTAGAGGTAGGCAGGTAGTTCTCTTTAAGAGAAAGAAATATGAAGAAATACCAGTAAAACTTGGTTTGGGGAAATTGCTGTTGAGTCTACCAAGGGACTGAAGAAACTGTAGAGTAAGGAAAAGACTCGTTTTGATGTAAAGTGATACTTGGTCTGTGTCAGATCCCAGGAGGAAGTTTCATTTGACTTACAAAAGTCTGAATGCAGTTTGACGATGTCAAGGAGGGGAAATTGAGGCAGCAGCAAAGTGTGACAGTGGCTCAGATACAACCTGTTACAATGGAGAAAGGACCACATGCATAGACAAGAAGTTCTGCCACAACAATTTAAAACAATATAATATGAACTCACTATAATTTTAAAGGAGAAAGATACTCCAGAAGTTCATTAACACTTTTTTCTTCAAAAGAAGGATTTGGTCCAAAAATATTGTTCTGTTCTTCTGCATCCTAATGTTTTATTCATCTTCTTAGCTATTTGCTTTTACAAAATAAAATGTGTGTAAATTGCTGACAATTCAAAAACTCAATATACAAACCTGAGCACATAAAAAAGATGTTTAAATCTAATATAAAAAGCCACAATTAGGCAGGCAAAAGAGGTATTTATATACCTTAATTCTCACTTGTGCATCCAAATGCAGGTCTGTTATGACATTCACATTGAAAACTGCACCCACACTTTGATTTCAAGCAACTGTAATTAGAAAAACATAATATTGGGAACATCATTGTTATATCAGGGTCCTAATCTTTGTCCCAAGCTACAGTGTGTTTATAAATCAAGGACAAAATCACTAAATTAGAACAAAATCAGACACCTGTTTTAGCAGGTTATTGAAATGTTTAAATTTATTTAATTTGTGAATTGAAACCTATTGTTTAAATGCCACCATGCTTTTTTTAGTTTTTCCTTACACCTTAAACTTGTGGTGTTACACAGCTACTGTGTACCTTCTGATGAAATAAGTTGTCTATGCACATATTGACAGTGAAAATTTTGCTGTATATTTTAAATGCACCAGTGTGTAGATTGTGTGTGTGAAAGACAGAAACAGAGTACAAAAGTGCCAAAAATTCAAAAAGTAAAATATTTTCATTTCAGACCAGTTTTATATCATAATAAAACAGTTTTATATCATAATAAATCTCATTCAGTGAAAAACAACCCAATTAGGATTTTCTTTTTAGCTTAATAAAATATTGGTAACTGAAGCACTAATTGGAAGTAGCAGCAACAGATTCAGAGGGCTATGCTGTAGCCATGATGGCACATAGAATGGACTTCCATCTTGAACCATTCCTTGCAAGCCTTTTTCCTTTGGCAAGAGTCAATACAGGAGGAATTAGGCTTCTTAAATCCTTCAAAATTGCATCTTCCAACCTCATTTGTGGTTGGCGATGTGCTGTTCTTCCTTCAACCTCAGCACTATAAAACTTCTGTAAAAACATACACTCTTCTGCCCATTAGACAATGCAGTCATCTTGTTATCATTGGGTACAAGACTGCAACTGGCCAGGATCCTGATTGGGGTGGAGGGGTATGGAGAAATAATACTATGCAATTTTTAAAGTGCCAAAAGTCTGAGTCACATTTTGGAAACCTGTAAATGAAAAAAAAAAAACCACCTGATTTAGACTAAATTTATGTAAATATGAATTATGTTGTACTTTCCTTCCTGATGTAATATTCACACATTTTGCAGTAAATATCTTCTGCTTTTGAACCCTACAGATGACAAAAAATGGACTGGATCCACTTAAATGTGCTTGTTTGTGCTTCCTGCCGTTCAACAGTGAGGAATTGTGTCCTTAAGCAAAGCACTGCTATGCAATGTTCTTGTTAGCCAAACAGCATAATAATTAGAAAACAATTGCCAATATCTCTGATGTGAACAAGAATGAGGAGGAACTTGGCCCTGAATAATGACAACTCAACAAGAATAACAAAAAAAACAGAGTTCAGCCACTGCAAAACCAGACCCAGCTATTAATGAAATTGATTATTCATCTGTAAATCTAATAAAAACCATATTCAAACATTTTGTTGCCAGTTTATTTCCCACTCCCATTTGGCAAAACCTGCATGCTTTAGTGGCTAAGGTCAACAGCTACCGTGTGTTTATAAATAAAGGACCAAATTCCATCCTCAGATGTGTGTGTTTCGCTCCTGTTGGCACCAATATGAGCTATGCATGCACATCCAGTGGAAGAATTTGCCCATAATAGCTAACAAATAGCTATAATAAACCCCAAATGTCTGTACTTATCAAAAACCAGGCACAGGCAAAATAGTGTGGCTTGACATTTTAAGTGATGTTCTTTGTGTAACAGAGCAACTTAGGCTTGTTTCCTATTAATATGATGATAAACAATAAATAGGAACGCCATTATTTACTTAGCTATAACATGGAGATAGTTTAGTTTGTTGAAGCTAAGCCCACTTTATGGTGGGCAGATATTTTAACTGTGACATCTTCCTTCCATCATTCGTATTGCCATCTCCCTCTCATTATGTCAAAAATGGGGGCAAAGCTGCTGCTTCTTTTCCAACCCCAACACATACATGGACTAGTCAAATGGAGCAATAGCTGAGTCTTGGGGGAGGGTAGGATCAATTGATATCTCATAAGAGCACATTGGCATGCAGGACCAGCACAAGGCCGCATATGAGAATGAGAGGAGCATGACTGCTTCGTGGGCTGCACTAGGGGAAGACCATCATGGCTGCTGCCTCATTTGAGCTTTTGGCACAAGCTTAGGAATAAGTGGTGCAAGTGCATTTTTCCAGGAACAATATGGAGTCCAAATTTTGAAAGTCTTAAATCAAAAAACAAAGCCAGCTCTGTTTTTTGTTGCTAGTTTCAGAATCCTGGATTCTCCTAAAATTTTAGTTTTAGTATGGCCCTTGAGAGCAGTGAAAGTGCTCCAGCATATTCTGGGGAGAGGACTGCCTGATAAAAAGTTACTATTATTTGTATAGCTCCATAAATGTGCGTGGTGCTTCACGAAATAAAGATGGAGTCCCAGCCCAGAAGAGCTCTGATCTGCCCAGGCAAGTCCCTATGCAGAGCCCCACTGTCTCTGTACAAGTGCAAATGTCTGCCAGAGTTATTCAGACTGGAGAATCCAAGCCTAAATTAAGGCAAGAATGGGAGAAGATGGCAAATATTATTAATTATAATTAGTAGTATTGCTATAGCACCCAGGACTCCCAGTCATGGACCAGGGCCCCACTGTGCTAGGCTCTGTCTTAACATCAAACAAAAAAGATAGTTCCTGCCCCAAAGGTAGGGATTGAGAGGCAAAAGGATTATGCAGCAACAGCAAGATCATATGGTCACTTAGGTGAGTGAAGCATGCAATTTAAAAAGAGTTACACTGTGGTGTCATTTGTTTGGGTTTTTTTATTATAAAACAATGGTTAAGCCCAGTATTTTGAGGAAGAACTTGGAGCATGAAAGCAGGAGTGTGAAAAGACAAATAACCAGGTGAACAAATAGGGTGACTAAAGTAGGTATGGCAGGCGAGGAGGAAGGCGTGAAAAGAGTTGGGATAGGAGCAATCTAAAAGCTCTTCCTATTTCCTGTTATGTTGTCTTTTCATCTGTCCCTGCGGAGAAAGCTTCATCCTTTACCAATGGTATATGGAGAAAAATTAAAACCAGACAGCTTTAAAAGCTGAAGTTACAGCCAGATTAAATGATTTTTAACAGTGCCTTTACTATTGGTGTTTAAAATATTTAAGGACTTTCAAACTATTTCTATTCTATTTTAATTGGAAAGGAGTCAAAGCTAAGCCTGTTCAAGCAGCTTTGCGGTCTGTTTTTAAAATAACAAGTTAGACTTTTCTCCTAATTTTTCAGGCTAGGAAAACATGTCTAGTGCATACTGTATTATAAGAGAAAAGTAAATAATAGCATATATCATCTACATTTAATTGTTCTGCCTCGTGGTTATATGAGAAGGCACAGATCTCTCCTTTCTGAGAGAGATTTTTTTTTTTAAAGTCGAGTCTTCACGATAGTGGAAATTATAGGAATTACTTCTGAGATGATTGTCATGAAGATAGAGATTCTGGTCTGTATGTGTAAATATTTCAGAGAACTAATCAAATCATGTTAAAAACACTGCCTACAAAAGGAGGCCTTTTTTACTTTCCTTCCTACAAATGGAAATTTTTACTCTTTTTAAAGCTCTGCTAACAGATGTTAAGTGGGAAGAGATGTATTTTATATGAGGCAAATGGTACATTAGGATTTTGCTCCTTGTTTCTTGTGTGGTGAGAGAAATACCAATATAGATCACAAACCTGCCTTACTCTTTGCACATGGGATTAGCAGTTTTGAAAATAATCACAGTAACCCTGTCTCTCTTCTCTATGTCAAATGTCCATTGGCTTGTAAAATGCAGTTCATAGGCTAAAAGCAGGAAAAGTTCTAGTTTCCTATGTTTTGCTGGTGAAACTGATATGAACATGAGCACAAGTTTCTGATTTCAAAGAAATTGAAAGTTAATTAGGTTCCACAATAAATCTAAATAGTTCTCTGCAGCCGGGTGCAGATGAAGGAAAACAATAGAAAGGCTCTCAGTGAGTTATCACAAGATACTCCCTGCCCCCCCAAGAAAAAACCTTCAGGAAAAAGTCTTTATCTTATCACAAAATATAAACAGTTTATTGTAGTAGTGTGTTGTTTCTGTAATGAGACAAGTCTGTGGAAAACTATAGTCGTCTTGTTTGTATGTAGTAGAGATGTGAATGTAGTAAGCAGGAGTTTAGCAATATACTTAGAATGTTTACCTCATCATGAATAATGAATACAGGAGTTTGTTTGCCTTGTCTTTCCTAAATTCTCTTCTGTAAAAGGTATAGGTTTTCAAGTAAAGTGTTTTAATGGGTGAAGGAAGAGCTAGTTTGCAAAGAGACCAAATGTGGCTGAGATTACCTCCAGCTTTAATCCTCAGAAATGTGCCCCAAAATTAATTCTTTGGGGCAAAAGATTCATCCATAGAAGAATACTGGCCTCATGACCATAAAATGCCAGGCAACAAAAGAACTCATACAATGACTTTTTTAATCCTCAAACACTGAGTCAGAAGGCTACAGCTATACAACTGCCATTTTGTTTGAGCACTTCATATGACTTACAATAAGTAAAGCCAATAAAACATCAGATTATGCATACCCTTTCCAGGCATTGTAAAAGAAATAAATTGACAGTACTGGCCAAAATGTAAATAATAGTGTCTCCAGAGAGAGCAGGCTAGAGTCCAAACTTGAGGAAGCAGATTTAAAAATAAACTCCATCAACAGAAGCTGTGACAAAACCTCAGGATAAAAAGACTGGTTACTTAATTAAAATATTAATGGCTACAATGAAGGAGACTAAAGCCATGTTGAATAAAATAGACTCTAGTACACAGAGTTTATACAAATATTTATAAGGATGTTGCAAATGACCAAAGGAACAGAAGATATTTCAAGCTTCTTAGAGAAATTGGCTCCATGGATTCTTAATTTAGACCCCTTAAAAGATCCAGTTTGTCTCCTATTTAGTGTTTGTTGAGTGCCTAGCACAATGGAGCACCATTTTTGTTTGACCATTAGCACTAGCTTAATAAACATTAATAATAATAAATATGAGGAGCCAACTTATTTTATTACTAACCACCCACCTGTATCAGCTGCGACTGATGTTTTGAGAACTATTATCTGTTACAGAAATACAAAACATAGAATGTATTTTACCAGCAGCCAAGTCATGAAAGATAGATCTTATGCATTGTTTAGAATATTTTTTTCTACACAAAGTCCAGGAATTCAAGCCAAGCAATATGTATTTGTAACAATAAAAAAGCTTTCAGGCAGAATTTCAAAAGTACCTAAATGACTTAGGAGCACAAGTCCTACTGACTTACAAATTATACTAAAGCTCTTTTGAAAATTTCAACCTTTTATGCAGACAAGAGCTGAATCTGGGCTTCTTTTCTCAGGTAAATTGAGGGTTGACATGAGAGGAAATAATACTATTTCTGGGATGGAGATTCTGATGAATAGCTGGAAGCATTCAAATTGCATCAGATTTGCAGTTCTAAATTCTATGAGCCAGAGTGACTTGTTGAGATTTAATTCTCATTAATTGTATCATTATTATAAAATAATTCACCTCAGAGGACATGGGAACATATAACACTTTACACAGAAGCTAATGACTTGTTTTCTCACTTTAAGGTCCTGATCCAAACTCATTGAAATTAATTGAAGGACTCCCATTAAATACAAAGTATTGGGACTAAAATGCTTAGATGTTTTGCTTCTTAAATACATAAGGCCAGAGTCTCTCCTGAGCCAAGATGTGCTCAGCACAAGAGAAAAAAGAGGGAAAGCCAGCTGTGGCTCTCCAATGATCAAACTGCCCCAAACCTGAAATAAGTTGGAACTATCTCTTGGGTGCTGTAATTTATGAAATCTAGATATGGTCCCTCAGAGACCAAACCCCAGTGAAAATTGCTGTAGGGGAGTTCCTTTCCACTCCACCCTCTTTCCCCATGCCCATTCCCCTAACATGCGTTTTATGTTGTGGAAAGTAGGGAGGTCAGGGTAGGAGCTGGCTCCACAGGCTTGAAGCCAGTTAAGAATTTACCTTTGTCACATCAAGGGCCAGATTACATCCCTTTTGCACCACTGATGCAGAGGCTGAGAAACTGGGCCAACATCTTTTGATGGAAGTATACTGCTAAGTACAGAATCAATACTTCACACCCACACAGATGGTGGATGTGGAAGTCAAATGAGAGGTTTGCAGATAGACTCCTTGTCATTTATCCTACCTCTCTATAATGAAAGAGCATAATAATCCATATCTGCATAGATTATTATAGCTAAGTATTGTTTATTTACGGGAGACAAATGTGCATTTGTGTGAGTTGTTTGGGAGTTAAAAATAAAAAGTCAAAATGTTTTCATAATGGCCATCGTATTTTCTAGGGTATTGCTAATATATTGCCCGGCTCAGACATGGCACATTCCTTATGTAGACATGTTAGTTGCTGTTGCACTACAGCCAATATCTTTCATTCTTCTGTCAGTGGCCTTTAAACTTATGGAATGTGGACCTCCATTCTGTGAGTGAAGCTGCCCTGACCTAATGGAAATTCATTAGCACTAACAAGATTTTCCACCATGTTTAGAATGTTTCTGAAAAACAATAGGACAGATAGAACAGAATTAAATTAAGCAAAACATAGTGGACATCCACTCTTCCCATGCTGCACAAAGCAAAATGCTTTTACTTAATCGTCTGACATAAATACACAGGAAAGAGTTTTATGGATAAATATTTTGATGTGTTTAGATAGTGTGATCACTCACACTAGGATGCAGCAAAATACATGTATGCACTTACACAAACAGATTATTGCATGTTCTAAATGGGCAACTGCATTTTCAATTACTTGATTTGCATGTGTAAATGCATGTTTTACATGATGTAAGAGAGGCTGCTCTGCGACTAAATTTGTCATTTAATTGACAAGAAAATGTTATCAGACCCATTTTTATCTTCAAGTACTTTACATGAAAGAGCAACTACCCTGCAGTAGGTAAGGAAAAAATTGCAGTCTGGAGCTTAGTGTTGACAATGACAGGGGACACATTTTCTTTAGGAACTGGGCTATAAAAATCAGATAATTAATTGGGATCTATTACCAGGGCATCAGGGAAGAAATATAGTGTAGGATTTACCTGGGACTGTCACTTGTGAAATTTGCTTATTAACTAAAGCTCCTGTTCCTTTTGGAAAAAGTCATTCATTAATGAAAAAGTGCTTATATTGATCTGACTTCAATGGGACCATTAGTGGAATAAGGTACTACGCAGTGGCCAAGATTTTCAGATGTGAGTTATGATTTTGGGGTGCCAACTTGTGATACCTTATAGGGGCCTAATATTTAGAAAGTACTGATCACCTGCCTTCTGGAAATTAGGCCTCTCTCACATGTCTGTTTGCTCCCTCCCCGGATATCACAAGTCACTTTTGAAAGTTTTGACCAATGTGAGGTAAGGGTCAAGAAAAGTGGCCACTATGCAATAAGCTCTCAGGCCATAACTTCTTCATGTATGCTGTATGCTGACAATCAGTAAAATTCCATGCACATCAGTGGTGCTATATAAATAATTGTACAATTTATTAGATACATACCTAATATACTATATATACAGAGAGATTTGATTCAGTCCGTTGGTTGATGTGGATACATATGAGCATGAGTGCATGTTTTTAGTAATGTCATAGCTCCCCTTAGAAGTAAAATATGCAAACCTGCCAAAACTTCATGACTTCCTCAGTAATCCATGACTTTAGAAATCAGCTTCAGGGTCACGTACAATATCTTTAATTTCTCCTGTTGAGTGCAGGCATAAATGTTTAATGGTCCCTACGGATGGTGGAAAACACTGAAGGGAAATACAATCCCTGTGAAGATGATGAAACTATTGAAGAAGAGCCAAGATAGATAATAAATAACATAAAAGAAAGACCCCGTTCTCTAGTGTTCCTTCAGAACTGTTCCATTTGGCTGGGTGTGGTGCATCAACTAGATTGGATACAGAAAACAGAAAACATTTTCAGCCACTGTAGCTATGATTTTGGAATGTGTGTTTTGTATACAACTGAAGAACTGGGTGGAAAAACTAAATCTGTTTCATGGAGTATTTTGAAATTTGGTTTTATTCCAAATCAAAGAGCTGTGTGTAAGTTCAAAAGCTTGTCTCTCTCACCAGCGGAAGTTGGTACCATAAAAGATATTACCTCCCCTACCTTATCTTTTTAAGGGTTAAACATATACATTTGCTTCTCTAGGAAAGACTCAGCATATGTGATTTAGACCAAGCAAAGAAACTGACTATATTTGGATGTGCGAGTGGGAGATAACCCGTTCATGGATAGTTAAAAGAACTATACTGGTGTCTCCAAGGAGTAAGCTAAGGAACACCCAGGTGATTCCCTTTATTAACTGGGCTGAGAGGAATGAGAGCACAGATGGATCTCTCATGGCATGGAGAGGCTAGGCGTTAGAATGGGGATATGTTGACAATTCCAGCCTTTGACTAGAGGAGACAGAGGATGGACTAGTGACTTGGGTTGTGACACCTAACTTTTAGGCACCTAGAAAATCACAGGAACACTAATGCAATCCCCAAAGCCTGAGTTAGGCACCTAGGCTAATGAAGGGGGATAGATGCCTTACAAAGCAGTCTAGAATGCCAGCACACTAGGCAAGGGGCCACCTAAGCTAGCCAATGGGAGATGCTGATCAGAGGGGTGTGTACTAACCCCCACTCATGGAGATAAGTGCCAAAGTCTGGGCTGAAGAGTTGCATTCATCTCTGCTTGCGATCCATAAACTGGGGGAAGATAGGTGTTTTGGCTGCCTACGTTGCATGTGGAGCCTGAAACAAAATGACTGCAGGCAGGGGGAGAAAGAGGACATCCCTTATAAATTTCAACCAAGTGGGCAGGGTACTCACCCAGAATGTTAAAGGCCCCCCCAGTTAAAATCCTCCCTCCCCCCGTCCCAAGAAAGGAGAGGGGATTTGAACAGGGCTCAGCCAGCTCTTAGGTGAGTGCCCTAGTCACCAGGCTATGAAATATTCTGATGTGGGTTACTTTAATCTCTCTTATTAAAGACATTCCTCTTTAATTAAATAATTGGATAAATATTAATAGGCCTAGAGAGAGAGTTAGAATGATTCTACAGCCATGGGATTCAAGCACTCACCTGAGAGATAACAGTTCACTCTTCAAATCTTTTCTCCCCGTGAAGAGAAGGGGGGACTCCTATATCCTAGCCAAAAGTTTATAAGGTAAGACAGCTTTTTTCCCCAGCTGTTTTGTGTGAACTCACCAGAGGAACCCTACCTGCTAGGTGGCCCCTGAGCAAGCCTAATGGATCAGACCCTCCAATGTCTATCATTCCTGGTAATCACACTGGGGCATAGGTTGGAGATTGGCATTTAGACACCTCTCATGAGACATCTATGATCAGTGCACATGCTTAGGTAGGAGAGAGGCACCCAGGTGTCTGGAGTGAGGCTGCAGTGCACATATCCAGAGGCAAAAACTTAGGCACTGAGTGAGTTTAGGTGCCTACAAAGTTAGGCAGCAACTGAGTGGAAGTTTTGTGGATCATAGTAGTGCCTAAAAACAGGACTTAGGCACTTCAGTACCTTTGTGGATTGCACCCCTGCTTCCTACCTGTCTGTCTCAAATTCCTACTTCCTTGAGGTTAGTTAACTCTGAATCACAAAGTACCAGAGTGTGTGGTGAACTCCCAGAGTTCCCTGTCTATTTTGTAAAAAGAACAGGAGTACTTGTGGCACCTTAGAGACGTCTCTAAGGTGCCACAAGTACTCCTGTTCTTTTTGCTGATACAGACTAACATGGCTGCTACTCTGAAACCTGTCTATTTTGTGATGTTTTCCTATATAGGGAACAAATCGGCCCTCTGGATCTTTGTGCAGATGCAGGGGTCCATCCCCAGAAAACAGCTTGTGGGACTGAGGGCCTAGACATGAACTGTTGTTATGCCACTGCTATAAAAATGTCTCTGACAAAATGTGGCACAATATATGTCACAAAGATATGCACCCACAACTCTCACTCTGATGGCAGGAGTCACCGTATGAAAGCATAGGCTGGAAGCCTTCCGATTTGTATTAGAAACAGAATCTGTTAACTTCCTAAAAGGAAATGCCGTATGTAGACTTATCCAGTGAGTGACTTTCAGCAAAAATACTAAGCTAATATAATCAAAAACATTTAACTGTAATTTTTGCAGTTCTCGTTGATAGTACATGTTCTCCAGCTCTAAATGTGTTTTGGATTTATTTAAGGTTTGCAATAATTGGACCTGGTTTTAATTGGGCCCATGCAATAAGCAGTTGCAGTTGTTTTACTGCCTTTAAGAACTTTTAAAGAAATGTGATTGAATAATTGAGTTTAAACACTGAAAAAAAAATGAAAGGAATTAATTGTTTAATTGTTTCTTTACTAAATAAAGTCCAGATCTTGTCCATGCCCATGGATGGGTCTTACCCATTAAAATTTTTGTTGCTGTGCTGTAGAAAGGGATGCAGGAGTTGGGTTTCCTGTACTGAAGTGCCATATTCGGCTCTCTACAGGTTTTCCCTCCACCCTTTCATGCAGGGAAGTTGAGGACATGTTGGGAAAGAGCAGGAGGTTTAACCTAAGCCCAGGAAGTCCCACAGCTGGTCTGTCAATATGCACACTAAAATCTAAATCTGCATCTCCTCGAAGTCAACAGAATTACTCCCATTGACCCCAGTGGATTTTGGATCAAGCCCTGGGTAGAGGGTTTGGCCCTATGTGGATGTCATAAAACCATTAAGCATCTGGAAGAAAGTAATCCTGCTTTATGAATAATGTTAAGAAGGAATGAAAAGTCCCACAGTCCTGTGACTACTGTATTTAACTTCATGACTCTCCATTCCAAATACTAAACATGTCAGCTAATGAAACCGAAGGCAGCTATACTTTAGAACTTATTTGTGTTAAAACACAGAAGAGACATGTAGATTTACTTTCACATTGTGTGATGTTTTTCTGCTGGGTATCTTTGCACAATGCAATTCTTTAAAAACAGAACTAACTGGTCAGGAAATTATTTCTTTTCCCATGAAAAATATGAACAGACATTTGATAAGTCTGCTGCACTACAACACCTCAGGTGCTGAGTCCATGCACCCACTAACTCAATGGGTATTTGAAGGAGCCTTCCCTTTCCAAGAATAAATAAGGGAAATTTAGTGCATAAGGGAGGACACTGGAAGTGCAAACAGTAAGTTCCTAAACATTACAAGATTCTCTGCCTTTGAAATCGAATTTGGTTCAAGTGAGACTTGTTAAAGGCAGAGAGGAATTCAAAGTAAAATGGAGGAATTCAAAGTAAAATGAAAAATGAATGATTTCTTTGTATTATTTACATGAAATGGAAAATAGTAATGGAATGATAAGTTATCAGAATGCCTGTATTCAGAGAAAGAATGGCAGAAATCTGTGCCTAATACAGTGGAGAATTTGACAAAATGCTATTCTTAAATGATGTGTCACCCATAAGGCTGCCAAGGTTAGTAATTTTACAGATTATATGCTAAATAAATGTGGTTAGTTTGGTATAATTTAAAACTGTAATGAGGCAGCTTTCACTTTTTTAGAAGATGTTCCAAGTTTTATATCCACGAATGGTCATTCTTTGCTTCATGTTGGGTGTTTTACTCTTACACTTTTGCTGATTGTGTGGCCAATTGCCCTGTTATACATGCATTAATCTGTGTAAATAAATTCTATGTGTCTTTCAAAAAAAAGTCCAGAGGAAAAGCATTTCTTCCACAAAGTGTAAACAAAATTTTGATGTTACATAGGATGTAAATTTTTCAGGAGATGGTCCAAATACTTTGTTTGATATTAAAAAGTCAGCATTGTGGTTAAAAAATTAAAATTATGGAGATATCCCATCTCCTAGAACTGGAAGGGACCTTGAAAGGTTATTGAGTCTAGCCCCCTGCCTTCACTAGCAGGACCAAGTACTGATTTTGCCCCAGATCCCTAAGTGGCCCCCCCTCAAGGATTGAATTCACAACCCTGGGTTTAGCAGGCCAATGCTCAAACCACTGAGCTATCCCTCCCCCCCAACATTAAGCAACATTGAAATCAAAATTAGAAATGGGGAAAGATACTATTAGTTAATGAAAACTGGTGCAGAATTTTTCACTGGTTCCTTTGCCATGATTTTGCATTTTGAACGTTCAATTTTTTTTTCCCCACAAAATCTTAGGAGACTGAAAATAGAAGCAGGTAAACAATTGGGGGGGGAAATGGTTCTGCTTGAAAATTTACACTTGTGAATTTTTAATTTGAAGTGAAAAACTGGCTCTATATGTATACTCAGTTAACTAAATATGGACCCTGGACTTCAGAAAAGCAGACTTTGACTCCCTCAGGGAACAGATGGGCAGGATCCCCTGGGAGAAAAACATGAAGGGCAAAGGGGTCCAGGAGAGCTGGCTGTATTTTAAAGAATCCTTGTTGAGGTTGCAGGAACAAACCATCCCGATGTGTAGAAAGAATAGTAAATATGGCAGGTGACCAGCTTGGCTAAACAGTGAAATCCTTGCTGATCTTAAACGCAAAAAAGAGGCTTATAAGAAGTGGAAGATTGGACAAATGACCAGGGAGGAGTATAAAAATATTGCTCAGGCGTGCAGGAGTGAAATCAGGAAGGCCAAATCACACT
The DNA here is from genome assembly GCF_011386835.1 of Chrysemys picta bellii. NCBI lineage: Eukaryota > Metazoa > Chordata > Testudines > Emydidae > Chrysemys > Chrysemys picta. The sequence goes on along the minus strand of NC_088795.1, from coordinate 74,300,387 downwards.
TGGAGTTGCAGTTAGCAAGAGATGTTAAGAGTAACAAGAAGGGTTTCTTCAGGTATGTTAGCAACAAGAAGAAAATCAAGGAAAGTGTGGGCCCCTTACTGAATGAGGGAGGCAACCTAGTGACCGAGGATGTGGAAAAAGCTAATGTACTCAATGATTTTTTTGCCTCTGTCTTCACGCACAAGGTCAGCTCCCAGATTGCTGCACTGGGCAGTACAGCATGGGGAGAAGGTGACCAGCCCTCTGTGGAGAAAGAAGTGGTTCGGGACTATTTAGAAAAACTGGACGTGCACAAGTCCATGGGGCCGGATGCGCTGCATCCGAGGGTGCTAAAGGAGTTGGCGGGTGAGATTGCAGAGCCATTAGCCATTATTTTTGAAAACTCATGGCGATCGGGGGAGGTCCCAGATGACTGGAAAAAGGCTAATGTAGTGCCCATCTTTAAAAAAGGGAAGAAGGAGGATCCGGGGAACTACAGGCCAGTCAGCCTCACCTCAGTCCCTGGAAAAATTATGGAGCAGGTCCTCAAGGAATCAATTATGAAACATTTAGAGGAAAGGAAAGTGATCAGGAACAGTCAGCATGGATTCACGAAGGGGAAGTCGTGCCTGACTAACCTAATTGCCTTCTATGATGAGATAACTGGCTCTGTGGATGAGGGGAAAGCAGTGGATGTGTTATTTCTTGACTTTAGCAAAGCTTTTGATACTGTCTCCCACAGTATTCTTGCCACCAAGTTAAAGAAGTATGGGCTGGATGAATGGACTGTAAGGTGGATAGAAAGCTGGCTAGATCGTCGGGCTCAACGGGTAGTGATCAATGGCTCCATGTCTAGTTGGCAGCCGGTTTCAAGTGGAGTGCCCCAAGGGTCGGTCCTGGGGCCGGTTTTGTTTAATATCTTTATTAATGATCTGGAGGATGGTGTGGACTGCACTCTCAGCAAGTTTGCAGATGACACTAAACTAGGAGGCGTGGTAGATACACTAGAGGGTAGGGATCGGATACAGAGGGACCTAGACAAATTAGAGGATTGGGCAGAAAAAAACCTGATGAGGTTCAACAAGGACAAGTGCAGAGTCCTGCACTTAGGACGGAAGAATCCCATGCACTGCTACAGACTAGGGACCGAATGGCTAGGTAGCAGTTCTGCTGAAAAGGACCTAGGGGTCACAGTGGACGAGAAGCTGGATATGAGTCAACAGTGTGCTCTTGTTGCCAAGAAGGCTAACGGCATTTTGGGCTGTATAAGTAGGGGCATTGCCAGCAGATCGAGGAACGTGATCGTTCCCCTTTATTCGACATTGGTGAGGCCTCATCTGGAATACTGTGTCCAGTTTTGGGCCCCACACTACAAGAAGGATGTGGAAAAATTGGAAAGAGTCCAGCGGAGGGCAACAAAAATGATTAGGGGTCTGGAGCATATGACTTATGAGGAGAGGCTGAGAGAACTGGGATTGTTTAGTCTCCAGAAGAGAAGAATGAGGGGGGATTTGATAGCAGCCTTCAACTACCTGAAGGGGGGTTCCAAAGAGGATGGAGCTCGGCTGTTCTCAGTGGTGGCAGATGACAGAACAAGGAGCAATGGTCTCAAGTTGCGGTGGGGGAGGTCCAGGTTGGATATCAGGAAAAACTATTTCACTAGGAGGGTGGTGAAACACTGGAATGCGTTACCTAGGGAGGTGGTGGAGTCTCCTTCCTTGGAGGTTTTTAAGGCCCGGCTTGACAAAGCCCTGGCTGGGATGATTTAGCTGGGAATTGGTCCTGCTTTGAGCAGGGGGTTGGACTAGATGACCTCTTGAGGTCCCTTCCAACTCTGATATTCTATGATTCTATGATTCTATGAAATTAGACCTGCTCTTCTTATCAAGGGGATACACAAACTCCATCTTGCATCTTTTCCCAAATGGCTAGATAGTAGAGAAAGTTCTGAACTCTTCAAATTAGAAATATTTTTTCAAAATAAACTTTTTCAGGTTAATTCTTTGCTCAGATCCACTATTAGGTCGGAGTAGTCCCATAATTTCCCAGCATGCTTTTCTGGAGGCTGTCCCTTTAAATTTGGCATCGCCAAGCAGCTGTAACCTAGTGTGATCATTTTGTAACAGTCTGCTGCATATCCCTCACTTCCAGCTGGTAAGCATTCTTAACTTCTGTTGTGTTTTTTCCCCTTCTGCCTATGATTTGAGAGGTAGGGCTTTTACTTCCTGTGGGAGTCTATTCTAATATCTTCACTGTTAGGAAATGTCTTTGGCATTCCACCTAAATATTCCTTTGATTACTTTTATCTCCATAATTCTAGCTATACCCTTATGTGCCAACCAATGTAATTCCTTTTTACTTGGTATTTACACCCTGCAAATACTTGTACACAGTTACCACATCCTCCCTTAGTACTGTCTGGCCATCTTATACTTATTTAGTACATTTGAGCTTTTCTCACATAAGTTAGTTTGCCTAGCACTTGAGCCAATTTTTGTTACACTGATAAGCATTTGGGGCTGTAATAATAACAAATGAGAGATCTCGCTAGTCTATTAACAAATCCACTGTCAGCCCTGCTAATTCTCTTCCTGTTTAACCATGTGTTAAATTATAACTTTATACTAATAACCATTCATAAAATCAAAAAGGAGCTGCTGCAGTATCAAATGTTTGCACTGAAAAGTGAGAGGCTCATGTGCGTCATTTATTTCCTACTGTAAAATTGTATTTGCCTTAAATAAATAGTCCAGGATTTCCCAAAGGCTTTTGACTTGTAGAAAAAAAAAGTTTTAGGCATTATATTAACTACTAGAATTTTTCTGAATATCATTTTCTGAGGCAGAGTGACAATTTGGTGACAAAGAAATGTGGTGCTATGCAGGAGATGGGAGAATGGTTCCTAACTTGCTTCCTCACTCGCTGGTGGAGTCGGGAATCAGCTATGTGAAAACACCTTATTTAGTATCATGTTCCTCTGTACCCATTTTAGTTTCCCTGTCTGTCAAATAGGGGCAACAATAATTACCAAAAGGTAAAATGTGAAAATATACAGAATTTAGGATGTCTTCACTTGGAAATGAAGCAGAGAACTAGTCCCATATCCTGCCAGCTGAATCAGCTTCTCCAATCTTGACAACTTCTATATTACTCCTCTATGACCTTCCCCGTTTGGGATTTTGAGGACCCATCCTTTCATTTGCACTGCCTCATCTATCTGAAATTTCTAGTCTCCTGAAACATTTTTCTTTAAATCCCATCTTAAACCCTACCTTTTCTTGATAGCCTGACTTCTTCCCCCTTTCCCTCCCCTCCTTCCTCCTGAAGTATTGTATAAATTGTAGTATATTTCCTTTGGTATCTGCAACCACAGATCCTGTATGGTAGGTGGAATTGGGTTCCAAAATAAATGCACAACAGATGAAGAGAAGATAAATGTATGAAAAAGTAATCCTCCCCTCTCTTAATCAGGGTAATAATGACTCACCCTGCATTCATAAATGGGTTTGTTTCAGAGCTCTGTGTGCAGCAAACAAATGAATTATTACCCATGAGGTTTTATAAAAGAGAGATTACTGCAAATTTATTTTAAAAGGTAATCCTATTCCTCTTAGTCATTGTGATTCATTACCCATGATGTTTCAGTAAGAAATGTACTATATATATATATTGATATGTGTAATCAGTGTCAGACAAATACTGCATATAGTGGGAGGAAACTGTGAGAATTTGATGTGGTTGGCTGTTACATTCAGCTGCCAGATTTTTTCCATCTTTTGACCTTTCAGTAGAGGATTTTGAAACAATCAACTAGATAAAACTTTGCATGAACAAATAAACAGAGTAAAAACCAGGTCACACGCGTCAGCACATGTTCAGAAAAGTCCATGTTTGCATTGCTTGAACCAGTACACAAATTTCAGGTAGTATGGTTTCACACAGTCAGGAACTGAAGCTTTTGACTTTGTGAAGGGACAGAGGGGACATCTTTTGAAGACGGAAGAGAACATATAAAAAAAATCCTGTCACTTTCTAAAATAAATATGGAGAAGAGGAGTGTGAAGTAGATGAAGAGGAAACCTGTGGAGAACAGGGAAAGATTATGGAGGAAGGAGGGATGTGCAATAACATATGTAGGTACAAGTCATGTCCAGTGTCCAGGGTATACCAAGTGTACATTTAATACTATCACTGCCACAAAGATGTGAACTATTATGGTCCGTGGAAGCAAATAAGGAAAATAGCTATGTGACAGTGCTATAAATGGGTGTTTGAGGTGCAGGGTTCTCCTGACATTAATGTTTTTGTTATGAACAAGTATGTGGTTTTTGTGAAGACACCTGCTGCACAGACAAAGTTGTTGGGGCTGAAGGAAGATTGTGTCCAAACAACAGAGGATCCTGTGGCACCTTTAACACTAACAGAAGTATTGGGAGCATAAGGTTTCGTGGGTAAGAACCTCACTTCTTCAGATGCAAGACTTGCATCTGAAGAAGTGAGGTTCTTACCCACGAAACCTTATGCTCCCAATACTTCTGTTAGTCTTAAAGGTGCCACAGGACCCTCTGTTGCTTTTTACAGATTCAGACTAACACGGCTACCCCTCTGATACTTCTGTTCAAACAGTTGCGGGTGCCTTGGTGAGGAAGGATTCTGAATCAGGAAATTCTTCTCATGCAAAGTCATGTTACATATTTCATATAAGGTTAAAGAACAAGTTTCTGCAAAATAATGGAATTAAGAATAATAATGTGCTAACCTAGAGCATTGCTTGCTATAGTCAGACATAGATTAGGATTTTTTTTTTAATTTTGAGGGGCAAAGACTCTTCTGTCTGGATCAGGACCTAGACTTAAACACAGCCCCTCTGAAAAAACAGTTGATATAGCTTCTGTTGATCCTCCTGATCACATGGACTAGGCCCAGTCAATAAGGAGTACAGAAAATATACCATGACTTGCCCTATTTTATTGTATCTAGCCAAAATGGTTGAGGAAGTGGGTGAGGTAATATCTTTTATTGGAGCAACTTCTATTGGTGAGAGAGACAAACTTTACCTCACCCACCTTGAGTCTCTAATATCCTGGGACTGACATGGCTACAACAACTCTGCTTACAACTCAGAATACATTTGAAATTTGACCCTAAAGCTTTTCACACTTGTTTATATGAGGAAAAAATGCAACCCGTATCATTTTAGTAAACAAAATATAGTTACTGAATTAAAACGAGACCATTTTAGGTAATGTATTTGTGGATTCCAATTTGTATCCTTTCAGCATCACACTGAATTATCTTAAGCACAGAACAAATGAACATGTTTTACATGTTCTCACATGTCTAATCAAATATCCACAAAAAATATCTGCACATAGTCTAGCACAAAGATTTCATTTTAGCAGTTGAATTTCTCCTTCAATTGGTTTCCTAGAAAGTTTAGCTAGAAGAAAGAGTGGAGGGACAAAAACTCTATCTTTGTAAGGATAGAACATCCTACTGATGTAAAATACTGTTTACTTCCAATTCAGATTGCTATCGAACTGTTGGGGGAAGTTTGCACACCTCCTTTAGATCCAGTAGAAAACTGAGAAGGAACAGGGGCAATATTAAGTTTCTCCCTAGATGTTTGTTTATTCTGTTTTTACATATTCTCCCAATTTCAGCACAGAAAAAGGAAAGTTTGAAGTTTTTCATTCCTGTGTAAAATATCTGCTTATGATAGGACAGACATTACCTCTCAATAATAGTCATTGCCTTCTAGAACCCCACTTCAGATAAATGATTACAAAACCTGCTTTGGCTAATTATCACTGTAAAGAATTTAAGAGGGAACAGAGCTGGTTCATTTTCCTTTAGAGTAACATAATTTGTGGCAAATTAGCCAGATTCCTAAAGGATGTGCAGTTTTAAAATTGCTTAATGTGGATGATACTTTATAGCTAGTGGATGCTTTCTGTTAAAGGTCAATCTAAGGTGCTTAAAGACAGTGAAAAAATTACATATTTGCTAACTTGCATCCCTTTCAAACCATACTAACACTGATGTTATGTCTACACTGCACTTTGTCATTAAAACTTTTGTTGGTTAGGGGTGTGAAAAAGCACACCCCGACTGACAAAAGTTTTAACAACAAAAAGCACCAGTGTGGACAGCGCTTTGTCAGTGCGAGATGTTCTCCTGCCGATAAAGCTACTGCCCATCATTGGGAGTGGTTTTATTGGTGGCAGAAGAGCTCTCTCCTGCCAGCATAGAGTGTCTACACTGAGTGCCTTACAGCAGCATGGCTATAGCTGCACAGCTATGCCGCTCTAAGGTAAGCAGTGTACACATAGCCTAAGTGGCATTTGGAAGCAACTTTTTGGTGGATTATACCTGAAGAGTAAGTCATATAGTTTCTAAAAGACAAACCAACTGGTGCTGCCGAATGGTGAAAAATAAAGAGAATTTGGATGGATGTGTTGTTTTGAGGGATAAAGAATGTCTATTTAAAGAAGCAACTAGAAAATAAGAGGAAAGTTTGACATTTTTCAGAACTCAGATGTGATTAAGGGCACGTCTTCACTACCCGCCGGATCGGCGGGTAGCAATTGATCTATTGGGGATCGACTTATCGCATCTAGTGAAGACGTGATAAAATTGATCCCTGATCGCTCTGCCATCGACTCCGGAAATCCACCGTGGCAAGAGGCGGAAGTGGAGTCGACGGCGGCGCGGCAGCGGTTGACTCGCCGCCGTCCTCACAGCCAGGTAAGTCAACCTAAAATACGCAACTTCAGCTACGCTATTCACGTAGCTGAAGTTGCGTATCTTAGGTCGACCCCCCCCCTTAGTGTAGACCTAGCCAAAGTATTGTCCTGTGCTTGTAAATAAAACTGGGGGGATGGTACTTAGAGTAGGAGCTGTGGGCCAGATTTTTGTGTTACTCCTACACAAACCCATTGACTTGAATAGAGTTGCCTCAAGAAACTCAACGGAGATTCTGGTCTTTTGTGTGTATGTGGTTGTGGTTTGGGCCTTGGGTTTTTATACAGTTTACCTGTACTTGACTGAAATCTCTAGTGGCTAACCATAACACATTAGTTTGCTGACTAGAAGAAAATGTTTTCATGTTGTAGTTTTTCATTTAAATAATCATTCCAAAATGTTACAGAATCACTTCTCACTATTTTCCCCCACTTTCTGCTGATAGAAAAGTTTCAGTGTTTTGCTAAATCTGTTACCTTTAAAAAGAAAATACTAATTAAAAATAAGCAGTGAGCAGTCCCAGTTGCATGGAACAATGAAGAGTTCAAAAGCAGTGGTACAAAACAGGCAACATTGTGTGTACATGGGTGCAGCCTTCTTGGTTAATTTAATTCGGAAAACAGTGTTTTAGGATAACGGACATTAGCACTGTGATTTAGAATTTTTCATTGAACATTTTCACTAAATATATACGAAATGTATAATATAAAATACAAGTGTGTATTTACAGGTATGCCAGAATGTATTATATGTTATATCAACAACACTGAGTCTAGATTTATAAAACATCTGTTCTTTTGTTCCCTTTTTAATATTTTACCCTGTATTTTTCAAAGATTTGTACCATTGCTTTATGTACACATAACACTCTGGCAAATGCTATAGCATTATATTTTAACATTGCATCAGTTTTCCTCAGCTGAAAAACATATGCTAATATTCACCCACATACAACTAGGACTTTGATTTAATTTTAGATTTAACATATTAAGCTAAATTTAACTGTTTAAAATACATGTAGACTAAAGAAATAGTAGTATGCATCCAATGTCACTATTCTGGAGTATGCTGTCTAACTCTAGCACACTAAACTATGTTATTTTCTGCTACATGACAACTTAATTTGTACTTTATATGTTTCAACTCTAACTTACAAAGCATGCTCTACGGATCTTTGGAAAATCTGTGCATGTTGTGGCTTACTCATTTTGTAAATGATTCCAACATGAAGTTTGCGCTCCAAAAAGTAAAACTTGTTCTAGCTGCTCATAAAATTTTCCCCAGAAGTGTTTATAAAAGCTAGTAAAAAAAGAAAAGCGCTCATTATTTTTGATAAATAATAAAGGATTGAAATACATATTTTAATCACGAAGCCAGAAATATTTTGGAATAGAGTGGAAAGGGAAAGGATTTTTTTAATGGATAAAATCTATTTTTTAAAATAACATGAATTTCAACTTACTCCATCAGCCGCTTTACTCATAGTTAAACTTTATTTTTTGCTGTGGTTAAGCTGGGGGGGGGGGAGGAGGAAATACACCAAGTCCCAGCAAATGTCAAACCCAGCTTTAAAATATTGGTATTTAAAGGAGGCATAATACCAATAAGTCTAAAACTATTAAGGCTTCTTAGTGAGAATATACAGGACTGTTTTATGTAGTTTTTGACAGAGAACTTAAATTAGCTCTGCAACATGGATGGTGTAACTTTTCCTGCTGCCTGGGAAAGAAATGCTGTCAAGCTCTAAGTTGTGGTGATGGCACTTAGGTTGTATGAGACTAATAAAAGGGCAGAGAGTATGCGTGTTTCTCCGATTCTAGATTTTTTTTTTCCCCTGGTCAGAACTTTGAAGTCTTTTTAAAGCTTTGTTCTCTTCCTCTTTGCCAGGCTAATAAAAAGAATTATTATTACTACCACATTTGTGTCTCTTGGATTTTATTTTGGCTAATGCAAGAGTTTTTACAACATGATCTTGGACAAAGGAGCAATTAGAATTAAGGAGCCTTATCCAACAATTACAGCACTTATTGCAATTATTATAGTAACTTAGTAAGTTGACGACTTACTGAGTTACCCAAATGATACATTTTTATTTTGCTTTTAAAGTTAGCAAAAGCTTAATGCTAGAGTTTTGTAATGAGCCTGTGGTAACCAGATTTGTAGTCTGAAGCCTTCGTCTGCCACGCTGTTAGCCATCAAAGGAGGCCTGTCCTACCAAGCTTTCTATTTTCACAACAGGATATCTGGTTTCTTTTATGAGGATACAGCTATGTTAATTTGGTTTAGTGGTTTGTTGGAGGTAAGCATGCTCTTCACAGCACAAACACCAAAATCCCCTTAAAGCAGTTCCTCGTTAATAGCTGGGGTCTGATTGGCAGTTTTGCATTGTAAAGTGTGATTTGGTTGGATAAATATGTTTAGTCTAGTAAGCACTTTAGTGATTGAGTGTCTGTTAATGGATAAAGGTGGATTATGGCAAAACCTCTACAGGCTGTCATTGAGCACTTAGAGTTGTGAGATGTCATGGAGGGAATGGAAAACAAACCGACACTGTGGAAAAACTCTGCAACTATAAAATATTTTAAATATTTGGTGCTAATTTTGTGTTTACATTTAAAATCATAATTCATTTGAGGAAAACAGACAGTAGAGCAGAGACGGTATACAACGCATAGATTCCTGATCTGACACTGAGAGCATGCATGCTACACAAAGTGTTCAGAGATCTTTGAGACATTTCTTAGTACATGGCAGTTGAAAGAACCCCAAACTGGCATAAAGGGAAGTATAGAGTGGCTATTACTTCTCTCAAGAATGCACGGGAGAGCCTTTGATTGAAAATAAAAGTCAAAGCACATACTTTTTTTTTCCAAGAGCGGATTTTACAAGTCAGTAAGGTTGTTTTATATTGTTCAAAGCTATTTTTAAAAGCTGTTTTCTGCAGCCATCCTCCCCGATTTTAAAAAAAAAAAGACGTTTCAGGCACTCTTTTCCCCCAACCCAAGATGCAGAAATGAAGATCTTTCTCTTACTTTTAAGAAAGGTAATCTGATCCACCCTATAAACCCCCAGAAAATGTCACTTTTTTCCCTCTACTCAGGTGTACACAAGCATTTTTATGAGGTGGTAAATATCAGCTTACTCCAGGGTTCTAAATGGCCTTGAGGCCAAGTGGCAGATATTCAGGCTTTTTAGAAGAAAACATAAAGAAAATCTTCATTTCTGGTGAGTTTTGAAACCATTATGACTTTTTATATGGTTGCATGGTGGAGGCTTGTTTGTTTGTTATTAGTGTGGAAGCATTTAAAATGACTAACAGGTGAACTACTCTACTCATGCTGGTGCAAGACTGAAATTCTTTCATATATAAATATTTTTATATAAATAAACCTAACATGTAAGTGTTTCACACATTAAAAAAATTAAGACCTACTTGACTTCTGGTTTAGAAGGAGGCTATTTTCCAAGGTATTTTACTGGATCCTTTCCCCATTTTCTCCTTTATTATTCCCTTATCAAAGGCATATCCGGCTGATCCCTGCCTTACAGCTGATGTTCATCATCTGTCAGTATTGGCTCAAGTTCACAAAGCCTGAGGTTCTAGTGAAATGTTTAGAAAGGCAATAACAAGTGTTTTAAAAACCTCTCTGGTTTACTGTAAACCTACATATTTCTCACACTCTCTCGTCATATGATTAAACCTACCTAAACTAGAAGCTTGCCTTATGGTCAAATCAAGAGTAACTCTATTGACTACATCAGGACATGCTGGATTCTCCATCATTGGCCATCTTTAACTCAAGACTGGATATCTTTCTGAAAGATATGCTGTAGGTCAAACAGAAGTTAGAGTCAATGCAGAAAATGTTGGGCTAATTTTTTGGGCCTCTGTTATGCAGGAAGGTAGACTAGATTATTATAATGGTCCTTTCTAGCCTTAAAATCTATGAACCTATGACTTCAATAGTATTACACTAGTGTAACAAAGCAAAACTATAGTCTTTCAACACTCCCTCACCAGAGTATGCAACATGGTTAGATAGATCAGTAGCTCTCAACTTTTCAGACTACTGTACCCCTTTCAGGAATCTGACTTGTCTTGTGTACCCCCAAGTTTCACCTCACTTAAAAACTACTTGCTTACAAAATCAGACATAAAAATACAAAGTGTCACAGTGCACTATTACTGAAAAATTGCTTACTTTCTCCTTTTTACCATATAATTATAAAATAAATCAATTGGAATATAAATATTGTACTTATAGTATATGTGTATAGTATATAGAACAGTATGAACAAGTCATTGTCTGTATGAAATTTTAGTTTGTACTGACTCTTCTAGTGCTTTGTATGTAGCCTTTTGTAAAAATAGGCAAATATCTAGATGAGTTGATGTACTCCGTGGAAGACCTCTGTTATCCCCAGGGGTACGTGTACCGCTGGTTGAGAACCACTGAGAGAGATCAAATTTTCTCTACTTGAATCTGAAATGTTATGGGGCAAATTTTTCCCTCCTTCCTACAACTAGCCCCATGTTGCAAGAGTGTAACTGAGAGCAAAAGTAATTCCTAAAGACTTAATATTTCCTGTGTTTCATCTCACAACTCTTCATGCATGAGTAAGAGAGGAAATCAATCTAGCAATTACAAGTTTCATATAATACTTTAACTAGAATCCTAGATGATTTGGCAACTCAGTTTTATGTGACAATATCAGAGGAAAAAAAGGAAGGGGGCCTTCCCAGATGCACCTGGGTACCATCTATTTGTAATAAAACATTTGATTTATATAATGTCTTTCATTCATTTTAAAGGGGCAAATACTGCATTTTCTCAGCCCAGCACACCATGCAAGTTACCAGAAATTTTACACATGGGGAAACAAAGACAAGGAGAAATTGAGTCACTTGTCCAAGATTACAGAGCTACCGTGGCTCCCCACGTTAAATATGGATCATCTTTACTGACAACCCAGGACTCATGCTGGTCTGATGCTCTATCCATGTCTCCATCTAATACCATCCCTTGCTATGAAAATGTGCATTAGCTGCTGCCTTAACTGGAAGCAATATTTTCAGATACTTCCTTACCAGTTTTAACTTTCAACAGTCAACTTGTGGCCTGAAGAGGACTGTGCTTTGCTGGGGAATGAGGTCAGCATCACAGGATGGATTGATGGAGTGGGTGCCCAACCTAAGGCCTGCAGGCCATAAGCTACCCACCAAAGCATTTCGTAAGGCCCACGGCCTGCTTCAACACAATATACTAACAGCTGTTTCATTAGTTATGTCATCATGTTTACATCATTTTAGTTTACACAAGTGTGTAAATAGACAATACTGTACATAGAAACAGCCTATCTAAATACATTCAAAACAAGCTGAACTTAAAATATAAATCAACACAGGTGACTTTAAATCTTGTAAAAATATGTAGAATCTGTTTGCCCCACACAAGGTTGTGGTTAGATTTCTGTGGCCCTCTTGTGAAATAAGGTTGCGCACCACTGGATTGGGGGCTGAAAAGAGGACACTGGGGAATTGTATTTATTTAGAGTCTGAGAATTCATTGGGAAGAATGGGGTAAACAGGATGAATGTTGGCAGAGATTAGATTTGGGAAGTTTGGGTAGTGGGACAGGCACAGGATAGATTATTGGAGCAGGAGTGCAGAAGATGGGATTGAGGGAAAATGGGAAAGAAACAGAGGGAAAGAGCAAGAGAAATGAAAGTACCCTGGATAAATGGCAAGAAAGAAATGCTAAATAAAACAGGAGATCCTTAATAGAATCATAGGCTATTAGGATTGGAAAAGACCTCAGGGGGTCCTCCAGTCCAATCCCCTGCTCAAAGCAGGACCAACACCAACTAAATCCTCCCTGCCAGGGCTTTGTCAAACCTCTAAGGAAGGAGATTCCACCACCTCCCTAGGTAACCCATTCCAGTGCTTCATCACCCTCCTAGTGAAATAATGTTTCCTAATATCCAACCTAGACCTCCCTCAATGCAACTTGAGACCATTTCTCCTTGTTCTGTCATCTGCCACCACTGAGAACAGCCTAGCTCCATCCTCTTTGGAACCCCTCTTCAGGTAGTTGAAGGCTGCTATCAAATCCCCCCTCACTCTTCTCTTCTTCAGACTAAACAAGCCAGTTCCCTCCACCTCTCCTCGTAAGTCATGTGCCTCAGCCCCCTAATCATTTTCGTTGCCTTCTGCTGGACTCTCTCCACTTTGTCCACATCCCTTCTGTAGCGGGGGGACCAAAACTGGATGCAATACTCCAGGTGTGGCCTCAGCAGTGTCAAATACAGGGGAATAATCACTTCCCTCAATCTGCTGGCAGTGCTCCTACTAATACAGCCCAATATACCGTTGGCCTTCTTGGCAACAAGGGCACACTGCTGACTCATATCCAGCTTCTCATCCACTATAATCCCCAGGTCCTTTTCTGCAGAACTGCTGCTTAGCCAGTCAGTCTCAATCCTGTAGTGATGCATGGGATTCTTCCTTCCTAAGTGCAGGACTCTGCATTTGTCCTTGTTGAACCTCATCAGGTTTCTTTTGGCCCAATCCTCCAATTTGTCTAGGTCACTCTGGACCCTATCCCTACCTCCAGCATATCTACCTCTTCCCCCAGTTTAGTGTCATCTGTGAAACTGCTGAGGGTGCAATTAATCCCCTCATCCAGATGATTAATAAAGATGTTGAACAAAACCAGCCCTAGAACCAACCCCTGGGACACTCCGCTTGATACCAGCTGCCAACTAGATATCGAGCCGTTGATCACTACCCGTTGAGCCCGATAATCTAGCCAGCTTTCTATCCACCTTACAGTCCATTCATCCAATCCATATTTCTTTAACTTGATGGTAAGAATACTGTGGGAGACCATATCAAAAGCTTTGCTAAAGTCAAGATATATCACATCCACTGCTTTCCCCATGTCCACAAAGCCAGTTATCTCATCATAGAAGGCAATCAGGTTGGTCAGGCATGACTTGCCCTTGGTGAATCCATGTTGACTGTTTCTGATCGCCTTCCTCTCCTCCAAGAGCTTCAAAATGGATTCCTTGAGGACCTGCTCCATGATTTTGCCAGGGACTGAAGTGAGGCTGACTGGTCTGTAGTTCCCCGGGTTCTCTTTTTTCCCTTTTTTAAATATGGGCACTATATTTGCCTTTTTCCAATCGTCTGGGACCTCCCCCAATCACCACAAATTTTAAAAGATAATAGCCAATGGCTCTGCAATTACATCAGCCAACTCCCTCAGCACCCTTGGATGCATTAGATCTGGACCCAGGGACTTGTGCATGTCCAGCTTTTCTAAGTAGTCCTTAAGCTCTTCTTTCAGCACTGAGGGCTACTCACCTCCTCCCCATACTGTGTTGCCCAGTGCAGCAGTCTGGGATCTGACTTTGTCTGTGAAGACTGATGGAAAAAAAGCATTGAGTACTTCAGCTTTTTCCACCTCATCTGTCACTGTTGTCTCCCCCATTCAGTAAGGGTCCCACACTTTCCCTGACCTTCTTCTTGTTGCTAACATACCTGTAGAAACCCTTCTTGTTACCCTTCACATCCCTGGCTAGCTGCAACTCCAATTGTGCCTTGGCCTTCCAGATTACATCCCTGCATTCTCTAGCAATATTTTTATACTCCTCCCTAGTCATCTCTCCAAATTTCCATATCTTGTAAGCTTTCTTTTTGAGTTTAATCTCACCGAAGATTTCACTCTTATGGCAGATGACAAGCTTGGCTTATTTGCTATTCTTTCCGCACATCTGGATGGTTTGTTCCTGTGCCCTCAATAAGTCTTCTTAAAAATACAGCCAGCTCTTCTGGACTACTTGGCCTCTCCTATTAGCCTCCCAGGGGATCCTGCCTATCAGTTCCCTAAGGGAGTGTAAGCCTACTTTTCTGAAGTCCAGGGTCCGTATTTTGCTACTCTCCTTTCTTCCTTTTGTCAGAAGGACAAACTGAACTCAACTATCTCACGGTCACTGCTGCCTAGGTTGCCACCCACTTCTACTTCCCCTAACAATTCTTCCTGTTTGTAAGCAGCAGGTCAAGAGGAGCATGGGCCCTAGTTGGTTCCTCCAGCACTTGTACCAGGAAGTTGTCCCCAACACTCTCCAAAAACTTCCTGGATTGTCTGTGCATTGCTGTATTGCTCTCCCAGCAGATGTCAGGGTGACAGAAATCCCCCATTAGAACCAAGGCCTGTGATCTGGAAAGTTCAGTTAGTTGTCCAAAAAAGCCTCGTCTACCTCATCCTCCTGGTCTGGTGGTCTATAGCACATGACCACCACGACATCACCCTTGTTGCTCTCTCCTCTAAACTTAACCCAAAGACTCTCGACAGGCTTTTCTCCAGTTTCATACTGGAGCTCTGAGCAATCATACCACTCTGAGCAATCATACCACTAATAGAGAGAATAGAATAGGGAACACCATGACCGAACATGAGGGACTGAAAGGGATATAGAGTGGGAAAAAGAGACAAGTGGAAAAACACAGGCAGATAGGGCAGAAAAAGAAGTAGAGATGTTCTTTGAGGAATGACAAAACAACAGCAAAGAGGACACAGTAAATTTCAGTGTTATCTTGTGCAAGGAAGGATTGGTTCCAAATTATGACATCAGATCCAATCTTTGTGTATATGGTACTTTTCGGTCTGGCATAAAGGAGGGTCAGGAGACCTGGCTGGGAGGTAGGCATGAACAATTAGTCCTCCGACTTTATGTAGAATATACCGATAATTTGCTTTTATGTATTTTAAAAAACATATAATCCCAATGTTGACACTTTTTTTAGAATAGATTATTATATTATTTTGTCTGGTGGAAAATACATGAGTCTGTCTGGGGCCTAGGGTTTTTGCTGCATCCATGTTGGTGTGTAAAAGGGATGCCAGTAACTTTATCAATTTAAAAAAAAAAAGATTTAAAAGTAATTTCAGGTGCTTCAACTATATCTGAATTCTCCTGCCAGTTTTAATAGTTTTTACAGTCACATTTTCCTACACAATTTTAAGGGTGGGATTTTCAGAAGCATTGAACTCAATGGGGTCAGATTTAGGCCAGTGCTGAGCATTTCTGAAGAAATCCACCCTAAATGTTTTTGTCTCCTGTCTGCTGTGTGACAAACCACACCCACCCACCCACCCAAAAGGATGAAAAAGGACTGACTGATTAAAAGGGAAACAGAGAAAATATCTCTACACAAAATACTATCAGGTACACAAAGTAATCAAACTAGAAAAAAGACACATTTTCTTTAATCTTTCTTGGTAATAGTACTTTGAAATGTTTTAACAATGGTAAGTTTGAAGAAAATCAGACCAAAATGTGTCTATAAATATGAGGCAGGTTTCCTAGTTGTTGGGGTATTTATTAGTTTATTTTGGTCTAAAACCTTGTCAAGGTTACTTTTCATGCCTCTCCACAGTACCACACAGCTTCCCTTCTTTTGTTTGCCTAATGGCCTGCACTTCTGCTTCAGATTTGTGAATGAACAATTGATCATATTAAAATACATGAAACTTTCACAAATACGCAGCAGCCATCCAGCCATATGTGAGCTGTCAATAAGACCCCACATATAACAAATTAAATCCTCTGCTTTTATGCTATGTGAGTTGCACTTCTTGTATTTAGCCATCAGATTCCTACGTGAGATAGATGAGAAATGACTTGGTGGTCTCAGTCCAACTCCAACCAGACAGGTGTCCGGATCATAAAACTCCCCACCATAATTGGCACTAATTGGCATCCCTGTCAGCAGAATAGCCAACGACTGTATAGGAATGGAGACTGAACAGCCTCTCTCATAGCCTAGAGGTGGTTCCAAATCCAGGAGTGTGGGTGGCCCATTGATAGGGAAGTTTGAGATTTTTTTTACTGCTGTTTCTTATGCTATATCTTTTCTAGGAATACACAGAAAAATTCTGTTTCAAGGGATTTCATAAACTCTAATTTTTTTAAAAAAAGTGTATGACTTTGGAGGGAATTTTGGAAACCATGAGTGAAACAGAGGCCTCACTGAAGTCAGTGGCAAAAGTCCCACTGACTTTAATGGGGCCACGATTACAACCAATATTTTTAAAGATGCTCTTATCAAAGAGGTTTGGGACAAGACTGTTTGAAAAGTTCGTAGGAAGACAAGATGATAAGGTAATGAGTGCCATACTTGCTGCCTAGTTAGGACCACATAGGGAAAACAAATTGCAGACTTAGGCTCTTAAAGTCCCTTCATATTTGAATGTGTGAGTGAACAGCAAAAAAATTATAGCAAGAGCAAAAATATAATCAAAATAGAAAAAAAATCAGTATATCTCTTAATGGCCTTAAAGCCTGTGTTCACAAATATTGCTAAGGATTTGTCATAAATAAATGGAACTCTGTGCCCTCAGCTTAGCTAAGAGATTTATCACAAATAACCATGAAAATACAATTGGTACAAACCTGCTTAAAGAGCTCCTTTGTAAACAGCTGAAAAACTCCCATGTGTCATAAAATGGGAAGCTAGAAATGTGTAAATATTGCAAATACAGGGCCAGATTCTATTGTGCCTTGCACCTTATACCATCATTTACACCAGTGCAGAGTGTCTATCCAAATGGGCAGGGTAATGATTTACACACACTTTGCACTGATATAAATACCTACATAAGGTTCAGGGAAATGGAGATCCTGGCCCATAGTGCTGAACTACATACATTCTGCAAGATAAATGTTCTTCTAAATCTATATCATTTATTCTTGCAAGTCTACATATTTTTTTCTTTCCCAGTGATTGTTTTTTAAAGAAGTCTTCTCTTTGACTTTTATGTTCTCTCTTGCATAGGAGCTCTTGACAAACTGGGGGGAAATGTAGGTTACGTAACATGCCTGTGGAAAAATAGATATGAGTTGTTTTTTATGAAAAACAAAAATAGGGTAAAGTGAGATGGGCATATGCTTTGTACATCTCCCAAGTGCTATCTGAAGAGCACCATACAAAAACAAAGCTTGGTCAAGAGGAAGCAGCTGCAAGGGTGATATACAGCCCTTTCTCATAAACAAAGAGCACCAACAAATCTGTTTGAGCATGAATATTAGATTTGCCGAGTTCTGCTGACATCACTATGGGAGATAAACATATTACAAAGAGTGGAACAGCTTGTTGTTTGAGAGGTTGCCAGATGAGATAAGTGAGTGGTAAAGTAGCAAATGAACACAGGGTGCCCATCTTGACAACCTCGGATGTGGTTGCTGGTTGTGACTTAGTGAAGTGTCATATCGAACATAACTAATCTGGAACAAGTGAATAAAAATGAACTAAGGCCTTTGCTATAAAAGAAAAAAAGAAGTTCAAACAGCTGCTTCCATCTGGGAACTATGTGAAAGTGTTGTACAGCTGTACAAAAATAAACAACTTAAAATTCTGCACAGCCTACTGCTCCATTTACATTCTTTCCCAATCTTTCCCCTCGTTAAGCTGTAATCTTGCTTCTAATTATATTTTATCAATCTATTGTTTATGCAACTCTAGCTTAAACTGCAAACCTATTCAAACAAAAATAAACTTATAATTAGTTGTCTTCTCCCCAAACTCCCCCCGCATCCTTTTGTATTAGCAAGTGCATCATCATCAGACCCTTGGGGTGGGGGGGGGGGGGGGGTTGGGGATGCAGTCAGTTTACATGGTGCCCTTTTGGCAGCAAAGAATAAAAAAAATTGTAGCTGTATAATGTGATTTACCAGCTCTAGGGCTCCAGGGTCTACACTTCCATAAATATAAGTGACAAATTATCAATAAATCATTCCTGGGTCTACCATATTGCATAATGTTTGTTGAAACCCAATTCTAATAAATATGAGAATCACCTTTTTTAGCCAAAGCATAAGAAACAAAGATGACAGCGATTACAAACAGAAGTGAAAAATGAGAAATAAGCACCCTGGAAAGTAATGAGCTTTTTTCCCCTAGCATCCTTAGTATTGTTGGCCTCTGGAAAAAAACGTCTTACTGCAAGCATGCTCTCCAATATCAGTTATTAGTCATTGTGTACAAAATAAATTGCATGTCATATTTCTGAAAAGGTGAGGTGTTAACAACTAATTCCTGACCTTTGAAGAAATCATTCTGATTTTTTTTTTCATTACATGCGGATAATCTTTTTCAGACTCAATAGAACTCAGGCAAAATTAATTCAGCACAAGGAGATTTGTGCTTTGAAACTTTGATGCTGCCACAGTTTATCAAACAAAATTAACTGGAAAGTGAAGCAAAAGAAAACTGCAACATTCAGGGTTCAATTACTGCCATTTCTTTTTGTTGTTATAAATTGAAAATGTGGCATTAAGATTAGCATTTAATAGATACAAACAAATGTGTTTACATTTGACTACGTACCCAATATGTGAATACTCTTATTGACTTCTGGGGGATTACTCAAAGGAGTAGACTGGGCAAGATTTGGGAATTTATTTTGTCTCTTTCCACCCCTCCCCTCGCAGTATTTTGTTAGAAAAATACAACAGAAATTCCTCAACTATAGTTCTGAAGTATCTTACCTGTTAGAGGTGCTGGTTAAATATCGGATTATAATATCCCATAGTTTTTCATGCAGGTCAGCATCTGGGAGTAATTTATACAAAGGAGTCATTAGATTTGGGTAACACTTTAAAAACTCAGCTTGAACCTTAATTGCAATTCCCTATTATTTTATGTTCTATACGCTCAAAATCAAATAAATGGGCTAAGCTAACCATCTGCTTCTCTTTAGAAACATTAAAATGGCCACTTAGTACCCTTGCTATACTCTGATTTGTGCAAGCTAGACTTCTCTTTATCACAAAGATGATACATTCAATTTTAAGACTTCTGCTAAGCACACTTTGCAAATATATATCAGATCCTGTAATGTTTACATTTTGGGCCATTTGTAGATTCCTTTCCAGATTAGACCCACATTTAAAGCTCAGTCCTCCTCCCAGTGATATCAATGCCACATCACCAATTGTCTTCAAGGGAGCAAGGCCCTACTGGAATGGTTGAATTTCCCTTATGGGAAAGTCTGACAGAATTTAATAGGAAATGTTGAATTTTCTGTAGGCTGTATGGCCTTAACTGACTGCCCAACTGAACAATCCCCTTAACCTCAGTGGAACTATTCACATGCATAAAGGTTTGCATGATCAAGGCCTAACTGTCTATAAACAGTTTAATGAAACACTCTTAGGATTTTGTTCTAAAAAAAAAATACATTATTTTAAGAAACATAGTTCAAAAGGGGACTCCTCCATTGGCACAAAGTTACCTTTTATAGATGGCCTCACCCCAGTTTGCAGTCCCCAACATGAGGAACATGGCTAGAGTTCTTGCATGATCTGGTAAATTATGACTGCCAGTATGGCACTAAGTCTGCTCTAAGATACTGCTCATGACCAAACCACTGCTTGGCAGACCAAAGATCAGGGAATTTACAGGCACACTTGCAGGCTCCTTGCCACCTGGCACTGCACAAGGCATTGAACAACCAGCCACTTTAAAAGAAAGCAATCCCAGAAATTCATCAAGAGGAAGAGAGGATGCAACATGCATGTCACTCAGCTTGTCTTCACTACCCGCCTGGATCGGCGGGTAGAAATAGATCTCTCGGGGATCGAATTATTGCGTCTCGTCGGGACGCGACAATTGATCCCCGAATCGACGCGCGTACTCCACCAGCCCAGGTAGGAGTAAGCGCCATCAACGGGGGAGCAGTGGCGGTCGATTTGCCACCGTCCTCAAAGCGGGGTAAGTCGGCTCAGATACGTCGAATTCAGCTACGCTATTCGCGTAGCTGAATTTGCGTATCTTAAATCGATTCCCCCCTCCCCCAGTGTAGACCTAGCCTTAGAGTCATGTCTCTGATGCAGAGGGAGGAAACAGCTGCAGAACAGGCATGCAAGGCAGACTTCATTCCCACCATGCCTATCCCAGCATAAAGGGGTGGGACTTTGGTGATGAGCTAGGGAGGAGGTGAAGGTGAGACCACTGGGTTCAGAGAATATTTCCATTCCCTGGACAAAATCAGAAATCTGAGAAACATGGACATTAAAATAAAAAGCAAAATAATAAAAATAGTGATGTCGAGAATGACATCGTGTGAGAGAGTATGAGCAATGTGGATGAAGATACCAGAGGAACAGAAAGTAACTTTTATATATTTTAATGCCAGGGCTATTGCTCAAAAGTCACAGATCACTTTCTGATGATATCCCCTAGTGAGGTCAGAGCCTGGCACTACAAAAAAACTGCAGATTGGTCATATTCCCCAGTAAATCAGGCCAAAAAAAGTAGTCTACAGGAAAAAGCAGACTTCTCTATTCTATTGTGGAGATATTGTAAGAGCTAAAAACTCAAAGTAGGTCTGCCCTTCAAGCTATCCTCTAAAAAGCTGGAAAAATCCCCCATTTTATTCACAGGGTTGACTGGAATTCCGATACCCAGACCTCCCCATGCTAAGAAACTACTTCTCATGATTACTTCAATGCTTTAGGTCCTGTTGTACTTTTCCTTAGGATAACTTAAATGATAATGAATAATGCAGGTGTTATTTTCCTTCATGGATGCTGCCGTGAATTTTTCTATTCTTAGCCCTTAAATCTTTCTTTTCTGTTAGAGAGATTATATAATCTGCCTTTACTGCATTACCTTTGAGAATTTTGTACACATTCATATTATCTTTTAAAGTCTCTACATGCTTAATTACCAGCTTAAGACCATTCATGACATACTGATTTCTGAGCTGACCCTGGTGTTTCTTATGTTTATATTGATCATTTGCAGTATTTCATGGAGTCCTTTTGTTTTGATTTTCTTTTAGCTGCACTACATTTAGTACAGAACATTTTCTGTTTATTTTAGTAGTGTGCCTTTATCTGACATTTTCCTCCAATGATCTATGAGCCTTTACAGAAGTCATCTCATAAAACTTTTCCAGTTAATTATAACATGGTGCTCTCTTATAGATAAGGTGTGTGTTAGAGTTTTAACTAGCTATGTGTTGATACTAATACTTGTATCATTAATTCTAGAACCAAAAAAAGAAAGTCTAGCAAAAAGAAGATATATGAAAACAAAGCAACAAATAATTTGTGTTCATCTGAAATGTTAAGGCTATTTAGAGTTTTATAGGAGCTTTTTTAAGCTTTGGCTACCTGATTACTGGTTCATAGCCCATAAAAACATAGGATGGAAGTCACTGAAATTGAATAATTTATCATCAAGAAGTTACATGCAATTATTACATTTTTGACTAACAATTGCTTTTGCAGACTGCACTGTTAAATCCATTTTTAACTGTCAGTGTTAACTGCAGAATACATTATCATCTAGTTCATCATATTGATATAATGTATCTATTCTCCTACTGTCTGCATATGACTTGATATCAAATGACCAATAATAAGCAATTAGGGACCAGTTATGCCCTCTGATGCAAACACACCACTCCCATTAACTTCAGTGGGAGCCACGCACATCTGCATCTGAGGACAGACTTTAGCCTGAAGTTTACCAGACAGGTGAGGTGTGTATTTTTATCCTATTTATACAATGTCAGTAGCCATAAAAATGCAAAAATCTATTTGGTATTGCATAAATCCCAACTAGAGATGAGCAGAAAATTACTTGCAATATTTTAGCCATGGATTTTAAAAGTCATAACAAGTAAGTTATGTTCCAGCAAAAGTTACAAAGCCAAAAGAAAAGCAGGCTGATTACCTAGGTCAACATATAGTTAATGAGTGATATTATGATGACAGATGAGTCAGAGTCTACCTAAAATAGTACCATCAAAAATACAAACAGCTGTAGGGCCATTAGTCTCTGGGAGGGGCTGAATTATACGAGGTTAAAGATTATAATGACTTGCAATAGCAGGCATAAAGGTGTGGGCAGGCCCAGATCTACATGTTTTCTTGCCTAGAGAGAGAAGTTTCTAGGGCAGATGCGATACAATTTCTGCATTTGCCCCAAATCTGGTGTTGCTTCTACATCTTCTGCAAACACTGAAACCACCCTTATCTATCATAGGTACCTATATGGCCCCCATCACTGTAGCATTTGAACATCTCACAATATTTAATGTATTTACCAGTGAGTTAGGAAAGTCCTCCAAAATTATCTCTGTTTACAGATGGGGAAGTGAGACATAGACAGATATGCCAAAGGGCAGGCAGACATCCAAACCCATGGGAAAAAAATGCAGAAATTGGGCTTGTTTTTGGCTTAATTGGCTTGTGAGTTGCTTGTTGGCTAGTTTTTGGCTTGTAGCTTGTTGCTTGTTATAGCTTGTTGCTGCTTTTTTTTTAAATCGGCTCCCGGCAAGCAGGGGTAAGGGAAGGAGAGAGTTAAGGGTGTACAATCCCAGACTGCATGCCGGGGGGATCTAGTCACATAGAGTATTGGGGTTCTTAGGGATTGGCTTGTTTTTAAATGGGATTCGCTTGCTTTTTGGCTTATTGTGAAAGTCAGGGTGCTTATTTACCACGTGAAAGTTGGCAACTGTGACTAAGGGCCAGATTGGAAAAGGTAATAGGTGCCTAACTGCCTGTAAAAATCTGGCCCTAGATGATATTACCAAGATCACACAGGAAGTCTGTGGTGGATCTACAAATTGAATTTATGTTGCCTAAATTTCAGGCAAGTGCCCTAACATCTGAACTATCCTTCCCCT
Source organism: Chrysemys picta bellii (assembly GCF_011386835.1). Taxonomy (NCBI): domain Eukaryota; kingdom Metazoa; phylum Chordata; order Testudines; family Emydidae; genus Chrysemys; species Chrysemys picta. The sequence goes on along the minus strand of NC_088795.1, from coordinate 74,276,961 downwards.
AAGTATGTACCTTTCTCCAATTCAGCAGTTTTGCTTCCATGTCACTACTCACAAGGCTCTCTAGTCAGGCTGTAAACCTCTCAGAATCATCTGTGAGTGTATCTGAATAAATGGTGGCCAAACTCCAAACGGCTTTAAGATTCATTTCAGTTTGAATAAGGACCCCACAGTTTGAACTGTCCCTCATGGAACAACATGGGCAGAAATTTCCCCTTTTCTCTCTCTTCCAGGGGATTTTTCTTAGTTTTTCTCCCTCTGTCTCTCCAAGCTTCTCTTCCACTTGGGCTCAAAGTTTAATAAAGAAGAAATTTCACATGGAAAAAGGTTTTGGTGCTTCAGGTGAAATGTAACTAGTGCCTTAAATGGTTGCTAAAAAGCAAAGTTTTGAATGCACAAAACTTGCAAAGTGCAGTGCTGACACTTTTCACATAACGCTTCTAACCAAGAAATCTTTAATTTCACAAGGCTCTTAATTGTGACTCACAATTATTTTTAATTAATATTATGTGCCAAACAATGGCTTCACAGGAAGTCAATGGTACAGTATAAAACATCACATTGTACCCAATGCACTGTGAAATCCTCAGGTGTGGATTCAAAAACATTAATCTAGTTCTGAGATAGTTGGAATATTTTAATTTTTGCCACATGGAATTAAAATGACAAAAATGTACACAAGGAAACTATGGACAAGATTAAGTATAGTGCATTCCAACTCAATGACCTTCTCTAGACAGTCCTGGTAATCACTGAGGTGTTGCCATATGAAAAGATATTGGAGTACATTTTTCAGTAGGATAGAGGTCACAATACTTGCATCTGCACAATGGATAGTAGGAGCAAATCTGATTTCTTGCACCTGTGTGGCTTTCATTGCATTGTGGAAACAAACTTTTGTGGCTGCAATTTGCACCCCAAAAGGAGGCTGCCCTTTCAGTAATTTGGTCTGAAGTCCTAAGCATTAATAGTAATTAGTGCTTGCAACAATAGTGGAATGGCAATGGAAACACAGGGACTTGGATGCATAACCCCCAGATTTAGGACCCTAGCTCCCAGGTTTTGATACCATTGCGATCCTCTGAACTCCTACTCAGCTACCACTAACCTTGTAGGTACTTAAACGTGCTCAGCACCTAAATTTCCATTGTAATAGTTTCCTAGACACCTAAGTTTCTACCTCAAGATGTGTGCACTGCTATCTCACTCTAGGCATTGGGACACCTATCTCCTGCCTAAACCCCAGTGCAATCCACAAATGGGGTGAAAGCAGAATTTTTTTTCTGCCTATCTTGTCTGTGTGACCTGATCTGATAGGTGTGCTCAGAGCACATCTACCAGATTAGGCCCATTCAAACTTCAGGAGTTACTGCAGTGCAGGTGCCCACCTTATAACTTTTAGCCCAGTAGTTAGAGCACTCACCTCTGCCTGATGTGGAGAAAGGAATTGAACATTCTAATTAAAACTTTCCCAAAAGAAGAGTGTATTAAAACTGGGCTCTGGGATATTCTGATGTAAATTTCCCTCTCTCTCTTGCTGAAGTTGTTCCACTTTGGATAAACACTTAAACAGCCATTGGAGCAGGAGGACTAGACCCTGGGTCTCCCACCTCCCAAGTAGATGCCATAATCAGCAGGTTATCAAATAATTCTCTCTCTCGCCCAATGACTCTTTAAGTATTTATTCACAGTGGATCACCTATAACAGGAGAGATTGAGAGGTTCACATCTGAGTATCACATAGTCCAGCAGTTAGAGCACTCAGGTGAGAGATGAATTGGGCCATTCCAAGTAACTGTTCATCAGTTTTCACAGCACAAGCTTTTTTGTTGGAAAAATATGTTTTAAAATCAAATCTTCCTTAAAAATATGGGTTTCATTTATGGAGAAAAAAGTTTCAGAAAACTTAAACTCACATTTTATGTTCACAAAACAGGTTGTGCAGACACACTTCAAACTCTCCTTGGATTTCACACTCCTGTTTTCAAGAAAATCACTTTCAGATCATTGATTCACTTACTATGAATTTTAGCAAAGTGATCTGTTTCCATGAATTGTATAGTATACACAATTTTCATGCTGCATTGATAAACTTTTCATCCTTTTCTATAAATCCTGCTGCAGCCAAACAGGGTAGAGATACACCTGGACCTGTGACTGAAATAATTGTATGAAACATGGTGCTTTGCTGAAAAAACACACTATCGAGCAGTGATACTCAGACTGAGACTCACAAGCCACAAGTAGCTTTTTAATGTAGCTCCTGTCATCTATCATCTTTGCAGCACATGATATTAAAACACTGTGTGATGTAATTATTAGCCAGCCTAAGTTATTAAGCAATCAGGATAACAATGGAGTCACACTACTGTGGCTCTTTTAGGTAATACTGATTGCTAATTTGGCTCCTGAACCACTGAGATCTGAGTATCACTGCTATAGATCCTAATTTAAACACAAACTAGTCCATACCTTTTGTTTTTTACTTTAGTGGTCACACAGCTAGAAGAACAGTTAGTGAAACAGTTCTTGTCTTTCACAGAAGATAATTACATAGTTAATAAAATACACTGATGTCTAATAGATCTGTAATAATTGAAATACATGCAAGTATACTTTAATTGGAATGTCTTGATCAAATTCTATACACTGTTTTCCCATACTGTAACATGTAGCATTAAATATATGTTATGAAAAATCCTGTTTCATCAGATTAATTCAATAGTAAGATACTATTCACCATGGGTTAGATATTATACATGCCTCTAAGACTTAATTTAATTAATAATTAAAAATAGATCCATGGTTATTACCCAACAATTACATATCAAGACATTTTTTTAAAATGTACTGCACTTCAGAAAGACATAGTTTTGCATCATTTAAGCAAGGATACAACCAATAATAAGATGGGGGGTTGGGAAGGAAATTATCACTTAAATAACACTCTATTCAAAATATTGAAGATGACAGAAATATAGTTCTTTTAGTGCCTCCAGATCTTCTTAAAGTTGTCTGACAGTAGCTTTTTTTTTTTAACTAGGCTTTTCCTACTAAAATGTTGCCAAACTATTCTAATGATTTTAACCAGACAGTTCTAAATGCAGTTAAAAAGGGAAGAAGGGACAGTTTATCCAGTGTGTTATGTTTAATTATTTAAAGATTCAGGAGGTCAGATATATAACAGGCTCTGTTAATACAGAACCTTATTTGAGTTTGCCTTTAGCCCTGTCCTTTTATCCTTCTTTCATATATTTTAAGGTTAAAATCATATCAAATGCCTAAGCTGGGGGGAACGGACAGCTTTTATATTTTGATTACTGTTAAGTAGATCTAAGTTTGTTTGCTAATCCTTCATATATACAAACTACATGATCAGTTCTGCTTCCTATTACAAATATATGGGTTTGTGTGACACATCCTTTTAGTAGTTCTCTTTCGCTCTGAAGCAAGAGGCACTGCTTCACTTAAAAACAACATTTAATGTCTTTAATTTGCACAGTGACTTGCGAATAGCTAACAAGAGCTGGGCAGAACCAGGCTTGCACAGATGTCTTCATATTTGATCGGTGGCGGTGGTTGTTTAGGGAGGCACGACATAGAGTTTAGACTATTTGGAAACAAAGGAAGAGGGGTGCATTTTCAGGCATTGTATTTCAGAGAAAGAGAACCCTACATTTTCAATAGCATTGTGCTTCAAACTCATACTTAATGCCTCTGGATGTTCCTGTTTCTAATTATCCCAGGATTGGAAGTTAGAAAGCTCTAAATTCTACTCCCTCCTTTATCACAGTCGCACTATATGTCTACCTCAATTTTCTCATCTGTAAAATGGGATTAATAATACTTCATACCCAACATGTGAGGAATATTGCATGGATTAATCAATTAATGTTTGTATGGCTCTTTGAAAACCTGAAGTGCTATATAAATTCTAAATGGTGTTATATAAGAAATAGCATGATGCAAAAGTGCACCTTACATTTCCTTGGACACACAAAACAAATCTTCTGTCTTCTGTAAATGTCCTTCAAATATGTGTACACAGTTATCATATCTTTCCCAGCACTCCAACCTTACTAATTAATTTTATCTCAGATTTGAGACTTTTCTACATGGCACAGTAATGTGTAATAGAGGGGGCTGATTTCTAAACTGCACCAACGTGGTGCATACTATCTGGTCTATATGGACCTTGCTTGCATGCACTAAAATCTCCCAACAACTGCACCCTTCTAGTGTGCAAACCCCTCCAGTATAAAATTTTTAGTGCATATCACCAGAGTGTACACAGGCCAGGTTAGTGTGCAGCATATTGGTACACTGTTTAGCAGTCACATCCCTCTAGTATGCATTGCCACACTGTATAAACAATATTTATACTATGTTGTGGTTCTCATTAAAACAAGAGGAGCTTAAGTTCAACAAATATATTTTTTCATTCATGCTTTATGGACATCTAACATCACAAAAACCAGTCTGCTTTTAGCTGCAGCCTGCAGTTTTGGCTAAGCATTCCAATATACGAAGTATTTTTTATCACTACAAGCCACCTCTCTGACGCTTACAACAATAAAAGCCTTACATTCCACAAGCCATTATTCTTTCTAAATTAATCCATCAGTTATCTTAATTTTTGTTGCCGTCTTCTGAATTTCCTCAGTTATAGCAACACCTTTTTGTTAGTGCCCAGAAATGAATGTCATATAATAAGCACAGTCTCACCTGTGCAGTGTTGCCAGCTATAATGATTTTATCATGAGTCTCATGGTATTTGGTGTTTGCCTTAAAGCCCCAGCTATGGGAGTCATGTGATTACATGAGAATCTCTGCTTTCATTTTTTGAAAGAGTAAATTTCTAGCCCACATGGTTCCAGAGAAAATCTTGAAAATGTGAACCCTAAAGGCTAAAAACCCAGAAGAAGACCAACAATTATTATGTAAAAGTTTATGCATTTTAGGACAATCTCATGATTTTGGGGTGCCTGAATCATAATTTTAAACACTTGGGTTTGGCAATGCTGCTAGTGCCATGTAGGCCTTGAGCCTATGGCTCTCTGAAATCAATGGCAAATCTCGCATTGATTTTAATGGTGGAGGATCAGGACTAGAGAGAAAAGCACTATCATCTTCCTGGTCCATCATGTGATGGCTCTATGTATGCAACCCAAACATGTAACAAATGCTCTGTTGCCATATCACACTGCAATTACATATGTAACTTGCATCATTCCTATGAATTGTGCAGCATTACTGCTTTCTTAGGGTTTCCCCAGCCTATTTTTTTTATCACTTTTCCCAAATGTGTTAGCTGCATTTTTTCCAGGTTGAATCTCATTTTTTAAAATTTCCTGTCCATATATTTAAACTCTGATCCCTTTGTATTTTTGCTCCATCCTCCCTGGTGTTAGCAAGATCTTGCAATACAACATCATCATCTACAAATTTATTTAATGTGACCTTTACTCTTTCCTCCAAATCATAATAAAGATGTTAATTAAAAGCAGGTCTAACACTGTTCCTTGAGGTATCTTGGACACTTAGATATTTTGCCATTTTTGATTACCTTTGTTTGTTTGTTTTCAGGCTATGTGACTGTACTCGCATAAAAAAATTGAATTAGTTTTAAGCAATATTTCATGAGACATTGTACTAAATACTTTACGTAAGCTGAGATACTGAATATTCATCCCTTAATTTTCCAGTTCTACCACAAAACAGTTGTTTATCTGCCATAATTTATTCTTTATAAATCCAGTGTTGTTTGTTGCTCGTGGCTCCAGGAATAATATCTTATGTTACCATTTTAAATAACGATTAAAAACTAGAAAAATTTAATCCTCATAACATACCTGTTGAAATAAGTCTGTTGTCTCTGTTTTACAGATGATGACAATGAGACACAGAGTGCTTGAGGGCTTGTCTGCACTTTAAATACTACAGTGGCACTATACTATACTACCTTCGCTGACGGCCTTGGTAACCCACCTTCCTGAGGGGAAGAATTCCTCTGTCGACCTAGCGCTTTCTACACCGGGGGTTAGGTCTGCTTAACTACGTTCCTCATGGATGTGTATTTTTCACCACCCTGAGCAATGTAGCTGGGTCAACCTAACTTTTTAATGTAGACCAGGCTTAATTGACTTGCCCAAGGCCATTTGCTAAATTCTTATTATTCAAGACATAAACCAACTATTGATGGATTAGGAAGAAATTTGTTCTTTGAGCAGGTTATTCCATAACTTTCCACCCTGGACATTTTTTGCACCTTCCTCTGAAGTATATGGTACTGGCTACTGTCAGAGACTGGATACTGGCCTAGATGGACTTAAATGAGAGCTCAGCACTTCCGAAAATCAGACTATGCTTATATAGGAACCTAAATATGAATTTAAGACCCTGAATTTTGATAATCATTTTTTAAAATCTTGGCTCTATTACTTGCAAATGTACCCTTCCTTAATGGCACTTCACAGACAAAAATTAGGCCTTGGCTACACTTACCCGCTAGTTTGGCGGCTGGCAATCGAACTTCTGGGTTCGACTTATCGCGTCCAGACTAGACGCGATAAGTCGAACCCGGAAGTGCTCGCCGTCGACTGCGGTACTCCAGCTCGGCGAGAGGAGTACCGCGGAGTCGACGGGGGAGCCTGCCTGCCGAGTGTGGACCAAGGTAAGTTCGAACTAAGGTACTTCGAACTTCAGCTACGTTATTCACGTAGCTGAAGTTGCGTACCTTAGTTCGAATTAGGGGGGTAGTGTAGACCGGGCCTAAGACATGGTGTTTGCCTCCAAGAGCTTACAGTTTAAAGCAAATCCCCATGCCAGCACAGACTAGATGGGATATAAGGATCTGCCCAAATGGTTCCCTTTCCAGAATCAGGGCCAATATTATGGCTACAAGATGAATATAACTAGACTCACTAAACGGTCCTAAGACACTAGATTGGAAGAATAGGAGAAAAAAGTGGGTTTGGAGGTGGAGAAGGTGAAGGAGGAGTCTGGTCCAAGCATATGGAGCAGCATGGAAAAAAGCATAAAGTCAAGAGGGGGAGAGGCAAGTAAAAGGAAGCGTTAGAGAGAGGAATGGGCTGAGTTAGGGCCCAAGAAGGAAGTGTAGGATGGAAGCAGGGCTGAGATGTAAGCAGGGAGAGAGCTGTGTAGAGCCTTAAATTCAAACTTCTGGTGCCTCCCCTTTATTGTAGGGGAGAGAAGCCAGTGAGGGATCTGAAGAAGAGAGAGATGAACAGGAAAGCAAGTTGAATTTTAGCTTAAGTCTTTAAGATAGTCTTGGTGCAGCCTAAGCAGAATGGTCCAATGTATGTTTTTCTTGTTCTTTTTCTTGTTAGCAGATTATTTCATCTTCCTTTCCACTCATCCTCTTTGTGTTGGAAGGATCTCTCTCCTTCCCCGCTGGCCTACAGTTTCTCACTTTTGCTATCACTGGTGCAGCTCCTCCAATGATAGCAATGGTGGAAGCTGGCTGAGACCACATAGCAATTAAAAACCTTGTAGTTGCCAGTGCCCTAGAGCTCCCTAAGGTTACCACTGGTGGAGCTGCACCAGTGGTAGCAATGCTGGACATTTTCTGTCAAAAAGAAAAAATGTCTTTGTGAGCTATCCAGATTGGCGCTAGAAGGATTACAGCCTCTAACTCTTTGCCTTTCTCTATAAAAGAAAATGGACTAGCAAGTGGCAGGCTTCATTTACAGAAATTATAACTTTGCTTAAGTGTAGTTCCAAAGTGTGATCTGTTGCATTATGTGGAATTTGTTTATGTTCTGGTTTTATGAATGGTAATAGCTGAACTTGAAATAGATCTAAAATTAAACTGATCAAATATTTTGTATTTCAATGCTTTTTACTTGTGCATGTGTGGAGAGAGGTTTTCTGCAAGGGTAAATTCAATTGAATAAATGTTTTTCATCAATGCTTCTTATCATTCAGCAACAACTCAAATTATGGGGAGAAAATGTAAACAAAACTACACTGAACCAAGGTAATTGTATTGGGGGTTTGTAATGTGCTGAGAGGATCATCTCCAGATTCTGACCAGAATTTCGTCGTAACCAAGTAAATCTCAGATAATATATCCCAGGTTTTATACTGATCTCAATGCATGCTGGGAACAGCACTTTAGGAGGATTGTTAGTGCTGTGTGTGCCCATGAAAAGCAGTAATGTTCTCCAGAGCTTCTTGGATCTCACATGAGTCACTCATTACAATTTTTCCATAAAATTTAAGGGAATTGTGGGATGATTTCTCTGTCTCTGGAATTCATTTAAGCCAAAGAGGACTTATTCCTGAGGTACATGAAATTTTTTCTGAAGAGCAAATTTTTGGTCTTTCAAATGAACCTGGTTGTACCAAATTGAAGGTCTTGTAAAAATATTTCCCCCAGGTGGAGGATATGCCTACTTACAAGACCTATGTACCACTTAAACCTCTAAGAGCTGATGAGGAGGAATTTCAGAATCTAGCCTATTAAGCCACCAAAACAAGTACTTTGAGCAAGCTGACAATAAAGAGTCCTAAGCCATCGAAGAGACCAAAGTTCTCTGACAGTGACAGTCACCCCAGGCAGAGACAGTGACCAGGTGCCCGGTTTTCAATCAGAAAGTTCAGTCAAAAACAGGAACAGACACCCAAAGTCCGGTTACTGCAGGCAGGGGAGGAGGGAAGGCACCTGCTCGTCACCTGCACCAATCCCTACTCAGCTGGGGCTCCCTGCTACCAGTGTTGGGTGGCTGCAGCTCCCAGACTTGGCTCTGCATGCGAGTCTTTCCCAACCTGGGCACAGGGGAGGGCGTGAGAGGGGAAAAGCAGCGAGCAACAGGAGAAGGAGGGAAGAGGAGCAAACAGGGTTGGGGCCTTAGGGGAAGAGGCAGGGCAGAGGTGGGGCGGGGGAGGTTCCGGCACTCCTGCTGGAGTGTCCAGTTTTTAAATATTACAGAGTTGGCAATCCTACATGCAGTAGGCCAGCACACCACACACCACTTCAAACCTTGTTTTGCTATGGGTATAGCAGTGTGCTGGCAATATTTTAACAAGGGACTCCCCCGAAAACAGGGTTTATGTGGTGCACAGGCGTTATGCTGCAGTCTCTGCACTGGAGAGCCTTGTGTTTGTGCTGATGGCTGCTGCCCTCCCCCCACCTCCTTTGTTTTCTAAGGGCTTGTCTACACACAGGGCCAGCTCCAGTTTTTCTGCCACCCCAAGCGGAAGGGAAAAAAAAAAGACTAGCGGCGGCACTTCGGCGGCAGCTCAGTTGCGCCGCTTCTTCAGCAGCAATTCAGCGGCAGCTCAAAGAGGAAAAGAGGGAAGGAGGGACCCACCGCCGAATTCCCGCCAAAGACCCAGATGCGCCGCCCCGATACTGGACGGAGCGCCGCCCCTTTGTATTGGCCACCCCAAGCACCAGCTTCCTACACTGGTGCCTGGAGCCGGCCCTGTCTACACGGTGCATTAGTCCAAACCAGTGGAGTAGAAATTTTGGTCCATGCTAGTGTGTTGCGCATAACTGACCTATGTGGTCCCTAGTGGTGTGCACTAAAAGTTCCCTGGTACACATTAATGTAGTCCTGTTTCAAACAGGGCTACATTAATATGCACTAGGGAACTTTTAGTGCACACCAACAAGGTCCCTGTGGGCCAATTAGGGTGCAACACGCTAGAATTTACAAACCAGTGGTGCAGATTTATGCACCATGTAGACAAGTCCTAATTTAATAGTCCTTTGTTCTTTTTCATCCTTTATGTGCTAGACAGAATGCATGCTCCTCAGGGGGATGTAGCCATTTCAATTTAGCATCTTAAGCCTTGAAAGGCCTTACTGACGTAAAGTGCATATAGCCATACTATGACAATCCAGAGACAACTTTCCAGAATGGATATTTTGCATTGGTGGGACACTAAAGCGGCTATAAGTCATCTTCATTTAATTTTTAAGTAAATTCAGTGTGTGGTATCTAGGTTGACTTAACATTTTGGAGAAAACTTGAACCTGCCTAAACCTAGGGGCGTAAACTTACATGCGTAAACTGCACATCAAATCTTGCAGTCTGTCTGTACATATGTGTCTGTGCTCAGTCATGCGAGATATTATATGGGGAAGAGATGTTGCATAGTCAAAGAAAAATACCCATTTCATGATATGGGCCTCTTTAGGAAATCATTTTATTTAAAATAATTAGGATAGATTAGTAAAAAATGCTTTCATCTTCGCATTTCGTCTATGTTGCATTTTAAAATAATTAAGAATCCAGATTGTTTCTGTTTTTCACCTCAGTTTACTGGCATCCAGCAAAGAAGCCTACACTTTGATTTTAATCATGGCCAGACAATATAAGGTCTCAGTCTTAAAGGCAACTAGAGCAACAAGCAGAAACCCTGCTGTGTAATTTCAAAGCAATGTACTTCATGCTGCTAACCCTACAGTATGATTTCTGTTCTGCCAATGGCTCCAATAGCAGACAACTTCCAATTTGCACCTCTCACATAAATCTACATTATGCCAATAGGTTTAGAAGAAAACCACAAGCTGCCCAGCTCAGCAGTCAGAGGTCTGTTAACAGATCTTTAACTATGATCTATTGTGCAGGAAAGTCTGAAATTATGGATGCAGAGTTTCACTTTATAGAGCTCTCACTTGTGTTATGCAGTTTTTCTTGAGATAATTATAAGTGTTTATTTTGGCTTTTAACAACTTTAATCACATTATTTAGCATGTTCTTATTTTCTCACTGAGTTAACCAGTACTCTTACCAGTGATTTCACTCGCATAAGTTTGCTTAATTGGCAAATAGAATAGAAAACTGAGTTTAAAGCAGTTAATTGTGTTAAACTTCACAGATGCCAAGATGTTGCTCTTAATTAAACTTTTTACAAGATATTTTCCAAATGCCAGAAGTGCTGTCTCTCATAAGTATATAGCATAGTTTCCTACTTTCAGTTGTGTTCCCACTTTAAATGGCTCGGTGCTATGAATGTTCCAATAACAGACTGGCCTAGAGAATGGAAGGCTGTGGTTGAGGTTATAATAGTAGTGAGTTCAGTAAAGCACTTCTGCTTATCTGAATTCCAATTTATAAATAACCTTGGCTTCCTGGAGAGAGTAATTCAGTCTGTTAATTTCAGGCCACCGTTTAAGTAACATGCTGTGCATCAAATTGCATTTGATAGCTTTCTAATGGCAGGACTACAATATGCTTAAATGAGATCTATAAACATATCCCCTAGTGGGAATTTCAACCCAGGTCTCCAGTGGTAAAAATGACAGTTCATTCATATTTGGCACTTCTTGTTTTGTATGCATCCTAGAATAGTGTAAATGTCCCATTCTATACAAAAAAAATGCACTTTTTTGTTCTAATTTGAATCACAGTCCTTGGCTCACATTGTTTTGTGTAGTTTCTAACTAAGCCTTGTAATAAAGTATTGCAAAAGCATAGAGCTTGTTTCTTGACACACACATCCTACTTTACATCTCCAAAATAAGGTATTAAAACTTGCTGTCAAAGGTGACTGAACATGGAGTGCTTGTTAAAGAACAATAGTTTTCCACAATAAGAGTGTTGCTTTTTCATACCTAGCAAGTACTGGTATCACTTACAAAGGTGAACGCGCACAATAGAATACTGTCCCACTAAAGGCATCTACCAGGGCGCAGGAGTAGTCTGCAGTGAACAGAGACTTCTTCACTCCCTCCCCTGGAGATGGAAGGGAGTGAAAGCCTTTGGGAAGGTCAGGCTCTATGCCCAGGGGTCATGGGACAGGACTGAAGCTGGGGAGTCTGTTTATTTTCTAGTTATGTTGAACTGTGTTGTTCTCTTGTTGTAAACAGCACTTTTTAACCTTCCCAAATAATCTTGAGAAGAGACCTTGCTGACTAAGATTGTTTTTGTTGCTGAACCATTCTACCAACTCACAGCATCCCACTTAAAAGAGGAATAACATCCAGAGAGAAACCAGTGATAAAGCACTGAGTTGTATTTTTAAAATATGGTAATGAGTTGCTACACCTTTACAACCACATTTAAAGTAATGGTGCAATTTCTCATAAAATTGTTTGTTTTGTTTTGCGTTTGTTTGTTTTTTAAGAGTAAAGAAACTTTTTTCCCTAATGTCCAACGTACTCCAATCCTTTAAAGAACTTCCACTTGTAGGCTACTATAATGACCTGAATTATACCATGCTAAACAAAACATTGCAAATGTTTTAATAAACTTCCTGGATCATGTCATGACTCCTCCATATTGAAACAGTCAGACTATGCCAAACTGTTTGAAAGCAGAGAGATTCATGGAGCACAGCTTTTGTGGAAATGGTATTTGCCATTAGTTAACTCTTTCTGAGGCCATATAGGTATAATTGTCAATGGATTTTGAATCAAGAATAAAGTGAGAGAGTATTTCAGGAGGGAGAAAGTGTCTGCATCACTTCGATTTTGTTCCACTTGATTTTCTATCTTCAAATCTCCCTTTAGAGCCCTCAAGACTTCCTATGCTGATTTCCTGATCAATAAGGACTCTTCACCTTCTTTCACTCTATCATACGTATCTGATTGCAAGGTCTTAGGAGCTAGAATGTTGTATCTTAAAACGTTCCATTAAGCACCACGTGCATTTATGGCTCTATAAATAATAGATACGAGCACTCTGGTTTCAGTACTGCCAAAGCTGCTAATTATTTCAGCTGTCATACTTCATCCTTTTAGAGATACCTTCAGCCGTTCCTGCTATCACAGCTATTCATTTCAACAGCCCCTTTTTTAACTTTCTTCTCTGCAATTCAATTACAACTAAACATCAGAATAAACGGAGTCACTTGTAGTTTCAGGTCAGAACTCTTTCTAAAATATCTTCAGGAAGCATGTATATCTTCACCCACAAGTCTGACATGCTGATACAGTACAATGTGTCTACACTTCCTACTAGTCATAATATTTACAATATATTGTTAATAATGAATTTCATAATAATCCTGTCACCTGACCAGAGGGTGAACTTCACTAACTCAGTGAATATATATTTTGATATTTGGTGGAAAATGAAACATTATGATGTAATTACTAAATAGACAACATTTTGACAAGCAATTTTTTAAAATGTTATACTTCTTATGGACCTGTGCATATTTCATCACACCGTGCATGTGCTATGTCAGTACTGTTAATGGGAGTTAGATGCACTACTCCTCAAGCATTGAAGAAAAAGTACCACTTAAGGGTCAAATTTAAACAAAAGCTAAGAAATTCAGAATTAAGCACTTACTTCCTCATTAACATAACCTTCCATGCCAAAAAATTGTACCAGTTTTAGAAAAGTGTAGGGACTTATCACTGATCACATGTGCTATCTAGGCTTAATAGAGTGAGGACATTGACTCTGACTCTGAATTTTTAGTTCTTCTGTAGGTTTAAATTACACTCTTAAGGATAATATTTAGGAAAGGGGGGGGGATTAGAAATCAACCTAAATTTTGCCCTTTATTCAAAATAAACCTAAACTTGAACTGTTTCTGTTTTTGGTTTGTTTGTTTTGTGGCATTACAAAACAAACTAAAGTATCATGTGTTGTGACCTACCAGCTATGTCAAGCTAAGCAGCTTCAGGCTGGTTCAGCACTTCGCCTGGAGACCAGAAAGAGACACCTCAGTGCTGCAGGAGCTTGTGCCAGTGATTCAGCAGGTGCTAGTCTTCCTTCTGATATTGTATTGGCCAAACGCCCTCAGTGAGGGGCTTCTAGAGATGCTGACTTTCAGATGTCAAACCAAGATTTGTGGCCATTCAGGACCACTTGGAATTTGGCAAGGATACTGTAGTTAACACCTTTACTTTTACAAATAATGCCAACTGGCCTACCTAACCCTGTCCTGAAATTTCAATGAGAAAAGGAATTTACTATTATGTACTGTTGCTATGGACAGTTTGAACAACAGCTTCCTTTGATTTCAGCATATCATTTCAATGGTGAATGAAGTGATTCTTCTGTATAGTTTACGTATCAATTTGTTATACTTACAAAATATGTTGGGATGCTTTGAAGTGAAAGGTGCAGTGTAAATATAACAACATTCTCCATCCTATTCAGGTATCTCTGCACTTCCTATATCTGGTCTGAAGTAAAAAGCCTGTTTCTCAGTTCCAGACTCATTTTCAGACTAACAGCTCAGAAGCTTTAGAAAGACATCCATTTCAACAAAAATTGAATATAATAGAACTGGGAAAGGCATACTCAAAATTTCCTGTCACCAGCGAGCTGGTTTTACATCCTAGCATACACCCTTGCAATACACCTAGGCACTTATAAGCAGACTCAGGTACAGTATAATGTGATTCCTAGGAAAGTGCACCAAGCATAAAAAGACAGAGGAACAGTGAGGCAATCATCATAAAACCAGATGGCTTGATGGCTTATGTCACAAACCAGCCAGCAAAAGTTGTTTATACCGGTAATCAGTCCCAACACAGATAACTTCTAATAAAAGCCGTTTAAGGAAAAGACAGTAGCATATATGTGCACTACATGGGCCAGGAGAGGGTACCTATCATGGCTTATGAAACATTGTCATAGAGTTGGTTACCATTAATATAATGATCTTGCTGCAGGAGTGGAAATACAAGAAAAAAATCAGGTAATAACTCATGCATCCAAACAGGCTCTATAAAATTTCCCGGTTCTTTACTCCTATAATGGCTGTATGTATGTGTACATTTGAAGTTGTATATATTCAGCCAATGGTGTCTGTGATGATTACAGGCAAAATTAGTACCTGGTATGGCTCAACTGAAGTCAATGGAGTTACACCATAGGAGAATTTTATCCTATGTGAACAGTAACTATGGCAGTTTAGTGCTGTGTACCATGTAAGTCTAGCAGTAAATTTAAATACAGCAAATATATGGCTTTGTGAGCAGTGCTGTCTCCTGTCATATGCACCCTATTCCCTTGACTGTAACCATTGTTGTTGTCAGACAATGGCACTACGTGGATCTCCCATTGACCATGACAGCCAATAGCAAAAGATGTAATGTAGAGTTGTCTAAAGCAGCAGAGTATACTTTGTGTCAAAAATCTGCAAATATAATTATTTCTAGTGGTGCATACTCTTGCACCCTCTCTATCTATATAATCTCTAATTGGGGAAGCTAAATGTCTGATTGATTAGTTTGATATTATTTCTTAGCATACAGGATACACAAAAAGCAATTGTAACCAATCGCAAAGGGGAAAATGTATATGCTCTTTGTGCATATGAACAACTCATTAAAATAGCACTAAGAGTTAAAGCAATGCAATGTTCAGATCACTTTAAATTGTAATATATAAGTAATACACAAGGAGATATAAAACAAATATAGAGATCTGTGTGTTTACATACAGATAGGTTAACGGACTTCATATGGATGTGCAGTGGTCCGTGTATCTGGATTGCAGTGCCATATTTCTGTTTAGCTACTATTGGATTTCCCCATAATGCATAGCACAGTTCATCATAAGATTTTGCTGCAGCAATTCCATATCGGTTCAATTTATGTGAAATAGTATTAGCATGTTTGAATCAGTTTTTATCCAGTGCAGGCAATTTATACAGTTACCGCCACTTTTTTCAGAGTATTGCTGAGGAAAAGGAGGCTGGAAATAGTGACTGATGAGAGGTCAAAAGGGCTTTTCATAAAGGGGTGGATTAAAAATATTCAGCGGTAGCATGAATGATGGTGCCAATGATGTATAAGACATGGATTAGGAGGTAAAAATTGAAGGTAAAAGGCAGTCTAGTGAGATGCTTATTTAAAGTAGGTCATTCATATCATCAGTGAATGAAGGAAGGTGCCAAGTTGAAGATTAATAAAGCACAAGGCAGCAATAAAGCTCAAAAAAGAAAATGTAGTAAATTTCTTAGAATATATTGAGGTGAGGGACAGAAGGAGGAATTTGGAGAATATGGTGTAGGAAAGCAAATAGTCCAGAACAGGCACCTAGAAATGTCAGTAACGTCTATGATGACTGAATGGAGAAAATGAGTTTTCAGACTCTAGAGTAGAGCTGGTTGGAAACTTTCTGTCCAAATGACTTGACGGAAAGTGCAATTTCCATAAAATTTTTGATTTTACCAAAAATGTTTTGATTTTTCCATTGGGAAAATCAAAAGAAAATACTTCATTTGGGGTTGGTTTGATTGGATTGAACCAAAACATTTTGAGTCAGTTCTACATGAAACTGCATCTGCCTAAGTTCCATGATGACTTTTGGGCATTGTAGTGCGAGTGCCTCTTGTCCCCATTCTTCTCTTTGGCCAAGCATGTGGTGCATCTTGGGGAGTCACATAACTACAAGTACGTCATAGCATATGTAGTATGGTCAGGGAACATGAGGATAAGAAGCACCTGAACTACAACTCCCATGAAGCACCAAGGTCCCTGGACAAATGCAATTTAGAGTCAAAATTGCTTAAACTGAATCAAAAGATTTAATTTCAACAAACCAAAATTAAATATTTTATTTCAGAGATGTCAGTGTTTCTTTTCTATAAGATATGTCAAAATGAAATATTTCTGTTTTCAAATACATTTTTTGGAACTTTTCATTCCATTAAAAGTTTCAATATTTCAGCTTTTTGTCCCAAGTAGGAACAAAAAAAGTCAAAAATCCAGAATTTCCCTTGGGATACACATTCTGATTTTTCTCAACTCAACTATAGAGGGAAGCTTAGTAGATGGTAAGCCTATTCTTTCCATGTCTGCTCTTGCCAGTTACTCTGTCTCTCTCCCCTTAGATTTGCATCTTTTTGTATCCACAACCCAATAGATGAATTTGAGTTTGCATGTACTCATGCACTGGTGTGGTGCAGTAGGAGAGACAAAATTGAAGATGATCAATTTGGTCACGAGTCAATGACAAGATAAAATTCTGATACTGGATCCTTCCCTGGTCATCAAATATTACTTAGGGCATTAAGAAGAATGAAAGTGGACAGTATATATTATTAAATTAATTAGGGAAATAGACTTTGCCAATTAGCGCAATGTGCAGATGTTAAAGAGGACAGTGAGACAGAGTTTAGGGAGAGCAGAGTCAAATTTTAAGATCTTGAGTGTTGACGGCATCTCAGCCATGCAGAAAGGGAAGATGATCCTTTAAGTTGAATGCGGTGGAGGAGGAAAGGTGGGGTGAACCCTAGAGTTGCTGGGAAAGTTGCAAGGCTCTGAATGTCCAGAATGAAAAGCAGGGTAGGGTAAAGTTTGCAGGTGGGGTTATAAGTATGGCTGTAAAAGTCCCAAATGATGGACCAGGACAGACCAACAGAGTTGTTGATGTCCAAGAAATTACAATTAACAGAGTTTATTAGACTAAAGCAGTTCATATCCTACAGACCAATAGTAGGGGAAGAGAGAGACTTAGTGAAGAGCAGGGAGAGTAGAGGAAAGATGGATTGCCTTCCGCTAAATCATTGCATTGATTTATTTAGATTGAATGACAGTTTTATAATAGTTATAATAGTGAGAGATAAAAATGGTTAAAACTCCAAAGGAAACTTCACAATTGCATATATGTGTCAAATTAATCATTAAAATAAAAAGTAGTATCAAAAGGAATATAATGAGATAAAATGCAAACGCCTGCATAATGCTACAGTGATTTGTACAAGCAACATTCAAATATGAAATATAATGCTTGTGAAATGTAAAAATTGTGAAATCTTCCATCTAGTACAAAATGTGCATTACTGTGAAGGTTTATTAGGAAAAACAAGTATTGTGCTTTGTAATATAAAGTATCTTTTATTTCCAACTTTAGTACCAATGGGTGAATTATGTTTGTTTAATTTAACTACTTCAGATGTTGTAAACAAAAGTGGGTAAAAAGTACAGTGTTTGAATGCCAGAAAGATAAACTACATTTATATAAATTATTTGGGGGAGTTCTCTACTAAAGATGCATTTGCAGTTCTGTTTCCTTTAAAATGGGGGGGAGGGAAGTAATTTGAAACTGTTTACATTGCTATTGGTTGTTTTTAAAAAGGGAGTGCTTAAGAATAGTAAAGCATCAGATTAAAAGACCTACCCAAACCACAAATATGGGCTAAACATGCCAAGCTCTTATATTGCTGTTTAATGATCATTCATGCATAATGTTATTTTAATGATTTTGTTTTTCCACAAAAGCACAGTACAGGGTATGTGAAACATGCCAAAAGGGCACCCTGACCCCCTTTAAGATCTGCTATTAACCTAAAAAGGATCTTGTACTGGACATCAGATGATTACATAGTGTAATTATAGAAACAAGAACAATTGGAATATACATAGCAGACAGGCAGTGGGGAATCAGTAACTGCACGTGTACAGCCTGATCCTGAGAAATGCTGATCACTCATAACTCTCACTGACTTTCAGCTCCTGTTGACTTCAATGGCAAATATGACTGATCAGCATATTTTAGGATATAACCTTTAATGATCAAAAATAAGGACTGGAAAAATGATCCTGCACACTTGACAGTGAAGCAATTTCACCTTCATCTGTTCTATTACATTCTGGTTAGGTTCTTAAATCACACCCATCACCATGGTACTTGAGTGCCTAGTAAAGACAGCCCTCCAAATCAGTGTTTTTCAAACTGTAGTTCTGTCCTCTTCCGGGAAGACTCATACAACCCCTCCCCCTAAAAAAAAATGAGGAGAAAAGGGAATGTCCATTTTTATTACAGTTTTATTAAGGCCAGAACCCATTATTGAATAGTTCAGGATCAGGACTAATGTTATGCCTGTAAGGGGACAGGAGAAACAAAATTGGGCTGTAACAGGGACTAGGGTACGTTGCATTGCAGTTGTGTAAACTGTGCATTTGTTCAAGCGAGGGCATGTCTAATCCAACAGCAACCCATGTCAGTCATAGGGGTTATTTCTCAACCCTCGTCTTCCTGAATTTTAAAGCAGTTTTAAAGATTTGCTTTCTGTGTTGTGTTCTTAAGCTGTACACAAAAGAGAGAAAGACTATGTCAGAATTGGAACCAAATGTGTTCTATAAATATGTATGAATAACTCAAATATGCATGATCCTGAAAAGTGTTTCATCCACTGTACTGGGGCAGGGGACAAAGGAATTTAAACAGGTAACAACTTCAGATCTAAGGTGAATAAAAAATGCTGAGAGGAAACAAGAGTTTTCTCACAATGTTAGAAATCACCAAAATTTGCATACTTTGCATTTTATAATTTTCTTTTGATATAATTAAGATGAATATGTATTAAATTATGTTAAACTAAAAAGAAAATCCTAAGCTGTATGTTAGAAAAATTCTTTCTCCAAAATATTCTGGAAGTGAAATTAAATGTGTGTGTGTGTGTGTGTGTGTGTGTGTATTTTTTTTTTAAGTGATGTAGTTTGGGTACACTATTCAAAAATGCCTAAGTCTCATTGAAAGTCAATGGGACTCAAGCTCCTACGTCACTTAGGTGCTTTTGAAAATGTTAACTTTTATCAACTAAATAGGTTTATTAAAGAATAACCCCTCAGGATAAATGTGCATCAGTAAAATTTATAAAGTTTCTACTGCACATATTGAGTACACAAATTTCATATGGTGATAACTTTGTGTAATAGGCTACCAATGTTTTCTTGAAAAACCCTGCCATGATAGCAGATGTTGATGCTGCAGGAAAAGGGTTAATTGTGCTCTGAACTATTAAGGCAGATTGTTCTTTATTTCAGTGGTTCTCAAACTTGTTCAGTGAAAGCCCCTGGTGGGCCAAGCCAGTTTGTTTACCTGCCGGGTCCGCAGGTTCGGCTGATCGCGGCTCCCACTGGCCGCAGTTCGCCACTCCAGGCCAAGGGGGGCTGCAGGAAGCTGCGAGGGCCGAGAGATTACAAGAGAATAATGTTTATGAGCAATTATTTTGCTCCCGAGTATTCATAGCTTTTCTTACTTGGCAAAACTCAGATTTCATCCCTCATGAAAATTCAATGTCTCAACATTTTATTTCCTTCTGAATTAGGAGAAAAAGGTGAAACATCAAAATTTTTCACAGAATGGAAGGTTCCAAAAATAATTGATTCAAAAATGTCAAATCAGTTCAGCATTAAACTAGATCTGTGTATGGTGCTCTGGTACCTCTAGTGAACTGCACTTCAGGTGCTTCTTGCCCACACTCTTCCCTATAGGCCAGGCTTCTTGGCTAGATTACATCTCCCATGATGCAGTGCAGTTATGTGACTCCCATGATTCACCAAGTACCTCAATCAGAGAGGAGACCATGGTGCATCATGGGACATGTAGTCTGACAAAGGAGAAACTGCATTTTACATTGAAAAATAATTTCAATGGAAAATTCCCGATCAACTCTAGTCAATAGCAATCTAGCCAGAGCAGAGGCAGTCATTCAAGGTACAGCATTTCAAATTATATGGCAAATGAACAGTGTTGGAATTACAAGAATAAAGACACAGGACCAAATTCATCTGCTGTAACTCCATTTACAGCAGAGATGAATTGGCCCCCAAAGGGTAGATATTTGGTAGAGAGGGCTGTAGTCTACAGAAGTCAGGGGGGAAATGTAACAGTAAATCAGGTTGGGAATGTGTTCCGATGGTAACTAAATACTCCATATTTTCTGGTAATATATTAAAATGAAAAAGCAAGAAGTAACAGCAGATTGTAGTAATAGAACACTCAAACATTAATTCTTTCTAGTTTCATCTAAGTCAGCCTGCAGTGATGTTTAATACTTAATGCTAAAACCAACACGCGTCCAGAACCAGACGAAACAAAGCCTCTGTTTAATGTGGAAGCAGAAAGGGAAAGGTAAAACCAATAAAAACATTTTGATTTGCTGTAGTACTTTGCTTTCAGCACAAAAAGTTGAGTCTGCAGTAAGAGCAAGAACTGTAGTAGAGGATGTCACCTACCTGAGGCAAATATGAAAATCTAGGCTTACAGAAGGAAGATCCAGAATCTACAGCAGGAGAACAATGGGACATTATTTCTCCTGTAGTAAATGGACAGAAGGCTAATGCCTGTAGTAAAAGAAGTCTGCAGAGAGAGAAGATGACTGAGATATGAAGCAAAGGAACAGGCTAATGTAAGGAAGAAAGGAAGAATGTTCTGATCTTGAACACAATAACTTTGAGAGCAGAGAGAGACCAAATGAAAAATCAAGGTTGGAAGGAGATGAACAGGGATTTAAAATTGAATTCCCATTCTCTCAGCTCAGAAAAGGCAATGGCAAAAAGGCTTTCAAGCAATCTTTGGCCAATGCACGGGGAAGACACTAGTCCAATAGAAATGTAAGTGGGCTAGCAAAGTACAGAAGTCCTCTTTTTGCATTTTGGATTTCCCATGCCTGTTCACCAGTCAGCTAATCAGAATTAAAGCCATATCCAATTAACAATAACAAAGACATTCAGAGTAGTGTAACAGCCACCATTTTGGCTGACCCCAGGGATTAGGCCAGGGATTTACACAGATAGAAATTTACATCTTGAGGTAAAGAGCCAGGCTTTGTAGCTAGGAAATGGGAGAAATTTGCCTCTTTTCTGGATCAGGCACCAAGCGGGACATGTAACACACACTAACCAGTGGGTTACAGAGGCTAGTGATCACTATTACTTCCTCACTAATAAGCTTATGACACATCACTCCAACTCTAACATGGACTCTGTCCTTCAAACCCCACAAAAGAGGTCTCTTCTATGGTCCACAGTTGATAACAGCCTCAGCTCAGTACTGGCAACCAGTCTTATGGATCTCAGTAGGCCAAGTCCTTCCACTCCTTCACTAAGGATTGGGGTCCTCTGTGGACCAGAGGTTCTGTCCATTTGCTGAATCAGGAAGAAGGCCCTGACCTAGTTTAAAACCAAAACCCATTTTTGTCTCTTAGTTCAGACTGGATTCTCCAGTGACCAGTATATGCATACCTCTCCAAGGTGGTGGCTTCAAAGGGCTGATAGTGGAGGAAGTTCATTAGCATCCCCTTCTTACTAGAGAAGGTACACACAATAACACATACACAATTGCATTTCTAATTCAGTGGATCCCAAAGGAATTAACCCTAAATCAATAAGGTTTATCTTAATTCCATAAGGTTTGTCCAGGATATTACAGGAGATTGTCTCTGTCACAGTTATAGCCTAAAATATGTAGGTGAGACATCTGCTTTGTTGCTGAAAAATTTGATCCTCCCCACACACTCCCTTACATCTGCACAGGAAGCAGAGAATTACCTGCATGAGGTAGAAGAATAGCTCTTCATGTTTTCACTATGTATGCTGTTATTGGAGATAGACAGTTGGGGGATAGTGACACCGCTCAATTGTTGTTAGGGATCCCCCCTTCTGAATTTTCCCCAGGGGCATTGATTTCCTATTCTTGTATTCTGTTATACAAGTTTAAGCAGCACCCTACCTTCTTCCCTACTTTCTTTCCCTGTTCTTCTGCCCCATGTTATAATCTAAGATATTAATATTGTTCTATATTTTTATTGGGTCAGAAGCCACTCAAGATTTACACCTTCACATCATGCCATCAACAAGTGCTATTCTTATTAAAGTGTGTCAATATGAAGGAATAGCATGTTATCATGATGTACAAATGCAAATGACTTATTTGAAATGTTTAAGTTTCATTGACTTTGGAAAAATGTCTAATATTTTCCCTATATGTGGAATGACAAATATTAAATCTTAAGTCAGGTGCCCAGAATTTCATATGCATATAAATTATTTGCATTACAGTAGCATAGGCCCCAGACAGGATCAAGGGCCCATTGGGCTAGATACCCATAAGACAGTCCCTGCCCTGAAGAACTTGCAATCTAAATTACATGCAAAAAAATTCAGATGAATGTCAAGGTTGCAGAATCAAGTCCTCAAAAGTTAGGACATGGCAGCATTAAGGTGCAAATGCATAGATCCAAGAAATGTGAAATGTGATTTGTTCTTAGGGGGGGAAAGGTGAGAAAAATGAAAGTTTAGCTGTTTCATCAAAGTTTACCTTGAAGGGGATTTTTCCCAGTTTTCCAATGAAAACCCCCAAAATTTTGTCAAGCAGATATTTCCCACAGAAATCTGTTTTGACAAAAAAGTTACTTTGATCCAAAAATATCTAGAATTAAATATTTCAACCAGGTCTATATGTGCATTATGAAAGTGGTACAATCTTTAATAAAATGTCCACAATATTTTTTCAACAGGAACCCTCTAGTCCTTCTCTCTTCAACTTGGGGTTCCAGTCTCTGTTTCTGATCCCTAGGTTTGGAGGAGATGGCTAACATTCCTGGACATGCTGCTCTCAGCCTCCCAGTTAGTCCTCTGTGTCAGATCTCTGTAAATCCAAATCTAGAGTGCCAGATGCACATGATCTGATCAACCAGTGCTTAATGCACTGAAGAAATGAGTCTCCTTTTCATACATATCACATAACTAGTCTTGGCATTATCCTAGTGGCATTCAGTAGTGTTTTGATACATAATATGTGACTATATACTTCCCATATAGTACAAATAATGATAATATAATAAAGTGGGAAATGATCTGTTTGGCAAGTGAGGCTAACAGAAATAAATGTCCAAGCACCAGGAAGCCTCTGCAGCATTATAGTGGAAACATGAATAAATTGGGAGACATGCTAATATTTTCCTGGATGAGTCACTAACAATATGTGTGAATGGTGAGGGACTGAGAGTATTGGGGGATCTCCAGCAATTCATTTGGCCACAACTCTGAGACAGCACTCTCTATGCAAAGAAAAGACATTTTACCTCTATGATGGCTTGTTACTGGCTTCATTTATAAAAAGAGCTATAAATTATTATGAAAAATGTCAAATGTCCAGTTCTGTGATGTTAATGGTTCATGAGGGGAATGAGAGGAATGCAAGTACCATTCCAGTCATTTAATTGCAAGAATCTTTTTTTTATTTTATTTTATGGCTGAGGGTTGGTTAACTTAAATATAAGTCTAGTGATTCTTGTTATTCTGCTCTAAAAAATGTAAGTGATTTTAAACAGCTACTTAGCCATAGACCCATCAAAGAAGCTTCCAATTAGCAAGTCATACTGAAGATAAATTCAAATCTTTGCAAATAGTTATAATCACAGCTCACCAAATTTGCTTCAGCTCTGTGCTTGCCATGTAGTAGTAATGGAGCTGGTCTGTAATTACAAAGGTGTTAATTTCAGCATTGTGTGTACCCTTTTCTTTTACTAGATTGGCACGAACATTTCACACTCGAGTGTGTGCTGTAATTGGAACAAACTGCAACAACCAAGCTCTTTGTAGCCGTTGCTTAGCCCCTCCATTTAAAATTCCCAAGCCACACTTCTGCCTCCCAAGCTGCCTTTGAAGGCAGATTTATATGTTTTAAGCACAATTCAAGCATATTGCGGGCACAGCAGGAGATTGTAAACAATCAGAAACTGAATAGGGGCACTCCTCAGCATCCCAGTGTGGCAGAGGCTAAAAACCACCTGCATTTAAGTGTTTACACCCTATGCATGATATGGATGTTTCGTGATTGTTATTAAATGTTATTCAGGAACATCATTTAGAACATAGCATAGTGTACTTGGATAACATAAAGGACTTTTCACGTAGGTCAGTCATTGCTACATTGAAGACAGGGATTATTCCCTTACTTTTGAGACAGTCATGCAGCTTTTTATCATCCTCACATTCCATATGTCACAGTTCATCAAAATATATCTCAGGCACTGCACAATTCAGAAAATCATGAAATAAGAATCTTCTGCTTTGATCTAAATTCCAAACTGATTACACCTTTCTACATCTTGAAGGGCTTTCTGTTTGTAAAATATCAATTAAATAAACATGGAAAGAAAATTAGATTTAATAATTACTACTTTTAAGATTCACTTCCTTGATCTCAGATGGCCCAGAATTAATACAATGACAAAGTTGCTGGCAGAAAAAATACTACATTTTCTATAGCCCTTATAAATCCCACAAAAATCAACCATAGTGTTGCCAAGTGGTAGTAGATGTCAGGGCCTTGCAAGTTAGCTTCCCATGGCAGGAAAAATCACCTATACAGAATCTGTGTATTGTCTTAGTGAAACTTGTTCACCTGCACTATATACTGTGTGTTGTCTAGTCTGAAGAACTTGTACTGTAAGAGTGTGTGTGTGTAATTGATTGTGCATGACATATCATGGTAGCATACATTAACAATAGCATTTTACCTGCTGCAGCACCGTTGATATGTATTTTACATTTTAAACTTTGTTTTTATGTTCCATTAGCGTTAGGGTTAGATTATGCCAAGGCCAGAGGAATGAAATACAAGGAATTGTAAGGGAAATTTTTTTATTTTTGCCATTGTTTTCTCCTATGCCATCTTGGATTCCCCTTAATAGCAACCAGGAATCCATGTTTGGCATCCTTCTTCCCCATCCTCTGTTACCTTTTGGTGCCTTTTCTGTCTGAAGGCAGGAAACCGGCAGGTCACCTGACTGGGAGTCTGCTCAGCAATTAGGACGGTATATAAGACCAGCTCACCAGTTACATTAGGAGGGGCTGCCTGTCTGGGAGGTAGCAAGTGCTGCTGCTCACCTTGAAGGGTAGGCCCAGGACCACACTAAGGGTTGTCAGGAGGTTGCCTGCATGCAAGAACGAGCTGTCACCCACCATTCTGATCCTTCTCATATATCCACCCATGCCGATGTAGGGAAGAAGAGCTGCAAGAAGAGCAAGAACAGAGCATCCATCAGCCTGTGCCAGAAGGTCCTGTCTTCCTTCCTGCCGAGTCCTCTGGACCTGGAACCGGAGCCAGAGCCGTCGTGACAGTGCCATTGGTTAAAGCTGCAGGATATGGTAGAGACCCAACATCTTTCTTTCTACCTAGCCTAATCTGGGCGTAGCCTTCGGTTAGGGCTTCAAGCCCTGCTCTGTTATAGCCAGTGCCTGTTATGTTTTTAGCCACCTGTTTGGTTGTATTTTGGGAGTCCTGAGTGTTTTGTTTAATACTTTACCTTGTTATACTTATCTGAGTTTACCTTTATCTTGTTAACTGTTAATAAAACCTGTTCTTGTTTGCACCTTATCCTTTTGTTAGTTCTCTTTGGGGAGCAGAGGTCCCAATGAAAGACGCAGGATAGGGGAGACATACCTGAAATTGGTCCTTTGGCCAAGTATAAAATCCAGCCAACAGAACCAGGAAAGCAAAGGTTTCTTCCTTTGCAACCATACTTAAATTTCATAGGCAGTAAGTAATGGAAACCCATAAAGCCACTTTGGTGAAAACACATATAGCTTAAGTTGCTGCTGAATGTAGCACAGGTCATTTCATGTTAATAAACTATGCTCCTCTTTTTATTGTGTGTAAACTCATCACATAGAACTTTGAAACATTGAAACAGGGGGAAATATATAAATATTGTTAAAAGCATGTTGGACCACAGAACCATATTTCTGTGGCACGGATGGAATAAACTGCAATTACCTTTCAACTTAAAATAAATATTAGGTTTGTGAAAGTAGCAATGTGAAATCCCTTATGAACACAGATCTGAGGTTTATCCTACCTTTTATTTTCACTAGATTGTGGATTTTTGCTAGAAAACCACAGGCAACTTTGGTTTGTGGTATGTTTGAGCTAATTAAAGGTAAATAAATAGATAAAATAAGGAGAAATATTCAATTACATATAATGAGAGAACAGAGTGAATGTGAATGCTGCTTAGTATTAAATTACTTTCATTCTTTTAAAAAAAATCTGGATAGATTCAAGAAGTAAAGTAAGACCGAGGGGAAAATATAAATTAATCAATAACACACTTCTGCGATAGAATGTTTTTGACTACCACAGACCTACTCATAGACTTTAAGGCCCGAGGGGACCATCATGATCATCTAGTCTGTAATAGGCCCATCAGGGCTGGCTCCAGGGTTTTGGCCGCCCCAAGCAGCCAAAAAAAAAAAAAAAAGCCACGATCGTGATCTGCGGCAGCAATTCGGCGGAAAGTCCTTCGCTACAAGCGGGAGTGAGGGACCGTCTGCCGAATTGCCACTGAATAACTGGACCTGCCGCCCCTCTCCGGAGTGACCGCCCCAAGCACCTGCTTGCCAAGCTGGTGCCTAGAGCCGGCCCTGAGGCCCATACCCTTTGGCTGAGTTACTGAAGTCCTCAAATCTTGATTTAAAGTCTTCAAGTTCCAGAGATTCCACCATTTACTCCAGTTCAAACCAACAAATGACCTGTGTCCCATGCTGCAGCAGGGCCACCCACAGGGGGTGGCAAGTGGGGTAATTTGCCCCAGACCCCGCAGGGGCCCCGTGAGCCCTGGCCCGGCGGTGGTCTGGGTCTTCGGCGGCGGGTGGCCCTTCAGTGCTGCCGAAGAGGTGGAGCGACTGAAGGGCCCCCCCACCGCCAAAATGCCGCCGAAGACCCAGACCGCCGCTGGGTGAGTACAAGCACCGCAGCTCCCCCGCTTTGCCCCAGGCCCCCTGAATCCTCTGGGCAGCCTGTGCTGCAGAAGAAGGTGGGGGGAAAACCAATCTGACCTAGGGGGAAATTCCTTCCCAATGCAAAATATGGCGATCAGTTAGACCCTGCGCATGTGGGAAAGATGCACCAGCCAGACACCTGGGAAAGAATTCTCTGCATCACTCAAAGCCCACTCCATCTAGTGCCCCATCTCTGGCAGTTGAGATATTTGCCAATTGCAGTCATGGATGGGCCATATGCCACTGTAGGCAATTTCATCATACCATCCCATCCATAATCTTGTGTAGCTCAGTCTTGAAAAAAGTTAGGTGTTTTCTCCCCCCACTATTCCCCTTGGAAGGCTGTTCCAGGACTTCATTCCTCTGATGGTTGGAAATCTTCAGCCATTTCAAGCCTAAACTTGCTGATGGCTTTTGTTCTTGTGCCAACACTGGCCTTTAACTCAAATAATTCCTCTCCTGCCCTGGTGTTTATCCCGCTGATGTATTTATAGAAAGTAATCATATCTCCTCTCATTCTTCATTTTGTTAAGCTAAACAAGCCAAACTCCTTAAATCTCATTTTGTAAGGTAGGTTCTCCATTCCTCTGATCATCCTAGTAGCCCTTCCCTGCACCTGCCTCAATCTGAATTCACCTTTTTTAACATGGGAGACGAGAACTGCACACCATATTCCAGATGAGGATTCACCGGTACCTGGTATAAGCTTTTCGCACGGATGCACCACATTGGCAGCTCAGAATCATCCTGTTATTGACCAATACATCCTTGTCTTTCTCCTCCTCTGTCACTTTCAACTGATACATCCCCAATTTATAGCAAAAATTCTTGTTGTTAGTCTATAAGTGAATGACCTTGCACTTCACCACAATTAAAATTCATCCCATTTCTATTAATCTAGTTTTCAAGATCATCCAAATCTTGTCTGATATTCTGATCTTCCTCTCTACATCAGTTTTTTTGTTTTTGTTTTTATTTTTTCAAAGAAAGAGATCAGGTTGGTTTGGCCGATCTACTTTTTGTAAAACCATGTTGTATTTTATCCCAATTCCCAACTACCTCTATGTCCTTTACTACTATCTCTTTCAAAAATTGTTCTAAAATCTTGCATACAAGTGAGATCAAACTAACAGGCCTGTAATCTCCCAGATCACTTTTTTCCCCATTCTTAAATATAGGCTCTATATTTGCAATTCCCCAGTCATAGTATATCACCCTTGAGTTTACAGAATCATTAAAAATTCTTGCTATTGGGCTTGCAATTTCAAGTGCCAGTTTCTTTAATATTCTTGGATGGAGATTATCCAGGCCTTCCAATTTAGTCCCATTAAGATATTTGAATTTGGCTTCCACTTTGGATGTGGTAATTTCTACTTTAATATCCTCATTCCCATTAGTCACCC
Source organism: Chrysemys picta bellii (assembly GCF_011386835.1). Classification (NCBI taxonomy): domain Eukaryota; kingdom Metazoa; phylum Chordata; order Testudines; family Emydidae; genus Chrysemys; species Chrysemys picta. Next base: position 74,248,101 of record NC_088795.1, on the reverse strand, counting down.
TGCCACTGCCCCTAAGCTCCTCATTACCCTTATTAAATACTGAGGCAAAGTATTCATTTAGGTGGGCCATACCTAGATTATCTTTAAACTCCACCCCATCCTCAGTGCTTAGTGGTTCCACTTCTTCTTTCCTTGGTTTCTTTTTATTTATATGGCTAAAAAACCTTTTGCTATTGGTTTTAATTTCCTTTGCAAGGTCCAACTCTGCTTGGCTTTTGGCAGTTTTCACTTTTCCCCTATGCTTTCTGCCCTCCAACTCGTAGCTTTCCTTGCTGATCCATCCCCTCTTCCATTCCATAAAACCAGTTATGTGCATATTTGGCACCCACCAAATGAATAATGTTAATGTGAGCAGACACAGCTTTCTGGAGTCTTTTTCTATGAGATGTGGCTTGTTCCTGCTTTCAATGCTATGTTAATGAATGCCAACGAGACTATAGGCTGTATTTTAACTTTTTGTTTACTTCACTGGACATGTGCTGAGAGAGCAGTAAGTGCCATTCCCATGGTATAGTGCTTACCACATGTACTTAAAAGGTCCATACTTACACAATTAATCACATTTTTCAAAATTATTTGCTTTCCCACATTCAACACAATAGGCCTTTGTTATATTTTACAGCTTCAGCATAAAAGAAACATACTAGCTACTAAAACACTATAATGGCATAACTTTGGCCACAATAAATAGCTAAGTTTTAATATGTCTGGACTGCAACAGTCTCCTGATTATCCAAGATGGTGATGGATAAATCCCCACTGAAAATAGAGAATAAATAGGGAATGTAGTGGTGACTTTTTGTGAGGAAGGAAATGTACTGGAAAGCTCAGCTGAGAGTTAGAGACGATAATTAATTGTATAGCCATGGAGGAGATGGAAGAGGCCAAAATACTGAAACATCAGCAAAGGAAGATTCCAGCTAAACTGCAATGGAGGAGATGCTAGGCATGAGGAGTGGATCTGAGTGGTACAACAGATGGGATATAATGGTAATCTGAGCCAGGCAGTGGTGACTGGGTTTATTTTTGTTATATAATAATTCAATAGCTATGTAAAGAGCTAAGAAGTGGGTCACTGGAGTGAAAAATTGAAGGCAGTCTTGTTGATCTTGTTAGCATTTAACGATGGATGGTGATGGAGAATTGCTTGTGAGATCTGGTGGGAGCACAGCATAAGTTGGTATGGATGCAGGAATACTTAGAGTTATGGTATAAAAGCTCTAAGATTTTAGGCACCTCTGTGTGTATTTTGCAATGAACTATTGAACTGTTGGTTTTAATTGGGCTATTGCTTGTGCTGATAGTGTGTGAAAAAGTAGGGGGAGAGGTTCACTGGCTAATTGGCTGTTTTTATGTGATGCTTCATTGTCCTAACTTCCATTTTTAGTATAACTTTCCACATGATGAATCTTCAGCTTCAGAGAACTATAATGGAAAGGAATTATGTAATTTGCAAGATGTGATACATACTGTATCTGGGGTCAGAGTTTATGCATGGAGTGCTAACTTACTGAGAATCTCAAATGCCAAATGGTTCATGTTGAGATTAAGACAACGTGGCACTACACCAGGAGAATAGAGGTTTCATGAGTCACAGGTAAGGCATTTAGACTGGTTAGCATTCTGCAAGCAGGAAGCTCAGGAATATGTAGTGCAGGAATAGCCAACTGCCCTATCAATAATAAATATTATAGCATTGCACACAAATCACTCCAAACACTGCAGTATGATTGCTCTTAGCTATATTGTATGGACCATTACTGTAGACTGTTGTATTACTTTTCTGATAAGTGTTGCTAACTCTCACAATATTTGGTGATTTTTATAGAGCCTGAGCTCCAGGAGGCAAGTGATTAGGTGAGAATGTCATCTTTCTTTTTTTCTTGTAAGTAAGTTTCTATTCATCATGCTTGCAGATATCAGCTTGAAAATGTGACTCAACTGCACCCTAAACCCAGAAGGCAAACAAAGAGCAATCACAATTTATTCCTAGTTTAAATATCATGAGTGGGGGTTTTATTCACATTTTTGCATCTTATGATTCTTCAGCTCTTGGGTTAGCAGTACAGTAATGTTTGCTGCCCGGGATCTTAAAGTAATCCATGGACACACTTGAAAGGCTCATAGAGTTGTGGAATAGGCAGTGGTATGTGATCACTCAGGACCACTTTCCTGCCTTAGATGCGACTCTAGCGCTTCACATTTCTATCAAACCCAACATGCAATGGAATGTGTGTCACAGTATATCCTATGTGGCAAAGTTCCTCCTCTACCTTGGTGGGTCCTGCGCTTATTGGCGGATTTGCTCACCTCAGTGATCTTCCCCTCTGGTGGAACCCACAGTCTGGGTCAATTCCTCCTGTGTCTGATCAGGAGTTGGGAGGTTTGGGGGGAACCTGGGCCCACACTCTACTCCTGGTTCCAGCCCAGGGCCCTGTGGATTGCAGCTGTCTATAGTGCCTCCTGTAACAGCTGCATGACAGCTACAACTCCCTGGGCTACTTCCCCATGGCCTCCTCCAAACACCTTCTTTATCCTCACCACAGGACCTTCCTCCTGGTGTCCGATAATGCTTGTACTCCTCAGTCCTCCAGCAGCACACCCTCTCACTCTCAGCTCCTTGCACCTCTTGCTCCCAGCTCCTCACACACGCGCCTCACTGACTAACTGGGAGGCTTTTAACTAGTTCCAGCCAGTCCTTGATTGGCTTCACGTGTCCCAATCAATGTAGCTATCTCCACTGCCTTCTAGAAGGATCTTAATTGGCCCCAGGTGTCTTGATTAACCTGGAGCAACTGCCATTTGGTTACCATGGTACCAGGGATTTGTTTAGCCTGGGGCTAACATACCTGTTCCTCACTACTTTACTGTAGCCATCTGGCCTTGCCCCATCACATATCCCTCCTCTTCCCACCCCCACCGCTCAACACCATAGGGTTGGGCAACTTGGGATGCCAGGCAGTGTGTTCGTGATAGACCATCAGCGTTGGCGTGGTGGCATCCAGCCCTGTGCCGTATGCAGAACTGGAATGGTTGGAGGGATAAGAACCACCTGGAGACCCTTGCATTCTTTTCCTTATTTCTCTGCATCCACTGGAGGGGCGCATGGTCCGTCACAAGAGTATATCGCTGGCCTAAGAGGTAATAACGCAGTGTCTCCATGGCCCATTTGACAGCAAGGCATTCTCTCTCGACTACTGCATACTTCTGTTCTCTTGGGAGCAGCTTTCTGCTTAGGTAGAGGATCGGGTGTTCTTCTTCTCCAATCATTTGCAACAGAACCGCCCCCAACCCCACCTCGGAAGCATCTCTTTGTAAAATAAATTCCTTGTTAAAGTCCGAGGCTATGAGTATGGGGTCATTACACAGGGCCGTCCGAAGGTCTATGAATGGCCCCTCTGCTGCGTCAGTCCACTTCACGATGTCTGGACCTCGAGCCTTCACCAGGTCCGTTAGAGGACTTGCCCTAGTGGTGAAGTGGGGAATAAAACGTCGGTAGTAGCCTACCACACCTAGGAACGCACGGACCACTTCTTTCGGGTCGGCCGGGGCCAGTTTTGAATTACTTCTAGCTTATTAGTTTGGGGTTTCACTATACCCCTTCCTACAATATATCCCAGGTACCTAGCCTCTGCTAGCCCTATGGCGCATTTATCAGGATTAGCAGTGAGGCCAGCCCGCCTTAAGGTGCGTAGTACTGCCTCAACTTTCTCCAAGTGGGTTCCCCAGTCTGGCATATGGATGACGACATCATCTAGGTATGCAGCTTCATAACTAGTATGGGGGCGCAGCAGCTTATCTATGAGGCGCTGGAATGTGGCTGGGGCCCCAGGTAACCCAAAAGGGAGGACGGTGTACTGGAATAGCCCATGGGGAATGCTGTCTTTTCTTTAGCTTCTTTGGTCAGGGGAATCTGCCAATACCCTTTTGTCAGATCCAGTGTAGTCAAGAATCGGGCACTCCCAGTCAGTCAACCAGTTCGTCGATGCATGGTATGGGATATGCATCAAATTGGGATACTTCATTCAGTCGGCGAAAGTCATTACAGAATCTCATGGTACCGTCAGGTTTAGGCACTAGAATGATTGGACTGCACCATTGACTGTAAGATTCTTCAATAGCCCCTAATTCTAACATTTTCTTTACTTCAGCCTTGATTTCTTCTCTTTTGGCTGCTGGGATTTGGTAGGGTCTCAGTGTTACCTTGGCTCCGGGGATCATGCGGATATGGTGATAGGTCTCAGTCATCCGCCCCGGTTTTGTAGAGAACACATCTCAGTTGCGATTAATCATGTCGGCTGCCTCGATCTTTTGGATTGGCGTCAAGTCGGGTGATATCCTCACTTGCTCGTGTAAGTTATCCTCCTGGGGAAGGGTCTCCTGGGTGACTAAGCATGCCTCTTGATCATGCCAAGGTTTTAGAAGATTGATGTGGTAAATTTGCTCCGGTTTCCTGCGGCCTGGCTGCCGCACCTTATAGTTTACCTCTCCCACGGCTTCAATCACTTCATAGGGTCCCTGCCACTGGGCCAACAGCTTGCTTTCTGCTGTGGGCACCAGGACCATTACTCAATCCCTTGGTTGGAACCATCAAAGCTTTGCTTGGTGGTTATAATGGGTTCGTTGGGTCTCCTGTGCTTTCTCCAAGTATTCCCATACAATGGGTGTAACTTGGGCTATCCGATCCCTCATCTGTAGTACATGCACGACTATGTTCCTTCCAGGATTTGGCTTCTCTTCTCAGGCTTCTCTGGCTATATCCAATATGCTCCGGGGATGGCGCCCATATAGTAGTTCGAACGGAGAGAAACCTGTGGAGGCTTGTGGGACTTCCCGGATGGTGAACATGAGGTAAGGCAAAAGGGTATCCCAATCTTTACCATCCCGGCTCACCACTTTCCTGATCATGGCCTTGAGGGTCCTATTGAACCTTTCCACAAGGCCGTCTGTTTGTGGGTGGTATACAGAGGTCCATAGGGCTTGTACATGGAGCAATGCACAGAGATCTTTCATCAACTTGGACATGAAAGGTGTCCCTTGATCAGTCAGTATCTCCTTGGGTAGCCCAACCCGGGAAAAGATCTGTACTAGTTCCTTAGCTATTGTCTTGGAAGCTGTGTTGCGTAGGGGGACGGCTTCTGGGTATCGGGTTGCATAGTCTAGTACAACCAGCACATGTTGGTGTCCTCGAGCTGTCTTCTCTAGGGGCCCAATCATATCCATGGCTATGCATTCAAATGGTACCTCTATTATTGGAAGAGGTATCAAAGGTGCCTGCAAGTGTGGGCGAGGGCTATGTAGCTGACACTCTGGACAAGAGGTGCAGTATTGCCTGACATCTTCACGTACTCCTGGCCAGAAGAACCTCCGCAAGATCCGTGCCTGGGTTTTCTCTACCCCTAGGTGTCTTCCAAACAGGTGACTGTGGGCGAGGCTCAATATGGCTTTTTGATGTTTTCGTGGCACCAGAAGTTGATGTATCTCCTGCTCCTGCATTTGCACCACACAGTACAGGAGATCTTTCTTCACTATAAAGTAGGGTCCTGGACCCTGGACCTTCCCCTCCACTGGTATCCCATCTATCTCAGCCACCTCTTTCCTGACGTTATCATATCTAGAGTCCTCTGACTGGTCCCGCCCGAAAGTCTCTTTCCCAGGACTAACCTGCCTGTGCTCCCAGGGGCCAGCTTCTGCTTCTTCCAATGTCTCGTCGCCATCACGGCTGGGGCCAGCCTCCAGCTCACCTTCCGTGTTGGTAGTTTCTCTGATGGCTGCTCGTGTCCATTTGCCTACTAGCGCAGTCTTCTGGCCCTGGGTCAGGATCCGGGTTCCCAAGGCCTTCACGGCCTTCCTTTCTTTTTTTGTCTTCTGAGCCTTTTGGGGGGCTGAGAATGGATCCTGAGAAAACTCAGAAAACATTGGGGGTTGACATTCCCCCAATGATGAGTCGCTGCCAACAGGGTCCCCACCTCCCTCCAGCCTCTCCAGGGGCAGTAAATTATCAAACCCTGGATAGTCCCTCCCAATGACTACAGGATATGGGAGTTTAGGAACTACACCCACTGTCACCTCAATGGGGTTCCCCTGAACCTCTATCTCCACTGGGATGGTGGGGTAATGGCTCACGGCCCCATGCACGCAAGTCACTGCTACGCGTTTGGCTTGTAGCAGCTGGCTACTTTTTACCAGCTTACCCGATATAAGGGTGATGGCACTCCCCGAGTCCACAAGCACTGTAGTCTCTGCTCCATTTATCTTCACTGTCGTGGTGTAGTTATGCGGGGCTAATGCGATGCCCGCAAGATGGATAAGGGAGCACGGGACCTCCCAATCCCCCAAGTTGCATTGCATAGGCTCCTCGGTGCTGGGACACTGTGCTGCTATATGTCCCCACTCCCCACATGCATAACATCTATAATTGTTTCTAATCATTCCCCTATCATGTGGGTTAGGGGGTTTAGTCCCAGGGTTCCCCCCACTCAGGCCAATCCCTTCCTTCTGGGGTCTCCACTGGTTTTCAGCCCCCCTCTTCCTCCACCTAGGACTCTCCAGAGGGTTGGCTGTCCCACCTCACTACTGTCCTCACTACTTTACTGTAGCCATCTGGCCTTGCCCCATCACACCTAGTATTATGTGAATCTGACATTAAGTGTCCCAGCAGGGCCGGCTCCAGCATTTCTGCCGCCCCAAGCAAAAAAAAAAAAAAAAAAAAAAAAAGCTGTGATTGGCGGCGGCAGTTCAGCGGCAGGTCCTTCACTCCTAGAGGGAGTGAAGGACCTGCCGCCCCTCTCCCTTGGCCGCCCCAAGCACCTGCTTGTTAAGCTAGTGCCTGGAGCCGGCCCTGTGTCCCAGACACCATTATGTACACTAGAGCTGCCAAGAATTCATAGGGAAAGTGCCATGGAGGTTTCATATAGATCCACTGAACCTCAGGTTCATTTTAAGCTAGAGAGAGGAATTGCTTCGTGAGAAGTGATGCAGGGGACAAAGATATGAAGGCCCAATGTGTATTGAAAGATCTCATAGCACTAAGTGCCTTAACGTTCTTTCTTGAGTTTCAAAATCTGGTGGTATTTTGTTACTTATACATTTCGATAGGTAGGAAAAATTATCAGACACCTACTAACCAGAGGCCAGTACAAAAAATGAGTAGGATGTAAGGCCCAAGATCAACATAGTGATCAGAAGCCCAGCACCTCCCAGGGACTGGGAAATTTGAGGATAATGGGATTCCAATGAGTGTGCAATCCCTGTACCCCACTCAAGGGCTCTGTCTTTTGTATCCTCTTCTAGCTATGCAGGAGTCTGATATATTCATATCCTCTGGCTAGTTGTGGAGTATGACGCGTTTGAAGTCCTCTATCTGTCTCTGACTGCTGGAAAGGAGATGGTACTGTCTTCTCCCCCTGCCTTCAATTGAGTGGTTTTTTTTTCAAGCCCTGCCCATACGATTTCATGTTGCTTTTCAGACAGAGAGACAAGGTGGGTGAGGTAATGACTGACACAGCTATAAGTACACTGCTTTACAAATAGGTTATATATAATGTGTTTGTGAGTGTCATTGTCAGGGTAAGGACCTACTGAGTGAGTGTGTGTGTGTGTGTGTGTGTGTGCGCACACGTGCACACACAGTGGGTCTTTACCTTGACAATTATACCCTTACAAGCCCACCTATCCAAACTTATTCCTGGCCTACAAACACTCTTTCAGCTCCCCTAATCCTTTTATTTCCAAAATGACAATAAGTTTAGTCCAATTCCCCACCCCAAACCTTCCAGAATTATTTTAATCTGTCCCATTACCATGATGAGCACCCTCCACTCCAGATACCACCCACTTTTAGATCTTCGGTGCAAAGTACTACTTAAGTGCAAGCTGTTATTTAACATATATCTTACTATCATTGTTCTACAATTGTTCTACAAATGCTATCCTAATGCAAGCACAGTGGTATTGGAACAAAATCCCTGCTACTAGAAGTAGAAATCATACTGATATCCACAATGGTGTGACCGTAGCAAAGCACCGCTAATGCCATAAGATTGAAGCCTTTTATAAGACAGGTTCTTTGTGAGCAAAAGAGAAAACAAAGTCAACTCACCCAGATCAAATGAGTGCTGAAGACAAACCTGCCTGACAGATGTATTCTGTAGGCCTTGTATCCCAGACTATTGACTTCAACGGAACCAAGATTTGTTCTTTTGCATAGCACTTTTTGGGGTTTTGTTATTGTTGTTTTTTTAATACCGCCGTACTTTGCTCAGGGCAAAGGAAAATGGCAACTTAAAAACATGAGCTGCTGTGGCTTAGAAGAACGTGAGTAGAAACAGCAAGTTAAAACATGTGGATGCCTGACTGAGCAAGCAAAGGAACACAAACAAAAGTAGGGGTCGCTTTTGCATTTTGTACAGCCAAAGCTTACTCGGTAATAGGTGTGAGAGGTAAAAAGGGGATTCAAAAAACAAATCATAAAAATTGGTTTCCTCATTCTTAAAGGGACAAGGAACTCAATATTTGTCATTGGGCATTCTGCATAAGGTTATGAGGGCAGAATTTGGCCTCTAGTTATTTTTCTTCCACTTTGTTCAAATATGTATCTACACTATATACGTGTTTAAATAAATTATAGCTAATAATGAATTGCAAGCAATGCATTAATTGAAAGGTTCCAGTGAACTTATTACAGAAGCAAACTCCAGGTGACAGTGAGAACCTCAGGATCATATGCAGGTTGCTCAGTAATCCTTTTCATTATTCTATAGATTATATGGAGATGGCTGCCAATTTTAATGGTGAAAGCTATTGTGTTTAGCATAGGAATGTATCTTGGATAGTAAAAACTGTAGCTGTCAACACTTTTATAAGACTCTTAGTCACTAGGAAAGTTGGGCCTATACATTTTGTGGGAAGTTGTTTGAACTGATTTTAAACCCCCAAGAGGCAAGGATGTGAAGTAAAATCTTTAATTTATAAATTGACACTGCATACACCAATTTCAAGGTTTTCTGACATGGTGAGTCAATGAAATTACACCAGGAATGGACTTGGCCCTGTAGTTCTAAATAACAATTTGGTTTTTGCATCTTACTTTAATGGTTTAAGCCAGGGATTAGGAGGCAGGACGCTTGGATTCTGTTCTCAGCTCTGCTACTAATTCATTGTGAGACCTAAATAAGTCACAACCACATCAGGAAGACTGGGCACTCTCAATAAAACCCCACAACAACATTCTCAAAAGCTTGGGTGCCATATACAAAACAGAAATTGAACCAATATAGTCAGTCTCATCTCTTGAGGAGATGATAGTACATCCTGCATCCAGCTGCCTGTGGTCACCAAAGGAAATACTGCACTTGGAGTCACAAGAGGTTTCTGTAACGTCAGGTCCCAGGTGGCACATGGATTTATTTTCTTTTTAATTTAGTGTGAGCTGCCTGCCATGGAGGCTACTTTCACCTGGGTCAACCCCTTAATGAAGCAGGGAGTAATATTGAACTGAGCAGAGGCCATCACCCAGAATTCACATGCTGTTTATTGGTGATGTAGAGGTCCTCCCAGACGCATCAAATAGGCCATCAAATTAGTTTGATTTTTCCATCATTTTACAGTGATTACTTCCTGAAGACATTATCCTCACTAGGATACATACCAGCTATTTGAGTTGGCTTTCATATTTGCTTCTCACTGTTCACAGATCAATTTGCATTTAACAGCAGATCATCAGTATGATTTATTAGCAGTCCAATAATGTAGGATCAGTGTTCTAGTTTACTTTGTTTGTTGTATGTTTGGTTGCTTTATTACTTTTTGGTAATGCTGCAATAAAGAAAACATCCTGGTGCTTTTTCTATTTGTTTTATTAAACCTCTTTGCTGCAGGGTATTTGGCGGTTGTCAAATAGGCTCTCTTTTAATATACCAGCTGTACTTCATACTCATTCATTTCCTTTATCCTCAATAAATATAACAAACTTATATATATTCCTCAATAAACTAAACAAACTTCTTATTATAATTAACTTTTAATGCAATATTTGTATATTTAATACAATACTTTAGAAACTGCTATTTTTGTATTGGGCCTTGGATTACAAAATCTTGGAGTTACAAAATTGCATGTTTGATATATCTTGTAAATGTGTTTTTCAGAACCAATTTACATTCATATGCACATAAAGTTCCCATGGACATAGAATTTACAAAATATTATAGTTATAGTTGTCCGTAAAAAGTTAATAGATAGACATGTAGACTTTTACTAGATTATTCTTTCATTGCTATCAACATAGTTTACACAGGTTTGGTATAAGAAAATAGATATGAAGATAAATATGAAGCTTTTCACCATTCCAATTCACTTCCCAGCATGTTATAGTATCTCCTGCATTCACAGCCTTTTCTCCCTGTACATATTTACCTTGATTTTTGTCCTGGGTCTGATTCTCATTTAGACTGAGTCACCTATGAGTATGTCTATGTTGCAGCTGGAAGCGAGCCTCCATCTGGGAGGTAGACAGTCTCAAACTAGCTCAGCTTGAGCTAATTCCCTAAAAATAGCTGTGAGGACGTTGCTCACCCCAGCCCTGGGTTCTGAGCTCAGGCACCCAGCAACATCGCCACTGCCATTTTTATTGTACTATCTTGAGTTGAGCTATTGCTAGTCTGTATACCAAGGCTGGGAGGCTTGACCCCAGCTGCAGTACAGACATAACTTCTAAGCCATACAGGGTAAAGAGGCCTTAGTAGAAAGAGAATTGCACCCTTGAAGTTCACTGAGAATATATGTGCATCAAGCACAGTAGTGTTTCGTATGCACAGCTTGTAACAAATTGTAATGTGGGTAAAGATGAGGCACTCATCAAGTTAATCCCTTGCTCTTTGGGTGTCCTTTTACACAAGGCATAATAAATCATTGCTACATTTTCCAAGGTTTGGGAAATAAGACACTTCCACCAGCATACATCAGGGGCAACTATAATGAGGTCAACTGAGTTACACAATTGTAAAGCCCATTTAAGTGAAAGGGGAGTCAGTTCTTGGATCGCTAATAATACTGTCAATTAATGCAGTTATTTCTCAAATGTAGGACTCTTTTTTTCATATCAGTGTGCATAACACCTTCATAAACATGACTTAGAGATCAGCTCCTCATTAATTCTCCTGTTAGGTGGGCTGGGCACAGCAGACCTACATATCAGAATCTAATGGTGGCTGCATAGTTTGGAGGTAGGGAGCCCCTTTCTCCCTGTTCCCAGGAAATCAGAGGTCCTTACAGTGTATTCAGGGTCGGAAGCTCCAGAAAGTGATATACATTTGAAACAAGGAGCTCTGCAAGACTCACTGGAGGATTTAAATGGATCTCACTGCACCATAACAGCTAAACAGTCCAACAAAAGCTCATGGGTCCTATTTATAGGATAGAAGTATTTCCATTCTCCTATTCTGTGATAGGAGGATGGGACCCAGGCCTGTGGATTAAAGGAAAGTGGATTGCCTACTGTTTTGCACCAATTTTTCTACTATGAAATTATAAAATTGTTAAGATTACTAATCTATACTTGTTAAGTATCAGAGAGGTAGCCGTGTTAGTCTGGATCTGTAAAAAGCGACAAAGAGTCCTGTGGCACCTTATAGACTAACAGAAGTATTGGAGCATGAACTTTCGTGGGTAAATACGCTCCAATACTTCTGTTAGCCTCACCTTTTTATGCATTTCTACTCATAAACCACTGGAGATATTTTTTGAGCCCTACAAAATTGGCATTGGCATCTTTCCACATACACTAAATGCTGAAGATCTGGAAATGAGCAATCAAAATGATCATTTCCACCCTCCGTTTGTATCATAAATTCAATAATATCAATATTTTCCAGTCTTTTCCTTCCTTTTCAGTGAATTGTTTTTTATATGCAAGCTCTATCTGCAGCTATTATTGCCTTAAATATCACTAACATAAGAACATCCATACTGGGTCAGACCAACGGTCCATCTAGCCCAATATCCTGTCTTCTGACAGTGGCCAATGCCAGATGTCCCAGAGGGAATGAACAGTACAGGTAATCATCAAGTGATCCATCCCCGGTCGCCCAGTCCCAGCTGCTGGCTTCTGGCACTACTACAATACTCTATAATATTTTTGTATGTAGTCTGTTAATTCTAGTCTATATTGGTTTTTATACAGTTCCCATTACCATAGTACCTTAGTGCCTTCTATAATTAAACATACTTACAGGATTACTTAAATTGTTACCAATTCCTCTCTTCTCCACCTGCCCTGGAGAGGAGTTAGTTATGGATTTATTTGACTTCTGATCCTTTCTACTCTCCCCTCCTCCCCATAAATGCTTGTAAAGTTGTCACTTAGTGGGAAAGCAAAGAGAAAGAAAGAAATTTTATATTTGAACATGAAAATGCTGAGTTCTCTGGTTGCTCTTCATTCCCACAGAAGTGAGTTCCATAGTCTCATGCCATTTGCAAAACAGCCAAAATCTCTAGCATATCACAAGCTTCACCCAGGAGTTAGAAAGTTCTATAGATCCTGAGGAGAGTCTTGAAAGATGAGGCGGTCTCTTAGGTATCCTGGTCCCAGTTCACTGAAGGTCTTGAAAATAAGGACTGAAATCTTAAATTGACAGCACGTCCAATTGGGAGCCAATGTAGAGCACAAAATACAGAGATGATATGCGCTCAATGATATTGCTTGTTAAGGTGGGGGAGGGGCTACATTCTGGACCATTAGTTGCTTTTTCAGTGCCAGTGCTTTCAATACAATATAACAGTCCAATATAGAGGTACCAGACATGTGTAACCGAAGCCAGGTCAAGGTCATCATCAGAGAAGATGGAGAACAGTCTCCTGCATAACCCTATACTGTAGATAGTGTTTACTGCAGTCATTGTGCAAACTTTACAGTCTGGGACTCAAGGACCCTGATAGAGTGACTATAGGATGGAAGCAAACCCTTCCCAGTCTCTACCTCTTCCTATCAATACAAGCTTCACCTTGCCCAGGTTTACTTCATTCAATTATTATTCATATCCTGATGTTGGCTAGTCATTGGGACAGCAGAGTGATGGCAGTGTTTGCATAATGTGTATGTTCCTTGACTATCTGGTGTGTATGGGAGGAGGCTTTGTTTTAATTTTTTGGTACATTATTTCTCATTTTTGAAATGTTTGCAAGTCTGAAAAGTAAATAATGCTTTAATGTTGTGTGTGGAAGAAAACTTAGAATATCAATCACCTGGCTAGCTTTTTCAAATGGGAACAGTAATGTAGAGGTTTTACAATAATGGACATGCAGAACAATTATGTATATTCTTATGCACTGAAAGGATCTATATTGTTTATATAATAATAGTCTAGTGTGTGCTTTTTGTTCCTGCCATGGTTTCTAACCAGAGATTTGGAAAGAGTATCAATGAGTAACACTTTGCCAATCATCTAATAAATAACATAAATTCTCAACCTAACCATCTAATGAATAAATGACTCACAAAATGACTGGAACCAATGCCATCAATCAATCTCATATACCCAATATGTAAGCTATTTAAATGGAGCAAAACATGTGGTAGTAGTTTAAAAAAAATCCTTTGGAAAACTTTGTACAATGGTGCTTAAATAGGAGCTAATCTTTGACATGATCCGATATGAAGAGAGTGAGAGAGATTTGTTTCCTTCCAATCTAATTATAAAGTCTGCCTTTTAAAGAGCCTTTTCCAAATCTCGTACATTCTATTAAAAGTGCAATACTTAGATGCACAGAAATTGCATAGGTTATATCTTTGTCAAAGATAATACTGATGGTGTAACAGAAAAACAACCAGTATGTGAATTTAGGGACTACCCCAGGACCTCTCTCCGGATCATCAGTCCTAATCATCCACAAAGGGAGTAAGGGAGCATAACATTCCCTTGAGCGGGCTACCTGTAATGTGGGTTGCAGCATGGGAGGGAAAGCAGGCTCTGCAGAGCTGCTCTGCTTTTCCATCCCACATGTGAATGGGGACGGGGACTGTGCAGGGCCTGGGCTCTGCCCCCTCTTCCAATGTGCTGTCCACCATCCTTAGCTACATTGGATGATGTATACTGTGCCAGCTATCAGTTTGACACTCTACTTCCTCAGTGAAGAAGGAAGAAGACTACGAAACAGAACGTGACAGCATCACAATTTGTTTCTTTGGAAAGCACAACAATACATTGCCACTTACTCAGAGCAGATCATACTGTGATGAGCTCATTTAAAATGTCTTCATTAGATCCTGACACTGTAAATAGATGCACCAGTGTGGACTCTTAAGCCAATGCAAAATCCTAATCATCTTCACCTTTTTCCAGCAGTGGGGCCTTAGTTAACAACATTTCCAGTGTTACCTGAACTCACTCTTAATCTCAGCTTCAACTCAAAGTTTTATAGCTCAATGAAATGAAAATGCAGGAAATTGTTTTAAAATATGGATGGTTTTTCTTGCCTTTGCTTAGTAGAAGAGGAGAAACAAAATTAGAACTGGCGTATATGGATATGAAAAATGTGTTCTTGTAAGAGATGATTTATTCTAAATGTTAGCAATAGCAACATTTATGTGAGCTCTATGCATCAAGGTTGATGTGGAAAATGGAGTCCAACCCTGGAAACATGCATGTAAAACTCCTCTTGACATCAAAGGGAGATGCACACATGGTCTCACTGTAAAATCAGCCTATGCTTTCTTTTAAGACTGTTCTTGTATATGTCATAATATTCTTTTTTGGATTTTTTTCTGTCTATAAGTCCCCCAAGCATATTCAATAGACAATGTCAAGTAGTCTACGGAGGAGCTTGGATACCTCAGTCATAAGAATGGTATGTAAAACTAGATTATTCAGTCCCCAAATTTGCTTTTGTTACAAAAAGGTTAATCTTTTCATGAAAAATGTTTAAATGAAGGGTTTTTTCCTTAAAAACCCCTGCAATACTTGCAACCCAAGGTCCTGATCCTCTGACTGACAGCACAAGGGTGCACTGCTGGGATTGTATGCCACCAGTTATTATACCAGGGCCAAACACTGCAGCTATGTACTGCTGTAGAGAAACCAAAGAGTAAGAAGAACAGGAGTACTTGTGGCACCTTAGAGACTAACAGATTTATTAGAGCATAAGCTTTCGTGGACTACAGCCCACTTCTTCGGATGCATCCGAAGAAGTGGGCTGTAGTCCACGAAAGCTTATGCTCTAATAAATCTGTTAGTCTCTAAGGTGCCACAAGTACTCCTGTTCTTTTTGCGGATACAGACTAACACGGCTGCTACTCTGAAACCTGTCAAAGAGTAAGACTGATTTGACATAGGTCACTGTAATTTCATTGTCCAAGCTACATGAAATGGAAAAAATAAACAAACAATGTAAATTGTATAGAATAAACTAGATTTTTAAAAGTCTTTTACTTTAAATCTTAAGTGATTTGGAAATTTCCCCCATAATATCTAAAATCCTTTTTCAAAAGTGGCTTAAGAGTCCCAGACCTGAGTTTCTAAGTAGAGTTGGACAAAAATTTTGGGACAAAACTTTTTTTCAGTGAAAAAATGCAGATTCAGGTCCTCTGAACTTTGTCCACTGAATTTTGTGAACTTGTGTTGATTTCATTGAATAGTTTCAGTCAAGAAAAGCCTTTTAAAATTTAAAAAAACACCCAAAACCTTCTGACATTTTTAAAACAAAACACTGATTTTTTTCAGTTAATTAAAAAAAAATCAAAAGAAAATGTTTTGCTTCAGGTTTAACAAACTGTTGTGTTGGACCTAAAATGTGTGTTTTGTTTTTCACTTTTTGATTCATCAAAATATTTTTAAAATTTTCATTTTGGGTCAACTCAAAATATTTTTTTCAATTTTTCAGAATAGCCAGTGAACCAGAAAATCGGTTATTTGCACAGCTCTGTTCCTAAGTGCTTTTTAAAATTGGACAGGGAGTCACATCACTTAGACAGCACTGGAAATTTTACTCTAGATCAGGGGTGGGCAAACTACAGCCCACGGGCCAGATCCGGCCCATCAGGGCTTTGGATCCGGCCTGCGTGATTGTCAGCCCTGTGGCGCAGCAGGGCTAAGGCAGACTCCCAGCCTGCCCTGACCCCATGCCACTCCCGGAAATGGGCGGCACCATGTCCCTGTGGCCCCTGGGGAAAGGGGGGGCAGAGGGCTCCGTGTGCTGCTCTTGCCTGCAGTCACCTCCCCCCGCAGCTCCCATTGGCCAGGAATGGGGAACCACGGCCAATGGGAGCTTCGGGGGTGGTACCCGCAGGCGAGGGCAGCGAATGGAGCCCTCTGCCCCCCCTCCTCCAGGCACCGCAGGGACATGGTGCCAGCCGCTTCTGGGAGCGATGCAGGTCCAGGGCAGGCAGAGAGCTGGCCTTCTCCCCGCTGTGTGCCACTGCCACCCCGGAGCTGCTCAAGGTAAGCGGCACTGGGCCGGAACCCACACCCCGCACCCCTCCTGCACCCCGCACCCCAACCCCCTGCCCTGAGTCCCCTAACCCCCTGCTGCATCCCTCCCTGCACCCCAAACCCCTGCCCTGATCCCCCTCCTGCACTCCGCACCCCCTCCTGAACCCCTGCCCTAAGCCCCCTCCTGCACTCCGCACCCCTCCCTGCACCCCTGCCCTGAGCCCCCTCCCGCACTCCGCACCCCTCCGGCACCCCAACCCCCTGCCCTGAGCCTCTTCCTGCACACTGCACCCCCTTCCACACCCTGCACTCCCTCCCACACCCCAACCCCCTGCCCAAGCCCTACCTTCATGGCCCTGCATGCAATTTCCCCACCCAGATGTGGCCCTCAGGCCAAAAAGTTTGCCCACCCCTGCTCTAGATCAATCCTACATTTTTTTCAAAAGTAATATATGATTTTTAGCCTGCCAGAGTCTCATTCAGAAAAAATCATTTTTCTCAAATACTTTTTATTTCAAAGAAGTTGAAATTTCAGCATTATATCAATTAGGCATTGACATACACAATGAGGTAAGACTGTCATTTGAGTCCTCAGTTTCACAAAGATAAGAAACACCTGGAAAACAAAAATATGTGGGAAATTTTTAACTGCTCTTGCATTTCTGAAACAGTATAACTAAGAAAAGCAATACCACACTTATATAAGGAAGTCAGGCCCAACTCCTGCAATAAGTAGTCAATATCAAAAATTCCCATTCACTTCAAAGGGGACAGGATTTGACTCTTTATATAAAGATTATAACATACAGTCTTCTCACAAATAAGAGCTATGGTCATACTGTAAATGTAAGCTACACTGCCAAAAAATGTAGATGTGTCCTATTGAGAGAGCTGTGAAAGTTCTGAAATGCCTGAACTTTCCTATGTGAACTTCTAGAAACTCTGAAAATCATAATTAACTTATAATAAACTATTCTAGGGAGAAAACAAAAGCCGTAGCTTGTATTCTGAACTTAGCAGTACACAGAAAGAAAATATCATTTCAGTTGTTGCTTTGCTGCATGAAGGATCTTCTCAAGAGTGTTTGGGAACAAGGCTGTCTGCCACAGCTAATAACTCACTCAGCATCTACCCCTCCAAAATCATAGTGCTTCAACCCCAACTGCGTGCCTGATGAATGTCAAAGCAGCTGATGAGTGGTAATAGCAAGCAGTCTTGGGATTCAGGGGGGACCCTCACCCAACTTGTGGGGTAGAAGAATTTATGAAGATAACATGACATGCTAATATATTTTTACAGCCTAAACAAGATATTTTATGCCAGCTGTGGGCACCACATGTAGTTTATCAATATAACTTTACCCTTGGGGGTTTTTGTGCTTACACACAATATCATTATCACAAAAGGTGAAAGCAAACTGCTCAGTAAAAATATTGTGAACACACAGAAGCTTCCCTGCTTTTTACTCTTGATCTCTTAAATCCATTTTCAATAGCAATAAAAGAAAATCAGCACCTTTGTGTATAGGACTTGAGCCTGGCATTTAAAACCTTTTGTTTATCCTCCATTTCTCCACAAGTCTATATTAGTAAAAGTAAGGCATTCTCCAGACCGCTGTTACTTGCATATTTAATTTTACTTCCACAGACCCTTCTACACTGGCAAATATTAAAACACCTAACATGTCAAAATTATCAAATCTGATTTTGTTAAAAAAAAAAAAGTGTGAAATATTGGGACTTGATGCTGACATATAGTTCTTACTGTTAACTGCTGTAAAGTACCAGCCAAGTTTGAGAACTATATGAAATCTCCTGGAGTTGCAGTACTTCCAGGCCTCATATCACAAGTTTCACAACACTGGTCAATATGTTTCTCACTTCCAAAAATGGTAATGAATGTTTCCTCTTTACTGGTGGAACCATACAATGAGGATGTAAGCAGGGTCTGAATGAGCTCTCCCCTGAGAGCTGGTTGGTGGGGGAAGAGACTTCAGGAGCAAACTGCATTTTCATGAACACACCTACTCTGCATAGATATCCAGCAGACAGGGACTGTGTTGCTCAAAGTGATCAGCTTTGGTTCGTGGTGGGTTACAAATCACTTTAGTTCTGAATGCAGGGGTAATGAAATGTTGTTCTCAGTGTTACCTTTATTGCATGAGTAAAGGGGAACAGAACTGTGCTGAGCCTGTCCTGATTGAAGGGTAATCCATAGTTGAAAGGAACTCGCTAAGCCAGGAACTTGAATGCCAGACCCCTGTGAAAGTAGGAAGGGTGGGGACAGGTATCCCAGCCAGGAGGTGTGGACTCTTCCTAAGGATCCCTGGTCTGGTTTAACCTGTTCCTCCCCACTGTTCAAAGATAGCACTAAATAGGCTCCAGTAGGAGTCTTTTGTTATTTTTAGCGCTCAATAGAGCTGAAATCACTTGTGGTGGGAGCGTGTTTCCTCCCAGCCTGCTTCAGGTTCCCCCACTAAGAGCTGACAATAACTAAAAGGTAAGTGGAATCTTAAGAGACTGACCTGCATAGGTCACAGTAGAGAAGCAGGTGGCAGCAGGTGGGAGTGTCAAGCAGGTGGCCCGTGGGAATGGTGAGCAGCTGGTGGGGCAGCCAGCAGAGCAGAATGGCAGCTGGTGGGAGGCCAGCCAAAGCAAGTGCTCACATGGTGGAGCAAGCAAGGTGCCTTCTTCCCTAGGTGGGAGGTGAACTCACACATATACACCTCTGAACCCTGGGTCCTCACGGACCAGAGACAACCACTGTGAGTGGGGTATGGTGAGGCAGCAAAGAGGAGCACAGTAAAAGAATTTTTGGTTGTAGAACTCAAGAACATGAGGTGGAAGACACTGCCCCGTGCACTCTGAGGTGGGTGTCCTGCTCACAGTTTTATGATTATGAATCCTGCTTGCTGCATTTTCCCTAATTAATATCTGGTGACTTTCCTCCTTTCATTACAAGTTTATTTTCTACACTCAGACTCTGTGCTTGCAAGTGAGGAAGTGTTGCCTCTCAGAGGCACCCAGGGATGGTATGTAATTTTCCCAGGTTACTGGGTGGGGCCTCAAGCCGGTTCTGTGTTGTATTGTTGAAAAGGAACCCCTAGATATTGAACCCAGCCCTGGTTGCTGCTGGAACCATGTGGCAGAAGGGTTACAAGTACTGGAAAAATTTATGATGACTATTTCATTTTCAAAATGCCAAGAAGTATTATTTGACCACCACTACTAAAGTAGTGTGAACTGGGTAATCAGTCATAATATTACTATAGCACCTTCCCTTTTAGGATACCAAAGTCCTTTTCAAACAATAGTAAATTAAGCCTCATTGCTCCTGAGAAGTAGGTAATACATATTAGAGCATAGTCAACTATTCTCAGTGAATAATTTATTCAAAAAAAATTCTCCTGCTTATAATCATAACTCTTCAATGAACATTTATTAATCATAACTCTTCAATGAACATTTTATTCAAGCTAATTTCAACCAATGGGCAGTATAGGAGCTATTCACTTGAGCTATGTCTATGACTAAATGCTACCTGTTGTTTGTGGTGTATGATTGACCACCTAAATTACCAATTGTAGTGACTATCCTGATTGGATGATAGAATGGAGATCCAAAGAAATTTCAAGACAGCCCCTTGTGACACAAAAGCCCAGTTTTTTAGTAAACCAAAAAAATTAGATAATGTTTTGAATTTTTGAAAAAAATGGCCTGTTTCAAACCCTTTAAAAAGAAAACAAATTGAACATTTCGGAACTTTTTTGCAACAGTTCATTTTTTGACCAGTGGAAGTAGCATACTTACTCCTGGAGAAAAGTTATGCTAAGAATAGGTATTCTGAATCAAAGTGAGCTGTTATGTCTTATTTGCATGCTGATAGCTAGTATGCAGAGCACTCTTGCTGCTGCGGCTGTGAGAGCAAACCAGAAAATGTGGGGGTACTTGTTTGTGTGAGGAAGCTCTCTTCCATACATTTTAAAAGCTTGATTTGTGAAAGGTAACCCCATATTTAGCGGTTGTACCAGCTCCAAACAAAGCTGGATGTGGAGGACAGAAACAAAACTATAAAAGTAGTTTCAAATATATTTCACTTGTTCAACAGTTGTTCTACTGTTGCTTGGCACAGTCATGGCAGAGAGGGAGATGGGAGACACAGGAATGAATGAACTAACTAATTAATGAAATTGCTACTGGTCAGGAGTGCTGGAACATTTTGTATACTGGGGGTGCTGACAGCCATTGAACCAAACTGTAAGCCCCGTATATCAGTGCCGCCCACCACTGCTGTATATGATGGAAACCACTTCAAGCCCAGGGGTGTGGCAGCACTCCCAGCATCCCTAGGTCCAGCACCTATGCTACTGGTGCCCTTTTTTAGGTAGGTGACAGTAAGTGAACTGGCTAGTTGTGTTTGACTTAATCATATAATCAGACAGAAAAGATCCTAGGTTTTAAACCAGGAAAATGAATAATTCAGCTTGGCCATAAAAACTGAAACATTGATACATAGTTAATATGGTTTTATTGTGTTTTATAATGTATAAACAAATTCCCCAACAGTAAATATAGGTTAAGTCAATTGTGAAAACAGATTGTTAATGAAAACAATATAGTTTTATGCTCATTTCCCATGAGATGATTTCTTTAGTGTATAACAGCTTATAAATTTATTGTGATTTAAAGTGAAATTGCATTTCTTGGAATTTTCAAAGCCAGCAATGGTATTCAGGCCCAGATTTAAAGGAAACAATTTGTCTTGCTTGTCATGTGTATCAAGGTTTAGAACACAATACATTTTCACATCACTGAAGCTGTGCCAAATCTCCTAAAATTAGAGCAGCACAGAGATACATCTGGATTGTTACTTTTCCAGCAACATTGTCATGTCCATGGCTGGACCAGCGAGGGTAAATTTCACCCACTGGGGTCACAGAATACCATAGTAGCACTGCAGGGTTGAGGGTGATGGAGCTGATATGCAAGACCCCAATTCTACATTAAGGTTCTGCAAAGGCTCAAATATCTTAATATTTCTAAATGAAACTCCACGTCCAGAAAATCCACTTAAAAAAAAAAAGCACCAATTGAAATGTGCTGTTTCCTTCTATTTACCCTGTATGCATGAACCATACTGTCAGTTTCTGTTTAGATTATAAATTCTTTGGATTATAAAATTCTGTTTAGATTATAAATTATCTTCATCCATGTTGTTCAGTGCTGTGTGCTACATTGGCACTACATAAATTATTTGTATTAATGCCACCATGTGATAAGGGAAAAGGCAAGTCTTCTGCTTACTATACGTTATTTAATATAAGTACTTCTAAAAGCTTCTGCTCTTACCCCACAGCTCAATAGGTTCCTAGTTCAGATTTAAGTGGTTCCTTCCATCTTGTGCCTATTTTGAGTGAATGAAGATCATTCAGTATTTTTGACATATATTTTTAATGTAGTCACCTTACGGTAAAATAGACCTTTCACGCAAGATTGGGAGGGTCCTAGGGGTTGGCACAGACTGTTGTCTGCTGCACTTTGCTAAGCACCAGAATCAGCCAGAGAAACCCTATTTGGGATATGTTAATAGCAAAAATCTTTTAAATGGGTTTCCAAAGGAGCAGGACCCCATGCTATCATGCAAGAAAACAGGCATAAACAGAGTCACTGCATTCCCCTGGGCATAGATACCATTCCCTAGGGCAGTGATCTCCAAACCTCTATCAGTAAAAAAAATTTTGAGCACGCACCCCCTGCCGCGCCGGCTCAACCATTTTTGCTGAAGCAAAAAAAAAAAAAAAAAAGCACTCCTTCTGCCGCGCACCCCCAAGGATCCTCTTGCACACCCCACTTTGGAGACCACTGCCCTAGGGAATTAGCAACCTTAAATAGAAGGAGGAAGTTATCTCCTTTACCCCTTCACTAGCCAGAGAAAGGACCATCTGCACCTTACTATAAGATGGTGCAATGGGCACAATCCACCTACATGCCTGAAATCATTATCACATTTCTTCTTGTGCATCCCTGAAAATGTTTTGCCTCCAGATGTCAGCTTTTTAACACCATCCTTAAAACACAAACCATTAGTTCAAATCAGCCTACCCAGAATGAATTTGTGATAGTTATTGTGATAAAGATTAACTCTTAAACTAGAAAACATATCTGAAAGAAAAAACTACAAATGCTGAAGTTCCTGGACTTTCAAACTTATCCAGCCATTAAAGAAGGCAAAATACATTGTTTTGGCTGAAGAAATGAAGTGCTTTCTTTGTAAAATTTTTATGATGTACTCCAAATGAAAGTTTTAGCATAAGTAAACAAGGTCTGCAATTCCATAAACTAAAGAGCAAAAGAAAAGCAAAATTAAAATAAAGAACACACACTTTACTTTACTGAAATATGTGTGATTTTATGTTCTGACTCACTAGTTCTGGACTTGACAAATGTCTTGAACTACTCACAAATGGCAAGTGGGAAAATTTTCTAGGTGAATGGGAAGCTTTACTCATCAGTTTCTCTCTTATATAAGATTATACTGGCAAGAAAATAAATACATTTTCTAGAATGTAGGCAGGGATAAATAACTGTGTCTGATAATGAATAACTCTGTATATTTACAAGGAAACATATTGAGATGCCACATTTCATTTAAAGCAAGATTTTGATGTTTCATTTTGTTTGTCTTAATAGTGAACACTAACGAAAAACTAAAGAATGCTAGAGAATATCAAAGAATGAGAGGAAATAGAAACCAGTTGATAATTCCAATGAGCTAAGGTATGATGGAGCCACCCAGTTACCTTAGTGTGATGGAGAATGATGGACAGTGCCTACTAGGGATGGAGGTTGATGGAATGTCAAGAACACTGAGAGATGATTGAGAGTGTTTACAAAATAATGGACAGTGTTGAAAATACTGAAGTGTAATGGAAAACAAAACAGAATAGCAAGACCTGATGAGGTGTGATATGTGATGTCCAAGCATAGTAAGCCACGATGAAATATGATTGAGTATAAATATCTCTGCAACTATACCATGTTAAAGTTGAAATAAGGAGTCACTCCCCAGAAACTCCAAGCAGGTTGCATTCTCATGTAGGGAATTTTAGAATAGGAGAAGTGGGTGACAGGTTCATATATTAAAAGGAGTGGGAGTTTGATTTTAGCCAAATCTTATTTTATATATATGAGAATGTAACTGTAAGTGTCTCTGCCTATAATCCTCATACAATCCACTGATCTCCCTAGCTACTGAAGTATGAATTATGGAACTTTGCCTCTGAGCCAGCAAATGAGCCATTCTGTGAAGATGTGTTTTTTTCAGTTTTTCATCTTCAGGGATGGTGGGTAGTTTGTGTCCCCAGAAGAGCTCTTTTTGGCCTCAGAGAATGAAGCAGCTTTTTCTGGCAGCCCCACATGTCCAGGGGAGAAGTTGATACTCCATGATTGCTGCAAAACTTGTGAGGGAGAAACTTAACCCCAGAAGTGAATAAGCCGGGGAAACTCAACTTCATATAAAAGACACCTAAAATAAGATTGTTCTGGTTGGCTGGTAAGGGGGCTTGGGGTTTGTGTGGAATCTTCTGTATAAAGACAAGATATATATATATATATATAATATACTGTCTGTTCCCACTGTGCATACATTTATTTACACTACTATTTATCTTTTGGCTTGTATTACCCAGGCCAAGTGTTGCTTTCCATTAAAAGGGCTTCTTTAGCATGATTTGTACTGTCTCAAGTACTCTACAATAAAGAAACATAAGAACATAAAAATGGCCATACAGGGTCAGATCAAGGGTCCATCCAGCCCAGCATTCTGTCTGCCAACAGTGGCCAATGCCAGGTGCCCCAGAGGTATAGGCTCTGACTCCGTGGGTGCTCTGGGACTGGAGCACCCATGGGGAAAAATTGGTGGGTGCTCTGGACCCACCGGCAGCTCCCTGGCCCCCTACCCCAGCTCACCTCCGCTCCGCCTCCGCCTCCTCCCCTGAGTGTGCCGCCAAGTCCTCCTTCTCCCCCCTCCCTCCCAGCACTTGCGCCATGAAACAGCTGTTTTGCGTGGCAAGCGGTGGGAAGGACGGGGAGAAGGAGGAATGCGGCACGCTCGGGGAAGAGGCGGGGCCGGGGTGCGGATTTGGGGAGGGGTCCAATGGGGCAGGGAGGGGGCAGAGTTGAGGTAGGGCCGAGGGCGGGGCTGGGGGCGAGCACCCACCGGCGCCAAGGAAAGTTGGCACCTGTGCCCAGAGGGAGTGAATCTAACAGGCATCACGTGATCTCTCTCCTGCCATCCATCTCCACCCTCTGACATACAGAGGCTAGGGATACCATTCCTTACCCATCCTGGCTAATAGCCATTAATGGACTTAACCTCCATGAATGTATCTAGTTCTCTTTTAAACCCTGTTATAGTTCTAGCCTTCACAACCTCCTCAGGCAAGGAGTTCCACAGGTTGACTGTGCGCTGTATGAAGAACAACTTCCTTTTATTTGTTTTAAACCTGCTGCCCATTAATTTCATTTGGTGGCCCCTAGTTCTTATATTATGGGAACAAGTAAATAACTTTTCCTTATTCACTTTCTCCACACCACTCATGATTTTATATACCTCTATCATATCCCCTCTTAGTCTCCTCTTTTCCAAGCTGAAAAGTCCTAGCCTCTTTAATCTCTCCCCATATGGGACCCGTTCCAAACTCCTAATAATTTTAGTTGCCCTTCTCTGAACCTTTTCTAATGCCAGTATATCTTTTTTGAGATGAGGAGACCACATCTGTACACAGTATTCAAGATGTGGGCAAACCATGGATTTATATAAGGGTTATAAGATATTCTCTGTCTTATTCTCTATCCCTTTTTTAATGATTCCTAACATCCTGATTGCTTTTTTGACTGCCGCTGCACACTGTGTGGACGTCTTCAGAGAACTCTCCACGATGACTCCAAGATCTCTTTCCTCATTAGTTGTAGCTAAATTAGCCCCCGTCATATTGCATGTATAGTTGGGGTTATTTTTTCCCATGTGCATTACTTTACATTTATCCACATTAAATTTAATTTGCCAGTTTGTTGCCCAATCACTTAGTTTTGTGAGATCTTTTTGAAGTTCTTCACAACCTGCTTTGGTCTTAGCTATCTTGAGCAGTTTAGTATCGTCTGCAAACTTTGTCACCTCACTGTTTACCCCTTTCTCCAGATCATTTATGAATATGTTGAATAGGATTGGTCCTAGGACTGACCCTTGGGAAACACCACTAGTTACCCCTCTCCATTCTGAAAATTCACCATTAATTCCTACCCTTTGTTCCCTGTCTTTTAACCAGTTCTCAATCCATGAAAGGATCTTCCCTCTTATCCCATGACAATTTAATTTACGTAAGAGCCTTTGGTGAGGGACCTTATCAAAGGCTTTCTGGAAATCTAAGTACACTATGTCCACTGGATCCCCCTTGTCCACATGTTTGTTGATCCCTTCAAAGAACTCTAATAGACTAGTAAGACATGATTTCCCTTTAGAGAAACCATGCTGACGCTTGCCCAACAATTTATGTTCTTCTATGTGTCTGATCATTTTATTCTTTACTATTGTTCCAGCTAATTTGCCCGGTACTGACATTAGACTTACCGGTCTGTAATTGCAAAGATCTAGAGATCACCTCTAGAGCCCTTTTTAAATATTGGCGTTACATTAGCTAACTTCCAGTCATTGGGTACAGAAGCTGATTTAAAGGACAGGTTACAAACCATAGTTAATAGTTCCGCAATTTCACATTTGAGTTATTTCAGAACTCTTGGGTGAATGCCACCTGGTCCCGGTGACCTGTTACTGTTAAGTTTATCAATTAATTCCAAAACCTCCTCTAATGACACTTCCATCTGTGACAATTCCTCAGATTTGTCACCTACAAGAGATGGCTCAGGTTTGGGAATCTGACTTACAGCCTCAGCCATGAAGACTGAAGCAAAGAATTAATTTAGTTTCTCCGCAATGACTTTATCGTCTTTAAGTGCTCCTTTTGTATCTCGATCGTCCAGGGGCCCCACTGGTTGTTTAGCAGGCTTCCTGTTTCTGATGTACTTAAAAAACATTTTGTTATTATCTTTTAAGTTTTTGGCTAGCTGCTCTTCAAACTCCTTTTTGGCTTTTCCTATTACATTTTTACACTTAATATGGCAGTGTTTATGCTCCTTTCTATTTACCTCACTAGAATTTGACTTCCACTTTTTAAAAGATACCTGTTTATCTCTCACTACTACTTTTACATGATTGTTAAGCCACAGTGGCTCTTTTTTAGTTCTTTTACTGTGTTTTTTAATTTGGGGTATATATTTAAGTTGGGCCTCTATTATGGTGTCTTTGAAAAGTGTCCATGCAGCTTGCAGTCTAGTCACTGTGCCTTTTAATTTCTGTTTAACTAACCTCCTCATTTTTGCAGAGTTCCCCTTTCTGAAATTAAATGCCACAGTGTTGGGCTGTTGAGGTGTTCTTCCCACCACAGGAATGTTAAATGTTATTATATTATGGTCACTATTTCCAAGCGGTCCTGTTATAGTTACCTCTTGGACCAGATCCTGTGCTCTATTCAGGACTAAATCGAGAATTGCCTCTCCCCTTGTGGGTTCCTGTATTAGCTGCTCTAAGAAGCAATCATTTAAAGTATCAAGAAATTTTGTCTCTGCATTTCATCCTGAGGTGACATGTAACCAGTCAATATGGGGATAATTTAAATCCCCCACTATTATTGAGTTCTTTATTTTGATAGCCTCTCTAATCTCCCTTAGCATGTCATAGTCACTATCACTGTCCTGATCAGGTGGTTGATAATAGATCCCTAATGTTATATTCTTATTAGAGCATGAAATTACTATCCATAGAGATTCTATGGAACATGTGGATTCATTTAAGATTTTTACTTCATTTGATTCTACATTTTCTTTCACATATAGTGCCACTCTTCTGCCCCTGCCCCCTCCACCCCCGCACGACCTGTTCTGTCCTTCCGATATATTTTGTACCCAGGAATGATTGTGTCCCATTGATTGTCCTCACTCCACCAGGTTTCTGTGATGCCAATTATATCAATATCCTCCTTTAACACGAGGCACTCTAGTTCACCCACCTTATTATTTAGACTTCTAGCATTTGTGTACAAGCACTTTAAAAACTTGTCACTATTTATTTGTCTGCCCTTTTCTGATGTGTCAGATTCTTTTTTATGTGAATGTTTCTCATCTGATCTGGCCCATACTTCATCCTCTCCTCCTGACTAAAACCTAGAGAATCAATAGACTCTCCTCTAAGAGAAGTCTCTGTCCAATCCACGTGCTCCTCTGCAGCAATCGGCTTTCCCCCATCTCTTAGTTTAAAAACTGCTCTGCAACCTTTTTAATGTTAAGTGCCAGCAGTCTGGCTCCACTCTGGTTTAGGTGGAGCCCATTCTTCCTGTATAGGCTCCCCCTATCCCCAAAGTTTCCCCAGTTCCTAATAAATCTAAACCCCTCCTCCCTACACCATTGTCTCATCCACACATTGAGACTCTCAAGCTCACGTGGCCCTGTGTGTGTAACTGGAAGCGTTTCTAAGCGTTTCATAGAAGTCCTGGATTTCAGTCTCATTCCTAGCAGCCTAAATTTGGCCTCCAGGACATCTCTCCTACCCTTCCCTATGTTATTGGTACCTATATGTACCGGCTCCTTCCCAGCACTACATATAAGTCTATCTAGATGCCTCAAGAGAGCCGCAACCTTCGCTCCAGGCAGGCAAGTCATGATACAGTTCTCCCGGTCATCACAAACCCAGCTGTCTATGTTTCTAATGATCGAATCTCCCATTACTAACACCTGCCTTTTCCTAATGATTGGAGTTCCCTCCCCCGGAGAGGTAACCTCAGTGTGAGAAGTTACCCCAACATCATCTGGAAGGAGGGTCCCAACTATGGGAAGGTTTCCCTCTGCTCCCGTTGACTGCTCTCCTTCCCTGAGCCTTTCATCCTCCTTAACAGCGCAGGGTCTGTCTGACACAGGTGGGACAAATCTATAGTGTCCCAGAAAGCCTCATCAACATACCTCTCTGCCTCCCTTAGCTCCTCCAGTTCTACCACCCTGGCCTCCAAAGCCCATATGCGGTCTCTGAGGGCCAGGAGCTCCTTGCACCGAATGCACACATATACCACCCGCCCTCAGGGCAGGTAATCATACATGCTACACTGAGCGCAATAAACAGGATAGCTCCCACTCTGCTGTTGGGCTTCTACCTGCATCCTCTCCTACAGCTACCTCGGTTAATTATAGGGTTTTTGTTTAAATCAAGAAGTTTTGATTATAGTTTAGTTCAAAGGTTTTAAAGAATGTCAAGTGTCCCTCGCCCCCTTCCCAAACTCCCTCTTGAAACTCCCTGTTAGCAGCCCCTGGTCGCTGACTCACTGCTTTATAAAGCCCTGGCCTCCCTGATAGCCCCTCCCCCTGACTAAGTCTTAGCCAATGTACAGAGGCTTCTAGATTCTTCTAGAAAGAGGCACAGAAGGGATATGAGGAAATTACTCTGACCTAAATTAATTGGTGCACGATAAGACTATATCTAAAATAAAGATATACACCAAAACCCCTTGTTAAAGCTGGATCTACTACTTGTGTGGAGATACTCATGGCAGAATGCAGTTGAAAAGTCCAGTGAATAATGAAGAGTGATGGACAGTGATGGCAAAAGTTGTGGTGGTACAAAAAAGTGATCAGTGCATAAGACGACAGTGTGTGAGGGACAATCCATGAAGAGCAACAAGGAGCTATAATGGCTAATGGAAAGAAAAAAGCCAGAGGCTACAGTTTATTAAAAATTATTTACATGGATTAAATCTGTACATACAATAGTGAAGCATTATTTGCTGCTGTAATGTGGCAGATTGGCCTCATTCTGGTGCCGAGGGGGTTAAATCACCCTGTTGGGCTCAGCTAATCCTGCCCCGTCTCCCTTGCAGGAAGTGCCAGGGTGAGGCAGGAAGTATAAGAGCAAGGCCCTGCAGCTCAGTTGGAGCCAGACCAAGGAATGAGCCAGATGTCCTTCCCAGGGAGCAAAATCTCCCACAGAGCCCACGAGCAGCACTGGTGGGCAACATCTCTCCTGAGCGAGCCTGGAGAGAAGTAACATTTGTATTCTCCCACTTATGAGGGTATTCTCACCGTCATTGTTTGTAGCATGAGAGTAATTATTCAAAGCTCAATGGATTCATTACAGTCTCCTTTTCAGTGTATACGAAGTACACTGTAATGAAATAAGGAATCATATATTGTCCGGCCTTGCCAAAAAAAACAGGAGGCCAGGAATGCGATCTAATTATGTTGCAATTTTATTCACTTAAAATATCTGGGAGAACCTGGCAGTAAATTGTATGATGCAGCTAATCATCTTTTCCTTAATCATCTCCGCATACTTGAGAGTGTCGTTATCCATCCCCCCTCCCATCTGTCCCACACAAGCTTCATAACTCCTTTCCACACCCTGCACTGCAACATGGCAGACCAAATAATCATCATCCCTGGGGAAAAAAGTCTAGAGCTGCCCCAAATCCTTCTTAGCTCTGATCATCAAGTCGACCCCTTTACATCTTTCTAAACTGTTTTCACTGAGGTGAGCAATGATCACAGTTGGTGCCTGCTCCCAAGCATCAGCTTGTCCCATAGCCTGCCCCCTCCTTCCACACCAGCTCAGTATCTTCTCACCACCTAGGTCCAACTGTAAATCCCCAGATGACCCAGAAGCCCACTTATGTGCCCAGTATACAATGCTGTACCCACAGAGCCATGCAACTGCTCCTGTTGGCATGATTCTGAAATTAGAAACACAGGGAAATTAACTCTGATGCTCTACCTGGCATCTCACCATCTTGTATGCATTTGAATGCTCTCGTCCAATTGCCTGAATCAACCTGGCCTCTAGCTGGGCTGAGGCTGTTGCAGCCCTAATCTGGAATGAGTGGGAACTGAATTCATGGACCTGTAGCCTCAACTTTGTCTGCCTCTTTCTTAAAACTATAATGAACAGGTGTGATGTGAGGGGCCTTCCATCATCATCAATAAAGAAGGGCCCCTCCACAATAAGTCTCAGTGCTGTATATGTCCTCTATATCCCTACTGGACAAATCCTTGCCTCACCCCCTTCCTGTAGCATTATGGATTCCTCTTGCCCACCCTGATCTGTTTTTGAGAGCCTTAGGGTCAAGATGACTGATTGCTTCTCCTATTGTAAATCCCGCCACTCCAAAGCCCCTTCCTAAGTATCCCTCGCCGACACAGGCACAAGCTCTAAAAACTCAAAAAAAAAAAAAACCACTACCAGAAATGCAGCCTTGAACACAGCCGCCTCCTTTCCACATCTGCATATTTGGTTAAGATCTTGCCCCAAATCCTTAAGTGCCTGAACAGTGGTGGGACAATGGGGATTCTCTCTAGAGCCTGTGTCTCAAGACCACCCCACCAAAAACCTCTGACCTAAGAGTCCGCTACAAGGATCTGAGTAACCCCTCATCCTACTGGCAAATGCAAGGCCTGATAGGCAAATGGAGATGGTAAATGGTGCCAGCCCATGGGTTGCCAGCTACTGTACTGAAGTATCTGATCCTGTGGAATTGGCCATGTCATCAACAGACCCTCCCTTCTCTGAAATTGCACAAAATCTTTAAAACTCCTTTCATAAGCCCTAAATGTATCAGAGCTACCAGTCTCTGTGCTACCCCAAGAGCCATCATACACCAAGATTCCAGAGTGCTACTAGCATCCATTGGGGTTCCTTGTTGGCTACCAATTTCAGGTCTCAAAATCTGTCCATCTGAAATCAAGGCTATGCATCATCTATGCCATTATCAGTCCCAGGCCCATGTTTGGCAGAAAATCGTATCTTAAAGTTTAAACACTATAGTACAAATGCCCTTATCAACCTCACAATGCTGGGCAATCTGGAGACTTGCAATTGACAACATGCACCACAGCCATGTTGTTACTCCAGAAACACACTCAAATTTTGCAGTCGCTGTCATCAAAATGGGAAAGAATTCCAGGAACTTTATGTCCTTTGCTATCCCTTTTTGTATCCAATCTGAGCACCATTTCTGGGCACATCACCCATTTTACTTGGTAAAATACCCTAAAACCTATTCCTCCCAAAGCATCTGAGTGAATCTTTAAATCCGCTTCTATCACCCATTCCTTCCTCCAAGAAGACACTGTATTAAAAAGATTCAGAAATTGTTCCAACAGTCCCAAATCTCTTTTATTAACTCTTTTATAAAATGGCTGTGCTTTGATATTCCCATGGTGGCAGTTTACAATTGCGTACAAAATGGCCATGCCAGGACCACCAACTGCATTATTGCTAGCACACTCCAGGTGAAATAGGGTTTATACAATGTGCAGTCCCGTAGAAATACCCACCTCTTCCAGTTAACTGGAAGGTCAGTGCCTTCCCCAGTGGTTTGGCTGCTTTCTGTTCCTCCCCCACATCATACAGGTAAACTCTCCCCTTCCTCCCCCTCTGCTATCAGTTGCCATCTGAGAATCCTACCATTTGAGAATTAGGAAGAAGAAACACGACCAAGGGGAGAAGCAGGCAGACTAGACTCAGTCTCAATAGCTCTAAAAGTTCTAGAAAGCAAAAGAGGCAAATTGTGCATGGAAGTCCACATTTTGGATGTACAAAAATGTGTGTGCAAAATGTAGCTGTTGCTGCTAAAAATGTTCAGTGCTAGACAGTGCCTAAAATTGCCTATGGTGTGCCAGGAGCAATTCTCACCCCTTTGACCACTGGCATAACAGTGGTTCTTGTAATTCCATGCACCTAGACCAGGGGAATCTGGTACACCACCAGCAGCAGTAGAAACCCAAGTCAGAAGCAAGTCAGGAGTGGAAACATGGGCCTGTCACTCCAGCTAACTGTTACGGTGAGGCGTACGCACTATTAAAAGATGTAGCAGCTGCTGCTCCTGTGTATTCTGCTTTGGTGTTGCCCTCAGAGCACTGTTCTTCCTTACTCCCTCCACAAAGCTGACTATAATTTAAAGACTTAGGCTGGGACTTTCAAAGAATCCTATAGTAGATAGGTGCCCAATTTCCATTGAAATTCAAAGTTAGGCACCCAACTCCTTTAGGCATTTTTGAAAATCCTCCCTGCAGTCTTTATCAGACACTGATTATCAAGTTGAGTTTAGAACCCATGAAATAGGGTTAATTTTATGTGAAAGCTACAATAAAAATACACAGGTATTTACAGAAGGCCTGATCCTGCAGTCCTCTCTCAGGCAAATCCCCGAGTGAAGCAAAGGAAGGTTTCCTTGTTCAAGGGCAGTAGGACTGTGCCCAGAGTGGCTTAGTGGATTTGCTTAAATTTCACTTGTTAATCTTTAGAAAACAGGTTAGAAATTCTGGAAGGGGAAAAATATATGTAAACCCTATAACATAAAACACATAAATTAAAAGTGACAAGCTCTAGTCAATTCCTAAAGGAGTGAAGTGTGCCAAGCTTTATCTGGCTCCCAACCAGGTAGATGCTCATGTATTTAGCAGTGGCAATGGGATTCCAAATCATGGTCTCTGCTGTGGGTTGCTACAATAATCCATTTGTGCAACATAAATCATTAATTCATTCCTTGAAATACCAGAGTCAATTTCCAAATCTTATGTTTACAGAAGTCCATCCATATTCATCAGTATTATCTCCTTAAATAACAAGGGAAACTTTTAACAGTGTGATAGTGTGTGTGCAATAGGACTAGAACATAAGAGATTTTTTTAGCTACAAATTTGACATGGACGTGAATGTTAAATGTATGCCTTATACTAAAACTTTATGAAAAATGAAACGTACAAAAATCTGGATCCTTGCCATGACACCCATTATGGTGTAGTCTGAGGCTCTGACCCTTAGTGTTGCCCTTATTGTGTTTTTGACACATTTAGTCAATTAAAATGGGTGAAGTGTAATTTGTTTTTCTTAAGTTTAATACAGCATGTCAATAGAAGTTAACCAAAATTTATAGTAGGAACACTAAAACTGCCACTTGCACTTAAACAAATGAACACAATTTATCATGGTTGAAATAAAAAGAACATCATGCGCATTTGACTTCATACTTCACATGAGCATGTTGCCAAATATAGGAAAGCATGTTACAGCTGACATTTCCAATGGAAAAGACATTTTAGTTCACATTAAGTATTGGTGTGAAAAATTTGGACACTATCCAATCCTAAGAAGTGTTAACGTTGGCACTTCCACTGTATACTTTTACTATAAATTGTTGTAGCATTTATTTGACATGGAATACCCAAAGGATTGATGAGCAAAGAATGGAAGACTTTTTATTGTGCCATGTTACCTTTTTCAGGCATACTTGCTAAGCCTTTATGTCTTCAAAGTTTAAACAAGTCACCACCTGTACTCAATCGGTGAAAGTTATTTTTCATACAACTATAGTTTGCCTTTTTTATAAACCTATAAAAGCACACATTTTCCATTTTATTGGTCAGCAAAGCAATGGCTGATTTAATCATAAAACTTAAAAATGTGGTTTCTTTACAAAAAATCTTTGTTTTTACCTTTTTTTTTAAATACCGCAATAGGAGCCAACTTGATTTCATACCTTGTCATAGATCAAAACCACTAAACTAATTATAATTGTGTATTTTTTCATTAAAAAAATACATGTAACACTAATATCATTTATATTATTACTTCTGGCCTACTAAATATTTAGGAGGAACAAAGTACTGCTGCATAAAAATTTATCCCCTTCAATTAAGTACTTGCACATGAATTCTATGTTCCCATTATTTGTACTATAACTATATTTATCTGCAGTAATGAAGCACTGTAAAATATAGAGAAAGTGCTGAGGGGCACTTAATATGATTTACTGAACTGATCTTTAGGTTAAGAAAGCATGTCTAAGAGAAAGGAATTTTTGTATCCATATTTTTCAAATTAAGAAATTCTATAAAATTTTGACTTATAAAAGTAAGGCCTAGTGCTACAAACATGAAAATGATTATTAAAATTTCCCAATCTGTTTTACATACCAGATCCAAGACCAAATCCAAGGATTTTTTTATCTATATAAATAGAGCAGTTTGAGATTTCTTATTTGATTACAACTTTAAAAAGATAATATATGCACACAAACAATTAGAGAACAGGTTTTCAAAGTAGAGAAATAACAGTATTCAGTGCTACCTGTTAGAAGACTGAGAAACAAAATGGTATAAAGAAACAATATGAAAAATATTGTACTACCACTTCTGTATATTAATGACCTACAATTGTCAATCTATTATTAATACAAATAATAAATAATAATTTTACTGTAGTGAGGAATAAGCTAGGCTTCCCCCAAGCCTGAGAATATACCTCCTGGGAAGCTGAGAGAAGTGGAATTTTGATAATGGATCCTGGATCATAGTCATGACCCCACTGACGACACCTCCACCCTCCTCTGGCCACCACTTGCAATAGCACCTTCTAGAAGAATGGAAGGAGAGGAGAGGGACTGGATGGGGATAAACAGAAGGTAAAATGTTTTAAAAGAGAAGCTCTCACTGCTCAGCAAAATGGGTAGTTTGGATGAAGCATAGTGATGTGGCCTGTAAAGGAACTTTTGGAAAGACTCTTCCCATCTTTTTTTCAGCTTATTATGATCCTAGGTTTCCTTCTTCTCTGCAACAATATATTATAGGCAACTCTATAAATATTCACTCACATCATGTAGATTTAAAAATGAATCATCAAAGGTAGTTCAGAATAGCTGTGAGGGCTGAAGTTAAGTTCGCCATACTCTGACATAAAAACAAGTAAGCATGACACAATCAGAGCCAAGTGAAAAATCCAGCTCATTGCCCAGGTTTTCCCACAATCATTACCCTCATTCTCAAAGATTCATTCATTTAAAAAGCCCTAATCCTTCTGCCTGGTAACAAGGAACGAAGAGAGAGATCATTCCCATCTTTCAAGTAATGAGAGCTATTACGTAACTATCATAATATGGGTTAGGTCCTAAAATGCTAATCTTAATGTTATGTAATCAACCCCAACCTCTGGGCAGTAATGTTGATTAACATCCCTTAAATCCCTTGATTCAGATCAGATTAAAATTTTGTTAAGAAACAAAACTAAAAACCCAGCTATTTGTTACCTAATGACCAGCCCACTGTTTAGTAAATGAAAGGCATTTCTTCCATGTTGAAATGTTAATGATAATGGAGAGACAAGTGGCCTACTAGTGATAAATCAAAAATTTCTTGTTCAATTATCTTATTAAAATAAGTAATAAAAAATGAATCCTGCAAATTGTATACTTGGCCAGTATATGTAACCTTGTGTTCCCACTATTGTCATCCTTGTCTCCTCCCTCCATTCACTCCTTTGTGTTCTGCGCACACCTGTTACACCTTGTCCCTATTTAGATTGTAATCTTTTGGGGGCAGGCATTTACTCTAGTTTAGATGTATATAGCTTCCAGCAGTGGGACCCAAATATTTATATAAGTTGGGGGGGTGTTATCGTATCCATTAATTTTGGGGAAGAAAAACTGCAAGTATCACAAAAGGACTACCTGATTTTTTTTTTTCAAAGGGAAAAATGTTTTTCTTTTGTGTTGATAGTAGTGTCAAAACTAGCTAATCTTGAATCTTATGCATACTTACTTTGTCTGTATTAAACTCCTATTAGTCCAATTTCTGTGAAAGGATTCTGTATAATAGATGGGTGGGGGGGTGGAATACCCCACTTTTAGAGGTAGTGCTACCTTTCCTCCCAGATTGTGCTATCATCTTTAATAGCAACAATAATTCACTTAAGTCAGGAAGACGTTGTTT
Organism: Chrysemys picta bellii; assembly: GCF_011386835.1. NCBI lineage: Eukaryota > Metazoa > Chordata > Testudines > Emydidae > Chrysemys > Chrysemys picta. The sequence goes on along the minus strand of NC_088795.1, from coordinate 74,211,821 downwards.
CTGTTTTATTTATAGATCATTAGAAAGGCCAGTCTGCTGCATTAATGCGTGCTAAAGTAGTACATGGCTTTGCGTTTTATGGCTCTCTGTCAAAACTGTCTCTGATAGCAGGTTCCCAACTTCACTTTGTCTATTTTAAACAATTCCCCTTTTTATTAGCTGTACCTCACTAACACACGTCAGTTATTTGACTTCTACAATGTTCTCCTATAAGTCTCAGGAGTGTGAGGGGCTGCACATCCTCAATTCCCACTGAAGATAAGGAGGCGCCCAGCACCGTATAGGATCAGGCTTAACGAGATGTGTTTTTGAAAAGCTTTTTAAACTTTTCCATGTGGCAAAGTGTGGACAAGTCTATCACGACACATTGCATTTGTTCATTCTAGGTATTCATTATCATGCAGAATGTGATGCCATGAGATGGCACAAAAGATAATGGCAGAGGCAAATTAGAACAATGATGGAAGTAAGATCCTCAGCTGCTGTAAATTGGTATTGCTCCACACAAACTGAAGATCTGTCTTGTGGAGGTTTGGTGCTCCTTTCTTCCATCACTTACATGGCATATAAAAGATGTTCTCCTCGTCACCACAAGCCTTGCAGTTAAATAAACCAATTGGGCATGACCAAATCCCAGTTATTTAAGTCATGTTACTTTCATTCAAGGGAGGCATGAGCTATCCAAAAGGGCAGATTTTGAGGCAAATAGGGGATAGAAGTAGCTTTGTAGAACAAATTATATTTTTTCTCCTGTTCTCATCCTAAAATGTAGGGCTCTTCTGTCCTCTTTGTACATGTGCATACCTCCCTTTGGTTTGAAAGGGTTGTTGAAGGCATGGTTAAGAAAAGAATGGGATGTTGTTTGGAGTTGGAAAGATACTACAGAAGATTGTGTTATCATATATGATCTATAGGACTTTTTCTTAGCCGTGGTATTTTAAGGAAATTGCTTTATATAAATAGTGTAAAGCACTTAGAGCATGGGACTGATGCAGAACACAAATGTACCAAATATAAATTAAATCTATTCTAAAATATATTTTGTTATTAAGCCTCAGTTTTGTATTCTGCCTCATTTCATCTAACCAAATATTAATGAATATTGACAGGCATTGCTCAAATATTAATTGATCATCTGTAAGAAATTGCCAGAAGGAATGGCTTTGTGAGTTGAGCATCAGGTTTGAAATACTTAGTCTGCCTGGAACAGCAGGTTCACATTTTGGCAGGTTTGACTCCATGTTTGTCAGCGGTCCACTAGGGGACATACTGTTACCTCCCACTTTGGACAGGAATGTCTTGGCTACATTTTGGTGTTATATCTATTAGGTGCAGAGTGATGAATCTATCTTGCTGTTGATTCACACAGGCCATTCCAGCAGCAGCATGTGACTGTGATCCCTCTGTAGCCAAGGGGATGTTTTCCATCAGCAGGAACAGATGTTACTGATTCAGAAGGTCTAAAGAAAGAATAAAATTATATAGACATTTCAGTCATATTAGTTTGTTGAGCCTAGGTCAATTGAGCCAAAGGTAGGCCCGATGCTGCTCCTATTGACATTGATAGAAGTTATCAATGGGAGAAGGACCAGGACTAATGAGTTTTAGGGCATTCTAATGGAGTCTACAAGCATACTCAGCATAGACGGGGGCAGAGTCTCTCCTTTTACAAGCAAGCAGCTTCATTATAACCCCATGCAACTACCAGAGCTGCCAGACCTGAAGGCAGGCACTCATAGCTCCAACCAATAGAGGAAACAAGACCTGCTATAAATGGGAGAGCAAAAAGAAGGAAAGGGGGGCAGAAAGGCCTGCGATAGCAAACAAGAAACAGCCCTGCACCAGGCTGCCTCCAAGAAAACAGCCAGAAGACTGAAGCAAGCCCAAAAAGCCAGAAACTGACCTGACTGAGAGCTAGCTAAGGAGGGTCCCTCAGAGAAGCTGAGATCCTTCAAGAGACCACACTAAGAGATGGTGACAGGCATGTAATAAGGTGGAAGATAGAAAATAGATGGGGTGTGATCATGCTTTCTCAGAGGCCACTTCAAGGATAGATAAAAAGCATCTTTGGAAGTATGTGAGATGATGATTTGTGGAGACATGCTAATATGTTGTATTAATTCTCTTTCCATATACATGACTGGTAAGGGAAGTTGGCCCAGGAAGTTGCACTCTAAATGCAATTATAATAATTGAAAAGAGATCATTTAATTACAACTAAAGTCAAGATTAGGACCTGCAGAAGAAGTAGGTGGATGCTCAATCCAGAGCAGGCAAGATATTGGTAATACTGGTGAACTGGAGCACATATGTAGAGGAAATGGCAAGGACAAATCTCATCTCACAGCTTGCCCCCTAGCATTGGCATAAACTCTGACTTGTCTGGATTGATCATGAGCCACCTAGCTTTCCTCCAGATCCCTTGGCCAGACATTAGTTATAAATTAATGACCTTATAAGGTGCATAATCTAAGGGTCCTGCTGAATCCCCAGCTGCATTTTAGATCAGCATTTCCGAAAATGCTGAGGTGAGCACAACTATCCGTTCAGCTCTACTTCCTACATATTCATGATTAGCATACTGTGTCCAGTTCTGGAGTCCACAATTCAAGAAGGATGTTGATAAAGTGGAGAGGGTTCAGAGAAAAAGCCACGTGAAACACACCTGATAGTGATAGATTGAAGGAGCTCAATCTATTTAGCTTGACAAAAAGAAGTTTGAGGAGTGACTTGATCACAGTCTGTAAGTATCTACAAGGGAAAAAAACAGTTGATAATGGGCTCTTCAACCTAGGAGACAAGGGTATAACAAAAACTAATGGCTTGAAGTTAAGGCTAGATAAATTCAGACTGGAAACAAGGCATAAATTTTTAACAGTGAGGGTAACTAACCATCAGAACAACTAACCAAGGGTCATAGTGGATTCTCCATTACTGATCATTTTTAAATTATGATTGGATTTTTAAAAATATATATATGCTCTAGTTCAAACAGGAATCATTTGGGGTACTTCTATGGCCTGTGTTTATACAGAAGGTCAGACTAGATCATCACAGTGGTCCCTTCTGTCTTTAGAAGCTGTGAATCTTCACCAATAATTTCTACACCACCTCCTTTTCCTTAATTGTGAAGTGTCTGTCTACAGAACAAATTTTTATTCTATGTGTTATCGTAGAGGGATTTTCTTTTGTCTTCTCTATCTCAGGCCTTGATCTTGCAGTGAACTCTGCATGAAATTAATCTTGCACCTGTGTGGATCAATCAAAGTCATTGGGGATCCATATAAGCATAGGAATCCACACACCTAGAGTTCATTACAGGATCAGAGCCTTAGATTGTAAGCTCTTCAGGACAAGGTTCTGGGCCTAATCTGCTGGGCAAATTCTGTCATTCACATCTGTGTTATCCCAAGACAAATTGGTTGCACCGGTGTAAGTGAGAGCAGAATGTGATCTTTGGGCCTGGCCTAAAGCCCACAGAAGTGCATGGAAATGCTTTCATTAGTTCCACTGGGCTTTGGATGAGGCCTTAGGGTTCCTCTAGAAAAAATAATGTGATCATGTAATTGAAGACTATTATAATACATATGCACAAGGGGACCAAATTAAAGTTGCACAAAAAAATCTTAATTCTGGCATTTCCTAACTTTTGAGTGCTTGACTTTGCAACCTTACCATTTTTCCTACAATCTGGGAGGTGTAATATTGACAGTGTCATATTTCACTACAAGACAAATCAGCAGATGTCAGACTTTTAACCTTTATCTAGTTTTAACTGGTAACAGCCAATTTGATGCAAATTAGTGTCTGTATAGTTTCTCTGTGGGCAATAAAAGTATTACAGACACATGGAGCAAAGCTCTTCAAAGTCAGATATAATTATACTTTTTCTGTTTGGTAGTTCATGGAATATTTATTTCCACTAATATTGGAGTCTAAATGTTTTGTTTATTGACTTAATGAAAGCTATGTCAAATATAAGACTGCACAAGGGAATTTACTGGAATTCTGAAAATGTTCAATCTAATTCAATATTTTTGCTATATGTGTGTTAAGAACAGTCCCAAGAGTAAAAACTAATGCCTCTGATGTAATACTCTCTTCCAAAAGTTTGAAAGTCTGTCATCTTTCTCAATATACTCACCTCATTAAACAGTTTACAGCTTGCAAGGGGATCACAAAGTTTGAGTAACAAAATGACTGTCCTGACAGATTCAGACAATAAAACAACCAGATTGTTGTATGAATGTTTTCTCAGAGACTGTTGCTGCAACACATAATAAATACAAATATTGAAACACCTGTTTGATAAACATAATACTTTTAACAGATGTTAATCCTCTCTTGCATGTAACCAGTGGATTTAGATCACATAAATGTAATTTACCCCATTCACATTTTTCTCGAAACTCCCAATCATCTGACTGCATTCTGACCAAAGGAACTGCTGCTCACTAAATGTACAGTTTTAGTTTTCATCTTTGGTGCTATAAGTATTTTAAAAACAATGCCACAAATATAACAGTATGTATGTATGAAACTAAAGCTCACCATCTGTTACAGAATGTTATGTCTTTACGCCTGCTATCAACTTGGGTAAGTTATAAAGTTTTCATAGAAGAAAGAGCTTTGAAAAACAATATTTTTCCCAGAAGCCTTGCTCCCTTTAGGAATTGTGGGTTGAACGGAGTCGCTTTTTCTAGTCAGTGTCTCATCAGTAGGACTTAGTTGTCCTGTTTTTTGTTGTTGTTGCCCATAGGTTTTAAGGGTTTGTTGTTGTTTTTTCAGAGGTGCTCAGCATCGGTAGCTCCTATGGACTTCCGTCAGATTACTGGTTGTCCAAAAATTAAGCCCAAAAATTCCTAGGGCCTGTATTCAAGGACATGGCAATGGCTACTAAGCCTCTTAGTTGCTACACAGCTTTTCACACCCCTAATGGATGAGCCTGTCTCCCCAGGAAGATGAAGAGCCAAGGTGCCATGAAGAGCAACCTTTTTTCCCTCTTTAAGATCCAGTGCAGCAAATTCTCCCTATTCAACAAGAACTTGCATATTTTAAGCACATGCTTAAATCATATTGACTTAAATTTAAGCATTAGCTTAAGTGCTTTGTTGAAAAAGGTTCTAAATTTGCATTAACTAGAAATAAATAATTGGCTTTTAATAAGACATTGTTTGTTTGTTTAAATACTAGCTCCAGCATTGCTATTTTCATTTCAGTTTGACTAAAGATGCTGAAGGATTACATTCCACATCTCCATTTTGCTAGTTGGCATTATTCAGTGTTAGAAGATTTCCTTAGGAGGAGCTCACCAGATACGTATACCGTTGAGAAATGTACCTATGGGAAGCAGAAAATAATGACTAAAGAAAAGCAGAGTGCTCAAAGAAATCATTATGGTGGGGAGTTAAAAAAGGACTACAAGTTATTTACATCCAGACAAAACCGTGCTACTAGAGGCTGATGGGGAATAAATCAACAGGCCAATTGAGAGCCTGTTTGAGGAACTTGGTGTTACTAGAAACATCTATCACTGGAACAGAACAATATCCATGTCTCTGCATTCACCATGGGGGAACAGGGAAAGTTGCTTTAAAAAAATTTGCAGGCATACAATGAAAATTTAGTAAAACTGAAAGTCACCCAATAAAAAGGTATAAAATAAATGTAAAAGGAGGTAGAGAACATAGGGGAGACAGAACATCAGGATGATACAGGCAAGATAAAGAGATTACCAGAAATAAAGAAAACAAGGAGTGGAGAATTTTTTAAACTCTTAACTGGATTAAAGAAAACCTCCTGAGGTATCCATCTAAAGGGGAGGACTTGCTTAATAAATCTGACTAATTTCTGCAATGAATAATCAATTGAAGTTGACAGAAATGTGGTAGAAATAGCTAAGATGGAGTTGGAGGGAGACATTTGAACTGCTCAAGCACCTTACAAGAGTCTAAATTAAACATATCACCTCAGGAAAGAGATCTGAATGTCATTGTAGAGTTCAATGAAGACTTCTCACTGTGTTACTGTGGTTAAAAAAACAGACAAGCTGTTAGCATGGGTAAGGAAAAGATGGAGAATAATATGGAATTGTTTATAATGCCACTATAAATATTGATGGCATCCTTCATCTGGAACACTATGTTCAATGTGCTGGTCACCCCATTTCAAAAAGGACATTGCACAATTAGGGAGCGTTCACAGAAGTGTGCTGAGAATGTTCAAAGGCCTGGAAATACTCTCTTATGAAGAGAGACTGAAAAGAATGAGATTGTGTGTCATTGAAAGGTGGCAAATAAGATGTATATAAAATAATGATCTAGAGAAGGTTGATCGTTTCTGTTCTCCCATCTTGTAACATAAGAATAAGAGCACATTCAATGAAATCAAAAAGTGCAAATTCAAAACCGAGAAAAGGAAATACTTTTTCATTCAGCCCGTGATTAGACTGTGGAGTTTATTGCTACAAAATGTGAGTGAGTCCAAGAATCCAGCAAGATTCAAAAGGGAACTGGATGCTTATATGGATAGAAAGAATATCAAGAGTTAATAGTTAAAGATAAGAGAAGAATTTTGGAAGGGATTTAAAACCTCATAACTTGAGGTTTAAGACAACTCTATTAGGGATTAAGATAAGACCCTCAGGGGGATGGATTATCTCATATCTGCCCATTGTGGAGTTTCTTGCACCTTCTTCTGAAACATCTGGTACTGGCCACTGTTGGAGACAGAATACTGGCCTAAATGGCTGATGGGGCTGATCCAGTTACCATGTTCCTCTGACTTTTAGAAATGTAATGCACTCAAACAAATTGTTCTTTGTACATTGACTAACACTATGAGGTCCTGCCCACTACTGAGGTTCCTAGAAGCTTCCATAATATATAACTGATAAATAAGGCTACAATTTAGTCACGGGTATTTTTAGTAAAAGTTATGGACAGGTTACAGGCAATAAACAAAAATTAACAGGCTGTCCATGGCTTATACTATAAATACACTAAATCACTGCTGGGGGGTGCCTGGGGCATTGTTCGGGGAGGAGCATCTAGAAGGGCTGCTGCTGGGGGGAAGGCCAGGGCCAGCCTCAGCACCAGCTTCCAGGGGCTACCCAGGGAAACAGCTATTCTGGCCTCCTGGGGACTGCAGCCAGGGTCCGCCGGCAGTGGCTGTACTGGCCACCCGGGGACCACCACTGGCAGTGGCGGCACCAGCCGCCTGGGCACCCAGGGAAGCAGCTATTCCAGACACTCAGGGACAGTGACCGGTGGCTGCCGGCTGCGGCTGCACTGGCTGCCCGGGACCACTGCCAGGGGCTACCCAGGGAAGTGGCTACTCTGGCTGTTTGGAGACCGCCGCTGGGGGCCACCAGCAGTGGCTGCACCAGCCACCTGGGGACTGCTGCTCAGGTGGTCATCAAGGCCAGCTGCACTGGCCACTGCTCGGGCTGCCGGAGCAGCTGGCTGCGGGGCCACCGGAGTGGCTGGCTGCAGTGCAGCTCCAGCAGTGGCTGGTGTGGCTGTTCCCTGGGGTCAGCGACATTGGCCCCCGCAGAACTTATGGAGGTCACAGAAAGCCACAGAATCTGTGACTTCCATGACCTCCATGACAAACATGGATCCCTACTAATAAATAAATAGAATTGTAGGACTGGAAGGGACATCAAGAGATCTTCTAGTCCAGTCCCGTGGACTCAAGGCGGGACTAAGTATTATCTAGGCCATCCCTGACAGGTGTTTTAAGGTGTTTGTCTACTGCTCTTAAAAATCTCTAGTGACAGATATTCCACAACCTCCGTAGGCAATTTATTCCAGTGCTTAACCACCCTGACAGGACGTTTTTCCTAATGTCCAACCTAAACCGGCCTTGCTGCAATTTAAATCCATTGCTTCTTGTCCTACCCTCAGAGATTAACAAGAACAATTTTTCTCCCTCCTCCTTGTAACAGTCTTTTATGTACTTGAAAACTGTTATCACGTCCCTCCTCAGTCTTCTCTTCTCCAGGCTAAACAAACCCAGTTTTTTCAATCTTCTCTCATAGGTCATGTTTTCTAGATATTTAATCATTTTCATTGCTCTTCTCTGGACTTTCTCCAATTCATCCACATCTTTCCCAAAACGTGGTGCCCAGAACTGGACCCAATACTCCAGTTGAGGCTTAATCAGCATGGAGTAGAATGAAAGAATTACTTCTTGTGTCTTGCTTACAACACTCCTGCTAATACATCCCAGAATGATGTTTGCATTTTTTGGAACAGTGTTATACTGTTGATTCATATTTAGCTTGTAATCCACTATCACCCCCAGATCTCTTTTCACAGTACTCCTTCGTAGGCAGTCATTTCCTGTTTTGTATGTATGCAACTGATAGTTCCTTCCTAAATGGAGTACTTTGCATTAGTCCTTACTGAATTTCATAACAATAATAAAGTCTGATATTGATAGCCATGCATCCTAGTTTTACCAGGACAGACTCAGTTTTTCATATGATGTGCTGTTGTCCCAAGACCTATTTTTAGTATACCTCAAATATCCTATTTCATCAGATAAGGCATTCAAGTATTCAAGTTTTTATAACCGTAAATAAAACATATTGCTGCACTGATGTCAAATATTCACCATACCTTCTCATTCTCACCACATTATGAAACCATGTTTCACCCCAATCGTTATTCACAGGCAGAGCTTGTCATAATTTCCCATGTAGCAAAATTGTGATATGAATCAAGTGAGGTAATGACCCAATCTAGTCAGTGCAAAACTTCTGCTTGGCAGGAGAGGCCTGGGGACCGAGGAGGGGGTATCTGTGACATAGGTTCAGTGGAAAGAGGCAAAGCTCAGATTTTTTGAAATGTTTGCTGCTCTACTCCAGGTGAAGCAGATCAAAGAAAGGAGCCAGAATACAGATCACTTGAGTATGTCACAAAAAAATACTGTCACAAAAGTGTCCTGTTTTTTTTACTTTGAAAATATGGTGTCCTTAACATACACACAAGCTTTTTGCAGCTATAATTTCCTAAAATGCTGTCTTGTTATGAATTTATGAACTGTGTTCCTGTGGTTGATCAATCACAAACATATTCAGCTGCGTATTCACATGTTTTCATCTCTCATTCTTCATGGAGGATTTAAATACCTGCTTGAGGGGAATTTAAAATATTGACATAAAAACAAAACAAAATAATCAAAATTCTCATTGCTATTAGCAGTGGAATACAGATTGCTTAGGCTTCATCACAAAACATGTATGTGAGCAAATACACACCTAATTAGCATGCACAATTACCATGACTGTGCATGCCATTTGGGTATTTGTAGGCCTGCCTGCTCCACATGTTACATTTCAAACAAGAACCTTTGTGCTTTCTTTCATGCTGCCCCTTGTGCTTGGGAGGAGTGCCCCATAAACATCTACAAAGCCACGTCACTTTCAAATCCCTGATTAAAACTCCCCTTTTTCAGGTGCCTACAAAAAAACTTGGCAATGGTTAGGCTGCTGGTGTGCTGAGACCACTGCCTGTCATGCTGATCAACATTGTTTCACTGTTTCCTTGTACTCCCTTGTCTGTCTGGGAGTACAGGGACCATTTTTTATTCTGTGTTTGTACAGCCCCTAGCATAGTAGGGTCCTCGTCCATGACTGGGATTCCTAGGCGTGACTTCAATATATGCACAAATACCCATTTGGATGAATAACTAGCCAATCTGGGTAAAATTTTCAAGTCCTATTTTCAAAAGTGACCTAGGCATTAAGGAGTCAGTGGAATTTAGGCTCCTAAGTGACTTAGGTGCTTTAGAAAAGTTTATTTTATGTGCTTAAAGCTTGGTCTGGACCCATAATCTTCGTAATTTGGGTTCTCATAAGAAGTTTTTTGGATTGGAGGGCTGCTATCGTTTGGTTTGTTTGATATTTTTAAAATCAGGCCCCTAGTGTTTTATCATTTGTTATATTAAATAAATAAATTAATGTCATCTATTTGCACTGGGAATAAGCAGTTGAGCTATTGGTTATATTTACGTGGTCCTAAAATATGCTGATTAATTACATTTATTATTAAAAAAAATGTCTTCACAAACTAGATGATAAGGCATTACAAAAAGCTGGATTTCAGAGGCATCTTTTGGACAGCATATGTACAGCACTATAAATCTGGCTAAATATTTGTTTCAGAAATTGTCCAGAAGGATGAACCAATTCATTTTCCAGACCTAAATCATTTCAACACATAGCAAACCTCTGGAGAAAACTGTGTTTCTCTCCTTGTAGTTTGCAAGCATATTAAGATCATGCATTAGCTTGCACAAACAGTTCAGTTTGCTGTAACTTTCCCTGTCTTGCAAAGACTCCAGTTGGAGAGACTACTTTCATATAACCTTCAAAAACTACAGAGAAATTAAGGGATTAATTGTAATCTAGAGCCTTTAGATAATTTTGTAGTTATTGTTTAAACAGTTCCTCTTTTAGCTATGTCTCTGTACGTCATTATGATTATTTTTCCCCAAAACATTTGCTGAGTCATTCCAGATCCACTGTTTTAGTTTATTCTATATATAATATAAACCACTGTTCTATTTTTTCTTATTTAAAACACATATTTTGCAAATATGCTTAAATGGGATTGAATACAATGTACCTTCCTTTCAGGACAGTACATTTTATAGTTTAAGCACTTGACACAGTCTCTTTAAATTGTTGGTGAGTAGTCAATGACAGATTTTTCATTTTCAAGTTGCAGCCTCCCTCCCTAAGCAGTGTGCTTGCCAAAAATGATATTCACAAATCTTGAAGATCAGAAAAAATAACTATATTATGGCAGACCTCATTAAAATATTGAAAATGAAGGAGTGGCTTTTCTCACTTCTGCCATTCATAACATATATCAGATACAATCACATGTGCATGTTGATCAGCAACACTTTTCAGCTGCAGCTACAGAACTTACAAGACCCAGAATGATATATTCAGTCCAGGCCATTTTTATCTTGGGCAATTATTTTACTGTCATTTTAACAAATTATCTTTAAAAATATTGAAGCTTGAGTCTGCTCTCACACCAGCAAAAATGAAGAGTTAACTGTAGGGATGTTTGTCGAGCTATTCTGGTGTACGGTGGAGTCGCATCTTATGCAGGGGTTAGGTTCTAAAGTCAGTGCATAAGGCGAAAATCGTGTATAGTCAAAATTACCCTTGAAAATCCCTTAAATCGCCCATAAAGTACAGTATACTGTACATGGTTTTGTGTATACAACCCTGTACAGTAATATGTATAAATGTATAATGTATACAGTAATGTGCAGTATATAATAAAGAGTACATATGCAAAATATAATTTTACAGTATTGTATTTTTAATTACAGGGGATAATTACAGGGGGTAATTACAGGGGGTCATCAGGGCTTGATGTTGATCTAGGAGACGGAGGTGACAGAGAACGTGGGTGATGGAGAGCGAGTCGTAGATGAAGTGGTTGGCTCTGGTTCAGCTCAAGAAGTTGATTACGTAGGCTCATCTGCTGCTGGTTGTTTTTCCTTAAAAAACATGGTGATCGGTAACTGTCACTGTTGTCTCTTGAGCTGTTCAAACATTTCTTGATACGGTCTCAAATCGTCCCTAATACTACAGGTGATTTTGAATCTTCATTCCATAGAGGGATGGTATTCAGAAATTAAATCATTCAAGTGTTTCGCTGCTTGGAACGCTTCAGCAAATTTATGAAGATTCCAACTTGCTGGCTCTTCCTGTTCGTCGTCGTCATCTTCATCTTCTGTAGACGATTTTATCAGTTCCTCTAACTCTTCGTTAGTCAATGTTTCTCTATGGCTCTCAATTAATTCTTCAATTTCTTCCTCAAGGATGTCAACAAAGCCATCACCACCCACTTGCCTGGCCACCTGAACAATGCGTTTCACTTCTTTGTCAATGGTTGGGAAACCCTTAAAATCATTCACACATTCTTTCCATAGGTTTCACCAACATGCATTGACTGTTTCAGGCTTGATTGCATCCATTGCCTGTTTAAAATAAGTGATGCAATTGGCAATGTTGAAGGACTTCCAACACTCCATCACATTAAGATTGGGATCAGCATCCATAGCGCTACATATCCGTGAGAACATAAGCTTCGTGTACATGTCCTTGAAACAGCGAATCACGCCTTGGTCGAGAGGTTGGAGGATGGAGGTGGTATTGGGGGGGGAGAAAGACGACTTCAACATCGTTATGTGCAAACCGGAGTGCCACAGGGTGGCCAGGAGCATTGTCTATGGTCAGCAATACTTTAAAATCAAGTCCTTTCTCTTTGAGGTACCGCTTGACCTCCGGAATGAAACACTTGTGGAACCAATCCAGAAATAATGCTGCCATCACCCAAGCCTTTTTATTTGATTGCCAGAACACAGGCAGGAGATTTTTGTTCTTGCCTTTTAGGGCATGGGGATTTGCAGCCCTGTAGAGCAAGTAATTTTGACTTTATTAAATGCCCAGCCACATTGCCACAAAACAACACAGTCACGCAGTCTTCAGCTGCTTTGAAGCCAGGGGCTTGTCTTTCTGATTTTGAAATGTAAGTGTGGTTGGGCATTTTTCCCCAGAAGAGCCCAGTCTCATCAGCATTAAAAACTTGTTCCGGAAGATAGCCCTTTTCTTCTATGATTTTCTTTAATTGTTCTGGGTAGGCTTTTGCTGCTTCTTCATTGGCAGATGCAGCTTCACCAGTAGTCTGCACATTTTTGAGGTTGAAGCGGTTCCTAAAACTGTTAAGCCAACCTTGGCTGGCTTTGAATTCCTTCTCATCAGAAGGCTGTCCCTCTTCGGCAGGAGGTTTGAACAGCGCGTAGAGGCTAAGAGCCTTTTCTCGCAACGTGTTGCCATCGATAGGCACACGTTTACGGTTCATGTCTTCCAGCCATAAGTTTAATGCCTTTTCAGTCTTCACTAAAGTCTTATCACACACCTGACTCATCACCTTAGCAGTTATTGGAGCACTTGATGCCATGGCTTGATGAATTTCTCTCTCTCGAATCTTGATGGCATGGATGCTAGATTCGTTGCAGCCATATTTATGTGCCACATTGGAGACTGAAATACCGTCTCTCAATAAGTCCAACACAGCCAGTTTTTCCTCCAGCGTTGGAACAGATTGCTGTTTTTTCGGTTGAGCACCACATAAAGTAGTTGGCTTGCGTTTAGGGGCCATGTTGTATGAAAAATACGTATCTTTAAACACTAGAATCACACTCAGCATGGCGAGATGCTCACACTATGAGAGGCACGTGGGAACTGAGACTGACTGAGGGAACAGCAGATTCACATCTCCCATCTCACGCGCACTCCAGGCCATACGTTAATTGGGTGGAATCGCCCACACTATTTACAGGTATCTTGTTGTTTTTCTTTTTTTTGCCGAGCGTGTATAGTTGAATTCGCGTAAGTTAAATGCGCGTTTGATGGGACTCACCTGTACAGTCCAATGTGAGATCAGCGTTAGACCCATTATCATGTCTGCTGTATGAAACTGCTTCTCTAAAACTGAATGGAACGGTTGTTTATTAATTTAAACTTTAGTACACATTTCCTAGAAATTTACATCTCTTTGATACAGTAGTCAGCCTCGGATGCCATGTAATGGACATATTTGTTTATTAATAATGCATTAAAAATGTCCCTTTCTTTGTAAAGAAAAAAAAATCTGTTCTTCAGCTCTCAAGTCAATTATCTATCGTCCAGATTATTTTTCTTCTCCTGGCTGGTTGCAGATTGAAAGTAATGCCTAGCCCAACGGGTTCCTGGTCCATCATTAGGGATTGTAGGTACAATGGTAGTACAAATAATAAATAATAAATGCTGGCTGGAAGGGGCTGAATTAGATTTCAAGATGGATGCATAGTTGTGCGTAAGAATTGTGAACTAAGGGAGGGAAGAATTTTTTTTTCTTTTAAATCATGATCACAAGCTTTGTAATTTCCTTACTAAAACCCTTTGGATAAAAAAAAGTCCTGCTCTAGCCCCCACCCCAAAAAAAGTTCTATCATTTTGAAAAACTCCAACAGCCATGTGGAAGGGCAGGTTTTACACGTCTAAACAAAATAAATAATCAAGTCTCAACACCTACTCGCCAAAACTCTCATTTCCTATGACATAAATGAAACTGTGTTATTGGTACAGTGGTGGTATAGTGCAATTTCTTCTTTTCTAAATGAACACAATCTCCTGGGTTCTGCAAAATCATTAAAAAGGTGATTTTACAGGTCAAGGGGCTTTAGGAACCGTATGAATCCACCAGACTTTGAGTTTTCAAACTAGTTCATGTCTCAGAGTGAGAGTGAATATCTCCCAGCTCACAGAGAGCCTCTGCTTACAAATAAAGAGAGCAATGATGGACATGCAGGGCAAATTTTAAAACGTAATTAAAATATATCTGTGTTCTTATCCTATTGTAATTCTCTTTTTTCTTAGCAATTGATCAGTTTATGAATTGTGCTGTTGATCAATTGTATTTGTTTATTCACAGTGGGCCTAATTCTAATCTCATACTAGTCTTTAACTCCATGGATTTCTGTTGTTATTCACAATTTATGCAGGTGTTAGAGCAGAATCGGTGCCATTCCAAGGTACTTAAGATACATGCTATCTCCATCTGATATCTTCAAGAAACTGTCTGACCTGAAAGTGAAAATAAAAGCCAGGTAATTTTTATGTTACTGCACTAATACTAGACCAATAATTTCCACTTACATCCCAGTTCACATAAATGTTGACTATCATTTTTTCTGATGTCTTATGAACCTTTCTCATAATAATTACAGATGGAACTAAAACAAAGACCATTACTTAGCTGTTCATTAAACTGCATTTCTTTTGCATAATTTTTGCATTATATGCCCAAAGCATACATATGCCAAGGATAAAATAATAGGGCCTAAGACAACTTGAAACAGGTATCTGTTTGAATGTTCAAATGAACATCGGCCAAACTTGTAATACAAGTTGTTTCCAAATTCACATATGCTCCTCCCCCAAGAGAGTTACTCCACCCTGCCATGCTTCCCATGGGAGACAGTGTGCCAGCTGTTCTTCTGAAAGTTGTTATGTGATAACTACTTGAGAAACCAGTTCTTGATGCTGCCAGTTTTGTGACTATGATGTGTTTCCAAGGTAACAGAAATTTGTTGCAGTACAGTTCTGGTAATTTCAGCAAATCTTTATTACCCTAGCATCAAAGAGCAGCATTGCTCTAGAAGAGTAACTGTGGGAAATTGCCCCCCTCTTCCGCTCTATGGCCCTGATTTACACCACTGGCCATAAGATTCATAGATTCATAGATAGAGTCATAGATTCTAGGACTGGAAGGGACCTTGAGAGGTCATCGAGTCCAGTCCCCTGCCCGCATGGCAGGACCAAATACTGTCTAGACCATCCCTGATAGACATTTATCTAACCTACTCTTAAATATCTCCAGAGATGGAGATTCCACAACCTCCCTAGGCAATTTATTCCAGTGTTTAGACACCCTGACAGTTAGGAACTTTTTCCTAATGTCCAACCTAAATCTCCCTTGCTGCAGTTTAAGCCCATTGGTTCTTGTTCTATCCTTAGAGGCTAAGGTGAACAAGTTTTCTCCCTCCTCCTTATGACACCCTTTTAGATACCTGAAAACTGCTATCATGTCCCCTCTCAGTCTTCTCTTTTCCAAACTAAACAAACCCAATTCTTTCAGCCTTCCTTCATAGGTCATGTTCTCTTTAATCATTCTTGTTGCTCTTCTCTGGACCCTCTCCAATTTCTCCACATCTTTCTTGAAATGCAGTGCCCAGAACTGGATATAATACTCCAGTTGAGGCCTAACCAGCGCAGAGTAGAGCGGAAGAATGACTTCTCGTCTCTTGCTCACAACACACCTGTTAATGCATCTCAGAATCATGTTTGCTTTTTTTGCAATAGCATCACACTGTTGATTCATATTTAGCTTGTGGTCCACTATAACCCCTAGATCCCTTTCCGCCATACTCCTTCCTAGACAGTCTCTTCCCATTCTGTATGTGTGAAACTGATTGTTCCTTCCTAAGTGGAGCACTTTGCATTTGTCTTTATTAAACTTCATCCTGTTTACCTCAGACCATTTCTCCAATTTGTCCAGATCATTTTGAATTATGACCCTATCCTCCAAAGCAGTTGCAATCCCTCCCAGTTTGGTATCATCTGCAAACTTAATAAGCTTACTTTCTATGCCAATATCTAAGTCGTTGATGAAGATATTGAACAGAGCCGGTCCCAAAACAGACCTCTGTGGATCCCCACTTGTTATACCTTTCCAGAAGGATTGGGAACCATTAATAACTACTCTCTGAGTATGGTTATCCAGCCAGTTATGCACCCATCTTATAGTAGCTCCATCTAAGTTGTATTTGCCTAGTTTATTGATAAGAATATCATGCGAGACTGTAACAAATGCCTTACTGAAGTCTAGGTATACCACATCCACCACTTCTCCCTTATCCAAAAGACTTATTATCCTATCAAAGAAAGCTATCAGATTGGTTTGACATGATTTGTTCTTTACAAATCAATGCTGGCTATTCCCTGTAACCTTACATCTTGTAACATCTTCCAAGTGTTTGTAGATGATTTCCTTAATTAAATGGAAGAAAGGGGAAGTTGATAGTAATGAATATAAAGCAGAAGCTAGGAATTGTAGAAAATTGATAAGGGAAGCAAAGGGACAGAAAGCGAGCTCTCTGGCCAGCAGCGTTAAGGACAATGGGAAGGAGTTTTATTAAGTAGGATTCTTTTTTCCCTAATATAACAATTATATTGGTGCATTACTAGATAGACTTGTAGACTTATCAATAATAATGAAGAAAAGGCAAAGGTGTTCAATAAATATTTCTGTTTTGTACGTGGGAGAAAAATGTAGTTATATCGTATGATGACATTCTTTCCATTCCACTAGTATCTCAGGAGGATGTTAAACAGCAGCTAGTCAAATTAGTCATTTTTAAATCAGCAGCTCTGGATAACTTGCATCTAAGAGTTTTGAAAGAGCTGACTGGAGAAGCTCATTGGACCACTAACACTGATTTCTAGTAAGCTTTGAAACACTGAAGAAGTTCTGGAAGATTAGAAGAAGCTAATATTATACAATATTTTTAAAAGGTAAATGGGATTATCTAAATATATATATGTAATAGCACCTTAATTACTTCTTATCTAAACCTCCAAATGATAGCGGCCTATGGAGGTACTGATAAGAAGTAATTAAGGTGCTATTACATATATGAGGAAGCAGCCAAGTGAATTCTGGTCATCTATGGAGTACTAAATATACTGCTACCAGAGAGTAAGTTGGGAGCTGGGAAGGGAGAATAGAAGGTCAAGGCCCTTGTCCCTAGTTTGGACTACTGTGAGAGTGAAACTTTTAATGACGAACCCCAAGCAGAGCTCTAAGCCCCTAAAAATGCTTCTTCTAGAATGAGAATGCTCTATCTTTCCACTGGAAGAGAGCCACTGGGAGAAGTGAAGCTGATAGTGTCCAATCCGGGAGACTCCAACTACGAGCCAGAACATGAAAGGCCCACAAAGGTAACAGTAGCTCAGTAAAAAGAATCTATTTTTTGAAAGTTGTATATATATATATATATAATTTGGGAACTAGAGCAAAACCAAGGAGCAGAGACAGTAGTGTATGTACCATCAAAGCACAGTAACACAATGATGGAGAGAGAGGAAAATCATAATTTGTTGTTGTTGTTTGTTTGTAAAACCTAGGAATTCTTGTAATTTGGGACACTGAATTAAAATTAAAAAGCTGTCCCATCCTCTGCCCATAACAGGGAGGAGTAAGTACAGAGATAAAAGAAAGGCTACACAGGGTAAGGAAAACTGAAGAGAGCTGGTGATGTGTAAGGAGATAGCAGAGAATTTCTTTTAATAAGTTCATTATTTGTAAGTATTACTCAGATTGTTTGGATGAATAATTCTCAGACTCTCCGTTTTTCATATGTTTGTTATTCATGTTGTGTGGCTGGTCACTTAAGTCACATGGTATATTTTCTGCTATCTGATTGGTTGAGTTAAATATTTCAAACAGAGGAATAATGATTGATGAATATCATGTGCCTCGTAAGAATTTTTGGGTGAATAAGCATTTGTACGAAAATGTGTTAATGTTTGTGAATCTCACCAGTTTTTCACAAATACTTAGTGACAGAATATTAATGATTAATACATACTTCAACCCTCGAATCATAGCAAATTGAACCTGGCACTTGCATTCATGAAAATGTTCACCCATTAGTATTACTATTCAACCAGCTCTAGTTTTAACCCACGCATTATATGAGGCAAAGAGGGTGATCAGAGGGCTGCCAACCTGCAAAGATCCAATAAACATTACCAAAGTTCAAAGTGTTCACTTTTAAAACTGGCCCTGCAGCACTGGTGACATCAGGCTTCAAAAGATGGCCTGGCATAGAAAAGGTGAAAAGGTGATTAGATAGAAAAAGGTAAATGGGAGTTTTAAAACTGGCCCTGCAGCACTGGTGACATCAGGCTTCAAGAGATGGCCTGGCATAGAAAAGGTGAAAAGGTGATTAGATAGAAGTCTGGGTAAATGGGAGTTTTCCCTGTATTAGGACTTCAGGATGTGACCCATGATGATTTGCTATTAGCTGTTTAAAAGATGTAGATTGCAAAGTTAATTGTGCTGGGTCAGCAGTCTGCCTCCCCAGTTGTCATGCAGTTGTCCCTATTCTATCAAATCCAGACATTTGAATGTGTTTTTCTAGTCAAGTTTTCATTTGCCTTCCATCCGTGTGAGAAAGCATTACCCCTGGTCTCCTTTCTAAGCTGATGGTTCAAGTACCTCTTTAAAAATAGTACTCTGGAATCATTGATTTCATGGCACAGGGACCACTGTACAGAACAATGGCAAAATGACCAAGATTTGGAATTCCACTGTTTCAAGGAATCTCACCTCAATGTTTTTTCAGGCTTTACAGGTGTTTGAGGTTTCAATAATATTTCAGCAGCTTTAGCTAATGAAAACACTTGATATAAGAGACTAGTCATAGCCATTGGTCATTTAAATAAATATATTGATGTAGTTCCATTTACTTGCATGGAGGTGCACACGGCATTAATGTGGCCCATTCTAGCAGCATACAGAGCTAAAAGAAAATCTTTGAGTGATGATGCCAGGGTCCAGTCCCTCTATTGTCATTTTCAGTTCATCTTTATCCACACTTTCAAACATAAATAGCTATGCTAACTCTACAAAATAAACACAAGAATGATTTGTGTGCACAGTTGTGAAAAATTATGCCCAGCTACCTATTTGTATGTGTATGTGCATTATTTTAGGTAGCTGTATTTGAAAGTTGGCCACTTGATAGCAAAAACAAAAGTCTTTGCAGTTCATCTTTATCTTCATCCTAAGTTCCTTGGGTTGAAACAAGCTCATTACTTTTATTTTTTTTTAAACTTGTATATAAATGATTGTAGAGCTATAGCAAATGTTTCCAATCATTTTTCAAACACAAAACCACTAGGCAATCTGTGTATTTACCACACTTTGCTTTAATACATAAATCAAAGGACAATAACAAGCCTAATGTCAAAGAAACTTTTTGACACTTCATACATTAAATAAGAGCAGCCGATAAACAGTTTAGATGAAGTTATGGTTTGAAATGTAGTTCCCAAGAGGACCGTGGTTCATAAATTGTTTTTATACTACCTCTGTCATTGTTGATTTGAGATATGCACAAGACACCCACAATCATTACCAATGCTAGTATTACTTAACCTGCCTTTACTACAAGTGATATTTAGACAAGTACAGACTATCAACCATCCATTTCTGTGAGAAATGTGTAGTTTGGTTGTCATCACGTATGTAGTATGTTGCCTTCCATTTTAAAGTTTGACACATAATAAAAAAAATTGAAAAAAATCAGCCTTTAAATTTTGAATATGCTTTCAGACCATGAGCTTCTTTAGCTATTTGTGATTGGTGGCCTACTAATTGTTACAAAAGCAAAGTGGGACTAAGAACCGTTGTCAGATGAATATTTGATCTAGTCATGCTGAATCATGAAGTTGAGGCATTTCAAGGCCAGACAGTCATGTGTTGCATTAAATCTCCCAAATCTCCATGAAAGGTATGGGGGTTTTTACCCTGATTTTTTTTCATTAAAAAAATCTCACCATGTCTGTCACCTCAAATAATCTGATATCATATTGTAAACATTTATTTCTTAACATTCCAGGAAATGTATATACAAATGATATACTTAATGCTCAGTAATTCCTTGGAAGTATGGAATAGTTCATACTGAAGACCATAGCTCTTGCTAGTTGCATAGTTAGCTAGCAGGATTCAGAACAAGAACATAACCACTTCTAACTCAGAGAAACAAGGTGGGGAGGTAATATATTTTTGTTGGATCAACTTCTGTTAATGAGAGAGAGGAGCTTTCAAGCTTACAGAGAGCTCTTCTTCAGCTCATCTTCTGAAGATGAGCTCCGTGTAAACTCAAACACTTGTCTCTCTCAACAACAGAAGTTGGTCCAATAAAAGATATTACCTCACTCACTTTGTCTCTCTAATATCCTGGGACCAACATGGCTACAACAGCACTACATACAAGTTCTTACTTAGTTATTCTGGAGGAAGGAAATTTGTAATCTTCAAGAAAATATCTGGAGATTAGTTTATTTAAAACTGTATATTCTACATTAAGGGCCTCATTCTTCAAACCTTTACTCACGTGAGCTGGCCTTATCCCTGAGTAAATACATCTCACAGGAGAGAGGGTTTTTAGAATTATGCCCCTCTGTTATTGCACCAATGGATAACTGCTATATGAGAGTATCAGAGGGGTAGCCGTGTTAGTCTGGATCTGAAAAAGCAACAAAGAGTCCTGTGGCACTTTATAGACTAACAGATGTATTGGAGCATAAGCTTTCATGGGCATCTGACGAAGTGGGTATTCACCCACGAAAGCTTATGCTCCAATATATCTGTTAGTCTATAAGGTGCCACAGGACTCTTTGTTGCTATATGAGAGTTAAGAGTTAAGCTGAGCATGAGAAAAGCATGCAACTAATTTTAGATATGTATGAAGAACAATATCTTATAAATAAAATGTCTAGAGACGTATTTAGTGAATTGATCAATTTATTAAGTGTCCCAATCTGGCCTTTAAAGGTCAAGGTAAATCTGAGGTGGTAGACTTCTCAAAGTGGTCTTAATCATCACGGTAACTATGTGACAGCACATTTGATGAAAGCTATACAAATGTAGCATTGTGCCCAAACTGCAACTCTATGCCTTCAGTACAAACAGATTTTGAGAGAGACGTTATGCCTTTGGTAACGGGCAGTACTTTAAAAGTATATCCTTAGCACAAATCCTTCTGATGAAGTATGTGCAAGCAGAGTTCTTAAAAAGAATTTATTTGAAGGAAAGAATACAAGGCCCAGCAGATTTACTATATGCTGTGCTTTCAATTCATTCTTCTAACACCTCTACACAGAGATTTCACAGCAATATACACAATTATTTGTATCAGAAAGTAAATCTATCTGAAATAAACCATAAGTATACCCCCATGCTTAATATTTGCTTGCACTGTTTTGTAAGGGATGGAGTGGTTGGCTGATAGCAAAGGCTTTTGTTTCTTTTTTTTTCTCCCTCGATGATTTATATCAGTATGTGTCACTGATGCTGTAGAAACACTTCAGCAACTAGCTGGAAGCTAGAGGGCTAGATTTGCAAAGTTAGACTCAGGCAATTGTGTGCATGCATCTGTGTGTGCCACACTTATAAATGCAAATGCCCAATGTGCCTGTGCATATGGGATATTTGCACCAAATATGTTGGATGCACAACTAACTCTGAAAATCTGTTCTCCAGTCACCAGTGGATAGTTCCTAACTTGTCATACATAGTGAATTATACATATTGCCAAACAAAATATGCATTTTCTTTGCTTATTTATTTTAAATGTAATGGAGAAGCCACTGCTGTTCTTCCAGCTTCCAGTAACATTACAGCATATAATTCATTCTCCCTAAAACCACAGACATTTTTTTGAAGGGGTGGGATGTAGAATTAATCATCTTGTGAAGCGTTTATCCTTTTATGGTATGAGGAGCCAAGCTCACCTTTGGGCTGTGTCCAAAGGAAAAAAAATCTACAGAGAAAAAATGTATTCCTGGAAAGATATTAAACTATGCCAGGCATTAACATTGATAGCATGTTGATCTAGCTTCTGTCTTTCCTACTGCACTCATAAATTACCTTTCCCTCATCAAACCTAAGCAGCTCTTCTCTATTCACAATTTCATTGACTTCTCTGCACACAGTGAACAGCACCCTTTCCCTTAAACACACTCTGTTCCTTCTCCTCATTACACAACTACTCCTTAGTCATTGCTTTCACTGTTCCTCTTCTTTTCTCTTTTGTCTCTGTCTCCCACATTTTGCCCCCAGCAATTGTGCCCTGTTTGAACTTCTCTACTCCACTGATTTCAGTTGCTACCTTTATGCTGATAAGGCAAACCTGCATCTCCATATCTCATCTTCAGTCCTGGCTTGCATTACTATAAGCCACTTTAATATCTCCTCCTGGGTGTCCTGCTGCTTCCTAAAATCAAATATATCAAAAACTAAACTTCTCATCTTTCCTCCTACCTTATCTTCCTTTCCCCACTTCTCCATTATTGTTGACAACTCCATTATATTCGCAGTTACTAAAGATGACAACCTTGGACTGATTCATTCTTTAACTCTTTCCTGTCTGTCACTTTTTATTTCCAGGTTCTCAGTAAATCCTCTTGCTTTGTCCTCTACATCTCAAATACTGCCACCCTGCTTCCCAGCTCCATTCCTAAAATAGAATTTAGGTCCCTGCCCTCACCATCTCTCACCTAGATTACTTTTAAACTGTCTACCCAGCCTCCCTGCCTCTTCAGTTCATACAATACGCTGGAACTAAAATCCTTGCAGATAACAGGCAACTCTCTACTGTGACCAGGACTTCTCTAGTCTCCTCTGTTGAGGTTCTTATATCATGATACACGAGTGCCTTCCAGGTCTCTAAGACCAGACAAAGCACGTGGGCACCAATTAGTTGGCTTTAACAGTGTCACAGCAGGGATTGGCGGGTAGTCTTGTGACAACAGAAAATAACCTGCTAACAACCAATCCTAGGTCATGACCCAAAGTTTAAGAATCACTAACTTAGAACACTGAATTTCTCTACTGCCATGGTTGTAGGTTTAGTTTGTACTTTCCAAGGGGTTAAATACAAACTATTGTAGAAGGTATTTTGTATATAGTAGAAGGTATTTTAATTTATTTTCCCTTTATGTCAGTTAATCATCCAACATTGTGCTATAGCTTATAGGAAACGCATTCTTTGTATTCTTTAATTATTCTCTAAAATAGTTTTGCTGTACATACGGGCTGTGCTTTAGCATAATACACAAAGTACTTACTTTTTTACACTTGATAACACTGCAAAAAATGACTAGTTTCACTTCCATTGCTTGTGATTCCTGTGTTAGCCTGAGTATAGCATTACCTGCTTTTATTTTTAGAAATTTTTTAGGAAAAACAATTAAGAGAGCATGCAGAAGAATTTTCAGCCACAACAACTCCTTTTCATTCATGATTGCTTTGAACCACCATCCTCTGAAAGCAGACTCCCCTGAGTCAAGGTTTATAGTCAATCAAAAAAAAGTGGGGGGTACTTTACTTCGCCATTTTAATTGTAGGATAGGGGCCTTTAACTTTCCAGGAGGCTTTACTAAGAACATTTCTGCTGAGCAGAACTTCCTTGAATCTAGTAATCAGAGCCACAGGATATGTGTTAATTGTCCCTGACATGCAGAATTATCTGCAGTTACCCAAGCTCATAGCACCACTGCTGACATATTATTTTTCAAAAACGAGGTTTAAAATTATGTACAAATTAAATTACCAAAAATTGACTCTCATTCAAATAATGTCATAGGACTGACTTAAACCCTGCAAAAGCAAGAAGAATCAAAGCCAAGGCTGAAACTCTGTCCTTAACTCATCCTACTGTAATTCTACCCCTGTGTATAGCAGTACAAACTGTGTTACAAATGAGATCACCCCTTGTTTATAGATTCCTGTTGTACCAAGCCATAACTGGGTTGGTTAAACATAAAGTTTATACCTTAATTCTGAATTTCCTTGCTTCTCTGGGCTGAAATCAATAATTTCAATGTTATGTACAACATCAGGGTTTTTTCCTTAGTATGAGCAATATAAAAAAGCAAGCAAGAAAGAAAAGGACAATTTTGTTAAGTCTTGAGGAAATGTCTGAGTCAAATTGACTGGATACAGTGGTTTCAAATCAACATGTGTATATGTCTCAAAATGTACAGAGTTTTAACAATTTTAAAGGAGCTTATACAACATTTTCCTTGGAATTATTTGTCATAGTTGACAAACATTGAGTAATTCATAAATAATCAATTTAACAAATTTCTATTTATTTTCTGATTGTAACATCCCCAAAACAAGTCACGATTTAAATGTATTCATTATTCAAAGTTATTTGTTGATAGTTTCTACAAATAATTCTTTTTCTGTAGCTTGTTTCAAGCAGGTTGTTGGAAGTATTCCCGATTCAAAAGACAAAATTTGAGCTGTTTTGATTGGACACGAATCACGTGCTAGGAAGTCTATACTGTGGGCGGCTTGTACCTACCTCTCCTAATTGGCTAAGAATTGTTCGCACCTCTTCTTTTTGTTACTGTCTCTATTGTTCACCCCAGATCTTGTTTCATCCTTGCATTAAATCTTGTCTTTTAGACTAAGTTCTTTAGGGTAGGGCAATCATTTTCTATACTTCTGTACAGCATCTAGCACAATGGCATCCTGACTTGCTTCATCTATAGGTGCTACTACAGTACAAATGTTAAAAAATAATGTGCTCTAATTGGATGAGCATAACTCTGAGTCATTTTATCCTGTGCTAATTTTGACATTCAAATTCAAAGTATGCTTTCAATGCATATTCTATAACACTTACCTAAAATATTCTGTTTCAACAAATTTTGCTGTTAGTAAATTCTTTATAAGAATATTCACTGAAAGGGTGAAATTCAACTCTACACCAAGCATTTCCAATGTCTGTGAACCACTAAAGTCCTCTGTACCAGCATTACTTTTGCACAAAATGAACAGAAGGGGAGTTAACATAGTTGAAATTAATTCATTTAAAAATCTGAATGAATATTCATGGATTTTTTTGCAGTAACAGTCCAGTTCTAATGTTAATTATGGTGATTCCACTGCTTTCTGCTATACCAAATTTGCTCCCTCATAGATCTGTTAATAATGGATCATTGATTTTATGGCATTTTCTTTTCCTGCCAGGCCACATTGTGGAACTGACTATGAATGGGGAACAGCTGAAACTCAAATGAATAGACGCCAGATACTGCAATGAAAATAGTGGTGTGATGGGGAAACAGGTTCAAGTTTAAAAACTAATGTTAACCATTAAAATGTTACATTTGTGATGGATTTTTATCACTAAATATTGACTTGAACTTAAAATAAAAAGGTGTTGTAATTTACAGCATTTGTGCTTTTTGGAGATAAAATCAGAGCTCAAATAGAAATTTGTCTTATTTATATCAACAGCTAACAGCAGACAGTGCACTAGACAGAAACAAAAATGTAGAGATGACTTATTTCTGACCCTTTTTATATTACTCTTAGATAAAAATAACCTCAAGAAACTAGTTAAATCCTTAATGCAGACTAGGTACTTTAAGAAAGAAAATAAACACATTTTCAGATTTAGTACCATATAAAAATCTGCTGCTGCTACATACACAGTCACTTCCTCCTAGGAGAGGATGGCTTTGTTGTCTAAGCTGCATGATTGAAATAAATAGACCCCATGGAACCACCGGTTTAAATCCCAGCAGGATTCACTCAGACTTTTCCATCTTGCCAAGGTAGATACAGTATATATAGTTCCATGCAGCTAACTATCTATATGTCTTTCAGATGAGACCTTATAAATGTAGGTTCTGTCTGCTATGCTTGAACATTAAATACTCCGTTCTACCTTCTGTAAATGTAGAGGTTTGCCATGGAGTTCTTAGCCAAAATTCTTCCTCTACTTCCCTTCCCACAGTCTTGCACCTTGTTAGTTACCACCTTCAACTCCAGAGCAGGCTGCATTTCACTGGTGCCACATATAAGTGTGTAGGGCTATTTCATCCCTTTCAATTAAAAAAAAAACTGCTCGGGGGCAAAGTTACACATGAAACTCTGAGGTGACACTTGCAGAGCCCCCATCACGGTATCCCATTAGGTGAGAGGAGTTTTTTTGGAGGGGATATGTGACATGGTCCTCTAATTGTAAAAAGGTCATAAGATCCACCAAGAGATCCTGTGTGTCTTGGGGCAGCCAAAGAAGATGAGTTCCTGCCTATTAGTCCCTAAGCATCTCTTTTCCCCAGCAGCATGGTCCCCTTGGGATTTCTGCTGTCATCACCTCTTCACCTGTGCCTGGATGAAAAGGTAGTGATGGCCTGGTCTCTGTGGGAGTTAAACTCCCATAGGAAATTTCCCCATGGGGTGCTAGAGGTTAATTTCTGTAAGATGTTTGCACAGTGCCTATCACATTGGGGTCTTGGGCAGTACCGGGAATGTGGCTTTTAGGCCTTACTGCAATACTAATAATAATAATAAATACTAAAGAGAGCAGATATTTCCCAGCCATGCTCCCCTCCAGCCAGGACAACCAATCAATGCATTCACATGGAGAAATTTCCATCAGCTCAATGAGGGAGGGGGATTTATGCTGTGTTGGCTATCTTCTTTCCAAGAGGTTTAGAATCTCTAGTATGGGATTTTTACTCCTTTTAGCCCCTCTGGGTTGCTAACCACCCCCTATTCATGCCAGTGGCTAAGGATTATACCGGGACACAGAATAAATTGTACAAAGTCCATTTACACTTTAATGACCAAACTATGGGTGCCCCAGCACAGATAATCCAGAGTGGAGAGAGGGCAAAGGGAAGCATCTCTTCCACCTCACAAGACACTATCTATGCCAGCTTGTGCCTGATGCAGGCATAGTAACTCCAGCCACCACCATTCAATCACTACCACACCCCAGAACACATCCTCTGCCTCTGAAAGCCGTAATGTAATGCAAAGTACTCATGCATCAAACCCTAACAGTTCAAATGAAGTAGTACAGCCTGATATACTTTTTCATTGCCATTCCTGTAGGGCTCAGGTCTGCAATGCCCCTTGCTTTCAATGAGAGGGAGTTGTGCTCAGCACCTCACAAGATAAGACCCTTAGGATAAAATAAATTAAACTCCAAAAAGATGTCAAAAGGAAATGAAAAGCAAAAAAACTATGGCCAGGTCTACACTATAAACCTACATTGGTACAACTACGTCACTCCGAGGTGTGAAAAATCCACCCCCCCAGCGATGCAGTTATACTGACCTAATCCCCAGTGCAGACAGCACTATGTCAAGGGATAGCTTCTCCCTTTGACGTAGCTACCGCCTCTCACAGAGATGGATTAACTACGCTGATGGGAGAAACTCTCCTATCGGCATGTTTGTGTCTTCACTGAAGCATTACAATGGCGCAGCAGCAGATTTGTAAGCGTACACTTGCCCTATGTTGAAGGGTTGTCAAATGGCCATTGTAAACCTACAAAAGCAAACGTATGGTTGAAACAGCACCCTTAGTTTGTTCAATTGTTCTTAACTCTCCCAACAAATATGATGGGTAACACAAATGCAAACAGTGACTGGTTTTGTATTACCTAGCCATAAAATATACATTCCCACAAGTGCATGGAGAAAAGGAAGACTAGATCCCTTATTGTGGCTATAATATCACCCCTGAAGTCTGAATTTCCTGTTGTTGTTGTTTTGTGGGATTAAGTCTGATCCTGAATTTACTTCAACATGTTGTTTTGTGGTTTAGTAGGATGATTGTCTGAATATGAAATATTAAATGAAACCTGATTGTTGGAGCATGAACTTTTCATCACATATTGAAGCATGAACCATTTGTCAAGTTTAACATGGTCATAGTTACACCAGCTGAGGATGTAGCACACACTCTGTGCCTGAGTGCTAGGTTTTGCCTTTGGACCTTTGATTTAACTGACAGATGTAAGAGAAGAAAAAACATTCAGACAAATACCTTTCTAGTGGTGGCACAGCTGTGGATGCTGGACAGTCTACTGTTCTTTAAACAAAATGCAGGAGAGATGAGGGTCAGAGTACCTTCTCTTTTTTGAATGACAGAAGATCCTGGCTTAACTGAAGATCCTCAGTTAAGCTAGGAAACTGCTACCAGACCTTTAATAGCAAAAACAAAGATCAGTTTCTGAGATCCATGGAGTAAGAGCCTGAGGGTATTATTTGGCCAAAAACCTGAAATGTTTATTATAACCCAAGCCTCAAATGTGCTTCATCAAGGTTCATGAATGCTTTGAATGAACTAGGGCTGATTTATGGTCTTGGCTGGAAACTATGAGAAACACAAAGGTTTCACCTCGTTTCCAACTCAAATCTGGTATAATTGGTGAGTGTC
The DNA here is from genome assembly GCF_011386835.1 of Chrysemys picta bellii. Classification (NCBI taxonomy): domain Eukaryota; kingdom Metazoa; phylum Chordata; order Testudines; family Emydidae; genus Chrysemys; species Chrysemys picta. Next base: position 74,183,196 of record NC_088795.1, on the reverse strand, counting down.
AGCTGAGATTTACTTATGAGATTTGGAAATTCATGTAGACTCAATATTCAAAGTGAACCAAGGGGTGCATAGTCATGCAAACCACAAAGGCTTACATACAACTTCTGTGAAGCAAACACAGTCAATTTCATTCACATATATTCTGTAATCAGCAGGAAAAACCCATCATATACCCTCAGTCTCTCTTGCCTTCCCACATCCTGTTTCTTCTTATCCTCCTAGCCTCTCTATCTCCCCTTCATCTTCTCCTCTTCCCTGAGTATCTTTCATCTCTTTCTTCTTCTTTCCTGCATATCTTCCCTATACTAACACATTCTTGTTCTTGCCACTCCCTCTCAATTTATTCCCTCTCCACATTTCTCTCTCTCTTATCCTTTCTAGTCACAGGGCTGGCTGATCTGCCCACTCTGTATGCCCCTGCCTCCTGCTGTCTCCAGTCTTTGCTGTCAAAGACTGTACAGAGCATGGCACAAACCAGAGTAGATGCCCCTGGGAACAGTACAGCAAGAAGTCAAACAACTGGTTCAGCACAATAAAACAGCGCCTTACAGAACTGAGGTGGGTCACCATTTTCAACGTTGGAGACAGTGGAACAACCCTTTATAAATACAATCGGTGTGTGTCTGAGCATCAGTTGTTGTTGCTTTGTTAATCATTTGCTTGTACTACTCAGACCCTAGGCCTGAGCCTCAATGGCATAAAGATCAATCACGTCTTAGTGGTAGCAAAGGACTTCTCAATCTCCACTCATGCCCCAAAAACTAGTGGCCATTACCACTTTTGTTTGAACTTACGCCCAGGTCCTTGGCTTTTTATCTTCTACAGATCTGAAAAATACAAATAGCAAGTAATCAAAAATGAAACCTGTGACTATTGTCTTCATGTCCTTTGCAATCAAATGCACAGACCTGTGACCAACTTTGCTTCTTTATTTAGATTTATGATAGTGTACATGACTTTACGATTATACTGGTGCTATTTAATAAGCTCAACACTGAATACCTTGCAGAAGACAGTGGAATGGATTAAGAAGCAAAGTGAATGGCATTGGAAGGCACAAGTGATTACTGAAAAGATTTCCAGACATAAAGCAAAGTTATGGGACCCTGTTTCAAATGATAACTTCCACTGTAAATTAGTTCTGTTCATATGTGTCATCAAAACTCTGGCATAAGGCAACTGGAACAAAAATGTTTACATTTTACCAGTGTTTTATATTCAATTAAACATCTTTGCTGCTATTTACATAGTTGAATGGCACTACATTTACACCCTGCAATCTCATGTTATTTTTATGTAAATATTTATTTAAAGCCAGACATAAGTTCAAATTAGTTCTGAACAAGCCACTAAAATAAAATAAACTTAAATTTAGTGTTGATCACAAATTATTCTAAAACTTAAGCAGCAAACTTGTTAAAATACAAAGTGAAAAGCAAACAATATTAAACCAAGCTGAGCAAACTTAGGAGAAACTAGCATGCAAGCTTGCTTTAAAAAAAAAAAAAAAGTTTTCCTATTTTGCTAGATTTTATCAGCTGAGGGTAAACTTATTCTAAATTCAGTGGAGATCTTAACTCAAACATGCCTAAATGGAACAGTGGGTTAGAGCACATGTGGATACCTGAATTTCTGCTTTCAGCATAAAAACTGGGAGCAGAATTTGGCCCCCAAATTTCACTTCTAGTACAATGCATAAAGGACACACTTTTATTCTTCCATCCTGTTTTCTATCACAAACCCTCTGAAAAGCACATACTCCCTCACCAGCTTGCCAAAAGTAAACCAAAAAAGAAAGAACGGAAAAGCACAAAATTAGCTCATAAGTCTCCTTCACTCCTGTTTGCCTGACATCCTCTTTCTCTGTGTGATTCAAAGTTGTACCTAATGTAAGTTAGACTGTAAACTCCTCAGAGTAGTGATTATCTCTTTAGTCCCTCTGCAGTTCTCTCCATGGCCCCTTAAAATGTTATGTATAAATATTAAATACTGACAAGCCAAATCTTTAAAGGTGTTGGGCATTCACAAATTCCCCTAAAGTCAATGGTATCTGCAGGTGCTCAGCAACAAAAACGAAAAGCTTGAAGGTCTCACCTGGTTTTGTGCTTCCTTAACAAACTTAGAACCCAGATTGTGTTCATTTAAAGATTTGATGAGTCACAAGTGTTTTGAGCAAACCAGTGGCCCAATTTCAGTGCATCATGGCCCTGATTTTCAAATTTCCAGATTAAAAACTGTCAAAGTGGAGTTAAAGTTGAGAGTACATATTACTAATTTAGGTTAAAACTATTACAGGAGTGTTGTAATTATACAAAAACAAACCTAAGAAATTCAGATAAACATTAAAAGAAATCCAGATACCTTTAGGTTATGGAAGTGTACAGTTAAAGCAGCAAAACAGCCTTAACACTGTCCTGTAGGAACACTGTGAGGAGAAAAAAAATGAAACAAAAATCTAATGTGTCTTTAAAAATCAGTTTAATCTAATTTGGAACCATGAGCACTTTTGCACACTGATCATATTCCTCTGGTTATTTCATGGATCACTACAGGGTGGAGTTAAAGTTGTTTGGGTGCATTAACTGTGCATTTCCATACTTTAACATGCTTGCAGTTCTTGTAAGATTCACCTTCCCTCTGACAGCACATTCATCCCTGAGGGCAGCTTGATTTCCTTCCCTTTGGGAACTTTGGGAGGCAGTGGGCATGTTATACTTTCTATCCTAAGACCAGTAAGTATATTCATGCTGAAAAAAAAACTAAACCACAGGTGGAATTCACCCTAGCCAGCAGGTCTGAATAACTCCTATACGTCCCTTAAGATACCCTTGATGCCGTATTTTTAGAGATTAAATGGTATTAAAGTGGTGCATAGGCCTTATGTTGGGCCTCTGCACAGTGCTAATTTCACCTCCTGAGAACAGCAGGAAAGTTATGTGATTTCAGTTTGCCACCAAGGTGCACGCTGTCCCTGGTGACTCTGATATAGAAGTGTAAATTAACAACTACTGAATTAGAAGATATACAGAAATTGTCATTAAGGAAAGAATACAAAAGGAAGAGGCCCATCACAGAGCCACAGCTACAGAAGAAGGATAATGATTGATTTTCTTACCACTCAGCAGCACCAGTGAAGCTACAAACATATATTGTTTTTACTCCTCTAGGAGTTATTTATTGGACAGAGGGAGGGCGGATAGCACTTCCTTTGAAGTCAAACATCTTGCTTGGATAAGCAGATACGTTGCATGAAATGAAAGTAATAAAAGGACAAAATGCTTTATTAAATCTTCTTTATCACAATAGTGTGTTCCAATAGCATGATCTAATTAAAGACGTATATGAACCCCTTTTCATCTGAGGATTAGTTCAGAGGCCTTCATTTATTTTGAAACAAATATACTGCTGAACAGTTTCCAAGATTTCCAATGATGTATTCTTCCCATTTTGTCTATTAGGTATTTAGCTACCTCTCCAACGTCTGTTTTTAAGGGAATAAAAGATGACTGTGGTTTAAAAAAAGAAGGACATGTGGTCTTTTTTATTATTTCTATGGGAAATACTCTGATGGTCCATTAAATACAATAAAACTTAATAATTTTTCAGAACCTTCTCTGATATGGAAAGGTGTGTGATGAGGAGAAAGTTACTATATCAGTCCCAGTGAACAAAGGGTTAACTTTAACTTGGCTTTCCCCTCTGGTTGGATAGGTGCTCAAGGGAAGCAGCTATAAAAGCACCTGCTTGGAAGACACAATAGGGTGAAGGTCTGAGGAAAGCTGATTGTCTTTAGGAAGCTCAGGGTTCATAAAGACCAGGTAGAACCCTAAGCACGAGAGTTTTTCTGTTTATTCTCTGCTTGTGCTAACTATTTTGCTTTTTTCTTATTAACTTTAACCCTTAAGGCAAAGACCTTGCTGGGTGACTAAGCAGAAAAAACAGCTTCAGTCCATTGCCTATGCTCTCTTATCCCCCTATTGTCCACACTTGGCTTCGGTTTCTTGACATCCACCATTTGCATTGAAAAAATCTTACCTTATCCATATTTTCCTTTCTATTCCAGCAAATGGGGTTTTATTGCATTAGGAACAAATGAACTAAAAGAAGACCTAATCCTCTATAAGAACATGTTTAACATACACCTCTACCTTGATGTAACGCTGTCCTCGGGAGCCAAAAAATCTTACCGTGTTATAGGTGAAGCCGCGTTATATTGAACTTGCTTTGATCCACCGGAGTGCGCAGCCCCACCCCCCTGGAGCACTGCTTTACCGTGTTATAACAGAATTCGTGTTATATCGGGTGGCATTAGATTGAGGTAGCGGTGTACTAATATACTGTAAAATTGTTAATTTTCTGTTGGTTTCAGGTTTCTAACAGGTAGGATTTTTAAACTTGACAAATAACTCCAGCCTGCTTCAGAATCATTACTAAAGTTATTTGAGCAGTAGACATGAAAAAATTGTAACTCTCCAAAGGGCTGATCCTGAAATTGAACTGACCACTCCCTTTCAGGTTTTTAGCAGTTTGCAAGATCAGGTTCCAAACAAATAAACATGAATTTTGTACGGAATGACTTGATGCACTTTTGGAAACTCATCTAGGTATTGGTAAATTTTTCACTGAGCTAGAGTGATTAGCTGTGGTCATTCCCTGTCAGGAAACAAAACTATTGAACTGGTGAAATGTCATGCATTAACTTACTGCATCATTCAATTTTGCGATTGGGGTAGTTTTTTCAGTGTGGCTAATACAGTACTTTCTTATCAATTCACTTTTGTTTTGGATTGTTGCACCTCGGTATTCATGTAGTCCTACTGTTTATTTCCATACAGATTAGTCTTTCAGGGGAACACTAAGGGTTCTTTAACTTGTTTTTAACCAAGGTTTAGTTACCATTCTTATATACTCACAACCGTAAATTCTTGTTGCAGTCCTTACTAGCAACCTTCAAGCTTCCCATAAGTCCTCAGTCTTTCCTTTGTAATAATGCATAAACCTATTGTAACAGAAAGAAAACTTCCAACCCACAAACATTTTTGTACCTATTGATATTAAACATTCATGTTCTCTGTTCCTGTTAAACTCTCTCAGTGGATTCTTTGTGACTGTAGATTATACTCTGTCTGAAGGTACATCAGAGCTCAATTTTGGCAAACTTCAGGACCTCATGGAAGACCATCTATATTATCACACCTTTTATTGACCATTATTAAGACTTTGTTTTAAAACAAGGAATGGGGCTTTATTATTAAGTTCTCTAGTTTAAAGATTTTTTTCTTTGTTAATTGCTATTTGTAGTGATATAAGATGCCCAGCTGTTGATGCAATTGGGGCTGTTACAAATTTTTAAATAAATACTGTAGATTAGAGGTTATACAGAAAACATGTAAAGTGGTAGTAACTTTGCCTGAAGAAAAACAGAGAAAAAGGAATAGTGAAGAAAAAGGAAGGGATAATTTTCAGGGGGGAAAAGATCTGTACTTGTATTACAAAAAGGGCTTTTCAGCTTGTAATAAAATTCTAAGCCACAAATTCTTGATTCACTAATGATCCAAAAATAATGCCTATATTAAGCTAGGAAGAAAAATCATTCTAATAAAGAATTTTAAAAATCAGCATGAGCTGAAGTGGAATGGTACTCACTATATAATAATTTTTTGATCATTTGAAAAAATTAACTCAGGCATGATGGGGTTTACAAACCCCACACTGAGCAACAAGGGGTTAAGGGATTATTTTGGGCTCAGATAGCCACACCTCACCACAGCTGCAGCTGCTGGAGGAATTAAAAGAGAGGGAATTAGCTCACTTGGGGGCAGAGCTGGGGGTGAGTAGACCTGCAGATTACAGTGTCAGCAACACAGTGCAGAGGGAAGCCTAAAGCCTCTGACACAGCTGCCCAAAGGGGCTCTCCCTGAAGGGAGGGAGGACCCACCCCAGAGACAATCAGAGAGGGAAGTATCCTGTGTACCTTGGACATTGGTAAAGAGGGTAACTCCCTCTTACTTCTTTTGGTTTGGGTTTCCCCACCAGGGGAAAGCCTTGAACTAAGCTGACCCTGGGTGAAGGGATGAGAGGAAATGGCCCAGTGAAGGCAGCCTCGGTTGCCAGACTATTGGTAGCCCAAAAGGCCCTGGGTTGGAGCCTGGTGGAGTGGGTGGGCCCCCCTCTTGGCAGTCAGGGATTGTGGCTGTGACCATTAGGCCATGCTCCCCAGCCAGACTCCAAATGAGGACCATTACACCAGGAAATATCTTGATTGATTAATAGTCATATGAATAACAAGCTAAATTTTGCTGGGGACTGCTACACAATAGTTGTAATGGATTTTTGTGACCATTGATGAGCAGGTTGCAATAGTACCAGTTGGTTAACAATGCCCACACTTATAGTTTGGAGCAGGTGGGTCTTATAATTTAGTTTCCCGCTTAGAAACTAAAAAACTGTTGCATGAATTCCCAAATCTGCAATTCATGCAGCTTTACCATGCTTGCAATTCTTGTAAGATTCACCTTTCCTCTGACAGCACATTCATCCACAGCTTGACTTCCCTCCCTTTGGGAGGCAGTGGGCATGTTATACTTTCTATCCTAAGCACGTGGTGGGGGGGAAAAAGAGCCTGCTCCAGCTTTAGGAGACCGCATAATGGAAGGCATGTGAGAGGCAGCAGATTAATATTAGAAAATATGTCAAAAAGGGATGAATTTTCAGGAAGGATTCAAAGGAGTTTGCTAGGTACAGAGGAAGAAAGAGACTGATCTAGCATCATGAGCCCAAATTCTGAAGTCCTTATTCAGTCTGAGGTCAGTGGAAGTTTGCCTGAACAGAACCTGAGCAAGAATCTGATGATCTGTCTGAATTAAACAGACATACTAAAATAATAATAACAATACAGTCAGGGTACATGGATAGTAGGTTATGACCAAAATTTATAAGAAACCCAAAGGTCCTTCATTAGACTATAGAATATAGTTTACATTTTCAGACCAAATGCATTCAGTCAATGGTTAAGGGCTTGTCTATACATGAAAATGAATCCAGAATAAGGTAGAGTGTGAATTTAAAGTGGATTAACTAGTTCTAATTAACTCCATGTTTGGATGCTCTTATTTCAGAATAAGAGTGCTTAATTATGAATTAACTTAATCCATTTTGAATTAATCAAGAATAGTTGATCAGGAATAGCTATTCTGAAATAGCTATTTTTGTCTCTCCATGTAGAGAAGCCCTAAAATAGATCAAAATAGGAGCAAGAACTCCTCCATTTTGCTGGATGTCATCACAGGTCTAGTCACCTTATAACGTGTCATTGCATTGGTTTATTTATTGTTTTTGGTTTTTTTTTTATATGTGATCATGGGATGCAACAAGAGGAAAAGAATGAGGATGTGAGAAGAAATGTAGCTGAAAGGAGCTCATGTCCCCCTTTCCCCATGTGGCCCAGATGTAGCCAAACAAAAGTAAACATGTGTGTGCATGCACATATAGTGTGCAGAACGTCCCTGGTACTCCACATCCAATTCCAAAAAACGCCAGTGTTTAGACAGGGTGGAGAATCTGTATTGGTATAAATACAAATTTAAAAAATGGGAGGACAAGAATAATTTGGAAAATCAATTTAAATTTCCTACATTTTAAAAGATTTTAAAGACATTTTGAAAGAGTTTTTCTGCTAAAATTTATTATGCAATGTACATCTATCTTCCCCCAAGGGGAAGCTGATGAAGGGGGAGATTTTCTTGCTGAAGAGCAGGTGTGTTTAGAGGACTGCAGGCTAGAACACCTCTTCTTTCTTCCTTGGATGCTGATCCTGCCCTGCCAAGTGGTGGAAAGACTGAGAGTCTCCAAAATTTAGTCCAATGACAAGCACCAGCTTCTGCTGTCCTCACTTCAGATTGCCCTGCCTGGTAACTTTTCACCTCACCAGCCAAGGAGGAGAAGCTCTGCGATAGGAAGTCTTCTGCAAAGCAGGTAGAAGGCGAAGAGGGGGATTTCTTCCTCTGCTTTTAGCAAAGAAAGGGAAGTCACGCTCACCTTTACTTTCACTCCTGCATTTAGACAAGGCCCAGTCAAAAGCCCAGTGAAGTCAATGGGAGTCTTTCCTTTCACTTACATAGCCTTTGGATCAGGCCCACAATGCATACTAAAATAAGGAGGAAAACTATGATGCTTCTCATATGTGCAAATGTTTTATTTTTGTTTGTACCTATTTAATTCTATTTTTACAAAAATGCTGGGACAATTTAGGCCATCATTTACAGGGGGAAAAAAACTTGTGGTCTATTATAAATTATGCTTTTACTCCAGTATTTTTTAAAAAAATCTTGAAATTAACAAATGAGTTTTTGATCCACAGAGGTTTTCTTTTAAATTGTTGTTTCCTGCATCATTTATTGCATTCTTTGATCTTGGGCTGTACATTCAAATCTCTGTCATCTTTCTTGGGCCTTTTAGATAAATGTAGCCTAATAACTACACAGTTATAACTTTTTAGTAACATAGATAACTATCATGCATTGTACAACATGCAATTTGTTATTCAGTTATGAATAGCCACAGAGATACTATTTTTAAAACTTTATAAAAGACCACTTTATAGCTCACAGCATTTACAGGATAACACGTGTGCTGCTGCTGTGACTGTAAAGAAAACATAAAAACCAAAACAGGCATGATTTGGATTTATATTATTGAAATAACAACTATAAAAGATAAAGAATACATCATCTTCTACGCCAACTACGTAACGTTGTTCTGCACGTTGGATCTGATCCTGCATTCCTTATGCTTGCAAAACCCCAGCTGATTTCAATGGTAGTTTTGTCCATATAGAGATGGGACACAGGGGCCTCAAATAATTATATTTACCACTTCTAGGAAACTTTTCATTTTCAAATCCCTTCACAGAAAGTAACAAATTAATGCTTATAAAACCCAAGTAAGATGGATAAGTATGTATTACTATTCTGTAAAGTAATTTAAATACTAGCATGTATTACTTTACAGATATGGAAACCAATTTAGAGAGATAAGATACATTGAGTGAAATCCTAGCCACACTGAAGTAATGAGAAGTTTTGCTGTTGACTTCAGTGGGGCCAGGATTTCACACAGAGAGTCAGTGTTTGAGATTTTAATGTATCAGGTTTACTAGATAAGTGCATTTATGCAATTAATGTCTTAAGAAATCAAGAACAAAAGTGAATTACAGTTTGGAAGTTTTTCGAGTGCTAATTACATTTCTAAATGTGAATGACTAGAACTAAAAATTCATTTTAAAATTTTCTTTTATATTAAAAAAAAAAACCTCAGAATATTTATGTGGAGCACAAAGAATCGCCCAGATTGTTAATCGTGTCATCGATTACAGTCCTTTGTTTTGGGCTTTGCTCAATTAATCAAGGAGGCTGTTTCAATTAGCTTCAATTAAACATAATTAAGGTCTTTCATCCCTGGATCATTAATCATTCCTATCACTATAAGGGATCTCTCTCAAAAGTATGGTGTATACAATTAGACCAATAGATCTCTCCCATAAATGCTTCCTTAAAGCAGCCTAATACGAGATACAGCAGTTCTGATTTACACTGGCCCAGATGCCAGACTTCTAAATTATTCTTTTATACTACTTATATTTTCAGATTGCTCTTCTAGGCCCTGATTCAGCAAAGACCCTTATGATTAACTTTTACACACTCCAAGTAGTCCAATTGAAGTCTCAATGGGATTTTTGCCATTGACTTAAATGTGGCTTCACCCAGATTATGTAATGTAAAGCATGTGTTAAAGTTTTTCAAGATTGGGGCCAAGAGCATCTTTCATTATATGTTAACTTTGGGGCATTAAATATTTTCATATGTTTACTAAAAAAAACCTTGCATTTCTCAATATAGGCCTTAAGACCCAGATTTTTAAAGGTATTTAGGCATTGCTACACTAGCATCACAATGCCAAACTGATTTGGGAGCCTAACTCATTTTTAGAAAAGAAAGGCATTTAGGAGTCTAAATCCCATCAAAAATTGGCATTGTGATGCTGAGCACAATAACTAACTGCCTTTACAAATCTGGGCCTAAATTACTTGATTAATCAATGTTATTAACATTTATTGAAAATATTAACAGTAGTACATATAATAAATCCATGTAGCAACTCAAATATCTGAAGCTGTTCATTTGACATATGCCCTTCAAAAAGTATATTGTAATAGTCTGCAGTTGCTATGCCCAGAGTCTCTCTGGCGATTACATAATTAAATTGTCACCGAGGTCCCCATCCTGCCACAGGATATGCACCCTATATTCTCACTGAACTGACTGATTTGGGGAGCATAGTCTATCTTAGCATGGGTCCCACCAGTGATAACTGCTAAGATCCCTTAAAACAGAGCAGTCAGTTGTCAAAAGTCTTAGGCCACTACATACAAAAACAAATAATCCACTAACTATTGGTATTAGGGTTTTTGCATACAATGTATGACCCTATTAACCATCTAATCAGAAGTGAAAGCAAATATAAAAAGTAATTATAGTCAGGGATGAGCAAACCTCAAGAGGCTTGACATTCAGGGTGAGTTCAGATAATTCTCCAGAGCGTCCAAAGCTTAGCTTAACTTCTTGGACCTTCTTGGAATTAGAGCCTGCTTCTTGTAAAGTTTCCATTCCTTCTCATAAGATTTCTGATTCTTGTGCTTCTAGTCCCAGTTGCAAAGGCCATGAGAACAGTTTTTCTTGAGTTATTTTAGCTCTTCCAGTCCAGAATCCAAAAGTGCAAAGCAACAGAGAAATGAGAGAGAATGTGTTAAAGTATTTCAGAACTTCTTATTTAGGTGTGGTTCTGAACACTGGCACAGGTTCAAGGGTGGTTTCTTTTTTGCTGGAGCAATTCTTGACACCTAATTATAAAGATTTCACTTTGCTATGGAAGTTTGTTTCTCTGTTCATGCCTTTTAAGTTTAAGCATAATTATTTAATTTAAAAACAATATTTAGCCATGTTGACACTTTTCAGAAGTTGTTATGGGATAATCTGTTTCTTAGACTGCACATCTGCTGGAATCTGGGGACAGGGTGTGGGGATAAGAATCTGCTTTACACATGCTTAATCCGCCCCATGACTAGGAAGGCAAGGAATGGCCAGAACTTTGGCTCCACTCCACCTTACTCACCAGCCATTACCGGTAAACCAGAAGACAGGGGTTAGTATAATTTTCTGCTGACATAGAAGCCACAATTCCCTCTTTGGGTCACTCCTGGAGTGGCAAAGCAAAATGCTGCACCATCCTTTGCGAAGGTATCCTAGAAACACAAGTTAGCCTTAGGTTTGCAGTGTAGCTCCTTTTAATATTCTGCTGTCTCGAGTTATCTTTACATTAACAAAAGGTGGTGTGTGTGTGTGTGCGCGCCTTCCATCTTTGCCAGTCTCCTGCTGCAGTATTAGCTTCTACCCATGTCATTTGGATAGCTTTCAATTCTGCTTCTATTGTGCATTTCCATGTTATCTTTGGTCTACCTCATCACCTCATGCCCTGGGGATTCCAGTCCAACATTTGTCTTGGTATTTGTTCAGGTCTTTCCTTCAGGTAGGTCCTAGCCATCTCCATTTTTGTTCCATAATGTCTTGCTCTATCAGTTTCTGTTTTATCCTCCTCCAGAGATTTTCATTGGTGATTTTTTTTTCTAACCATCTGATATTGGGAATTTGGCTAAGGCAGCTGTTTATGAAAACTTGGAGTTTAGATAGTAAGGTCTTAATAAGTCTTTAAGATAAAGCACCATATAGTAAGACCAGCTTCACAATGTTGTTAAATATACTAAGTTTAGTTTGGAGGGGAAGCTTTCTGTTTTTCCAGAGTAGCTTTAGAGTTACAAAGGCATGTCTGGCTTTTGCTACTCTCACTTTAAGGCCTTCCTCTATTTCACCTGTTGTACTTACAATGTTGCCAAAATATGTGAAATATCAGACCTCTTCTATGTCAGTCCCAGAAAGTGTTATTGGTGTTTCTTTTGTATATTAATTCTCGTAGTTTGTTTTATCTGTGTTCATTTTCAACCCTACTAATTGTGCATAGGCCTAATGATCATTTATTTTGGCTTGCATGCATTTGTGGGGATAGGATAGCAAGTTGATGTCATCTGCAAAGTCAAAGTCCTCTCACTTCTGTGTAAAAGTCCATTGTATGGCCCTTGATTATTCTGCATTCCTTCTCATTAGCCAATCCACTACCAGTAAAATGACCATGGAAGACATAAGACATCCTTGTGTGATGCCTGTAGTAACTTTGAACATCCTAGTCTGTTCACTGTTATGTATTACTTATTATGTCTTATTTTCAGGGCTTTGGAGCAGAGCCCAGAGCTGGAGCGTGGAGCAGTGTAGCTGTAGGTTTTTGCCTGGAGCTGGAGCAGAGTCGGAGCACAGCTCCAAAGCCCTGCTTATTTTCATAGAAGCTTTGAATGATGTTCACAAATTTCTTAGGGATTCCATAGTGGTGTAGCAACTTGCATAAACCTGTTTTATGCACTGTATCAAAATCTTTTTGGAACTCCATAAAATTCATATAAAGCAGTGACTGCCATTCAATGGATAGTTCTATGATGATAGATAGAGTTACTATTTGATCTATACATGATTTCTCCTTCCTCAACCCTTAGTGCTAGTTTCAAGGTTGCAACTTCTTTGTTCTGTTTGGAATAATACATGTAAATACTTTATTTGGAATAGACAGCAATTGAATGCCCCTCCAGGTTTTACACTGAGGTTTCCTTTTTTTGGCAGCTTCATTGTGTGATCCTTTTCCCACTTGTTTTGGTATTTTACTTCTTCCCACATGTTTTGTAAGAGGCTTATCAAAATATCTACCATTTTCTTCTTGTCTGCCTTAAGAACCTGTGTTGGAATATTATCCAGACCTGATGCCTTTCCACTTTTTAACTGATTGACTGCCCTCTCTACTTCTATTCTGCTGGAAGGTTGGGAAGTCTTTTTCTTCCTGTATATTGGGCCACTAGCTAACCATTCAGTAGTTGAGTGGAGTACTGCTTCCACATATTTAACAAAGACATCAGAATTATTAAGTTGCATTCATTGTCTTGAACTGGTAGACTGGTATTTGTTTTTCTTCCTGACAACCGTCTAATATAATGTACCAGGTCATTTTTTGCTGCTGTGGTCTGTGCATCTGTTGCCATTTTGTCTAAGAAGTCTTGTTTGTCTTTCCTAGCAATTTTTTGGATTCTTTGTTCTTTATAGCATATTTCTCCTAGAGTCACTGTGTCTGTGTTCTTGTTCTTGATTGCAAAATCAAACTGAAATTAAATCAACTTTCTTCTATTTTCTGCCATGTATCCTTAGATAACCATTCATTGTGATGTTTCTTCCTGAATCCCAACACTTATTCACAAGTTTTAGTAAAAGTTTCCTTTATCCATGTCCATTTCCCTTCTAGTGTTCCATCACCTTCAAGAACTTCATATCTATTGTGCTTATCAGTAGAGGGGCCAAAAGCAAAGAAGAGTAAAGAGACCAAAATATATATTAAACTATTCCACTATGGGTATGTGAGTTATGCCCACTTACTGACGTGGCAGTAAATGAATGCTGGTTGTACAACTTTTGAGGAGAGTCTTCTGGAAAAAAAAAAGATCATGTAATTAAAGACTGTATCATAACAGTGTCTGAATTAAGGTTGCATGAGAAATATTAACTCTGGTATTTCTTAATGTCCAACTGTTTGACTTTGCAACCTAAATAAGTCTCTTAATGGTTTTTATATGTAATTATTAATAGAACATATTAAAAATGACCAAACCCTTAATTTCAAGTGGCAAAAATGTTGAAAATTACATTAATTTAACTCTTCTGTTCTTCTGAAGTAGATCAACATCCTTCAGAAATTCACAGGTATGTGTAGTTTTGAAATGTACACAAGTGATTTTTGCACACACTGTATTTAAAAACATACTAAGACTATTTGGACCTGTTCAGATAAGGGAAGGCTGTAGAATCAGACCTTTGGATTTGAAATACATTTATTAAAATGTTTTCAGCTCTGAATGTACTATGACCAGAGATTTTTTTTTCCTCAGTTGCCTGAAATGCTTGCAACACTTAAATTGGAAATTTGCAGAAAAACTTTGGGACGGGACTTAAATTCAGAAAAATTATTATAAACTGCTTAATTGGACATAAAATGAGTGGTGATACAGTATCAGGACCCTTTGGAATGCTCAGAACAGTAATTAGTTTTAGGAATAAATCTGTAATTTAAATAAAAATTAAGAATAGTTTAATTTAGAAAATCTAGTACTGGTGGCTATAAGGTGATGGAATATAGTGGGAGATCCCATTTCTAGGGCACATAGGGGTCCATCGCAATATAATGATTCCACTTCTTATGATGCAATGGTAAAGTTCACTTCCTGTGAGGAATGACTCAGCAAAATCCCAGAAAGATACATTGAAGCCCATAGGACTACATGGGACTTTCAAACAGCAAGTAGCTCGGGGTCATCCAAAGGCCAGCTGAAAAACTCCATAGGAATACTTTTGGCCCATAGTATCTCCTCCTCCTCCCATAGACGTCTAGTACAAGTGACTAATTAGTATATAATTAACATATGTTGATCTCTGGAAGCCGATTAGCTATAATTTATTATCATAATTCAGCCAATGAGCTGCAAATCGTAATATGAAGGAGACAGCCCGCAGGCCAGACTGAAGGAGAGTGGAATGCTGTAGGACACCTGGAAGAAGGAAGACACTCACAGAGCTGCTGCAACCACACCAGTGGAACCCTGCCGGGTAAGACAGTGAACTATTGCCTTACAGCAGCAGAGTAGCTAACTACCCAGGATCACAAGCATTGACAATGCTCGCTAGCCTCAGACAACGCTCACTAGCCACCATCGCTCACAAAGCAGCTACTACTGCAGCAGCCTCACAAGCCATAGCAACAGCTTCTGTAAATAGCTAATGGTCTTTCCATCCTAGCCAAGCCGCAGAGTAGCACCGCAACCTATGCTCACTAGCATCGTTCCCAAGCAGCTCTGGCAGCAGCAGAAACAGCAGTCCACCCAGGGTTCCAAGGCTGCCCCTGGCAACAGCCGTTTCTGCCACCCAGCCAGCAGGAGGCCACCTCAGCAGCTAATATGAAACAATGGGTGTTACCATACACACTATAAGGAGAGTGATCAGTTAAGGTGAGCTATTATCAGCAGGAGAGAAAAAGAACTGTTCGTAGTGGTAATGAAAATGGCCCATTTCCAGCAATTGGCAAGGAGATGTGAGGAACTGTGGGGGGGTGGGGAAGCATGGGGAAATAGTTTTACTTTGTGTAATGGCCCATCCACTCCCAGTCTTTATTCAAGCCTAATTTAATGGTGTCCAATTTGCATGGGGGTGGAGGGGCAGAAGGAGAGGCCACGAGATAAGACAGATTTTTCTGCTGGGCTAAGAGTATAACTGGATAGATTAACCATATTGCTGGGTGGGTTAAAGGAACCACTGTTGTGGCCCCTTGTGGCATGTAGTAGTTTAGATAGTTTAGTGTCCTTTTTCTTTTGTAGAGAAGCAAAGTGTGTGTTGTAAATGGCTTGTCTAGTTTTTGTAAAGTCCAGCCTCCTGAATTGGAATTAATTTCCAAATTGGACACCATTAAATTAGGCTTGAATAAAGACTGGGAGTGGATTGGCCATTACACAAAGTAAAACTATTTCCCCATGCTTCCCCCTCCCCCCGCCCCCACAGTTCCTCACATCTCCTTGTCAATTGCTGGAAATGGGCCATTTTCATCACCACTACAAACGGTTCTTTTTCTCTCCTGCTGATAATAGCTCACCTTAACTGATCACTCTCCTTATAGTGTGTATGGTAACACCCATTGTTTCATGTTTGTGTGTGTGTGTGTGTGTGTGTGTGTGTGTGTGTGTGTGTATATATGTGTGTGTGTATATATATATATATATATATATATATATATATATATATATATATATATATATATATATATATATATATATATAAAAAATCTTCCTACTGTATTTTCCACTACATGCATCCAATGAAGTGGGCTGTAGCCCACGAAAGTTTGAGCTCAAATAAATGTGTTAGTCTCTAAAGTGCCACAAGTACTCCTGTTCTTTTTACTCTTTTACTGTAACCACTCACTTCTAAATATTTGTTTTTGAAGAATTTACTGCTTGTTTGCCTATTCTTGATCGGAGGGCTGTATCCATGTTCTTTCAAGGTAAAGTTAGCTAGCTGCAGCTTTCCCTGGAACTCCCTTTAGGGCAGACCACAATCTTGATTACTGGATTAGAAAAGTTAGTAAAAGTGATACCAAATCTTCTGGTAACAGTACTTAAATTAAACAAAAGCAATTTATTCTATGCTAGTACAACTGCTTGTCAAATTATGAGTTTCTCCAAAAGGTTTAATGCAATCAAACTAGCTGAACTATTGTGTCTTGCCTCTTAGGCCTTGGCTACACTTACCGGCAAGTTCGACGGCTGGAAATCGAACTTCTGGGTTCGACTTATCGCGTCTAGTCTGGACGCGATAAGTCGAACCCGGAAGTGCTCGCCGTCGACTGCGGTACTCCAGCTCGCCGAGAGGAGTACCGCGGAGTCGACGGGGGAGCCTGCCTGCCGAGTGTGGACCAAGGTAAGTTTGAACTAATTCGAAATAAGGTACTTCGAACTTCAGCTACGTTATTCACGTAGCTGAAGTTGCGTACCTTAGTTCGAATTAGGGGGGGTAGTGTAGACCAAGCCTTAGATACCATTCTCCTTTCCATCTCATTTGACAGTGAATAGTCTGTATTACAGACCCATTATATAAGGACGTTTTAACAGTATGTCAGTGTTTCTATCATTAAACCCCTAATGAACTGGTTGTAAAAATGCACTCCAGGCTGAAATTTGACCTGCTAGGTCTCTCAGCTCATGGGTGAATATTTTTATCAGTTTTCAAATAACATCTGCTTGGCCAATTTAAAATATTATATGAGAGTACATTCCAAAACAGGCATTTAATGAGATTTGATCATGATTTTATAATTGTATAGCACAGAAGAGCTTTGATGTGTGTAATAAAAAAAACCCTACTGATAGGCCCTACTCTACATTTTAGTGCTACTAAACTGTTACACTAATTAAATCTCAGAGTGCCCATGTTCCAGCTACTTTTAAAATAAGTATTTAATTTTGTGAGCAATTTTAAGAAAAACAATTATTTAAAAGCACTGATTCTTCAGGAGCGGGTTGTTTAGAATAAAGAACATAAAATCCTCTTGGCATTTTTATACATAAATTATAAGAATGTGGTTCTGGTTAATAAAGCCTAACCTTTCCTACTAAGCATTTTATTTCCCCTCCCATCTACAACCACACTGTGGATTTAAATAACTAGATATTACTAAGGTGTTAGACAAATGTCATCTTGTATTTTTCCCTTAAGGTGGAACACAAACATAATATTATTTCTCATATTTTTCTATATGAACAAAATGTATAATACATTCCAACCCCATTCTTCTGCAGGTTTCAGAACCATCCAAAATATTCAGGAAAACCAGAACTGTAGATGTTTGGGAGAGGAATCCGTAGGTTGCATTACTATTAAGCGATGTGACTGACCTTCATTACATTGGGAGTTTCTGTTACCCAGAGATTGTATAAGCGATCTCTGAATACTGTTGTATTCTGGTTATTGCTAACTGGTTGTTTTGTTTTGTCCAACACATATATTAAAGACAATGCACCCATAGGATTTCTGTGCTGGGTTTCTCACAGCTGTAAGTCAGAACATTGCATTCACAGATTTCTGATCTTCTAAGTCAGAGTTTCTCAGCAAATGGGGTGCAACTCTCAGATGCTTCACAGGAGATGCAGTGATATGCACCCTATGGGGTGGGAAATAAATTGGCATAATACTATGGGCGTTTGGACGCAGCAAGAGTCGGGTGGAGGGCAACAAAAGATTAATTCACTCATAGCCCTCACCCTAGCTGCTGTTTCTGCTGTTATCCAGCCCTCTGGCCCTATCAGAGTGGAGCTCTGCACCCCCTTGCACCGCCTTCTGCTCTGTGCCACAGGTGGCAGTACTCTTGGAGGTTGTGGAGCACAGCATCTTGAAGCAGCAATGCCTTGGATCTGAGTGCTATACAAGAGAGACAAGATATCAGGGGAGGGTAAAGAAAGACGTGAGAAAAGAAGCCTCCGTCCCATCCCCCCCAATAAACCCCCCCCCCAGCATCAATAGCAAAATTCTCGTTGACGTCTGTGGGAGCATGAGTGAGCTCTTAGCTGACGGGGAATTTTAATTATTAAAAATCTGCATATAAGGAAAATGCATTCCAATTAGGGCTATTTAACACAGTTAACGCCTGATTTTGACCTTACATTAGTTTAAGCCCAGAGTTAAACTAGTTTCTAACTCCTGAACTAACATATTAATATTAAATAGTTGGGGAGAAGTAATGTATATTTTATATATAATCTTACTGTATATTCAACATGCCAAATAACTGTGAAATGTATCATTCAAAAAATATTTTTAGCAGACTCACTTATTGCTAGATTAGAGGGTAAAGGAATTATTTACTTTTTGGACAGACTATTGAGGGAGTGTTAAAAGACTTTGGGTGAGCTTTTTCCAAAGCTCGTAGCACAAGCCTACGCTTCATTCCAGTAAACTGAGAAACTCCCATTGACTTCAATGGGAGCAGAGTTGGGCCATTGCTGAATACTTTTGAGAACCCCAGCCTTCAACTGCTTTTTATTTTTTTTTTAAGAATAAAAAATATATTCTAAAAGACTTTCAAAAGATTGATTTAATTCCCAGATGCCTTGACAACTATTCTGCTGATTTAAATGAACCTGTTCAAGAGAGAACCATGCTTGCCAACGTTCTGATTCCTAGACACTTTGTCCCCAATTCTGATCTCACTTACACCAGAGTAACCTTATTGATATCAAAGGAGTTCCATTGGTGTTTGATGTAAATTAGGCCCTTTAGATTGGTTTTCAAAAGCACTTCAGGGTGGAATTTTCAAAAGTGCCCTAGTGAGTAAGGCACCTAACTCCCATTGACTTTCAATGGGGTGAGGCACCTAACTCATTTAAGTGCTTTGAAAATTCCATTGTAATTGACTTAAGAACTAGGCAGTGGGACTTGTGCTCCTAAATCACTTAGACATTTTTAAAATCCTACCCTTTGTGCACAAATCTAGATCTAAATTATTTCTTTATAAAAGAATTAATTTGTTTAGGCACATTTGCTTGATTCACACTGAATTACTCTTATGGTTACTTGACAGGTATCAGGAAAAGTCACATATCTGGCATCCGGGTTCCAATTAATTAATATATTTGCCTTTCCTCCCAGTGCTGCTGATTGGTTTTTTGGGCTTAACCTTAGACAGTGACTTAGTTAAACGCTATATTGAATTTCACCATTTCCATTTGAACTACCTTTCTGGTAGTTCACTGAAGGGTTTATAGTTATCATGAGTGACCAAAGTACTTGGGTGTGTGTACTTAGGTCAGTGCATAGAACCATACATGTGGGGTGAGGGTTGAAATCTTTTAAAATAAAACAGCTGCACAAGAAATGGTCAAGGCATAGAAGGCAATATGATAGCTGCTATTAAATCCCACTCTGAGAAGCTTCCTTTAGCTTTGATGATTTTTTCATCTAAAAAGTTGCTATCAATTTTTCACTGACCTCAAGTCAACCTCACAAAATCAGTCAAACTTCAAATCTGTTCATATTTTTCCTGTGTGGTGGTGTGTGTTGCGGGGTGGGGGGAATAGAAGAATACAAAACTTGAATTGCACTGCAACTAGAGATGGACAAAAACTGGGATGGTTTTGGTTTAGGAAAACGTTGTGGGTGGAGGTTTGAATTTGCACAACCAAAACCCTGGGCTAACTCAGGTCTGGGTTTCATTTTATCTGAACCACCAAAGTTCACAGAGGTTTGGATAAACAGTTCTGGTTTGACCTATCATCTCTAATTGTAACCAAATGTCTTTGCAAGTACAGGGTGAGGCTCAGCATAAAGGTGTTCTCAATCTTTATGGGATTTTTTCTTTTGTTTTTTAAAGAGTATAAAATGGTCCTTTATATGGCCCCACCACTGTAGACTTTGAATGCCTCACAATACTGTTGGTAGGTAGGGGTACTAATAAATCTCCATTTTACAGATGGGGAATTGAGGCAGAGAGAGACTGAGGCCCAGACCCTCAAAGGTATTTAGGTGCCTAAGTTACTAGCTCAAGATTACACTGGAAGTCTGTAGCAAATCTGGGAACTGAACATGAGTATCCCAAGTCTCAGCTATCAACCTCACCACTGGAACATCCTTGTTCTCATACTGTTGATAGATATATCATTTACTAGTGAAACTTAACACAAATATGGAGGTGAAGAGGGTTTATGCTATCAGGAATGCAACACGAATGCACTGGTTTCTATTTTGGTCTATTCTGTGTGGGTTCTTATACCACCCTCATCACCATAGTATCTGAGCATCTTCCAGTGGTGCATTAAGTGACCTGACTAAAATCATTCATATATCCTCTCTCCAGAAGGAGAATTGTGTGAGCAGCACAGTGTTTTGTTGGTAGGGCATTTTGGAGCATTGTTTTCTGTTTTTAAATGAACACACTGCTCAATGTCTAGTTGGCAGCTGGTATCAAGCAGACTGGTCCTGGGACCGGTTTTGTTCAACTTCTTTATTAATGATCTGGATGATGGGATGAATTGCACCCTCAGCAACTTCACAGATAACACTAAGCTGGGGGGGAGAGGTAGATACACTGGAAGGTAGGGATAGGGTCCAGAGTGACCTAGACAAATTGGAGGATTGGGCCAAAAGAAATCTGATGAGACTCAGCAAGGACAAGGGCAGAGTCCTGCACTTAGGAAGGAAGAATCCCATGTACCACTACAGGCTGGGGACTGACTGGCTAAGCAGCAGTTCTGCAGAGAAGGACCTGGGGATTACAGTGGATAAGCAGCTGGATGAGAGTCAGCAGTGTGTCCTTGTTGCCAAGAAGGCCAACGGCATATTGGGCTGTATTAGTAGGAGCATTGCCAGCAGACTGAGGGAAGTGATTATTGCCCTCTATTTGGCACTGGTGAGGCCACACCTGGAGTATTATGTCCAGTTTTGGTCCCCCCACTACAGAAGGGATGTGGACAAATTGGAGAGAGTCCAGCGGAGGGCAACAAAAATGATTAGGGGGCTGGGGCACATGACTTACAAGGAGAGGCTGAGGGAACTTGGCTTATTTAGTCTGGAGAAGAGTGAGGGGGGATTTGATAGCAGCCTTCAACTACCTGAAGGGGGGTTCCAAAGAGGATGGAGCTAGGCTGTTCTCAGTGGTGGCAGATGACAGAACAAGAAGCAATGGTCTCAAGTTTCAGTGGTGGAGGTCTAGGTTGGATATTAGGAAACACTATTTCACTAGGAGGGTGGTGAAGCACTGGAATGGGTTACCTAGGGAGGTGATGGAATCTTCATCCTTAGAGGTTTTTAACTCCCGGCTTGACAAAGCCCTGGTTGGGATGATTTAGTTGATGTTGGTCCTGCTTTGAGCAAGGGGTTGGACTAGATGACCTCCTGAGGTCTCTTCTAACCCTAATATTCTATGATTCTATTATATGTTTATGCTAAAGAAGGCAAATTCAAGCAAGTGTGTCTTGCCCTTGGAGTGAAAAGTGGTGTCATTTGTGATCATCGTTCGCTTTTGTGGGTGTTCAACACTCTCAGACCTGTCCCCAAGATAATGCTGTCTCCTTCACAGATAAGCTTTACCCTTGTAGTAGAAATTTCCATTGTGCCTGAGAAGCAGAGTTGTTGACTGCAGTATTCATCCTGGAGCTTTAGGAAATCTTTTAGCTATCCTAGACCCAGGCTATTGAGCATCTTAAGATTAGAAAACAGACCCTGAACTTTGACTCAATAGTTTATGGGAAGCCATCATAGAGAGTGGAAGGCCAGTGTGATGTGCTTGCAGTAGCCCAAGTTGCTGAGGATACATGCTGCAGCATTCTGTGCCAGTTGAAGTCCGTCATGTAGTCCCGAATGGGCTACACACTACAAGAATGCCCCCACTGACATGACCTTAGACGCAGATGTATGGTCATGCTGTTCAAAGGGCTCCATTCTGAGAACAAAATGTCATACTCCATTGCAGAAAAAGTGTCAGGACTCTGCTCCAGTGTGTTTCAGCTCCACTACACCTCTGGTTGGAATTTCCTAAGCGCAGAAGCCTTTGTTTAGATAGGAGAAGCCCTAGGCATTTTGCCAGCTAGGGTGAGGGGAAATATTTTTGGCATTTCCCAAAGTGGCCAAGCAAAAAAAAACCAACCCCGAGCAGTATGTCATTCATTGGAAGCTGGCACCCGGAATGGGCCCTGTATATTGCCTCACTGTAGCCCAGATAGCAGGTGACAAAAGTCTGTATATTTGTCAGCTCATCATCTGCCAGGATGTGACAGCATCTCCTTGCCAACTGATGATGGTAGAAAGCATTACTCGTGGATGCTGCTGCTAGATGGGAACTCGGTGTCAGTGAGGAATCCAGGAGCACACCTAAACTACAGACTGACTGTGGATGCATATCATCAACCAAAGGAGACTGCAGCATGGCTGCAAAGTCTTCCAAGTGCTTTCCCCTGTCCACCAATATAACTTCTCTCTTGCTTGGATTCAGCTTCACTCAGCTCTTCTTCATCCAAGGGCTGATCTCATCCAAGCACTAGGCCATCTCAGTGGTAATGGTGTGGTTTTATGTGGGTGAAAGATAAGTGTGTTGCTGGGCTTTCATTTTTTTTAAAGGAGCTGCTTTAAGGATGTTTTGTTTCCTATTACATTGCCCCACTATGAATATTGTGGAATATGTGTGCCTTTGACGTAGATTGCAGTGAACATACTGTAATCCAATAAGATCCACCTTTATAACACCACCAGCAGCTGGAATCAGAAAGGATTAATTTACATGGGGGTTAGACTCTGCCCTCAGACTTGCTCAGCCATCAACTTTAATGGGTATTTAACACATGTAGAGAGGGCAGAATTTGATTCACAGGAATATTTTCCATTGATTGGAGAGAGAGTTTAAAAGACACTCACTGACAAGCTTCCAGTAAGCCCTGGTTAAACTTTTTTATAATTGATTTTTCATTACAAATCTCAGAGGGAAAAAATATTCACAGATGGGCCTGACTCTCCATTGTCTTTTGGCCCCTCTGTGCCACTAGAGGAGCATAACAGAGCTCTGATACTAGCTGATCCAGGCACTGGGCCACACTCAGGGTGCAGGGGATTCCCCAGGTGACATAGAACAGATGTAACAACACTGTCCCCATCACAGCCCCTAGCAGAGGAGCCATGATCAGAGGCCAGGAGGTATGGCCAGACTGTTTCTGTGTTCTGGCTATTCTCGGGTGCTAGAATAGTCCCTTGTGGCCATGGGCAACCAGCACAAGTTAGAGCAGCTTTAAGGCTGCTTTGATTTACAGCAAGGGTCAGGCCTGGAATAAGGAAAGCACAAGGGTAAATCAAAGTTCAGCCTGAACCGTGAGTCAGGTCCATAAGAACAGAGGGGCTCTTTTACCTCTGTATTTGGCACTGGTGCAATCACTGCAGGAATACTGCCTCCAGTTCTGGTGTCCACAATTTAAAAAAGGATGTTGATCATTGGCAAGTGTTCAGAGAAGAGCCACAAAAATGATTAAAGGATTAGAAAACATGCCTAGAAAACAAGTCATAGACTCAAAGAGCTCAATCTATTATCTTAACAAAGAGAAGGTTAAAGGGGTGATCTGATTATGGTCTATAAGTATCTACATGAGGAACGCATACTTAATAGTGAGCTCTTCAGTTTAGCAGAGAAAGATATAGTACAAGCCAGTGGCTGAAAGCTTAAGCTAGACAAATTCAGACTAGAAATAAGGCATAAATTGTTGACAGTGAGGGTAATTAACCACTAGAACAATTTGCCAAGGGTCATGGTGGATTCTCCATCACTTACTATTTTTAAATCAAGACCAATGTTTTTCTAAGTGTAAATTTTCTAAAAGCTGTATTCTAGTAATTATTTTTAGGAAGTTCTATGGCCTGTATCAGAGGGGTAGCCATGTTAGTCTGAATCTGTAAAAGCAATAGAGGGTCCTGTGGCACCAAGGTGCCACAGGACCCTCTGTTGCTCTATGGCCTGTGTTATACAGGAGGTCTAGATGATCACAATGGTCCCTTCTGGCCTTGGAATCTATTAATGTACAAGTGTACAACTCATATAAAAACATGCACATACTATCTATATGCATACACAGAACACTAGACCACGTATATACAACACACCAATACTTCATATCTATTACAGTAAGGTTCTTCAACAGTTTCCCATCCTTATACCCACTATTTTTGCTGCCATTATAGAACTTCGTGTCTCTTTTCCTCCAGTATTTTCAGTGTCTGTTCTTCCTCTTCCCTTCTCTCTTCCTCCAACTTCTTCAGATTCCTCTCACTTTGTTCTCTCCCTCTTTTCTACCCCTGTTCTTTCAATCTGCTTCTCCTTGTCTTTCTTACTCTTTTTTCTCTCTCCTATTTTTCCATCCTTCCTTTCTCCCTTCCTCCTAGTCTCTTTTTCCTCCTCTATACCCTGTAATCTTACTCCAGCCCTCAACAAATCTTTTTTTCTTCTCCTCCTGCGTCTCATTTTTACTTATGTCTAACAAACTCATTCTCTCTTCTATCCCATTTACCTCTCTACTCTTAAATTCCACCCAACACAACGCTCCACTGAACCCCAAATACATTTGCCTCCTCACCTTTATATTTGCCACCATCCCACTGACACACTCTTCTCCACTCACAACCCCCAGTTCAATTGTCTCCTCCACTCACATACAGACCCAATGCATTTACCTTCTGCACTTGTACACAGGCCAGAGAAAGTGGACACAAGGACTTCTGTCTTTCAAGGTGCTGTCTGGAGTCAACAGCAGCTTCTTCAGTACCACCATGATCACCACAAAGAACAGAGCAGTGAGGATATTTTCTTCCTCTTCCCCTTTTAAGGTTGCACTGAGAATCTTCTCTGCTCGTCACGCCCGCAATTTCTGAAAAGCAAGAAGACAATGGCATAACAATGTGTGGGTGGACTTCCAAGCAAAACTTTAAAGTAGCTACTCAAGCCACTAATACAGTTCTCTTTCCCATCCATCACTGCCAAAATATCCATCCAGTCAATATTCCTCCTCCCCCTACAAATAATTCATTCAACATTCCAGCCACCCAATCAGTCATTTCTCTTTTAGTGTTCATCCTCACTGCCACACCTGTCAGTTGTGGCTCTTTCCTTCTCTTACTATCCCCCCAAGAAGCAAGAAGGTGAGACCACCTCGGGAGTCACATGACAAAATTAACTTTTGTACCACTGACCCATTGTAACATTTTGGAGTTCACCCAGGCCAGGAAGGGGTTTGGTCAACATCTGCTTTGTAACCCTGGGTGACTTGTGGCTATTCAGCTTTGGTTCAGAGCTCTGACTCCAACAGACTGACAGCAGCCCACAAGCCTTACTTTGGTTTTGCCCAAGTTGGTTACTCCTGGCAGGCTGATCTTAGTACCCTTCCAGACCCATATTCACCCCAAAATAGTACTTGTGCAGAGTCCAGTCCCTCACACTGGACCTTCACAGAAAAAGTAATAGGTTTGCTGCCTCTACAGAGACAGTAAAACATTCCAACCTGTCAGTTTACTAGAAGCACATATTTTACTGAACTTAAACAGCACTGATGATTTATAATGAGAGCAAAACAAGTTTATTAACAAAAGAGCATGGATTAAGTGATACCAAGGAAAGAAATGAAAGTACAGATAGCAAATGAAAGTGAAAACACACATTTAAAACTCTGAAACTTAGGCTATGTCTACACTATTGCAGTAAGTTGACCTACACTATGCAACTCCAGCTATGTGAATAACGTAGCTGGAGTCAATGTACCTTAGGTCAAGTTACCATGGGGTCTACACCTCCAGGGGTCGACAGGAGAAAATCTCCCATTGACTTACCTTACTCCTCTCATCGGGAGTAGAGTACGGGGTCGACTGGAGAGCGATCTGCAGTCAATTTGGTGGGCCTTTACTCAGAGCATCGATCCCTGCTGTAGTGTAGACCTGCCCTCAATCTAGCAAGTTAAAGTCTTTGTTCAAGTTGTTTTCTCTCACCCAGTCTTCTTTCTAGCTTTTCACTGGCTGGCCTGGCCAGGCCCTGGACCCATCACAGAGACCAAATTACTTGGTTTCTTTGACTCCTTAAAGTGAAGGATAACTTAGGGGTACACTCTCCCTCTCTTACTAGTTCAATGAACCTTTGAATTGTGTTCTTCTGAAGGGTACCCCAGATAAAATTTATTAGTTCATGCTGACTAAAAGAGCCATGAGGTCTGGAAGATAAATCCATGGTGGTTCTTCCCTCTCTAGTGGTTGTTACTATGCAAATTATCTTCTCCTGCTGCAACCTCTGCTATGAATGAATAGCCCACTGAATTTGGACCACATCTGGTTTGAGGTGTTGGCCTCTTTTCTTTTTTTGGAGGAAAAAAGTCCCGTGACATGCATGATTTAAACATCTTTTAGTCACAGACTTTAAAGCACAATATTAGTGAGTATCCATAATTTCACACACAGCATTGCCACATACATTTCACAATGATATTATTGACCAGTGTGTTATTGATTTTCAAATGATACCTCCCAAGATATATTTTGTACAAAAATCCTTGCAGCAGTGTGTAGGGTATGAATAGAGGGCTGCCTAGAGTCTCACCCATGTCAGATGGCTGGTGCCAGGAAATAAAGTTTAGTCTTTTATGAGTATTCCTGTGTGTCACACCACAACTGGGTGGGTTTTTCCATCTCCCTTCCATTGACAAAAGGAGTGGTCTTAATGAGAGCAAGCAGGGGCCATGATTAAGACTTCCACTTAGACAACACCAAGCGGCCCCCTAGGGAAAGTCCATTTTGAATCAGTGCTGTTTTAATTAAAGCTCTATAGAGTGCCAGAGCTGATGCAGCAACCACACCTTAGGCCACTATCACATCATATGCACAGAAGTGTCTGTCGCTCTGACTGCATGTGCATTTCTAAAGGTTTGTCTGTGTTGGGGATTTTTGCACAGGGGTAGCTGCAGCAGCACAATCCCCAATGTAGTTGTGCTGCACCAATGGAAAGCACTGCTTTGCTTACAGTCCAGCAGTGCAGCACATCCACACTGGAGATTTGCACCAGTGAAGCTACATCCATGCAAAAGTCCCTAATGTAGACAGGGCTTGATATTGATCTACGGATATTGGTTTCACTCTTTGGAGGCTATCAGGTGTCCTACATATTCTGTGTGGATTAATAAACTGTATTGCTTTACTGCACAGGACTTTAGGTGGCTTTAGAATTATCTTGGTTCATCTTCATTATAAATTCCTTCTACTGGAGTAGTTGTTAATCGAATACCATGCCCTTCTAACCCCTCCAGGCCAATGTGTGGATTTTTCTGACTGCTCAAAGTATTATATAAACTTTTTAACAAACTTTGTTGAGCAAATGTTTTTACACATGACTCATAGACATACCTATAAATCTCTTCTTCAAGGCAGCTCTTCAACTACTTGT
This sequence comes from Chrysemys picta bellii, assembly GCF_011386835.1. Lineage (NCBI taxonomy): Eukaryota > Metazoa > Chordata > Testudines > Emydidae > Chrysemys > Chrysemys picta. The sequence continues at coordinate 74,155,509 of NC_088795.1, read as the reverse complement.
ACTTCCATCTCTGATAAGGAAGAAGTAAATATATCTACTTAGTGTTCTGGGAAGGTTTGAGACTATCCCTTTCAATTATGACCCCTAAAGTATTGATTCTCTTATCCCTCAATCTATTTATTGCTTACAACTTCTGTGGGCAAGATTACATCTTTATGGGGCATAACCAAACCAAACTGGAAGTACTCTGATAACCCAGGAAGTTAATCTTCATACAGCAGATTCCTGATTGCATTTTAACAAGTACATGCTTTAAAGAAATCAAAACCATTTATTTTATGGTCTTTCTCAAAATCATTTTAAAGTGTATTTTAAAATAGCCTGTAGATGGCAAGTGAGGTGAAGTCTTCTATTTAACCACAGACTCAGCAGCAATGCAAGCTTTACCATGCTACCCTGCCAGGCTGTTTTTGTCCTGATATGAAACAGTCATCTCAAGGGATGAGAGGTTACTGAAGTTTCTAAACCTCTCCTCTGACTCTGCCAACAATGGTGCAAATTTATCACCCAATCCTGCACTTTTGGAAATCTTATTGGAAACTCCTGGGCATGATAGTAAGCCCTATATGGCTCTGCGTGAGAAACATTACAAATACCAAATAAGTGTGAGTATCTACATGCACCTGCCTGTGAGATCTTGCAGTCACGCATAGATGCACACACTATCCTTCCCCAAATCAAGGTCTGGTAGTCAGAGGATTAGACTCCAAAGGGTTCTTTTAGTAGAGAATTACTGCCAACTCTGCAGACATGGGATGCTGTTGGAAATGTGGAAAGAAGACTGAAGTAGTGGGTCAATTTGTTTATAAAGGGGTCATGAATCTGATGATTTCATATAGAACCCCAAAACTGCTGGGGCAGTGCAGGATTTGCAGATCTGATGGTTTTCCTCTTTCACCCTAGGAGGCCACAACATAATTGGACAGGATGATCTAAGACATTTAATATACTTATATATATTCTTTGAGCTGCAGACCCACATCAGAAGTAACTGTAGAAGAATAGTTACTTCTAGTGTGAGGTTGAACTAAATACTAGACGCCCAAAGGGTTAACAGCCAATTAGCAAGTTCGGTGTTTGTAATATTTCTGCTTGGGGGCTGAAAGAACCATTTTCCACTCCCAGCATACTCCCTTCTGTCCTTTCCATATAGTAGCAAGCAGAGGATGCATAAGGGGTGAGCAGCCCCTATGAAATCCAGTGCAACATAAGAAGTGACTAGCACTATCCTGGACTGTATATTTGGTCTCCAAATAAGTGGTTTGCAGATAGGTTACTAAAAGGGATCTCTCCGGAGCAGTTTGGCAGCCTGGTGCAAGACTGGAAACCTATCCACAAAAGGAGTTTGCTCAGCCCACCGAACAGATGATAATAACTTGGTATGGATTTGAACTGGCAACCTACAAATGAAAGCACCTATTCCCTATTAACGTGCTCATGAGCTATTCACTCCTACTCAAACCATTTCTTCATTTGATTCTCACTCTAAGGTCTTAAACATTCAGTTTAAGCCCATTTAATCATTCATCATATTGATTACATATTATGCATTTTTAGAGAATATTTCAGCTTAAAACAATTGTTCCACTGGAACTTAAAAGATATATCAATCTTCACCAAAACCTCTTAAAGAATGGATATATTACTGTGTGTAGAGGGAGGCATAATTTGTGTGTGAATCTAAGCTATAAATGATGATTTGTGCAGAGAACAAGTAACACAAAAATATTTAGGCAGAGAGTTCTTTAGTTCCTATAAGATTGATTCTTCAGTAGGCAACTTTCTTTGTCTATGAAGTAATTTAGAAGTACGGTATTGTAAATTACAAAGTACAGTACATAACACTCAGGCTAAGGGTGGTTTTGTTATTATGACTGCCTGAGATCTGATAAACTATTATATCAGCTTTTATAAACACTTTATTAAATATATCACACTATCTCAAATCCAAGAATGTTGTATAAAAGCAACTGAGCAATTCAACATCCACATTTTGTCATAAAAAGAGAAATATTCCCTTGATTAGATTCTATGAAGTATAATAATCATAACATAAACAAGATAATCTCTGGGTAAACAGCACAGGGTACATGGAGCACAGAAATGCACAAAGGCACAGAAAGAGTTGTTGGCTCTAAAATGCAAAGGAAATTTTCCATTTTATTTAATCTAGTTTAATAACCATTTTAATTGCAGTATTTTTAAGTTACTGAAAGAACTTTTCTAACTTTAAACTTACAGAAAAAACAAGAAGTCCAGTGGCACCTTAAAGACTAACAGATTTATGAGCTTTCATGGGTAAAAAACCCACTTCTTCAGATGCATGGAGTGAAAATTACAGATACAGGCATAAATATATATTGGCACATGAAGAGACGGAAGTTACCTTACAAGTGGAGAACCAATGTTGAAGGCCAATTTAGTCCAGGGCTGCCCAGAGGATTCAGGGGACCTGGGGCAAAGAAATTTCGGGGGACTCTTCCATAAAAAAAAGTTGCAATACTATAGTGACATGTATTTGGAAATGTAAAAAATAACCAGTGAAATACATTCAAAAATTATTTTTTAATAATTTGAAAATACATGAAATACATTATTTAAAAACATTAAATGCTTTAATGGTACGTATGCATTTGCAATTACATAATGCTTCTTATGAAATATTTTTTTTACAAATTGTTCTGAACGTTAATTATACAGCTGCAAATTTTTTCCTCGCTTTCATTTTGGCGAACTCATTAATAATGTCATCAAAACTTATGTCTTTGGCCATTTCATATTCTGTGCTCAAAGGGAGCAAATGGTTCAGCCTTTCTTCCCCGGTGGCTGAACGCAAACGACTTTTAATCAGTGTTAGCTTACTAAATGCACGCTCTCCCGATGCTACCGACACTGGCAACACTGTTAGTAGGCATCAACAAATACAAATCTGTGGAAACACATTTTCCAACCCTTTTTTGAAGAGAGCATTAAGAAGTGTAAGTGCAGAGGTTATATGTCCATCAACTCTTAAGTTGGAATCTTCTTTTATTTTGTAAAAGATTCTAAGTTCCTTTTAAGATCTCTCTGGAGGTCTTTTGGCTATACTCTGGCCAAAGTGTCAACAAAATTTTCTATAGAAGATTCATCCACTTTATCTGGCAGACACAAAATGGGTGAAAATAAATTTGAGACTTCAGCCGTTCTTTCACCAAGACCTCCTAGGTCTTATAGAAGCAAATCCATTGTCGGGAAGAACACCTGTACTTTGAACTGAATATTGGGAGAGTCAAACATATAGTCTGCATTCCCTGTGTCGTCAAAGAATCGCTTATTCTTCCGGATCCTTGAGTCACTTTTCATTTTTGGGTCAATGCCGACGCTTGAAGTGACTTGTTTGGCTTTTTCAAAAAAAATTTGCCAAGAATCTTTGATTGTTTGAATTTCCTTGACTAAGTTGCTCATGTGTTTAGCTCCGTCTTCCATTGTTAATTTGGCGCTTTGGAGGACCTTGTTCTTATCATCAATACTCTGAAGCACTTTTAACCATATTGTAGTAAGAAGTACAAATTCAAATGACTTAAGCCACTTAATCAAACAGTCAACATCTGCCTGGGTTTCGGGAGATAAATGAAGCTCCTCTTCAATTTTAATTAAATTTTCCAGCATGCCTGTGTGATTTTTGATTAGGGGGCGAACAGCATCAACTCTTGCACTCCACCTAATTTTAGATACAGAGTGAAGAGATATATTCACAGTGGTCTGCAAAATTTTCCATCTCACAGGGCTAAGAGCAAATACTTTATAGAGTTTCTGAACATTTCCAAAATATGTTTTTACCTCTACACTGGTTTCCATAGCATGGGTGCCACAGAGGTTCAGCGTGCGAGCGCTGCATGAAGAAAAATAGGCTTGGGCATTTTCTTCAAAAATTCTTGTCTTTACTCCCTGAAATTTTCCTGACATGTTAGAGGCATTGTCATATCCCTGCCCTCTCACCAAGATAGTTCTAAGTCACATTCTTTAAAAAATCTCTTTATCTGTTCTGCTATATCTGCGCCAGTCTTCTTTTCAAAATCTACTAGTTTAACACATCGTTCATGCACATCCCAATTTCCGTTTTTTGGCATCACATATCTGAGAATAAAAACTAACTGCTCTGTGTGTGAAACATCAGGTGTACCATCAACAACAATGCTGAAATAGCGGGCTTTTCTTACCTCTTCAAGAATAGAGTTTAAAACTTTCTCCCCACACAGTTTCAAGAACTCATTCTGACTACGCCATGACAGGTAGTGAGCCTGCATTCTTCGACCGCACTCCCTGCCTTGAGCTACCATCTCTAGATGTTGTTTCACCTCAGTATTGTACCAGCCCACAAGCTTCAGTGTTGACAAGAAAAGCCCACAGTCGTCATAATCAAAAGTAGAATGGCTACCACGAAATGGCAGATTATTCTTTGCAAGGAAAAGAATTACGTCAACAACAGCAGTTAATATTTTATGCCATTTTTCCTCCTCCTGTTTAATACTATGCTGTAATGCTGCATCAATGCCTCTTTTATCACTAAGTGTCTGAAATAATTCCTTCCACTTAATGTAATTGCTCAAATTAAAGCGTTTTCTTCATGACTCTTGATTTTCTCGTAAATCTTTTTCCAATTATCGGCAATTCCACCTTCGACAAATTTTGAATGATGTAATTGGTTAGTTTGTTTCACTTCTGTAGAGACTGCAGAGGAAACAAAATATTGCTGCAGCATCTTTACTCCACACCATCCAGTCTCTTTCAATACATTTGCCATTACTCAGATGTTTAGAAAAAACTGTTATTGGCAATTTCCTGCCAAAAGAATCACGAGAAAAGTTTTTGGGCTTATGTGGTGGACCCTTCAATACAATAAGATCTCTTTTCTTTATATCTAGGTATTTACAAGAGGCTGGGTCATTACTGCACAGCTCTTCTTTGTCATTCTCATTTACAGCAGCAGGACTAGTCAACTGTACCAGTTTCTCAGTTATAGCAGTGTTACCGCTGTGTTCTCCATTGTCTATCCAAAGAGGCTGGATTTCCTTCTCTTCTTCTGCAACAACCATAACATTGTTTTCTGAATATGGTAATATTTTGGATTCCTCACACACCGCCTTTTCTTTTTCTCTTACAACACCACTTTCACTTCCCACCTCTGAAGACCCTTGAATGTCAGCATCGCTCAACTCAGTCAACTGACTTGACTTGGATTGTGCCTGAAGAAATTTATGAAGAATTATTTTTCCCTTTTCTTCTTGTGTCTGTCTAGCTTTCTTCTGCTTCCTCTTCTCAAATCCTGAAAGATACGTATGTTTCATTTTTCTAACCCCTACGAGCATTGACTATGTGATGATACCTGCAAACAAATCTTTCATTTTGGTATCTTTCATTTTGTTAGGTAGTGTGACGGTGTACCCCATAATGCTTTATGGGTCAAAGAATTTTCTAGAATAGTAGTCGGAGGGGAGGGGAGGACCAATGGTAATGCAGTGCCACAGTAATGAGGACGCATGCTGCATGCTGCGAGCGAACATGGGCTTTCTATATAGAGCGTATCATGCGATTAAATTAAAACGCAAAGCCACTTTTTTTTTGAGACATTAGGGCAGGCGTGGGCAAACTTTTTGGTCTGAGGGCCACATCGAGGCTCCAAAATTGTATGAAGGGCCAGGTGGGGAAGGCTGTGCCTCCCCAAACAGCCTGGCCCTGCCCCCTATCCGACTCCCACCTACTTCCTGCCCCCCGACTACCCCCCTCAGAATCCCCGACCCATCCTGCTCACTGTCCCCTGACTGCCCCGACCCCTATCCACTCCCCCGCCAAGTCCTGACAGATCCCCGGAACACCCACTGGAACCTCTGCCCATCCAACCTCCGCCCCCCACACACACACACACTCCCTGTCCCCTGACTGTCCCTGGGACTCCCTACCCCTTATCTAACCCCCCGACCCTGACTCCTTATGTCATAACTATAAAGGGAAGGGTAATAGCTGTCCTGTGTACAGTACTATAAAAATCCCTCCTGGCCAGAGACTCCAAAATCCTTTTCCCTGTAAAGGGTTAAGAAGCTCAGGTAACCTGGCTGGCATCTGACCTAAAGGACCAATAAGGGGACAAGATACTTTCAAATCTTGGGGGGGAAGGCTGTTGTTTGTGTTCTTTGTTTGGGAGTGTGTTCGTTCTCGGGACTGAGAGGGACCAGACATCAATCCAGGTTCTCCACATCTTTCTAAACAAGTCTCTCCTATTTCAAACTTGTAAGTAAATAGCCAGGCAAGGCGTGTTAGTTTTCCTTTGTTTTTCTCAACTTGTAAATGTACCTTTTACCAGAGTGTTTATCTTTGTTTGCTGTACTTTGAACCTGAGAGTAGAGGGGAGTCCTCTGAGCTCTTTAAATTTGATTACCCTGTAAGGTTAATTTCCATACTAATTTTACAGAGATGATTTTTACTTTTTTCTTTAATTAAAAGCCTTCTTTTTAAGAACCTGATTGATTTTTCCTTGTTTTAAGATCCAAGGGGTTTGGATCTTGATTCACCAGGAGTTGGTGGGAGGAAGGAGGGGGGATGGTTAATTTCTCCCTGTTGTAGATCCCAGGGGGGTTGGAACTGTATTCACCAGGAGTTGGTGGGAGGAAGGAGGGGGAATGGTTAATTTCTCCTTGTTTTAAGATCCAAGGGGTTTGGATTTGTATTCACCAGGGATTTGGTGAAGGTTTTTCAAGGTTTCCCAGGAATGGAATCCATTGAAATGGTGGCAGCCGAACCAGAGCTAAGCTGGTAGTTAAGCTTAGAAGTTTTCATGCAGGCCCCTACATTTGTACCCTAAAGTTCAAAGTGGGGATCCAGCCTTGACATGGTGGTAGAGCGGTGGGATCATTTTAAACCCAAAAGCCAGTGAGATTTTTTTTTTCTTCTAGCTGCTTGGAAAGCCGAGCTGGAAGTAGATAGATGCATATCTTATCTCTCCTTGCCTGAAGGCAGAGGTGTTAAGTTTTTTTTAACAAGGTCCTTTGTTAAGAGAAGTGTTCAAGTAATGAGCAAACTTGACTGGTAAAAGGACTTTACAAGCTGAATTGTTTTTTTTTCTTTTTACATCCTCGGGAGTAGCTAGTTAGAAAGTCTCTGTTAACTCAGCAGCAGCCAGAGCTGAGAGCTTCCCAGTTTCAGTCAACTGCAGAGGGGGTGACCCAGCACAAGAAAACAGGAAAATGACTACCAAAGAAGTAGCTGAAAAAATAGAACTGGCCAAACTAGAAGCAGAAGAAAATGAAAGAAAACATCAAAGACTGCTTCAATTAACAAAACTCAAGACAGAGCAGAGAGCAAGAGAAGAAAAAGCCAAAAAGGAGGCCCATAAAAGAGAGATGGAGCTGAAAAAAGCCAAAGAGGAGGCTCACAAGAGAACTATGGAGCTGAAAGAAAAAGAGATGGAGGAGAGAGAAAAAGAAAGGAAACATGAACTGGGACTAGCAAAGGCTAAGCAAGCTTTCACCCCCATCCCTGTTCCTAAGCCGTCCACCAGGGCCCCGTCTGGGTTTCCAGAGACCCAGACAAAGGTGGTGGAACCGGATCCCCTGCCAACGACTGCAACAGCCGTAGTGGATCCAATCCCAGAGACCCAGCCAAAGCCAGTCCCAGAACCGGAACTGGCAACGCAACCAGCACCAGAACCATTGCCAGCACTGAGTCCAGCGCTTGCAAACCCGTCTACAACTCCAATGCCAGAGGGCACCAGCGAGCCTGACCTGGCGGAAGCAGCAGATAACCCTACCCAAGAGGCTCAGCCAGAGCCTGAGATACCACATAGTGCACCAGCGGACAGCGGTTCACAGTCAATGGAAACAGCCCCAGCACCTGCATCGCTTCCAGAGGGACCAAGCCCCAGTCCACAGTCCAAGGAGGAACTGATGTCTCCAGCATCAAGGGAACAGTTCCAGGCCGAGCAGGAAGCAGATGACAGCCTTCAGAAAGCTTGGGCGGCGGCGCGGAGCACCCCACCGCCTCTCAGCTCTTCTAACCGATCCCGTTTTGTTGTAGAACAAGGACTTTTATACAAGGAGACTCTTTCTGGTGGGCACCAGGAAGACTGGCATCCTCAAAGACAGTTGGTAGTTCCCACTAAGTATCGGGTAAAGCTCTTGGGCTTAGCCCATGATCATCCCAGTGGCCATTCTGGGGTGAACAGAACCAAAGACCGGTTGGGGAAGTCCTTCCACTGGGAGGGAATGGGCAAGGACGTTGCTAAATATGTCCAGTCTTGTGAGGTGTGCCAACGAGTGGGAAAGCCCCAAGACCAGGTTAAAGCCCCTCTCCAGCCACTACCCATAATTGAGGTCCCATTTCAGCGCGTAGCTGTGGATATTCTGGGTCCTTTCCCAAAGAAGACACCCAGAGGAAAGCAGTACGTACTGACTTTCATGGATTTTGCTACCCAATGGCCGGAAGCAGTACCCTTAAGCAACACCAGGGCTAAAAGTGTGTGCCAGGCATTAACAGACATTTTTGCCAGGGTAGGTTGGCCCTCCAACATCCTTACAGATTCAGGAACTAATTTCCTGGCAGGGACCATGGAAAACCTGTGGGAAGCTCATGGGGTGAATCACTTGGTTGCCACCCCTTACCATCATGAAACCAATGGCCTGGTGGAGAGGTTTAATGGAACTTTGGGGGCCATGATACGTAAATTTGTAAATGAACACTCCAGTGATTGGGACCTAGTGTTGCAGCAGTTGCTTTTTGCCTACAGGGCTGTACCACATCCCAGTTAAGGGTTTTCACCATTTGAACTTGTGTATGGCCGTGAGGTTAAGGGGCCATTACAGTTGGTGAAGCAGCAATGGGAGGGGTTTACGCCTTCTCCAGGAACTAACATTCTAGACTTTGTAAGCAACCTACAAAACACCCTCCGACATTCTTTAGCCCTTGCTAAAGAAAACCTAAAGGATGCTCAGGAAGAGCAAAAGGCCTGGTATGATAAACATTCCAGAGAACGGTCCTTCAAAGTAGGAGACCAAGTCATGGTCTTAAAGGCGCTCCAGGCCCATAAAATGGAAGCGTTGTGGGAAGGACCATTCACGGTCCAGGAGCGCCTAGGAGCTGTTAACTATCTCATAGCCTCCCCCACCTCCAACATAAAGCCTAAGGTATACCATGTTAATTCTCTCTATTCCAGAGAATTAAACGTTTGCCAGTTTACAGCCCAGGAAACAGATGACGCGGAGTGGCCTGAAGGTGTCTACTACGAAGGAAAAAAGGATGGTGGCGTGGAAGAGGTGAACCTCTCCACGACCCTTGGACGTCTGCAGCGACAGCAGATCAAGGAGCTGTGCACAAGCTTTGCACCAATTTTCTCAGCCACTCCAGGATGGACCGAACGGGCATACCACTCCATTGACACAGGTAATGCTCACCCTATTAGAACCCCACCCTACCGGGAGTCCCCTCATGCCAAAACTGCTATACAAAGGGAGATCCAGGACATGCTACAGATGGGTATAATCCGCCCCTCTAAGAGTGCATGGGCATCTCCAGTGGTTCTAGTTCCCAAACCAGATGGGGAAATACGCTTTTGCGTGGACTACCATAAGCTAAATGCTGTAACTCGTCCTGACAACTATCCAATGCCACGCACAGATGAGCTATTGGAGAAATTGGGACATGCCCAATTCATCTCTACTTTAGACTTAACCAAGGGGTACTGGCAAGTACCACTAGATGAACCCGCTAAGGAAAGGTCAGCCTTCGTCACCCAGGCAGGGGTGTATGAATTCAATGTACTCCCTTTCGGGTTGCGAAATGCACCCGCCACCTTCCAAAGACTTGTAGATGGTCTCCTAGCGGGATTGGGAGAATCTGCAGTTGCCTACTTCGATGATGTGGCCATTTTTTCTGATTCATGGGCAGAGCACATGGAGCACCTGGAAAAAGTTTTCGAGCGCATCCAGCAGGCAGGACTAACTGTTAAGGCTAAAAAGTGTCAAATAGGCCAAAACAGAGTGACTTACCTGGGGCACCAGGTGGGTCAAGGAACTATAAATCCCCTACAGGCCAAAGTGGATGCTATCCAAAAGTGGCCGGTTCCAAAGTCTAAGAAACAGGTCCAATCCTTCTTAGGCTTGGCTGGATATTATAGGCGATTTGTACCCCACTACAGCCAAATCGCCGCCCCGCTGACAGACCTAACCAGAAAGAAACAGCCAAATGCAGTTCAGTGGACTGATGAGTGTCAAAAGGCCTTTAACCAGCTTAAGGCAACACTCATGTCTGACCCTGTGCTAAGGGCCCCAGACTTTGACAAACCGTTCCAAGTAACCACAGATGCGTCCGAGCGAGGCGTGGGAGCAGTTTTAATGCAGGAAGGACCGGATCAAGAATTCCATCCTGTCGTATTTCTCAGTAAGAAACTGTCTGAGAGGGAAAGCCATTGGTCAATCAGCGAAAAGGAATGCTATGCCATTGTGTACGCGCTGGAAAAGCTACGCCCATATGTTTGGGGACGGCGTTTCCAACTACAAACAGACCATGCTGCGCTACAGTGGCTTCATACCGCCAAGGGAAATAACAAAAAACTTCTTCGGTGGAGTTTAGCTCTCCAAGATTTTGATTTTGAAATACAACACATTTCGGGAGCTTCTAACAAAGTGGCTGATGCACTCTCCCGGGAAAGTTTCCCAGAGTTAACTGATTAACAATTGTTCGTGGAATGAAACATATTGTTAGTTTTTATATAATCAGTAGTATGTCTAAAGGTACATGTGTCTTATTAACTCTGTTTTCTCCTAGAACTCCAGGAAGAAATCACAGCCAGTGTGGAACCGAACATCCAACACTATCTGTGATTTGGGGGGTGTGTCATAACTATAAAGGGAAGGGTAATAGCTGTCCTATGTACAGTACTATAAAAATCCCTCCTGGCCAGAGACTCCAAAATCCTTTTCCCTGTAAAGGGTTAAGAAGCTCAGGTAACCTGGCTGGCATCTGACCTAAAGGACCAATAAGGGGACAAGATACTTTCAAATCTTGGGGGGGGGAAGGCTGTTGTTTGTGTTCTTTGTTTGGGAGTGTGTTCGTTCTCGGGACTGAGAGGGAACAGACATCAATCCAGGTTCTCCACATCTTTCTAAACAAGTCTCTCCTATTTCAAACTTGTAAGTAAATAGCCAGGCAAGGCGTGTTAGTTTTCCTTTGTTTTTCTCAACTTGTAAATGTACCTTTTACCAGAGTGTTTATCTTTGTTTGCTGTACTTTGAACCTGAGACTAGAGGGGAGTCCTCTGAGCTCTTTAAATTTGATTACCCTGTAAGGTTAATTTCCATACTAATTTTACAGAGATGATTTTTACCTTTTTCTTTAATTAAAAGCCTTCTTTTTAAGAACCTGATTGATTTTTCCTTGTTTTAAGATCCAAGGGGTTTGGATCTTGATTCACCAGGAGTTGGTGGGAGGAAGGAGGGGGGATGGTTAATTTCTCCCTGTTGTAGATCCCAGGGGGGTTGGAACTGTGTTCACCAGGAGTTGGTGGGAGGAAGGAGGGGGAATGGTTAATTTCTCCTTGTTTTAAGATCCAAGGGGTTTGGATTTGTATTCACCAGGGATTTGGTGAAGGTTTTTCAAGGTTTCCCAGGAATGGAATCCATTGAAATGGTGGCAGCCGAACCAGAGCTAAGCTGGTAGTTAAGCTTAGAAGTTTTCATGCAGGCCCCTACATTTGTACCCTAAAGTTCAAAGTGGGGATCCAGCCTTGACACCTTACCATGCTACTTACCCCCGCCTCCCCTCTCTCCTGGAGCCTCAGCGAGCTGCATCCAGGAGCAGCCCTGGACAGCGCTGCAGCGGCATGGCTCCGGCAGGACCTGAGCTCTTGATGCTCGGCCCGCTGGAGCTTTCAGCCCCGCGCCCTTACTACGCGTCTCTGAGCAGGAGGAGTTCAGGTCCTGCCGGAGCCACGCCACTGCAGCGCTGTCCAGGGCCACTCTCGGACGCGGCTCGCTGAGGTGCCGGTGGATGGGGGAAGGCGGGGCCGGGGCCGGGGGGGAGCCTCAGACATTCTTGTGGGGGCCCCTGCAGGAGGAGGTGTCAATACCAAGGGAGGGAAAATTGCTTTTGTAGTGAGCCAGCCACTCACAGTCCCTAATCAAGCCCACACTTGAATAGGGACTCAGGATTTAGACCCTGACCCTGAAAAAAACTTTTGACTTCAGTAGAACTACTCTCAGTGCATAAAGTTAAGCATGTCTGCTGTACTGGAAGTCCAAGACACAGCACCCATTCACTTCAATGTTACAAAATTAGGTTTTTATTTATAATGCAAAAAGATATGGACTTTGAATCATTCTCCTGTGATATCCACCCCTTGCCATTGGCTACTCACAGAAATTACAGCTCTTCTGCCGCCAAAGGAGCAGTGTGTCCCAATTTCCTAGTTTTACTGTAAGCAACTGCTCCTATAAACCACACAGCACTTTTGAGCATTTATAATAAAACAAAAGTAGGTTTATTCAAGAAAGAATAAAGATTTGATTAGAAATGAGAGAGTGATGGAAACAAGTGGTTAAACACAAAACAAAATGATAAAATGCAAACCAATAAAGTATATTTCTTCTCCTCTCCCTCCTCCCCCACCCAAGTTCAGTCTGTTGCAGAGCTAGCTGGCTAACTGGCTGCAAGGAACCAGGATCCAATTTTTCATGAAAACACCTTGAACCTCAATATGTCACCCTCAGTGAAAGGATTCAAAATACCTCTCCCTTCTCCGTGCTATATTGAAGCAGTCTTATGTTTCTGTTCAGAGACAGGACATATCCATGTCTTGTGAAGTTTCTTTTTTACCTTCAAGAGGTTTCATTTGTTTGCTATTGCCTCTAATAGTTTTCTAATGAAAGACTTGGGATTGAGGAAGGCTAAACAATTGTGCCTTGCATTGCATCACCAGCTAAACAGGGCTAGGTGACAACTCTATCCTGCCTGAATGTGCCATCACTGAGACTAATTTTTACTCCAGGTCCACTAAAGAATACTTTCCATATAAATATATTATTCCTTAAATATTACCCATACATACATCTCACAATGATTATGAATTAGGGCTGTCAAGTGATTTAAAAAATTAATCACAATTAATTGTGTGATTAAAAAATCAATTGTGATTAATCGCTTGATTAATCGATCTGTTAAACAATAATCAAATACCGGTTATTTAAATATTTTTGGATATTTTCTACATTTTCAAATATATTGATTTCAGTTACAACAGAGAATACAAAGGGCACAGTGCTCACTTTATATTTATTTTTATTACAAATATTTGCACTGTAAAAATGATAAATAAAATAAATAGTATTTTTCAATTCACCTAATACAAGTACTGTAGTGCAATCTCTTTATCAAGAAAGTTGAACTTACAAATGTAGAATTATGTACAAAAAAAACTACATTCAAAAATAAAACAATGTAAAACTTTAGAGCTGACAAGTCCAATCTGTTATTTATTTTATTTATCCAGCCAATCGCTCAGACAAACAAGTTTGTTTACATTTACAGAAGATAATGCTGCCTGCTTCTTCCTTACAATGTCACCTGAAAGTTATAAAAGGTGTTTGCATGGCACTGTTGTAGCCGGCATTGCAAGATAATTACATGCCAAATGCGCTAAAGATTCATATGTCCCTTGATGCTTCAACCACCATTCCAGAGGAATGCATCCAGGCTGATGACAGGTTCTGCTCGATAACGATCCAAAGCAGTGTGGACCAACACATGTTCATTTTCACCATCTGAGTCAGATGCCACCAGCAGACGGTTGATTTTCTTTTTTGGTGCTTTGGGTTCTGTAGTTTCCTCATCAGAGTGTTGCTCTTTTAAGACTTCTGAAAGCATGTTCCACACCTCATCCCTCTCAGATTCTTAAATCTTGGGTCGAGTGCTTTAGAAATTTCACATTGGTACCTTCTTTGCATTTTGTCAAATCTGCAGTGAAAGTGTTCTTAAAATGAACAACATGTGCTGGGTCATCATCCAAGACTGCTATAACATAAATATATGGCAGAATGCGGGTAAAACAGAGCAGGAGACATTCAATTCTCCCCAAAGAAGTTCAGTCACAAATTTAATTAATGCATTATTTTTTTAAGGAGCATCATCAAGATGGATGCATATCCTCTGGAACGATGGCAGAAGCATGAAGAGGCATATGAATCTTTAGCGCACCCGGCACGTAAATATCTTGTAACGCCAGCTACAACAGTGCCATGCGAACCCCTGTTCTCACTTTCAGGTGATATTGTAATTAAGAAGTGGGCAGCATTATCTCCCATAAATGTAAACAAACTTGTTTCTCTTAGTAATTGGCTGAACAAGAAGAAGGACTGAGTGAACTTGTCGGCTCTAAAGTTTTACATTGTTTTATTTTTGAATGTAGGATTTTTGTACATAGTTCTGCATTTGTAAGTTCAACTTTCATGATAAAGAGATTGCACTACAGTACCTGTATTAGGTGAATTGAAAAATACTATTTATTTTGTTTATCATTTTTACAGTGCAAATATTTGTAACCAAAAATAATATAAAATGAGCACTGTACACTTTGTAGTCTGTGTTGTAATTGAAATTGATATATATGAAAATGTAGAAAAACATCCAAAATATTTAATACATTTCAATTGGTATTCTATTGTTTAACAATGCGATTAATCGCAATTAATTTTTTTAATCACGATTAATTCTTTTTAGTTAATCGCGTAAGTTAACTGCTATTAATCAACAGCCCTATTATGAATCTTGACAAGTTACAAGCTTGCTGTAGATACTTTACACGATACTTACTTTTTATGGATAAATATCCTGCAAGACATGTTTGGTGTAGTGAGTTTTTCAGGTCTGAAATTAGAGTTCCTTGCAAAGAAGAAGGCACCCTTTGCCAAGGAGCTTCTGTGTCACAGGAACATCTAAAACCACATTTTAAAAAAAATCTTTCAGTTGATTTTTAACTATTGAAACATTTCCATTCATATTAGGCTTTTGTAAGAACTTTTTATTCCTCAAAACCTAATTTGAAGTCTAAAATTCCTGAAAATGTTTAGTTCAAATTTGATCTTGTCTACACTAGCCTTTTGTTGTAATTACTTAAAACTTTCCACCATTGCTACCACAAATGGCAGCTCCATTGGCAACAACAGCAGTGGGAGCTCTAGTATATGCAAGCCACGAATGGCTACCTGTGTTTTAACCACCATAGCATCCAGACCACTGATCAGGGTTATAAGACACAGCGACTGAAATGCAGGCAGCCAGTCTACACTCATGTTGCCACCATTGTTACCACCAGTGGAGCTGCACAGGTGCTATCGTAGTAGTGGGAAACGTTAAGAAAAAAAGGCCTAATGTAGGCACAGCCATTCAGTTTTTTTGTGTTGTCTTCTTTGTGACATTTTGGATAAAATGGTGAATGCCTGCCCAACGTGCAGTCTTTGATATTCACACAGCAGCACATAATGGGAAGCCTATTACCTACAAAGGTATTAGAAAAGTGCTCCCAGCTGAAAGAGCTTATCCAATTGTTGTTTGAACAACTAAAACATTAAGGGCATCATTGTTTTATTTGCTACTGTTTAAAACAATTTAATGACTGAGTCAACATTTGTTTCATGAGAAGCTGAGTTGTTTGGGGCTAGGTGGGGGGAGAAATATTTATATCCAGACAACCTGCATTCCTGAAAGCGCATGTTTTTAATTTTAATAACATCAGCCTATAGAACTGAATATCTAAAATATAAAGATAGCTGTGTGCATTTTACTGTTTGGGAATGTCACTCCATCTTTGTGAATTTTCAGGGTAATAAAGAGAAATTGTGGAGCTTTGAGTAGAAAGTTGTTGTGGTTGACAGCATTACTGAGCATAGCATTATAGTAAAAAAAATCTTTAAACATCATTTAGACATACCCTTGAATTTAGAAAAAATCATTTTCTGCCTTTTAGGTATAAGTTATGCCTATTGTACACTGTACTCTTATAGACCCACATTTTTAAACGTGCATATACAAAAATGCCTCATTCACATGTGCCTATATTTTCACACATATGCAACTCAGTTTTGGTTATGCACATTGGCACAACACAGGCATGTCCACTTTCCAAAAGTCAGTCCATATCTTTTTGCATTATAAATAAAAACCTAATTTTGTAACACTGAAGTGAATGAGTGCTGTGTCTTGGACTTCCAATACAGCAGACATGCTTAACTTTATGCACTGTGAGTAGTTCTACTGAAGTCAAAAGTTTTTTTCAGGTCAGGGTCTAAATCCTAAAACCCTAATTCAGGTGAGTAATCACTGCTCAGATAAGCAATCCCATTGACTTCTTTAATGAGACTACTTGCAGGAAGAAAAACTACACCTGTGAGTAACAGTTTGCAGGATTGGACTCAAAAACTAAAATATACATTTGTGTAGGTGTGATTATATGTGATTAGGATCAGCCATTATATACTGTAGCTAACACAGTGAGTCAGTTTGGAAGTGTTCTTAAGAAATGTAGGGCTATGTGATAATTTGCGTATTCTATGCAAATAAACACACTTGGAAATAATGTTCCATCTTTCATGTAATAATATGTGGGAATAGTCCTTTGATAAAGAAACATACTTTTAAAGATTACACCTCACTCCATAAACTAATACTGCTTTTTTGCTTTTCTAAACTGCCAGTTACAAAACTCAATGGTCAGAGATAGTACTAAAGGTGTGGGTGTGAGTGTGTGCCTGTGTGTGTTATATACATGGTGTGTTGAGAAAAGTATTGGATTCTAGGGGAAATAATAATTTCCCAGGTCTGCAGTATTAAACCAGGTGACAAACTATATGCCCCACCCTGCATTCCTTGCTCTCCTGTTCACTTAAATTGGTGGCCTGAGTGTTCAAGGAATGCAGGATTCTGCATTATGACAGTAAACAGGAACCAGAATAAGGCATGGAAAGCAGGATTAATCAAAATCTCCCTAGTGAAATTGAAGCTAACATGCTATGCTAGTAATGAATGAAACAGCTTTATGAAATATTAAGGTTGTTTTATAGTAGGACAAGATTCTGAGTATGTAAATTCTTTGAAGACACTATGTACTTAATACTTTTATTGCATTGGGTGGTTTAACAATCTCAAACATTAGTGATTCTGGTGCAAAAAAGAGAGGAGACAATTCAATATGTCCATTTTAGTTTAGATTATAGAATTATTCCAGAATTATAATTCCATATAGATGTGTAAACTTTTAAAAGATGCTTCATATGAGACAAATGACACTGTAACTAATCCCAGAATGTGTACCCACAGTAATCATATGTGCACTATATACAGATAGGAAACAACCCTGCTCCCATGGTTGTCAATGAGAGTTTTGTCACTGAATTCAATGGGAGCCAAATCAGGGCCATATAAATCAAGAAAGTGTGTGTGTGTGATATTCATACTTTCTTATATAAATAACTTCAATGTACCTGCAAAATAGCTGAATCATAAAATTGTTGAATTACTGTGTTTTTCTGCTAAAGAGAGAATCCATAAAAAAAGATTTATGGTCATAGTTCCCTTTTGTGTTGTATTATTTGCCTTTATCATAAAAGTTCTCTCAGTTCACAGCAAAGTAAATATAACAGCTTTGTTAATAGTGCACAGCCTGCCTTTTCTCTGTTAAATGCAAGGCTTAGGACATAATTTGAGTTAACTACTGTTTTTGTTGATATTAGCTAGTTGATTGTTGCCCCTGACTGCAGACATCGACCTTACTCCAGGCCTGATTTATGCAGAGGGATTGCTAGGCAGGAACTAAAGTGGGCCAGGACTAGCCTACAAGTCTATAGGAATCCATTCAAGCAGCTTTAAGTTTTATTCTCCCTGCAGCAGATTTAAAGCAGCTTTGTACAACAGTCAAACAAAAATAAGCGCTGTGGAAAATATAACAAATCATAGTAGCAGTTTAACAGAGAGACAGAGAGATTCATTCCAGTAAAGCAAAGACTAACTAACCACTTACAAATACCTGCAAGGGCACAACTTGCGAGTGTGTGAACTGAAACAAAAATGCTGTAGGAGCAGAGAGTGTGGCTTGGAAAAATCACAAGTCTAGCTAGCAAGCCAGTAACTGCGGTGAATGGCTTTAAGGCTGCATTTGGGAAGGGTTTTTTTTTTTTCTCCCCCCCCCCCCCCCTCCCCTCCAGATCACTTGTTTAGTAGCACAACAGGCTGGTTCATCCCACACTTTACAGGGTGAAAAAGAGCGGGCGGGGGGAGTTTGCCCCAGTGAGGCAAGAAGGTAGCCACAAGCCATCCAGTAATTACAAAGCAAACAAGGGTGAAATATTGGATTGGTCTCACTCCTGACAAGATCTACGCTTTTTGCCGCCAATTTGTTTGTGGAGCTATATTTAAAGGCGCTTGATTGAGGAAATGTTGAAAATAGCAGTTAGGGTTTCCCTAATGAGACCTCTAGAGGAAAGCGGTGGCATTCAGGGGGCTCCGGGAGAATGAAGGAGGCGGAGGGGCAGCAGTTAACCCTTTCCGGACCTATAGGAGCTTATCACACGCTTGCAAGACCAAAAGGAGGGGGAAAGTGGGGGGGATTCACCCTGTGACGGTTACATTTGCAAAGGAGGATTTCCTTCTATGGCAGTCACCAGAGCAATACAGATGCTGATTACTGCCGTGGAGGAAGCAAAGTCCTTTGCTGCAAGGATATGCATGTACAGTATAACACCCCCCCACCCCCTCTAGATCTTTAAAGGGACTGCATTCAAATCTGAAGCGAACGTGCGCAGGAAAGAAGCCTCTCCCTCTCAGATCTGACCGCGAATTGGGGGGATTTGACACCGTCGCTCAGCTATGCAGCTTGATTGAGATGCTGGGAGACAAAGGCCGGGTTCTGCGGAAGATAAATGGAGGGGGAACATCAGCGCCTCAGATCAAACGCGCAGCGTCTGAGAGCCCAGGGAACGCAGAGTCACCCAGAGATAGTATTTAAAACAACTATCTCGTCCACTACAGGCCACGAGGGCTGATCGAGGGGTTAGAAGAATCTGTAAATCATCCCCATGAGTCCCATCCCCTATTCAAATAGCATTAAGTGCCTAGGTAGAACTACCTGAGCTAGCAGGGCCTGACTTGGTCCTTAGCGTGTGTGCGGGGGGCTTGTGTCCTCTGGCGAGTCATACTAGGGGTTCAGTAACCATGAGGTATTCTGCACATTGGGAATCACCCCTCCCAGAGATGGCGTTTTGATGCATTCCCTTGCCCATGTAATTCGAGTGACTTGAGCTGTTTTTATTCAAACTATAATTCCTTTAATTTCTCGTTCAAAACTCAGCCTTCCACTCAAATATCACTCCAGAAGCACAACGGTAAACCAATGGCATGCTACTATAACAGTGCTTATTCACAACCTCCAATGTCTAAATTCTGCTCTGCTCCCTGAGTGCCCACTGAGTTACCAAGGGGCAAGTTAGTTATTGCATATGCATGCCTAGCAGACTACTCCATGTTGGGTGGGATTAAGTCTGTATGATACTTTCTGATGGGAGGCACTGGCCCTTGAAATGCAATATTTGACAGTATATTTGAGGAGGAGGATCACCAGCCACTTTCCATACTTCGGGAATTTAAATATACATGTGTATGTACCCAGAAAGACAGAAAATCAGATTATAGTGTACAGGATTTCTCAATACATTGCCATTTGATTTACTCTGTAGGATAATAACACTGCTAAGCATGAATATTTTAGCTGAACTTTTTACATGTGGATGAAAATGTGTTCTAGAAATGCCTAAAAAGATTGTGAATGTAATGAACACATAAGATTTATAATACCTGAGGCCTTGTGAGTTTCCTTTCAGTGTATTAGTTGCTCAATTTTTCTTCCTGTGTAAAGTCTCCTAAAGGGTGCAAAAGCTCTACTTACATGCTCAATAATCGCCTTCTGAATCCTATGGCTATTAAATACAAATAAGATGTTTGGGAAAAACTTATGTTGATAATATTGTGTCAATTGCTAATGTTTGAATAACAGTGTGGAATTCAGTCCAGTTTCAGAATTCTTGTCTACTGTAAATGCAAACACTTGAATGATGCTACTTTCACTGTTTTTTAAAATAATCTGTTAATCAACTTTAATTCAATAATATTTAAATAGTTTTCTAAATATACTTCAGACAGTTTATAAGACATATGTGTCTTTCTATAGCTATACTTATGTGTATTTCTATATTTATATAAATATGTGAAGTAACGTTGTTTATTATATACATATAATACATACAGAGTATTTGTGAGGGAAAACATTCACCTGGACGCAGATCAAAAGAATATTCTTAAAGTATCTAGTAAAATGGTTCTTTACCTCCTGCTGGTAAAAAAAGAAAAACTATGTTAAGATCTTTAGTTATATAAAATATTGATTTTTATTATCACGTTAACACAATGCTATATCCATGAAGTCGTTTCTTTTTTTTTTTCTATAGATTTTTACAAGTAAATTACATTTTGGTCTTTATTTCTCAGTTTGTTCAGTTTCGCTTTAATAAAATAAGAGTAAAAAATAAAAAGGTTTTGCTGGTCAAAGTGAGTCAAAGAAACATTTTTCGAATCACATATCGGTTGTATAATCTATAACAATAAATTACACTACTGGTGCGCATTTCCAGTAAGTCTCCTGCCTTCTGTGTTTATGTTATGACATTTCTGTTAGTAATTATTTTTATTTTAATTTTGTGTCATTTCTAACATAAGCCAGAAACTTTTTCTCTTCAAGTTTTGTACACAATGCTCTCTTTTTGATAAGATGTTCTTTCCTATCCTCTTTTAGATTTTCTTCTCAAATGTTTATAGTGCTCTATCAAAAGTTTTCCAATATTTCTCCCTTGTCCCTGTCTTACTTTATTTGTTTGTGTGAAATTTAGTTTGAAAGGAGATCAGAGAGAGCAGGAGGGGTTTGTAATAAGAGAATGACCAAGTGACCTAAAGGCTGATTATGTGTCATTAACTGGAGACTTGGTGTATCCAAATTACCAAAAAGGACGTCACTCAACTAGATCAATTACATGTAGATACATATATAGGAATTGTGGTGGTTGCAGCTAAACACACTGATGCTTCTGAACAAGTGTGTTACACAACATTTGCTGTAGGCAGCTGCTTTCAACCACAAGTCTTTGTATTTGAATAATTAGTGGGCAAGTCATAGCACAATATGTTACAGCAGGTAGATGAACCGAGTGGCACAGAAAGTACGACGTTAACACTGTGGCAGTTTGGGCAAAATTACAGTTAATTGTCGAAGCTGAAGTGGGATATTTTTAGGTCAAATAGGGTTGCTTTTTATCTCTGAACATTGCTTAAAACCAAACCTAAGTTGAGGGTCTCCATTAATATTGACAATAAAAGTGCTTAATTTTTTTTAGCATACAACCAAAGTAATGCCAGGCTAATCTTTGTTTCCCGCAAGCACGTAAACCTAATGCTATCAGGAAAATATTTATTGATCAAAACAATTCCTTTCGCCCAAGCAATCCCATCAGCACTGATTTTAAAAGCAGCTTCAAAACACAGTTCCCCCAGGAATGCAAACATTAAACGAGGGGAAACTATGTGAACACCACAAACTCAATAAGAAATATTGTCTGTTCAATAGAGTATTTTATGAAGGCTTTATTATTCTTCTGGGGATCACTGGGTTTCTTAAATTCTTTTAAGTGGCATCAATACAACTCTGTGTCCTTCGTCCCAAATAGAAGCAATCTTTGAATAATTACTCACACATGCAGGGGTAAAATTGGTGTGTTTGTGGGTTTATTGCACATCATTTAAACTTACAAAGTGAACGCTATCTTGTTGTTGGGGTTTATATACGCGTATGTATAAAATACATACTTAATGGCACAGATTATCATGCCTTAAATATTTGCACCCTTCAGTACTGATAATAGTAACGAACACCAGGATTCCTATACGTCCATCCGCAGCAATTAAAGCAGACTTGCAGGGCCAAATTCTGCCCTTTGCTAGACCCGTTGAAATCAATGATGTGGCTGCATGAGTGTAACTGAGTGCAACTAACGTGGCAAGAGTTATTTTCATTAACGCGAATTGACAGGTTTGACTTCAAATGATATTTCTCCAGCGTCCCTTCAAAACTCCATATTATTGCAGGGTTTCTATGTTGAGTTTAGTTTATGGACTTCTAACTGGAGGTTTAGTAGTATGTAGATTGCCATCCATAGGGCACTTGGTACTTAGACACTTCAAAATATATTTGAGAATTATCTCTCTTTCTAATATATTTGGTCTCAGGTCAATGACATTATGCACTCTATAAATTTGAACACATCTAAACTTTTCAAACGATTCACGGGGAGACAGTGCTTGCTGTGAGGTAGTTAGGGCACAAACAGGGATAAGGGGAACCCTGGCTCCTCCCATGAGGTGAAGGGGTCAAACCAGAGTTGGCTTGTAAAGGCCTCCGTTTTTAACCACCCACAAAAAAGCTCCATCTTTCTGCTCCTCTGCTCCCAGCCAGGTACTGTAGTTAGAAGAAGCTGGGGGTACCTGATCTAAACATTTCCAGCCACGGGCCAGATTTTAATTCCGCATTCAAAAACCCAAGATTCTGTGTTCCATAATATTTTGGAGGGATAAGGTAAAGGACAACTTAAACACTAAAATTGTGTATTTTGTTTAGATTACTTAGAACCTAATTAGGAACAACAATCTTCTAAGCAAGATCATTCTAAAATCAGAATAGAAAAAATTCATTAGCTTATTCATGAAAGATGCTAGAGATACCTCTTGGGCCCGATCCTGCAAATCCTTACTTACATGAGCTGTTGTTACTCAAGACAATTGTCCCATTGAGTAAGGGTAACTACTTCCTTGAGTAAGAATTACCCGTGCTAGGAAGGCTTTTCAGAATAAGGTTATCCAGCCAATGTACACCATGGATTATTATTTTTTAAGTTATTAAACTAATGTTGAGAATTGGACAATGCTGGATGAATTTGGTTCTTTAGGGAAGACATTTGTATGCGAAATTCTTTAATTTACCAGGTAGTATTCTATATTTCAGTTTTCAAAGCTATAGATTCCATTGATTCTTTGCTTTATATTTTAATCTACTCCCCCCCTCCAGGAGCTTTTGTGTGTTTGATGGTTTGTTAAATTCACCTCTCTATTTTAAAAATAATGTAAAATAGGGTTTAGAAAAGGACAACACTTATTAGGAGGTCAGTCTCCTAAAACATAAAACATGCGGTTCTATTCCTCTGGCCTGTTTAATTTCATTAAACCCTTATGGCCTGTTTACTTTTATTTATCTTGGATAAACAGAAGAAAATAAATATATGAAAAGATCAGTATTTTTCACAAAACCATGAGCTATCTACTCTTTTTTAAATATTTAGTTTAATTCTGACTGCTTTCAAAAATAGCACACACGACCAAGCTGAAAAATGTTTTTCCAACCGCTATCATGCACTTTGAATCTTTTCGCGGGGTGGGGGGGGGAAGACAAGTAAGATGCAAAATAAATGTTTGAGCTGCTCTCTGGCTGTTTGGGAGAAGAAAGGGGGAGCGTATAGCGTGTCTGCACATATGATGAACTACAATGACAACCACTGGGACCGAAAAACAATTGTGAAGCTTTGCTTCTTTGGGCTGTGTCTTGTAAAGCAGATAGCCATACACTTCATATTGCACTCAGGGAAGGTGAAGACGCTGCTGCTGAATTGCGCCCTCCGTAGGATTCCTCTGCTGGCACAGATCATCCGCTGAGCTTTACATGACAAAATGCCATGTACTCAGTTCCAGTATATTACTAAGAGACTTTTCTCGTCTCTTGCTCTTCTTGCTCATCCAGTTCGAAGAGACTTAACCGGTGGATGCAGAAGCCTAACTTATTGCATTATTCCTGAAATACAATAAGAGACGAAAAGCATGTGAAAAGTCAAAGCCATGCTCAGCTTTGTATGCACCAAGATATTTTACTTACAGTGAGCTCGTACATATCCGTCTGTTTATAATTTAGATAAAGATGCCCGCCTTACTTGCGACCATTTTAGCAGTTAAATCAGTGACACAACAGGAAAGACGAATTTTAAAAACAAAGTCTTACTTTTTAAAAAAACAAAGTAGTGTATCACTTATATTTATGATAGGAAACGTACTGAGCTAAGAAATCTTTTTTTTTAATCAATTTTAGCTGCAGAGATTTCATATGCGCTGGTCAGAAAGAAAAAGAATATTGCAAATCAAACTATTATAGGTGGGTTTATATAAGGACTTACATTCGAGAACACACATGATGCATTTGCTCTCAAACAGACTTTATAACTTGTATATAAAGAAGTAGTGGAAATTTGTATTTAAAATCCAGTTCCGCGCTTAACTTTAGCAGTCTTTTATATAGCAATAATGAAGGAACAATGATGTTAGCTTTGTGGACTGATTTTCAGATCAGTATCTCGAATATATTTTATTACTTTTTCTCTGCCTCATGTTTTCCGTTTCTTTCATCACTTGAGATGTTATCGGGACAGTAGTAGCGGTTCACCAGAAACTTTCACAATTACAACGCATCCAGAATTATATTGAAAAGCTCCTAGGGCATTGCAATTAAGCACAATTTAACGGGGCGGGGAGAGAGAGAGAGAGATTTAGAAACAAATATACCCATTTGTTCTCTGCAGGGATCTATCCCCCTTATAAACCAAAAATACTTAACCCAAAAGTAGCAAAACGTTAAAGAAAATCACTAGACTGGATCACTGCAACATTCAAACAGTATTTTTAATCTATCTGCTTCGACATTGGCATGTTATACACACAGTCATTTTTCACGTGTAAAATGCCAGTATTGTACATACATTATTTCCTTCAAATACTGAAAATTTGAGCCCACCATTTTCAGTATCCTGCCTTTAAATATAAAAACGTTTGAAACACTTGAATAAAACTGCATATACAGTTTTACACCCAGATACATACCCATGCATATACTTATATTTATATCAACTATGCATTTAATTTGTATCGTGATCTGTACATATTTGGTTAAACTCTATATTCCTCGATTGGACAACATATGTATGTATTGGGATACATTGTTCCGTGAGTTTTCACACCACAACAATCCTCTCTTTGTCTCAATTGGCCTTTTCTCCTGCCTGTGTCAATGCAAATTTTAACTCGAAGGAGTTCTTGATTCATTATTGTAGAGCAGAAACAAGCTAAACAAACTGAGCATGGTGCCAACAAACGTAAATATTGCACTCTTCTTTATATTCCTTATCGTTTCTTTGCGTGCAAATAGATTGCATTATTGCCATAGTGAAAACTAGAAAGCAGCACTTGAATACGCTGTTGTAATGTAACAGCTCTTATTTAACTCCGCTTTTACTCCTCGGAATAATAATACACAGGAAGAAGCATTTGTTTGTTGTTTTTCCCAAAGTGCATACTCTCTATTGCTTAACCAAATATATCTTAATCCTCAGGGTATCATACTGAGCATTTGCAGCAATTGGATTTGAGTTTCTTCTCGGCTCCTTGCAAACTCCTGCATCTCTATCTCTCTTTCTTAATTTACGACCCACCAGCTCCCGTTGACACAGTTTTCCACACTGACTATTTTGTAGTATTGCATTCTAATATACACTCTATCCAGTAGCCAAGATACCTAGGGTGAGTATTTGATATTTCACAGCTATTTAGTAATATTCTGCTCCATTTGAAGATAACAGCAATTTATTGGCGCAAGTCTCGCCCCCAAGTTACCAGTTTCCCTGTGAATTACAACCTGAGATTCATTTTCCTGTTATAATGTGTTCAAGATTACAAAACCAAAATAGCTAAATATCTACTAGATTTCCTCCGGGCCTGACTGTTAAACAAAACTTTAACTATTCCCTTTCGATAACTAAACCTGCTTTCCACAGATGCCTGTTGTTGTTTTTTATTGGTGAGGGAGGAGTGCAGAGAGATATTTATATATTTGTTAATAAAAGCTAGAAAATAAGCTCAGAACATGCTGTAAAAAATATTCGGTTACTTACCAATCAGGCTAGTTAAACAAGCATGCAACTGATTTCAGGCATATAACTGGTTCGGATGAATAGATGTCGTGGTATGTACATTAACTTAGCAAACTGGAAGAGAATCGTTTGATTTGTTTTTATTGTTCTTATTTAAAAGCAACTCATTCTTTGAAAACCATCTCCCTGACCATATTGTTTGCTTATTTTAGAAGTCAGTTGCTATAAAGTCAGATCCAATAGTTTTGTACTTGAAACTCATGTCTACTGAGTATCCATAATAACTGCATTTCTCTCTGCATGAAAACGTATTGCTAGTGAGCTCTTTGTGTGCATTAACTAGCAATAAGCTAGAGTGTTTCTGGTGTGTGTATATCACCATTGGTTAATCGGCAAGTGCCTCCTGAAGCTGTTTTTTATGTTTTCCTCTGCTAGTTCCACACAAAGCACTTTGTAAAGCAATAACTGAACTGACCGAGCCGCTATTTTTTTCCATCAAAATTCTCGGCGACATACTGTACCTGGGTTGAAATGATCCAATATTTTGTTTTAATGAGTTTATTTAAAAAGAAGATTTTGCCGAACAGCATCTGCTAAACACTTGCATTAACCTCTGCCTCCATGATAAAAGTTTTTTCCTCCCTTGTTTTAATTATATTAGGGATATGACGGGGCAGCCAATCCTAAAAGAGGAGCTCGGCAATTAGCAACGCGAACATCAAAAAGTTTTATTGCGGAGCGCCGAGGGCCCCGCCCCTGCCGCGCAGGATTGGCGGAGGAAGCCTCTGACGACATATATTAACACGAGCTGCCCGAAAGATGTAGCTGTACATGGAGATCGTGCTGGGAAATTGTGCCAGTGCCCCGCGCAGCACCAAGCCTGGGGGAATCGCCGCCGCCACCTTCCTCCTCTGCAAAGCCACCAGCCGGGACAGGAGACGAGCTGCTTGCGGGCCAGCGGGCTGCCCGGTGCCCGAGCCCCCGAGCGGGGAGGAGAGGGGAAGGCCAGGGGAATGGATGCGCTCGGCTCCCAGTGAGCAGCCTCCGGCCAAGGGGGAGAGGAACGTTACCAGAGCCTTTCATGCCCAAAGCCAAAGCCGGAGCACGACAGCGCGGGGGCGCTGCTGGAGGCCAGGCGGGTGCCTGTCACACACCCCCGCAGCGGTGAAGGCAGAGCCGGGGGCAGCGGCGCTGAGGAGGCAGCGCGCGGTTCGAGCCATTTTGTCGGCGCGCCGAAGCGCCAGGCCCCGCGCGGAGGAGACGCGCCGCATGAGCGGCCGGGGATCGGGGAGCGCGCTGGCTCTGAGCGGGACTCTGCAGCGCCCTATGGGGAGCCGGCGGCCGGAGAGGCGCTGAGAAGAGGCGGGGGAGCGACCGCGGCGAAGGGCGGGTTGAGGCAGCGGGCCGGGAGGGGGGAGGCTTGGTCCCGGGGCAGGGGTGGGGTGCGCGAGGGCTCGGGGATGAGTTTGGTGGGGGGCTTCCCCCACCACCCCGTGGTGCACCATGAAGGCTACCCCTTCGCCGCAGCCGCCGCCGCCGCCGCCAGCCGCTGCGGCCACGAGGAGAACCCCTACTTCCACGGCTGGCTCATCAGCAGCCACCCGGAGATGTCGCCCCCCGACTACAGCATGGCCCTGTCCTACAGCCCCGAGTACGCCAGCGGCGCGCCGGGCATCGACCACTCCCACTACGGCGGGGGGCCGCCGGGCAGCGGGCCGCCCGGGCTCGGGGGGCCGCGGCCCGTGAAGCGCCGGGGCACGGCTAACCGCAAGGAGAGGCGCAGGACTCAGAGCATCAACAGCGCCTTCGCCGAGCTGCGGGAGTGCATCCCCAACGTGCCTGCCGACACCAAGCTGTCCAAGATCAAAACCCTCCGCCTGGCCACCAGCTACATCGCCTACCTCATGGACCTGCTAGCCAAGGACGATCAGAACGGGGAGGCGGAGGCCTTCAAGGCAGAGATCAAGAAGACAGACGTGAAGGAGGAGAAGAGGAAGAAAGAGCTGGTCAGTACATCCACAGGGGGAGGCTGTTGTTGTTTGCGAGGGAGTACTCTGGGCTCGTCCTTTCTTCCGGATGTGTTGGGCACATCTGGCTTGGGGAGAGGCTGCTTGGTCAGCCAGGCTCCATTCCAGATCCCACAGAATGTATCCCAAATGAAATACATCATGCTATTACACTGCACACACATACACACCCAATATACAGCGCTGAGTGTAGGAAAGTTGATGTAGGTAACATACACTGTGTGCCTTAGTTAATGGATATGAATGAATGTTTATGGGGTTTCCGTGTATGATATATGGTGTGTACAAGTACGCGTACCTATAATCTGTATTAATGGATGTACCCATAAGCATATATGTTATCACTGATAAAGGGAAGTGAAGACTTAATTCACTTCGGTGCAGGAGCCCCAAGTGACCAGGGGTGATTTTAAAATTTAAATGTATTTGGGATGGGAAACTGGCATCTGCTGTGTGATAGAATTGATATAGCTTGCAGCAAAATCGGATGTAGGGTCAGATTATAATAGTTAAACCATTCCTTGCAGCTGCACACGATTGTCTTAATCATAAATTATAGTGTTGAATAGTTTATTTTACATTAGCATCCCTTCAATACCTCCTCTACTCCATTCCCCACACGGTGTTATTTGAATTACAATTTCTAATAATAATTCTGTCCTGTCCACAAGCAACCTTTCATAACCCAGAAGCACCCTGCAATCTGTTCAAATAAAAGAAACTCTGCTCATAGGGAAGGCATGTACCACTTGAATTTAACTCCAGCACAGTTTTAAATAATGCTTGACAAATAATGCACAGCCCCACCGTTTCACTGTAGATTATTCTTGATTGTGATTTATGCTTTTTTGTTTTGTTTTGTTTATTGTTTATAGTTTTTTTTTCTTTTCTTTTGTTTTCTTTTAATTTAAGGCGAAGTAATTTTTTATGTGGATGTTAACTCTTGGTGTAGGCCTAATGGTTTACTCAGGCAAAATTCCCACTGATTTCAATAGGGATTTGACCTCAATGAACACAACAGGATCGGGCCTTATATGAATGGATGTGCACTTCTCATAATATATTCACAATGCTGTTATTTAGTGGTATGCTGACATTAGCTAGAAAGTTCATCATTGACCTACTTGTAATTCGGGTCTTCTTATAAGTTAATGTTCCACTGAAACCTCAAGTGTGTGTGTGTATACCGTATGATATATAAATGTAATTTATATTTGAAATAAAATATGCACTCATGAGATCTGATCGGGGAGGGCCGCTTAACCCTGAAGAAGCCCACAATGAAAAGCAGGCTGTGATTATTCTGACTGTTGCTGTAGGTGGCTTTTTAACCCGAAGAAGCTTTGTTTACGTTTGGAAATGAGCCGCGCTTGCCACAATCGCGATCGGTGCAAACTAACAGCACAGTCGCTATTTTGCAAAGAACGAAACATATAAACCGGTGTGTGGGTTTTTTTAAAAGTACCCGCAGCTTTCTACGAAAAGCCCGTAAACGGGCGTTTGTTTGTCAAGTTTTCTAGCCGAAAGTCATGTAGCTTGGAGGCCTCTGCAGGAGGCTGCATAGATCTTTGTAGATTTCTATCGCCAGCTTTAGATTTCTCTCTTCTGAGGGGGAAGAAGACAAAGAGTGGGTGGCGGAGGTTACGTAAAAGGTAAAGGAATATAATTTCTAAACTTCTGCTTTGTTTCTCTCTCTTTTTTTTTTTTTTTTTTGCACGCTGTCTTCCCAGAATGAAATATTGAAAAGCACAGTTAGCAGCAACGATAAGAAAACCAAAGGGAGGACTGGCTGGCCGCAACATGTCTGGGCTTTGGAGCTCAAGCAGTGAGTGCTGCAAGACTGAAGAACTCAAGGAAATCTCCTAGACTCATTAGAGAGATTTGATCTGAGGGGACTTTTTGTATTTGGAATCATCCAGTTTATTTATGTGCAATTTCTCCCCCACCCCCCAAAATGTGGATATTCGAAGAAAAGCATTCCATATTTTAATATGAAGAGGAAACTCCAACTTGGTAAGGGGTAATGTCGTCTCAATAGTTTCGTGAATGTTATTTCTCTGTTTGTATAGAACGCACGGGGAAAAATAGAAAAGAAAGGGGGGAAGACTCCCTGGCATTAGTGTGTATGTGAAGTGTATCTTTAATACATGGCCTTTTGGATATAAATATTCATGGGATTATAAAATTATATTTCAACAGAAACAGTTGCACCAATGTTTCAGTTGGCTTGGTATTTACTATGGTAATTTTGTTGTGGTCGTTCAGTATTTGAAAATGTTTTCAGCAGCTATTTGTTATGTGCACTTCCGTCCTTAAGGGGGGAAAAAGTGGAGTTTAATTAATATTGAAGGTGTAAACGTTGTAAGTATTCAATAAACCACTGTGTGTGTTTTTTACAAAAAAAATCTTTTTATGTTTTATACCTCAAATGTTTTTAAATAACAACGTTGTTATAGTTTTCATAATATTTAAGATATTCGGAAGTAAACTAAATTATAAAGATTGCCTCTAAGTTTATTTTAAGCAAGTCATCGAGTGAAAGGGGGGGGAGGATCTCACCAGCTGTGCGCGTGTTAAAGGGAAAAAATACAGTTACGCTAAATATAAATTCCTTGTGGTACTGTTTTCCAGGCATGAGATTTAATGCTAACGGGAAATGGACATAGGTACAAACCTTGATCAAATCAGATTTACTGATATGCATGTTTTCCTAAGAAAGACAACATTCCTACATTAATAAGAACTCTTGAAACACGAGTCACTTGAAATATAAGGAGTTTCGATATTAAAATTTTAGGAGTTTCGATATTAAAATTGTAATTTAAAAGTGTGCGTGAGGGAGAGAGAAGTGTTGTGAATTGATTAAATCTTTCTTGGCGCTTATTTCCTGCAACCAGAGCTAGTTATCTTTTTCCCGAGGTGACTGCACGGGAAGCCCGGAACGAGAAAGATGTTGTATAGGGTTATATAGAGAAGACTCTAACTTTGATTCCAGCCACCTCAATGGGCTAGGACTGAGAGTCCGCAAAGGAAGCTTAGAGCTTTGCTATAAGTGATTATGTAACAGGTAATTTTACCTCAAGTAAGAAATAGTGAACAAGGCAAGGGATTTGGGAGGGAAAAACAAGATTTACAATGAGATGCAGTGAACTTAATATTAACTTTGTGGTTCCCAACATTCTCTTGGGCCGCACGTTTCCAATCTGCCACAGTGAGCACATCTTTTTTTATCCTCTCCTGTCTCCAGGCTAGCAACTGCCTGCGATTTGCCCCTTTACTTTTAATACGTAAAATTGCTTCCCTCAATCCCATCTTCCATCCTTTGTATCTGAACAGTTAAAAACTATCATCTTTGTCCATCACCATTCCTCGAAATTGACTATTCACCTTGCCAGTCCAACCAAAGCAAATGTTGAGTGTATTGCAGCGTTCTGAGGACTGGACACTTCCTATTGTATTTACACCTAGAAATCCAGCTTTGTAAACTGCTAAACTTTTAAACAAGCGGTTTACCTAATGAAGCTTTCAGGGATTATGGAAAATGGTTTCTATCTGTACTATAAACCTCAGTTTAATATTTTGTGGCCTCCAGATTCTTGCACGAATGTAATCTAAATCAATCTGGCTCTCTTACAAGGTTCAGGGGGTATATACCTACTCTCCTTCCTTTATGGTAGTGCCTAATTAAGTGGCTTGTGGCCAGCTCTGACAATAAGAGTAGGTAGATTTGCAATTGCCCATAAAAAGATAAGAGAGCCCTTACACCGTTTGCCAGTCTCTCTGACAATAGGAAGGTTGAAGGGTTAGAACAACTAAGCAAAAGTGATGTGCCCTTTCTCCCTTCGGGTCAGGCAGCCTGGGTTTGTGTTTGGGCGTAGGGTTATGTTTACAGACACTTGCCTTTGTTTATAACACTTCGAGAGAAGAGTCTCCCTTTTGTTTTCTTTTCCTTCCCTGCTAGCTTCCCAGTTGATAGTGGAAGATCTCCCCCTGCTCCATTTGTGTTTGACGTTGCTAATGTCGCCAAGGTAGGTTAAAGGCTCCAATGGTGCAGCTATTACAATGGGAGACATATCGAGATGCTACTAATTACAACTCCAGATTAGAGAAGTATTAACCGGTAACTGTTTGTCTGCAAATACACGGTTGTTTTATCGATCAACTGAATCATCATACCATTGGCTGTGTGTTTAATACACGCGTTTAATTTGTGATCTTTAAGCACAAGCCAATCATTTAGAAACACGGAGCAACGGAAGTCTTGCTGCATTAGGCACTAGTGAAAATACTCTTTACAACTGTATTTTCGTTGTGGTCTGTCCTTTTCCTCAATCAGGAACACAGCTTCCTTTTACTTCCAGCGCCATGCAGGGCTGTAATCTGTATCTGGCTACATGATAGCCCGACGATCCAGCGCGTCTCTGGCAGATTCAGGATGCCATTGTGAAGATAGTAGCCTTTTTGGCGTTTCCTATACACGAAAAATGAACTCTCCCTTTGCATTTCATTTCTCAAACTGGCTGTACCCTTGGACCCGCTAAAAGGGATCTATTTTAATTGCTTGGTAATGAGGATGTTGCCATTTTCTCAGGAGCAATCATTCCTGGAGCTAAATCACAAGAGCCCTAGACAGGCCGGAGCCGACAAAAATGTAGGTTTTGACGTTAAAAGCTAAATGGGGAAGCAGGGCGGTGGAAGGTAAATTGATGGTAGATTGGGATGTCAGTGTGCCTTGGCCCCACATCTCCTAAAGGAGCTGTGTGGCTGATAACATTCTGAATGGTGAACCAGAAGCTTTTCCACAGCCGTACGGCCAGCTCTCTGGGAAAGAGTTTTAAAAGAAACTGTATCTAGGTTCTTAAGGTCATTACTAAACATATTTACCTCCTCATATATTCCATGTCTGCCCTCCTTGATAACTACTCAGTGACACAGACTGTTCGCTGATACAAAGGCACTTATGAACAGATGGTACTGGGAAAAAATATCAGTGTACTCTTGCTAGTTAATAATTGCTAGGCCTTTCCATATTATTCTACCGGTAATCTGAGAGGAAAAGTTAAGAATGAGGAACAGAGGTGTAAAGCCAAACTGTATAATTATACAAACTAAAAGTTTTATGAACATTTTCAGTATTTATACAATATTTTAAGTACCTCACCGGTCATTTTATATAATACTGCTACGTTGCTTGTTTTGGGAAAAGATTTCACAATGTTATCTGTGTCCTCTGCCTCAAAAACAACCTTCGTTTTTTCTTTTGAGCAACAAAAACACCTTACTTTAAAATTACGTCCTATAAACCCTTAATCACCCAGTAGTCCTAATGAATTCAGTAGGACTACTGGAGAGAGAAGAATTACTCACGTGAGTAAGAGTTTGTAGAATCTGGAGGCGAGCAAAGGGAGACGACTTTAATGTAAAATAACATGGAAATATACCACTAATGATTCTTAAAAATAAATGTAAAAGGTCCTGTTTAAGCTAGAAACTTTAATGAGTAGTTTTGAGATATTTATGGGGAAGATTCTGCTCTCAATTACCTTGGTGTTAATCCATAGTATAAATTAGGTGGAATTACTCCAGATTTAGGAATCCGGATCCTGGTTTCGCTGAAGTCAATAGCAAAACTTTCATTGACTTCAGTAGGGTCGATCGGGTCCTTATCTGGGTGTAAGTGGGAGCAGAATTTGTCCTTACACTTTTCTTGTGACTCAGATAATAACAAATGGATGAGGGCATGACACATTTTATATTTTTATTAAAAAATATTATTTATTTTCCTAAAAGCTTACATATTACAGTGAAATTGTATTACAGTGAAATTGAAACAAGAGAATTTATGGCTGGTTCAAATGTAGGAATGGAAACTGTTTTCTGTTTTAACAGTATACGTATTAGTAGCATTAGTTTGGATTTATTGATAGATCCTCACTCTCACTCTCTCTGCAGGATAGCTTAGGTCTAGTATGTGATATAATTGTTCTTGAACGTTACCTTTAGGTAACATTTTTCATGTTTTTCAAAGCATTTGCACTATGTGGGGTGCAAAGCCTACGTTTTCTACTATTCAAATCACTTTGGAAAGTATGTAAACATGACATCACTGAGGTTATTCTGATGCAATATTATTGAGTCTGGATATTAAAAAGGAAGCTCGTTGATTTTTAAATAGCAGAAATTGTAGTGGGAGTCTTCAGGTTTTATGCACCCCGGGATGATGAAGATAGTTGATACCGTTCTTTCGGTGCCATGGCTGTCATTTTTGGTTGTTTTATGAGCACTCCACGCTGTTGGATTTCCATATAATCTATGTTTTCCTGGGGGGAGAAGGAGGAGGAGAGAATATGAATAACCGATTTTTCACCTATCAGTTTACAGTGCCCCATCTCCGAGTAGATAATTATGGTTAATTTATCATTTTCAAAGATGGCGTCAAAGATAGGTGTAATGGGGCCTTTCCATAAAGGTTGTGGATACCCGTGGCACGACAGCTGAAATTTCCAGATGTAAATGGGAAAAGCACCAAGATTGCTGTTTCAGAGAACGAACATGGAGCAAGAGCCCCACGATGACGCTGCACCATTTTAATGATATAAAATGTTATCTTTTGCGCCTGAAAACATATTTTAAATCCTTCTACCCTCAACCCTACCCAAAAAAAGCCCTTCATTAAGTGATAGAAAGGAAACGAATCCCACATTTCTGCGACTGTAATCCACTCTGTAATAACTAGCGCTTATCATTTTTTGCAGGCTATGAAATATGTTCCCCTTCAAAACCAGCTCCAATCTTTTCCATTTCTAATTGGCCGATTACTGCTCAGCTGTTTCAGCTTGCACAGTATAATAGAGATTAAAGCGTAGTTGTTATCTGAATTATATATTCACATAAATTCTACAAAGCATTTAGATTCGAAAGGCCTGTTGCTTTCTGGGAAGTCTTTGTGGCCCTTCCCCCTACTTCCCCCAAACGCAGTATGATGTTTCCCCCCATTTTCCTCCAGAAATTTTGTTGCTTTGATGATCAGATTGTAGAGCACTGATTACAAATTTATTCTTAGGCACTATATACGTCTTTATATCTGCTATTAGAGACATCTGGGAGTGATTACAGCCCGCCCTCCCCCATTTCTGCTCCCTCTATCTTGCAGCAAGAGCCTAGAGACATGTTGACGTCAGATCAGACGGCTAGGAGCCATCCTGCTCTCGAGTTGGGTGCAATCATTGCCATGCTTTCCAAACTCTATCTAAAGTCCAGTCCGCCCGCTGGAATGCGGATGCAATGGGACGGGATTTAAAAAAAACAAAAATCTTTACTTTTAGCTCGGAGGATTTTGCTTCTTGAGATTTCCAGGCAAGCTTGTTTGTTTACTTCTTGCCAACATCAGAAACAGGGAAATACACTAGTGCATTCCACGTTGCAAATGCCCTGCACGAGTGTTAGCGGTGGAGTCTTTCTCCGTTTGCATTCGATCAGAGCGCTGTCTTCCAAAGTAAATACTAGCTAGGCAGCTTTCCACCTTATGTATTGGCAGGAACAAATTAGTGAAGCAAAGTGAAACTTTTACGTTCCAGGAATCTGTGTCTCAGGCTCCCCCACGCACAAAACCGCTATCCAACATGTAGTCCGTTTTACAACCAGCCGGGCAAGCTGGAGCCTTTAGTAAAACAAAATGAGTTTCCTACCTCAATGAACGCTAGCGCTGCTGGCAAAGAGATGACTTTGCACCTGCTATTAAATTCTAGTGAATCATATTTACTTCAGGGCAGTGAGGGTCTAATAATAATTAACAGCTTGCATGTTTGTGCATGGTTCAGCAGGATGCAATGGGACGGGATTTTAAAAAAATGAGCACACGTTATGGGGATATTTTTATATTATTCTGTTGCATCATCATCATTATCATTTTACACGTTAGGTGACATTTTCCGGGAGAATAAAGCAAAAAAAAATCAATAAAATACAACTTTGGCATTTGGGGTCCACTTCCAATCCTTTAAAAGGGATTGTAAGAATACAGCCACTTGTGAAACTGTACATTTCAAGCGGCACTATTGTCATATAGAGAGGGGGGGGGTTAAAAAAATGTTGATCTTGTCTCTAAAGGCGAGAGATAATGGTGGCGTATTTGTCTGAAGGACTAACGTCTCAGGGTAAAATAGTATCACCAAGCGAAAGAGCCCTATGTGCCCCTAAAAGGTTATGGGATCCCATTTCTAGCTTTGTTCCAGCAAAAAACACCACAAACCTCTACCATCTATAATCTCAAAAGGAAAATGAACGTTTCCTTGTTAAATCAGTGAAAATGGTATGCTGCGCGTTTGGCTCCCTACCACCTCCATAAAGAAAACATGTAGCACTGGGGCTTGTACAAAAAAAAGTAAAAAAGAAATCTGACCAAAACTCTGAGTAAATCCCATGTCAGAGCTGTGCGAGAGAGCTCTGTAATTGTCACTGATGGTGTGCAAGGCAAAAGTTGTCTGATGCCTTCCTGGGCCCTTCTCTTTGAGAAGCTGCATTATTTGGGTCAGAAACATCATCAGATACATCACCAGAATGTGTGCATTCAGACCATGGGCCGAATCCTGCTAGCCCTACAGCTGCATATGGTCTCTCGCTGACGTTAATGAGGGCTCCATGAATGGAATAAGGACGACAGGCATGGAGGAAGCGAAAAGGATTTGGCCCTATATGCTTGTCATGAAGAAAGAAAGAAAGAAAGAAAGAAAGAAAGAAAGAAAGAAAGAAAGAAAGAAAAATTCCAGAAGCGCTTACAGTCAATAGAGAACTGGCGTTTAGGTTTGTTACCCTTAAATAATACAATCAGGAGTACGTTTCTGAGACCAGCAATAGTATATTAGTGAAACAATGGAGCTCAGTAAGTCTGTATTTCGAACCTGTTTATTTGTTAATCACGAATGGCGTGTAAAGGAGAATTCTCTCTGGGTGTGTTGCAGCCCAAAGTATTTGAAAAATGGACAGCGATATTTTAATGTATAGCAGAAGACTCTCTTTCCGTCCACGTATATTGAATAAACATGTGGAGATTACAGAGCCGTTGAGTCTCCTATAGGGGCTCTATTTATATGCCATATGTTGCTATTGGCTAACAGAGCTGCGTATGATGAATACAAAACAGTATATACACGCAAACTAATAGAGGTTTAAAAATGGGTCTAAAAGACAAAGAAACAACTATAATAAAATACAGGAGGAGAAAGAGCTTTAAAAATAAAACATCATTCAAAAACAAGCCAGCATCAAGTTTGTTTAGTCTGTTGAAACAAACATATTCCAAATGGCCTGATCTTCTTACGGGGAACTCAATACCTGAGCAAAGATTGAATAGTGGGGCCAGAGAAAGAGAGCAACCCGAGTGGCCGTTTAGCCGAATTAAACCCGTAGTGGGTTCAGTCAGTGCAGAGTATGAGAAGGAGCTTTTCAAAAACAGAAATCGAGAATTGGAAGGTAGGGGCGGGGGTAGCTGTGCTTGTGTTGTTGTGCCGGGTGAATGTTAGGCTAGCAAAAGGCCTGGCCTGGACTGTCCTTCATACGTTTCTAAAATCTGGTTTTCATAGAGGCGCTCAGTAATTGCTTAAAGCCGTAACTGTCTCTGAAATTATTCATTAAAGTCATTCTGAGGAATCTCACAAAGCCAATTCTTACATTTATGGCCTTTGCATCATCAAGATATGACATCACCCTTCATCCCTTATTATTACTGTTATTATTTCTTTATTTTATTAAATTGCCACGGAAGGGTGTTTTTTTATAATTAGTCCAGGTATATTTCCCCCTTTTGGCGAAGGAGCGTGATGCAGGTCCACCAGACACCCTTTGATTGAGGAGGGTATTTTTGGGAGTTGCGGTGTTGTGCAGAAGATCATGTCTGTGCCCTGTGGTGCTGTCAGCTGTGACAGATCCCAGATGCAGCCGCTACTGTATGGCAGATTGAGTTTCTCAGCAGAAAACTCTCTCCCTCCCTCCTAAACGTCTTCAAAAACCTTCTCCAGATACTGCAGGTCACTTCGGCTGAATCGGGAAAAGTTGAACAAAAGTTTTCCTTTCGCTTCCTCTCTCTGGCTCTCTCTGCTAGGGAGCCTCCCTCTGGTCCCAGCCCTGGGTGCCAACTGTGGGCCTGCCAGGCTGTCCCCGGCCGCTTGTGACCACAACAAGCCCCGCTGCTCTGCTGATGGGAACAGAGGTTGGCAAGAAGGACAGAGAACCCGCAGGTAAGTGCAGAAGCTCTCCGGGCAGGGGCTGAGCTCCCTCTATCGCGGGAGATGATTGTATTCCTTCAACCGCCCTTCTTGCGCCTGTGATTCCCCGGGGATGCGCCAAACCTCACGGAGAAGGAGCCCCCTTCATTGCCAGTCATCCAGGCCTAAACCCGCCTCGAGTTTCTGCAGCGATTAGAGAGGCCGAGGAAGTCTGGCCTTGGGAATCTGCGGAGAGGGAGAGGGATTCCCCTGGGCTCCGGGTTCTGCGGTTAACCAGCGGTTCCTGGGGAAGCAGCAAAGGGGAGGTGGAAGGTGGTCCCGCCTAAGGGGAACAGGAATCCAGTTGATCCCAGCGTTGTCCTACGGGAGCCTGGGGAATCCGCTTCGGGGTGGATAGGGGACGGAACCCTGAGCACAGACCTCCACTCACCACGAGCAAATACCCCTAGACCGCGTGTGAGCCGGCCCAGCAACCAACCAACCTTTAGCAGCAGTTCCTGTCCCTGACTCCCACAAAGCAGGCTCAGAAGAACTCCCAGGAATTTACACCTCTTCAAGCAGAAGGCGCCCTGCTCCCTTCATTCAGACTGAATCCGGACACTCACACGCTGAGACTAATCCAGATTAGTACTTTGTGACGTTGTTGGCTGGCTCAGTGTTACTCTGTGTGTGTAAGTAACAGACCGGGTGTAATTTCCACAACATTTGCAGATCAAACACAGAATTATACATTTAATTTAATGTCATGTAGCTCTCAACAGCACAGTCCTGTCCCGCCAGGAGAAAATAATGACGCTCTTAGCGTTGCATTAGTTAGTTCTTAAAGCAAATACACATTTCAGTGCTTTACCTCGCAGTACGTTGAATTATACTTTTTGTTTTGTTTGCTTTGCTTTTAAGGATGCTATTTGAATTACCAGGTAGGAAGCGCAAATTTCCCTTCAGAATAGTGGGTAAACACTCCTCTTTCTCTTTGCGCAGTTGGTAGATTTCTGTTCATGTTTCTGTTTGTTTTGTGAATCTTGCTCACTAGATTTTGACGGAGAGATTTAACCAAAAAAAAAAAAAAGGGGGAGCTAGCAACACGTGAGCTAAATACTCGAGTTAAAAATATCCCCAGCTCAGCTTCTTGGCAGGCAGTGAATGAGGCGGAGGCTGGTCGCTGTAATGTTGCTTCGGCAAATAACGAGTGTGGGTTTGCAAGGCTTCGCCGGGGATTTCATACCATGCTGTCCTGCAGCAAAGCGGGGCTCAGTGACTCCGCTTTTGAACCGTGCCTGATATTAGACCGGTTTGTAATTGAACAGGTGAATCTTCAAGAAAACAAACTTTTTGTTGCTCTTTCTTGATTTTTAGATCTTTTAAATAAACAGGAGTGATCTTGGGCAAGGCATATTATTCAGTGGTTCTATGCAGGCTGCAATATTTCAGTACATTTGTCTAACCTCCGCTCTGTCACTTTTTAAAATATAAATAAGTAAAACAAAGCAATCATAATCCTGTCACAGAAAAATCAGATACCAAGCCTTTGATGTTTTCTAAGAACCCCTCTCCAACCTCTCACAAAAAATGTTTCATGGTTAAGGGGTTGCTTTATTGTTATCATTATTTCGGGGGGAGGGGGTCGCATGAACAAATATACACAGACACAAAGGTGCGGTCTTATATTTAATCTACTCGATACAAACCTAGTTTTGTGTCTGCAAAATCGGCGACACTTAAGCCAGGTTGCTCGTCTTTCTCCACATTATGCTACTTTTTATTTCATGATCCTCAATAGCTAACATACAGGTTGTGAAAAACTTTTCTTAAAGAGCACCTGAGCCCAGTTCTCCATAGTAGGGGCTTTTCCGCTGAAAAGTGCTTGGATGGAAGGAGTATATTTTTACTCATGCATCTACCCCTGGTAAAAGGTTCCCACTAAATTCAAGTTTCAGTCTTTCTTTTCCCTGGTGAATTGAAAGGCTTGATGTCAACCCCCCGCCAAACCCGCTTCCCATTTTTTTTTTTTTAAGTTCTTGCCTTTAGCAGAAGTATAATTGTGACCCTGCCTGATCCATAGAGCCTCCTGTTGGGAGCAGTTAGCTGTGGTTGCATTAGGACTGAGGACCTCCCAAGTGGCTTTGGCCTGGGTGTCATAGGAAAGGACTCTGCACATTGTCCATTCGCTCTCTTCAAAGTCCCAGGCACTATGGAGCCAGCAGTTCTGTTTGTCGACGTTTTGTGGCTTGGAAAAATAGTAAACAATTTTTTTCCCAAGCCATCCATCCAGCAGCACAGCGACCTTCCTAGGATCCAGAAACTTAACAAACTTTTTCATAACTTTAGGTATATGAAATGATTTACATTTCCGGCTGGTCTGTCAATGTGACAGTAATTTACAGTGTGATAAAAACACGTTTACAACAACAGATCATGTTCAAGTAGTACCTTACCAAGCAAAAGATTTTAAGAGTACACAGACAATGAATCTTTGTCATGCACTTTTGCAGTACACCTTTCTCAATAAATGAACATATTTAAATTGGAAAATAGGTAAAGTAGACAAGGACAGAAGCTAAAGTGTATGAAATCAATACAGAACTTTTGTTTATACCATGTATATTATATATATGCACATATAGTATATTTCTCTAAGGCTTTAACCGAATGTATACTTTTAGTCTAATATAACAGGACCAAATCTCGCTCGCTTTGCTGAAAGGACTGATTTAGATAGGACTAAACTGAAAAGTAAAGCAGGCATAATTTGGTCCTGGATCGTTTTTATTTAAACATTTTTGTTCATTTTTGCTTTGGAGTCTAAAATCGAGTCGTTAGGTTAGCGTTTAGGGAAAGGAAGTTCATGTTATTCCGATCTAATCTAATTAAGCGGATATGGACTGTTTTGCAAAATAGCCAGGGTAACACAGTTAACAACTCCTTAGGAAATTCTATTCTGTTTTCACCACCGCGGGTGCATTACTTTTTATTGGCATGGTTTTTATTTAAAAGCACAAGATGAATTTGGAAACTAATGTACAACATCCCCGTTCCACATAGACAGTATAAAGGTTTTGTAAATTACAACTATGTGAAATTGGCATGCAATTCAAGAACAAAATGAACAAACGGTTTTGTTTTTTTGTTTTTTTTTTGTTTAGAAGGAACAAACCACATGCAGCAGTTACCGCTTTTAAGTTATTTGTAACCATTTTTACCTAAATAATATTTTCTCCAACAATGATGTGAAATATAAACCCTGACGTTTTCTACAGATAAATAGTATAATTTAGTGATCAAAATTTATCTTTTGAACTCTCATATAAAGGTATGCAGTTCTCTCATGTAGATATACACAGACCTCTCTCTCTCTCTCTCTCTCTCTCTCTCTTTCACACACACACACACACACACACACACACTCATCTGTTCATGCATTTATGGCCTGATGAAAGTATACCCAATGGAGAAAAGAATGCATGTAACTGTGAAATATGAAGAATGTGAATGCATTTTTTAAACTGAGGCATGATGTTTAAGTATGTTAGGATGGACACCCCGGCTCCGTTTATCTCTATAATAGCCCAGTTATTTTTACTAAACGATCAGGACTGGCTCTAAGTGACCTCTAATGATTTAAAACCATTTTCTATCATTCCATGAGAAAAAATACACAAGTCATTGAGAATAATTGGCAAAACGTATGAGCTAGTGAACGTTTTATCTTTATTTAGGAGACGTCGTCTGCAAGATCACCTCGGTTTTCATCCATTGATGTAAGAATGAAACTCTAACAGTATATTCTTCAAGAGAGCTAGACAGCTTCAGAAATTCATCAGTCCTTAAAGAAAAAAAACATATATCTCTCTCCATTTCTGTAAAGGCAATATTCATGTTCTGCCATTTTCTGTAATATATCCAAATTCTGAATTTGACACTCTTAGTATTACTATTGGGAAAATAAAAAAGTCTTACAACTTCTTTTATTGGCTGTGTGCGTGCGCGCGCACCACACTGTGTGTATGGTGTACATACAGAGTGTGTGTGTGTGTATATATATATATACACACACACACTCTGTATGCACACC
The DNA here is from genome assembly GCF_011386835.1 of Chrysemys picta bellii. Lineage (NCBI taxonomy): Eukaryota > Metazoa > Chordata > Testudines > Emydidae > Chrysemys > Chrysemys picta. Next base: position 74,113,112 of record NC_088795.1, on the reverse strand, counting down.
ATACATATATATATATATATATATATATATACACACACACACACATATATATATACACACACACACACTCTGTATGTACACCATACATATATATATATATATATATAATGTAAAAAGAACAGGAGTACTTGTGGCACCTTAGAGACTAACACATTTATTAGAGCATAAGCTTTCGTGGACTACAGCCCACTTCTTCGGATGCATCCGAAGAAGTGGGCTGTAGTCCACAAAAGCTTATGCTCTAATAAATTTGTTAGTCTCTAAGGTGCCACAAGTACTCCTTTTCTTTTTGCGGATACAGACTAACACGGCTGCTACTCTGAAACCTATATATAATGTGTATAGCTATAAACTCTCACTATATTACATATAATGTATGATATATACACTCTATGTATGTGTGTACACACACATATATATGCTATATATAGTGTATATATATATATATATATAAACTCTCACTATATTACATATAATGTATTATATATACACTCTATGTATGTGTGTACACATATAAATACTATATATAGTATGTATTATATATACACTATATATAGTGTATATATAGATAGTGTGTACACACACACACACACACAACAGTTTTAAAGTCCATTATCTCTGATGTTGATATAGATATCACACACACACACACACTTTAAATTTCCTAGAGTGTTGTACAATAGCTTTCGATGTTTTTGTTTTTTTTTAAGATTTTTTTTTAATAGCTCCCGCTCAGCCTGGACATTTGGACTCAAGGTAATCAAAACACATGCTTTTATAGGGAGAAGCATAAAACAATCCCAATATAAAAATGTAGAGGTCCCTTAACACATTCCTAAAATTGTCTTTCTGTATGGTATGTGGCATATGCAGAATACATGCTGGTGAAGTATGGTATAAATATTTTATCAACTAGCATGTTGGATGACATGGATAACTTACTTATTGTTTTCCCCTGTGAACAAGCCAGGTCATTCCAAGCTACTGAAGATAAAGTGTTAAACCACATAACATCACCATGTATTCTTTATCATGTGTATATACATAGTTTTAGGGGGTTCTAAAAAATTTTTATTGGAAATATGTTTTTATCCCTTCGTCTGTAAAAAACACAGGTGCTTTAGTTACCCTGAGTCAAACTGTAAACGGTTCAGAGGGAGTCATAAAAACCTCTTTAGAAAAACACACCTAAACCAAAGTTATTGCGATTTTCTGTCCACAATAATGGCACAATTTTAAAGTCCATTCTCTCTGGCTCTTCTAAGGCTGAAAGTAAGAGCTGGGTGTCCCATTGGAGAAGATAGGACTCTCTTTTCCAGAGGCATAAAAATCCCATTTCTAACCCCAGAGCTATGTGATATCAGACTTTAAAGGACTGAGATTTTTCATGTTCAGTAAAGCTGTTACAGGTTCAGGATTTAACAATGCCCAGTCTGGGCCTCAGGTTTAATATTTATTATTATTTTATTTTATTTTTGTGGAGAGAAGAAGAAAACATTTCTCAGCCAGAATTTATTTTTAATGCAGTTGTTTGAAGTTGCTTAGGGTTTGGAGTGTTAAAATAAATCCTGGGGATTAGAGGGGAAAGCACAGGTGAGATAGTAAAAGGTGCATGATAAATGCACTTATCATATGACTCTGCGGTGTATCACATGGATAGTTAGATACTTTAATATTTACGTTGTGGTAACACCTCAAGGTCCCATTGGGATAGGCACAGTACAAATATATAGGAAATGACATATATTGTGATATCCATTTACCCACGTGACATATAGATATGTCAAAGATGTATGAGACGTGCAATTTATCATATGATTCTGCAATCTATTCCGTGAATCACACTACTGTTTGTAGGGGGCATGGTATTAAATTATACCCACCATATAAAGGGAGAATCCCAGATTTTCTGTACACAGAATTATCACAGTTTTAAAGTATACCTATAGATACTCCCACACACTTTAAACACACCCCCTATAAAAGATTGCAGAGTCATGTGATAAATTGGAATTCCACATGCATCTTTGACTATCTTGCATGTACTCTGCCCATGAATCCTTCTTTTCTAAGACTTCTTCTAGCATTCCAAACCTCTGAGCAGCTTCAGCTGCGATTTAAAAATAAAGATCTTGCCACTACAATCGTTCGTTCTTCCCTTCCTCCTACCATATGGAATTCCCCCTCCAAAATTTCACTGGCCCAAAATTCAAGTGACAAGTTTCAGGTCCCCAACTCTGCATGGTTAGAAATAGGAGTTTGATAGAGTCGGGAAGAAGAGAATACCAACGTATCAACCGGGCAAATAATACTTGATTTTAGCCATGGAAGGTCCAAAGATATTGGACTTTAAAAATCATGACATTTTTATGTATAGAAAGCTAGTCCATGGTATTTGAAGAGATTTTACATTTGAATTGGTTCTACCGGTTGTCGCCCCCGCTGAACTCTATTCAGAAGTATTCATGGTAAGGGATTCTGGCGTTTGCAGGTAAAAGCACAGGAAAAGAGTCCCAGTAACACCCTTTTAAAATCTCTAAAACTTTTTTAAAAGAGTGGCATAAAGGTTTTATATACTTTTATATATATACATTATATTTTGAATGACCCACAATAACTAGTCGCTGGTAGCTGGTGATATTAGTGGCTAATTTTGACATTTCATTGTCACATTGATAAAAAATATTTATATCACACCATGCCAATGCATATATAAAGGAGGTGTCTGATTGTGGATATAAAAACTATTTTTCTATAGATAAATCACTTAGGGTGTATATTTAAAGGTATATTTTAGTTTACATAGTAAAGCAATAAAGTGTTCATGAAAGGTTGTAAATTATATTTATTATTAATTATTATTATTATTTACTGTATGATATACTGTATTTATCCAATAAAATTAAATAACTCTCTTAACTTATTACAGATTTCGAAATAAATACATTTTATGTTTCATACAATACTTAGACGCCCTAGCAGAAAGCACTGTGAAAAGGTACCGACCTCTAAAAAGGATAGCAATATTTCAGTGTAATAGCTCAGTATATATATATATGTATATATATAAACATGATGCGTTTAAGTTCATGAGCAAGAAAGATGTTTAAAACGTTTACATTTCTGTTGTTTTCCTTACACACATATGGCTTAACATAGGAAGCGTGATTATTTCATTAAATTTGATTATGCATTTTTGCAAATCTAGATTTTCCTGAATAAAATTCTGGCACCTGTTATAAGCCCCCAAACAGGAGCTCATGCTGTAAATGCTTTCTACCCTGCAGCAATGCGTTTTAGAACTGCACACCTTATATTCAGATAAACGCAATGGACTAATTATAAGACTAAGACACACACACGCAAAGTAGATTGTGAAGCCATCCTTGGTTTTGTTCAAACATAGAAAGGACAGGGTTCTATACGCCATACCCAAGCAGAATGGGAACTTTGCGACTTCAATGGGGTTAGAGATAGATCAGTTTCTTTAAGAAATGGATGTATTCCCTTAAAATTAGTTAAATATGGGGAGATTGATGTTTTACTTTTCTTTGTTTTACTTACTGTGTCGGGCATGAGGGAAAATGAAAAGGAAAGAGAAAAAAGTACAGAGTTCAAGAAATGTAGAAGGTTTGAGCCTCTAATTAGGATCATTTGTAAATTAGTTAAGATTTTTTTTAAGTGTAGTATTAATCTGTCTTATCTGGATCCATTACACAATATAAATGTTTCTTTGTCTAATTTTCAAAAGGTTTTAGCTGAAGAACATAATGAATTCCTATTGTTAACGTATAACGTATAAATCTGCTTTTACACATTTTTCTTAATAGTTAGCTAACAATTGCTCATTTGACTCTTTGGTGTAGTCTGGTGCAATAGATTTGATCCATTATTTTATGAATTGTTGCTCTGAAGATGTCGCACTGACATTTAGAAGAATACCTCAGAACTTTCAAGCGCAGCTGTTATGTTCCAGCAGATCAGTTATATCGAGACATGCAAATACTCATAAGAATATTGTAAAATATATTTTTTTTACAAATGTCTCTGCGGAGGGAGGGGGCTGCTTTTCTTTTGTTTTGTTTGTTTCCATGCCAAAAATGGCACAGTCCAAATTGGGAACAAATGGCTTGCAGAATCGCCCTCCCCCCCCCCCCCAACCCCCGCCGCCTTCCTCCAGGAAGAAAGCTTGTTTGAATTTATAGGCACTTTTTAAAAAATAATAATTTCGCGTTTTAATTCTGAAAGGGCTAGTATGTGGTTTTCTTTGAACTCCCTTATTTTAAAAATGATTGAGTGAATGTGTTGGGAGGGTTTTTACTTTTATTTTTGTTTTTTTTAAATGTGTAAAATAGACCAATAAATAAACTTCGCTCCTGGTACGGGGCGTGGTAATGCAAGTTTCAGCCCGGAGCAAATTTTTATAAGTTATAAACCCCTAGAAAAATAAGCGGTTTTAATTGAAACCCTGACGGATTCGGAAGTGCGCACCAGCGTACTAGAACATACTGTTCATCTCGTTGGGACCACCAAAGCACCCATGCAATTGTGATTTAACTGCTTGATTAAGTGGCTTGATTAGGACGTCTCCCCGCCCCATTGACGAATGTATAATATTCACACCAAAGGCTGCAGCGGATCTAATTGTGTAATACATTGGGCTGCAAGCGGTTACACATCCGAGTAATTCTACTGATGTGAATGGGTCAGTCTCGGAGAGCTAAAGCATTACTCCCCGGAGTAAGGGTTTGCAAGAGCAGCACCAAATATTTATCCGATTCCAGTGTCTATAGGGCTGTGATAAGAAGTCAGACATAAAACATTCAATAGCAATGAAAACTCTTATTGGCAGAGCAGCTTTGCGGCTAATTTTGGCCTCTCTGTTCTCATTGATTTTTGAGTGTGCGCCAAGACAGTTAAATTGAACTTGCTAATATTTTAGTGGCTAAGTTCTACAGACTTCGGTTACTTTCATTTAAATATGCTCTTGGCTTTATTCTTGTTATCTTGAGTTCGGGCCTGATCCTGCGTTGCAGTCAATGGAAGATGTGCTTTTTGAGGCCTCCAGCATTGGAGCCTTCATATCTGGAAACCATGGTACTGCCTTTACTATTTGGGAGGGAAAGAGGTGGGCCGTTGCAAGCCAGCTTTTGCCTTGCTATAAAATAGCACAGACATGTGTCTAACATATATAATTGCGTCGCTAGTGTACAAACATAGCGTCTCTTCTCAAAGTCCTATCCAGAAAAAAGGTTGTATGTCAAAGATGTTGAGGAAGATTGTGTATATTTCCAGTTCCTTACCTAACTGCAGATCTAGGAGCACAACCATACGCTTAAGTCAAGATAAGGGGGGAAAGAACCCCATGCAGGGGCTGATCCTGTGGGAGCGGTGGGGGCACCAGCAAGGAAGACTTTCATCAGGCTGCCCCTCCTAAATGAATGGGGAGCTGCACTGTATAGTGGCTAGCACAGATTGGCCTACAAGCATCTCCTGGCTCATCTCGGTTGCCTGTGATAAATGCGTGTGTGACTTTGCTTTAACATGATCACAAATACTATAGCAACACGAGTGTCATTCGGTACAGAGACCTCATCCCTGACAGGAGCACTGAAAATGCATCTTACTTGTCTAAAATGTGGGGAATTAAATAATGCGGCTTCTTCCCCCTCTCCCTGCCCCCGAAGTGACTCTTCCAGGCAGGCTACTTTTGAAATTTTCCATTAACACATTTTGGTAAAAGTGCACGTGTTTAGTTAATTCTCTTTTACCATCGCTGCGTGACTTGGTGCATTTGATTTTGCTTTGGCTGCCAGTGGCTAGCCTGTGTTTTAGTCAGAGGCACACAGAAAAATTGCTCCCCACAAATGTAGCTATTATTTGACTGATTCCCTTTCCTCTGGCATGAAAGGCCGTTTTAACCTCCTCTGCTCCGCGATCAGCGTGGGGAAGCGGGGCGCTTTTCCATGTGGATCCGGGCGGCACCACCAAGACTGGACCAGACAAGAAAGCGACAAGAACCAGGAATGAGCTTCCCAAGAATGTGAGGGCAAGACATTCTAACTGGGATGTCAACGGCTGGCGGTGACGCTGTTCCCTTTCTCGCCCGCATTTTTGGGTGTCCAGTGATTGACTTGTTCGGAACTCGAGTACTTTCATTCCCACAACCTGCCTGAACGTTTCAGCAGACTGCAGGGGAGTCAGAGCAATGTTATCTCCGAAACATAATGCTAATAAATGTGTTCATATGTTGGACATTCCCCTGTCCTGTTTTATGGGGTTTCACTGGTGGTGTTTTAATGGGCTGGGTCATTGAGACTGATGCTAGCAAGGTTATTAGGATTAAGTAACCTAATGAATCGTGTTACCATTAGCGGGCTTTGAAGGAAGGTTGTTTTCCATGCAACGTGGTTTTGTGACTCTTAACACGGACAATTATGTTTAAGTGTACCTGGATAAGGGTTGGGGGTGGAAATCGTTTCCTTTTTTAAAACTGAGTCTCTTAGGCGCAGCTAAAGAAAGAGACAGAAGGCTGTTTATTTTTTTATCCTGTGAATGTCCAGAGTTGCTCATTGAGCCAGAAATCTTGTCCGGGTTTCCATGATATTTTAAAGAGCAAAAGTCATGTAAGCGGCTCCCTTGTGTATGTTTCTATTTGTTCGAAATAGATAGAAATGAGATTTCTCTCTGAGATGTTATTTGGTGAAATTATTTAGACAAACCAGTCACAAACAAACCCACACCAAGAGGGACTGACCGATTTTTTTACTAATGGCATTTAGAAAAAAATCGAAGTCGTTATTTTTAAAAAAAAGAGTTCAATTTTATTTTGAAGAACGAAACAGGTAAGCAACATTTGATTTACTTTGTAACTGCTTGCATTGCTTAATGTTTGTCTTATGCATACTAGAAACGCTTTAATATCTAACTACATTTTTTGGTACTTTAGGAAGGAGAGACCAAGGTTTCGGTTTTGTGTAATCACAAGCTCTGGCAAATCTAGTGGAAACAACGTTTCATTATAATGCAGAAAAGATCAGAAACTACTACGTTAGCATACATTAATGAGCCTCTAGCTCTCTCCATTAGATAAAATACATCCGATTGCAGTGGGTAATGTTCAATCGCATGTTTGCCAGAAATCCACCAATTTCTTTGGCTGACTGGGAACTACATTCTTAGCTTTTCAGATGTCATCACTACCAGACAGAGAAAAACAAACAGAGGAAAAGAGCTGTACCAAAGGCGTCAGCTCTGAAACACGCAGCCATTTTATTTGGATTCTGTATTGTTGGGAAACCAATAAAGTGAAATTTATCTCCTGCAGCTCCAGCTGGACCATGATTTGCTGTATTCTCTGCACAGTGTATGCTGCCTGCCCACTCTCTGCCACTCTGTGCAAGGCTCAGAAGCAACCAGCAGGTTGACTTGAGTGAACTCGGGCGCCATCCACTGTCTTCTTTCTACTGGGCAAACTAGGCAAGGGAAACTGTTTGGCAACCGGATTTAGATTAATACCGTGGATAAATTTGCCATTAATTGCCCTCCGGAGAGGGAGTTTTCAATGTAATTATAATTTATGGATTGTAATAATCACTCGAGGGTGACCATATCTGTTAATGGCTAATTAAATTAGATCATATTTGAGATATTTGTCTGGTGTTTATATTTCGGACTGTTCTCACTTTTTAAATACATGTAGTTTCACAATGCAAATCTTTTAAAGAGCATAACCGGAGAGTGGCTAGAGAGGAGGAGGAGGAAAGGTGATAAACCACTGATTTGGGTACACACATGTTTTATTTCTTTTGTTCGGATGAGAACTGATGTTTATCCATTTGTATCCATGATGATTTCGGTGTGATTTTAGGGTTTTGGAGTGATTTTTTCTCAATTGTAAGGACACATTTAAACATGGGAACGCACTACATAATATCTTCGCATCCAACCTTAAAGCGACGCTTTCAAAGCGAGGGGAAAGGCAATGAGTCGGTGACAAGGCAATCAACACGTCTGGACAAGGGCAGGACAAGCGATTCTTGACAGGGGCACAGAGGCACAGGTGTAGAGGGGTGAAGGACAGGCTGGGGGGAGAGGGATTCAGCATCAGGAACCAGGGATTGTCGGGGAATGTAGCAACAAATACAACTAACTGTTCTGAACCTAGTCACTGGACTTCTTCACATTAGTGGACAAGTTGGTGTTTCCACCTGAATTACAGAGCAAAGAGCGTCCGATCTCTTACAGCATACAGTTGGGTATCCGTGGTTTAAAGATGGGAGAGTCCGATCTTTTACAGCATACAGTTGGGTATCCGTGGTTTAAAGATCTCAGTGACATAACTTTATATAAACGGATTAATCACGCCCACGGAAACTTAACTTATAAGCATACGGTTTATTACTAAACACACATAAAAACTGCCTTCCTCTCTCTCTCTCTCGCCATTTCTAATGACATATAACTGGCGTTGTAATGAAGATTAATATGCTGTTTCCACAAACTGATGACATATTTTTCAGATATAAAATGATATAATTGCACTAAACACCAGCCGCAAACCAAAATACACGTTTTCCGACCAAAAAAGCACATAATTATGTGGTTCAGCTGCAACCCACACTAAATGTACATCAATATAGGCTAAGGATTTTCCTTCTTAAAGAATTTATTGTCATGAGGTTTCGTCTTTACTTCACTCAGCACCGTCATTATCTGATCATGGATTTCTCTCTGACACTCAAAGCAGTTCAAGTTGAATCCGAATTTTGAATCGGGTTTTGGTGGTGTTTGCTTTTAAGAACTCAATCTAAACTAGCGATCCACTTCCACAAACGGACACGTTCTTTGTTCCAGGATCACTGGCAATAAATAGAAGTTTTTCTACTACCTCTAACGCGGCGTAAAACACGATGACCATATTTTCCACCATCCGATCCGGATTCCTCCGGGTAGGGAAGGAACTGGCTCTGGATATCTGCTTCTGCTTGGCTATTCCCAGGAGCTGCTCTGGGTCATTAGTTTCGAGCTCCAGATAGCTCTGAATCATTTTCTTTTGGATGGTGGTTTTAATTAACTTTCTGCAAGCTGGAGTTCAGGCTTCTGATATATTGAAATGAAGGAGGGAGTTAAAAGCCCGGTTTGTCTGCCACTAGCTTAATAACGTTTAGTGTGTTGTTAGTGTAAAAAAAATCAGGACCCGTATTAATACTGAACCCCTGGAAAAATAGGAGTCCTTTGTCTACCCCACCCCATTTCTCCGGACATGTGTACTGTCTCTTCTAACTGTGCATTTCACAAAGTTGTTTCCGGGATATTAATATTAGAATTCCCGATCCCGAAAATGATCACACCTGCAGCTTTAGCTAGATCCCGGTCAGGGGAAAACCCTGCTCATTTGCGGGAGTCATTTATAAGGGCACAAACCAGCTCAGATTTCGTTTCCCCTAGTCTCACTCCCGATATAAAATCATAGCGTATAAATTAGCCCTTTCCTGGCCAGTATTGCACCTATCCCCTGCAGCTGCTGCTGGCACAGAGGTGCTGACTGCACGCGGGATGTCGCATAGCTGACCCAGATCTGCCTCTTAACGCCAAATTATATTGGCACCATAATATTGGCATTCTTGCACTTACCAGGGCCTTCAACTGCACCTTTCCCTCTGGAGAACGTAGGCGGGGAAGGAACAAGGTGTCTGTCTGCAAATGGGAAGGGATGCTTCAACCTGCCTATCTTGGAAAATCTCCACTTTCCCATATTATGTCAAATTCATATTACTCTTCACACCCTGTTAAGAATTCACGCCTTGGAAACTGCTAAATGCTTCCAGCCACACAGGTACCTCCCTCCAGTGAGTCAGCCAGCCCAGCGCCTCTTTCACTCCTGATTAATTAGAACCGTTCGGTGGAGGTTTGGATTTTAGCACATTAGCTGTGTTCAGAACTGAACAAGGAATCGCTCTACCGTTGGAAATTCCTCAGATTCTTCCTGCTTCGGTTCACACATCAGGCCTACTTCTGTCACTGCTCGTGGGTACATCCTTTTCGGGGAAAATTTGGGACCGCTTTCAGAGCTGCACCAGTTTAATAGTTCGGATGCCAGCCATTTGGCGTTAAGAGGCAGATCTGGGTCAGCTATACGACATCCCGCGTGCAGTCAGCACCTCTGTGCCAGCAGCAGCTGCAGGGGATAGTCGTGGGCGGAGGGGGAGGACAGAGACCGATCAAAGGAGATTTGGAGGCAACAAACAGTAAATGGAGTTGCAGAGCTGCATTGAAACTAACACACCTTGTATTTTATAGGTTTGGTCTAGGATTTTACTTCATCCTTGAGCGTGAAGCACTGGAAAAGGAACTGGGGTGTGGCCTGAGGCTGTTGCAATGAAATCAAGAGCAGCTTTGCCATTAACTTAAATGAAACAGAACAGAGCCCTAGATTTTCCATGTACCTGTTTAGCCTGTGAGGTTTTGAAGAGGTCACATCTTCGCGTGTATTTTCAACCTTGTTGGTTTAGCATTATTGCCTTGAAAGGAAAACAGTCATTTTCGACACCAACTCTTGCATCTGGATAGAAAACAAGTCAGAATACTTTTGGTATTCTGGTGAGATTAATATGAAGCTAACTGATAATGGCACTTTCACTGAAAGGTTAGTGCAAAAGAATATTAATTTCTCAATATAATACTGTATCACCTTCGTTATTAATGTGAAATCTTGCCCAGTAGAGGATACTCGATGCTCTGCTGCACTTGCACACACTGCTCATTCAGATCATGTGTTAAACTGAAACAAGACATTTCATTCTGTAGCAAAATCTCCCGCCCTCTCATCGGACAGTTTTAAAACAAAAAAAAACTAAAGAACTTTGGCCCTCAGTTACACCAAGTGCAATCATATGGTTCCTGTCTTGCGTTCCGAGTGGTTAGCAAGGCGTTTGACTGAAGGCAGATTGTTAAAATATTATAATCTTTGAGAAGGAAGGTTTTTTCTCACCTGTTTGTTTAGGGGGAGGTGAGATGGGTGGAAGGGGCGGTTTTGCAGTCCTCACAATTAGAAGTTCAGAATACAGATGCGTGACGTACGATTGTCCACCATATTTCTGGACCCAAAAGCTTCAGGTAAATAGACGTACTTAAAACTCGGGCTGTTGTTTCCAACCTGAAATAAAACATTGGATTTTCATCTCGTGGTTCTAAGCAAGTGCCCCGACAAATTGCGGTTTTTAAAAGCCTTATTTTCAGTCTGGCACTAGCATTATGCACAAGTCCCAGATAATGGCCCATTCGAGCCTATCCTGGGGCAGATCCTCAGTTGGTGTAACTGGTCATAGCTCCATTGATTTCTGCCTTCCCTCCCTTCATCATCCACACAATACCCATCCACCACCATCACCACCCCCAACATACACACACATACACAAACACTTTCTTGGAATCACAGTTCTCCACCCATTATCGCTTGAGTGATCTCCAGCTCTGGTCAAAACCCGTCAGTTTGTTAGACGATTAAAAAACAGAACAAACAATGCTCTAAATTTGACTTTATTTGATTTCTTAAAATTACCAGAAGTGTTCAGCCTCCTTTATGTAACGTTTGTGCGCGTTGGGGAAATCCTAAAATTGGCCGTCCAGTCAATAATCACTAGAAACATGATGAGATGCACGTTTCTGGTTGATTAGCTATTTTACAATTAATTAATACTTCGATATTATATGGATTTATTCATAACGGGGCAAGTGCGTGTGTGCGTGAGAGAGAGAATTTTTGGTTATTGTTTTAAGGTTTCAGTTTAATAAATATGACTAAGAGAATAGTACACTTCAAGACTTTTCACCGCCATTTCAAAGCATAATTTTGTCAGTATTGATACTATACAATTTTAAAGGAGTTTGAAATATTTGTAAGCTATACATGCATTGTGCATTTTCGACATTTGGTTTCAGTTTTTCCTATTTCACGCAGGAGTACACCAAAGTCCTGATCTTGCATTTCTTCACAATGAGGACAACTTTTGGGTGCACAGAAAATGCAGGAACTGGCAAGCCCCTAAATAACTGGTTACAGGTCATTTTTTAGGATGCTAACGTCTTTAGGAGCATGCCACAATTGCATAGTTTGCCTAATTTCACAGCGAAGATTTACACACACACACACACAGGAAAGGTTTCAGAGTAGCAGCCGTGTTAGTCTGTATCTGCAAAAAGAACAGGAGTACTTGTGGCACCTTAGAGACTAACAAATTTATTTGAGCATAAGCTTTCGTGGGCTAAAACCTACTTAATACATGGACCATGACAACGGTAATAGTGGTTGTTCTGTTAACTGTACATCGCACTTGCATATTACAGGTATCATCTGGTATCCCAAACCTGGCATTAACCAAGCTAAACTAACTCTCATCTGAACTGCAGCCCTGCTACAAAATATCTTACTCCGACATGCTAGCGATTACATTTTTATTGTTGTTATAGTGCTGAAAAAAAGCAGTGTCTAGATGAGAAAATAAAAATATGCCCACTCCTTTACAATTTCCTCTTTTTAAAGTGCCATGGTTACTACAACAAAACAATACAAAACCAAATAGAAAACGGGACCCCCTCTCCCAAGCCCCAAACAATCAGATTATGTATCAAGTCCCACTCCAAACCTTCCATTAGCTGACCGGAGGATTTCATGAATAGGGCCATATAATTTCTACCCATCACTTTAGTATGTGAAAGCCTCGCAATCTTAGATGTAGTTGTCCTCATAATACCCCTGTGAGGTAGGAAAATGCTACTATCCTCATTTTATAGACAAGGAACTGAGGTACAAAGAGGCTAAGTGACTGTCCCGGGGTCACACAAGAAGACTGTAACAGCCTTTCAGTAACAGCTGGAAAAAAAGTTGTTCATATTTAACATGAACTCACCATTACTAAGGACTGGCTGGAGTTGGAAAAAACCTTCGTCTTGGGCCTAATCCAAAGCCAATAGGAGTCTTTCCATTGGCTTCAGTGAGCTTTGGATCAGGGTCTAATGGCACTCTTAGGTTCTCCTTAAAGACGTAAAACAAAATAGAGTAATTGTTAAAGCATAAATAAAAGGGGAGTTTCAGCCTAGACCCTGCGGCCCTTAGTCAGGCAAACGTTCCCCTGAAACCTCCGGGAAATTATGTTTGTTTTACTCCAGCAATTTGGACTAATCGCCAAAGTAAACCCAGCAGGATTTGGCCCGGAAGGAGGTTTGCCTCATTAAGGAGTGCAGGATGAGACGATGGGCAATATAACTAGTATTCCTGTTCCCAGAGATAACATTTCACAGCTCAGTGAAATAGACCCTACTTTTTTATTTTTAACCATCGAACCGCATTTTATTTACACTTCACAACTCCATATATTTCCCCTCACCCCCCCCCCATTATTGGTTTAATATGATATTTGCCCTCTGTGAAATCAAACTTAATTCCTCAGATCAGCCTAGTGACATGCAACGGGTGTCTAATTGGACGGCACTTATTATACACCGAATAATTCTGCATTTCTAATTATTTCGTTATTCATCCATGAAAACCTGTGTAGTGACCAATTGTCTTGAATCAGGTCCAAGCCACATTGCAGTGCATTGTTGAGGTTCTGTTCGTGAGGCACAGTAGTGAGATCTGCGTGAGGTTTGCATTGTGTAGCTTAGGCTTGAGAGAGGCTCATTGGTTGTGGTGGTTTATGGGGCCAGTTAGAGGACAACCTATATCAAGCGTTTTGATACTAAAATTGACAACTGTCTTGTATTGTCTTTTGAAATAATGCACTGCTTTTCAAAGTGCTACTGTAACCGCCCGTGTTCCATCCACAGAAATATCTGTATCAATTGGCTAGGTACCATTATTTTTCTCCACTAAGTGAAATCTTACCTCTTTCATTTCTTCAAAGGTCAAGTCCTAATTATGGAGGATCACTTTTCAAATGCAATGTCTTGCTTTGCTTCAGGCCTAAACCAGAGACCGTGGAAGGACAGATATAAAGTATACACTCTCAAAGGCTTATCAAGTCTTTACTGCATGGCATCCTATATTTAAAAATGAACTCCAGTTCATAGCAGTTTTGTAGAGTTTATTTATCTGTAGAGTTCTAAGCATATTTACATCAGACATGAAGACCTTCACAAAAGCTGAATTCCTCCCATCTGATGCCGAATACTTTTTTAAAAAGTGAAATAAGATATGGATTAAAAAGAAACACAGCCAAGATGAAGTTGTCAAATGTATTATTTTTACAGTGAATTTTACAGATTATTATTTAACGTATCAAGTACTTTGGCAACTGTTAGAATCGTAAAAAAAGAACCCCCCTCGGAATCTGAGAACTAAAGAGCGGTAATATAATTTTCTGGGATAAATAACATGAAATCATAGGAACTGGCTAATCTGCAGATGTTCAGTAAGTATCCAAAATGCTCCAATATGTATTCCAAATGTGACGGCGATAAATGCGCCCACCAGTCAATGTGTATTTTTATTTTTTGGCTTCTTTTGATACACATTGTAACTTTGGACTTCCAGAAGCTACACACTTTTATGGAGAAGCGAATTTCCGCCATTGTCTTTACTATTAAACAAGAATCAGAGGCACATGACCTTTGCCATTCTTAGCTCTTTCCTGGATTATTACTATATTCGACTCTTTTCCTTTGAATTGTTTTGTAATCAGTAAATTGGAATTAACCATTTCCTTATTCTAATTAGTTATATTGCGTGTGACTTTTTAATACCTGTGAGATTTGTAGGGTATAAAGTGTGCGCACACTGAAGACATCTTGCGATCAGAGAGGCTACTTTTTGTACTAGAAAGTAAACAAAATAAGCACTTAAAATACATAGGTTTTTCCAGCCTTGTTCCTTGATTGTGAGCTGGTGGGCTTGGTCTTCATCGTGCTGCCTGAATCCAAGCAGCCGTACACATTTTTTGTAATTAGGAAAGGATGTCACAAGGACTGTTGTTTTGGGAGCCTCGGGAGTCTGCAAATCTCTGGGCTGGATATTGCTCCAAACCAATATGGTAAAGAGAATTAAAAATGGAGCTCACAGCCGCCAAAATTCTACGCATCTCTTTGAAACAGATCAAATAATTACGTTTGCAAGCCAAATGTTTCTTCAACTTCATGGGGTGCTTAGGAGAGAGAAGAGAAAATTAAACTCCAGTTTCAGGACAGGGGCTACTGTGCAGGCCTTTTCCCACTCTCATTGAAAGCAGAAATCCCATGGACTTCAATGGGAGGATCGGGCCCTACATACGTGCTGGCGCATCCTTAGGTGGATTTTAAATGCCTACATGACATTAGGAAGTGGGACCAACGTGACTATAGCAACACTTCAGACATTAGTAAGTAAGTATATTCATAAATCACATTTTCCCCTAGCTGAGGTTCTACACGTTTTTAAGGTGTATTTTTATTCAGGAATTTAATGGTCGCTTTACAGAACTTTATCGAATACATGAAATGCTTTCAAGTATCAGAGGGGTAGCCGTGTTAGTCTGAATCTGTAAAAAGCAACAGAGGGTCCTGTGGCACCTTTGAGACTAACAGAAGTATTGGGATGCAAGACATCTGAAGAAGTGAGGTTCTTACCCACGAAAGCTTATGCTCCAATACTTCTCAAAGGTGCCAGAGGACCCTCTGTTGCTTTTTATGAAATGCTTTCGACAGGTTTCCCAAAAACTCTTCATACATTTGGGCCGGATCCAAAGAACGCTGAAGTCACCTAGAAGACTGAACAGGCTTTGGATCAAGCCCCTTATTCACAGGATTCTGAACACAAATGGGGTTTAATTCTGCAAACCATATATTGCTTGAAGCGGTCAGGATTTCCAAACAAGGTAGTTTAAACTCCTATTGCATTGGAAGGAGGCTGTGTAATGTTAAAACCCCAATTTAATAAAATACACAGTTTATGAGGCAGGATTATTCACTCAAAACTCCCAGTGAAGTCCGCGGGACTTTCACATGTGTGCTGAATACAGGATTGAGGGTTATTTGTTAGTGAGACAATGGGAGTTTTGCTATTGATTTGGTAGAGGGATAAATGGGCCCTATTTCTTTTCTCACACTGGTATGAGGACCCGCTCCTGACGTTTTTATTCAGGCAAGAATCATGTAGAAGTCTGCGTGATGTTTGCTTGAGTAGGCACTGCAGGAAATGGCCCAAAGTTATTATAAATAGCAACATTTCAGTAGAGGGATGAGTGGGGAACAAACATTTTTGTAACAGGCAAATGGATTGTGTAATTAGATGGTTTCCTGTGCAGTGCATTACACATGAAAATGGTGATGAATATAACTTTTTACTCTGGATTTTTTTTAAAGCGTTCCATTGCCACTAATAGCTAGATGTCATTTAAAATTATAGTTTGCAAAATTCACAAGAATGTGCTACAAAGTAGTTGTTTTCAACACTCTTTTAAATAAGAGCAAATACACTATTTACGCCAACGTCTTCATTCACTAGCTTCTTCTGCCTACACTGCGCTCACGAATCCAAGCTGAGGAGTGAAAAAAGTCATATGTCTATTTTAACAATCTCCCAAAAGATCACAGTGTAAATTTACTAGATCGTCTGTTCCAATCCTGAATTGGACACATAATAAAAAGAAACTTTTTCCCCTGTAGATTTCTTACATGAAAAGCCAACTACAGCCGCAAAGCAAAGCAGACAGGGCCGTTTCGAGCCGAAGGTGGAAATCCCAGTGAGTTTGTGGTTACAGGCTGTGGGGCGCGTTCCCAATAGTGAGTGGAAGGTTTTTAAAGAGGCCTTTCAGTGTAGAGATGGAGGCTGTATTTCCTATCTAGTAAACAGCTTAGGATTTAGCCCGAGAAAATTTCGCAAATATTTCAGCTGCGTGCCCTTTGGGAAAACACTTGGATCCCCTTGGCAGCACCAACTCTTGAACCAGATCTGCTCAGCTACATCCCGACTAGAGTCAATAAAGTAAAATCCCCTGAGCAGCCCGGAAAGCAGTGAGTCCAGGTACTAATATTTCAGTCCCAACCTCACCACCTTTCAATTAAAGAGGAAACAGCTGCGTTTGAAGCAAGGAGCATGGGAACGCGCTTCTTTCTGTCATAATACTCTCCTGGATCGCGAAAAAGCTGAGGAGGGGCTCGTAATGAGGAAGGAGTCTCAGGCCCAGCTGATACTGCCAGTGCGCAGAGCGGTGGGACAACTGGCGCGACGCTCTTGGCTCTCCTCGTCCTTTTTATCGTTTCGGGTGGTTAAGCTCCTCTCGATCCTGCTCTTATTGTAGTCGACGGGAGTTTAGCAATGGATTTCATTGGGAACTGGATCCGGCCCAGTGACTTTACGTTCAGAAAAACATCAAAGAGTGAGTGATAGGCAATGTGGAACACACATGGGAAGCTCAAAAGCCTTTTCTACCAAAACGTGTTTCGCAGTGTTTTTCTGTTCTTCTCTCTCCACCCCTCGCCCCCCCCCCACTTTACAATGGGAAGGGAGAGGGCTCTAGATACAATGATACGGTAGCGGGGCTGTTCACAGACAAGAGACAGAGAGAAAACCCTTCAGCAAAAGCATTTGCATTAACTGAGCAGGGGAATGTGGGGAGGAAGTGCCAGTTTCCTTTCTTCCTCTCCGGGACATACATACCAACAGTGAAACCCAGTGAACGGAGAGGACAGATTATCAACCGGTAATAATCATCAAACATGGTGACTTATTACCTTGTTGGATCCCTTTGGATATAACCAGTCTCCACCTTGACCCAGTACTAGTCCCCACCCAGCAGTCAGCAACACCAGCCAGTCCTCAAGCTAGCATCGGCCCCCAAATACAGCACCCTCAACCAGCCTGACACCCAACACCAGCACGCGGACCAGCAGCCAGCACTCCATGCCCTGATACCCCACCAGCTCCTGATGGAACCTGATAGCCCTATACCCAGCTCTAGCAACCCCAGGAGACCTAAACCTACCCCACCTATCTATCCCACAGCAACAGTCCCGCCAGCACCCCCACTCAGCACCAATATATGACCCACAGTTACTTGTCATGACCCACAACCTATTGCAGGATTAGGATGGGCCGTGGTAAAAAACTGCAGGGGGCTTTTGGGATTCCACGTGGAACAAGAACCCCCAGTTTGAATGGTCACAAATAAAATTACTTCAGAAATTCCTCTTATAGAAACATAAAGATTAAAGTTGCATTTCAGTATGGAACTGGGGATCCGTATTGACATAATAAAAGCACCAGTATTTCAACTAGCATTTGTTATATTGACCCTATAGATCATATTAAGTGTATTGGAAGGGAAAGCTAGTGTATTTGTTTTGCTGTAAGTCTGAGATATGGTAGTTGGAATAGATCACTAGAAACCCAATTGTCTTTGATCTGAGGCCCCAGTATTCCAAACACCTCCTCCACACATGCTTTCACTTCCAGCAGTGAATGTCTCTCTGAAGTCATTGAGATTGTTCACCTGCTTAAAGATAAGCACCTGTGTAAGTATTTGCATCATAGGGGGCCTTTGAGACTATAGCTATATTCCTTGATATAATCTAAAAGAAAGGCAGAACCTGCACTCCTTTATATACCACTGAAGCAAATAGGAGTTTGACTTGACTAAGGAATGGCAAATGGGGCCCAGAAGCCTTAACTAAAAGCAATTTGAATAAAATCTTCCCTCTGTATATGATACATAGCCTGTCAAATATATTTAAGTACATATTATAAAAGTCTGGGATTGGTGCTGAAAATGCAAATCTCATCTCTTTAGCAGTTTCCTCGAATATCTACAGCTACTCAATATAGGAGGTCTTAGGAGACAAATGAAAGGAAGGGAAGAAACTTAGAATTATGGTCAATTCATTTAATGTCCACAATATTAACCTGCCCTCTGTAAAATTAACCACACAATATGTAATCATTCATAATGAACAGAATTGTCTTGACTTTTAAAAGACTTTTCTCATTAAAAAAATCCTTGTAAAAATGTTATTGATCTTAATATGCAGAAAAAAATCATAGCCAGCAACTCTTTAATAGTCTATGTCATTTTTTATTAAACATTTAGAGATTTTCAGAACAGGATTCAGTGATTTTATAGTGGATTGATGAGGTTTGGCAGAATATTAAAATGTTTAAAGTTATAGCTTTGAAGAGGTTTCTTTATGTTTCTGCATTAATAGAAACATCATTTACAAGGGAAAATATTTTCTTCTGTTTCACTAAAATCTTCCACAAGGGCCTCATCCTATTTCCTCCACTTGAGCCAATGGGAGTTTTGCCATTGACTTCAAAGAGAACAGAAGGGAGCCCCAATTTTGGAAGAAATGGCCAGCAAAAATTGGGCCTCTTCCTCACGGAGTAGTATCATTGAAGCTAGCACTATATTGCACTTACTGCAGTTTCAGTAAGTGTTCCAGGCCTGTGATACTCAATTTTAGCCAAAACAGTTTTAGAGTATGTACCAACCAACTTGGCATTTCACCTTTGGGGCAATATATTTGTAGCAATTTTAAATATTTGTTTAAAATCTTTATTCTAATCTCTGCACTATCCAAAAACTAGAAGTCAGATTTACCAGCAAGCGTATGTTTCTGCATGATAAACAGGGAGCCCCCTGAAGTTATCAGCTAATAGCTTAATGGACACCCGGGCCTCATAAAAAGGACTGAGAGAAACCTGAGTGAGGTGGAACCACAAGCAGGCAGGAGAATGAAAAGAGCTGTATAAATGCTAAGTAGTATCATAATCTCCAATATTATCCCCAGTTGTTTAGATATTCTATAGTAAAGAGTTAATGCTGACACAGCAGAACACTGTTCTTACGCTTTGTTGCTCTGGCTTTTCTGGCAATGTCATTATCAGACTCCCTAGCATTTCCTTCAATTTTTGGGTGTCTGATCTATTTAATGCAGTTTATCTTGTGTCCTTCACCCTGAGAAGTGGAGTTTTTTTGTGGAATGGTTTTTAGTCTGCTTTGATACAGGATTTAGGATTATCATTTTGAAACATGTACACTCATCCATAAATTTTCCAGGCCCTATAACCAGAGATTCCTAAATTAACCTACTACAGTATGACCCCATCTACCATGTGCTCTGCATGTCCTGTATGGTACTAAATTATTTTTGCTTCCAGTGAAATTATTGGGCCTGATTCTCTTCTCAGTTATGCTGGTATAAAGCAGAAGTGACTCCAGCAAAGTCAACATTGTTACACTAACATAATTAGTGAAAGTAAGAAATGAACCAGGCTCATGGAGTCCATCCCTTGTAGGAGTGGATCCATATTGAGCACATTTAGATTGGGGGATTTAGCCATGTGTTAATAGAAGGCAGGAAGAAGGAAAATGAGGCAAACATACCAGATAGCATAAGAAATGGTGCCCAGGGGATTACAATTGTATACTAAGGAGTACATATCCATATATTAGTAATAGTTATAAGGTAATGAGTTTATCTGATGTAGCCTGAGTGTATTATACACTGGAGGAATAGGGTTGGTTCTTCCAGTATTGCATTTCTGTAGAGAAGAATTTATTTGAGGCTGTATCTAATAGGTAGGGCCCTATCAAATTCAGGGTCCATTTTGGTCAATTTCACGGTCATAGGATTTTAAAAATCATAAATTTCATGATTTCAGATATTTGAATCGGAAATTTCATGATGCTGTAACTGGTAGATGTCCTGACTGACAAGGGTGTTGTGGGGGGTTACAAGGTTATTGTAGGGGTGTCACAGTATTGCCACCCTTACTTCTGCACTGCTGCTGCTGGCAGTGCTGTCTTCAGAGCCGGGCAGCCAGAGAGAAGTGACTGCTGGCTGGGAGCCCAGCTCTGAAGGCAGTGCTGCCACCATGGTATGGTATTGCCACCTTTACTTCTGTGCTGTTGCCTTCAGAGCTGGGCGGTTGGCCAGCAACTGCTGCTTTCCGACCACCCAACTCTGAAGGCAGTGCAGAAGTAAGGTTGGCAATACCATGACCTTCTTACAATAAGCTTGCAACTCCCACACAACCGCTTTTTGGGTCGGGACCCTCAGTTTGTGAAACACTGTTTTCCCCCTTGAAATCTGTATAGTATAGGGTAAAAATACATAAAAGACCAGATTTCACAATCCGGGGTGCATTTTTCTCAGCCATGAATTTGGTAGGGCCCTACTAATAGGAGAGTCTGATGGCCCTAATCACCTCTTGCACCCTATATTATAACTTAAAATACAAGCTAGCACAAGCTCCCAACTACCAGTTTAATGACAAAGATCACAACCAAGTTTTCTTGGGTTGTACAATTTCAAGTATCAGCTTATTTGTTTCACATTTAAAAACTGGGTTTTTTTCCATAAGTACAGAATGCCAGCAGGAAAAGAACACAATATAAGCATGATATCCTGTGATCAGATTAATCCATGTGCAGAATAAACTCTTAGATGATGAGATCTTTTAATATCCTTTTCCGTATTGGACTTTTTGTTTGGATGCGGTTTTCCTGATGTGTTCTAGTAACATGTTTAGTTAATTTATACCGTGTGTGTGGGTATGGTTAGACAGTTATAGATATAAAAGTTATATCTACAGACTCACATCCATCCATACACTCATGCATAGTGTCTGTCTGCCAGTCCTAATTAAGTAAGTGTGAAATCTCCCACAGCAGAATTGGGCAGTGAAGTAGGTTTGAAAGAATGCTCTAGATCCTGTTGACTTTACAAATGGAGATAGCAACTTCAGTCACTGATGAGGGACGATAGGATCCAAAGAGTGAATTTCAAGTTTAAAGTCACTTTTACAACAACAGCAATAACAGCAGTTCCAGCCTATTTCAACTAAATGTCTTCTCTTTTTTCCAAAAAGGATAGTTATTACCATCTAAATGACTGTCAAACAAGGGGGTGGGGGAAAGGAGGCTCCTTTTAAATACTCTGTCCAGCTAATGGTAAAGGGAAGAAGGAATGTTGTTAAAATAAAAACCTTACTTAATACTTTACATTCCAACCAACTGGTCCTACTTTTTGGTATCTTTAATAAAAGGATTTTTAATGGTGTATTTGCCATGGTACTAAGCAGGCTGAGGTCTCTGTATGCCAAGCCCCACACTTCGTTTAAAATTGTTTAATGTTGGACAGTGACTGGGTTATGTTAACCTTTAGCTTACATAATGCATCTAAATTAATACAACAGGAATCACAAATTCAAGGCAGTGATTGCAAAGCCCACAGATCTGATGAAGATGCCAACAAGAAGGGTGAAGGTAGGAACAGCTCAGGGAAGTGGTGGAAGGAACAGTCCTTAGCCTCCTAAAAAAGGCTCTCTGAGCTGGAACCCAAAGGAGAGGGCAGGCCTGGGCTCCTCTATCTCTCCTGCAGACCAAGAGGTAAAGCACAGGCATCAAGAGTAAAAGAGGCCAAGAACTCTGACTTCGAGACAGAGACTGAGGGAGAGCTTACAGGCCATTAGATTTTTGGCTTGTTCTTTGGACTTTTTGGTTTCCCCTGGAAGGGGACTGGACTGAGATGTGACCTGGTCAGAGAGGTAGGCCATGGAAGCAGCAGACTGTTGTGGAACCAGGATGGATAAAAGGGGTGCTGGAATGCAGAAACCCTGGAATACCACATCCCAACATGAGGAGGCACTCTGTAGTTAAGAGGCAAAGGACAACAGGTGGCCAGGATTCCATACCCATAATGAGATGCATTTACTGCGGGGGATATGAGCAGGTAAAGAAGTACCCTCACAGCATTGCAAGGAATGTGGCAAGCTGAACGATTTAGCAGTGTATGCAAAAGCAGAGGAAGGTCCCAGAAAGATTGTCAGACCTTTACAAGAAGGGGATGGCATATCAGACAGTGGTGATGATATTATGACTCTCTCTTTGAGTCCAAGAACATATCAGGTTCAGGCTGTCAGAACTGGAAAACCACAAGGGACAATGCCAACCTCTGTGTCTGCAACAATGTTAACAAAATGGTCAGTGCAATTTCAGTTTGATAGCAGGGCCTCTTGCACTCTGAATAGGGAAGTGTTATTTACCCCTTCACATAACGCAAGAACTAGGCATTACATAATGAAATTAATGGGCAGCAGGTTTAAAACAAAAGGAAGTACTTCTTCTCACAATACGGAGTCAGCCTGTGGAACTTATTGCCAGGAAATGTTGTGAAGGCCAAAAGTATAACTGGGTTTAAAAAAAAATTAGATATATTCATGGAGCATACTTCGATCAATGGCTATTAGCCAAGATGGTCAGGGATGGAACCCTATGGTCTGGGTGTCCCTAAGACTTTGACTGGCAGGAGCTGGGACTTGATGACAGGAGATGGATCATTTGAAATCGCCCTGTTCTGTCCATTGCCTCGGAAGCATCTAGCCACCGTCAGAGACAGGATACAACCCTAGATGGATCATTGGTCTGACCCAGTATGGCTGCTTTTATGTGATTCCACAGGGTGAATTGGATTCAAACCCACCCTAAGAGTTCAGGTGCAATTTAACAGTGGGACTATTGGAAAATGCGGGAGCAAATTTCTTTACCTTCAAGTAAAAGGAGTAGGGCTGTCAATTAATCACAGTTAACTCACGTGATTTACTCAAAAAAATTAACTGCGATTAAAAAAATTAATCGCGATTAATCACACTGTTAAACAATAGAATACCAATTTAATATTTATTATTACATACTTTTGGATCTTTTTCTACATTTTCAAATATATTGATTTCTATTACAACGCATAATACAAGGTGTACAGTGCTCACTTTATATTACTTTTGATTACAAATATTTGCACTGTAAAAATGATAAAATAAATAGTATTTTTCAATTCACTTCATACAAGTACTGTAGTGCAATCTCTTTATCGTGAAAGTGTAACTTACAAATGTAGATTTTTTTTTGTTACATAACTGCACTCAAAAACAAAACAATGTAAAACTTTAGAGCCTACAAGTCTACTCAGTCCTACTATTTGTTCAGCCAATTGTTAAGAGAAACAAGTTTAACAACATTTACGGGAGATACTGCTGACTGCTTCTTATTTACAATGTCACCTGAAAGTGAGAACAGGCACTCACATGGCACTGTTGTAGCCGGCATCGCAAGATATTTACTTGCCAGATATGCTAAACATTCATATGCCCCTTTGTGCTTCAGCCACCATTCCAGAGAACATGCTTCCATGCTGATGATGCTCGTTAAAAAAATAATGTGTTAATTAAATTTGTGACTGAACTACTTCGGGGAGAATTGTATGTCTGGTTCTGTTTTACCCGTAGTGTGCCATATATTTCATGTTATAGCAGGCTTGAATGATGACCCAGCACATGTTCGTTTTAAGAACACTTTCACAGCAGATTTGACAGTATGCAAAGAAGGTACCAATGTGAGATTTCTAAGGATAGATACAGCACTCAACCCAAGGTGTAAGAATCTGAAGTGCCGTCCAAAATCTGAGCGGGACGAGGGGTGGAGCATGCTTTCAGATGTCTTAAAAGAGCAACACTCTGATGCAGAAACTACAGAACCTGAATGACCAAAAAAGAAAATCAACCTTTTGGTGGTGGCATCTGTCTCAGATGATGAAAATGAACATGCATCGGTCCACTCTGCTTTGGATCGTTATCGAGCAGAATCCATCATCAGCCTGGATGCATGTATTCTGGAATGGTGGTTGACGCATGAAGGGACATATACATCTTTAGCGCATCTCTAACTCAGCTATGTGCTAGCAATCTTAAAGGGACAGGGGCAGGGGTCATCTCTTTTCAACGTTAAAATATTTGTAAAATAGTGAACATGTATCATGATCAGTGAAACTGGAGTCAAAGTGCCCATGTTCCCTGAAGGGATAACTATTGACATGACACCAGGAAAACAGGGAACCCCAAGCGTCTGACTAGAAGCAGCTCAGCCACGTGGACAGAGCAGTCCAAAGGGCTTAATAAAGTTCCACTTGTTCTACATAAACTGCATTCAGCTTTACCCTCTGCTAAAGAAACATCCTAGGCAGGTAAGTGAGGAAGGGCATGATTTCCATATATTTCATCTTGAAATATAAATGTAATTTACTTTGCAGTATTGGGATTTTCAAAAGTGTTCATCATTGGCCTAACTCTGCTCTCATTGAAGCCAACTGGAGCTTTACCATTGATTTCAATGGGAGCAGAGTTAGGCCTATAGTGTGCACTCTTGAAAATCCCACACGATCCTTTTTTTGTTTTACAGGTTTGCTATTAGATCCAACAGCTGAGATGACTAAAGAAACAACACATCTAAAAACTGGGTCGCATCAAAGGATCATGGTGTTGCCCTCATGGTGATGCTGCCTATTATAGGCTCCATATGTTCTGATGCTGTAGCTTTTATATACTGCGTAATGTCCAGACTCTTCTTGGATGTTCATACTAAAATAATTTGCACCCAAGGAGAATGAAAAGAATCACAGAATGTTGTACACTGTTGTCCTTACTTGCAAAAACAAGGACTGTAGAATCAGGCCTAGCAAGTTAAGGAAAGACCATTAATAACTGAATATTTTCTTTTGAAAAATGACAAAACCAAGAGATGATGCTTTAAGGTTAATAAACATGAACAATTTTAATACCAAATGTGAAAAATGCAAAATTGCTTTAATAACATTTAAAAACTAAAAAATATGATACGTTCTCCTCGTAAGTCGTTAAAAGGAAAATTCAAAGTCCTACATTCCTTGGCTTACATTGTAGCTCTTTTCAAATTAATGACATTTTGTGTGTTTTTAAATTTACAATTTTGTATTTTAAAAAAAATCACAAATTCCACTATGTTTTGTATTGTAGATGTCCCAATAACTGTAATATAAGCTGGTAAATGAAATCTGCTCATAATAAATATTGTACTGTAAAATCCAATGCATGCAATGTAAAGGTTCCAGTTCTGTATCTTTTGAAATCAATAACAAAACTTGTAAGATTAGGAAAGTAATATGATTTATTTTATTTAATAAAATTAATCCTCATGTCATTCACATCGTTTGCCTTATTCTATTTATTGTTCCATAGATAAGGTGTCTATTGCAATATCAGCTGTCACACACTGAAAACGGATACTGCTATTAGTAATTTGCAAAGGAAAATCTACACATTTTTTGCAGTTTGATTTCTGGTGAGTGCTGTCTATGGAATAAATAGACCAAACAAATATAAACAACACAGGAAATCCATAAAAAAATTCCTGAATTTATTTCAGATGTCACATAGCCACATGTATTCATATAAACTATGAATTCAGATGGTTTTCTGGTAAGTAATAAACTTTCCACATTAACCTCCTTTTTAACCAAACATATATTACTTTACAAGTGTTATGCCAACTAAGCCAAGTGGCGGTTCTTAGTAAATTAGCATAATTGGATTCGTTTGAAATGGTAAGGTAGGATAACTCTTGGTTTGGGGAAAATTGTGTTTCTAATTAAACTGTAAGGGAATGGGTTGCAGTTTAATATGTTGATTTTTAATGTCAAAGTTTGCTAATATCCTTTTTTATTATCCTACCTTTTCCTCATGAGCTGAGTGGCAATACATGAAAAAAACTATCAATTGGATAAAGTTACAAACAGCTGCAGCACAAATCTTGTGTCAGCAGCTCTGTAGAAAATTAAACTGTGTCTGATGGGGGAGGGGAACACACGCAGTCTGTATTTTGCTCCAGTAATGACTAATTTTTGTACTAATGTCAATTTTTTCATTGGAATAGGAACAATCCTCTACCTTCAGTAAATTTACAACATCCTAGCAGAGTCTTGTGAATTAAGTCAAGTTTTTCCCTTCATTTTATTATCCAGAATAAAATGCCATAGCTTTTAAATATATATGGACAAAGATGTTTGTATTTTCCCATGCATAAATGTATATAACAGAGTGGGTATTCTGTATCTATATAGCTCTGAATATACGGGATTGGATTTTCAGAAGTGGTCAGTGCTGGCCCTCATGTACTTTGATGGGAGTAGACTTAAGTCAACATTGTGGGTAGGCATTTTCAAAAGCACTCAATATGTATGTATATATAGTACAGTATACAAAAACTGTTAAAATAAAGTCTGGTCTAGGGCCCAATATTTGCTGTACAAGGGAAGGCTAGATTTGGGAGCCCAGGTGTACTGCCCCTGTAAAGTCCCGAGCCCAGCTCCATGGGAACACTCTGAACAGTAATGTGTAAAGGGACAAAGAGAGCGTGGCTAGAGGATGTATGAATTTTCTGCTCCTCTAACCCATGTAGGGTACATTGGGGCTGCAGAGGCTATGGGTTTTGAGATCAGTGGGGAGGTATTTATTTGCCCTAACCCCCCAAAAGGTACCCAACACACAGCTTATTACTAAAAATGGGTGGTGGACTTCTGAATTTTATCCCTGCCCCTGGGTGTGCTGAATCTGTGCATTCACTAAACACTCTGGCCCTGTCCTCATCCCAGCCAGCAGTGCTCATTGTGTGGGCTGTGCTAGCCATCTCCAAACACCTCATCAGAAAAGGGATTGAATAGATAATATAAACCCCAGTTACTAAAGCCAATCATTAGAATCTGTTGGCTCAATCATCATTGTGTTTGACTGGCTTCATACGTGACTCCTTTCCATTTCCTCCCTCTCTACAACAGCTCCTGCAACACCACCAGTCTTCAGATGTGTAACATGGATTGTACCCACTTCAAACAATCTAAAACCTCATTTATAATTTTTCATACAAGGGGCCTCACTTTAAAACAAGTGCTGCAGGCAAGAAGGTATGTGGCACACATCTTCGGTTCCCTTGGTGGACAAGAAAGGACTACAACACAAACACATCTAATGTGATAAGGTAAGAGAAGAAGTGAGAAAGCTTACAGGAATCCAAATTGTCCAGACACTAGAAAAATTAAAACACCCAAATCTAGGCTCAACAGAGCATGGAAATATGATGAAAAGCAGGGCTATTATTTTCAGTGAGTTTATAGATACATATGCAAATAGAATAAAACTAGGAACATATTAAAGGGATCTGACTGAGTAGCATTAGAAGAAAGCATCTGCAAATGGAACTGGTAAAAGTAAGAAAGGGGATTCTAGGTGCAGATCAAGATTCCTGCACCAAACCCTTTCGTGGACTACAGCCACTTCTTCGGATGTATATAGAGTGGAATATATATTGAGGAGATATATATACACACATACAGAGAGCATAAACAGGTGGGAGTTGTCTTACCAACTCTGAGAGGCCAATTAAGTAAGAGGAAAAAAAACTTTTGAAGTGATAATCAAGATAGCCCAGTACAGACAGTTTGATAAGAAGTGTGAGAATACTTACAAGGGGAGATAGATTCAATGTTTGTAATGGCTCAGCCATTCCCAGTCCTTATTCAATCCTGAGTTGATTGTGTCTAGTTTGCATATCAATTCCAGCTCAGCAGTCTCTCGTTGGAGTCTGTTTTTGAAGTTTTTCTGTTGTAATATAGCCACCCGCAGGTCTGTCATAGAATGACCAGACAGGTTAAAGTGTTCTCCCACTGGTTTTTGAGTATTATGATTCCTGATGTCAGATTTGTGTCCATTAATTCTTTTGCGTAGAGACTGTCCGGTTTGGCCAATGTACATGGCAGAGGGGCATTGATGGCACATGATGGCATATATCACATTGGTAGATGTGCAGGTGAACGAGCCCCTGATGGTATGGCTGATGTGATTAGGTCCTATGATGATGTCACTTGAATAGATATGTGGACAGAGTTGGCATCGGGCTTTGTTACAAGGATAGGTTCCTGGGTCAGTGGTTTTGTTCAGTGATGTGTGGTTGCTGGTGAGTATTTGATTTAGGTTGGGGGGTTGTCTGTAAGCGAGGACAGGTCTGTCTCCCAAGATCTATCTCCTCAATATTTATTCCACTCTATATGCATCCGAAGAAGTGGGCTGTAGTCCACGAAAGCTTATGCTCTAATAAATTTGTTAGTCTCTAAGGTGCCACAAGTACTCCTGTTCTTTTTGCGGATACAGACTAACACCGCCGCTGCTCTGAAAACTGGGGGTTGAATAGATAATAGAACAGACTGGCCCCTGATCTGGGTATTAAGGGAACACAAAAATGAGTCATTTTCCCCCCACCACCTGTATCAAATATAGCATTGGTACAGCTTCAGATCTGGGGCTTAAATTCCAATTCACTCATAAAATAGCACACTGATGTGGAATTGCTTTTTCATTTCTTGGTGCCTATGGACAGAGGGCTCTGGGCATCTTAAAAATATGAGTTAAACGCAAATAGTTAAAAACAAGGCAGCATGACCTTAGGATCTTGACAGGACAGGGACAGGTTCTAAAATCCATTGATAAATTTGTCATCTTAACTTCCACCCACAATCACAAACACAGCACAATCAAAATTATCATGAGACTGATAAGATAAGTCCTGAGTCATGCTTGGCTACTTCCACTTACAAAAATCTCCCTTGCTGCAGATTAAGCCCATTACTTCTTGTCCTGGCTTCAGTGTACATTGAGAACAATTTATTGCAGTCCTTAACATATTTGAAGACTGTTAACAGGTCCTCACTTTTCTCAAGACTAAACATGCCCACTTTTTTTAGCCTTCCTCATATGTAAAGCTCCGTGTTTGTCACAGAGCCAGGGCCGGCTTTAGGAAGTGCGGGGCCCGATTCGAACAGTTTCAACGGGGCCCCGACAGGGATGACTTAAAAAAAAAAAACACGTTAAAAAAAACACGTGGGGCTTGTACTCACCGGGCCGCGCTCCTAGTCTTTGGTGGCGGGTCCTTCACTCGCTCCGGGTCTTCGGCGGCACTGAAGGACGTGCCGCCAAAGACCCGGAGCGAGTGAAGGACCCGCTGCCAAAGACCTGGAGCGCCGCCGGGTGAGTAAAAATTAAAAAGGTGCCTCTAGCCAGGGAAGGGATTCTCTGCCACTTGCCCCCCCACTCTGGGTGACCCTGCCACTGGGCGCGGGGCCCTCTTAAGCGCGGGGCCCGATTCGGGGGAATTGGTGGAATTGGCCTAAAGCCGGCCCTGCACAGAGCTCACAGAAGTCATGGATTCCATGACTTTCTGTGACCCCTGTGACTTCTGCAGTGGCTGGTGTGCCTGGCCCAGGGACCACCTGAGCAGCTCGGGCAACCCACAGGCCAGGTGCACCGGCCACTGCTGGGGCAGTCTCAGCCCTGCCTCCCCGCCCCCTTGCAGCAGGAGTTTGGGGAGGAGGGCTCAGGGCCGGGAGTTGGGGTGCGGGACAGGTTTACCGCAGGGGCAGGGCTCTCCAGAAGGGCTACAGGAACTCCCCCCCCTCAGCTCCTAGCTCCATGTGCTGCCTCCACCTGCAGGTACCGCCCCTGCAGCTCCCATTGGCCACGGTTCCCAGCCAACGGGAGTGGCAGAACCGGGGCTTGGGGCAAAGCAAAGGCAGCATGTGGAGCTCAGGAGCCAGGTAGGAGCCTTCCTCAGCCCCGCCAACCCTCCGCCCCGAGCTCCCGCGCCACCCCCAGGACTGCCCCCCTCCTCCGCCCGAGCACCCACAGCACCATCCTAGGCCACACACCTCCAGCATCCATGGTTCCCCCAGGGCCATCTCCCCCCCCCGCTAGCCTCCCCCCCCAAGTTTTAGTCAGGGGTAGACAGTAAAAGTCATGGACAGATCATGGGCTGTGAATTTTTGTTTACTGCCCATGACCTGTCTGTGACTTTTACTAAAAATACTTGTGATTAAAACATAGCCTTACTCATAGGTCAGATATTCTAAGCCTTTTATCATTTTTGTTGCACTCATATAGACTCTCTCCAATTTGTCCACATCTTTTCAGAATTGGACACAATACTGCAGCTGAGTAGAGCAGGACATTTACCTCCCATATCTTGCATACAACAGTCCTGTTAATACAGCCCACAGTAATATTGGCCTTTTTTGCAACTGACTCTTGTTAACTTATTATCAACTTGTGCTCCACTATAACCCCCGGATCCTTTTCAGGTGTACTAACACCTAGCCTGTTATTTCTCATTTTGTAGTTGTAGTTTTGTAGTTTCCTTCCTAAGTGAAGTATTTTGCACTTGTCTAGTGAATTTCATCTTGTTGATTTCAGGCATATTCTCCAATTTGTTGGGGTCATTTTGAATTCTAATCCTGTTCTCTAAAGTGCTTGCAACCCCTCCCAGCTTGATGGCATCCACATATTTTATTAGCACACTATCCACACCATTATCCAAGTCATTAACAAAGAATATTGAGTAGTATCAGACCCAGGACAAATCCCCGTGAGACCCCACTAGATACACCATCCCAATTTGACAGCAAAACATAAATAACCACCGATATGAACTGGGCCACATAGCCTCCTTAGGTGTAAATGATACTAGTCTGATCTGGTAGCATTTTACACCCACTCTGTACAGGTGAAAATAACTTCACAAGCTGCAAGACAGCAGGAATCAAGCCTATTGATTTCAGTGGATTTACTTCTGAATTAAGTGTATGTGAGAGAAAAGGCAGGCCCACAGCTTAGTAGTTCAAATCCTGCCAGGTCAAAAATCACAACAAGGTATTACCAGCAGATAGCTAGCTAGTCAGTGGCCTACTATGTGAAATGACTTTGGTGGTTTCCGCCCAGTTCCAAGACGACTAGTCTCATCAGAACAACTACCACCACAGCTGACACTAGACAGACACTTGCTGGCCATCTCATACAAAGGCCTGTCACATATCCTGGGCGGCAGGAAGCAGAGGATGTCAAATAATAGACTTCTTCTCTAGGTAAGTACAGTTTCATGAAGGGATTTTTGTTTGGTTATTTTTAAAATAAAAGTCTCCTCACCGTGAAAGTAAGGCTGAATAATAAACACAA
Source organism: Chrysemys picta bellii (assembly GCF_011386835.1). Taxonomy (NCBI): domain Eukaryota; kingdom Metazoa; phylum Chordata; order Testudines; family Emydidae; genus Chrysemys; species Chrysemys picta. The sequence continues at coordinate 74,081,275 of NC_088795.1, read as the reverse complement.
GTGAGACACTATCGTGTGCTGAGGAATACATACAAAGAGCTGGCTCTCACCTCTCAATGAGTGAAACACTGACTCTCCTATTCCTTCCAAAGCTAAACCCAGATTGTGTCTCTGAGTGAAGTCAACTATATACACTAGCTCCACCTCTAATAACCAGAAACTTGACTATGATAGGGTCGGTTTTATAAATAATCTCTTCCATATTTGAATTGAGAGAGAAGCTGTGGATCAGATAAGGTTTTTAAATTTACAGAAAGGAGACAACAAGGAAAGGAAAAGGAGGAAAATATGGGGGCCATGCTAGGAAATAATGTTGACCTCTCCCCCCCCCCATTCAATTTACCATATCCCAAATTAGGGACTGGTCCAATGTCCATTGAAATTATGGATCTCTTTGCAGTCACTTCAATGGGCATTGATATAGATCCTCAGGCCTTGTCTACACTACAAGGGGAGATTGATCAAAGTTATGCAACTTCAGCTATGTTATTCATGGAGCTGAATTCTATGTACTTACATCTACTTACTGTGGGGGCCACACTATGCTATGTCGACGGGAGACACTCTCCTGTTGACTCCCCTTGTTTTTCTCATTCAAGTGGAGTACAAGACTCACGGGAGAGCGATCTGTGGTCGATTTAGCGGGTCTTCACTAGACCCACTACATCGACCACTCATGCATCGACCGCCGTGTGTCAATTCCCCAGTAAGTGTAGACAAGCCCTAGAGAGTAATGGGGAAAGAATTGGGACGGGGAAGGAGAACAAAAACAAAAGACAAAACAGAACTTTCCCTTGGATCTTTCTAGGACAGGAACTACTTCATGTCCTTGTAACAGGGCAAGCTCCTCTCCCACCCTCAGGTCCCTCACAAACAGTCTTGGAGACCTCTTGATTGTCAATACGTCTGTGTGTTTTTATTTGTTACCTTCACCAAGCCACCATCACAATCCCTATGCAGTTCTTGTATCTACAGTGTCCTTCAATCCTCAGCCCTATCTCCAAGAAGAGCCAGCACTCTCACCAGCCAGAGCTCTGACTTCTCTTCAAATCTGCTAACCCTCTCTCTTCCCTTTGCACTGCCTTCCTGTGCTTTTTAATTACCTTCTCAGGCTAATTAGGCCCTTAGCTCATTAAGTCTTCCACCCCTCAACCAGGGCTTCTCTAGGCGAACTAATTAGTGCCTAAGTGACCAGAGGGCAGGATCAGTTGCTGGCTCTAGGAGGTCAGTGTTAGGGTTTGTTGGCAAGAGACTGGGAGACTCACATAGTTACTGACCATGTTGTACCTGTTGTGAGAATAATACAGTAGAACCCTAATTTTATGAACTAATTGGGGATTGAGTTCATAGAATTGAAAAGTTCATAAAATTGAACCTTTCAAAATTACAATAGGTACAGTGCATAAATTAATTGATTAGTTGTTTGGTTAGAGTGTACATAATACATGGTAACAAACATACGCAGTATGCCTGGTTTTAATTTGTTTGAGAGAACTGTCTCTCCGGTCTTTGCTACCAAATTTCTCAGTCCTTTGAAACCTGTGATTGAAGGTTGGCTGAAGAAAGGAAGTCAATTCTGGCAACAGGAAGAGGATTTTGGTGGAAGAAAAATGGTTCATGTAACTGGTCATTCGTAAGAATGATGTTCATAAAATCAGTGTTCTACTGTATTTCCAGTCCTGGAATGCTTTCTTGTAGAGGAAGAGAAAAGTAAAACAGAACTCATTACTAGCCATGGGTGAAATGGAGACTATAAAGAAGAACAGTCAAAGGATCTGATCCTTCCTGTGGTTGGAGAGCCTTGCTCTCTGCCCACTCTGCAGTATGGCAAATCCCATTGCCCAAAGGCATGGAGCATCCAGAACTCCACAGCTTCAAGCCTCCAGATTATTCTCAGTAACTTGCCCCCTTCCTGTGTGTTTCTGTGCACTAGGGAATAGCATGGCCCTGTGTAAAAAGGATTGTCTAAGGCTGCACGAAATCCTCTCTCACTGTCATTCTGCACCACTAACTGCCTGGAGAAGAAGAAAATCAGAAACAAAGCGAGGAGATAAAATGAGCAGAGTGAAACTGTAAAAAGCCACCTCTTCACTCTGATGTGGGTTTTCTTCCTCACTAAAGGCTCCCTATCCCCTTCCACTCTAAGTAAAGCACCTGGCAAGTGCATGCTCTGCAGATGGCCCAGCACCCATGCACACAGAGAAGAGCCCTGTGTATCTGGCATGTAGCTGTTTCAGTTTCTTTCTGCCAGCCCACAGAAGCTTCCCCCCCCCCCCTGCTCCCTTTGTGGTCAGCCTTATCCTCTGAGATGTAAACTAGAAGAGCAGATGTGTAATCTGGGAAATTTTCAAACATTCAGCTTGTAAAGAGCAAGGTAGATGAACTAAGCTCTTTAAGAGTTCGATTCAGGAAAATACTTAAGCATGTGCTTAAGTCCCATTGACTTAGGGAAGGCAAAAGAGACTAGTAACTTCAGTGGGTCTTAAGCACGTGCTTAGGTGTCCTTCCTGACTAGAGATGCCTACCTGAGTCAGGGCCCAAGTTTGTAATGATACCACTGTGGAACTGAAAAAGAACTTAGAATGCTTACTGGATAGTGGGTAAGTCAGGTAGAACCCCACTCTAGGACAGCATTTAAGCACACTTGTAAATTCATAGTTTTACAGTCAGAAGAGATCAGTATGATCACCTAGTCTGTACATAAAACAGGCAATATAATTTCTCCCAGCAATTCCTGAATCAACCCTACAACTTCTGACTGAGTTAAAGCCAATCTATCAGAAAGGTATCCAATCTTGGTTTAAAGATTACAAGGGTATGTCTATGCTACAGTATAATCCCAGGCTCAGACTCAGGCGTAAACCCCACCTCCCTTTCTCTCTATAGACAAATCTCTCAGACTTGGGCTGGGACCTAGGACCCTGGAGGGTGAAGGATCCAAGCCCAAGTCAAGCCAGAACCCAGGGCTCAAGCTCTATTGCTTTGCAGTGTAGATGCAGCCCCTCTTGACTCAGGTCCTGGGAGTCTGCCAATAGTATCCCACTACTTCCTTTGTCCTCTCTATCCCAAGAATCTCCAGTCAGCTCAAGTAAAAACAGAAGCAACCCCTCAGTAGCAGCTCAGTGAGTCAGCGTTAACTCTTCCATTCTCTTCTGACCACTGAACTGCAACCACATCACTGGAGAGCCTTCAGTGTTCGCAATGGAGACTGAACAGAACAAGCCTTTTGAAAAGCACACTGCTTCATGGTCATGGGAGCACAGCCAGACTCGCTGACATTGTACCTGTTTTCTGAGGAGTTTAACTGGGTGCTGGGCACTGCACCATTTCAATTAGAGGTAGTCCATAGGAGACAAAAATCACTTGTCTCAACAACTGGGGTTTGAATTTTTGTCCAGAAATGTGTTCGGGTGGGGAGGAGGAAGGCTGTGGAATTGTATGTGTTTACATGCAGCCATAACAGGTTAAGCCACATGTAAGCTAGAGCGGCTTCTTCTCGATTCCCTCATGAATTGTGACCCTCTCTTGGGTACAGATAGCTGCAAGCTTTTCCTGAAGCAGGAACTCAGGATCACTTTGTGGGGAAGGTCATATTTTCCTGCGCTACCTCAGTAGTTGACCAGCCCACTCCACTCCTAGATATGCTGTTCAGTCACTATATGTTTGACTATTTTGGCTGCATATGCTGCAGGTTTCCCCCACCAGCAGCTTGGAATAACAAATCCCTTTGCCAATAGGGCACCACAAGAACAGTTATGTCCTCCAAAATGTGGAAGGCCTGAAATGATAGAAACAGCTTGTATAGCAATGCCACTGACTGCCCCCCCCCATCCAACTAGTTATGCAACTGTTATAAAATAAAAACAGCTTTGAATTTATAACCTTTCCCAATGTCGCTGCACTTCTTAACCCGGCTGCGTCTGGAGAGATTCTGTCAACTAAAGCATCCCTTTCACAGTAGATTGAAGTTCAGTTTTGCAATGTAACATTTTAGGTCCTTGAGATTCCACAAGAATTATTTCTGTGCTCCTGCACTGAGCTATTTGAGACAATTACCTTCTGTGTCCTGTCCTATTGCAAGCACCTCGTCATCTACTGGCTGCTGTACCTCCACAGCTTTACCTCCATGCAATACAAGCCTGGCCCATTGTAAGTTCACAAACTGTTCCAAGAGGAATCATTTCCATGACGGACTTATGGTTGAAGTTCTGAAGAGGGCCCACAAGCCAGTCCAGTCCAGTCCCAGAAACAGAGGGACTTGCAACTGGAGCAGGGGCATGCTGAGAGGCAAGAGGAAAGGCCGAGTCTGGCTGCACAGCATGAGGACATGATTTCAGTGTGGGAGCAGGCACTTGCTACATAGTTCCTGGAACAGGAAGGGCAGCTAAGGGAGGAGGACAGAGCTCAGCAGAAAGCTGTTTGAGTGGCTCCTCTCAATCACGAGTACAAGAGTACTGATGCCTGCTGCCTCTCCAACCTCATGGCCTGAGTCCCCTGTGATGTACCCTCAGTCCAGAAATAGCGTGGAAAAGTCCATGACTGGGTGGTCCATGCAATCAGTCCCCATGAGTGGCTGGGCAGGGCAACTAAACCCCATGCAATCCTCTGTCTTGACCCCCACTCCTGTAGATGCCCCCCTCCCTTGGTGCCAAGTGCACAGAAAATGGGGAAGAAGGGAAAGGAGAACGGGGGCCGGGGACATGCAATGGTAGGGGGTTTCTGTCATGTTTGCCATTGTTAATGCACATTTTTGTTGTTGTTTTGGAAGTGTTCTGTTGTAATTGGTATTTTGGTGTTGTAATGACAACTGGCCTGGCAATGGGTGAATGTTGTACGGCTTTAAACATAGGTTTATAAATAAAGCTTTTTATGTTATCAAGAAAGTTTATTGCTATCACTGCATCTCATCATACAACGTGTATTTAAAATAAAGCTAAACACATGATCAGGAACAATTAGGAATTAGTAAGTAGACACTATTCCTCCATAAAGTTAGGTACAGCAAAATACACTTCAATCACTTCCCTATATGAACCCATTCGGTGAATCATCCCCCACCCCTCACCCCCATTTCATGTTAAATCATAAGTACATTGCAATCAAGGCCTCCCAACCACTGAACTCCCCCAAAAGAAGTTAGCCCCATCCCCTCCACAGGCATGTTCCTAGAGGTACTATTCACCCTCTGCCATTGTGTCATGCAAGTCCATAATGCGGGACCATAAAGCATCCCTGATTCTGTTGCCCAGGTGCATCCAGCTCCAGCTGTGGTAGGGGCACTTTTTGGCTGAGTTTACCGATTCAGCAGTCCCTTGTTGTCACAGTTCCATTCAGGAGGAAGTGACTCACCTCTGGTTCACAAAGATTGTGAAGAACATAGCAAGCTTCAGTAATGCGGACAGCATTGATGACACTGGAATCCAAACAGGGCTGTAGAGATCTCCAATGGGATTTCAATCTGCCAAAAGCACATTCAACCACCATTCTGCACCTGCCAAAAGTGTAATTAAACTGTATTTTGCAAGGGCTTCTGAAATCAGGGTACAATTTCATAAGCCAAGGCAAAAAGGAGTATACAGGGTCTCCCAGAACAACACTGGTGACAGTAACTCCATTTATAACAATGTCATTTGGTGGGAATAGTGTCCCAGCCTGTCCATGAATAGACTCCCAATTGGCAAAAAACCCTGGCATCATGAACTTTCCCAGTGCAGCCCTTGTTGGCATTCATAAATCAACCTCTGTGGTCCCCAAGGGAATAGCATGCTTTGTGTACTTCAAAGAGCACATGAGAAGGCAGACTATGGGCACATGAGTCCCATCAATGGTCCCGGTGCAGTTTGGAAACATTCTCTCAAAGCCAGCAATTACCTCAGGAATACCTTTTATGCCCAGCACCTTGGAGTAAACCACATGCCTGATTGCCGCAGAAACCTTTGCCATCACTGTACCCACAGTAGACTTCCCAAACTGGTTGACAATGGACCAGTAGCAGTCTGAAGTAGCCAGCTTCCATTCAGTCATAGCAACCTGCTTCTGGACCAGCAAGGGTGGCCTCCTGAATGTGTCTTTACACTGGAGGATGGGAGCAAGCTGCTTACAAAGCTCCAGAAGTGTAGCTTTCTTCATGCGAAAGTTCTGGACCCACTGCTGGTCATCTCAGGTCTGCATGACAATGTGATGCCACCAGTCTGTGCTTGTGGCCCTTTGCCAGCAGCACCAGTCTATGTATGGGAAATCAGTGACTATACCACGTGTAACAAGCGGTATCAGCCAATGAGAGTCTGCCATGCCTGGGTATTCCTCCTACTCCATCCAAAGCTCTGTCAGGTGTCTTTGGTGGGACAGAAAACACTGCTGAAATGTCCACCAGAGCTTTTGTGAAGCTCTTCCCATTCCCTGACACAGGAGTGAAAGTGCAAACAAAGGAACTTCTTGAAAAGGGGTCTCCTTCTTGTTTCTTGGAGGGGGTATTGGTGGCTGATCAAACTTCCTGTAACATGCAGGGTGAGCAGTAAAGTTTTCCCACTGTGCACCACAGTCAAAGGCCTAGAGCAATCACATTTCAGGAGGGCACTAGGGTATGGGATATGGTTGGTTTGACTCAGGTCTGCATGCTGCAGTGTGGACACCAGAGCCCCAGGTTCAAGTCCAGGTTAGAAAATTCTTAATGTAGGGTTAAGAATCAGTGTAGACGCTCAAGTCCCGGGTTCTCTAACAAGGTTTAGCTAACTCAAGTCCCACTAACCCTGGGCTTACATTGCCAGGTAGCCATACCCTAGGTGACAAAGAACCAACCACCTCCCAAGTAAATTGTTTCAATGGTTAATCACCCTCACTGTTAATGTGAGCCTTATTTCCAATCACACAAGAAACATCTTGAGGCAGATGAACAACCACCACCACTTTCTAGGTCCTCTCACCAACAGAAGAATGGAGTCACTTATGAAAATCCAGCCATCGCTGCCAGTCTGCAACTGTTTCAACAACACCTCATGGTCTATATTCTCAAAGGCTGCTGATAGGTATAAAAGAATCAGCATGGATACTTAGTTCCTTTCAATTGTCAGCAAGAGGTCATCAGTCTTGCAAAGTGATTGCTACAAAGGTCTCCTTGTAACTTAAAATTCGCTTTGCTCTGTTTTTCAGAAAGAAATGAGGACAACAGGAAACTGGGAACTCAAGGCTCATATTTGCATTATTGGGGACTTTGTGTGATCAGTACAAATGGACTGAGGAAGTTAGATAAAATGACAATCCCATTTCCATAGATAAAAATGAGGATAATATTTGTCCTGATTTTATGCTTCCCAATATATTATGCATAGCTTTTAGTTGTTTCAGAAACCTCTCAGAGCTATAGGGCCAAATCTGAGGTCTTTAATCAGTGTATCTTCAAAGGGAGTTTGCATGAGTGAGGAACAAGTAAAAAAATTATTAAGCATCTCAGACTTTGCCTCATAGTTAGTAATTCCACTCAGTGGGGAAGTGTTGTCTCTTTGGATGTTTCAGCAAGTTGGTGTCTTCTTTGAACTCAGTAAAGATATTCTGGCCTCACACATCTTACATGCCACCAAGTAGCGTCTCTGTGCCTCAGTTTCCCCCTCTGTAAAATGGAACTATAATACTTACTTACTTCAAAAGGATTTTATGAAGGTAATTTGTGCAGCCCAATGAGATCGCGAGATGGAAGCCTGTATGTAAACACAAGGTATTGTTATCATTAGTGTTGGGTCAAAACCTAGAGACTTTATTCAGTTTGTACTCAGCCCCTACTGTCAAGACATACAGGTTTTAATATCCAAGCCATGGGTGCCAACTTTTCCTGGCGCCAGTGGGTGCTCAACCTCCCCCCCAGCCCCGCCCCCTCCTACCCCTGCCACGAACCCATTCAACCCCTTCCCCAAAGTCCCCGCCCCAACTCTGCCCCCTCCCCGCCCCTATTGGACTCCTTCCCCAAATCCCTGCCCTGGCCCTGCCTCTTCCCCGAGCATGCCGCGTTCCCCCTCCTCCCCCCTCCCTCCCAGTGCTTGCCGCTGCAAAACAGCTGTTTCATGGTGGCAAGCGCTGGGAGCTAGGGGTAGAAGAGGAGCTGTGGAGTGCTCAGGGGAGGAGGCGGAAGTGAACCGGGGGGGGCGTGGGGAGCTGCCAGTGGGTGCAGAGCATCCACCAATTTTTCCCCGTGGGTGCTCTAGTTCCGGAGCACCCACAGAGTCGGCGCCTATGATCCAAGCATTAAGACATACACTCTGGTTAGTGTTTCTGTCAGATAAGGCAGCTTGCCTCCAATCTTGCCCCCTGAAGCACCATCCTTGCCTCCCTTGCTTTTCTGATTCCCTTCATTCAGACTCCCCCTGCTCCCTCTTATAAACCTCCCCCCAAAACCACCACCAAAGACTTTAGAAACTCCACAGAGACTCCCATCCCTTCAGTGAGCCTTACTAATCCTATCTGCTTCCAATGAGCTTGGACTCCACAACTCTTTAATTTCACTGTCCCATGGACCCTCACGACATCCCAGCTCCCCTATTTCTAGGGTTACCATACGTCCAGTTTTTCCAGGACATGTCCGGCTTTTTGGTAATCAAAGCCCCGTCCGGGGGGAATTGCCAAAAAGCCGAACACATCCGGGAAAAATACCGGCCGGGCACTTCCCCTCCCGCAGCTGCTCTGCTCCTCCCCTGACTCTTCGGCTCTGTTTAAGAGCTGAGCTGCCCGAGCGCTACCGGCTTCGGGCAGCCCCCTTGCCTCCGGACCTCAGCCGCTGGCCAGGCACTTCCCCTCCCAGGCTCCAGCTGCTCTGCTCCGGCGGCTGGGGTCCGGAGGCAAGGGGGCTGCCCGAAGCTGGAGCGCTCGGGCAGCTCGGCTCTTAAACAGAGCCGAAGAGTCAGTGGAGGAGCAGTGCAGCCGGAGCCCGGGAGGGGAAGTGCCCGGCCGGGGGCGTAGGGTCCGGAGGCATGGGGGCTGCCCGAAGCCCGAGCGCTACCGGCTTCACAGTTTGCCAGGCAGCCTCCAGACCCTGCGACCCCAGCTGGGCACTTCCCCTTCCGGGCTCCAGCTGTGCTGGAGAAGCGCCAGCTGGGGGCACAGGGTCTGGGGGCTGCCCAGCAAACCGTGAAGCCGGTAGCGCTTGGGCAGCCCTTTTCGCTGGGAGGGAGGAGGGGGAGTTAGGGCGGGGACTTTGGGGAAGGGGCGGGAAATTGGGCGGAGTTGGGGCAGGGCCGGGGGTGGGAAAGGGGCAGGGCCAGGGCCCCATGGAGTGTCCTCTTTTTTTATTTTTTAAATATGGTAACCCTACTATTTCCCTATACCCTCCTCCATTTTATGCTGATCTCCTCCCACTGACATAACATAAGTGCGATTAGATGGGGTCAGACCATGGTCCATCTTGCCCAGTATCCTGTCTCTGACAGTGGTTCATACGGGAGCTTCAGAGTGAGTATACATTTTCTATTTTTGGCTTCTAGGATTCAGAGGTTTAGGGTTGCATCCCTGAGCATCTTAGCTAATAGCCATTGATGGATCTATCCTCCACAAACATATCTAGTTCTTTTTTTAACCCATTTATACATTTGGCCATCACAACATCCCTTAGCAATGATTTCCACAGGTTAGTTGTGTGAAGTATTGTTTGTATTAAATCTGCTGCCTACTAATTTCATTGGGTGACCCCTGGTTTTTGTATTGTGTGAAAGGGTAAATAACACTTCTCTATTCACTTTTTCCAAACCATTTTGTAGATCTCTATCATATCCCCTCAACAACACATCTCCCCTCTCTCACAATGCTCCACCTAGCCAGTGCCTCACAAGTGTCCCAGGTCACCAATTTCACTCACCACCACAACTATTTGAGAGACCTATACCGTTCAAGGCCCTTTCACAATGCTGCAGTTACTTCTACCTCCTCTATAATCCCATTCCACCTCACCACAGTTTTTGGATATTACTTGAGTCTTCACCCTACTCCTTGATGAACCTGTAGCCAATTAGTTCTTTTTATCATTTAATTTTATCATCTATTATCTTGGCAAACTCATGTTATTTCAGATGTAATCATTGTTAGCATAGATATAAGTAGGATAAGATCATAGGAGTATAATATTGACAAGTATTGAGGATCAGGGCCGGCTCCAGGGTTTTGGCCGCCCCAAGCAGCCAAAAAAAAAAAAAAGCTGCGATCGCAATCTGCGGCGGCAATTCGGCGGGAGGTCCTTCGCTCTGAGCCGGAGTGAGGGACCGTCCACAGAATTGCCGCCGAATAGATGGACGTGCCACCCCCCTCCGGGGTGGCCGCCCCAAGTACCTGCTTGACAAGCTGGTGCCTGGAGCCGGCCCTGTTGAGGAGTGATGAGTGTGTATTAGGTATATGAGTAAGGCTATAATGCAAGGCCTACAGGCTAAGGCCTCTAATATTTTAGTTTAAGCTATACTAGGCCTCAGGCTTAATGAGGCTTGACATAAGTAGATGACCCAAGAATAGTCCTGTGCCACTAAAGTTACTGGATTTCTGTAAAGAATGTGCCAATAGGTGATGTTCCAGGAAAATATGATACAGTGTACCTGTCTAGATTACAAGGCACTTGACTGTAACATCATGGAAATTTCTGCTTATACTGCAGGTTACCATGGAAATGTGTGTGTATAAATGCTAATAAGAATAAGGGAAACTAAGAGAACAGCCTAGGAAAAGTGGGGCACCCCAAAATTTATGGAGTGTGGAAGTACAGATAAGGAAGGGAAGGCTGGAACCCTCATGCATGTGCATAAGGTGCTAGCCATGCATAATAGGCTAAAAAAGGTTCCCTAGTAGGGATAGGATGGGAAGACCCTTTTATTGATGACCACCCACTGAGAGATCCATCAGACTATTATATCTTTGGGTATGTGAGTACAGTATGAATACTGCTTTGGCTTGTGCATAGGCTCTCTCGGGTTTTGAATACCTATGTGCAAATGTAATCTTAATCATCTGCTTAGTAAAACTTATAGTACAAACAAGACTTCTTACTTGTGACTCTGTTTGTGGTTACTGTTCTCATTCTTCATGTACTCCTAGAGTCTTTCAACCTAAGAATATTGCTCTGGGTAACTTTCTCCCTGTTGGTCTTTAAACTGTAGCAACACAGGAGCCAGACTTACTCACGCCCTAGGGACACTGGTTTAACCCAGAACTATCAATTCAATTTTGAATAGCAGCTACGAACCTATATAGACCGGCCACACCTTGGCTAGCCTAAATAGGCCTTAGACTTGCTGTGGAGCAGAGTGCTTGAGGGAACTTTTGTTCCTGTGCTCCAGCTGTCCAGCTCTGCTCCCTTATTCACTCCCTTTCATACTCCAAATAATTACAAAGTGTGAGCTATAGAGGGAGAAGTTGTGAGAAAACCATAAAACACACAGAGGTGCCAGTCACAGCCTCATTTTTAAGGTTACATCTAGAGTTCCTTTATATTCATATTTTGAACCTCTCCCCTATCAGGATCCCAACAAGGGCAGACAGGGACAATGCTCAGAGCAGGGGCAAACCTGAGGCTAGGAATAACTGAGGAGCTTGTAGTCAGGTTCAGGCCAGGGTCAATATCAAGGATCAGAGTCCGAGTCAGGTTTCAAGGTCCAAGTCAGGAGGTGAAGTCCAAGTCAAGCCAGGGATTTAAGAGCAAGGAACAGGCACAGCAGCTACAGAAGATCCACACTGTTGCCTGGACACTTCCTGGAAGGCCTCTTGGGTTTATATAGGGCAGGGAGCCAATCAGGAGCAATGGGGCTGCTGTCTGTCAGACCCTTGAGGTGGAATGTCCACAGCAGGTCATGGGAAGTGGAGCACATGTTGGTTACAGCTGCTAGGTGACAGCCTGGTGATTTCTGCTGCCTGTATTTCTTGTTCCCGGTTTCTCACCAGAAGGCTAAATGCCGCTCGAGGTGAGCATCCCTTTGTGGCTTCATTGGACTGGGCTTCATGTAAACAAGATGAGCTAAGGAAAGGAGAACAAGTGGACATCTTCCTGATCCTACACCTCTGTATGTGAATTGCTGCTATGGCAGATGGCTGAATTAGAGGGCTTTTAAAGAACCAGCCACCATTTTACCCTCAGCTTTACGATAGATCTAGCATAATGCAGCTTTCCAGCCCCCACTTTGCAGGCTGCCAGGCACTTCCCCCCCCATCTAGTAGAGATCCACCCCAGGTTCATACAACAGTGGGGGGTATGGATCAGTGTTCATGTCGCACTCCCCATCAGTACCTGGCCCGGGGTGGGGAAGCTAATGATCCAACCAGCAGACCAAATTCGGTGATGAATCCTGGTGGCATGCCACCTGAGGCATGTTGCGCATGCACTGAAAAGAAGATACAACAGTGACTTGGTTGAAATGAGTTAGTCTAAATTTAGCCACTCTGGAACAAGTGTCCATATCACAAAAACCAATATCACAAAATTGATAATGCTTCATAATTTTCTAATTAAATACATATTTCTTCCTTACATGTTAACATTAAAGATATGTAACCAGCTGCAGTCAACATAATGCAATGCAATGAAGATGAACCCATTGGCAATGGACAATATGACTTCTAGTTGTCTTCAAACCTTAAACAAAAAACAAACAAAAACAAAAAAGAGAAAATGGAGGCCATCTTTTTGTTCTGTTTGTACAGCACCTAGCACCAGGGGGTCCTGGTTGGGCCCCTAGTTCTCACTATAATAAAATAATATAATTAATGAATTCTTTACTGTGTGTTGAATGATGGCTATAAGTTCTAAATTATGAAGGAAATTTATTCTTTGCTTACCCACCAAGCAGAGACAAATCAGGGCCATTTTTAGGAATTTGGGAGGATTTACTATGGTTCTTCCTGGGAGGACCCCATCTTTCAATCTCTGCTTTCTTCTTCTTTCTTCAGAATCGCCTTAACCCTCCAGTGGTGGGGTGGACTAGCCCTGAGGTCCCCTGCTGGATACCAACAGGCCCTGCCACACCACTCCCCAGAAAAGGGCAGTAGAGAGGTCCTTCAAGTGGCATACAGCAGCGGTGTGGGAAGCAACCAATTGGGGCCCACCAGGCTAGTATAAGAAGAGCTGCAGGGCCAAAGTGAGACTGGTTCCTTGCTAGAGTTGAAGGAGTGTGGATGCTGTGTGGCTGGCTGAGGGAGTTGCAGGACCTTGGATGAGGTAGTGCTGCCAGAAGCTGGGGAGAGCAAGAAGGAGCCCTGAGCTGGTTGCAGGGACTCCATCAGGACAAGGCCCTGAGGTAAGAGTGAAGATGGTGCAGGGCCATAGGGAAGTGGTCCACGAAATTAGAGCAGCAGTGTGACTTAGATAAAGGAACACAGTGACAGCTACTATCTACAGGGTCCCTGGGCAGTGAGGGAAGTAGGGGAAATGTTCTGGGCATTGATGCACCCTGGAAGGGGGAAACTAAACTCTTTAAAGGCCCAACTGAAGAGCTGGGGCCAGAAAGGCCTTGAGAGGGTGAAGACATTTCCTCCAGGTAAGGAGCCCTGGGGCACTGCTCTATTCCAGAGCAGGGACAAACTGAGAGACATTACAGGGCACAGAGAGTCCCCTGTTGGACTTGCACCCTGAAAGGGGTTTCCTTGTCTTATCTCACAGACTGTATGAGTTGGCTGGAGGGCTGAGTCAGCAAAGACCTACCACAAACAGGTAGAGAGTTCAGGCACATGCACTTGGCCAGCGGGTGCTTGTGAGAGGTGAGTGCAATCCTGTTACACCTGCCTACCCACATTTTCTTTGTTAGAGACTAACCTGTAAATGTACCCATCCACTAGCAGATCTGGTAGCCTACCTCTCCCCATGACAGGCACTGTGAATCTGACACTACATTTAGTAGAGCAAGCATACCGCTCTTAATACTATGTATATTTTATTTGGAATTGTCCCACAAAGTAAAGCCCAAGTCCTGCAACTCGGGCTGGAGTCCAGCGCCTGTGCTCCAGCCTGAGCATTTATAATGCAATTTTATGGCCCTGCAGCCCAAGCCCCGTGAGCCCAAGTCAGCTGACCCAGGCTAGCTGCAGGTGTTTTATTGACTGGGGTATGTCTACACTACATTCAGCAACCTTGGGGACCTTTTGGTAACCCATGTTTTGAGGACTGCAAAGATCGCTACACAAATTTGTGTAATCTTTAGAAAAAACACATTTTCCATAAAAACAGATGTATGCTTTTTTCACAGAACTCACTTACACACACACTCATTTATGAATCTACTAGGCAATGGAAATGTACCTCCTTGTGTGTGAATAAAGCCCCAACAGTCTACTAATAGTGCTAACACACTGACATCATTCTACAAACATTTTCACATAATACAATCTCTGAAAACCTTTGTTTCCACTTAGGTCAAATTACTTGGAAAAAATCACACTTTTCCCATTAAAAATTATTTTCCCTTTATGCAGTTTCCAAGTACTCCACCCCACCTACCTCGAGTTCAAATTGGCTTGCTTCACTTCTCTGGATCCAGCAATCAGAACATATGCAGCTCCTTAGTGCTCAGGGCAGGTGGGGAGCAGAACAGAAGCAATCAATATACACTACAAATATTAAACTAACAGTCCAATTGTTTAAGTACTTTCTGCTTTGGCAGTAGTCTGCAGCCAGTAGGAGTAACAAAGTTCCATGCCATGGTGAATAAATAGTTCATGTCAATTTACAAACACTTTTATTCTTCGAATTTACATGGGGATTTAAATGTAAATTCAAATGACTCTAATGAAGGGTCCTTTTCAGATAACTAAACATTTCCAGCGCTCCAGAACTAGTTCTGTAAGGGCCAGATTTTCACCGACAGATTCTGGGTGCATTGTGCTGTTCTGGCACACAAAGCAGCCATTAAGCCAGCTTAAATGGCCTGTTAAACCAGATTTATGGCCTATTTGTATCACTTTAGTGGCACAAAGTAGCTGGAGTATACTGGTTCTGTCCACAAACCTTAATTATTAGTTCATTTAATATTGCGGAATTTTTGTAAAATACTGTGAAGATGAAGAGCTAAGTAATTGCTATATATCATTTGTTAATTATTATGGGTATATTTTCAGGCCTTCTGTGGATGCATGTTGCATCTGGATTTTGTGCCCAAAACTGAGCTGCAGGAGCAAATCTACTCACTTGCATCTCTCTACTTGACTGTGGATGGAAATCATAAGAGATGCAGGAACTCAAATATGCACGTGGAGTTTTCAATAGGCACAAATTTTGTGGGAGCAAATTACACACACACACACACACACGCACACTCACTCAAAAGAGTCAGGATTTAACCCTTCTGAAAAAGGCCCTCTACATTTCTAAAACTTGCCTTATTCTTGGGAAGAACTCCTGGTCCTGAGATTAAAAGTATTTTCTAAAAAAATTCAGACAGTGACTTTAATCTCACATTTTCTATGAAATTTGTGCGGTTACGCTTTTGTGCTTGATTTGCTTCCTGAATTACTGAGCAAAGCTGATATTTCATACATGAAAAGGTAAAGATCAAGCACCATATTCATCATGTGGGCCTATGGCTCTTAGATTTTCTATTAAACTTTTATAATCTTTCTATGTAATATATGCCTTATGTCTGGATAAAATATTCCCCACTATTTTCAATTATATTCTGAAAGGTTTTTATTAAAATATAAAATAATAATAATAATATCTAGCTTTTGTATAGCACTGTTCATCAGATCTTAAACACTTTACTAAGGAAATAAACATCAATATCCCCATTTTACAGATGGGAAAACTGAGGCTCATAGAAGTGAAATGATTTGCCCCTAGTCACTGTCGCAGGGCAAGTGTGCCCCATCCCCTCTTGGGGTGGGGGCAAAGTAAATACTTCCCTGCAGTCACGTCCTTACGACCACCCTCTGTCTTGGGGTGGTGCTTGCTCACATGCGCACTCTCTCTCTCTCTTTCTCTCAAAGTTGTGTGGCCAATGGCCAGAGTCAGGGTGACAGCACCTTCCCACAAGGCAGTGGGGACCAATGGCCAGAGTCAGTATAGTGACCCCCTCTATGGGGGCTGCGTGGCCTAGTGATCACAGCCAGTATGATTTCCCAGTTCGGGAGGGCTGTATAGCCTAGCAGTCAGAGTCAATTACAGCAGCCCTTGCATTCAGGACAGCACAGCCTGGCATCCAAAGTCAATATAACAGCATCCAGACTCAGGGCAGTGTGGCCTGTGTAGGGGGGCCTTGTGGGGGCAGTAGCAGCCTGGGTAGGGGGGCCCAGGCCCACCAACTCCACCAGGCCCTGACCCAGGGCCATAACAGTGGTGGAGTTGTCTGCTACTGGGTCAGCAGGGAATCCCACCGAAACACGCTGACCTCACTCAGATGGGAGATACCACTAGCTCACCCTCCCTGGGTCACTTTCTACCATGTTACCCCATGGACTATGGCTTCAGGAATTGGGGTTTCTGGGCTCCTCAGCACGGATGATTCCCTGGGACTCTCAGGATCTCTGGCTTCCCCAGGCAGGGGCTGGGATGGCTCTTCAGCTGGAGCCTCCTCCAGCAGTCAGCCCTGAATGAGCTGAGCTGTTCTGCTCCCTTTTATACCTAGTCTCCAGCTGGAGCATGCCCAGTAGGGCCGCAGGGACATGGCCTCCTGGGCTCAGAGAGTGGCATTAACTCTTACAGTACCAGTGCAGGGCAAGTGCCCTCCGTCACAGTCACCAGCCAAGGGAGACCCAGGAATAGAATCCAGGTCTCCTCCATCCCAGTCCAGCACCCCATCCACTAGGCAACACTGCCTCCATAAAAGTAGAATAAAATTATTTGTATAAAGTTATACAGTCCTGGAGGGCATGATACCCCTCTGAAATGGGTCTTGTTTCATTTCCCTCTCAGATTAAAAGAGCGAGAGTTGAGGCCACACCACTTGCATTTTTTCTTTAGCAAAATTTCACAGAAATAATTTTATTCAATGGAGTAAAATAAAAATATCAAATTTTGCCTGGTTCTACCCACTCTTACATTTTACATGTACAGAGCTGAATAGATTGGCAGTTTGATCAGTCTCCTTCTGTGGTAAATTGAACATCTAAATAGCCTCTCAAGGATCACATACGTATTTTCCAGGTTTTCTTTCATAGTTCCAAAATCTTTAAATCGGAATATTTACCTCCTCCTTCAGATTCTTCTTAGTAAATATTTGTTATGGTAGTGCCCAAAGACTCCATTAGGCGCCCATGCTGGGCACTATACAAACTTAGAAAAGAGACAATCCTTGACCATAAGGGGTTGAAATCTAAAGACACAAATTATATATACATTGGGAAAAGTTACCACTTTGTGCATGACCACCCAGTTTGTACAACCTCTACTGTCTGTTACCTAGAAGTCAGAGGCAGTGCCTTTTGGGTTTGGCCCCATGGCTCACTTTTTGTGGCAACTTCCCACCCTGCAAAACTTTCTCCTTGATCATTTCGGTCACTCTCCAAATATGAATATGACAAGGAACTAAAGCTTTGAATGGATTTTTACATTCAGAAAGCAATAGCTCTGTCTCAGCTCTTTGAGGAGAGTTGACCTAGAGGTTTTGCAGTTTGAGGGGAAAGGAAGTTTTGCTTCATTAAGGACTCTGTAAAACGGTAAGAACTGCATGACTTGGCCTAGCATTAACAGGATTTCCTCCCATGACGTCTGAGCAGTTGCTTAGGAACTATTCAGTAGGATTCTTTTCCTAGTACTGAATATGAAGCTTTCCAGTTGTTCTTACTTAAAGACATGTATCATTGTTAACTTGACAAATAACTCAAGCTATTGCTGTCTATTCTGGAATCTTTATTAATTTACTTTGGACAAGCTGTTGCAAGGGAGAAACAATCTTTTTGGCTACAAATGGAAAATAACTCTGAGCTCTTTAATTTAAACAAGTGTTAGAAAATGTTGGAAAATCTCATACTTATATTATCAGGCCAAGAGTAGTCTTAGATCTTGCTTTTGTTGTATATCTGGTGAAATTATATCCCCACTGAAATCAATGGGATTTTGTCCACAGACTTCTATGGGGCTAGGATTTCACGTATACTATACATTAGAGGGGGGAAGTCCAAAATCATACTTCTAGTGGAAAGCAGGTCTCAGATTTACCTGTGAAGAAGCAATTGACTCTATAAAACACAGTACTTCCCTAACACAACTTCACCACTCACCAACACATTTAAGAATTAGATAGTAACAATCCAGCTCCATTATGCTGCTGCCTTGGAAATCAACTGTTTGCATAATTTGGCTATTTGCAAATAAAATTGGGTCCAAATGCTGTTTTATCACGTGCAATCACTCCAGTTAAGCGTATACTTGGAAAATGCACAAGATTTCATCTATTTATCAGTTTCTTTTGAAACAGCTGTTAGTATCTGCACTAAAAAGTAAAATGCACAATGTCATTGGGATGTATTGAAAACATGCTTATATAAAGACATAAAACCCATTATTGCAATGGGGAGGACAATCTGCAAAACATCAAAGGCAAGATTCAGCTTGATTTTTGTTGGCTTCTGGCAATCTTACCCAAGATGCCATGCCGCAGTGATAGATAATCCACCAAGAGGACATTGCAGCAGTGCAAAACAGCTGCAACCTCCCCATGTGTTAGGGGCCATTAGGTAGCCAACACTTGCTATGAAGGGGGCCCAGCCAGTATGGCTGACAGATGCTCTGTTTCAGAGCATCTGGGGCTCCCATCATTCATGCTTTTGGACAAAAACTTATCAGGTTACCCCCAGGGAGAGAAGAACAATGTTTCTTTCAGCTCCAGGGAGCACAAAGGAAATATGGCTACCCTAGCCACCTCTTTTAGATGCTTCTTACCACCACTCCAAGTAAGCCAGCTTTGGAAGAGGGGGTAGGGCCAAGGACATGCTCCATCCCCCTTTCTGCCCTTGATTGGAAGGTTAACGGTACTGTGTGTTGGCCATTCAGTCCTTGCTCTCAGGGGAGTACAAGGACTACAATTGTATTTGGCTGCTCTGATGGGACAGAAGAGGAGAGAGCATTGCATCTTCTCCCAACCACCTTTCTCCTCCACCCCTTGTGTTCTTGTGCTGTGGCTGGGTTTGCTTTGGTCCTAAAATAGCATTTATTTTATCACAAAATACAACTTTTTGTGTTAAGATATTTTCCTATTCCCTTAATGTTAACTCATGTTAAACAAGTTTGACTGTGCTAAGACAAATTGCTAAGGCCCAAATTCTGCCCTCAGTTACTTCGACACAATTCCATTGGTTTTGGTGTAATGGGCAGTACAATAGGTTATTTGCATGAGTACAAGTGTAGGCAAAATTTATCCTCAAGCTTTAGGGCCCAATCCTGCTTCTCTGGAATTCAGTAGGCCTGATTTTCCACTTCCCTGCCCATTGTGTAGCATTTTTACCAGTGTAAAGTGGTACCAAATCATCTTACACTATTTGGTTTTCACTTTGCCCAGGTGTAAATGACAACACAAGGTACAAGGCAGAGGAAGATCAGGCCCTATGGGAGTTTTGCCATTGAGTTAATTGGAAACATTCTTGGTCCTGTGATTTGAACCACAATATTTAAAAACTGAGTTTCTATAGTCATTTTTTGCTGTGCTAAAGTAATGACAGGAACCATTTCATTTGGAACCAGCTAGCATTCATGTTTCCAAGATAAATACCTTAAAATAAATTATAATAAAAATATGGTAGACTAGGTTGTCATTAGTTAGGGTACCAATAGTAGATGGATTATTTTGAAATTCCATTCATTTTTTTAATTCTCTGTTGGTCCCAGTCCATGAGGCAAAAATATTTCAACAGATAATGAAAACAGACATATGTGAAGGAAGAATTAAATTCATCAATTGCAAGACTTGGCCTTAAACACCACTTTGCTGCACTGAGCTATACAGGCTGGCAAATGAAAGCACTAGAGGTGTGACATTAGAAGGGTCACCACATGAAGCTCAAGATTTTCTGCAGTGCATACTGCAAAATATAGAGAGGTCTATGAGAAAAATGATTACTGGACTGTGGGTGAAAGAAGACAGTCACTCAGGAGACAGAACCAACCACAGTGTCCCATTGTCAGACAGGTTCTTGGAAGACAGGTGCATAAGAGTATGTGCATCATGGAGCATGGTAAAGAACAGAAGCAACCTGGTATGCCATGCAGTACACTTGTATCTACATCAAGGGAAAGAAAACAGGACTTAGGAACCCAGACTTTCACTACGACTATCTGTCTCCTTTAGAGCCTGATCCCTGTGTAACCTTCCTCTATATCTCCCCTGGTGCTGTGAGAATATGGCTAGTTGGTTCTGGACAGCTTGGAGCTATGCAGGAATGCTCCTTCTTTCTGACTGCTATGCTTGAATAAACATGTCCCTTTTAATCGCTAACTCTAGATCTCGAGTGTATTTGTTTCCCTGTTAAAACAATAGTGATGGGTATGACAATACTGCCAACACCTAGTATTCAAAAATCATGAGGTAAGCCCCCCAATTCATGATTGGTTTAAAAACATGGGATTAAAAAATAGGTTCTTTTTATTTGTTCTCTGCGTTCTGAGCCTTTAGAGTGTACATTTTCAAACTTTTATCAGCAATCATGAAGTCTAGACATGTACTTTTGTAAAATGAAACTGGGAGCGGGTGGTCTCATGAAATCCAACTACACCTCTACCCCAATACAACGCGACCCAATATAACACGAATTCGGATATAATGCGGTAAAGCAGCACTCCGGGGGGGTAGGGGGGCTGCACACTCTGGCGGATCAAAGCCAGTTCAATAGAACATGGTTTCACCTATAACGCGGTAAGATTTTTTTGGCTCCCGAGGACAGCGTTATATCGTGGTAGAGGTATATTGCAAGACTCAGGATCAAATCATGAGTTGGTAACACTGGAATAATGGTGACATTGCTGCCACTGTTCACAATCCTTTATCTTAGCTATTTTCTATTTGGATTGAAAGGTTAAAGAATTGATCTGCATAAGTAGAAAATAAAACAGATTGTTGGGTTGTTCACCTTATCTATTATACGAGTTTATAGAAATACATGTTTGAAAGAGAGAGAATGGAATTGTAGGATTCCTGGATTCTAACAGGGGCATAACATTTCAAAATGTATGTTGTGCTGAATGCACTTCTGAAAAGCTGTTTGTTTGGGGCGGGGGTTATACTAACATGGACATCTTTTAGAAGATAAGGTCATGTTATATTCCTACAATTGATCTGTTAAGTACTTGTTACTATTAAATGCCATATTCAACAGTTGTGCCAAACACATGAGCTAATAAGTTACAAACTTTATTTTGAGCTGCTTGATTTAGAATCAATATTTTTGACACCCAATACAAAGTTACAGCAGAGCAACTTCCAAGTTTAAGGTCTCTTACTGTGTGTGTAATCTCACCTTAACCACTTGCATATGACATGAAACTGCCACCAGTTGCTGCTATAGCAGAGATTTTGTGGAGAAGTTGATGGTGGTTGGCTTTCTCCACCAGCTCAGATACAGCAGGATTCCTGAGAGAGGAGAAAAGCCTGCAGTTATTAGTTGGCAAAACAGTAAAATGTCATGGGGAAAAACCTTACGTTTCTATAGAAATGAATAGGTAAGGACATTCCTGATGAGAAATCTTGAATGCTACCAAGTTGTAATAATTTCCACATGGATAAATACCTGTGCAGAGTTCTATTGCCTTCAGGGTTGGTCCCTGCAGGTAGCATTTATACCAGTGTAAAGTGCCTGCCCATGTAGAGCTTATTGAAGAATTGGGGCCAAAAAGATCAGTCACCAGTAGGCATACTTTTTGCAAGAGACTATTCAAGGAGACCTCTACCTCCGCAACTGATGACCAATAGAGTAAATCTAAGTCACTAAAGAGTCATTAAATCAGAAAGGTAATACAGTCCCTAGCTCGGAGAGTGATTCTAGCTCATTACATGCATGGTATACTTATACAAAACCACTATACTACAACTACACTAATACAAAATTTAAATGGTATCAGTCTATAAATACCTACATAGAGAACTAATATTTGATAATGAGCTTTTCAATCTAGCAGAAAAAGGTATAAGACAATTCAATGGCTGGAAAATGAAGCTAGACACTGGCATAATTCTCCACTGGAATAATTTCCCAAAGGTCATGGTGGATTCTCCATCACTGTCTATTTTAAAATGAACATTGGATGCTTTTTGAAAATATATGCTCTAGGAATTATTTTGGGGAAGTTCTATGACCCGTGTTATACAAGAGATCAGACTAGATGATTGCCATGGTCCCTTATGGCCGTGGAATCTATGAATCAGGTCAAGATTGGGGGGGTCATGTGGTTGGCACTATGGTGCTCAATCAAAATTCTTGCTTTGGGGATGTAGTATTATCTAAAGTCTAAAGCTGGAGCTTGGGAGTCAACTGATGAGTTGTGCCATTTACATGTTGAGTAACCTTAGACAGTCTCCCTGTGTCTGTTTACCCATCTGTATAATAGGTGTAATAATACTTGCTTCTCGGGGAGAAGGTTTAATTAATTAACGTTTGTAAAGTGCTTTGAGTGTAGATGAAAGGCGCTATATGTAGGCAAAATATTATTTGTACTAACTGTAGCCTGTCAATGAAACTAGTGAATTTCAATAAGGAACATTTAAAAATGTCCTTCCATCTCCATGTGACTCTTTAAGGTTGCTCAGACAGCATTCAGAGTGTACACAAAACAATTCACCCTGGCTTTTAATACCATTATGGCTATTCTGTGTCCTCCTTTTAGTGTGCATATGGGACAGGGACTGTCACTTATTTTATGTTTGTACAGCACCCAGCACAATGAGGATCCAAAGTGGTTGAGACTCCCAAGCATTACCCCCAATGTAACTATTTAATGATAATAATATTAATAGTAAAAATTAATTTCCAAAGTGCTGCTTATGGTGGACAGTTTCTGGTCTTCATTACACTGATTTAAATACATTAAATCAGTGGAGTTACTGAAGATTTACACCAATGTATCTGAAAACAGCATAGTCTGGGGAACAGTACTCACAACTTTCTGCTCCAAAACCATGGTTCCCTACCACTTGAACTAAAGGAAAATTTTCATTAACCATGATTACCATAGGCCTTGTATTTAGGGCTAATAAAGGCAATGCAAAATTAAGTTTCTAATCATAACTTTTAAATGTACTTCATTCTGGGGGAAGTCATTCACTTTAGTCCCAATGTTACTTACATTCCATGCAAACTTGATGTCCTCTCACATTGCTGAAAAGTATTTGAATAGGAAATAAAGAATTATAAAACTGAGATTACAGAAAGTTATTTGCCGTAGAGGAACAACTCCCACAGGATTTTAAGTTTCCTTCATAAAAAAATTATTCATCACACAATTGGGTTTTGGAAGGTGGAGAAGTAGGTTTCTAATTTGAACCATACATTCATCCCCAGCAATCCTGAGTGAAGCTGATCAGATAGTCAGATGAATTTTGCCTAGTTTCATGTTTCATTATGAAAGTTTTGCAAAATTGTACTTATATCCACTTTGTAGACCAGTCTCTAAAGGATAAGACAGTCCTTCAGTTGAGCAGATGCAGTTCCATCCATTAAAGAACTACACACAAATACACCTACTTACCTTTACATAGATGTAGGTTCCACATTATTTTTATGTATAATCTTTTCCCTTCCTAACATCTGGGAAAATGGCCTCTTCCAAGCTGATGATTGGTAGGTTCACACCTATAGTTGGAAGGCTGGTATGTCTGAGCAGCAGACCTTGCCTGAGCTGTCAGCTGGTTTCCCTGACCTACTATACTACCAACTCTCTGCAGTAAACTATTACAATTTCATTAATTCTGTCAAGATCAAAAATTTGACATTTTCACTGGCACATGCAACTTTTCTCAATGAAAGTTGCCAAAAATCCTTTCTGGAACAAACCAGAAATATTCACACACTCCCCACAAGTGATAATTCTCATTTTTGCAGTATAATTAGCATTTTTCTGGTATTATGGTCATATTTTGTACTCAAAACAACTTTCATGTTCATGAAAAATAGACAAAAAAGATATTAAAGACCAATGATTGAGACTTTCAAAAATGTCTTGGAGATTTAGAGTTGTAGCCACGTTGGTCCCAGAATATTAGAAAGACAAGGTGGGTGAAGTAATATCTTTTATTGGACCCACTTCTTTTAGTGAGAGAGACAAGCCTTTGAGCATACACAGAGCTCTTCTTCAGGAATGTACTTAGTGTCACAGCTAAATACAGGGTGGAACAGATTGTTTAGCACAAGTAGTTAACAATCTGTTCTACCTTGTATTTAGCTGTGACACTGAGTAAGTTACCCAGACCTGAAGAGCTCTGTATGAGCTAGAAAGCTTGTCTCTCACCAACAGAAGTTGGTTCAATAAAATATATTACCTCACCTATATTTGTTTCTGTAGGAGATTTAGACACAGATTTTCATTAAATTAATCAAACCCATTAAAAGTAATGGAAGATATGTTTAAATCCCATGTTTAGAAAAATCTCAATTACCATGTTTGTCTTTCTGCAACACCAGCAAACTAGGATTTTTCATTAATAATTGGAGATTAGAGCAACAAACTCCAGATATGGATTTCAAACTCACTAATACTGGAAGACCATTGGATTGGCCCATTGGTGAAATCAACTTTGTGTCTAGTTTGGATTCTGAAGGCTCCCACAAGATCAAAGGTGATAAGAAACAGGGTTTTGACTTTGACCCATTTCTTCTAGTATTATCCTAATGTTCTACAAAACTGGGGAAAGACAGAAAGAAAATGCTGGGGTCCAGTTAATAAATTTATAACATACAAAATAATGGACACAATATAAGAACACAAAGAGGATGATGATTACTAGCCCTAATTTAAACTTAAAAAAAATTACTGGTAGCGTCTCACAGAGATTTAGTTAATTTTTAAGACAACCTCTGGCTGCATAATCAGATGCTTTGTGAAATTTCTAATGCCTATTCTTTCAGGCAGTGTCTTGAAGAAGAACCTTAGCTTGAGACTCAAACCCCTTATTAGACTATATACAGCAGGGGTCTGCAACCTATGGCACGCGTATCAAGGACGGCACGCGAGCTGATTTTTAATGGCATGCTGCTGCCTGCCGGAGTCCCGGCAGGCAGCAGCGTGTCATTAAAAATCTTGCCCAGCCCGGCCCGCTCTTCTCCGCCCTCTGCTTCCCCCCCCCCCGCCCCCGCGGGGGCAGGGAGCAGAAGCATAGGCGTGTGCACGGGGCAGGCAGGGGACAGGGAGCAGGGTGGGTTGGATAGGGGGTGGGATCCCGGGCAGGGTGGTTAGAGGGCAGGCAGGGGACAGGGAGCAGGGTGGGTTGGATAGGGGGTGGGATCCCGGGCAGGGTGGTTAGGGGCAGGGGGTCTCTGGAGGGGGCAGTAAGGGAGCAGGGGGGGTTGGATGGGGCATGGGAGTCCCAGGGTCTGTCAGGGGGAGGAGGGTGGATAGGGGTCAGGGCAGTCAGGGGACAGGGAGCAAGGAGGGTCCTGTGGGGCAGTTAGGGTGGGGGGGTCTCTGGAGGGGGTGGTCAGGAGACAAGGAGCTGGGGGGTGGTTGGATGAGTCAGGAGTTTGGGGGGGGCTGTCAGAAGGCAGGGGTGTGGAGAGGGGTTGGGGCAGGCAGGGATCGGGGGGTTGTATGGATCAGGAGTTCTGGGGGTCCTGTCAGGGGGCAGAGAGTGGTTGGATAGGCATGGGAGTCCTGGAGGTCTGTCTGGGGGCGGGGGTGTGGTTAAGGGTTGGGGCAGTCAGGGGACAGGTAGGGGGTAGGGTCATAGGGGGGCAGTCAGGGGACAAGGAGCAGGGAGGCTTAGATAGGGGGTGGGATCCTAGGGGGCAGTTAGGGGAAGGGGTCCCAGGAGGGGGTAGTTAGGGGACAAGGAGTGGGGGGTTAGGGGTTGTGAGGGGGGCAGTCAGGGGGCGGGAAGTAGGAGTGAGTGGATGGGGGCAGGGCGGGGCAGGGCTAGGGCATGGCGGGGCTAGGGGAAGGGGGGGTGGAATAGGGGCATATTCCCTCTGGCCTCCTGCCTTGACCCCCTCCACACACCCGTCTGCCCTGACCCCCCTCACACACACACAGCCCTCTGCCCTGAGCCCTGCACACACCCCAGGCCCCTTCCCTGAGCCCTGTACCCCCTCATACACACCCAGCCCTGCTTGACTCCTTCACCCCACCCCACGACCCCAGCCCTGACTCTGGCACCCCCACACATACCCAGCCCCCCCTGCCCTGACACCTGCACCCCCCTCACATGCCCCCAGCCCTCTGCCCTGACTCGTGTACCTCCCACATCCCATGCACCCCCCACATCCCCACCCCCACCCTGAGCACCAAACAGGAGCTCCTGCACGTGCGCACGCGCACGCGCGCACACACACACACACATTCCCACTTGCACCAAATGGGAGCTGCCCAGATAAGTGCCCCACACCCAAACCTCCTGTCCCAACCCTGAGCCCCCTCCCTCATTCTAGCTCCTGGCCAGACCCTTCACCCCCAGCCCTGTGTTCAGTGCACTCCCACCCTCAGCTCAGTGCAGAGAGAGGAAGAGAATGGGCCAGAACCAGAGAGAAGTTAGGTACCCACTGTATGTGGGTAGGACCAGGACCCCAGACCGGCAGTGGGCTGAGCGGGTCCAGCAGCCGGGATTCCGGCTGGCAGGAGCCAGCGGATGGAATCCCTGAGCTGCAGTGGGCTGAGCCGCTCAGCTCACTGCCGGTCTGGGGTCCCGGCCCTACCCACATACAGCCTGGCCACCAGCCCCACACAGCCTGCTGCCGGTCTGGGGTTCTGACTGCTGGACCCTTGCCAGCCGGAGTCCCGGCTGCAAGCCCTGCTCAGCCCGCTGCCAGCCTAGGCGAACAGAACCCCAGACCAGCAGCGGGCTGAGCAGGCCAGCAGTGTAAGATCAACATTTTAATTTAATTTTAAATGAAGCTTCTTAAACATTTTGAAAACCTAGTTTATTTTACAATAAAACACTAGTTTAGTTATATAATATATAGACTTATAGAGAGACTTTCTAAAAAAACATTAAAATGTATTACCAGCACATGAAACCTTAAATTAAAGTGAATAAATGAAGACTCAGCACACCACTTCTGAAAGGTTGCCGACCCCTGCTATACAGGGTGTCCTAGCTTCACTCTATCACTTTGATTAGTCTCTACCAAACTCCTTCTCATTGTAGTCTCCAGTTCTGAACTGAAATGATGCATTGAATGTGCTGGCTCAGTTTCAGAGCAACTGCATTTATATTCCCACTCTGTGGTCCATCAAGGGCACCCACTTTAGATTTCTAGCTCCAAGCCATCACCTCTCTTGGGCAGAGAACTATGTCTCACTCCCTCCTGATGTGGGAATTTAAGGCTGCACAGCTTCCTGCCTTACAATGTGATATCTCCAGCAAGTTAGACAGCCTAAAAAGGTCAGCATCTGTGCTTTGCTTTCTGTACTAAGGCTTTGAAGCATGTAGGTGCCTGTAGTTATAAGTTACCATACAGCTCTCTTGAAGCAAGCATATCTATTTTTATGGCAAAAGTTTTACAGAGAAAACATTAAAACCATAAGAGAACCTATACATATTCTAAAAAGTTCACCAGAAGTCACCAAATACAACCTAAGGGTTCTGGTAGGTTTTAGTCCTTCAAAACCCACAACTGGGTTTTCCCTGTGGTCACAAGTTCATCCATCTTAGATTGAAAACCAGAACGAAAGCTGGAAAGACCAGCTTTTCTTTATACAGCTCTGGTCTTTCATCTTGGACTTCCATAATAGGTAATCAGCAGATAATGGCCATCTCCTCAGGGTGCATCTTCAAAAGGCTGTGTTTTTTGCATAACCAGATATGTGAAATTTGTATTACACACTCCCCAGGGATTCCTCGGGAAATTCACTTAAAACTTATAGTCCCAAAAAGTCCATGTTTATCTGGCACAATTCAATATAGTCTTTTACATTTCTTTATACTTTCCAGGTCTTACATCTGTCCCATCGCCCCCGCAAGGGAAGTTACATACAATCCCAGGCCACCTCAATACATAAACTTAAGTCAATACAGTTGTCCAAGGATATTGTAGGAAACTGCCATATCTGTCATATGTGCATCCATAGATATCCAAATGGCATCTACATGGCAATTTCCTATGGTTTTGCAGGACCCATCTGGAACCATTTATATCACAGGCATTATAAAATAGTGTATTATTATTATTATTATTATTATAAGATTTGGCTAACCAGTTTATTCTACTACTTTTTTTTCTTACAGGAATATGTAAACTGTAGTTCTGAATAAGTGCATTATTCAGTAATCAACTAGCTTTAAGTGAATCATTCATTACCACTCTGCAAACCTGGCATCCCATAAACTGACCTGAACCCTGTTTTGCTTTAAAGGTGATCTCTGGGAACTATTTGTTGAATAGCTCCAGAGTCTGCTGTACATCATTTTTATTCATGAAAAGATAGATATCATATATGTAGCATCTGCACAGCTGGCTGAGTAATGTTTGTTTAAAAATATTATGTTCCAGATAAGTCATAAAGATTTCATCAGCTACTGAAAGAAATAAGAGATACAGTTGCAGCTCCAATAAACTGGTTATAATATTGCCCATTGCATATAATCTATGTGGCAGTGACATAGTGTATAGAGTATACCCACTTCCAAAATTTCCACTACACCCCTGAACTTTAAGATCTACATTCAATCAGTGGGGACAATGTAAACATAGAAAGTAATTCTTTTTAAAAAATATTGAATAAGATCTTAAATTCAATGATTATCAAGGCTGGCTCCAGGAAAAATAACATTAAACAACAGAAGAGCTTGTCTAATGGCCTCTGTTATTTGAATTAACAATGATTTTGGTGTGTTGCTCTCAACTTAAGCAAAAGAACCTTCTAATCTCAAATGCACAGTATGAATCTCAAAAACGTTTGCTACTGCAATTGAGTAGTAGAATAGGTTGAGACAAGTCTATGCACTACCACAGCATATATTTGCAACTAGTTATGTAGTAGTGGAAATTCTGTGCACCAGAATGTTTGACATTAAATGGTCCCCTTGTTGGCAGTTCAGTAAAGTAGTCAAAGATTGACTGGGCAAGGAGACTGAACTGTATTGTAAGTTGTGAGCAAATGGTGCAGCAATTTGTCAAAGTTTGCAATACCTACCACTCGTTATCCATGCGCTTTACTTATTCTGTGCCAAATGGAAGTTCCATGTGAGTAAGGCAAGCAAGATTTGGATTATCATAAATAAACACAGGACTTCAGCATCTAACATTTCTATAAATCTAGCAAACCTCTTTTCAAGAGAATTCAATTTTTTAGAATTATTTTTTAAATTTTCCTTTTATACCCTTTATTTATTATTTTATACCCTAAAAATTATTCGAAACCCAGGCATCTGATTTTACTTTATGGCTCAAATTTGCTTGGCCATTGTTCTTGTCGTACAGATGAGATTTGATTTTGGGGGGTGCAGGGAATAATAGGTAAGACAGAGTGCTGCAGCGAGCATAAATTTAACTTTGCAGAATGTCTGTGCTTGCAATCAGCAGTCTAAGGAGTTCTGCTATGATCATCAGGAGATGATGTCTATCAATCAGTCTTTAAATACTCCCTGTTAGGAACTGTTGCTGAGGATGTAATTGAAACTACAATTCCCACTAGTCTGTTCTTATTCTATTTTGTAGCCAAAGTAGAAATAAGGGAAGTTCTCTAGCTTTCCAATCCATTAAGTGGCATGGATCAAAAGGATTAGTACTGTGGCCCTAAAAGGGTTTTTTTTGAGCTATAACTGAAACTACCATTTTTGCAAGGCATCATTCAGGACACTAATCAAGTCCTGATTAGTGTTGATTTCAAAATATACTTTCAGATGTCATCCATAAAAATGGAGAGACAATTTGTTTCTAAGTGGTTTACCTTCAGAATCAACAGGACTCTGTATTTACAATGAAAGTATGCAAAATTCATTATATTACTCTCCCTGCTCAGATTTTCCAGAGAACAGGCATTATTTTTATGATTCACTGAATGGAGTGACACAATAAATTACCCTGACTTATACTCCATCAGAACCTATGATGATCCGGCCACGGCTGTTGCCCTTTCTCATTATGCACTGTCATATACTCCCTTGTCTAGCAATGAAATAATGGAGCGTTCCCAAACACCAGCAGGAGAGCTCTATTCCCCTCATGTATCTTGTTCTCACCCTGGGAACTTCTCCATTCCAGACTCACTGTACAGTTCCCCTTATGGATGGCTTCCATTCTAGTGCTTTATCTATGATGTCCCATGATATCTCATTCCTCATATTAGATATGCTCTTTGGAGACAAGCACCAAAACAATAAATCATGGTTAGGTTATTTTTAGGCCCCATTTCCAAAACCATGTTGCAAGTATTTCTGAAGAACCTGCACAAGGAACTGATTGTGTGCATGCACAAATAAATGACACAATTCAATGGTTTAATACTATCTGCCAAGTTAAACTACTGCAGAGCAGCTGTGTACATTTAAAATGATTCCTGGCACTACTGAAGAATCCATAAATCAGCAGTAACATACTTTCTTCCAATTAAGAGAGTTAAAGGGAAAAAAACAAGAAATTAATGTGTCTAGGAGGTGAATGACATCTCTATACATTTATAAATGTAAATAAAATAAAAAATAAGTAACTCTTACTCTCTGTAATATTACAGTTATAGCTCTTAAAAATGTTAATTTTTGCCAGCATTCCAAAAGTTTTGTTATTGGCAAACTTTTAAGCCTGCCAGGGAGGTTCTTCTAAACATATTGAATAGACCCTTCAACCAAAATATAAACACTTTCGGTTGCTTGAAATATTGCTGCCCAAATAATTTCTACCTAGTCCCTCTCTCCTGCCATTGTGATGAAACTGTCATGTGAATGAGAGTAAGTCTTTTTGAAGTTAGCTTGAAAGTAACCATGACATCAGATATTGCTTTAAAGAACCACATTACATATTTCCAGCTTCTAACCCACTGTCTGCCACCTTCTCAAATCTACACCAAAATCTGTTGGATAGTTGTCATTTTTTTCCCACTTCAAGTTCATGACCTCTCTTTTGAGATGCTAACTATAATAGGAACATTGTATGTTACATGTGCATAGCAGAGATACTGATGTACACACTGACAAATTAAGAAATGGCCCAGATCAGCAAACTTCATGGATGTGGGTAATTCCATTGACATCTCTAGTGGGCACCTGCCAGTTTTTGCTGTTTCTGATGCCTCTGCCTGTTCACTCCATATACAACATAAGCTACAGAGTAAGGTTTTTTTCTACTCACATCTTTGTTCAGTCATTCATTCATGTCATTCCACATGTCTAACCTGGCATTAGCTTGTCTGCTAATTGCAATTTCCAGCTTTTTGACACACTGCTAAGATATTTTCTATTTTCCTGACAATATTTTCTGCCCTTTAACATTCTTTTGTTTTATATTTTCCATGACTTCCTTAAGTCTGCAATAAAATAGTTATTTGCATGTTCAAAATGCATTTTATTCACTAATTAAATTTCACAGCACCCCTGCTTCAGGTGTACCACTGTACTGTGTTCACACTCCCTGCAACTGTAACTAAGTCTGTGGAATATTTCATTTGTCTGACAATTCCTGACAGCTCCCTGGAGCAGCTGGGTGAAGTCTGTGGTATATAATGTATATTTGCTCATATCCCCTTGCACCACTACCAACTGTGTTGAAAGGGTCCAGCCTTATGAGGATTCATGCATATGCCATGAGGACCAGAATTTAGGTGATAAGGAGCTTGAGTTCATTATTGGCATTCATTTGTACAGTAATTGTTATTTTCATTTTATTGCACTATTGTTGATTTTTTTTCTTTTGTGTTTTGTCCGTCAGCTGAACTTATAGTTTTCTTGACTCTTGTGTTTCCCTCTAGAATCCTGAAATGGTCTTCATCAGATCTCGCAGAAGGACTTCTCCCTCCTCTTTGATTATACTGTACTTTAAAAGAATGCCCTCAGGACACATCTGAGTATGCTGCTAAAGTGTCTGTACTGTGCGTGAATCTGTTTATTTCTTATTAGCTTGGCCAAACACCATATTGGAATCACAGCCCCAATGTCTTGGAGTGTCCTGTTTTGAACTTTTAGCAAACAGGCCACTGCTGTGGAAAATTTTGGATGTCCACTAAAGATTTCCAGTTGTTTCATAAGAACAAATGTGGAATGGTATGACTATGAGAGAGTGTTGCAATACCTTGACATAAGGTTAAGGACACTGTACAGCTGTAAGTTTTTATTATATGAAAGTTGCAGCACGGTGTAATAAGTCTATTAGAAATAGCAAGAGGTTGATTATAATACAGAATTTCAACATATTCTTTAAAAATGCCAAAATTACTGGGTTCTTCTATGGATTTTCTTTTCCTATCCCAACCCTCTATATCCTGCATACCTAGTGACAAATGTCTGACAATTCAGGAAAGGTTGAGTTGTGTCCTAATAATTCAAGAAACTAAGCTAGAAAATCTTTCTGCTTTATAGCACAGTATTTCTTTAAAAATCACAAAGAGTGGATAACATTTGACTGCATGTTACAGGATTCCTTTTGCTTCTTTACAGTAAAGACTGTTACTTCCTGCTCTGTTAGGGTGAGATTCACTTTATCTATATAAAATGCCAGTAATCAAACTTTATATGAGCAAACTTTAGAGAGAGCTGGGGAGGTGAAATCACCCCATTAGTGCAGAGCAATGTAGCAGGGCAATTATGGGCTGAAATAATGCTTGCAGCATCTATGTGGCCCTTGTGCTATGTATTGGGGCTACTCAACTGATATAAATATAAACCCCATGACCTTTTCCCCACCATTTAATGTAGAAGACAAAGGGCCTGTCTTCACTTGATGTTAGGGAGTGCCCAGTCCTTAACTCGACTTGATAATTCATGTGAAAACTACAAACTGCCATGACATCCCTAGGATTTTACTGTGAGTTAGTTAATGTTAGTTAAGAACACACCTTTTCTTCCCGGTGAGAAGAAGGCAGACAAGAAATAAGACATGCACCTGAGGGTAATTAACTACTGGGATAACCACCCAGGGCTGTGGTGTACTACCTATCACTTGAAACCTTTTAGAAAAACATCTGATCTTAATTTAAAGATGCTCGAACAATGGGCTTGATGCAGGAATTACTGGATGACATTCTATGGCCTGTGGTGGAAAATGTGAGAAACTTCTGTATTATTTTTATGAAAAATGTGTGACTCATTTTCCCCACTCACTTTATTGTTATCCACTGAGTGTGAAGTAGTTAATTTCGCCTTTGGGATCAGCGGGAAGGGGGCCGTGCAGTACAAAATGGGTGTTGGTCACATTGGGTTAGTATGAATTAATTAACATGAACTGTCAGTATATGAATATTGCTGTGGAAATACAATGGAAGACCAACAGCTGGATGTTAACTTTTTAACACCTGGCAGCCCAGGGAAGGAGAACATGTGGAACCAGACTGGTTGCAACATGAAGCAAAGAACTGAGGTGTCAGGATGGGTTAATAAGAACTCAGCTGACCAGTGCAAGGGAGAGAGTTTTGACTCATAGCCAAACCTCCCTGCTTTGCCTATAACAAAATCTACCTTCCAGGCCAAGGAAAAAGAGGAGCCTCCTTACCTGAAAAAAAGCAGAAGCTAGCAAGTTACATATGTAGGTTTTGCTTTAACATTCTAACTGAAAGACCCTAAAATACCATACTCCAATTGACTAATAAATGCTGGCTTGTTTTGAAAAGCCTGGCCCATGTCACTGCAAAACGTCTGCTGTTGTATGGCTCCCAGGAGGGTTATGTCTCCTGCAGGGCATTCAAGCTCTTTTGGACTCTGCTGAAGAAACCACAGAGGTGCTGA
This sequence comes from Chrysemys picta bellii, assembly GCF_011386835.1. Classification (NCBI taxonomy): domain Eukaryota; kingdom Metazoa; phylum Chordata; order Testudines; family Emydidae; genus Chrysemys; species Chrysemys picta. The sequence continues at coordinate 74,047,328 of NC_088795.1, read as the reverse complement.
ACCCAGAGACCCAGTCTCAGAGCAGTGGAGCCATGGGGCTCCCCTTTAAGAAAGGGGAGGTGTATAAGGACTAGACCTAAAGTAGTGTACTCCCAGAGAGACACTGCAAAGGTTGAAGGCCTAGCACCCTCTGAGGATCTGAGATACCTGTGTTATGCATGAGCTCTGACTAGATTATCCTAAAGATCCACTCTGGCCTTTTAATATGGAAAGCTGGCTTGGAGACCCATTCCAGGGTGCACAGAGAGCATGGAGGCATCTTAAGAGACCACTCTACCCATAACACCCACACAGCCCCAACACAGGGGGATTGTAAGAGACAGAGGCTTTTGCAATTATCCTGAGTGAATTTTACTCATAAGACCCAGTTCCATGAGATGTTGAACATTTTCTGCTAGGTGCTAAGCAGCCTCCACTTCCATTGACAGGAGTGGAAATTGAAGGGTGCTTAGTGTGATGGATATTGCAACCAAATGAATATCTTTGGGAACTATATTATATTAATCTTATTCATGGTGGGCTGGGGTTGTATGCAACTCCAAGGGGGAGGGCTACTACAGCCCCTCCAGGATCCAAAAACAATGGGAGTGATTAAAGTGAATCAGTTATAGTGTAAACACCTCTAGAGATGTACCTATCCCTGTGGAGGCTGGCATGTAGCAATTCAGACTGGGTTTTCCAGAGACAACAGTCAAAGAAATGGCTTTAAAGGCTCCGTTTAAACTGACTCAGGGCTTTCTTTCTGACCTAGCAAATAGATGGGGCCTTCTGTCCAAGAGGGTCTTTGCCCCTTGCAGAAGAGTTGGCAAGACTTTGGCCTATTATGTCCCCTTGAAACTGATGAGTAACTGTGGGGGAAGCTGCTAGGATGCATACAGAAACAATTTTAAGATACAGGTTTTCTCTGTAATGTTTTTACCTTAAGAATAAATGTGCTTGCTTAGAAAGAGCTGTGTAGTAACTTGTAACTATGGGCAATACACTGATCAGACTGTTTAGAAAGAAAGACATGCACAGGGGCTGGCCTTTAGATAGACTGGCTTGCTGGGAATATCACAGTGGATGGCAGGAGTCTGTGCAGTCTTAAAATACCCCAGTCAGAAGGTTGTGGGACAAAGGTCCCTGCACACAGACAGGTGATAGCTAGAAACCTGACTGGGCACTCCTACAGTGGACCACAGAGGTGGATACAGGTGCAGTTACCTGTAACTGAAACTGTGACATTTAGCACTTCACAGAGTACTCAGAACTTCATTGCAATGGTCCCTTAGTCTTTGTTTTTTACGTTAGTCCTTATTTGTTCTGGCATAACTTATTTAAGGTCTGACATTCTATAAAATTCAGACTCTTTCACTGCTACCCACACAGTCACTTTCTGGCTCCTAGACTCAAACTGACAAACAAGTGTTCCTCTAAAGGAAAGAAGTGATAATTGTCCTCAGGATACTTCTATATTTAATAAAACAGGCACACACTATGCCTTCATTCACAATAGTTATACAGCATGGCAGTCTTGGTAGTTAGTTTGGCACATGTGGAAGTTCCAAGTATTCTATAAGTAAATATTTTTCTTTGAAATGTATACAGTTAAGATGGCAAAATGAAGAATACTGAATTTAATATGAATTACTTGCTTTTTTCCATCCATTAAATAATGAGGAAGTTATATAACATACTGTGCTTTTCCATACTTAAATTATGGAAGTAATTATGATTTAAACAGAATGGCAATTAGTGAATGAGAGTACAGCAATATGATGGTGTTTGAATTGCTGAGGATTTCTGTGCTTACTTTAATGACAGCTAATAAGGCTGATTAGGGTGACCAGACGTCCCGATTTTGTCGGGACTGTCCCGATATTTGCTCGTTTGTCCCGCGTCCCGACCAATGTTTGGTCGGGACGCGGGACAAACAAGCAATTTTTGCCCTCCGCTCTGGCTCGCGCCCCCTCCCTCGCCCCAACTCCGCCCCCTCCTTCCCCCATTGGATAGCTCCCCAAATCCTCGGCCTGGCCCCACCCCCTCAACTGCCCCATTGGATCCCTCCCCAAATCCCCGCCCCCTACCGAAGCACGCCGCATTCCTCCTCCCTCCCAGGCAAGCGCTGGAGGGAGGAGGCCCGGGGACAGCGGGATGAGTCCGGCCTGGCCCAATCGCAGGCAGGAGGGTGGGGGGTACCTGCAGGGGGGCAGCCCCGGGTCCAGCCTGGGGAACCGGCTCCCTACGCGCCCATGGGTGGGGGGGCAGCAGCTGTCCGCGTGGGGACTCTGGTTCCTCGGGGCTTCACCTCCGCCACGTGCGCTCCGGCCCCGGAGGGGTGTAGTTGGCGCTGGGTGCCAGGCAGATGCCTCTGCCTGACACGCGGCGAGGGAGAGGCGGAGTAGCAGCTGGAAGGGCCGGTCGGGCTGCACTCCCGGGCCCGCGGGGAGCTGAAGCCTGCCAGGGAAGGGGCTGCCACACGCTGGCGCGCCCGCGGCCAGCCCAGGACGGTCTCCGCGCAGGGACTTGGCGGGGGTGCTCCCCCTGTCCGTGCCCATCTCCGCGGCATCGGGCTCCGGGCAGGGGTTGTTGCATCCCGGGACCCGGGGGCCGCTGTTTACCGGCACCAGCCTAGGCGCTTTCCGCTTGTTCGTGCTTTTTTTTTTTTTTTTTCTCCCTACCGGCTTTTTTATTTTTTGGCTCCGCCCCCTTCCCCCCCCGCCCCCCCCCCGCGCGTCCCGATATTTCGCCTCTCTGATCTGGTCACCCTAAGGCTGATCTACCTCATCAGTGGCCTGAAAACGCAAAAGGCAGAATTCAGCAAATGTTGCATAAGGTCCTGATTCTGCAAAGACTTACGCACATGCTTAACTATACAATCTGTGAGTCGTCCCACTGAAGTGTAACAAGTCTTTGAAGAATCCGGGCAAGAGAGAGAGATAGTTGTAAACTGAATGAAATTCTGATTAATTTACTATCACACATAATATAGATGAATGTATAAATGAGTGTAATGCATTCCACATATGCTCACATCTAACAGTAGGATAAAAATGCAAGATATTTTTAAAACAATCACTTTTCCTGTTCAAAATAAAAAGCTTTATGCATTTGCTTGTTGCATATTTTGAGGATGGATAGAAGGAAAATTCTACTGAATATGTTATCAGTTGGCTGCCATTCTCTGTATAGGAGCCAATAAAAATGGAGAATTGTATTGGGCTGCAATAATTTCCTCTATATCAACCCTTGCAAGGACTATTGCTTCAAATCCCAAATGTATTTGTAGAAACAAGACACTAATTTTAAATGTTTTCTCAAGATATGAGTTAATCATTACATTTGTTTGAATTCCATTATTTTAACCAAGCATGTTCATATTTTATAGCACAGAAGTGCAGATAGCATGTCCCAGCAAATGGAGGGCAGACTTAATAGTTCATTTTGTTGAGATCTCCTGTTTAAATTTGGGGGATAAAAATAAGGGGTTAAGTATGATGTGAGAGAAGGACACAGTTCTAAGAAGTGATGGCAGAAAGGCCTCTACATTAGTGACCAGATGAGGTTATGCAGCAAATGGATGTGAAAAATCTTTTCATCCAGGGTCAGATTAATGAAGGGGCTTTAGGGGCTGCAGCCTCTGCCAGTCGATCACAATGTCCTGGCCGCTAAGAGTCCAGCAGGGCAGCAGGGCTAAGGCAGTCTGCCTGCCTGTCATGGCCCCACGCTGATCCTGGAAGCAGCTGGCTGTTGGCATGTCTTAGCCGCCCAAAGCGGTGGGGATGGCTCTGTGCACTGCCCCTGTCCCCAGCCAGGGCCGGTGCAACCACTTAAGCCAACTAGGCAGCCGCCTAGGGCACCTAGTGGTTCAGGGTGCCTAAAAGCCCGCTCAGGTGAGGAGGTGGAGTGGAGGTGAGCTGGGGCGAGGGGGTGGGGGGGTGCGGGGAGGGCCGCCCGCAGTAACGGGGGGGGCGCACAGGGGAACTGCTCCCTGCCCCAGATCACCTCCACTCTGCCTCCTCTGCTGAGCACACAGCCCCCGCTCTAAGTCTCCTCCAATCGGAGCTGCAAGCCTAGGAGGGGAGGAGAATTAGAGCAGCGCCGGCATGCTCAACGGAGGAGAGCTGGGGCGGGCTCCCCAGGCAGGGTTAGCTGCCGCAGGGGGGGCTCCCCAGGCGGGGTTAGCTGCCGCAGGGGGGGGCGGGGTTAGCTTCCGCTGGGGGGGCTCCCCGGGTGTTGTTAGCTGCCATGGAGGGGAGCAGGGTTAGCTTCTGCGGGGAGGGGCTCCCCAGGCCGGGTTAGCTGCTGTGGAGGGGGGGGCTCCCCAGGTTGGGGGGGAGTTAGCTGCCACAGGGGGTGGGTGGGGGGGAGTTAGCTGCCACGGGGGGGGTGCACAAGATGGAAGTTTCGCCTAGGGCACGAAACTTCTTTGCACCGGCCCTGCCCCCAGCACCATCCCTGCAGCTCCCTTTGGCCAGTTCCTTAAGCCCTGCTGTGCCACTGGCCACGAGCTGCCTGTGGTAAGCACCTCCTGGCCAGAGCCTGCACCTCACACCCCTTCCTGCACCCTAACCCCATGCCCCAGGTCAAAATCCCCTCCTGCACTCAAACTCCATCCCAGAAAGAAACTAATAACAGCGGTTCTAAGGTAAGAAATAGGTTATTTTGAATTAACTGAACTGTATTCTACTTGTTTTAAGACTGAAATGTAACCACAGAATGGCTTAATGTTAATTAAAAGGCAAGTTTAGTATAGCGTTAATAGCCTTGATGCCATAATTGTGATCATTTTGTTTTAAATTAGGAAAAAGACTTTTATACAGGGGTCCCACAAAATCTAATAGCCCCAGACCCCCAAGAAAGTTAATCCTGCCCTGCTTTCAGCACAGGGAAGCCACAGTCACTCCCTTGCCCAGAGGAAACACTAAGTAAAATGAAACAGAAGCCAGGTAACTATTGGAGCCCCTGCATATTCCCAAGACTGCTTGGTCACTGGCTTCTTAGGTCTGATTATCTGATCCAAAGCAGGAGTCAAATACAACTCAGAAACTTAGAACAAGTTACAGCTACCCTCAAGCCAAACCCCAGAAACCTCTACTGCTGAGTTTCACTAAAATCCTGCAAGTTAAAATAATCTCCTATTTTATAGCTGACCAATTTCAGCCTAAACCTGGCCAACACAATTTCTTTTGCTATGTACTCTTAACAACATTTTAAAATATTAGCATAATTTATAACTATCAATATAACTGAACCCAGCTTCAGCCTTGCTGGCCCTCCATAAACCAAGGTGATCCATCACTTTTTGCCTCAGAAGAGTTCTGAGGGTGAGGGGAAGCCACCATATCAATGGTGGAGGACAATTAAATACATTATAAAATTCCATCAAACCATTGATAAAGTGATCAGTCAGAAGAACATAATTCTTCCTCAGAAGCTCCTAGAAACATTTGGGTTCCATTATTTTCTGAGTGTGGGTCATCAAAACAAATCCATTGCCCCAACAAGAAAGGGGAGCCCAATAGTCAGATCAAGAGACACGGGCTGGAGCATGACATGGATATAATTTCGAAATCTCTAATCCTAACCCCAATACTAGATCAAGAGTCAGCCAGCTATGAGTTAAGATAACAGCCACCTGGGATAGTCCCATAGTCCTCTTGGTGGCCATGAAATCAGAAGATTCATCATCCGTGAAAATGTTGACTATAACCCTATCCACCACTAGATATTGATTGCTTGCCTGGTAATTTACCAGTTTTACTTCAGGCTGGGACTGGATATCAAGACTGAATGCCATTCCCAGTGTATGAAAGCTGCACTCATCTAGATGGATAAGCAGTTCAAAAAAATAAGGCCATGACCAAGGATTTCCTTGAAGCTGTTTCAGGTGAACTTCCAAATCTCATGGTTGACATTCCTTCTGGGGCTGTCAATAGTGACAGTCTTTCCTCCAGAACCACTTAGGGTACATCTACACTACAGGGGGGAGTCGATTTAAGATACGCAAATTCAGCTACGTGAATAGCGTAGCTGAATTCGACGTATCGCAGCCGACTTACCCCGCTGTGAGGACGGCGGCAAAATCGACTTCTGCGGCTTTCTGTCGACGGCGCTTACTCCCACCTCCGCTGGTGGAGTAAGAGCATCGATTCGGGGATCGATTGTCGCGTCCCGACGGGACGCGATAAATCGATCCCCGAGAGGTCGATTTTCTACCCGCCGATTCAGGCAGGTAGTGTAGACCTAGCCTTAGTAATGTATCCACCCATGTCAGCCTGGTACAAGGGAAAATAAAGTTTGAGCTCAATCTGGTTCCTCTTTTGTTTAATCCAAAGGCCATATAAATTGTGTCAGGAGGAAGGAAGGAAAACCCTGCCAGATCTCTTAATGATCCTCTCCCTTCCAATCCAATGCGTATACCATTGAGGTCTAGTTCCAACCATTGGTCATTGTCAAACTGTCTGGAGCGGTTCAGGAGCATGAGTACCAACCTCATGGAAGACTTAAGCAGGGCACAAACCCCAACCTGGTTGTGAGTTCTATACTTAGATTTCACCAATCAAGTGTGAACTCCTCAAGCACTACAACAGTCTTAACATGGAGTCAGACAGTCCCATTGGGTACTCCAGTCTGTCTTGACATCCAGTTAAGCTTGCCTTTGTGATAAATGGCCCCTTACACTAAAAATCACAACAATATTTAGGTTACTCCCAGTCCCAAAAGATTAGTCACTTACCTCAGATCCTGCAGCAAAGACAACTCTTGTAACCAATCCTATAATAAATTAACTAAAGATTTATTATTTAAGAAAAAGAAATATAAGAGTTACAACCGAACTCGTTTTTCCGATCTAACTGGGACGGGTCAGATCGGATAATCAAAAATCTGGATAAACGAGAGAATGGGAAAGTGCAATGCTGCAGCGCCATCTAGTGGCCACATGAGAGATTTCCCCTTTCTGTACCTGTGCGCACTGGTGGCCTGGGTAACATGGAGAGCCGGATAAATGGGGTTCTACCATATTTACAAGATTAGAGCAGATAAATATGCACACACATGAGTTATAGTCTTAGGTTTCAAAAAGTAACAGAAGCTACTATAATACGCAAGTTCTGTGTCCTCATGGGCTAACCCAAGCTAAGGAGCTTGGGATCTCTTCCTTATCCTTAGAAATCTTGCCATCTCCAAGTCCAAGCAGGATAGAGATACCGTTCCTTCTTGTCAGGGATTTTTTCATCCCTTCCCCCAGAGTTCAAGCTGGTGGGATGAGTCCACGTGCACATCTCCTCTTCACAGATATGGGGAGTACAATAAACAAGGTTGTTGTCATTTCACAATGACTCATTTGGTTTCAATGGGCCTTTTCGTGTGCAGGACCTAACACCTTCTTTAGGAAGCCAGCATTTTACATTAATTAATGTTTCTTTCCTGTTTTCTGAGTTACACAGAGGTCTACAATGCAAACATTTAATATAACAATAACATGGGGTACAGATGTTAAGTGAGATTAATACATGTCGCACCCTACAAGTATTTCATAAAGTCTAAACACATCTATTTTAATAATACTAACACCAGGTGAGCCAGACTGGTTTCTAGCTATGCATTTGTCAGTGTTCAGTGAGGCCTCGGCATGAGCTGGCACTTGGTCTACCAGCATCACAGTCATATCAAACACCGTCCCTTCTGCCTCATCCCAGCCCAGTGCATATAAATGCTCGATGGTCCAAATCAAACAGTGACACCTTCCCCTAGCACATCAAAATTGCATCTGCAAGTACAAGGATCTTACCCTCTATCATCTATGTCTGAAACTGACCTTCATGCCTAAAATAAGAACAAAATCACCCCAAGCAGACTCACACAGCAGTCCCCTGAGCCCCAGAATTCTGCAGGGCAGGCACAGGTTACTGACTACTCGGGTCTACACTGGCCATAATTTAGATGACAAGGAGGGAAACTGCCTGGCTGACAGCCATTAATCTACCTTCTAAGCAACCCCCCCCCCCTCAGGTTCCCCCTGATGAGTCTCAGCCGTGATGCAGGAGGAGTGGTACCTGCAGTAAGCTGAGCATGCTATGGCTGGATTTCCTCTTTGTGGGGCTCTGGAGTTGGTGGGGTTGGGAGCAGTTGGAGCAACATGGGTGACCTTATACTACCTAGTATTTATAACTGAGACCACATAGTAGGCCTGACATATGGAAGCTTTAGAGATAGCAAAATAGGTGGCTGGAGTAGCCAGCCTAAGGTGAAATTGAATGTCCCTGGACATTCAATAACAGATTTAAAAGTAGCCATCCTTCAACAAAAAAACTTCAAAAACAGACTTCAAAGAGAAATTGCAGAGCTACAATTCGTTTGGAAACGTAACACCATTAATTTGGGCTTGAAAAGGGACTGGGAGTGGCTGGCTTCCCTCTCTTGGTATTGACACCTCCTCATCAATTATTGGGAGTGGACCACATCCACCCTGACTGAATTGACCTTGTCAACACTGATTCTCCACTTGTAAGGTAACTCCCTTCTCTTCATATGTCAGTATATTTTTGCCTGCATCTGTAATTTTCACTCCATGCATCTGAAGAAGCTTTGTACTCACAAAAGCTTATGCCCAAAGAAATCTGTTAGTCTTTAAGGTCCTCGTCGTTTTTGTGGATACAGATTAATGTGGCTACCCCTCTGATACCGAGGATAAAAGGCAATAATGGCTGGAACTGAGTTAGCAGACTAACTAGAGGAGGCTTCTTAGCTGCAGTACCGTGCCATGGAGATCAGGTATAGCTGGGGAAGAACATAGCTGGAGAGGAAGCTACAGCTTGTGGAAGCAAAGAATCTCCCTGGCAGGTGGAAGGCAGAATAATCCAGCATCATGAAGCTCCCTTGTTCAAGAGTGCTGCTTCTCAGCTGGCTGGCTCACCAGACAGTTTTCAGAGCCAGTGGGGGTAGCCAAATGCCCTGTTTACAAAAAATGAGTTGTAGCCATCTGGCCAGGAGAACTTGCCATGGAGACAACTCTAGCAAAGAAGCCATAACTACACCTGTTTTGGGGGAATGGGACAACTGGAATGGCTTATAAGTGTTCTGGGAGGAAATGATCATATACTGAAGGATAAAATAAACTCTTAATCTTCAGGTTCTTTAGTTCTTAATTACTTTTTTCATATATATGTTGCATTAATATAATGGAAACAGTACGTTTCTATCTCTACCACATACCTTTCTCCTGTATTTCTTGCAATTGGATCCTTTAAAATCTAAAGAGGAACATTTGACAGTAGTTGTGAAACACATCTGACATGATTTCATTTATTTTAGAATTTATAAAATATGCATCTTTCAGACACCAGAGAACGATCAATATTTAAACACATTAGGCATATCTCAGATATCAAGATCAACAAGAACCGCTCTGCCTATCAAGTACAAACAGACAGGCTATATTATGGGACAGATTTTGAAAAAGTCAGAAGTCTAGGCCTTGTGTGCACACATGTATACAAAACTTTCCTATCGTGTTCTCACACCAGATTTATGCAGACTGTTGTGGTAATTGCACATGCAAATTAAGCACACACGTATGTGCAGTACAAGGCTTCTGATTTTTCTTTTCTAACCTCCCCAGCTTCCTCCAAAAACTGGTCTTGTATGTCATTGAGAAACTGAGGTTTAAAGACAATGACAAGTTTATTTTTATTGTGAATAGTTTCCTTTAGCACTCAATGAATATATCTAAGGCAGATTAACAACATATTTCAACATTACAATATGCAGTTCTGATCAAGAAATCAAGTATCAGAGGGGTAGCCGTGTTAGTCTGAATCTGTAAAAAGCAACAGAGGGTCCTGTGGCACCTTTAAGACTAACAGAAGTATTGGAGCATGAGCATAAGCAAGTCTTGCGTCTGATGAAGTGGGCATTCACCCATGAAAGCTTATGCTCCAATACTTCTGTTAGTCTTAAAGGTGCCACAGGACCCTCTGTTGCTGATCAAGAAATGTTTATTAAAAGTACACTCATTTTCTACTAATGGTGTGCTTTCCTGGTAGGTTAAAAAACAATAGTATAAGAAATATAAAAGGGTGAGTGAGTGTTAACACAAAGATCTGCCTTTTCTGTCTTCCTATGGTCCATGAATAGGAATCGTCCTAACCTCATTACAGAGCTATGAAGTTCATTGACAGGCCTGATTCTACTGAGCCCCAGCAGGTCTCAGTGAAATCAAGAGACGGTGGAGCCTTGAAATCAGTGAAGTTGTGTGCGATCAGTACGATAAAGGGGAGTGAAGGAAGAGAGGATCCAGAAAGAGAACATAGGAAAGCTTAAGCTGCAAGGCTGGCACTGATTTGGGGATGCCTGTATGAGCAAAGCAATTAAAGCAAATGCACCATGGGGTGCAGGAAGAAAAGTGGGAAACAGGAATTAATAAAAATTAAGATGTACAACCTGTGATGGTTGGGCTTTGAAGTAACTTCTTGTGCCTTCAAGATACTGGACTCTGCTGGACACACACTTACCATATACCATACCTATATATTATATGAATAAAAGGAACGATTGTTTTGCTTCAGCACGATGGTGAATGTTGATGGCATCCTAGTAAAATGCATAACATTTATTGCTCTGATAAACTGCTCCCAAGAGAGTAATTTCCCTGCCCTCCCAGCTGGAGATACAGTGCTGCACTGACAGAGCAGGGTAAGAAAGGGACAGAACAATAGGTAAGTCAAGAAGCTGGGATCTGACTTTAACAGAGTGGGTGGCATTAATTTCAGTCCAGAAAAGCAAATAACTCACTCAAAGAGGATAGATTTTACTGGAAAGTGGAAATAACAAAGCTGAGAACTAAAGTAGAGCTAACATTGTATGAGCGTGTATTTGAGAAACTGAAAGTGCTGACTATTCACGTGTCAATAGATTCAGCTGTTCAGAAAAAGAGAGCCTTAGAAATGAGAGGTGTTCCTGATTGAATACGTTGCTCACTAGTTTAAGTGCATCAAAACAGCTAATTTCACAGAACACCTAGCCCAAATGTTAAGGGGTAACTGTGGTTGCTTGGATGAACTAGAAAACTTGTTTCCATTTTCTGTTTTGGTGGCAAGGAGCCTAAAGTCAGGATAAACTCTTCCTGCCTCACCATCTCAGCCAAGAACATGCAGCAAAAAAAGACTTAAGTCCCCACTTTAAAGAAGACTAAGCTGTTTCAATGGGAGCATTTTTGTTCCTTCTCTGTATGACAACTATTTTTACTTTTTAAACTATCCCTATCTATTCTCCATGAAACCTACCACTAATGTAGGTTGATTTACAGCTACTGCAGTAATTACTGCAGTGATTCGCATCCATGCTACACTCCTTCTTTGGTGGGCAGTGAGGAGCCTGGGCAGTAGCCCAGCTTGGAGTGGGAAGCTGGGACCCCAGGCGGCAGCAGGACTGTTTGTGGGGAGCCCGGGCAGCAGCACAGCTCTGACTGTGGAGCAGGGAGCTAGGGCGCCAGCCTGGCTGGGAGCAGAAAGACCGGGCAGCTGGCTCTAGCTGGAGCCTCCTACCCTCCATGAAGGCTTTCTTGTCAATTTCACAGGGAGCCCTGAAATTGAATGACAGCCAACAGAAAAGAATGATAGCCAACAGCAGATGTAAGTAACTCGGACACTGCGTTGCCCTAATTACACCGACATAAGCCCTACACCTCTTGCGGAGGTGGAGTTATGTTGGTGTAGTACGGCAAATACATCAAGCAAGGAGCAAGGCTGTAGTGTAGACACTGACATAATTAGGTCAACATAAACTGCCTTACACCAATCCAACTCTGTAGTCTAGACCAGGTCTGAGTGAAATCAGAGAGCCTTCTCCAAGGCTTTTGCCCCACACTTGCCATCAGCTAATAGCATCAGCTAATAAGACATTCTAATAAGTGAAGTATGGAAATGTGGTCTAGATTAAATTACTATAATGTGGGTGCAAAACTGGCTGAAAAAACCATACTCCGAGTAGTTATCAATGGTTCACTGTCAAGCTGGGAGGACAGCTCTAGTGAGGTCCCACAGGAGTCTGTCCTGAGTCTAGTACTATTCAATATTTTCATTAAAGACTTGGATAATGGTGTAGAGAATATGCTTATAAAATGTGTTGAGAGGGATTGCAAGCACTTTGAAGGACAGGATTAGCATTCAAAAGGACCTTGATAAATTGGAGTATTGGGCTGAAATCAATGAGATGACATTCAGTAAAGACAAGTGCAAATTACTTCACTTAGGAAGGAAAAATCAAATGCAAAAAATAGAAAATGGGGAATAATTGTCTAGGCAGTAGTACTGCAGAAAAGGATCCAGGGGTAATAGAGGATAATAAATTGAGTATAACCCAACAATGTAATGCAGCTGCAAAAAAAGTCCAATATTCTGGGGTGTATTAAAAGGAGTGTCATATGAAAGACACGGAAGGTAATTATTCCACTCTCCTCAGCACTGGTGAGGCTGCAGCTGGAGTGTCCAAGTTAAGAAAGATATGGACAAATGCAGGGAGTTCAGAAGAGAGAAATAGGTTTAGAAGACATGACCTATAAGGAAAGATTTTTAAAAACACTGCACGTTTAGTCTTTAGAAAAGAAAACTGAGGGGGACCTCATAGTCTTCCAATATGTTACAGGCTGTTATAAAGAGGATGGTAATCAATTGTTCTCCATGTCCACTGAAGGTAGGACAAGGCGTAATTGGTTTAATCTGCAGCAAAAGGGATTTAGGTTAGATAATAGGAAAACTATCTATAAGGATAGGATCGTTAATCTCTGCAATAGATTTCCAAAGGAGATTGTGGAATTCCCACCACTGGAGGTTTTTAAGAATAGGTTAGACAAACACCTATCAGGGATGGTCTAGGTTTACTTGGTCCTGTCTCAGCCCTGGGGAGAGGGAGAGGGAGAAGACGGGGGTGGGGGTGGGAGGTGGGACTAGATGACCTCTCTGTCTTCCAAGTGACAGACTAGTGCCTGAGCCACTGGACCATCGTTGCTCTCTCCAAAATGTTCTATAATGATTCAGGCTAGTCCCGAAGGATTGAAATTATTTCTATTATTAACATTTAGGTTGTGGTAGCGCCTCAAAACCAACCAGGCTGGGGACCCATGTGCTAGGCACTGGACAAATATATAGTAAATTACAGCTCTTGGTTCAAATGGTTTACAGGACAAGACATAGCAGGTGGATGACACCAAAAAGTGGGTTGGTGCTGGAGAGATGGGACACTAAAAATTGGCTAAGAATTGCACACATCCTATCAGGAGCAAGAACTACAACTCCTCAGTTGCCTAGCCGTTATCAGATTGCTATATGGATTATGGCAGAGATTGAATCTAATGAGTTAATTTAATGAAGAATAAGGTGGTGGCTTTACAGATTTTTACTGGAAGATTAGCAATATTGCATCACTTTCAGGTCACCATCTTCCCATGAAAGATGTATAAATTCTGTATAAATGAAGACAAATAAATCAAACACCACCATAGTACTATGTAGTTCCATATAAAAATGGACTTGGGAACTTGTCACTTGAGTCAGGAGATGCTGGGAATATCAGTTATGATAGTCAAAATCTTCACTGGGGGCAGGGTGAACTTGCAAGAAGGGAGGGATAGAAGGATCTCACGTGACTGGAGATTACACAATATTGCTGAGCATTCTGGGATGAGCCCCAAAGGAGTTGTTAGGTCTTGCTGTTCCAGAACAGGGAAGTGGCCATAAGAATAATTCTTGAACATGACACGACAGAGTAAATTGTAAGGAAACCGGCCCACTATACCACATTGTGACAATCAGGCTCCAAACACCTCACAGAGATAACAGAAGGTTTAAACCCCCAAAATGAGCAGTTGAAACAACTGATTGCATACTCCATTATTTTACCATAAGAGTATAGCAAGTAAGGTCTTTATGAAAGTTTATAGTGTTCTGAACTTCATAGTCATTATGAGATGTATAGACTGGTTCTGAATCTGTGTATTTATGTATATAGAAAACTGTGCTTTTAACCTGTACTACCACTTCTACTTGAAGGCATAGTACAGTTGATAAGCAGTTGTCTATATACATAGGTTCAGAACCAGGCTATACATACTGTAAAGCCTGAGGTTGCAACTCTGTGTTCATTTTCTGTGCAACGTGTGCCTGTTTGCTCTCCCTTACTATTTCATCTTTGAATCTGTTTTTTCTATTAAATAAGCATGGTTTATTTTTATATCAGGCGGACCTCCTTTGTACAAACTGTGGAGCATACATGCCAAAGTGAACTGAACTGGGAAGCCAGTTTCACGCCTTCAGGGATGACAAACCAGAGAGAAAATGTCTGAATTTCTGGTTTGAAAGAACTCGGGGATGATGGATTTGGGGAGATCAAGGACTGGTGTCACCTAACAAGTAACTAGGCTGGTGAGATCCAGGGTAAGACCTTATATTTGTGGGTTGGCTACTGGTGTCAGGCAGCTGCACAGGCACCCAGTGACAATGTCTTGCCAGTCTGGATGGTCCCCATATGTCACAATCATTATTATTGTTTTCTTTATTTTCTTTGTGGTAGTGCCCAAAGGCCCCCATCTAGGAGCGAGGTCCCATTGTGCTAAGGGCTGTATTAACACAGGAAAAATGTAGTCCATCCCCATGAAGAGTTTACAAACTAGAGGTGGTTAAGTAGGCTGCTGGGCCTTCACCCCAAGGAGACAGCAATAAGCCCCCATTTCACAGTAAGACTGTTAAGTAGGGGAGGGCAGGAAGAGTTGGTCACTGGACCTCAAAGATTCAGACTGGCACCTAAACTTTCACCTTTCTGGTACACTTAAGGAGAAAGAATGATTTCCATTTAAAATAATAGTCCTTGGCTTTTTCAACTCCAGATTATATTTCTGCAATGTATGTTAGCGGGACAATACCTGAAGGCCATTCAGAAAACTCAGCCTACATAAAAAACAGCTGACTGCTAACTTAGCTGTTGTTTCTACAAGGAACATGTTACTATGTTGGTTTCCATTTCACATCTCAGTGTAAATCAGTGTGTTAATATTGATCTATGAACAACATCCTTTATGTTTTGGGTCTTAAGTAGAGCTGAGAATTCACAGTGAACAATTTATCCAGCAAATTAAGTCTCTCGTGAAATTTGAGAGAGTAGATTGCAATATCCTTGAACATATTCATTATTAAGTTAGTTTGTCTTTTCAAATATTTTACTTTATAGACAAGGAGTTTTCAACCTTTTTTCATTTGCAGACCCCTAAACAATGTCAAATGGAGACGCAGACCCCTGTGGAAACATTAGACAAAGTCTGCAGACCTCTCAGGGTCCACAGACAGAAAACCACTGCTATAGACTGCTCAAGAATATACGGAATTTGTGTTGTTATTTGGTTGCGATTATTCAGACTGTCACATGATATTATTTGTTCCCTGAGCATACAAGCACTTCCCAAAGAAATACTGAAATTTGCCTTCTGCAAATATTTGTGCCAGTATATTGGACTGCATGAATGTTTGCTGAAAGCAACCATAGTTGAAGAACATGCATTTAAAAATTGGAATGATTATTCATGGAATTTGCCCCCCCCCCCCCCCATTATTCAACAAGCTTTAATCCTAGGTATCACCACCTTGGAGAGAACACCTTGCCCCTGGAGCTTTGCCTTTACAGTTGAGATCAGCAAGGACTCTCCAGCTGTCAGGGCCTAGAGGTTATCAGGACCCTGGCTATGAGGCTCAAGGTTGAGGTTAGGACCTGGGTTGGAAGAGATGCAAGAACATGGTCCACGTTCAATCTAGAGGGTCAAGGTTAAGCAATCCTTACCTGTGTCACCTGTAGGATCTGGTCAGAGTCCATGTCAATGAGTCAGGCTGGGTCAGAGCCAAGTGAGCCAGTCAAAGTAGAGTTAGCGGAACAGAGGCAGGGTAAGGGGTCAGGAGCAGAGCAGGGGACCAGAAGCAAGGCCAAGTATCAGGAGCAAAGCTGGGGACAGGAACCAGGACTGTGGCTCAGTATTAGGAGTGCATAGCAAGATCTGCTTGCAGCAGCAAGGCAAGGATCCACCTACTTGCACAGACACCCTCCAGCTTCTTTCCACTAGGCCTTAAATAGCGTGCCCAATCAGGGAACATGGTAGGCTCTACCAGTCAGGACTTGTGTGTGTGTGCAGGACAGTCAGTGGTGCTTGAATGCATAGGGCTCATAGCCTGTTGTTCCCCATTTCACCAAAGCTGTTGGGTATCACTGTGGACATGGTAACTGCCCTGATCCTAGTAGATCTAGGTTGTAGACCTGTGGCACTTCACAGAAATCTAGAGGCAAGGCATACTCAGTGGAAGATCCTTAACTCTGGAGTTCACTCTAATACAGCCTAAATTAGTCCAACTTTCTAGCATAGTACAAGGTTTATCTTGAAAACCTGGGCTAGTGGCTTGGGAAGGGTTTATTTAGTATGTCTTTATTTTAATAGTCATTATCAGTTTAGTCTCAGTAATATTTGTGAGTTTAATTTTTTTGCAAATGTGCCTACAGAGTCTGTGATGGAAGGTATGTAATAAATTGAAATAAATAAGTAAAATAAATAATCCTTCATAATTCAACATGACATCCTTCCTTTAATTTAAATTTAATCAGGGTATAAGAAACTAAATGCAGCTGTAAGCATTTACATTATGTATATATCCCTCGAGAGATGTAAAGTTAGGATTTGTTTTCACCCAATGGACATTTCACATGATTTCATGCAGTCATTCTTTATGTTTAAATTTTTTCTTTGCTACATTTTCCAACTTAACATCCCAGATGGGCAACATTCTCTTGCTACCTTATCAAGCTCAAAACATGTAAAGTCAAAACAAAGATTACCAGAAACACTCATGCATTTAATCAGGCTAGCTCAGCCATAAATTCAGTGATCAGTGAAGATTTCTATCCTAAAAATAGGCTAAGAAACCATACATGGCACAGCAATAAGTACACGTTCATTTTTACCAGTGCTATGTGTTAAATGAGCTTTTAGCAGACAACAGCCAAAGTCAAGGGCCTTTTAAAGCTCTCTTCTCCGAGGATATCAGTCTTGGACAATGACGCAGGAAGAAAATACATGGTGAGTTCAGAAGCGAATTCTTCCAACTATTAAAATGTTCCACTAGGCATTCCAATAATAAGAAAAAGTCAGAGAGTAGGAGAGACCTTGAGACCTGGCAGCACAAAAGGATACAACCCTCGGAATACTGTCGTTTAACAATACCTCACTATTAAAGGAAATAGGAAGAGATCCAATGGAACTGCAAGACAAGCAGAAGCCTTTATCCTTTAAATTCAACAGGAAGTGAATAATCCGATTATGGTTTAAATCTCTTTGAAAGTCAGTTGCCAATTAATTTTTTTTTAAATGCCCTGCTGTTGAATCTATCTCAAATAAAACATACAGCAATGCCTTACGAATCCAAAGCTAATGCTAGCAAAAACCTCTTAATCTGTATTTAATAATCTTTTGGCAGAGAGAAAGAATGACCCAAGGTAAAGTTTAATGATTAAACTGGCAATTATGGACATTGTTAAGAACTCATTTTTCTGTAAGTGTTCATATTAGCAAGTACAACTATTAAACACTCATACACTTTAACTACATTTTAAAAGTGATGGGGCATGGTCAACCATTAGTACTGTGCAAATTCATATTTAAAGTTAAATCATAGCATGTGCATACAATTTTCACAGTATTTGTTAACCAATAACAATAATAAAATCTTGCAAAAAAATATGCCAGTAGATGTTGTTGTGATACTTTGCTGATGAGTCACTACCATGACACTCCATGTATGTTTTCTTGTAGACATTTATATATACACAACTTGAGGGAAAAGTGAACATCATGGATTCTCTCTCCCTTCAAATAGTTTGGACTGGCATGTGCATAAGATAAACAAAAAGCCCATGGGAAAAATACTGCCCTCAGTTAGTCCCATACAAGCGCATTGACTTCACAGAGGTTGCCCGGGTTTAAAAGAGGGCAGAATTAGGTCCTGTCACCCCAATCCAGCAAAACATTTAAGTGCATGCTCAACTTTAAACATGTGAATAGTTCTATTGATTTCAATGGGACTATTCACAGTGTATAAAGTTAGGCATATGTAGAAGTCTTTGTTGGACTGGGATCCGTGGGTGGGACTTTCAAAAGTGCTCAGCACTGGCCTAACTCTTCTCCCATTGAAGTCAATGGGAGTTTTACCACCCTTAACATCAGCGGAGTTAGGCCAGCAGAGTTAGGCCAGCACTGAGTGCATTTGAAAATCCCACCCTATTACAGCACAGCATCAGTTCTGCTGTAGTTAAGCTTGAGAACCCCTTCCTCTAGGATAACTCTTCTAAGGGCTCTAAAATCCTCATGCCCACTTGGACTAGCTTGAAGTTTGCTATGCTTCATGGGAGTGAAGGGTAGGATTCGTGATCCAAACTTGTGATCATTGGACAGAGAGTTTCCAAGATAGCCCTCAGAAAAAATAAAAACGAAAACAGGATTTCATAAAGCTGACAGTTTCTACTAGTGAAACGAGCTTTTGAGCTTACACGGAAGTCTTCTTCAGCTCTTTGTAAGCTCAAAAGCTTGTCTCTCTCACCAACAGAAGATGATCCAGTAAAAGATATCTCACCCACCTTCTCTCTCTAATAGCCTGGGACCAACATGCCTGCAACAACACTGCGTACAGATTCTATCAGTGATTTTTCGCACACAAATGGGGCTCAAACCACAGCTCTGATCATCCCCCAACTGATCTCAGTAGTTCAACATTTAGTTCAGCTAGTGCATGGCACTCCCAACCCCTTTGGAAAAACAATATTGAAATTGTTATGAAAGGAAGAGTTAGACTTTGTACTTAACATTTCAGCACTGAATAGATTGCAATGCACATATGCAGAAGGGCCAGAAACCCTTTTACATAGTCTATCTGCCTTCCCATGACCTAGGTGGTTCAAAGGGATATGCTATGGCCATTAAACCAGAGCTACATCCAGGCATTGTAAACTTGAAATCGACCCTTGGCAAAAATCTGAGAAAGATCTGGAGGGATGTTGCTACTATCTACCTCTGTGAGAGAAGGAGGTTAATTTTGGGAAATGTAATCCAAATACAGCAGAAAATTCAGAAGAACTAAAAACTATTTCTGGAAAGAAAATCAATTACACATACAAATGCTTGCTGCACGGGCCTTGGGTTATGGAGGTTAGAGCAGTATAGGGAACTTAGGTGGGGTTAGGGGGTAGAAAAGTAAGGGGGGAGGGGAGGGGTTTGGGGCTGTGGGAAGGGAGATGGGTGGTAGAGAAGGGGTAAGAGGTTGGGGCAGGTGCAGGGACTAAGGGTGTGGAAGGGAAGAGACACTGGGAGAAAGGACATGGGGATGAGTGCCAGGGGGAGTGCAGAAGGATTACGGATAGAGGCCATGACAGACCCACATTCTCCCCTCCCAAGCATGTGCCAGGATCTGGGGGGAGCTGAGCCCCTCTCCCTGCCTCCCTCCCACCCACCATGCATGTGCCAGGATCTGAGCCCCCCCTCATGTTTGTGCCAGGATCTTAAGGTGATGCAAATTAAGACCTCTGAAAACCAGGAAAGACAAAGCTAAGTTACACACATCCCCTGTGTGGGGTAGGAGTGCTGACTGGAGTAAGGGGGGCAGAAGCCACCTTGGAGGGAGCAGACTGGGTGGAGTAGGGGCATAGCTGGGGAAGCCTGACTAACACAGTGGGCAGGGAGGGTAGCTACAGCAGGGTTGTAATAGGAGCACAGGACGCAGCTCAGGCTACATAATATATTGGAGACTTAAACACTTCCTATGGTAAACTACTGCCTGTGATATGTGTATGCAGCAGCAGAGGGCACCAGACAGCAAGGAGCAGCTTTTTATATGCTAACGGATTCTAAATTGCAAATGGTTTAATGGGGCAGGTAGGGGAGGGTTAGCTGAAAATGTTGGCAGGAGGGCTATATGTTGTGGGGGATGGTAGAGGAAGAGGTGGACAAGGAGAGAGACACACCAGGCTTCTGTCACACACTAAAATTATTGTAAGCAACATGGAATAAAACTATAGTTTCTCTCCCTGACCTATCAGCAACACCACCCTCCACCCGCCATACATTTCAAAGCATGACCATTGTCACCATTCCACTATAACAACATGTACAAAAGACAGGAGGACCACTTAGGAATCACACAGCATCCTTTACCTTTAGCTAATCACAATAGTGCCTCAGTTGCCAACCAGCATAATAACTACAACTGCCTAAATGACCACTAACTCATACAAAAACATTTATCTTAAAAAAAAAATCAGGAAATTCACTCACAAAAAACTCCATTAGTGCAGAGTGAATGTTGCCCAGTGGTCTCTGATGCCCTTCCAGAAGCTTCAGTTAAGCAAAACTCAAAAAACGAAGCAAGAAAGAAGTAAGATATTTCAAACTTAAAGTTTTGAAACCCACAACATAAAGAGAAGGTACAAATCAACAGAATCTTAACTCTGCCCTCTTTGAGCGATGCCTCAATACACCCATAACATGCACACTAACACTCTGCCTTTGCAGAATACTCAGGGAATAGGGTACATGACCACTTTAGGACAGTTTAACACCTTTTCTTTGCTAAGGCAAAAGTTAGCCTAGATTTAGGTCAGCTGAACTGAACAGAAACTACGTACACCTACTCCACACTCAAATACTTAGCCTGCTCCACAGAAAGATTACCACACCTGCTGGATTTTAATAGCCCTTCACCTCCTTTTACAACCTCTTCATCCTTACACACAGGTTGCCACTTAAATGCTATACTTTCACTTACCCATCATTAAACCCACTTTCAGATTCCAACTCTTGGCTGACAATCCCCCTGTGCATTGCTAGTCACCCATTCTGTAGAACTCTCCTCTGAAATGAGTCATACTGTAGCTACACCTGTAAATTTTAAATACAGATACTTACCAATGGCTTAGCCAAGGCTTCCTCATCAGCAGGCTGCTTCTACTGTGCAGCCAGGCTGCACCGCTAGGGCAGGGCCAATACCTGCCCCTCCCTGCTTGGGTTTTCAGGGTGGGGGAAGAAGCATGCAACCATCTCTGGGGGTGGCTACGGTGGATGTTGACACTGACCCACAGGCTAGGTGGCCCTCTGAGGTGAGTTGGGGGGGTGGAGGTGGCGCTTCCTCCCTGTCCCCCACCAGGCAGGGCTGGCACAAGCTGCCCACTATCATCATTTCCCCTCCCCCCGCCCCCCCAATGTTCCTCCACAGCCCCCTAAGGGTGGTATGCCCCACAGTTTGTAAATCTCCGCCATAAAGAATAGTGTACTGATTAAGAGTTAATGTACCTGTTATGAACATGAAGTTGGGGCGGGGGCAGGCAGGCAGAAGAGAAGGTAGTTTTAAAAACTCTTTTCCCCGCTATTTTTAATGGTTTGTCCAGATAAATAATACTACAAGCTTTTGGAACATGTGCATCATAAAGTTAGTAATGTTTATCCTCTGTGTTTTTAGAACTGCCATTTGTTTGTTTTTTCAGCAAATTACAAATGTTATTGGGCTAAAAATGAAACAATGAAACCAAGAAGGCACAATGTAGTCATATTAAGACACTGCAAAGCATGTTTTACTAGGTTATTAATACACACCTCCGGTATCTAATGGAACAAAGTTGCACTTGAGTCAAATAGTAATGGATACTAAAACACATACTGTTATGTCTTAAAGTTACATTCAGTAAATATCGTTCTCATGATAAGCACAGTTGAAAGTATTTAGTAAATATAGAGAAATATTAAGTTATTTCATGCATAATAATATATACTCTGAAAAGGGTTTTTTTCCTATTAGCATTAATTTAAAGATACAAAAGCCAAGCCTGGGATCTACATATATTCCTAGTTTAATCATAATTCCATATACAACATCCCAGGAATCATTGGACATTATAAATGTTTATTATTAAATCCAAACATTTTCATCGACATTCTAAAACTCATATACTTTATAACTCAAAGCAAGACAGGCAAATTAGATACAGGACAAACCAAATCAGAGAAAATACAGTTGTATACAGTGCTTAGAGAGAGTTGTGTCTATTATTGCAACGCTCTTTCTCCCCTCTCCCCCTCCCCCTTTTGCCTGGAAGGTGTATTTCTGCCACAGAAAAACTTGGCAGCTATAACCTTCAGCTAACTACTAGCAAATGCTAACATGCTGTAAAGTAGAACATTTATAGCAGATCCATATGGTGTGTACTGCAGGAATCTGAGATTTAGTGTTATAATGCATACACCTTCACCACAGTTGGCAAAAAGTAGATTTTATGCCATGACCCCAGTAGTAAAGGGAAGGTGTAAAATATGCACTGATCTATCCAACTGTAGACATTTTTATTCCTTGGCATCTTATATCCCAGGCTTCACACCAGAAGTGAGCTACTCCAGTCCTGGGTAAATAACTTGTTGATCAGAAATTAAATATAAGAGCAAAACATGCATATAAAGGGATAGCTGATTTTATTATTATTATTATTATTATTATTATTTGTCATTCTTAGTTTTAAAAGGGTATTCTATGCGGTCAGGTAAAATAAGCAGTACTCTCATCAGAAGGTAAGAATCTCTGAACTGACTGTCTTTGCTATAACAGAGTGTAGTATTTTCTGCTCAGTGTTTCATATCACATCAGCCAGTAGAGACCAGAACTTATTGCTAGCAGGATTATACTTTATTTTTATGTATACAATATTAATATATTTGGACAACCACAGGCATTTGTCCAACTCAAAATATGAAGAGTCAATATACATGTAGTGACATAAATTTAAAGAAAAACATAGCAATCATGAAAATAAAAGTTACAATTAAGAGAGGAATTTGCATCCTTGATGACATTATTTAAATTAAATTTTGCTATTAGGAAAGATGTATTTAAGAAATTCATTAATGACCTCTACTGGTTATCCAGTGAATTTCAGTGAATACAAGTCTCTTTTCTACAAGGAGTGTTGGTCTTTGTGAATGTATTAGACAACTTGATTTGTTATTTTTCTCTTTTGTGCCATTTTCCATCTGAAAAATACAGCATCACTGTAGATTAAAGTATTTTTCTGCATCATATTGTGATGTATCGCTAGTTGTTTTTGAAGATATTAGAACAGTCCCTCTGCCCAGACCTCCACTTCTCTGGCAGGCCATTTCTTTCATACACCAGGTGGCACCAGATAACAAGTTTAAATCAAGCTACTGCTGTTACTGTCTGGTGAAAGTGTTAAGGGGAGTTTGACAGAAATTGATCATTACAATATAAAAGGTCAAATGAGAGTCTGCAGGTTTAGCCAAATGCAGAAGTCTGTATTTATACAAATATACTTCATACAGACAAAAGCACAGCTGCACCTGCCTGGGTCACAGTCGACAGTTGATGCCCCAAGGTAACCTTTTTACTAACCATCGGTAAAAACAATGTTTAAATACACAGCTTAATTAAGTAATGAATTGTAGTCCATAGTTCTAATGAATTGTTACAAGACTATAGAGTTTTAGGGTGAGATTTTCCTAAGCACTCAGGGTTGCCTTAACTCTGCTTCTATCAAAATTAAAGGTAAAACTCCCATTGAAAAGCTAGGTCAACACTGAGCACTTTTGAAAAATACACCCTGATGCACACACAGCCAGGACATTTGGACAAAGAAAAAGAATTAATGGCATGATCTATATTGACTTCATCACTCTCACACTTACACAAAGCTTATAACATAGTCCATCGTGGGGAAGGAGGCATCAACATCTCTTTCTTTTACATCCGTGTGTGCTCAGAATTGTGTGGGCCTAATATAACATATGAGAGGAAACAGGGTCACATCCCGATATTGCTGCTGTATAGATGAGGATTATAGATAGAGGTCTGGAGCCTTCCTAGCTTCAGTTTCTCCACTCTTCAGTATATAGCTCATTGATCACAAATGAAATAACAAAGAGAGCAACTAACTGCCTATAAAGGATTGGGATAGCTGATTGTTTTCTTTTTAATTCTACTTACAGTTTTAAAGTTGTCTATAAATAAGCCTAGTAGCCAGACATATTGAAAATATTTAAACTTATCCTATGAAAGCATCACAATATAATATTTCTATCTGATTTAGCAACTACAAAAATAACCAGATTAGAAAAAGAAAAGGTCAGATAGAAAAAGGTGGGCTACATTGTACATTACAGTTACTCTGAATGTACACTGCTGTAATTGAGAATAACAGTTTGGGGATTTTTTTTTTAAACAAGAGCCTGTTTAGCCATTTACATGGTCAAGTTAAACGAGACACAATTAAGGTTTAGTCTTCCACCCACACAGCTCCTATATGTGAATTTCTGGAGTCCTTGAAGGGGGAATCAAGTTACCTCTGATTCTATGTTGTTTAACTTGGCAATTTTGGTACATGCTACCTATATTAAATCAGATATAGCATCAATTTGGTTTTGTTTTCTTTAGGAAAAAAGTGATTAGGATTTATTTTTCCATATCATGCCACCATAAAAACAAATATTAAATATTTTTAAAGCTGAGGCAGCACAATATCACCTGACCCTACAAACTTCTATAAACTTCTGCAAATAACTTGACCACTAAGGGTACATCTACAGTACGAAAATAATTGGAACTTATTCTATTTGAATTTTTGGAAGCGATTTTATACATTCGGTGTTGTGTGTCCCCACTAAAGCGCATGAATTCGGCGGAGTCCGTCCACAGTACCGAGGCTAGCATCGAATGTCAGAGTGGTGCACTGTGGGAAGCTATCCCACAGCTCCCGCAGTCCCCGCCGCCCATTGGAATTGTGGGTTAAGCTCCCAGTGCATGATGGGGCAAAAACATTCTCGCGGGTGTTCTGGGTGTGTGCCGTCACTCACTCCTCCCTCAGTGAAAGCTACAGCAGATGTCATACTGCCAGCAGATGGTGCAGTACGGTGCACCGCCTGTCTCCTGGTACTATGACTCCACCTCGCATGTCCTCTCATCTTTCTATCTACCCTTTTATCTAACCATTTCTCACCTTTTTTTGGCTACCGTGATCTGAGCAGCACAGCTTCCGTTGCAAACTCTGCTCTCGCATCGCTAGCTAATTTTTCCATGTTGTCTGTTCTGGGCTCCCATGGAAGCTACAGACAGCAACAATTCCCCGCCATTTTTCGGCCATCGTGAACTGAGCCGCACTGCTTCTGCCGCAAACTTTGCTCACACTTCCGCCGCAAACTCTGCTCTCCCGCTTTTGCAGCTCTAGCGAGCTTCCCAACTCCGTGAAAGCTACAGAAGACAGCCATTTACTGTCTTTTATCGGCCATCTTGAACTGAACAACTATCCTACGTTTCACGCCCTTTTTCCAGGATTACCCGTGCAGGCGCCAAGCATAAAGCCTGCTCAGATCTCCCCTGCAGTTTTGACCATTGTAAATACCTTGCGCATTATCCAGCAGTATGTGCAGTACCTGCAAAACCGGGCAAGGAAGCGATGACAGTGCGATTACTATATTGATGAGGACATGGACACAGACGTTCCTAGAAGCATGGCATGTGGCGATTGGGAGATCCTGGTGGCATTGGGCCAGGTTCATGCCATGGAAAGCCAATTCTGGGCCTGGGAAACAAGCACAGACTGGTGGGACCACATAGTGTTGCAGGTCTGGGATGATTCCCAGTGGCTGCGAAACTTTCGTATGCGTAGTGACACTTTCATGGAACTTTGTGATTTGCTATCCCCGGCCCTGAAGCACAAAGACACCAAAATGAAAGCAGCCCTCACAGTTGAGAAGCAAGTGGCCATAGCACTGTGGAAGCATGCAACACCCGACAGCTACCGGTCAGTCGGGAATCAGTTTGGAGTGGGCAAATCTACTGTAGGTGCTGCTGTGCTGCAAGTAGCCAACGCAATCATTGACCAGCTGCTATCAAGGGTAGTGACTTTGGGAAATGTGCAGACCATTGTGGATGGCTTTAATGCGCTGGGGTTCCCTAACTGTGGTGGGGCA
Source organism: Chrysemys picta bellii (assembly GCF_011386835.1). Lineage (NCBI taxonomy): Eukaryota > Metazoa > Chordata > Testudines > Emydidae > Chrysemys > Chrysemys picta. The sequence goes on along the minus strand of NC_088795.1, from coordinate 74,021,305 downwards.
ATAAACGGAACGCATATCCCTATCTTGGCCCCGGCACACCGGGGCAGCCAGTACATAAACCGCAAGGGGTACTTTTCCATGGTGCTGCAAGCACTGGTGGATCACAAGGGACGTTTCACCGACATCAACGTGGGATGGCCTGGAAAGGTGCATGACGCTCGCATCTTCAGGAACTCTGGTCTGTTTGAACAGCTGCAGGAAGGGACTTACTTCCCAAACCAGAAAATTACTGTTGGGGATGTTGAAATGCCTATAGTTATCCTCGGGGACCCAGCCTACCCCTTAATGTCATGGCTCATGAAGCCGTACACAGGCACCCTGGACAGTAGTAAGGAGCAGTTCAACTATAGGCTGAGCAAGTGCAGAATGGTGGTAGAATGTGGTTTTGGACTTTGAAAGCGCGCTGACGCAGTTTACTGACTCGGTTAGATCTCAGCACAACCAATATTCCAATTGTAATTGCTGCTTGTTGTGTGCTCCACAATCTCTGTGAGAGTAAGGGGGAGATGTTTATGGCGGGGTGGGAGGTTGAGGCAACTCGCCTGGTGGCCAATTGCGCACAGCCAGACACCAGGGTGATTGGAAGAGCACAGCAGAGTACGCTGCGCATCAGAGAAGCTTTGAAAGCCAAAAGAACAGGAGTACTTGTGGCACCTTAGAGACTAACAAATTTATTAGAGCATAAGTTTTCGTGGACTACAGCCCACTTCTTCGGATGCATATAGAGTGGAATAAATATTGAGGAGATATATATACACACATACAGAGAACATAAACAGGTGGAAGTTGTCTTACCAACTCTGAGAGGCCAATTAAGTAAGAGAAAAAAAACTTTTGAAGTGATAATCAAGATAGCCCAGTACAGACAGTTTGATTCATGACTGGCCAGGGTACGGTGTGACAGTTGTGTTTGTTTCTCTTGAATTTACCTGCCCCCATATATATGAAAGGAAATAAAGTCAAAATTGTTTAAAAACTGTTATTATTTGTTGCACAACACATTGAGAGAAATCCAAAGGTAGACCGGTTTAGGGAGGGTATTGGGTTGGGGGGGTGGAGGAGGAGGGAAGGACAAGTCCAGAAACCAAATCAAAAGTTCGCATATGCCAGCTTTCTGCTGCTTGGGTGATCCTCTGGAGTTGAGTGTGTGGGTCCCTGTAGCCTCCCACCTCATGTTCTTGGGCATCTGTGTGAGGAGGCTATGGAACTTGGGGAGGAGGGAGGGCGGTTATACAGGGGCTGCAGCGGCAGTCTGTGGTCTTGCTGCCTTTCCTGCATTAGTTCTACCATACAGCGGAGCATTTCAGTTTGCTCCCCCATGAGCTTGACCACAGCGCCCTGCCTGCTCTCATCATGCGCATCCCTCCTCTCTTCATGTTCCTGTAATGCTTTACAGGATTCCGCAATTGTTTGCCTCCACGCATTCAGCTGGGCCCGATCAGTGCGGGAGGACTGCATGAGCTCGGCGAACATGTCGTCCCAAGTTCATTTTTTCTGCCTTCTAATCTGGACCAGCCTCTAGGACAGAGTAGATGGGTCTGCGTTGAAACATTTGCACCTGCGGGAGGAGAAAAAGGGAGGATAGTATTTTAAAAGATACATTTCAGAGAACAAAGAGGACACTTTGGTGTGAGTAAGCCATCACACACGGCCGAGCAACAGAATTCAGCTTGCAGTAGGGTGACCAGACAGCAAATGTGAAAATCGGGATGGGGTGGGGGGTAATAGGAGCCTATATAAGAAAAAGACCCCAAAATCAGGACTGTCCCTATAAAATCGGGACATCTGATCACCCTGACTTGCAGGCAGCCTAGGGGCACGCGGGGTTATGCTTCTTCTACATTCATTTCAATGCTTTCAAACTGCTGGGCCCCCTTTCCCATAGCAAGCAATGCCTGGTGGGTTTGCCATATAAAAGGAGGGCCTGCGGGCTCTCTGGGATAAGGCTCTGAGCAGGGATGAACCCTTTAAACTAAACATGAACAGCCCAGTGTGGCTGGGTATCCCCCCCCCCCGCCACCCTCCGCGTGGCCCTGATAAGGCTCTCACTCACCAGAAGAACCTTCTCCAGGGTCATGGTCCAGGAGCCCACCTTGGGAGTGGGGGGGGAGGCTATTGGCTCCAGCATTAAGAATAGTTCCTGACTGGGGGGGGGGGGAACGGATTCCCCACTTGCTGCCTGTGCACTGTCCTCCTCCTCCTCCTCCTCTTCGTCCTCCAATGACTCTTCCTCCTCGCTCCATGCAACTCCCCCCTTGCAGGTGTCCACAGACAGTGGTGGGGTAGTGGTGGTGTCACCCCCCATAATTGCATGCAGCTCACAGTAGAAGCGGAATGTATGGGGCTGTGACCCAGAGCACCCATTTGCCTCCCTGGCTTTTTGGTACACTTGCCTGAGCTCCTTGATTTTTGTACGACACTGCTCTGTGTCCCTGGAGTAGCCTCTTTCCATCATGCCCCTGGAGACTTTAGCGTACGTATTTGTGTTCCTTTTTTTGGAATGTAGTTCTGCCATAACAGATTCATCTCCCCAACATGCGATGAGATCCAGTACCTCCCGTTCGGACCATGCTGGAGCTAGTCTGCGAATCTGGGACTGCGTGATCTCTTGTGATGGTGGACTCTGCATGGTTGCCTTTGATGGTGGACTGTGCTGATGGTCACTTGTGCTGATGGTGACCAAACAGGAAATGAAATTCAAAAGTTCCCGGAACTTTTCCTGCCCACCTGGCTAGTGCATCGGAGTTGAGAGTGTTGTCCAGAGCGGTCACAAGGGAGCATTCTGGGATAGCTCCCGGAGGCCAATAACGTCAAATTGCGTCCACAATACCTTTAAGCCGGGATTGCGATCTCGATTTAAGCGCTACTCCACTTGCCAAGGTGGAGTACAGAAATCGGATTAAAGAGACGGTTTGGTCGTGTGGACGGAATCATTTTTTTTGTTCCGAATTAACTCGGCTAATTCCGAAATAACAAACTAGTGTAGACCAGGCCTAAGCTTAACAAATTCTTTATTGCAGAAAAGTGAAGACTATTAATGTAAACTAGCCACCAGAGGGAGAGCATATATCCAAACAACATAGAAAACGGTTGATGTTGGGAGAAAAAACGTATCCATTTTCCTGGTTTATACATTTCACAGCTTTCAAATGCATGTAGAACTTGATATTTCACTGCTTTCACTGAAGTGTCTCAGCACAAAGGGGGTTAAAAATTGATATCTGAAAAACAGAGTTCAAACAAATTCCCTTTCCAAGTTTCTAGCAAGCTCTGTGTGCATTTAATACAATGAAACCAATGTTAACAGCAGAGCTGGTACAAAGCACTGCCATTCCAATTTGATAGTGTTTTACATCTACTTTGCACTGGTGTAAAGGACTACACAACTGACAAGTCAGTGGAGAATCAGCACCAGTATCTAAGGGCTCACCTACACTCAGAAGTATCACATACACTATACCAGTATACTTAAAATTATACGGTCCCCCTAGTGTGGGCACAGTTAGCTTTCTCCCATAGCTATACAACTATATATCTTTATATTTGTATAACTACATCTGCACTGATATACCTATAACAATATTAAAATAATCACATCCCAAACTGAAATAGTTATACCAGTTACAAAAGCTGCATGTAGATCAGGCCTTAGCAAATGGAAAGAACCATTGAGAAGAATAATGTAAAACAGTACATATGGGGAAATACATTTTATTTAAAAAATGTTTACTAAGGAAAATGAAGTTTGTGCTTTGATCCTGATCACAGCATTCTGCAACTGAAAGCATTATCCAGTGAAGTCTGACTATTTAAACGACAATGCTTTTTGATACAGTAGCGTGACTAGAATTCAGTGGAGCAAGTTTGGCGATGCTTCAGTTCTATCTGCCGTTATAGTTTGCACAGCTTTGGTGGTACAGTATACCATGGTTCACACTGCCAGTCGATGCCTTCAGTTTGGTAAGATTCGCTGTATGCAACCATCTTTTGGAGAACCCTAATCAACCTGACCCTTTCTTAGAACTTTGTCATAACAAAGGATGAGATTGTAGTTGTGAATTGCTTTGTCCTACTTATACGACAGAACTTGAGTACTTAGCTAATGTTATATATGTAGTAGTTTTTTTCCCTCCAGTTTTGGAGTGAGACAAAAATTGGGTAGTGAAATTTCTTGAAAAAGACTGTTTATGCAGAACTATTCATTAATCAAATCTCCATCTTGCCTGCTATAAGAGATCCTCTCTTGTTTAGAGCCAAATTCCACTCTCCTTACTCTACCAGTATCCCCGTGGAGACAACTCAAATGCACAAACATTACTTAGGTGACTAAGGATTTCAGGATCTTGCCCTTGGCCCACAACATATTGATAAAGGGCATGATTCAGGCTAAGATTTTGGCACAGCTATTTTTAGTAAAAGTCACGAACAGGAGGCAGGCAATAAACAATAAATCACAGAAGCCCGAGCCCTACTGCTCGGAGCTGACGGCCCAAGCCATGCCGCCTGGAGCTGAAGTCGCAGAGGTCACATAAAATCATGGAATCCGTGACCTCCATGACTGACTCGTCGCCTTAGGCATAATCCTATAAAATGTTACTCACTCAAGTAGTCCCATTGAAAAAAAAAGAGTGCTAGTCACATAAAGATTATTAATGTAAGTAAGAGTCTGCAAGATTAAGTTCTTGTATGCCATGTGAACTCTGATATGTCCACGTTTACATGGAAAATGTTATAACCATGCACATTTGTTCTACTAGGTTTAAATAAATCACTTAACAAATAATTTTGTTACAGTCTAAAGAATTTTACTGTATTCCTTGTTTTTTCTTTTTCAATGTAGAAGTAAACTTTTATTTTTCTAAAAGAGATATGTAATGATTTAGGGATGAAAGAAACATTCATGTACTGGATAGATATAACCAATGGTACACTATGTACTTAAATTGCCAGCACTTTTGTGCCATCATTATATGGTTTTAGGGGCAGATTTTAGTTGAATTAAGGATATTACAAATATCTAAAACAAAGTAATCTTTTATATCTAAAAATCTGATTGGCTACATGTTAATTACTTCCTGTAGCTGAATTATTTACTACACAGTTCATATACAAAAACAAAATAAGTTTGAGCTGATTTTCGAGTGCTATTACTAAAAGCAGAAGTTTTATATTTAAATTAAAGCTGCCTGAATGTATTATTTAATTGTTTTAAAAAATGTTTCAATTAAGTTACCTGGAGTGCATAGACTTGTCTTAAACAGAAACCATTTAATGCTGGATAATTTAATTATGAAGTGTATAATTCAATTTGGCAAGTTACCAAAGTGTCAGCAGTTCAATGCAATTTGAAGTTCAGCTATGCACTTTCAGTTACTTGATTACTTTTTAGCATGTTTCATCCAAAGCCAGGGGCACAGAGAGTAATTAACATCACCTTTCCAATATGTCCACAGATGGCATTAGTACCGGCTTGTGCCTCTTTTGAATTTTGTACTCTGTGGCTTTGCTAGCTGTGACACACCAGAGTGTACAGCAGGCCTCCAAAAATCCCATATCCTGCAAAGACTGCAGTGTTCCCAATGCAGCAGCACAACCAGGAAAGATCCAGAGTCTCCATTCTCAGCAAGGAAATTTTTCAAAAGTTTTCCACCATTGCTAAAGCTAGTTCAGTTTCACCAGTGGTAGCAATCCTGGAAGCCCCACTGCAAATGTTATTACAAAAGTAGTTTTATATAAGAGAGAGATAGTAGTATATATGTGAGGCTTTCCTGGAGAATATCACTTGGAAGTTAACCCTGAAGTGAAACTGAATCAACAGTCATCAAGCAGAGTGCCAATTCCTTTGAAGAAAGAACTTAAAAACAGACTGACAACATTGTGGAGATGGGAGTCAAATAAATTTATACAATTGAAAGCCTGGATCAGCAATATGTTAGTTATTTAAAAAATAAATCACAGCAAATCCTGCATATCTATTAACCCCTTGCACCTCAATAAAGCTCTCAAATGATCTCATCATCCTTTACCTACAGCTGAAGAGATTCTGCCAAGTCTCACAAAAACAAAGGTCTTTTCAGTTTTAGATACCAAGGATGGTTTCTGGCAGGTAAACCTTGCTGAAGGAAGCCGCTATTTGATGACCTTCTGAACCCTTTTTGGCAGGTATAGATGACTGCATATACTATTTAGGATTTTTCCACTGCTAGATCATCACAGACCGCAACAGGAAGTGCTAGAGGTATTTGCAGGGGCCGATTGCAGATGAAATTTTACATTTTGCAGTAGAACAAGTGAATCTCACAGATTCAAATTTCAAGGCCAGAAGGGACCACCATAATCACCTAGTCTGACCTCCTGCACCTCACAGGCCACAGAACCTCACCCACCCACTCAAACTGAATAAGAAAAAAAAAAGACTGTGCCTATCATCTGTGCTGTGAATCAGACACCAAACAACAGAGGGCTTAAAACCAGACCCTGTTTGAACAGTTTTAGACATGCCCTGTCCACAAAGTTTGCAAGATGAATACCATTTTGGGGGATTTGTTAATATTCTCTCCAAATACCTGCTACACCTCTTAGGGGTCAATGAACTCCTTAGGAGATTGACCAATAAAGAGGCTAGATGGTGTCAGGAAACCCAACAGCAAAATGCTTTCCAACAGATCCAGACATTAATGACTAACCATCCAGTCCTAAAATACTACGATGTTAAAGCACCGGTAACTATTCAGAGTGATGCTCGTGATTGCAAATTGAGAGCAGCATTATAACAAAATGGTCAGTCTGTAGAATTAACCTGTAGGACACTACTGCCAACAAAGCTAAAATACGCTCAAATACAAAGAGAATGACTAGCCATTGTTTTAGCATGTACCAAGTTTGACCACTAGCTCCTGACAGGTAATCATATCTATACAGATTACACAGACAACAAACTTTTGGAATCCATCTTCAGAAAGCCTTTGCTACCTGCTCCAAAACATCTGCAAAGAATGTCAATGATAATCTGAATAATAACATTCCAGGATTGTCACTCTGAAGCCTAAAATGTCGGTTGAGTCAGTGTGAAGTGATGGAAGCAGCTACAAGCATGGTTAAGAGCTCTTTTTGTTCAGAACAGAGGCATAGCCATGGGTGGCCCTGGCCCACTCATTTAGCAACCAGGCCCACCCAGATCAGAGCCTGTGTAAATGCAGAAACTGTCCAGTGTGTGGTTGAGCTCCTTGGGAGGCTGGAAGATCCAGCAGGGCACTGCCACCCCTGTGTCCAGTTGCACAGCCAGGAGCTGCAGGAAAAGTAGCTGCTGCCCCATGGAATGAGGAGATGAGGTGCAGTGAGGAGATGGTCAGCAAAAAAAGGGGAAGGCTGCCTGGAGAAATCAGGCCGGCTCCATGGGAGTTCTTGCTTCACTGGTGGATTCCAGGTTCCGATGCCCCCATAGGCTTGTCCAAAACTGTTCAAACCTTTTCAGGGTTTGGTTCCTCCCAGCAGCAGCGAGAAGCTGCTTGGCAGAAATCATCACAATCCGATTGTGTCCCATCCTGTCCTGATCTGTCCTGCTCCAGTGACGGGCTAGGGAGAGAGACAGAAAAGGAGATTGGGGAAGCCAGGGGCAGAGAATGGTCAGAGACAGGGCAAGCCAGGAGGTCAGAGATCAGGGGAACTAGGGCAGGGGTGGGCAAACTTTTTGACCCGAGGGCCACATCGGGTGTCTGAAACTCTATGGAGGGCCGGGTAGGGAAGGCTATGCCTCCCCAAACAACCTGGCCCCCACCCCTTATCCGCCCCCTCCCACTTCTCACCCCCTTACTGCCCCCCTCAGAACCCCTGACCCATCCAACCCCCCCGTTCCCCGTCCCCTGACTGCCTCCCCGCAGAACCTCCGCCCCATCCAGCCACCCCCTGCTCCCTGTCCCCTGACTGCCCTCCGGGTCCCCCTGCCCCTTATCCAACCCCCTGCTCCCGGCCCCCTTACCATGCCACTCAGAGCAGCAGGAGTTTGCAGCCGCACCGCCAGGCTGGAGCCAGTCATACCACCGCGCTGCCCAGCAGGAGCGGCAGGCCAGAGTACTGGCGGCATGGCGAGCTGAGGCTGCAGGGGAGGGGGGACAGCAGGGGAGGGCCCAGGAGCTAGCCTCCCCGGCCAGGAGCTCAAGGGCCGGGCAGGACGGTCCCGTGGGCCAGATGTGGCCCGTGGGCCGTAGTTTGCCCACCTCTGAACTAGGGAGTAAAAGAGGGTCAGAATTGGATGAGCTGGGGCAAAGCTAGGGGATGCAGAGAGGGTGTTAGATGCTGGGGAAAACAGAAGTGGAGGAGGGGAGCTAGGGGATGTTGGGTGGGTGCAAGAGACTGGTGGGAGGCAGAGGTTTGGGCAGGGAGGCATGGGTGGGAGATGGGTATAGAGCAGTGGTTCCCAAACTGGGGTTCGTGAAACCCTAGGAGTTTGCGAAATGTTACAGAGGGTTCTCGGGGGTGGGGAAATTCCCTAATGGCGGACAGAGCTGTCCCTAGGAATCCTGGGCAGCACAGGGCCAGTAGCCCGGAGCCCCTGGACTTCCAAGAGCTAAGCAGATCAAAGCAAGCATAGTTATCACACTGAGGAGATTTAAACTTCAAGATTCCTTATAAGAAATGAAAGGGAGATGGATATTTTTGCTGTTTTTAAAATTAAATAGGCAGCTATTATGATTTTGAAAATTATTATGAAGAACAAGTTTAAGCTTTGTTGTAACGTGCGTTGTTTGCCTGGATTGCTCAAGACCTGACTGCTTGTGTAGGAGGAATTCTCTGAGTTGGCTTTTTAAATACCTTCATGCTGTTTCACATCTGATACTCCTTGATGAAACACAGGGGCTTGTCTTATAACAGGCTTATTCAAAGTGATACAAGCTATGAAAATGAGATCTTGGAAGAGTGTTGCCATTTTCATAACGTAATAAAAATACTGTAATGATAAATAATAATTAATAATAAATAGTGTGTAATAAGCATGTCATAAAAACAGGCAGGCAAAGAGCAGGTGTTTCTTGTGCACTGAGCAGTCCCTTTACAAAACTCCACATTGCAGCCAGTTTTAATGGAAAAGCAGAAACAACTGTTAAGATTGCCAAATGGCACACTGGGATAATAAAGGCCACATGGACGATATTACTGGACTAGAGAAATACACCAACAGAAAACCTGGACAGCAGTCCAATATTGTGCCTCCTGTCCCACTAAACATGCACTCTACTACCTACAGCAAATATATTTTGAATCAGCAGTAATGGAAAAGGTGACACAACAAATTGAACAGCAATGAAACAAACCTAACACTTTGAAAGAGGCACCAAAGAATTCCCTGCACTCCAGACAGAATAGCCAGTAAGATTACAACCAGCATCTAATGACAGAGACAAAAGATGGAGGACAGGGACAAGCACACAAAGGGTAGCACCAAAATCATACACAGTAGAAGGTTAAGGAAAACTCTACCATCTGTCTACTCTAATTTCCTAATAGCCACCAAGGATCAGTTGTTTTCAAGAGAAAACTCAAAAGATTCCCCCCTGTGGATGCCGATATAGGGACTACAGTAGAAATTGGCAATTACTGTAAAATGAGTTGACTTATTACAGACCCTCAGGAATTGGCAAAGATGATGCTAGAAAACATACAAGCACAAAAATGTCCTGAGGACAAACATCAGCAGAGTAAGGGACTCAAAACAAAAACCACACTAAGTGAAAGATCAGTGAAGTTGCCTAGCAATTTCGAATTACCTTATAGGAAGAGAGATGTTACAAGAGTTTTATATAAAAGAAAGAGATATTGCTGTGTATGTAAATAGTTTAAAATCAGCATATAAGAATATGCAACTGTTCATACGTTTGTAAGACTGAAAGTTGTTCTTGTGTGCTGAAAATGATTTCTGAATCACACAACTCTTAACAAGTGACCCCTGGGCTGCAGCCACCATTTTAAACACTATGTCATCTAACCTGCTCAGAGCAGGTCTAACTGACATCTGCTTAAAATGGTGGCGGCACTTAATGTCTGGGGCACCCAACACTGGGGCACCCAACATTGCTATCAGAGATAAGCACTGAATACCCAAATATTTCACTGGATCTGTACAAAATTCAGATACCTTGAGTTTTACACAAATGAATCCCCATCCTAAAGTTTCAGGTAATTAGATTTACTTGAAGTATCTTAGATTCAATTACAATAGGCTAATGTGATTACACCCTCCAACGTGCCAGGGCCACAAAAACTCTTTATGCTTTAAAGAGATGGATAAGGTAGTGGGAAGTGCCTGGCATGTAATGGAATGGTAGATCAATGGTATTCTTTCTAGAGATGGAATATAAGAGGTGTCAAGTATCAGAGGGGTAGCTGTGATAGTCTGAATCTGTAAAAAGCAACAGAGGGTCCTGTGGCACCTTTAAGACTAACAGAAGTATTGGGAGCATAAGCTTTCGTGGGTAAGAACCTCACAAGTGAGGTTCTTACCCACGAAAGCTTATGCTCCCAATACTTCTATTAATATAAGAGGTGTTTCTCTTAGTATTTCTCACTGTAAGTGTGTCAGTAGCTGAAGTGTTTAGATCCCAAGGCCAGAAGGGACCGCAGAGAGAGTTGGGGAGAGTTCATGTCTGTGTTGGTGACCAGTATGTGACAGGTGAGATTTGAATACATATGTGTTTCCAGAATAAGGGTGAGGGTGTGTGGTTTATTTTAGAAATGCAGAACATATACAGAACATTGAGTAGTCACAAAATAGTTATAGAACTAGGTCATTCACTGTGGAATCTGAGCACATTACACAATTTACTGTAATCCACAAAACTAGAGCAGGGCAGCCAAGTAGCATGCATCAGACATGAAAGGAATGCATTTGGCAGGCCTGTCATGCATTCATGCAGCCCAGCTGGATCTTCGCACATCCAGCAGGGGTGCAGGAACAAAGTAGAGTTTTCCCTATAATTAGTCCTTCCTGATACAAGGTGACAGCACTGAGGACAGAAGGCACGGTCTCTCCTCTGCTCTCAGTACTCCCTCTGCTGGCACCCAGCCAACCTAGCACTGGCAGCATGAAGAAGAAAGAAAGAGCTGGTTCCAGTTGTGATTCACCTGAGGAACTGGAGGAGGATAGGGGCTGAAAAAGGAGAGGGACAGACTGTGGGGTGGGCAAACAGAGGAGCAAAAGGGGCAGCCAGTGGGAGGATGGGGAAATGAGACAAGGACAATGTGGAAGTAGAGGCTCAAGGAGGGGTGAGCTGGAGATCTGTGGATAAATTGGGGAATGGGAAGTAGGGAAAGACATGGGATGCCTGTTCCATGCCTCACTCTTCCCCCAACAATCCTCCCAATGCTCCAGACTCTCTGCCTCCCCCTCCAACCAACTCACTCTCTGTTTAACTGCTTGCTCTCCTGCCCCTCCCCAAACAAAGGCCCTGAGCTCCACTTCCCCTCCCCCCCACCAATCTGCCCTAACTCACTCCAATACGCTACTCCCTACTGCCTTTTCCAGGTTCTCCAGAGCCTCTGCTTTCCTCAGCCCCCTAAGCCGCTGCAGGCTGAGCTTCGCCCACCCCCCACGCCACTGCTCTGAGGCACCATGAAGAGTAATAAATGACCATTTCTTAATGACAGACAATGTCACACATGGAGCTACACAAAACTTGTCAGCTATGCTACAACTTTCTTTTCTCTTTCCCATTCATAACCCTATTGTGACCCAGACGCTTCTTGGCAAAGAGTCCCCGGTTCTTTGCAAAGCACTCTCACCTCAGACCAGACAAATTCCCTGCACCAAACAAGTCTTACAGGATATTTATCCATAAATAACATATAACATGTAAGGTATCTGCAGAAAGCTCATAACTTGCCAAGATGCATAATCTTTGTGAGTTGTACATACAAGTAAATTTAAGGATTAATGTATTTATATTGAAAGTAAGCTTTATGGATTTGGAATAGAAATTGGTCACCAGGGATAATATCCATTTAGCCCGGGGGATAATGGCCCATTTGGGTTGGGGGGGCAGCTGTCATGCGGCCCTGTTTAGCCAGTGATGCAATGTAAGGCTCAATTGTTTAGCCATGCCCAATTCCAAGTTTTTCAATAGAAAACCATCAGAGGTAACGGCAAACAGTCAAACTACTTGAAGGTAAAAAAGAAACGTTGCAACAAGATGTGTAGTGAGAGATTTTGCCTCAGTTGTTCGAATTACCTTAAATGAAGGTTTGCAGAAAAACCTCGGGAGGGGGTTTAAAATCGGAAAAATTATAATTCTCTTAGTTGGACAATTATAGAGTGGTAATAGACTCCCCCTTGGAATGCTTACAAGAGTAATTAGTTTTAAAATTTAAGCTTTTATTAGATGGAAGTTAATAATGGTTTAAATATAGAAAATCCAATAATGGCAGCTATAGGGATGATGCGGTGGAAGATTCCATTCTAAGAAACATAGGGGTCCATTACCTATGAGGAAATTACATTTCCTATGACGCAATGGTCAATTCCATTTTCCAGTAGGCTAAACAGGAAGTAGTTAGGGGTCACCCACAGGTCATCTGAAAAACCCCATAGGAATACATAGGGCCATAGGAGTGTATAGGGTTTATGCAATCAGGAGACAGTATTGCATCATTTCCGGATGATGTAATAGAAGCATGGTATTGCATCACTTCCTGTGGGGAATGACTCAGTAAAATCCCATAGAGATACATGAGACTTCCTGTCACAGGTAGATACACATGACTGGGCGTGGCAAAAATAGCATATGCTAATCTCTGGAGGCTGATTGGCTGATCTTGAGTGACCAAACAGTATATAAAGGCGACAGCCAATAGGCTAAACCCTGTAGTTGGATAGGGACCTTGGAAGAGAGAAGAAGCTGCAAACATCTGCAAGGAAGAAACCATCTGCATGAGGCAATAGCAGCAGCAGCAGCAGCAGCAGCAATAGTACTCTACAAAGAAGAAGCTGCATGAAGAAGAGCTACGTGAGCAGCAGCAGCAACCACAGAATTCCAAGGTTGTCATGGACAATGGCTGCTCTAGCAACCCAGCCAGCAGGGGGCTGCAGCAGCAGCTACCCCAGCAGCCACGCAGGCTTCCATATCTGCCACCAGCAGGCAGCATTTACCTCCAGAGTAGCCAGAAGCAGTCACAACAGCAGCCAGTGACTCACCATCAGCAGCAGCAGACAACACTCTCTAAGTTTGACAGATCAGAAGGACCAAAGATGGTTTCAGAGGGATTTTGAGAAAGCCCTTGTAAGTCTAATCTTCCCTTATTTATTATCTGAGAGCTTATGGGTTTCGTTTGTAAATAAAGATCGGTGTCTGTGGTCTGAGTGAGATCTTCTCCTACCCATCTAGGTTTCAGAGTAGCAGCCGTGTTAGTCTGTATCCGCAAAAAGAAGAACAGGAGTACTTGTGGCACCTTAGAGACTAACAAATTTATTAGAGCATAAGCTTTCGTGGACTACAGCCCACTTCTTCGGATGCATCCTACCCATCTAGTAACCAGTCAGCCAGCACTTACTAGATGTTTAGTATTAAGTGTTGATTGTTTATTGTTATATGTTAAAGAGTGTTAAGTATATGGTTATAGAGTCTACCTTTTCATTGCCACGCTGCTTATCCTTATATCTATCTCTATTCTTTTATTGTAACCACTCATTTCTAAATAAATAGTATTTTTGATTTCGAAAATTACTGCTTGTGTGCCTATTCTTGATCAGAGAGCTGTATCCGTGTCATTTCAAGGATCAGCAAGACTAGCTTGCTCTGGGTCAGAGATAAGCACGCTGGTAATATCCTGGAAATTCTAAGGTCACAACCTTGGTTACTGGTTTAGATAAATGAAAGGTTAAGGTTTTAAACTAAAGGCAGTGTAGTTGGGTAATATAATTGGTTCAATATAATTGAATACAAATCTTCCAATAACAGATGGGGGGTTGCCCTGTCAGAGAACAGAAACAAAAGGCTGTTTTCAGTATATCACAGGGGAGGGAGAAGCACTCTGTATCCATTCATTGAGGAAAACCCCTTGTAGAGTTTGGATCCTGGTTCATAAGAAACCAGCCAGCTCTGCAACAGACTGAACTTTGGGGCAGGGGTCTACTTTATTGGATAGAAAAGGTAACTGTTGATGAACATAGACTCAGGTTTGCGTTTTAGGATTTTGTTGTATATTATAACCATTTGTTTCCATCGCGCTCTCTTGTTTCTAGTTACATCTTTATTGATTCTTTCTTAAACAGGCCTACTTTGATTTATCATAAGTGCTCAGTGGTTTACAGGACCAGTGGTTTAGGGTAAAACTGATTAACAGAGCTACCCTGCACCTTTGAGTGCAGAGGATTTGGAATTTCTGTGAATACCCAATGTCGGGGTGGATATCAAGGGAAACAATTCAAGGGGGGTCAGAGACTGGGGTGCACCTAGTGTTAACGTGGAAGGCAAAGTTAGGGCTGGCATAGCCCAGAGGAGAGTGCTTGAAAGACTGATGGAGCTGACACCCAGCTACAACAAGAAAAAACAACCTTGTGCTGGATGCAGGGGGTAACAAGGTGACACAGTCCTTGGTGCCCTGAGAACCATCACAGCAACCCACACCTTATTTGTAAAATAAATTAACAGTCCACCAAAGACTTGGTCAAACAGGTTCCTCATGATTCATCACACCTAGGCTCTGGTAGATTGTTGGTGGGAGCATGTTCCAGAAGCTTGGACCCTCATTTGAGAACATACTGCTACCAGCGCCAGAGAACTGAACCCCAGAAATGGAGCAAAAAGACCGCAGTACATTTTTATTTCTTGTGACAGCACATCAGAAAACGAGGTGCTCTCTTTCAAAATGAAACCATTCATAACAAAATTACTCCAATTGCACATAGAAGAGACTAGGCAATCAGTGTGCAACAATGGCATTATGTGCACATACAAGATCTTATTCTCTTCTCATCACAGTATTATTTCTATATAACTCCAATTACTACAGTGGTGTTCCTGTTGATTTATAGCAATGTAAGGGAGAGTCAGGTCCATAACATCTCACTGCATTAAAAAAAAGACAGGTTGGTGCATGCTGTATTTGCTGACACTACCTGTGCTCTGCGTGGGTAGCCTCAAATAGAGTGCATTACAATAATCTAGTTTTGCGGCATGGATCACTGTGGTGAGCTCCACATCAGAAAAGAAAAGAAATGTTGCAACCTCTGGGCTAGTAGTAGATGAGGAAAACCCACTGACACCTAAAGCTAAAAAACAGTAATAGAGCTAAAATGGCTCAAAGATTAAAACATGAAATGGCTAAGGTGGTTTAGAAACCTTTATCAGAAGGCCTATAAGCATCAATTCCATCTTATCTACCCTAAGCCAACACCCAGCCAGTGTCAAACAGCTGGGATACAGAAATTACAGTGGCAGGATTTGATGAAACCACGAAAAAGAGCCGAGATGTCCATAGTGGCTGATTTGGGACTAGAATACAGGAGTCTTGACTTAAAGCTAAACAATCTATCCCCTAAATTAGTTATTATTAGATGATAACGTAAATTGTATGTAAACCTCTTTCCATTTAAATTAAATACTCGTCTGAATACCTCAATTAAAGTGTTTTAAGGGCACCATTGCACTATTCCACAATATGCTTTTCTGAAATATTGGCTGACTAAGTACTTGGTTTCACCATTACAACGTGATTAAATGTTTTTCCAGTAACAAACTCAATACACTGAAGGTGTGGCAGTGCATCTATTACCAGAAATCCAGTTAAAATAATTACCACAGTTCTCAGTCAGTTCAATTTCAGAACAAACAGAACTCTGAAGTCAAAGGATGACCCAAGCTATTTCATGTGAACATTACATAGGTTTCCATTGCTGGGTCTTCCTGCCTCATCATCAGAGGGCATTTTTATGACACAATGAAAGAAACAAGAGAAAAAGGCAACTAGAAAATATGCTAGGACAATGCATTCGTTCACCAAACTATGCTCTCCTACCAATCCAGATGATCCTGGCAGCTTCACTCACTCCGTTGCTCTACACACACACACTTTTCCAATCATACTTCACCATCACAGAGAGGAAAAAAAACTTTCCAAGAAGTATTTTTTTCCTGCAGGTATTTTACTCCCTGAGGAGGCTTTCTCTCTTTGAATCCTGTATGGACTAGTTGTTTCCAGCTGGAAAGGAGCTGTTCATTTCTTTCTTGTCTGGGTTGGAGTTAGCTGAGAGAGGTAGCTCTCGAAGCCCACCCCCTCGTCCCTGGCTGGATAAGAGAGACTGTCACTCGCAGACAGGAGCCAGGGCAGACAAAGAGGTATTTGTACAACACCTCCCTTCAGCCCTCCCTCTCCTCATCTCCTTTAGCTCCAACTCTCAACTTGTACATTTAAAAAGATACAGCTGCCAAGAAAGTGAGAGAGAGAGAAGCAAAAGAGAAAGGTATGTCTTGCTCCTGCAATTATCCTCATTTATTTGTTCCCCTTCGTGCTAGTTACAGGATGCAAAGCTAGATAAATTACATGTGATGAATGGCATGTGCAGGAGGCACTTTGGGAAGGTTGACATTCACTGTGAGCAAATGATGTGTTGCAGGACAGATGTGCGGAGATAAATCCAGTTTAATTTATTCAGCAAAAGAAAAAAAACAATACTTTTTAACATGTTACTCTTCTTTATAAACTTGGATGTCACCACAGTTCATAGTAAGTTTTCCACTATCATCCACTATTTTCATGCATTCAACATTATTGCAAAAACTGGTGGATGTGAAGAGAAGTGTTTTCACAATGAGCTGCTGTCTGTAGGGAAACTAAATGGGTCTTCATGAAAACCCAATTCCTGGAAAGAAACATGGTATTGATGGGTTTTACAAAGAGGTAATTCATTGAATTCATCCTCGGTGGAGTAGCTGCTGTCCTTACCATGGTTCACAATGTACTGACTGTTCCGGCAAAAGTCCGTTTTTTTGGTTTTTGTTTTGTTTTGTTTAATTTTGAGAAATGCTTCTTCAAACTTATTTAATTCTAAAACTCACACATATGTCATATATCAAGTGATACCCCAGTTCTGCAGATGTTGTTTAATGATTTCCAAAGGCTGCATCTAACAAGTCGCAAGTCTGAACAGTAAATGTCATCAGTTCAGCCTTTTGAAGGTATTTTGGACTAGGGAAGTTTGACAGATGACTGCTAAATGATGTGAAGGGAATTTTGCATTTTGAATGGTGTTGCTAACAGAGTTACTTTTAACTCTTGAACTGTACACCCATTGTGAAGATATCTAAATATATTATCTGTATAGTAATAAAACTATTATTGCACTTTGAACTTAATTGATTAGTCTGTTAATGTAGGATATACCGCCTGTATGACTGTAAAGGACCATACGAAGACAGAGAACCATTTACAATGAAGTATCTTTCATTTTTAAGATGAAGCAGCTAGAGACGCTATAGAATTCTTGACAAATAACTATAAATATGTGTACATTTAAAGTTCAGTACATATATAGCTTACACATTTGTTTCCAAATATGAAAGTCCGAGAAACTGATTTAAAGGAAAAGATATCGAACTAAATTTTTAGTTTCATTCACTCACACTTTTCCTTATTTCTATTGCCTACCCATACCACTAGTGCTCATTACTGACAGCAGCTGCTTGCATGGGACTTACAGCAGTATTAATATTCTCAAGAAACATAGCTCTGTTTATCTTGGCCATTGAGGCAGAGAATTAAAAAAAAAATCGCCCTGTGTATCTAACCATTCCAAAAAATATGCAGTGCCAAATTGCCAGGCAAAACAAGAATTTAGGAACTTCACTGTTAACTTTAGCAATGATTCCTCACTCATCAGGGAATCTTCCCGTCAAACTGTCTATTTTCCAGTCATACAGAAAACTAAAGCTATTTTTGTGACACTGAAATTGTTTCCCTGTCTTAACTTCTTTCACCAATGTCATGTCAAATGCCATCAATGGAGTATTTTATCAAAAAGGACCTATGCAAATGTGGGCAGTTTGCTTCAAATACTTTCAGGAGATTTTATTCCTGTTGGAACTTGAAACTGAATAGTCTTGATAGATTGCACCTATTGGAGCTTCGTGTGATTGACATTGGTGCCTTTTAATGAGGTAGGAAACAGACGTATCGCAGAAAGAAAGGTTACTTACTGGTAACTCTTCAACTCAACCGTGTGAAATGTGTTCAGCAGATTTCACTGGCTGGATAGGTGTCAATGCAATTTTATCTGCACTTGGTGATGGCAGAGAAAACTTGAGTATCTATATTTTATAAAATGCGCACACACACACACCCCACATACCTATTCTCACACACACACACACACACTCTACATCCAGCAACTCTTCATCAGCTATGCAACTTTCCACCTTCATGGGTACCTCAACAGTACTAGTTTAACAGCATAAGGAAAGAGGTCATACCACTAGTTGGTGAGTCAGAGGGTATTCCATATATTGCGCTGCATAGAAGCTCCGCCAAGCCACTACCATCTCTTCCCTTATCTCCACACAGTAGAGTGCTGTATTGACAAAGCTATAGCCTCCATGATCTTGGACACTCCCTGTGACAGTGTACCTCATAAAGCTTTATGGGGGGTGTATGTTTATAAATGTATGTATGACATAACTAGAATATGTTTTGTGCTGCCTGTGCCATGTAATATATCTCCGTAAAGATAATGGTCTACTATATCTATTCATCCTATCTGTACTGTGATAGACCCAGGCCAGTTGGGTACAGCAGAATAGCAGAAGGCAGATATACTGGCCACTGGATTAACAGTTTTCTGTTCCCTGACTGACCAGAGCAGGGGCTGCTCCAGGCTAATGAGAACATCTGACTCCAATTAACCTGCAAAAAGTCAGGTGAGGCTATTAAGCTAATGTGACCACCTGACTCTAATTAAGGCCCCGCTGATACTATAAAAAGGGCTCACTCCAGTCAAGCAGAGGAGAGGAAGTGTGGCTGAAGGACTGGTTAATGAAAACACCCTCAAGTTATTGATAAGGGAGCCCTAAGGTAAGGGAGAAGCAGGAGAGCTGTGGGGAAGTGGCCCAGGGAAATGTAACAACTCTGGCAGTGAAAGGTTGGCTGCCAACAGCTGCTACCATTAGGGTCCCTGGGCCGGAACCCGGAGTAGAGGGCGGGCCCGGGTTCCCCCCAACCCACCACTACAAGAACACCTCCTGGGAGGAGAAGTCAGGCCCCTGTCAGGACAGGAGGCTAAACTGTTCTAAAACAAGCCCTAGGGACAACAGAGACTGTGGGAGTTCTCTCACCAACCTCCTTGCTGGCTTATGATGAAAAGGGCTCAGTAGACTGTAATCCTGGTCCTAGAGAGAGAAGGGCTACGTGGAGGGTCACAGAGAGCCACTGAGGCTACCATATACCGCCTAGAAGCGCAGGACCCACGGGGACAAGGTCTGAGCTCTGCCACAGTACACATATATCATTTTCTACTTGAGGTTAAGAATATGGGCTGTATATTGCTTGGTTTCTAAGTAAGCTTTGTGAGGCATTTGATCAGTTTCTTTAAGAAGGAATTTGCAAGGTTAAGTACCTGATCAGGAAGCACTTGGGGAACAATGCATCTTGGAATGCTCCAATCCACATAAAAAGTCTTCCTGGAGACATACAAGATACCATGTGGACAATGGCTTTGTCCTGTAAAGACTGAGTCATGCAGGCACATGTGAATTGCCCAGGTGACTCCAGAACTCCATCTTGGAGCTGGACTTTGCATAGGAGGGGGGTCTCCACCCACAAGAGAGAGTCTATTTAAACTTGTGGGAGACCCCTCCATTTTGTCTTCAGCTGGCTAAGGAAGGAGCCTCTCCACCCCCCAGGATACCTGAAGGGAACTGGAACAAAGGACAGTAACTCCAGGGGGTGTGAGTGATTGCTGGACCCAGGCTAAACGGAGATTAGCCTGTAAAAGGGAGCATTCTGGAACTGGTGAGGAACTTATCTGTATTTAGTTTGATTACACATAGATTTGTGCATTTTATTTTACTTGGTGACTTACTTTGTTCTGTCTGTTACTACTTGGAACCACTTAAATCCTATTCTCTTCATTTAATAAAATCACTTTTTCCTTATTAATTAACTCAGAGTATGTGTTAATACCTGGGGGAGCAAACAACTGTGCATATCTCTCTATCAGTGTTATAGAGGGCGAACAATTTATGAGTTTACCCTGTATAAGCATTATGCAGGGTAAAACAGATTTATTTGGGTTTAGACCCCATTGGGAGTTTAGCATCTGAGTGCTAAAGACAAGCACACTTCTGTGAGCTGTTTTCAGGTAAACTTGCAGCTTTGGGGCAAGTTATTTAGACCCTGGGTCTGTGTTGGAGCAGACGGGAGTGTCTGGCTCAGCAAGATAGGGTGCTGGAGTCCTGAGCTGGCAGGGAAAACAGGACCAGGGGTAGTCTTGGTACATCAGGTGGCAGCTCCCAAGGGGGTTTCTGTGATCCAACCTGTCACACTCCCCTTTGCAGTTTTCAATCTGAAAATAGCATTTCCTCTAGGACAAACCTTTTTTGAAGGAAGCTCTTTGATTATGAGTTTTATGTAAATTAATATCTATGAAAATAGAGCATTTAAAGAGGACACACTTCAGTGCAAGAGAAACAATGGGTAAACGTTTGAATACTAGACATACCAGACAGGTTATAAAATGAATTGTCATGCAACACCAGTGCCCTCTAGTCCACTATTCTGTCTACAGTTGTTCAGGAGATTATGACCTTTCCTGAATGATGCTGAACTTGTCACAGTTATCCATCCACCCCACTCCTCTCTATGCATTATTATAACACACTGTTAAGGGATGGCTTTGTAGGCCATTAGCTGATGCAGGCCCTTCCGCACACACACTTCTGCTTTATATTCTGAACAGGCTGCCAGTTCAGTTCTGGGTGCAATTGAAGTTGTAGTTATCTTTGAAATTTTAAAAGATCTGGGACCGATTTACCTGAGATCTCTTGCCATGTGTCCTGTGGCAGTTGAGAGCCAGTAAGGCATTCTTGATACCCATACCTGGAAGTGCGAGCCAACATTCCTGGATCAGCAACAGGGTATTTTCAGTTGAGGTCCATGGCCTTTGGAACCTGCTATCTTTAGCAGTCTAGAGACAGAGTCTGACAGAGTTTAGGACACAGCATAAGGATTTCTTTAAAAAGTTAGTCATACTTTTAACAGATCTACAAAATAAATTATTTTTGAGTTGCACGCTGTCATAAGGACCTAATTTTCACTCAGGATTTGGTCTAACTTTCTACAGGGGCAATTTTGCACAACATATAACCGACTAATGTACCTGACTTACAATGGGTGGCCAAACAGCAAGTGTGAAAAATCAGGACAGAGGGTGGAGGGTAATAGGAGCCTATATAAGAAAAAGACCCAAAAATCAGGACTGTCCCTATAAAATCTGGACATCTGGTCACCCTAGACTTACAGACACAAATAGTTCAGTAGTTAAAGATCTATTTGTGCCTGCAATTTATAACATATACAAAATATGGCACAACTAGTTACATTGGGACTAGAAAAACAGAGGCCAACTTTGAAAATCAGGTCCCATATTTTTTTAGGTGTAGTACCATCCAGTATCATCACCTTTAAGCATGATTATATATTCAATGAAAAAAACTTGTACTACTTTGAGACTGCCCTTCGTGTTAACCAGGGTAGAATGTGTCCACACCTTTCCTCCTTAGACTATAAACTCATTTAAGCAGGATTCACTTATGTACTGTTTAGTGCTGGGGAAACTGATTTAAAATAAAAACTATCCTACAAACATACACCATACTTGAGTCCAAAATCTAACTTTAGGCAAAGGTGGGTCAATGTTTACCTTCTTTGAAGGAAAGAGGAATTTATTATTATTTGGCACATTGGCTAGAACAAGTGAAAATAATGCAATCTTTTAAATATTAGACATGGTCCCTGAGGTCTAATGAGCACATTTTATAAATTAAAAGAATAATTAAGTTGGGCTACTCCTTAAGATAAATGTGCATGCAAAAATTCATGTAAACCAGAAAAATAGTTCATTGAATGTCACATCTGTAACAAAGATAAATAAGCATTTGCTTTTATTTTAACTAAGCATACCTGTAGCGGGGTGGTCACCCCACTCATGCCCTGAAGGGCTTAAAACAGCCCTAGAAGAGGGGTGGGATGGGGGAAAAGGCAAGGCTGATTGGGGGGAAAGCAACCACAGGTGGGGCCATGCCCCAATCAGGCCATGGCTGGTCCTATAAGAGGGCTGAGGGACAGAGACTGGGGAGAAAAAACACACTGTCTCTCTAGCCTATTGAGAGAGAAGGATCTGGCTGCCTGGGAAGTTGAGGAGGGTACCTAGGGTGAAGCAGCGCTGGGGAAGGACAGAGGGAGCTGAGGAGCTCCAGCCTACCAAAACCCCAGGCTGCAGGCCTAGTTAAAGGCCTGCAAAAGGTACTGGGGCTGCAGAAAGGCAGCCCAGAGCTAGGCAGAGGCAGCTGGTCCAACCCCCCTTGCTGATGGTGAGTGGTTTACAGACTGCAGTCTGCCGAGCGGGGGCTAGACGATGACTGGTAGTAGCCACTGAAGCGAGGTGGGGATAGGGGGTAGGGCTTCCCCTGGGAGGGGAGACCCAGACAGAGGAGGTACTGCAGTTGGCAGAACCCCTGGACAAAGGGCATCGGGATCTGGGAGGGACATGGGGTCAGCGGCAGGCGAGACATCAGCCGGCAGAGGGTGCTCTGGAGCTGGAAAAGAGCTAATTCCCTGGACAACCAGCAGGAGATGCCACGCGGCTGAGTTGTCACCCTGCCACAGTACCCATAACAAAACATATAAAACTTTTAAACCAAATTTTTTTGTACATAATGTTAGCATAAGCATGTATGTTAGTGTAAAAGACCAGAATAATGAGGTGCCCATGAGTAGTATTAAACTAATAATGCCAGTTTTAACCCTATAATGTTAGTGTTTTTTCTAAATGGGCTTAAGACTCCAGAAACTGATTTTCTTAGGCAGTTATATCTCTGTTGTTTTGTGTAGATAATTTGTCAAAATGGGTGAAGGATTGGAAGAGCAGCAGGGTGGAAATATCAATGTAACTGTCTATGAAAATTAATTGAATCAAGTACGTGGTAAAGTAGTATGTGTGTCCGACAATGTTTTGTGTTTTAACATGTGGTCCTTCTCTGAAAAGTGACTAAAAATGGCATGGCAGGGTTACATGTTTAAGTGATTTCCATATCAAACATGCTTCGTTTACAAAAGACTTCCCCTCCCCCGCCCAGCCTGCTATCAATCCTGCAACCTCGACCTGAGATCGGAGAGTCAAAATGGGTTTTTCCTTGATCATCATAATCATACATTATAAATATTCTAGAGGTCAAATTGTATCCCCATTTGTCCCACAGTATTCAGGTTATGCATTCAATTCTCCAGCTTAGGTGACCAGACAGCAAATGTGAAAAATCGGGACGGGGGTGAGGAGTAATAGGAACCTATATAAGACCCAAAAATCGGGACTGTCCCTATAAAATCGGGACATCTGGTCACCCTACTCCAGCTGCATGAGAGCCTAGAATCCAGCTCATAGTCTCTTAGCTGAGTTGGGTCTATAATGTTAGGATTTTGTTGCTTTTTGGTCTTATTTGACTGTAGAGCAGATATAAGTAGGAATACATACAAGAATCAAATCCGTTGAATGAAAAGATGCAGTATTTGTCTGGGCTGGTTATCAGGGTAGAGTCACTCTTTAAATCTAGAGAGGGATTGGAATGTTTGTATCAAGCTAAAAGAAATGTAAACAAACATTGTCTCTCTATCCTTCAATATTCTGCTGGTAAAAACCAAGCTGAGCCACAGCTCAGATCCTGGCCTAATTTACAAATGAATGCAAGTTGGGTGCTCTTCTCCAACTCCCTCTGTGTAACATGTTCAATAGTCTCTGTTTCATGGAAGGGCTGGATTAGAATAGCAGGCAGTTTTGGAAGTCAGGACAGAGGTGCACTGTTAGTGCTGTGACGAGCCTGAACTCCCTCTGCTATGCTTGGTCTTTCACTTTCTTGAAAAGTAAAACCAATCATGTGCAGAAGTCTGCAGTTGAACTAAGTCAACAAAATTTCCCCTTCCCCTTCTGCACTTAGGACCAAAGAATCCCATGCACTGCTCCAGGCTGGGGACTGACTGGCTAAGTGGCAGTTCAGCAGAAAAGGACCAGGGGATTACAGTGGATGAGAAGCTGGATATGAGTCAACAGTGTGCCCTTGTTGCCAAGAAGGCTAACAGCATATTGGACTGCATTAGTAGGAGCATTGCCAGCAGATCGAGGGAAGTGATTATTCCCTTCTATTCGGCACTGGTGAGGCCACAGCCGGAGTATTGTGTCCAGTTTTGGGACCCCTACTACAGAAAGGATGTGGACAAATCGGAGAGAGTCCAGCGGAGGGCAACAGAAATTATTAGGGGGCTGGGGCACATGACTTATGAGGAGAAGCTGAGGGAACTGGGCTTATTTAGTCTGCAGAAGAGAAGAGTGAAGGGAGATTTGATAGCAGCCTTCAACTACCTGAAGGGGGGTTTCAAAGAGGATGGAGCTAGGCTGTTCGCAGTGGTGGCAGATGACAGAACAAGGAGCAATGGTCAGGCCCTCTCAGAAGTCCAGAGATGCCCAGGCCACTTCCAGCTTTTGAGGCCCCTAGTCATAATAAAAAATGACGACACATGAAAACAAAATAAGGCACCAAAAAAAGTGAGATATAATGTGAATATTTTTTTTATTTAACAAATGCTTTCCTAGCCTCTCTCTGTACCAATGTACTAATTATTGAGGAAAAAATCTAGCTTCATGCAATGTCACAGTTGATATTAAGCATGGAGAACCCATTCAAATGCTCTTGTCCCATAGTTGAACAGTGATAGATCGTCACCTGCTTCAACACATTGAAGGTGCGTTCACCAGGCAAACTGACAAAAATACGCAATGCAATTGTGATAATAGGAAACACCCCAGAGAGACAAAGTTCGAGTATTTCTTGAAGCAATTCCTTTGGCTTGCAATCCAATTTAAAGTTCATGGAATATATTTGTTTGAGGAAGATGACCTTGTCACTGAGGTCTTGAGATTTCTTTGTTGTACTGTTGCTGAAAGTGTTCATCTGCAGAAAGTAGATCTTCATTACTTAGTCTGTTGAACTGCAAAAGAAACCCAAAAAAGTACAAATTAGTCAGTGACTCAAATCAACAAATAAGATCTGATTGAATATAGTCAGTGATGACAAGGAAGACACTGACCCTATAATGCTGCTTGGCATCGGATTCAGTAGGTAAGTAGTGATTGGTGGAGAACTCAGCTGAAATGCCAATATTCTGTGCTACTAATTTAGACTCAGTCAGGATTGCAACCTATTGTCCACAAATCTGTTGACTGTCATTGATAAGACTGTCAATGTTATTCCTCTCAACATCAAGTGTAGCATTGTGTGCTTCAAATACCATATTAGTTTGGTGGATCATTTTAAGTAGCTTCATCCACAAAGATGACATCAGAATAAATTCAAATTTGGACGTGTGCTTCTGAATAGACTGAAGTTCAGTTCGAGCCTGTGCAATGAGATTCACACAAATGCTGAATGGTACACAAATGCTGAAAAGACTTAAAACGAAGGAATACTAATTAAGAACTCAAAATGAAACAGTCAGACAGGTTATTATCCTTATCACTGAATCAAAACTCAAGCACACAAGGTATAATATAACAGTCTGAGCTGAAGACAAAAGGGATGACATAGTGTGTGTGTGTGTGTGTGTATGTGTATGTGTATGTGTATATAGATATAGAGATAGATAAATAAACACAGTCATGGATACAGACAGAGGGATAATGTCCAAAAATTACAAACGTGTGTCCTCACGAAACTCACTGTACAAGATAGTCCTCTCAAATTTTCACTTTGAATCTGGGCCTATAGACTACGAAAGCCTATAATGATGGCCAGGCTACCAAGCTAGGGCTCAACTAACCAACCAGTCACCTCTTTTAGCTACCATATGAAGATGATAACGAGGAATTCTCATACATAAATAATTCCTAAGGGATTACACTATGAAATTAGGTCGAATTTATAGAAGCCGGTTTTATAGAAATTGGTTTTATACAGTTGATTGTATGTGTCCCCACATAAAATGCTCTACGTGCATTAAGTCGGCGGACCGCATCCACAGTACCGAGGCTAGCGTCGACTTCCGGAGTGTTGCACTGTGGGTAGCTATCCCACAGTTCCCGCAGTCTCCGCCGCCCATTGGAATTCTGGGTTGAGATCCCAATGCCTGATGATGCAAAAACAGTGTCGCGGGGGGGTTCTGGGTACATGTCGTCAGGCCCCTCCCCCTCCATCAGAGCAATGGCAGACAATCAATTTGCGCCTTTTTACCTGGGTTACCTGTGCAGACCACATACCACGGCAAGCATGGAGCCCGCTCAGCTCACCGTCACCATATGTCATCTGGGTGCCGGCAGACGTGGTACTGCATTGCTACACAGCAGCAGCTAATTGCCTTTTTGCAGTAGACGGTACAGTATGATTGGTAGCCGCCATCATCGTATTCCTCAGTGAGTTCGGTCAGAGGCACCTGGGCAGACATGTTTTGTCTCCTGGAGACTCAGTCCTGCCGGCAGTCCTACTGCACTGTCTTGACAATGATGGCTAGCACTCGTAATAAAGCATCTTCTGCCAAGCACCCAGAAGATGCCGATGGCGATCAGTCATGCTGCAGCGTCTGCTGCCAGCCTAAGATGTAAAAGCTAGATGGACCAGATTTGTTCTGTATTCATTTGCTTCCCCCTCCCTTCGTGAAATCAACGGCCTGCTAAACCCAGGGTTTTGAGTTCAATCTTTGGGGGGGGCCATTCTGTGTGACAGTTGTTTGTGTTTCTCTCTGATGCACAGCCACCTTTGTTGATTTTAATTCCCTGTAAGCCATGTCGTCACTCGCCCCTCCGTCAGACAATAGTTTCGCACCTCTTTTCAGCCCAGACACCATATCACTGGGATCATGGAGCCTGCTCAGATCACCACGGCAATTATGAGCACTATGAACACCACGCGCATTGTCCTGGAGTATATGCAGAGCCAGAACATGCCAAAGCAAAACCAGGCGAGGAGGCAATTGCAGCGTGGCAACGAGCGTGATGAGGAAATTGACATGGACATAGACCTCTCACAAAGTACAGGCCCCAGCAATGTGCAAATCATGGTGTTACTGGGGCAGGTTCATGCCGTGGAATGCCGATTCTGGGCCCGGGAAACAAGCACAGACTGGTGGGACCGCATCGTGTTGCAGGTGTGGGACGATTCCCAGTGGCTGCAAAACTTTCGCATGTGTAAGGGCACTTTCATGCAACTTTGACTTGATTTCCCCTGCCTTGAAGCGCCAGAATACCAGGATGAGAGCAGCCCTCACAGTTGAGAAGCGAGTGTCCATAGACCTATGGAAGCTTGCAACGCCAGACAGCTACCGGTCAGTTGGGAATCAATTTGGAGTGGGCAAATCTACTGTGGGGGCTGCTGTGATCGAAGTTGCCAGGGCAATAAAAGACCTGCTGATATCAAGGGTAGTGACTCTGGGAAACATGCAGGCCATAGTGTATGGCTTTGCTGCAATGGGATTCCCAAACTGTGGTGGGGCAATAGATGGAACCCATATCCCTGTCTTGTCACCGGAGCACCAAGCCACCGAGTACATAAACTGCAAGGGGTACTTTTCAATGCTGCTGCAAGCCCTGGTGGATCACAAGGGACATTTCACTAACATCAGCGTGGGATGGCCATTTAAAATGGGTTTGCAATGTAAAAGGAGGGGCTGCGGTTTCCGGGTTAACATGCAGCACAAACCCAACTACCCCCACACACACACCCAATTCTCTGGGATGATCACTTCACCCCTTCCCCACACCACGTGGCTAACAGCAGGGAACATTTCTGTTCAGCCGAGCAGGAATAGGCACCTCTGAATGTCCCCTTAATAAAATCACCCCATTTCAACCAGGTGACCGTGAATGATATCATTTTCCTGAGGATAACAAAGAGAGATAAGGAATGGATGTTGTCTGCATGCCAGCAAACACCGGGACCATATGCTGCCATGCTTTGTTATGCAATGATTCCAGACTATGTGCTACTGGCCTGGCGTGGTAAAGTGTCCTACCATGGCGGATGGGGTAAGGCAGCCCTCCCCAGAAACCTTTTGCAAAGGCTTTGGGAGTACATGAAGGAGAGCTTTCTGGAGATGTCCCTGGAGGATTTCCGCTCCATCCCCATACACGTTAACAGACTTTTCCAGTAGCTGTACTGGCCGCGATTGCCAGGGCAAATTAATCATTCATCATTAAACCCACTTGCTTTTAAACCATGTGTAATATTTACAAAGGTACACTCACCAGAGGTCCCTTGTGCGCCCTCAGGGTCTAGGAGCATGCTTTGGGTGAGTTCAGGGGTTACTGGTTCCAGGTCCAGGGTGATAAACATATCCTGGCTGTTGGGGAAATAGGTTTCTCCGCTTCCTTGCTGTGAGCTGTCTTTATTGTCTTCATGGTCATCTTCCTCGTATCCCGAACCCACTTCCCTGTTGCGTGATTCTCCATTGATGGAGTCAAAGCACACGGTTGGGGTAGTGGTGGCTGCACCCCCTAGCATGGCATGCAGCGCCGCGTAGAAGCGGCATGTTTGCGGCTCTGCCCCGGACCTTCCGTTTGTCTCTCTGGCTTTGTGGTACGCTTGCCTTAGCTCCTTAATTTTCACGCGGCACTGCTGTGTGTCCCTGGTATGGCCTCTGTCCTTCATGGCCTTTGAGACTTTTTCTAAAATTTGTCATTTCATTTACTGCTATGGAATTCAGCTAGCACTGATTCGTCTCCCCATATGGCGAGCAGATCCCGTACCTCCCGTTCGATCAATGCTGGAGCTCTTTTGCGATCTTGGGACTCCATCATGGTTACCTGTGCTGATGAGCTCTGCGTGGTCACCTGTGCTCTCCACGCTGGGCAAACAGGAAACGAAATTCAAAAGTTCGCGGGGCTTTTCCTGTCTACCTGGTCAGTGCATCTGAGTTGAGAGTGCTGTCCAGAGCGGTCACAATGAAGCACTGTGGGATAGCTCCCGGAGGCCAATAACGTCAAATTCCATCCACACTACCCCAAATCCAACCCACAAAGGCCGATTTTAGCACTAATCCCCTCGTCGGAGGTGAAGTAAAGAAACCGGTTTAAAGGGCCCCTTAAGTCGAAAAAAAGGGCTTCGTCGTGTGGACGTGTCCAGGCTTAATTCGATTTAACGCTGCTAAATTTGACCTAAACTCGTAGTGTAGACCAGGCCTTAGTCAACTAGACATAAACTATAAAGACACTTAATGTAACAGTTCTCTACATTTCAACATGCACTTGATCCAGCACCAGCCACTAGTAGTGATTTGTTTATATAATCAGCTGATCTGAGACCACACGTTCATCACAGTCTAATCTTGTGCCATCAGAACAGATATATTTTTATTGGTATTTATGAACATTTTTAACTCTTTAATATGTCAAAATCTATATCAGTTAACCAAAAAATTGTCTTTTGCCAAATCACATCTCTTATTTGCTTAAATTTGCAGCTCTAAACAGAGAGTCACATTTTGGTCCGATAGGGATGTGCATAAAAACAAGTTGTGAAACTTATCAAATGCCAAAAAATTAAGAAGGGTCTACATTTGAGGCCCTCTTTGAGCTTGAGGCCCAGGCCAAATGGCCCTCCTGCCCCCCCCCCCCCCCGCCCCTCTGATTGGCTCTGGCAATGGTCTCAAGTTTCAGTGTGGGAGGTCTAGGTTGGATATTAGGAAACACTATTTCACTAGGAGGGTGGTGAAGCACTGGAATGGGTTACCTAGGGAGGTGGTGGAATCTCCATCCTTAGAGGTTTTTAAGGACCAGCTTGACAATGCCCTGGCTGGGATGATTTAGTTGGGGTTAGTCCTGCTTTGAGCAGGGGATTGGACTAGATGACCTCTGAGGTCTCTTCCAATCCTAATCTTCTATGATTCTATTATAATACATTTAGTAGGTCATGCTAGCATGTAATTTCTACCACATTTGGGAGAAATAGGTAGAATAATCTTACTAATCTATTAGAATTCTTTGAAGGTGTCAACAAACATGTGGACAAGGGGGATCCAGTGGACAGTGTACTTAGATTTCCAGAAAGCCTTTGACAAGGTCCCTCACCAAAAGCTCTTATGTAAATTAAGCTGCCATGGGATAAAAGGGAAGGTCCTTTCATGGATTGAGAACTGGTTAAAAGACAGGGAACAAAGGGTAGGAATTAATGGTAAATTCTCAGAATGGAGAGGGGTAACTAGTGGTGTTCCCCAAGGGTCAGTCCTCGGACCGATCCTATTCAACTTATTCATAAATGATCTGGAGAAAGGGGTAAACAGTGAGGTGGCAAAGTTTGCAGATGATACTAAACTGCTAAAGATACTTAAGTCCAAAGCAGACTGTGAAGAACTTCAAAAAGATCTCACAAAACTAAGTGATTGGGCAACAAAATGGCAAATGAAATTTAATGTGAATAAATGTAAAGTAATGCACATTGGAAAAAATAACCCCAACTATACATACAATATGATGGGGGCTAATTTAGCTACAAGTCAGGAAAAAGATCTTGGAGTCATCGTGGATAGTTCTCTGAAAATGTCCACGCAGTGTGCAGAGGCGGTCAAAAAAGCAAACAGGATGTTAGGAATCATTAAAAAGGGGATAGAGAATAAGACTGATAATATCTTATTGCCCTTATATAAATCGATGGTACGCCCTCATCTCGAATACTGTGTACAGATGTGGTCTCATCTCAAAAAAGATATACTGGCACTAGAAAAGGTTCAGAAAAGGGCAACTAAAATGATTAAAGGTTTGGAACGGGTCCCATATGAGGAGAGATTAAAGAGGCTAGGACTCTTCAGCTTGGAAAAGAGGAGACTAAGGGGGGATATGATAGAGGTATATAAAATCATGAGTGATGTGGAGAAAGTGGATAAGGAAAAGTTATTTACTTATTCCCATAATACAAGAACTAGGGGTCATCAAATGAAATTAATGGGCAGCAGGTTTAAAACAAATAAAAGGAAGTTCTTCTTCACGCAGCGCACAGTCAACTTGTGAAACTCCTTACGTGAGGAGGTTGTGAAGGCTAGGACTATAACAGAGTTAAAAGAGAACTGGATAAATTCATGGAGGTTAAGTCCATTAATGGCTATTAGCCAGGACGGGTAAGGAATGGTGTCCCTAGCCTCTGTCTGTCAGAGGGTGGAGATGGATGGCAGGAGAGAGATCACTTGATCATTGCCTGTTAGGTTCACTCCCTCTGGGGCACCTGG
Source organism: Chrysemys picta bellii (assembly GCF_011386835.1). Classification (NCBI taxonomy): domain Eukaryota; kingdom Metazoa; phylum Chordata; order Testudines; family Emydidae; genus Chrysemys; species Chrysemys picta. Next base: position 73,989,853 of record NC_088795.1, on the reverse strand, counting down.
CATTGGCCACTGTCGGTAGACAGGATACTGGGCTAGATGGACCTTTGGTCTGACCCGGTACGGCCTTTCTTACGTAATAAGAATGAAACAACTTCAGTAGAGTCATCATAATTTTGTAATGATTTAAAAGAGCCAAAAAGCATCAAGAAACTGGGGAAATGTATCTGAACATTTCCACACTGCTTTGTTAACGTTATTATGCTCCAAACATATACAACTACATGAAAGTAGACATTCATACCAGTGAGCTGGTCTAATTCTCTCAAAGCCATTTCCTGAAGGAGAAAAGCAAAAGAAACATCAAAACTGCCAGCAATAAAAGGCTCAATTCATGAGAAATAAGAATAGGGTGCAGAGAGGGCAGTGAAAGTTAACTCCACAACAGTGAAGCAGCAATACCTTCTATCTCCTGGGAAATAATCCTCTCCAGCACAGTGGTCCAACTCCCAAAAATCCTCAGGATAAATTGGATGGAAGCTAGAGAAATGAATTAAGCAACCTGCACAAAAACTGATCTATTCAGCATCAATACATGTCTAATGTGCCTCTTTTCTCATTAGCACTCCTGTCAAAAGCAAGCTTTGGAATGATGAAAATGAAGATTCTATCAGCTCTTGTTTTGCTGAGCATGCTGCTTGGTACTAACATGATGCCTTTCAGTCGACTTTCTTGTTACAAGAAAGTGCTAAAAGATCGCAACTGTCACAGCATCCCAGAAGGTGTGGCCAGTCTTCGACGCATTGATGGAAATCTTCAAGACCACTTCTGGGAAGGGCAAAGTTGTGAGATGATCTGTTACTGCAATTTTAGCGAATTACTCTGCTGCCCAAAGTAAGGCAACTTTCTGTTACATAGAATTTTACATGTTTCTATGGATTTAAACAAGTGCTCATTACATTTCACTGTAGTATAGACTACTACTTAAGGGACCAGCTTTCGTTTCAAAGAAATGAAATATTTTATCAAGCTTAGAAGTTAGACCAAGATTTGGCCATTTTCTTATCATTTCATTTGCTTTTTTTTTAAGTAAAGGGGAAGATTGACATTGTGTTTGCTTAAAGTATTAAATCACACATCCCACTACAGACCTGATGTAACATTATTTACTTCAGTGAGCTTATAGTAGGCTGAATTTTGCCCCTTGTTCTTTACTTACTTGACCCAGGACATATAAAAATTGGGCTCTTTGAACTAATCCCTTGATTTTTTCAGCCAATAATTTCAGCACCCATTAGTGAAGACCAGTTTTTCAAAAGAGATGAGAAAGACCTAAGGTTCTTGCTGCATGGTAAAATATGTCATTGCCTCTGTATATTAGTTGGTGCAGATATTTCATCTAAATAAGTTGAACTACTGCAAGAGAGACATTTACAATAAAAAGTCTGCAGAAAAGTGAATGGGGAAAAAAACTGAATTGAAAAGCATTCAGAAGTTACCTAAAAACCTCAACACTTCCCCCACCTCTACTTGTAGTATCATAGACAGTGTTGCACATTAACAATGAAGGATAGTGACAAATACTCCCAATGTTCATTAGCAGATCTTGTTGGAAAAACTCTAGTGGAACAATTCAGTCAAAATCTAAATGATTTGTGAAATCATGTCAATTTCCCTGAAACTTGGTTTCAGGGAAAAATTCTGACAATGTCCAAACATGTTGCCTCACCATTTTTGGAATTAAACATTTTATTTTTTTGTTTGTTTTAAAATTACTTTGTTTCAAAATCTTTATTTTGTATACTATATAATAAAAATTTAAAAAGCCAAAATGGAAACAATTTTCCCCATGAATTTTCTTTTGGGAGAACGTCACAGTTTTCAGACTCCCCCTCCCCCCAATTCTGAATGAAGCCAAATTTCAAAGTCCTTTATTACACAGAATTTCCATCCTCCACTCAGCTCTATTCATTAGGTTTATAATGGCATATTTTTCCCTATACTACCCTATCCAATTTCATTGCTTTGTAAGAGTAGGTCCTAACAAATATTTATTTCATTCAACGTTAAAGACCACACCCTTTGCTCCAGGTGCTCTAGAATAACTAAAACCCACAAAGAATAAAATCATATTAGCCTGTCCTTACTATGCCACAGTAACCTGAATGATCCCTGCACTGATCACCTGTATTTCTCAACTCACCCTCTCCTGAAATGTCCTAAAGAGGAGCTTTTCAGCATGTCTGAAGGGTTAATAAAATCAGGCTGTGTGGGAATGAATTCCAAAGTCACTCTGCCAGCAACCCACTTCCTTTTAAACTAGGCGGCATGGTTTAACAGCAACTTTCATAAATAAGAGCAACTTTTCATATTTCCCATTCCCTCCAAAATCACTGCAGGTACCTAGATAAGGCACAGTATTTGCTTGCTAACTCACAACAAGTCTTCAAAATCTTAGATAAAGAAAGCTTTTACTAGACTACAATACAAAAGATCTCTTTGCATACCACAAAAGACCCTCATCTTGGAGTTCAGTACAAAAGCCTCACTTAACTGTGTATGTGCACATTTTCTATGCATCTTTTTTAGAATTTATCTCAATAAAACTGAAATTATGCCACCAGGATGAAGTCCTAGCCCCACTGTGGTGCTTGGCAGTTTTGCCATTGACTTCAGTGGAACGAGGATTTCCACTTGTCAGAAGTTTAGTTTCTACTGCCACTGAAGCTTGTGCACTTCTTCAGATTTGTATTTAAACACAAACCAAAACAGCAAAGCAGTTGTAGATGGGTTTCATTTTAGAGTTTCCGATAATTTATGATGACCTTAAAACTGAAATACCTGATAATTTCTTTCAGAGGTATTTTCTTTGGACCAAAGATCTCTTTTGTCATCCCTTGCAACAATCGATGAGCATCATGTGTACCAGTGAGAAGACGCACACAGGACTTCACAACAGGAGATAAACAATGTTGTCATAGAAAATCTAAAAAAGAACAGGAGTACTTGTGGCACCTTAGAGACTAACACATTTATTAGAGCATAAGCTTTCGTGGACTACAGCCACTTCTTCGGATGTATATAGAGTGGAATATATATTGAGGAGATATATATACACACATACAGAGAGCATGAACAGGTGGGAGTTGTCTTACCAACTCTGAGAGGCCAATTAAGTAAGAGAAAAAAACTTTTGAAGTGATAATCAAGGTAGCTCAGTACAGACAGTTTGATAAGAAGCAAGTGTGAGAATACTTACAAGGGGAGATAGATTCAATGTTTGTAATGGCTCAGCCATTCCCAGTCCTTATTTAATCCTGAGTTGATTGTGTCTAGTTTGCATATCAATTCCTTTACTAGTTTTGAGAGCTCATTCTTAATCTTTCCCTGTTTGCTGTATAGGATGCTGATCAGGTGGTTTTGCAGTTTCTTTGAGAGTGTGTGACACAGTCTCTCAGCATAGTCTGTGTGATATGTTCCTTTCTATTCCTTTCTACAGCACTAGAGTGCAGAGCCTTACTGTACCAAGTAGTATACGTTTCCCTTTCTGTATGTAGAAGTAACCATGGTTTGAAGCTTTAATGGTAAAGCTCTCCTTTCTAACTTGGTAGTTATATTAGTTTTCATTAGAAGGATTTAAGAAGGGTGCAGTAGAACCTCCTTAATTCATTGTGCAACCCAGACAGTCTCAAAAGATCTGGTGTTGTCATTCCACCTCTCAAAGATTTAGGGTCAAATTTTCAGCTGCTATAAGGCAGTGTAACGCCTCACTACACTGTTTTACTCCCATCGAAGCCCTTAGCAGCAGTTCACTGTACTGCAATTTCATATCAATAAGTCTTCATTACTTTAACAAAAAGTAACATTGAAATCAGTGGGAGCTGCTGTGCGTTCAGCACTTTTGAAAATCAGGTCACTTTATTTAGGTGCCTAAATAAGGTTTGAGGACCCTAACTTTTTACATCTGTTTTTGAATATCTTGGTCTAAAAAGCTTGTTAATCCCCTTGAAGTCAATAGCAAGACTCCCACTAGCTTCCATGGAAACACAATTGGACTCTAAATTCACAAAATAGTTATTCATAATGGGGCCTTATTTAAACTCCTCTTTGCACTTTTGGTGTTTAGTACCCAGCTGCTATAATGTATATATTCAGTAAAACAGCTACTGGTGATGAGCCTGATCCAATATCTTTGGAAGACAATGGGCCCTGATTCAGGCCTCGTTTGAACTATAGCACATCTCAGTAGTAACTTTAAAATGCTAGTTCCCTATCTTTAATATAGCCCTTTAGGAAAAGACAGGTATATAATTAGACACAGAGACTAGCATTCTAAGCATGTACACCAATGAAAGCTGTATGCCATAAGTATTAAATGTTTCTTTTCATTAACATATGGTAATTCCTAGAGCTACCAAGTTAATCAGATGGAAAAGTGTGAAAATATCTAGTGCAAAATATGAAACTTTAATATAGCTATCTTGTGCTATTCTTTTTCATTGACACTTTCTGCAGTAGTCATTTTATGTAAATTACATAGCATTAAAAAAAAAATCACTATTGCCTAATAGACAACCATACTTCACTTACATGACAACTTTGTATCAAATACAAAATATGTTCAGAAACTTTGCTGTCTATAACAGTTGGATGATTGTAATCTTGTACCTAGTTGGTCTGAGTGTTTGCTGGACTATATGCAAATGATAATAAATGTGTATTCAATTAATCAATTATGTTTATTAAGTGACTTGCACCAAATAGTTTCACAATGACCAGTTGCAGGACAGATGCAATTTTTTAGAAAGTCTCAGTTTACCTGTCCCTCATTCACTGGTTTTCCCACAGCCTGATCAAACTATGCAAAAAAGCCCTGAGCAGAGTCCAGAGACAAACTGTTAATCTCTGCAGATACAAATAAGACCTGCTGAAACCAAGGGATGTCTGGAAAGCTTGAAGGCCTTGTCCTGCCATCTATCAGCAAGGTGTGGAGAGACAAGCTTTCTCCTTCCTCTTCCAGCTTCTACCTGAATTACACTATGCTTGCCTCTGCTGCTCACAACTTTCCAAAGCAGTAGCAGCAGAACTGACAATTGTCATCTTCACATCTTCATACAGCATTCTGAATGTGGCAGTAAAATTGACCAGTTCCGTGAAATTCACCAATTTCCTTCTTCTACTGCTGGTTGGGGAAGGCTCTGCAAGCTGCAGATTCAAAAAGACAGCACCACATCTTCTCTTATGCAGGAGGTTATAATTGCCACAGTATTAAGAACCAGAAACAATGTTTTGTTTTTTAAGAACAGAAGCTTAAGACTGGAAGTTTAGTTTCTGTTAAAACTTAGGCTTTTGGCTTCCTCTTGCACCAAGGAAAGTTTCCACTCACCTGTCAAGTATCCAAGAGGATATTTCAAGCCCTGTCATGTGTAATATGATTAAAATGCAATAGAAGCTTAAATACATCCACATTTTGGGCATCCTACTTATTATCTTACTGAATTTAACCTACTCTATTTCCATCAGTAGGATGGTGCCATTCAAGGTAATACTTAGTTTTCAAAGCACTTTACAAACGTTACAATGAACGCACACATTAGAAGAGAAGGTTCATGAGTAGGAGTACTGAATTCAGGCAAATAGCTATGTCTGGTTGTACAGTGCTGGCCGAAGTTTGATCAAGAGTGTGAAAATTCATAGGACATGGCAAATGCAAAAGAAATTCCATCACTGCTAATTACTGGGAAAACAGCCAGTTTGAGCCTGGGGATTATTTCCATCAGTGAAGGGCTACAGGTAAGGAAAAACAAAGAACCACATAGGAATAAAAGCAAGTTTTTGAGAACAGCGAGACCCTGCTAAATCACCATATCTAGCAGCATGTGGGACAGAGTAAACAATATTACTTTCACACATTTTTCTTAAAGTGAAGGTAGCTCATCATTGATCAAAAACTTATGTTCAGAGTTTTATATCAACCATGCCTCAGTGAGCATAGAGAGATGCTGCATTCTTCTCAGTTTTAAGATGCCATCTCACTTGTTTCTCCTCACAGCTCAGAAGACAAAGCAGAAAATTGCATGTCATCCAGAACTTCATTGTTCTCATAAGGGTTCAGTGGAAATACAGGAGGTTTTGTGTTGTGTCATAGCTGTCACTCAATGTTGTAAACTTTACTAAAATATATACATTTAGATGCAAGTGCTATATGTAAAGGTAACAATTCTTTAAATTAATGAGCTTTATGCATTTTCCAGCCGTGAGTTAATGCAGACCTCACCGGAGCAAGACACAGTATGTTTATTAAATAATATTGAAACACAGCATGAGTTCCTCAGCCTTCCTTTCTCCAATGCAATTTCTAGGTAGTAGCATATGTAGATCAATAGAGAATCATTGTTCAAAGAAACAGAAGTTTTCCATTATAAATGATGATAGTCTTTCCATCTTCATGTGGATATTTGAGCACTAAATAGCTGCCATCATTTTTATATAGTAGCATGATGGTCCTGAGGCTTAGCAGTGCATATCCCAGAGGTGAAGAAACTAGAGATCTCAAAAAACCCTCTATTAAGATCTTTGCATACCAGAATTCTAAAAGAAAAACACAAGTGCAGCCATTTATACTTATGACTAACAACAACTACAAGTGTCACTGCTATTCAGGAAGCCAAGAGCAATTCTATTATGACCCTTCTGTTTGGAGCAACTATGTTTAGAATTTATCACAGCAAAATTTTATACTATATAGAAACCATGTTGTGGTGTGATGATTTCAAAACACATTTCACACACTAATCTTTAGCATACTTCTATAATTAAAAAAACAAAAACAATATTTTTAATAACTTTAAATATATTTAGGTAAACCCAAACTATTATTAGGTACAAATAACTCACTAAATAAGTTACAAACACACACACGAACGCTTGAGCAACAGTATTAATAATATTTATTTAAAATACTTTTGCTGAGGAAATCTCATTTTAGAGGAAGTTGTTTTTCAGTGAGTCAGCAAGACCATGAAAAATAAAATCAGAGACAAGTTCTCTGAAAAAAAAGTTACAAAGAAAGCTTCTGCATGTCAAAAACAGTCTTTAGATCTGCAACTTGAGTATTAGTCCCATTTTTTTCCATCCTAGTGAACACCACTGTCCATCTTTAGATCTGGTTTGTTCTTGTCATTCTTCACTGAGTAGATGAAATATGTTAAGGTATCCTTTTCATTCACTGGAATAGTCCTGAAATGGCAACCAATTATCTATAAAGAGAAAGTTTAAGGAAATTAAATAGCCATTTGGTTATATACAATCAACAAGTTCACATTTTGTAGATAAGGGAACTAAAATTCAGAATTAACACAGAGTTGACATCTATTCCCTTTTTAAAGATTTGATCAAACGGATCAATACTTTGCCTCCATCCAACAGTCTGGATCACACAAGGATTAGGCATTGAATCATTTCAGTACTCTAAAGCAGGCCTGCACAACATGCGGCCCGCGGGCAAGCGGTGGGGGGCGGTTTCCGGGTTCAACCCCTGCCCGGGGGGCCTGACCTCACAGCCCCGCGCGCCGCGCTCTGACTGCCCTGACAGTCAGAAGTGCGGCTGCCGGGTTTGCCCCCTGCCGGAGGGTGGGGGGGAGGGGAAGGCGACCTCAGCCCCGCGCGCCGCGCTCTGACCGCCCTGACAGTCAGAAGCGCGGCTGCTGGGTTTGCCCCCTGCCCAGGGGTGGGGGAGGTCGGGCCCCCCTGCCCCGGCAGGGGGCGAACCCAGCAGCCGCGCTTCTGACTGTCAGGGCGGTCAGAGCGCGGCGCGCGGGGCTGAGGTCGCCTTCCCCCCGCACACACGTCTCCGTCTCCGTCTCCCGCTCCTCCTGCCTGGCGTCCAGCGTCACTTCCGGGGCTGCTGAGGCGGGAAGCGCTGGGCACGAGGCAGAGCCAGTAAGTCCGAGCGAGGGGAGAGGCACCCGGCCTGGGCTCGAGCTGCAGCTCATGGGGGCTGGGGTCAGGGGGATGTCCAGCTCAGAGGGGCTGGGCTCAGAGCTGAGGTCAGGGCTGGGGGGGGATGGGGTCAGGGGGGTGTCTGGCTCAGAGGCGCTGGGCTCGGAGCCAGGGGTCAGGGCTGGGGGGGGGGGGGCTGGGGTCAGGGGGTGTCAGGCTCAGAGGGGCTGGCAGTCAGGGGCGTGTCCGGCTCAGAGGGGCTGGACTCGGAGCTGGGGGTCAGGGCTGCTGGGGGATGGGGTCGGGGGCTGCTCAGCTCATAGGGGCTGGGCTCAGAGCTAGGGGTCAGGGCTGGGGGGGGCTGGGGTCGGGGGGTGTCAGGCTCAGAGGGGCTGGCGGTCAGGGGGGTGTCCGGCTCAGAGGGGCTGGACTTGGAGCTGGGGGTCAGGGCTGCTGGGGGATGGGGTCGGGGGCTGCTCAGCTCATAGGGGCTGGGCTCAGAGCTAGGGGTCAGGGCTGCGGGGGGATGGGGTCGAGGGGGGTGTCAGGCTCAGAGGAGCTGTGCTCGGAGCTGGGGGTCAGGGCTGCTGGGGGATGGGGTCGAGGGGTGCTTAGCTCAGAGGGGCTGGGCTCGGAGCTAGGGGTCAGGGCTGGGGGGGGGCTGGGGTCGGGGGGTGTCAGGCTCAGAGGGGCTGGCGGTCAGGGGGGTGTCCGGCTCAGAGGGGCTGGACTCGGAGCTGGGGGTCAGGGCTGCTGGGGGATGGGGTCGGGGGCATCTCAGCTCATAGGGGCTGGGCTCGGAGCTAGGGGTCAGGACTGGGTGGCGCTGGGGGGGGGACGGGGTTCGGCGGGGCTGGGTGGCCCTGGGGGGGGGGGGGGGCCTGTTTCAGCACGGCCGGGGGGTTTCGGCCCTCAGCTATTTTCTTTGGAGTAATATGGCCCTCGCTGCTTTACGAGTTGTGCAGGCCTGCTCTAAAGTATGAATTGCAGCAGATTGACCCAATCCAGCGAAATCCATGGCTTTCTCAGCTACACAAAGCTGACCTTTCAGAAGAGAGGTAAGAGTCCACAAAAGGTACTCGTGAGTGTGTACAGTGCTTGAGTGTAGAATATAATAGTAGAAATGGGAAATGCAGGATCATTATTATATTGGAAGGGTCCTGCACTTGATCATTTTTGGAGGGGTTAATGAGCTTGTCCATGGGTTTTTTAACCTGATTATAAAGAGGAAGATGTAATAACTGAGCAGTCAGCAAGGGTGAAGTTCAGCTTTGGTCACGGCCATTTAAATTGGTCAAATTTTTCAAAAAAGGCTCCTACCTCACTTAATTGCTTTTGAATATTTTTTTTTACCCTTTATGAATTTAAGACTGTTGGTTACAAGATGTATCTAAGTACGGAGCAGTGGCAGAAACAATTCCCTCTGCCAGTTACTGTGGATTTGTAATATCACTCTCTCCCTTGTTGCTGTGAAAAATGCCTATACATGCCGGGGAGGAGGAGGAGGAGGAGAAAATGACTACACAAAGTTTAGTCAAAGGCACAAAGTAAACCAAAAAAATGCCTCTTAATCTTTTAGTTACAGTAATCTTAACAGTTACTTGTGAAGACAGTAAATTAATCATTTAGAGAGGTGATGTTTAAGTGACAGTGTACCTTTAAAGTTCAATTCTAGCTGACTGACTAAAGCATCCATACTGCATTAGGACATCTGGGGACTCAATGAACATGCTCAGAATTTCCTGGCATCATTCCCAAGAACCAAGTTTGCTATAAATGGTGATCAGCTGGGGAAATCACAGATGACACCTCTGGAAAGAAGGAGGTTCTAAAACACTGAATCTGGCACTTCATGGCCACTGGAGAAGCAACAAAAGCTAGTTTTAGCCCGCACTGTTCTTCCCAGAAGTCTGGCAATACAGAACAGTACAAGTTGGTTGTAGACTAACCAGAGTTTTATAGTAGCTTATAGTTTTATTCTTCCTGTTATAAAGTATTTTATGATATGCAACTAAATCAGTTCTTTCAAATCACATTTCTTCCAATTTAATAAGTGCTCATACTTTGTCTGAAGTTGCATACAAAGAGAATATACAGTGCTGATTTTAAACTCATATTTGCCGTTGCAAAAATGTTGGCAACATACTGTTCTTTTACAGACCAGCCTCTTGCATACATTTAAGAATTTTGGCTTTAATCCACACTGATTGGTGGAAAGATCTACAAAATGCCTACACACAAATGCAATTCACCATAACATTTCATAAAACTAGACACAACACAATGAAGATTCAGATAGCATTCCAGATCTGTGTGTTTGCAATGCAAAATGGAGTCAATTTTTTTTTAAAGTAAAAGCTTTGCCACATTTTAAATGATTTGTTTTGACTAGAATACTGATCTTTTACCAAGTAAATTATATTTTCAGAAGACCGAAATTTGCAAACATGCTAGCATTTTGTTGTACTTACAGATACTTCTGTATTTTTGTGGCTCTTAGTTTTGCAAGTTTCCACACTTACAAGAAGAGACATGAAATCGGATGCCTAGATTTCACATTAAGTTACTATTACTTGGGCCCATATTTCTATTAATTGTACTTTTAAACTATACTAGAACTTTACTGCAAAAATAAAAGACTTAATTCTGCCTTTAGCTGCAAAGGTGCAGTGTCATTGAAGCCTATAGTTTTGCAGTGAGGTAACTGAGTGTAGATTTAGGCCGTTTGTCTTAAACTACATGTTTCTGAACAGCAGTGTTGCAATTCTATAAACTACTTCAGGATTCTTTCCGAGTACCTACTTCTAAACCTGACTTCCTTCCTTTAACCTGAGCTTTTACTTTTGATTTTCTTTCTTAACTGAGTGCTCTTGGCTCAGGAGCTGGGGACAGAAAGACCAGATAATTGAGGGGAAACTAGATAAGTAACTTCATTTTATTTTCCAATCCAATCCACATGTTCTCTTTATGCAAAGAGAAGAGTTTGTGGCGCAGGATACAATCTGATTATAATGCAGTGGTATATTAACTATGGCAATTATAGATAACTTTTATAGTTGACTAAAGACAAGAATATGCTACTCATGCTAATACGTTGGTAAGGATCACATTTTCCAGAGCCACAAGTAATAGTAAATTACATTGTCTGCTACTGAACAGACATTCATACGTACTTCAACAAGCTGTGCTTTGTTAAGTCCTGGTCTGGTCTGTAACTTGAAGTGTCTTTTGTACCTTCGAAGTGTGTTTACTTGTAACTGATATAAGTCAACCTAGAAAAGAAGAAGAATATCATTAAAGTTAGCTGGGCTAAAGAGAGCATTAATTTGTTATTAATCGTAATGTACTTATGATTTAAAAGGTGAAGTAATAAACAAGTATGGAAACTAAGTTGAAGGCAGAAGCCTAGTTTCTCCACTTCTGGGATATGCATATGCTAAATATCATCCTGCTGACCCAGCCAGCCTTTAGTAGGCATTCAGCATAGAATAATGTTTTGAACTCATCTTCCCTCCTCTCCCCAAAAGACACTTAAAAGTAGAGTTAAGGCTTATTTCTGTGCTGAATGTCCATCACACCTTTTCTCCCTCTTAGGTGTGGAGAGTCGTATTTGGCACTAATTTGTGGACTCAGCTCAGTTTCATTTTTTCATTCATAGTTTGACTTTAATATGACCAAGCAAAGGCATAATACTAGTCAATCATTAATGCAAGGTCAAGAACTGTGCTCACAGGATGCCTTATAGTAGTATTTCATTAGTCAAAACTTTGCAGACACGATGTACAAGAAATAGTACAGCTGTGCCATAACATCTGTGCAACAGGAGACTGAAAAAAACTAGCATGCTATAAGTTTCTTTAGTTTGGAGTGGCAGAAGAGAACAGTTGTTCATGATCTGTGAATATATTGCCTCTACAGAGCCACAATGTAGTAGTTATGTGCATAGCCAGAGTCCCACAGAATTATTGTCCATCAGGATAATTGAGGGGAATTGCATCCAAAGAAGTGAGGTTTTAACTCACGAAAGCTTATGCCCAAATAAATCTGTTAGTCTTTAAGGTGCCACCAGACTCCTTGTTGTTTTTGTAGATGCAGACTAACACGGCTACCCCCTGATACTTGTCCATCAGGAGTTAGCATCTCCTTAAGTCCTACATTTCATAGGCCACGGATATAAATACCCACACCTCGGCCCAGTGCTCCCTCAGTTTCTCTATTCCCAGAAGATCTATTTAGAGGGCACCACCTAGAGAACAAACATTACTATTAAGAAACCCCTTTTTCCTCTTTTCTGACTTGATCACCACACAGCCCTACTGTAGGAGATTAAGTAGCAGTAACCTCCCTGAGAAGATAGTTTGACTGAGAAGACCTGCTAAGTGAAAATGATTGCAACACTGCCCTTCCAAAACCAACATCTTGCTGTCATGAGAACTTGAAGTGATTAACTTAATACTATGAAGCAACCTTAATGATAGTTTTTAGGCTAAGTAGGCGAGCTCTTGCACACTTGGAAACTGGCCAAGCTTAGAATGGTGCCAGCCTCACAGCTCCTCCATAACCAAAGAATGGTGAAGAGGTGTGTCATTTGCCCCGTCTTCCCAGAATCAGATGTCTATGTGTTATATCTAGGGCCCTACCAAATTCACGGCCATGAAAAACATGTCACAGCCCATGAAATATGGTCTTTTGTGTGCTTTTACCCTATACTATACAGATTTCACAGATGAGACCAGCGTTTCTCAAATTGGGGGTCCTGACCCAAAAGGGAGTTGCAGGAGGGTTGCAAAGTTATTTGGGGGGGGGGGGGGGGTTGCAGTATTGCCACCCTTACTTGGCCGAACGCCCAGCTCTGCAGGCAGCAGCGCAATACCGTACCATGCTATCCTTACTTCTGCACTGCTACTGGCGGTGGCTCTGCCTTCAGAGCTGGGCTCCCGGCCAGAAGCCGCCGCTCTCCAGCTGCCCAGTTCTGAAGGCAGTTGCTGCCAGCAGCAGTGCAGAAGTAAGGGCAGTAGTACCCCAACACCCCCCCCATAACCTTGCGACTCCCCCACAACTCCTTTTTGGATCAGGACCCTTACAATTACAACACCATGAAATTTCAGATTTAAATATCTGAAATAATGACATTTACCATTTTTAAAATCTTATGACTGTGAAACTAACCAAAATGGATCATGAATTTGGTAGGGCCCTAGTTATATCTGATTTGTCTAGGGGAGTCCCATTCCCCAAACCAGTATTTGATTTGAGAAGCCTTTACCTCACCTGAGCAGAAAGGCAGATTAAGCTTTCCACAAGGTTCCAGAAGCTAGCAGTGCTGGGGATACCTTTTCCATCAGTGAAAATGTGCAGAAGCCACTACAAAGAACTACTGGTCCTGAGAACTCAGGTGGAGGCCAAGGCATTCTAGGAGGACCCTTGATTTCGTATTCAAGAGGCCACTGATGTAACAAGTGGAAGAACATACAGCCACACACATCTAAGATGCATGATACCCATATGAGGAAAACCTGGGTAAGAAACTCTGGTGTTGTCAAGAGTTGACAACTGAGGCTCTTCAGATGTGTTCCTGACCTAGACTTCTTTTGGAAGTGCAGCTGCAGCAGTCTGGCAAGGGACTTGCTTTTTATGATCCAGAGAAATCCATAGCACAAGATCAGTTGCATCAAGAACTGCAGACTCCACAGGAAAACAAAAAAAATCAGTTTCTGAGTATATCAATTCTATGGTTCCATGAGCACTGTGGAGTCATCTATGCGATGCAGGAGTGTGGATGAAAAGGCAATTTTAGATAAAATTTTCTATTAACTGATGAATGGATCTTACAAAGAAGAGAAACAGGACTCAGCAAAAACGACAAAAGGGAGCTGCCCTCTTTCAGTCTAAGATCTTTGCCATACTACTAATGCCTGAAGACACTTTGGGTATGTCTACACTGCTATTAAACACCTGCAGCTGAACCATGTCAGCTGACTTGGGCTTGCGGGGCTCGTGCTATGGGCTGTTTAATTGCAGTACAGATGTTGGGGTCCGGTCTGGAACCTGGGCTCTGGGATTCTCCTCTGAGCCCGAATGTCTACACTGCAATTAAACAGCCCTGTTTAAGTCAGGGCCAGCCACAGGGGTTTAATTGCAGTGTAGACATACCCCCTCAGGACATATGGATTGCCAACAACACTTGAAGGAGCAAGTTCTGAAGCAGGGTCTTAAAAGTGCTTTTGGGGGCCTTTTGGAGAAAGTCTCACAGGCATCACAGCCTCCAGCTGAGTGCACTTTCCCAGGTAATGCCCATCTGAAGGATAGACGGGAGAAAAAGGGAGGAGGTGTTGCCTTATATATTAATAATGTACACACTTGGACTGAGGTGGAGATGGACCTAGGAGACGGAAGTGTTGAAAGTCTCTGGGTTAGGCTAAAAGGGGTAAAAAACAAGGGTGATGCCATGCTAGGAGTCTAGTACAGGCCACCTAACCAGATGGAAGAGGTGGATGAGGCTTTTTTTAAACAACTAACAAAATCATCCAAAGCTCAAGATTTGGTGGTGATGGGGGACTTCAACTATCCAGATACACCTCTACCTCAATATAACGCTGTCCTCGGGAGCCAAAAAAATCTTACCATGTTATAGGTGAAACCGCGTTATATTGAACTTGCTTTGATCCACCGGAGCACTGAGCCCCGCCCCCCCGGAGCACTGCTTTACCGCATTATAGCCGAATTTGTGTTATATCGGGTCGCATTATATCAAGGTAGAGGTGTATATGTTGGGATAATAACACAGCAGAGCACAGACTATCCAATAAGTTCTTGGTAGGGCCGGCTCTAGGCACCAGCTTAACAAGCAGGTGCTTGGGGCGGCCAAGGGAGAGGGGTGGCACCTGTGGCAATTTGGGGGCGGCAGGTCCCTCACTCCCTCTAGGAGCGAAGGACCTGCTGCTGAACTGGAAGGACCTGCTGCTGAACTGCTGCCGCCGATCGCGGCTTTTTTTTTTTGCTTGGGGCGACAGAAATGCTGGAGCCAGCCCTGGTTCTTGGACTGCATTGCAGAAAACTTTTTATTTCAGAAGGTTGAAAAAGCTACTGGGGGAAGCAGTTCCAGATTTGATTTTAACAAACAGGGAGGAACTCATTGAGAATTTGAAAGTGGAAGGCAGCTTGGATGAAAGTGATCATGAAATCATAGAGTTCACAATTCTAAGGAAGAGTAGAAGGGAGTACAGGAAAATAGAGACAACGGATTTCAGGAAGGCAGATTCTGGTAAGCTCAGAGAGCTGATAGGTAAGGTCCCATGGGAATCAAGGAAAAACAACTGAGGAGAGTTGGCAGTATTTCAAAGGGATACTATTAAGGGCCCAAAAGCAAGCTATTCCGCTGGGTAGGAAAGAAAGAAAATGTGGCAAAAGACCAGCTTGGCTTAACCACAAGATCTTGCATGATCTAAAAAAATAAAAAGGAGTCATATAAAAAATGGAAACTTGGACAAATTACAAAGGATGAATATAGGCAAACAACACAGGAATGCAGGGGCAAGATTAGAAAGGCAAAGGCACAAAATTAGCTCAAACTAGCTACAGGAATAAAGGGAAACAAGATGACTTTTTATCAATACATTAGAAGCAAGAGGAAGATCAAGGGCAGTGTAGGCCCACTGCTCAGTGAGGAGGGAGAAACAGTAACAGGAAACTTGGAAATGGCAGAGATGCTTAATGACGTCTTTGTTTCGGTCTTCACCAAGAAGTCTGAAGGAATGCCTAACATAGTGAATGCTAATGGAAAGCGGTTAGGTTTGGAAGATAAAATAAAAAAAGAACAAGTTAAAAATCACTTAGAAAAGTTAGATGGCTGCAAGTCACCAGGGCCTGATGAAATGCATCCTAGAATACTCAAGGATCTAATAAAGGAGGTATCTAAGCCTCTAGCTATTATCTTTGAAAATCATGGGAGACAGGAGAGATTCCAGAAAACTGGAAAAGGGCAAATATAGTACCCATCTATAAAAAGGGAAATAAAAACAACCCAGGAAAGTACAGACCAGTTAGTTTAACTTCTGTGCCAGGGAAGATAATGGAGCAAGTAATTAAAGAAATCATCTGCAAACACTTGGAAGGTGGTAAGGTGATAGGGAATATCCAGCATGGATTTGTAAAGAACAAATCACGTCAAACCAATCTGATAAGCTTTCTTTGATAGGATAACAAGTCTTGTGGATAAGGGAGAAGCGGTGGATGTGGTATACCTAGACCAGGGGTCTCAAACACACGGCCCGCAGGGTTCTTCCCTGCGGCCTGCCAGCTCCCCGCTGCCCGCCCCGGGCCAGATCCGGCCCCTCAGGGCATTGGATCCGGCCTGCGGATTTGCCAACCCCATGGTGTTGAGGGCCCCGCGCTGCTCCGGGAAGCGTCCCTGTGGCCCTGGGGAGAGGGGGCGCAGAGAGCTCCGTGAACTGCTGTTGCCTGTGGTTACCTCCCCTGAAACTCCCATTGGCCGGGAACAGGGAACCGCGGCCAATGGGAGCTTCGGGGGAGGTACCTGTAGGCAAGAGCAGCGCAGGGAGCTCTCTGCTCCCCCTCCCCTCTGGGCCGCAGGGACACGGTGCCCGCCTCTTCCCGGAGCGGAGTGGCACGGGGCTGGGGCCAGCAGGGAGCCTACCCTGGCCCCGATGCGCGCCCCTGCCACCCCAGAGCCGCTCCAGGTAACCCGCGCCGGGCCAGAACCCAAACCCCTCCTGCACCACAACTCCCTGCCCTGAGCCTCCTGCCTGCACCCCAACCTCCTGCCACACCCCGCACTCCCTCCTGCACCCCAACACCCTGCCCTGAGGCCCTGCCACACCCCATGCCCCTCCTGCACCCCAACCCCCTGCCCTGAGCCCCCTGCTGCACCCCGCAGGCAGGGGTGGAATGGGGGGGCAGGGCCAGGGACAGCGGGAGGCGGGTGATGCGGCCCTCGGGCCAACGTACGAGTCCTCATGTGGCCCTCCTGGTGATTCGAGTTTGAGACCCCTGACCTAGACTTTAGTAAGGCATTTGATATGGTCTCACATGATATTCTTGTCAATAAACTAGGCAAATATAACTTAGATTGGGCTACTATAAGGTGGGTGCATAACGGGCTGGATAACCATACTCAGAGAGTAGTTATTAATGGTTCCCAATCCTGCTGGAAAGGTATAACAAGTGGGGTTCTGCAGGGGTCTGTTTTGGGACCGGCTCTGTTCAATAACTTCATCAACGACTTAGATATTGGCATAGAAAGTACGCTTATTAAGTTTGCAGATGATACCAAACTGGGAGGGATTGCAACTGCTTTGGAGAATAGGGTCATAATTCAAAATGATCTGGACAAGTTGGAGAAATGGTCTGAGGTAAACAAGATGAAGTTTAATAAAGACAAATGCAAAGTGCTCCACTTAGGAAGGAACAATCAGTTTCACACATACAGAATGGGAAGAGACTGTCTAGGAAGGAGTACGGCAGAAAGGGATCTAGGGGTTATAGTGGACCACAAGCTAAATACGAGTCGACAGTGTGATGCTGTTGCAAAAAAAGCAAACATGATTCTGGGATGCATTAACAGGTGTGTTGTGAGCAAGACACGAGAAGTCATTCTTCCACTCTACTCTGCGTTAGGCCTCAACTGGAGTATTGTGTCCAGTTCTGGGCACCGCATTTCAAGAAAGAGGTGGAGAAATTGGGGAGGGTCCAGAGAAGAGCAACAAGAATGATTAAAGGTCTAGAGAACATGACCTATGAAGGAAGGCTGAAAGAATTGGGTTTGTTTAGTTTGGAAAAGAGAAGACTGAGAGGGGATATGATAGCAGTTTTCAGGTATCTAAAAGGGTGTCATAAACAGAAGGGAGAAAACTTGTTCATTTTAGCCTCTAAGGATAGAGCAAGATGCAATGGACTTAAACTGCAGCAAGGGGGGTTTAGGTTGGACATTAGGAGAAAGTTCCTAACTGTCAGGGTGGCTAAACACTGGAATAAATTGCCTAAGGAGGTTGTGGAATCTCCATCTCTGGAGATATTTAAGAGTAGGTTAGATAAATGTCTATCAGGGATGGTCTAGACAGTATTTGGTCCTGCCATGAGGGCAGGGGACTGAACTCGACCTCTAGAGGTCCCTTCCAGCCCTAGAATCTGTGAATCTATTAAATGAAGAACATAGCAAGTCAAGATGAATGCCTTTTAAACTCCATTTTCCTACATTAATCTGCCATCTCCTGCAATGTTAGGAATCACGGGAATTAAGTATGCCCTCTAACTGCCAATTCCTACTCAAAAATAGTTCTGCTACTGCATGGCTAAGCACATGGCTCCTACACTGGGAATCTGTGGAGAAAATGTCATGAAGGAGAAATCTTTATCAAAGTTAAAATTGGTATAGATATAATTCCAACTTTCCTTTCTGGGAAAAATACTGTGTGTAAAACAAAATGAAAACATATCTATCAATTAGATTATATATTTTAATATCTTAGAATATATAATTATATTACAACTAATACAGAAATATTAAAATATTACATAAATATTAATGAAGTGTGTGAAACAGGAGCTCTCTCCCGCCCCTTGAACAAATTAACATTGGAAAAAATTGCATTAACACAGACTTGGTAGCAATCAAGAACAAGCTTTACATGACAATAGCCAGGACAACTATTCAGCTACCTCTGGAGTGTCGATGTCTTGCACTGGTGAGTCACCATCATCATCACTGCCTTTTCTCTTTCTTCTGTTTCGCACACTCTGAATTAAGTTTTTGTGGAAGTCACAAATATAAAGATGTCTTGCCTAAAAAAGTAGCAATGTATGTTTTAAACACAATTCCACACTAGTCTAACATCCAGGAAATACATAATAATGCAAATTACACGTTGCAGTAATTTACCATGAAGTATATCCATCAAGAGGTTCTGGTGACATTAACTAGAGTTTAAGAATTCTGCTTCTACCAGAACCCACAAGATAAAATTTGGTATGCTATAACTTACTGCATCCCATTTGGCCTAGAAAACTCCTTGTATCACTGTACTGCTGCAGTGAGTCAATTCAAAATTGGTATTAACAGGCTGTAGAGAGAGCCAAGTACAGCCCTCTGACATTACTCATCAGAATGCAGGGAATGGGGTATGAAAATTACTTTGCAGTTCTGTTAAATGGACAAAAAAGCAAGATTTCAGCAGTCTCACTTTCCTTAGTTTTACTTCCACCGTCCATGAAAAGTCATTGTAAATAAAGGACTTACACATCTATTTTTTTTAATTTCCTTTTTCTAGGAATTAGCTCATTTTGAGGTTAAGTGCCTAAATACTTGAAAAAATCTGGCAAGAAGTTCTTTTATAGAGGAAATATATACATACACATAGGGCTAATGTGCACCAGTAGCTCCCACTGGCTTCAACTGGAGCTGTGGGGGTGGGAATCAAGCACTTAGAAAGTTAAATTTGGGTTGATAAAAACAAATTGGAGGCCTAAATGAAATTTCTTTACATATATATAAACCGAAACATTGGAGTCCTAAGCTTTTCCTTTTGTTAATGCAAAAGAGCTTTCTTTGCCCATTTAGAGTTCGCTTAAGTTTACTTCACAAGAGCTCTCTCATAAACCATGATTCAAAGAGAAAGCTCCCAACCGCCAACAGAAGCACAAATACAAATTAGCAACCATTTTTCCCAAACCCATTTTTCCCATGAGTTTACACAATCTCTTGAGGGTGGTAACTGTAACAAGCATATTAGAAGCCCCTTTTTGGGCCAGCATCTCTTAACACTTCTGCTGTGTCAAGTAAAAATAAATCGCCTTTTCAAATACTCGTGCATTTCAGTATTCATTAGGGAAGGAAGCCGGCAGACATTTGCTCTGCAGATTAACACTGCTCCGAATCTTAGAAATCTATCTGCTACCAAAGGGTGTTTCTTTCTCAGCAGACTGGGGAATGGAGACGGGGGCTTGTCCTGCCTGCGCACAGTGACACAAGCTTGTGGCGATTTCTCGTACAGAGGAGCACTACGAAGAGCCTGATGGCTGCCAAGCGGAAGACACGGTGGCAAAGAGAGACGCGCAGCATTACAACACGCGGCGGAGCGGCCAAGTGTGCTGCCCTCACTAGAGTCAGCCACACAAACGTGCAGAGTCCCTGCTCTGGAAGGGCGGCGGGGGGAACGTGCAGCCCCCAGCTTCTCCTGCAGTAGGGGGGCAGCCGGACAAACAGCTTCCCTCTGGAATACCAGCCTGACTTTTCCGGAGGGAGAAGGGAAGAGGAAGAAAAAGCAGGAGTCTCTTTCCCCTCCTCCCCCATTACACTGAGCAGAAGCAGTTTAAGCTTCACTCACTCTTCCAGCGTCAGCCGACCGTACCAAGGGCAAAGCCCAACACCGTTTAACACAGAAGTCTCACACTCGCTGCGGCGCGGAAGGGGGAAGTAGTTTAAGCCTTTGTAGGGGTGACTCTTGAGGCTGGAGTAAGGCTCCGGAGAGGGGGTGAGCTATTGTGCAGTGCGCCCTGCGCGGAGAGCTGCAACGCGGCGCCTTAGACACATTGTCCCGTCAATAGCGATAACAGAAGCCCCAAGGCGCTTCTCCGATACCCCCACACGGGAGGGCTCCCACCAGTCGCGGATCTCCTTGCCTTGGGGGCGCTCGGGGCCGGTGACCCCGCAGGAGTAGCCGTGATCGCCTGCCACGATGAGCGCACTGCAGGAAGAGAGGGGACTCACTCACCGGCCGGCCCTGACTGCCCCTTACGCCCGGCCCCGGGCACCCTCCCTCTGCCCCAGAGGCGCGCAGCGGCAGCGGACTTGGGGAGGGGGTTTCCCGTCACTTACGCTCTTGTCCAGCTCGATCTTCACCTTCTTCTGTGAGATGCTCTTCTGGATCCTCTTGCTGAAGCTGGCGTTACCGGCGGCTCGGCTGCACCTCTCACCTTCCTCTCGCAGGCAGCACAGCTGCCCAGCCCCAGGGCCAGCACCACCGGGGGGCCCTGCGGAACCGGCGGCGGCACCTGCGGCAGCGCCAGGACCTAACCCCGGCGCCGGCACCTCCACGGTGGCGGCTGCATTGGCCACAACAGCAGCAACGACGGTGGCGGCGACAGCATCCCCCCCTCTCTGGGTCACCTCTTCGGGGGCGAACCCGTTCATTGCCCCAGCAGTGTCCCGATCCCAGCAGAGGAAGCCACCGACCCGCCCGGGCTCCTCACCCGCCTGCGCCGCCCCTTTGTCCGGCAGAGGAGCAGGATCCGTCCCTGCCGCCCGGACTGAATCAAACTTCCCCGCTGTCTGTGCGCTTGGCTGCAAGGGAGGGATTTAAACCTGCCCCATCAGCAGCCGCTCCTGAGAGAAGCAGCGTCCCCTGCAGGGGGCACGATCCTCCCCTTGAGGGTCACCTCCGTCCCCCTGGCTCCCGGCAGACAGAGCCCCCGCAACAGGGGGCACAACCCCTCCCCCAAGGGCAAACAAGGGCTCCTTCAAGGGGCACAGCGAGATCTCCGCTCGGCCCCCCTCCACTCGAGTCGGGGCCCGAAGCTGCTGGGGGTCTCCCTGCGGCGGCCAAGCGCCTCACTCTGTAAAAGCCACGTCCATCCCCCGGGTCACCCCGCTTCCTCCTTCCCCCACTGTCATGTGGGGACTTTTCAGCTGTTTCCTATGTAACAACAGCAGCACCCAGCCTGCGGCTCCGCTCCGCAATGCGCATGCGGGCTCCCCCCCCTCAGGGGGCTCATGGGAGCTGTAGTTTCTATCATTGCAGCGTCGGCAAGGGCGGGGAGGGCTGAAAAACTACAGCTCCCCAAATGCACCACGCGAGTAGGGCTTGCGGTGGGCCTGGAGGGCCGCTGTAGACGTTTATGAGGCTGCCCCCCCTCCCCCCACATCTGATGGGGGCGGGGCAAGATTGGTAACTGCGTTCTCCGCTGAACAGGCGAGAGTCCCCTCAGTCCCCGTCAGCCCTGGAGGTGGCGCAGCGCTGGGCCCTGCTACTGCTCTGCTTCCTCATTCAAAAACTGGCAGAGCAGCAGCCGTTAAGATTTGAAATACGTCTGTGTGGAAGAAGCTGAAGCGGAGCCGCTCGCGCCCTCCCCCCCATAAAGCCACTTCTCAGCGGCGCTGGCTGAGCCTAACCCCCTGTTCCCTGCCCGGAACAAGGTCCCTACGCGCCGCTGCTGCCAAAGCGGCTCGGCCCAGCCCGGCAGCAGACCCATCTCTGTCTCGTGGTTTGCGCTGGCGGGCGGAGGCGCTGTGTGTGCGGCGGGTTATTCCGGGTGGTGGTGGGATGAGTGAGGCCTTGCGTGAGAGGCGGGGAAATGACTCCCTGCGCCCCACGGCGGCTGCCGCTTGGTACCATCAAGCAACAGGCAACTCTGTCTTTGGGAGCTGCGCTTCCCCTCCCCGCGCCGAAGGCGTTTCGCTGGCCAGCCACGGCCATGTTTGCACGCGGACGCCTCGGGGCTGCAGAGCTGCCTGCTGTGTGCGCGGTGACTAGCTCCCCTGCTCCACCGATGTGTGAAAAGGGGCTCGCTCGAGTGAGGCAGCCCTTGCTCCTGCAGCGCCCCTGCTCGTAGTTACCCCCAGAAAAGGCAGGGGAGCTTTTGTCTCCCAAACGACACCGCACTCGCGTGCCAGGTCAGCGGCGCACAAAGCAACTGCAAGCCCGAGAGCGCGATTTCCATTTCTCAGCGCGTTTTTCTCTAGTGCTGTCGTGGCGCACAGATCTCACCGAGGGGTCGCTCCAGGAAGGTTTTTAGAACTTCTTTCTACAAAACCTTTTCCCCCGACCTCTCTCTCCTTTTTGTTTTGTTTTGCCCCAGTTCTCTGGGGATAAAGGCTGGAGTATATGTCTGGTTTGGACGGTGGCGGTAGAACTCAGGAAATTGCAGTGTCACTTCTTCAAATGAGAGCAAGGTGACAGCTCTAAACTTAGCCTATGATTGTGCCTGTGTTGACAGAGAATGATTGGTCCTTGCTCTTGTTGATAGCTTTAAACCATATGTAATTTTAGTTAATTTGGAAAGCAACTAGATAACACTATTGAAATTGAGGAATAAGGGTCAATGTAGTTTTTATAATTAAAAGTGACTTTAATTAAAGAAGACTTTAACAACAACAAACTTAGTCCATTTCTTGGCCTGTCATTTTCCTAGATCTCCCTTGCCACTAGTAGGAACATTTCTATTGCAGTAACAGTTTTTTCTATTAGTACAGAGTTTCTCTTTACAGAACTTACAATTAAATTAAAATTTTCTGCTCAGTGTATTGTCAAGCATGATGGAGAGGTCAAAATTAAAGACTGACTTCAAAAGGAGGAACAATTAAAATGGAGGTAATGAGCAGTAAGGGTAAAAGCATTTGTTCAAAACAAATCTAATGTCAAAACTGTATAAAAGTACATTAAAAAAGGTTAATTAACATATAAGCATTTAATAGTTCAGTTTTCTCTGGCTGAGGGATAGAGTGAAGGGCCAGACTTTGACCTACTGTTTTTCTTCATGTGTTTGCACAGCCCATGGTAATGAGTTTTCCCCTCAGATAAATGGGGATTTATATTGACCATAGGCAAAGAAGTGTGAGTTTAGTCATTGAAACATTAATTCAGTTGTATTAATTACAGAGTATTCAATAGTTACCAAATCAAAACAAGTAGAGTGATTGAGAGGTCAGAGAGTGATTTGAGGAGACAGGTCCTGTGTAAGCTACAATTCTGAGTCAGGGAACCTGATTATAACTATTCCAATCTGTCGTGCAGATGGGATTTTAATCTGATAACCTGGTATTACAGAACATGGTTAAGGTCCCACCTAGACTGGATTTGAAACTGTTGTAATAATCACATAATAACTGAAATTCAGTTGGGCCTGTAGACATGTCAATTACATGGAAGGAATGTGTCAAAGACTGAAGGAGAGTTAATAGAAAACAGTTAGGAAGCTATGGTTTAGTCAGTCTAGTTGGCTGATATAAGGCTGGGAGTCAAAAGACCTGGGCTTTATTCTATATTCTGCCACTCTGTGGACTTGGGCTTTTCTGTGCCTCAGTTATCTCATCTTTAATATGGGGATAATAAAGGCTACATTTGTAAAGAAGTTTGAGCACAGAAAGCCCCTCATTAAGGAAAAAAAAGGAATGTATAGGATAGCAAGCATATAAGGATAATAAGGATAAGGGTGGGTTCCAGGAATCCTCCCTTAGCAAATTTTGGGATACTAATTGCAATTTTCTGCATTTTAGACTGTGTTCCACAATAAGTGGCCAATATGCCATGGTGCTGAACTCAGTTGCTTCATGAGCATGGAGAGGTTCAGTCACGTTCAACAGTGGTTGAGGGTGGGGGTAATACTCTCTGACACGTGTTCTCAGACATGGTGGAAAAATCAAATCTAGCATAGTCATTATTACTCTGCATGGTTTTGCCTATGTTCATTGCCAAACCATATCTGAAACTGATTTAGCTGTAAGAGTGTTTAAAATTATTTCAACTTGGAGTCCCAGTCCAGCAGTAAGCTCCATATGGCTGGACTCATGAGCCTCCATGGAGCTCACTTAC
The DNA here is from genome assembly GCF_011386835.1 of Chrysemys picta bellii. Lineage (NCBI taxonomy): Eukaryota > Metazoa > Chordata > Testudines > Emydidae > Chrysemys > Chrysemys picta. The sequence continues at coordinate 73,965,431 of NC_088795.1, read as the reverse complement.
CCTTGACCGATGACCCTCAACCAAATACTGTCATACAGAAGCCACCTGAGCAAGAGAGCTGCAAAGGTCAAGACATGCAACAACCTTCTCAGCAAACTGTCTGGTTCTTTATGGGGAGTAGGTGCTCCAACACTAAGGACCTCAGCCCTTGCCATCTGGTATTTAGTAGCAGAGTACTGTGCACCAGTATGGAGTCAGTTGACACACACCAAACTTGTTGATGTGCAACTCAACTCAACAATGCACATTATCACAGGAATTCTCTGACCCACTCATCTTCCATGACTTCCAGTTCTGAGGCACATTGCTCCCCCTTACATCAGGAGAGATTGCAGCTGGCGAGCTGCTTGAGAATGTATGTTCAATGACCCTTTTAACCCACCAGCTACACGTCTTTCATTGCAACACCATGGTGGTTGAGGCTGCCATGAAAGGATGCGACAGCAGAGTCCCTGTGGTGGGAAAACTGGTACTTAACACCAACCACCAATCAGTTCCTCATCATAGACCCTACTGCTCATCTTCCAGCTTCGACCTGCCATATCGTCAATGGGTCCTTCTTAACTGATTCCAAACTGGGCAAGGACTTTGTACAGCCAACCGGCACCATTGGGGTCTTTGAGACAATCCACGCTGTAGCTGTGATGCAGATCAAACGATACACATTGTTGAGGAATGCCCACTAACCAAATTCAACGATGGTTTCCGAGAGCTCCACTTGGCCACTAAGAACGCTATTGCTTGGCTCTGTGAATACTCAAATGCTAAATAAATAAATCAGTGAAGCTCACTGCAGGATTAGGGCTTTGGTTTTCAAACATTTCAAAGTTTAGCGTAGACAGTGTCAAGAGGGATTCCATTAGATAAAAGTTGATCCAAGTTTAAAATTTTATAAAATTATAATCTTGTGCAATACTTGAGACCAATAGTAATATTTCCATGTAATTTTAAAAAACCCTGTGGAAATTTTTTAAAAATAAACATGCTTAGCAAATTGTACATATCAAACACTACAGCAATCTGCTAATGCATAGAAATTGAATAGAAACAAGACTGAACTGGATGAGCCTGATTGGATAGTTCACTGCTCACAGGTACACTGCGGCACCTGCACCACACCTCTCTGAGTTCAGTGTTGTTCTGCAGGGTAGCAGGGGCAAGGTGAGTTGCAGGGCTGAATCTTAAGATGATACTGCTATCACAGGCAAAGAAATTTGTTTTTGTAAAAATATATTATTTTTAACCTGACAGGATACCCTTTTAAACAACTGAAGATTAACGTCTTCCCTTTTTAGGTCCTGGAAAGTTTATTCTTTGGAAGCCCACTCATACATTATGCTGCACCTAAGGGTGCCACAGAATGTTACTGGAGGGTGGAACCAGCCTATTGGAGAGTGGTTAGGGTAGGAAGGGAAATCAGAGACATTTATTTTTGGATATATTATTTATTGCATTTGTTTTATTTTCTAGTATTGAGATTATAAAATTGATTTTTTTAAACCCACTCCAAATACTTAAAAAAAAAAAATGCAGGGTCCTATGGTGACCTGTGGTAAGTGACATGATAGCATTGAGTGGAATGTCAGCTGTAGTCTAGTCTTAATGGGCTCTGAAACAAAAAAGTAAGTTTATAGACTGAATTCCCTTTTGATGTAGGGCATTCAGTACCTAACACTTAACTTTTGCTGAAGCAGTTTTAAAATATTAAGTGCCATCCCTTCTGCGCCGTCACATTCCCTTCCTCCTTCCCATCCCACCCTCCTCAGTGGGCTTTCCTTCCTCTAACTTTTGAACCCCTGATCTTTCTCCCAAGTGAAATCTGTCTAAACATAGGGCCCAGTCCCCAAGGTGAAATAACCCTTAGCACTTGTCTACACACAGTTTTTGTGCCACTTTCACTATATAGGTTTGAAACCAGTATAGTTAAAGCTGTACAGCCTTCCAGTGTGAAAAATTTAGCATATACAGGTGCAGATACCAGTATATCTTATTCCTGTATAATTTAGCTATTATTGTTAAAATAATCCACATCCTTATCTAAAATAGTTAAATTGTTACAATAAAAATGTGTGTAAACCAGGGCTTTGTGAGTGATCCAGTTGATCTGATGTGTTCCTTTTTGTTAGTCCTCTGCCTTATATTTTGTACATTAACAGTGTTTATGTAAGATATGGTTTTATTAAAAGATTGAAAGCTGTAAACAAGGTCCAAAAATAAACATTGTATTTTAAGAATAATCTAGGTGTTACAGGATTAAAACTGATAAGCCTGAGTACTGTAAAACCTTGGAAGAGTTGTGTACATACCCATTACTATTTGTAGCAATTCAGTCTTTGAATGTGCCATTATACTTTGTCAAAACAGGCTCCAAGGTCCTTCTAGTAAATGGCTTCATTTTTATGTGCAGAGAAGAGTAAAATAGTTATCAGTTGGTGTAAAAAAAAAAAAAAGAGGAAAAGTCACATGCAAGCAAAATATTCTTGTTTGGAAACTAATTGAATGCAAAAGTGTCGCAATTAAATTTTGTATTAATAAAGGATGACAAATTACTTTGCTTTATGAAGCAGATATAGAAGCTAAGGGGTGTATTTTCAAACATAACGCCACACAAATATGTGGGCAAACCTCCAAATTTGCATAGGGTGTCCAGGCTAAATTTGATATATTCTCACCCTCAGAGCCTCCAAAGTGAAAGATTACTTGATGCACATTCATTGATATTACAGTGCAGGATTTTGAGGTTACTATTTCAGTGGTTATTTACCTATCTGTTGTTTTCCTTGACATTTTGTTACATACTGTTATGTTCATCCTAAGGCCATGTAGAGTCACAGAAGAATACCAGAGAATATTCTCTCCATTTCTTTCAATTACAGGGAAACACTATCTGGAGCATATAGTGAAAATACTATAAGTTTTGTTATAGTAACACAATATAATTTGGCTGTTAATATTCAATATAAGGTACAACAAAGTCTCAGTCCAGCACTCTTCTTTTTTCATTCCTGCTCCCTTTTTTCAAGCTATCGCAGCTATTTTGCTAGTAATGGAAACCCTACCATATCTTCCCAGCAAATATTTGCAGGTCTTGACTTGGATGCATTTTCAAACACTGCAAAAACCAGCTGTGCTTCACAACATTTCGTTTAGCTACCAGTAATCTACAATGTAGATTTTGTTCTTTTGAAACCAAGATAAATAAATTCACAATTGACACACTGTCCTCAGCTTACCCACGCTGGTTAGGTGTTTCCTCACACTAAATGACATCCCACCTTTGCAATTTTATCCTAGAGGTCACAAAAAAAAAGTGATGATCCTATGTACCTTCATGACATCTTGAAATGTAGATTTTCCTTGCCCAAAATAAAGTGGGAAACTTTTGTATCCTTCAATGTAAGTATTACAAGATAAATTATAACTTCATTGCAGAAATTGAGATGATTGCATCTCTATATCTGATCGTACTCACACTGAAGTTAATGGTAATATCCATGGACTTCAACAGGAAGTCCATTCCCCTTCTCTGCCTAGGCATAGTAGAATTTATTAAGTATAGAGTATTACATTTAGCGGTTAATTTACTTAAAGATAATTTAGGTTCTGTTTATGAAAAGCTTAACAAAACACAATATTTGTTGAAATAGTTTCATGAAATTAAGATAAAGTGATTAAAATTGTTTTGTTTAGATTTAAATATTTCCCAGTAGTGTTTTGCTGCAGCGGGAGTTCTGGCTGAATAAGAGGTGCCAGATTGGACCCTAATCCAAAGAGAAATGTAGTTTTTATAAAATTATTTCGAGCTTTAATATTCTAATCTATAAGTAACTGATAAAGAAATTTGTCTTTTTAAAGTATGGTTTCTATTGTGATAATAACCTTTAAATGAAAGGATGGGGGGGAGGGGAAGGAAGATGATGGAAGGCTTTGCACATTTACTACAAAGTCCAGAGTCCAATAATATTTAAGGAGCATTGATAGGGGACCATGTCTTCATATGTTTGTACAGTGCTTACCTTTATTTTTTTATGCTCCTTGATCTAAAGTGTCATCTCTTTATTAGATACACAGACTTGCCAATTCTCATGAGCCATATCTTAAAGCCCCACCTTGCATAGACAGGTGATTATGAGAGAGTCTCCATTTTCTCTCTCTCTTTCTCTCTTTAAAGTAAGTTTCTAGCCGTCATGATTGCAAAGGAAAGCAGGGCCAAAGATTATGCCAATGGCTCAAAAACCAGAAAGCAAACAAAAAAAAAATCCAACTGTTTATTATTATTTTAAAATGTCATGATTTTTAAGTCAATCTCATGATTTTTGTATGCTTGGGTTAGTAATACTGTTATTATAGACAACATGTTTGGGGCCTGGTCCTGTAAATCAGATCAGTGGGGCTCTGCAGAGGCACAAAGAATCTGTTTGTAGGATCTGGCCTTAGAAGGCATTCAAATACATTTAAGGATATATATTTTGTATTAGTTATATATTTATTAGCATAACTAAAACAATAAAATGCAGCATTATATTCTTTTCTGTTATGTATATCTACTGTATGTGATGGGCTTGTATGTTTACTGAATGTAGTCTTTACTACTACTATTTGGTAATGGCTAATAGGGTAGTCATGGGTCCTGTGCCATCAATAGTTAATATTTCCAAAGCTCTTTGAACATACAGTGTTGAGGTGCTAATTATCATCAATATAAAATTCATAGCCAGGAAAATCATATAATCTAGTCTAAACCTACGAAACAGAAAACACTTGATCCAACAATTAAAAAAAACTATTCATCAAGACAGTTTCTCTCTTAAAGGTTTAAGGCCATGTTTGAAGGCTCACAGGTTGTACAATCTAGTTCTTTGACTACGGGGTGAAGATCCCTATCTCTTCAGAGGCCCCCCCCTTTCAGCCCCCTTCTTCCGGGTACCCAAGAACTGCATTATAGAGCTCCTTGTTTTTCTGCCATTTACATGATTGGACCCTTTTACCCCTATTTCATAACCCCTCTTTATACGTAGAGGTGAGCAAATAGTTTGCTCCCTGCTTGCTGTGTTCAGCTAGGGCTTCTGTCCAATGTAACATACATGGTCAGGTTCTCTTTGTGCAAGCCTAGCCCCTATGGGGTGAGGATTAACCCTGAAGGTGCCACACTTGGTTAAGATTTTCCATCAGAGTCTTGGGGGTAAGCTATGGATTGCTACCAAAGCTTCATAGTAACCCCTAAGGTGTTGTGATGAAGGCGTGCTCCCCCAGTTGTCCTGGCCATACCCTCTTCTCAGCTAGCAATGCCACATTTCAGGCTGAATTGGCCCGTTAGAGCCTTCCCAGCAGACGAGGTTCTAGGTACATTTCAGCTCCACAAACTCACCCTGATGGTCTTCTGCCTGGGGATCTCCAGCACCTGGCTTTATCTGGGCTACATCTGGCCCACAGTGTCCACAATATCAAGGGATGGTATTTTCAGAAGACCCTAAATCACTTAGGACTGCACAATGCCTATTGAAAGTCAGAGGGATTTGTGCTCCTAAGCCACTTTGCTCTTTTGAATATCTAATCCAAACTATTTGTTGGGCTAGCTGTCAACCATTTGTTTTCACATGGAAGGGAGATGTTATATGTGGTGTATAGTTTAAAAAAATGAATGTATGATACAAATAAAATAGCGTCTCTACAGAGTGCTATGGACACAGAAGTTTTGATCCTTTAAAACTACCAATTCAGTTACTTTACTGTAGTACATAGCACAGCAAAACAATATTAAAATTGTAAAAAAGTGACCACTGATTTGATTTTTCCTCCTTCCATGTAGAAGGTCAAGATGTCACCGGGCATTATAAGCTCTGTTCCAAGCTCCTTGAGATGGCAGGAAGCGATAATATGGTACAGGCACTACAGTCAGCCAGCGGGGGAGTGAGAATTGCACGTCATTCTCCAATGTCCTCCTCTGACTGAAAGAGTGGCAAGGGTAGGGTCCAGAGGGAGAAGTTTCCATCTCTCTTCATTAGGGGACAGTCATTGTAATGTACTAGAGCAGTGAGCAAAATCAGGACAAAAAAACCCCATATTAAATACATAAACCAACATTACTGTAATGTTAGCTCATCAACTATTTCTATACTGTATTACAGATAGGACACGGGCAACAGCTACACAAGAGTATGAAAACAATTACTAGACCCCTATTAATCTATGGATTGAGCCTACCAGCCAGGGTGAAAGATACCTGTGCTGCCATTTACCAAGCCATTCCTCAATCGGCCCCCCTTTATGCTTCTCTATTGAGAGTGTCTATACACCATTTTTCATGTAGAATGGAGTCCTACCTCATTCAACATACACTTCGGGAGATGTACACATTCACTATGTGCATAAATACACCTTTGGACATTTATCCCTGCAGGAAAATTTTAATCAGTAAAGCTGAAAGCACTGTGTCCAGAACAGGATGATGATAAAAACATTTAGGCAACCTTAACCATAGCTAGGGATCAACCTAGGGTAAAGAAAAAACAACTATAGCCTGGAATAAAATTGGGGAATGTCCATATCAGCCTTTACAAACATATTAAGGTTAAAAAAAAAGAAAGGGCTAATGAAGACAAGCTTCAGATAGAATGGATACACTAGATATGTCTTTACTGCAGTTAGCCTGAGCTCTTTCCATGATGATGCCCTTAACCCCCGTCTCCACTCCCATCCACACACAGAATTCTCTCACCCAAGTTTAGCGGTACTTTCAAGCCATGCTAGCTGGCTCAGCTGAGCAAAGGGGTTAGAGTCTAGGTTTCATGGTCACTTGGGCTGATAACCCACCCACTTTTCAGTGATGACACAGGCTAAATCACTCAAGTGGTAATAGTCTTCTAGTGCCTTTCCACAATTCCTCCCTTGTGCCTAGAAGGACAAAAAAGTTCTACAATTAAATGGGGAAGAATCATAGAGCATCTCAGTTTATTGCAGCACCTAGACCCATGGGATATTTTACCCTGAAGTCCTAGAGACGCGTGGAAGTACAGCACCAGTGAGGCCAGAGTAATTCAGGTATGGCATTGCAATGTTACAGCTCACTCCAGGCTAGGCTAACCTGGGTGCTGATCACCCAGGCTAATCCTGCAGTTAAGACATAAGAAATATAGGGAACGCTATATAGGGTGAGTGGTTACAGACCCTTGGCTTTGCTATACTCATGGTGAGAATGTATTCTGCTGTAACTACACTTTCTTATGTTATTGCTTACTTATTAAAGGTCAGTTAATCTAATTAAAATTATTAAATCAAGCATATGCTTTCTTACCTTTCATCAGTGTCTCATATACAGATGACATTTTAAGTAACATTCATACATGTTATTTTAGGGTTGGTCTACATTAGAGTTAGGTCAATGTAAAGCAACGTACATGGACCGAATTATCAGTGTACACACTACAGCTATGTTCCAGCTGATATAAGGGCTTGTCTACACTACCACGCGGGGTCGATTTAAGATACGCACCTTCAGCTACGTGAATAGCGTAACTGAAGTTGACGTACTTAGATCTACTTACCGCGGTGTCTTCAGTGCGGTAAGTCGACAGCTGACACTTTCCCGTCGACTCCACTTGCACTCCTCGTTCTGGTGGAGTACCCAAGTCGATACTAGACGCAATAAATCAACCCCCCGCAGGATCCATCGCTGCCCGCCAATCCAGCGGGTAGCGTAGATAAGCCCTAAGTGCCCTACTACACTGACATAACTCCACCTCCACAAGAGGCATAGGGCTGTGTTGGTGTAGTTAGGGTGACCTAGTGTCTGTGTAGACACTGCATTACTTACATCCCCTGGTGACTGTCATTCTTGTCAATTTCACAACTCCATGCTCCAGCCGTGAAATTGACAAGAAAGCCGGGGTGGTGGTGAGCTCCAGCTAGAGCAGAGGTGGGCAAACTATGGCCCGCGGGCTCTCAGTCCCCCACACTGCCCCCATCAGTCAGTGGAAGCTCTCCTAGTGAGGATGCATACCACCAATTGGAGGGTAATGGGGTGCCTGTAAAAGAGCAATTACTGCAGTGGCTGTAAATCAAATTATCATAGGTTGACTTAAGTTTGTAGTGTAAACATGCCCTTAGACACTGATTAAGTGGGCTTAGGAGTTCTCTTATGATTCAGTCTAGTTCTTCACAAATCCATAGACTGACATAGCCAGTCACTCACTTTCATAGATTCCAAGGCGCAAAAGGGACCACTGTGATCATCTAGTTTGATCATCCTGTATAACAGAAGCCATAGAATCATAGAAGTGTAGGACTATAAGGGACCTCAGTAGGTTATCTAGTGCAGTCCCCTGTACTTAAGGCAGGACTAAGTAATAACTAGACCATAGAACTCTCCCAAAATAACTCCTAGGGAATGTCTTTTAGAAAAACATCCACTCTTGATTTAAAAATTGTCAGTGATATAGAATCCACCATGATCCTTGGCACACCGTTCCAATGACTAATTGCTCTCCCCCTTAAAAAAATATGCCTTATTTCCAGTCTGAATTTGTCTAGCTTCAACTTCCAGCCATTGGATCATGTTCTATTTTTCTTGGCTAGACTGAAGAACCCATTATTAAATATTTGTTCTTCCTATAGATGCTTATAGACTGTAATCCTTCACCTTCTCTTTGTTAAGCTAAATAGATTGAGTTATTTGAGCTTATCACTATAAGGCATGTGTACTAATCCTTTAACCATGTCATGGCTCTTCTTTGAATCATCTCCAATTTATCAGCTTCTTTGCCTCTTATTTGCTTGCCCTGATGATCATTAGTAAGGAGACACCAGATGATGTACCTGCATGGACATCCGTAAACACATCTACTATATGCAATTAGAGCTAGGAAAATTTTTTCAGACAACAGTTTATTCACCAAAGAAATACAGTTTCAGGTCAACCGAAACTATTTGCAAGTTTGGATCCAACAAGAAATAGTTGCAAATGAAAAAAAGAAAAAAGATAAAGTCTAAGTGTTTTATTTTGACATTTTCTAAACAAAACGTTTTCTTTTCAAAATTATTGTTTGCTTAGAAATGTAGATAGATTTTAAGAAACAAAAGAAGGGTAATACACCCCCAAGCCCTCCTCCCCCCAAATTAATTTAGGCAATGTCTACACTACAGACCTTGCAGCGGCACAGCTGTACAACTGCAGCTGTGCTGCAGGGTCTCTTGTATAGCTGCTTTATGCCGGCAGGAGAGCTATTCCTCCAGCGTAATTAAACCACCCCCAATAAGCAGCAGTAGCTATGTCAGCAGGAGCCACTCTCCTGCCGACATCCCGCTGTCCACACCCCTGACCAACAAAAGTTTTGCTGACAAAAGTGCTAGTGTAGACAAAGCTTTATAGACAAACTAAATGTTTCAGAAGAGTGTTTGAGTAAGCACTCTTGTGTAACAGTGTTCTAAATAGCCTGAAGTTTAGATATGAGCAACTTTGGAATGCCATAGAGAAAGGAATCCGATTAATAAGGTGTGAAGTGGCAAATATGGCTTAATGATTCAACAGTTTGTTGACAGTAGATGTTGGCTATTCTGACGAGGAGATAGGGATGCCTATAGAGTATGCGATGCAAGGTGCAAAGAAGAGCTTGGGCTAAAAAATGGGGTCAGTTTGAAAGTGAGATGGGTAAGCTGATAGAATTTCACTTTCTAAAATGCAGGATTTCCTTGATGAGGTTTGATTGGAGAAAGTTAAGATTAGTTTTGAAGTTTTGAAGAAAGGCAGTATCATGGACCTGCATATGCGCCGTTTGACCTTGTGGTTAGAGCCAGAGCCCAGCCTAGTGGTTAGAGCCAAGAACAGGAACCAGGATACTAGCTGAGGGTCAGAGCCAGAACCAGGAACCACGCAAGGGAGCAGAGCTACAGCAGACTGAAGTGGGACAGGAACTAGGCAGGAGCAGATCTGGAGCAAGGCTGAGAACAAGACAAGAGTACAGCTAGAAAGAGGAAGGCGCAAGAAAGATTACAGCTGCAGTCATAAGCATTGAGCAGCTGGTGACCTACCCCTGATGCTGAACTTAAATCCTGACCTATTGACTCCTTGCAGCCTACTAGGCAGGCCAACCTATAAGGCAATGAGCTGGGCTCATTAACTGGCCTGTGGGCTGAACCAGCTAGCACCAGGCTCAGCTGTGGGCACTTAAGCCCATAGTTTCCAACAGGCAAACAGAGAAATTCACAAAACTTTTGTCCTTCTGTTGGGCATCAATGCAAGTGTGGAATTTTCTGATGACTTCAGGTCTGCAGCTTCCCTGAGAGACATTTTCTTTTAAATGTTCTTCTCCATGAAAAACAAAACAAAACACAGATATGTATCTAATAAGCCTGACTAGCTTATAGGTTAATGAGGCCTGTTTGATCATCATATTTTGAAAAAGATCTACTTGCTGTTGCTGTCTAAGATCTGGCAAAGGAACTATGTATGTACGTATGTATTTACAGTGCATTCATCACTGTGGCATTTGAGCACCCCACAGTGATTACACAAAATAAACAAATAGATCCTTGGATCTCTTCCCCCTTCCACTACTATCTATTCGCAGTTTTAGGGAGAAATGGGAGTCAGGTTCACATTCTCTAAAAGTCTTATCTGTTCTCCAACAAGTTAAATTCCTCTTTAAAACAACCTTCCTCATTATTATAAAACACTTACATAGTTCTATAAATTTACACAGTGCATAATACATGCACAGCACACATCCTTATCCAAAAGTCTTTCTGGGAAACTATTACTCCATAGTATTAATTGATAGAAAATTAAGTACAATCCATGGATTTTAGAGATTGAGTATAGATATTTTGTTTTAATATATACCCAATATAATGCATTGTGTTAATACACACATGTATTTTATATATATTTTAAATGCACAGACAAAAGGGTTATTTGCCAACAGTCAGAGAACAAAACTGTTTCCGCAGAGCCACCCTGAGCCATATCTCTGTGCTCCAGAAATGTCCTTGCATGACTCCTACACCACCCGTTATGAGGGTATAGAATCATAGAATCAGAAGGTTAGAAGGGACTGCAAGGGTCATCTAATTTAACCCTTGTATGGGCAAAAAAGGCCCATTCCAGCAATTCTTTGCAACTGATGACAACCTCTGCCAGATCTAAATGGTTTAAGGACTTTTACACCATTAAGGAATAGGTCAGTATTGAGCCCAACATCTCCAAGAGTATTACATGCTTTAACAGGGAACAGCATGGACAGCTCACCAAACGAGTTCAGCTCTTTTGGTTGGAGTGAAAGTAGATGGTCCTCTCCCTTTTTGTGGTTACTAGCAGTTAACATTGTCAATTCTCACAATATTCCTTTTCTTAACGTCCCAACTCTTGGAGTCATGTGATTATTCAAGAATCTCAGTTATCATTTAAAAAAAAAAAGTAGTTTCTAGCCCTCCCTGTTGTAAAGAAAGGCTTGAAAACATGAACCCTTTAAGGCTTTAAATCAGAAGGCAATCCTTCCCCTCACCCCTTTTTAACATTTCATCATTTGTAAGCCAATCATGATTTGGGGTGGCGGTGACGTATTTTTTGAACACTTGGGTTTGGCAAAACTGCGCACTGATACTAGTCTGTCCAGGAGCTCAAGCTACACAGGGCTGGGATTGTGACTATAGTCTCCTTGCCTCCCTCTCAGTATTAGAATAATAATAAAGAGCCCTATTAGAATAAATGAGAATCAGGCCCAACAAAGAAAAATTAGAAGAAGAATTGTAAACATAGTGTAAATAGCAAAACTACTATTTTCTTGTTGAATGGAATTTGAAAAAAGTTCAGTTAAATATAGATAGAACAATCATTGTGACTAAGAACAGCTGGTGTTCCTAATATTATCCGTGTTAGCACGAATATAGATTTGTTGTATTCATTTCCTATCATATGACCACTTCAGTTTCACTCTGCTCTGCAGCTGTCCTTAAGAGCGTCTACTGTAGGTTGTCTTTATTTCAGATATTTGGTACACAGCAAAGTCAAAACAACTCACTGAACTTTAGAACTAGTGTGACAACTATACCTCTGTTTTAAGATAGAGCAACAGTAAGAGCTGATTAACTGGTTATGCAGGCTTTGCATAACATGTGCAGTAAGCATGTGATTTTGTGAGGGAGAATATTGTTTGTTCAGAATAATACATTAAAGATAGAGAGATATTCCTGTTTTATAGAGTGGGTCAAAAATGGAATAGTTTTCACAATTTTTTTTTACCTCTTTCCTTCAAAAGTTTGACTTTTTTTTTTCAAAATTAGGAGCTTTTAAAATTTGAGTAGCTGTATCATATTACCCAATTTGATCAAACCCAAATACAGAGAAAGTACATACTTACAATCTCAAAGGTACAGTAAATTATTAAGTTTTTTTATTTCATTGGGTCAACTGTTAAGATAGCTCTGGTTTTTAAAAATGATGACGTCTCAAACATAATTAATACTACAGATGCTGGTATGGAATAGGTCAAAATTATACATGGTTTCTTCCTTTCTGTTGTAGAATTTTTAAGTCATAGTCTAATAAGGGGGTATCATGGGGTGCACAGCTGGCCCCCCTTCTTCAGGGTCCAGTTGCCCTCCCAAATAAGTCCAGGGAGATTTCAGCTCTGTGCAACACCTGTGTCTGTTATTCTTTAAGTGTTTTCCCACCACCAGTATCCAACTATATACAATCCTTACAGGTTTCTCGCCTACCACAGGCTAGGTCAGTAACCAGCTAGAGGGCTTCTACCTCCCTCCCTCCCTCCCTCCCTCCCTGACAGATCTCTCTCTCTCTCTGGCTGCCTCCTTCCTTCTGCCTCCTTCCCAACCTTTGAAGCACCTGCTTATCAGGTTGGCAGGTGTTGCCAATCGCCAGGCAGACATAAGGCTTTTCAACCAGCCCCAATCAATCTACCTTGATTGGGGCTGGCATGGTAGGGGTTGATTAGGTGTGTTTACAGCAGCACCCTGCCACTGCGCAAGTAGAGTAGGGGCGTTAGGGAACGAGAGCTGAGGAAGCGCTACATTGATGACATCTTCATCATCTGGACCCACGGAAAAGAAGCCTTTGGGAGACAGCCCCCTAACCTGAAGCAAATACTCACCAGCAACCACACACCATACAACAAAAACACTAATCCAGGAAATTACCCTTGCAACAAAGCCCGTTGCCAACTCTGTCCACATATCTATTCAAGGGACACCATCATAGGACCTAATCACATCAGCCACACCATCAGAGGCTCGTTCACCTGCACATCTGCCAATGTGATATATGCCCTCATGTTCCAACAATGCCCCTCTGCCATGTACATTGGCCAAACCGGACAGTCTCTACTCAAAAGAATAAATGGACACAAATCAGATGTCAAGAATTATAACATTCAAAAACAGAGAACACTTCAACCTTCCTGGTCACTCAATTACAGACCTGAAAGTCGCAATTCTTCAACAAAACTTCAAAAACAGACTTCAACGAGAAACTGCAGAACTGGAATTAATTTGCAAACTGGACACCATTAAATTAGGCTTGAATAAAGACTGGGAGTGGATAGGTCATTACACAAAGTAAAAACTATTTCCCCAGGCTAATTTTTCCCCTACTGTTACTCACACCTTCTTGTCAACTGTTTGAAATGGGCCATCCTGATTATCACTACAAAGGTTTTTTTATTCCTGCTGATAATAGCCCACCTTAATTGATTAGTCTCCTTAGAGTTGGTATGGCAACACCCATTTTATCATGTTCTCTGTGTATATATATCTTCCTACTGTATTTTCCACTGCATGCATCCAATGAAGTGGGTTTTAACCCACGAAAGCTTATGCCCAAATAAATTTGTTAGTCTCTAAGGTTCCACAAGTACTCCGCGTTCTTTTTACAAAAATTGTTGTTAGAGTTAAGTTTGCTCAAGTTCATTTCCTTTCATTGCAATCAACAAAAATCAAGTTAAGGCAACATTTTTCAACTGTAACATATAACCAACCACTGAACCGCAATACACATTGCATTAATCACAATCACTCTGAAATGCATAACCTTAACTCCAACTACAACTACATTAAGATATATTCCCTAGCGGTAAACACATAATGGTTAAGTCTATGGGTAATATGTTGGCCCCATTGAAGTAAATGCCAAAACTCCCATTGACTTTAACATGGCCAGCATTTCACCTTATACTGTGATATTTGTACATGAATAATTTTGAGGTCAGAGTTAAGGTCAGGCATGAGTATTTAGGATGTTTGCATGGTTATTGATGTGAGCTGAGGTTGGTCTGGATTTTATTGTGGCCTTAACTGGTGATTTTGTCATTTTTTAGTGATTATGCTTATAAGGAAATTCACTAGAGTAATCTTAAATCTAAGATAAACAGGATTTTTTGTGTGAATTTCCCTGTTTTTCCCCACTTTTAAAACATTTTCAGTACTGATCAAGAGCAGTGTTTAGATGTGGAATGAGGGAGGGGGATTGGGAAATTGATTAGATGAGCTGGTATGGACAGTAGGGCTTGAAAAGTAGGCTTGGAAAACAGATTACTCAATTTAGAACCATTTTTTTTTTTTGGCCCACTGTGCACCTTTCTTTATACCAGTTCTCCAGCTCCACAGCTCAGGCTGGCTCCTTTGTTCTATGCCCTCCCCTCTCCTCAATATTCTCTGTATTCCACTGTTTTTTCTTTTCTTCTTAATTTATATTTTACTGAAGATTAATCAAAATTAGCAAAAAAATAAAACATTTCATTGGGGTGTGGATTAGGGACTGGGGGAGGGGCATGGAACTAGGGAACCATACAATTTAAACAATAACTTCATGACCTAAATTGTGCCTCATCCTCCCATGCTGTATAATAAAAAGTAAGTGTGAAGTCCTGGGGTCTACACACCCTCAACTGATGTACTCCATGTGTTGCTTGCAAGCTGAGAATGGACTGATAGACACGGATGCTAGAAGTACTGCATAGGAGAAGAGCACTATGGAGCTTCTAAATTCTATAATTTAGCTTTAGGAAAAGTAAGGACTGGATTCCTCGGAGGGAATATGGATCAGAACACAAAACTTATTTTTTGTGGTTTCCTCTGGAGAGAGGAGTAGCTGCATAGAGGAAAGGGAGGATAGTGACAGTTTAGTGGAATGTTTGGTAAAGTCCAATTTTGTAGGAGTCAAACTCACTCAGAAAATGTTTCCTTTACCCTAGCATGCTGGCAGGGAAAGATTTACACACTAGAGTTTTGAAGCGGAACATTTTCCACACAAGAATGCTCATATTTAAAATGTTTAGCATCAGCACTGCCATGGAAATTTTTCAGCATCAATATTCAGGCACAGAAAATTTTCAGTACTGGTTTCTATGTTATGTTGGAGGATATAGTGGAAGTTAGTGACTACAAATGTTTGGGTTTGTATGCTGTCTGATGCACAAGTATATAATATAGCCATCCACAAACAAATTTAAGTGTGTAAACCTTTCTATTTTGAAGTTAGAAGGGGCTGAAAAAATATTGTTCAGAATTGCAGAGGCAAATTTGTAACCAACTGTAATTTCTAAACTACCTAATGAAATTACTCGACGCTTAAGCAAAACAAAATTCTGCTCCATCCCAACAGCAATAATAATAAAAAGATTAAAGTTTCTGTTCTGTTCTTTATTAGAGCAGGGGTTAAAAAAAAGCATGTAATGGACCCTGGTTGAAATTGTAACTATGATAGAGCACAGTGTCTCTTAATCTTTCCAGGTTCGCAACCCCTTATTCAAAGTCAAAATTTTTCGTGCCTTGCCTTACATTTAGTATAAATTAAAAGTAAAACAAAAGTATCAGTGCTAACAACGATAAGCCTACATAAAGTATTTGTGTGTGTGTTTCGAGAAGTCAGCAAATAATATCTGACCTTGAAGGGTAAGAGTGGGCAGGGAGTTGGGGAGGGACTTTTTCTTTGCTTTAGATTGTAATAAATTTGTCAACACCTCGTGACCACCTTGATTGCCTTTTGTAACCTCCCTTGGGGTCAACAATCCATCAGTTGAGAAACACTCATCTAGCGAGCCACCTCTTATAAGCCAAATTCTGCTTTCAGTTACATCAAAGTAAAACTTGATTTCAGTGGTGTTACTCCACATTTACATTGGTGTAAACTGAGCAGAATGTGCCCCTCCAAAGTCATAATTTGAGTGGCCTGGATGTGAGACCTGCAATGCTTGTGATACCTCTAGTGAACCAGGTAACAGTCTTACAGGAGACGTACCGCTGGTTATATTATTATTGATGATCCGCGACCAGACAGCTAAAGGCTCCGTCTCTAGCAAGGGCGGTTGAGAAGGAACTGAGGATGGTTAGCTTGCGCGCGCTGGCTAACCTCGTGGCACAGCACGAGGAGAGACAGCACATGTGCGGGGCCAATGGAGATTGCTACCGAAGTTCTCTGATCAGCAGCCCAGGGATGCAGACACACCTACAGTGGAGCACCCATAGGGACACTACTGAAAGAAGAAAACATCCTAGGGAAACTGTCACATAGGAATGTCTCACCAGAAAGAAAATGTCTCATCTCATCAGCTAATCAGATTCCCAAAACAAGATAATTGTGCTTTACAAATAATAAATATGCCTAAATAATAACAACAAAGCAAGGTAAAATAAATTTTTAAAAATGCATAAGGATTAAGAAAACACTCCTAACAAAATAAATGAATAGCTCCTCACATCACTATTAAAGTCAGAACACTGATTTGCTAGTCAGGAGGAAATGGTTTATAATAATAAGGCTATCTTAGGGCACTATAAAATATCCACAATTTAGACTTAAAAACAGTAAACTGAATAAATGTGCCAACATTATGAATTGGCACAGCCATGGAGGTTAGGTAACACAGAGGATTTTGACTACTGGGGTCTCTTTTAGGACTTGTCTGTGCAGGGAAGCTTATTGGAAGAACTACTGAGATTGTAAGTAAGGCAGGGACTATCTTTTTGTCTTGTGTTTGTACAGCACCTTGCATAATGGGGACCGGATCCATGACTAGCTCCTAGGTCTATGGTAATCCAAATAATAATAAGCCAGTATAACCCTTTGTGGACACCGTTGGGATCTAGGGTCCCTTTTTTCAGTTCAACTTACATTTGTTTGGAAGTAGCTCAAATTAAACTTAAAAAAAAAAGCAGTCTGAATCCTGAAAAAGTGTCCACGTGGGGATTTCACCACATAGATCTGCCAGTAAATTTCCCTGTGTAGACAAGCCCTTGGTACAAGGCCAAAGTGAAGTTGAGGGACTAGGCAGCATACTCCTTGATGGATATGTCTTTTGGGTGATTGGAAATGTCTGGGCAGGAATGAATAGGAGGATCTGTGTGTAAAAACTTGTAGAACACCTGCCCATATTATACATGTACCATTTGCCACTGACTGCAGGCCTTGTATAGACTAGGAAAAAACATCAAGGTAGTTTAACTCAATTGAAAACTGCACTGTAGACAGTTTAAGATCTTGTCCATGTTGAGTTATCACCTACGTCTTGCCTATGTCATAACTTAACCTGCTAAAATCCCATGAACCTACGCAACCCCCTTTGCTGTCCACCACCTCCGACAGAAGCATGAAACCTGCCCAGCTCTGCACTATTGCCATGAGCGTTGCAAGCACAGGATACATGATCATCCAGTATTTGCAGAGCCGCAAAAAGAACCAAATCAGTAGGGAACATGACAGTTTCATGTAGGACAGATTGCAGAGGGACATAAAAAACAATTGAAGGCTGTTGGGGGCATTCACGGAGCAACTGCAGCTGGTGGAATACCACTTCTGGGCCCCAGAAATGAACACTGACTAGTGGGATGCAGATTGGGACTACAAGCAGTGGCTACAGATCTTTTGGACGTGAAAGGGCACATTCCTTGTCTGTGGATCGAGTTCAACCAAGCCAGCACAGGGACACCAGAATGCTGCACTGAAAGTAGAGAAACAAGTGGCCATTGCACTGTGGAAACTTGCAAAGCTGGATTGCTACCAGACTGTGGGAAATCATTTTGGAATTGACAGTAGGAGCCATTGTCATTCAAGCATGTAGGGCTAATAATTGTCTCTTTCTGTGCAAGGCAGTGATACTCAGCAATGTGCAGAACATAGTGGATGGATTACCAGCAATGGGGTTCCCTAACTGTGGTGGAGTAATAGATGGCAATGCATATCTGTATTTTGGCACCAGAGTACTTCAACAGGAAGGGCTACTCTACAGTTATGAAAGCGTTGGTGGATCACTGGGAATGCTTCATCAACATCAATGGTGGCTGGTCAGGAAAGGTACATGATGCATACATCTTTAAGAACACAGAACTGTTCAGAAAGCTGAAAGCAGGGACTTTCCCAACCCCCACTTATCATTGGCAATAATGCCAACAATGATCTAAGGGAACCCAGCCTGCCCTTTGCTACCCTGGTTCATGAAGCCATACCCTGGTCACCTTGACAGCACCAGGAATGAGTCAACTTCTGGCTTGGCAGGTGCAGAATGACAGCTGAATGTGATTTTGGTAGATTGAAAGTTGTTTACTCACATGACTGGACGCTATGAGAAAAATATGCCAACTGTTATAACTGCCTCCCACGTTCTGCATAATCTATGAGGCAAAAGTTACCATGGTGGCAGAAGTAGAGTGGCTGTCTGCTGAGCGTGAGTAGCCCAACACAAGAGCCATTAGAAGAGTTCAATGCATTTATGCTGCTGAGGGAAGCCTTGAGAAAGCACTTTATCAGGGAGCTACAGTAATGTGCCGTGGTGAACTGTGCTGTACCTGGCCGTGCAGTTTTGGGACCTGTTTGGAATTGTGTGATGCTTGGTGTACATCTGTGAATATACTACTATCAATACACCTATTGATTTTGTGGTGTTTGCTTTACATTATTACTACACTGCATTTGTCACTACTCCTATGATTTGTGTCACACTGTACAGTAACAAGTAAGTGAATGCTTTCAGTACTGCTAGGCATTCTGCAGCACATAGTGGGAATTAATAAAGATGAATTATTTCCCCTAAATTATAGTTTTATTTAACAAGACTAGTGGGGGGGAAAAATCAGTTAAATTTAAGAGCAAATACGTTAAGTTCTGTTCCATGAA
The DNA here is from genome assembly GCF_011386835.1 of Chrysemys picta bellii. Taxonomy (NCBI): domain Eukaryota; kingdom Metazoa; phylum Chordata; order Testudines; family Emydidae; genus Chrysemys; species Chrysemys picta. The sequence continues at coordinate 73,946,314 of NC_088795.1, read as the reverse complement.
TGTATTATGTTAACAAGGGGGAAAACATATATATCTATTTTGGCAACACATACAGCAACTGTGACTCTCAAGGAAAGGGTATGTGAAGCAGTGATTGTCCTTACTGTCCCCTGGTGCGGAGTGGTAGGAGCGGGGATGTGGCCCCAATGCCACATGGAATGTTATGGGAAGAGAGTGTAGGGAAGTGTTAAAACTAAGTTCTCCAGGAACTACAAAGAGAGGTGATGGCATGATTTGTTGACCTACAGGTTCAACAGCGTCTGCAGCGTCTGTAATAGCTGCCAGAGAAGCCCCATTATGTCCTCATGCGTCTCCCTCTCCTTTTCGTGCTGGGACTCTGTCCTGTCATTCATACTCTAGGCCCTCTGCTCAAGGTACAATGCAGCACTGGCTTGCAGGATCTTGCTGAACACATCATCCCAAGTCCTCTTCTTTCTCTGGCTCAGATGTTGCGTGGGTATGAAGGAGGAACCCCTTAAACCCACAATGGTGGCAAGCTACAGAAAAACACAGAGATAAAATCATCAGTATGGTCACAACAGGAAGTGAAAGTTAAGGGTCAGAATTCCCTTCCCTTGCTCCCCTTAAGTTTTAAACAAGACATGTTTATTGACACTTGTGGTTTGGCATGCTTGTGCATGGCACCACTCACAGCACCATCCATGGTAAATATGGCCTGCCACAGGCAAGGGAAATGAGGAGGGAATTGCTCAATTGCACGAAACTATGAGTATATGGCAACAGTACTGAATATTGGCACCCCTGTCCACAGCCGGTGGTGATTTTAGCTGGTATCTCACTCCTAAGGCAGACAGCGCACAAGCTGCTACTGCCATCCCAGAGCCACCCTTGCCCATATGCTGCTAGCCTGTTTACTGCAAAGGTGCCTGTCAAAGTTATTGCCAAATTGCATGCAAAAGCGTCTTATTGCAGAGGAAGAAATAGAGCTGCCATCCCTAGAAGCCTTCGGGAGAGAATTGCAGAGTACCTTCATGAAAGTTTTATCAAGATCTCTCAGGAGGATTCAAGGACCATCCCTGTGTACTTAAAAAAACTACTCTGCATAGTCCCCACTTAACTACAGGGGAATGAAAAGCAGATAACTCTCTTCAAGATGCTGTGACTAGGTAATGGGATCCTTAGATGCATAAACGGGAATATCAAGCAAGAGTAGAGAAGTTATATTACCCCTGTATTTGACACTGAGGAGACCACTTCTAGAATACCATGTTGAGTTTTGGTGTACCGCTACCTCTTCTTGTACACATAAATTAATGAAAAGAGGATAGCTACGTCCTGCTAAGTTGTGAGTGCCATCAGTACGTCACTGTAATGGGGGACACATGTATATGCTTGAGCCAAGGTTTCTTCCCCTGCATCAGGCTCATCCTTTCTCAACTACCAGGACTGACTGGACTGCAGTGAAGTCTCAAACAGGTCGTGGATTGCAACACACCTGGACCCCCAGAGGCATGTTTCCTCATCTTCCTCACCCTTGCTCTTCACAGCAGGGCTCTGTCTCTCGAATGCCACAGAAGTATTCATGGAGATCTGTAGGGTGGCAGTGGGCATGTATGGCATGCATCTCTTTTTAAAAGCGGCAGGTCTGCAGCTTAGCACTGGATCGACTGTTGGCCTCCCTGGCCTTTTGGTATGCCTGCTGTAGTTCCTTTGCTTTCATGCGGCACTGCTATTGATACCCCTTCTACGAGCAGATTATACAGGGAATGCAGGAAATGTCCACATTTCTATGGCTGGTCCACAGCTGTGCCTTCACAGCCTCTTCTCCCCACAGTCCCAGGAGATCCAATATCTCTTGTTTACTCCAGACCAGAGTGTCTGGTGCAGAGAACCAGCATGGTCAGCTGGGCATTTGCATACAACAATAGTGAGCACAAATAGCAGTTCTCTAAGCTGGGCAATGAAGAAAAGGAATTTCAAAAAATCAGTTTTATAAGGGTGCAATGTAGTCTTCTAGTCTCCTTGATCCCATAGCGGTCAGCGTTGGGCATTGTGGGAAAGCTGCTTGAGAACTGCTAGGGTCAATGTAGGTAACAGTGTCTACATACGGACTGTGTTGACCTCAGTACATCAACCATGGCTCAACACCACTGGGGAAAGTGGTGTTACAGCATCGCCGTAACAAGGCACTTACATTGGTGGGAGACAAATCTATGAGCATGCCTACACTACAAAATTAAGTCAACTTAAGTCGTCATACTGCCATCACAGTAACTAAGTTGATAGTCCATGTCCACACTACGCTCCTTGCATCGGCAGAGTGTGTCCATATTAGCAGCTTATATCAACACATAGAGCAGCGCACTGTGGGTAGCTATCCCATTCTGGATGTCTTGGGAAGGGGTTGCAAAATGCAAAGCACAGGGGAAAAGGGAGAGGATATCATTCTGAGATCATAGCAAGAGGTACATTTGCAGAGGATAGCATGCAACTCCTTGTAAAAGTAGTATATCTGCAGCTCTGCACTAGAATAACTGCTTTGGGCAGCAGAGTTGAAAATGGTGACCAGCACAGTCATAATGGGCATTGTGGGACAGCTCCTGGAGGCCAGTTAAATTAACATAAGCAATGCAGTGTCTGCAATGCCACTATGTTGACCTAGCTACATCAGCGGGAGAAATATTGTATTGTAGTGTAGACATTGACATTATTATGTCGATGTAAGATGCCTTACGTAGACATAACTCTTTAGGGTGTACCAGGTCTAAGTGTAGACCAGGGATAGACAACCTATCGCACGTGTGCCGAAGGCAGCACACAAGCTGATTTTCAGTGGCACTCACACTGCCCGGGGTCCTGGCCACCGGTCGGGGGGCTCTGCATTTTAATTTAATTTTAAAGGAAGCTTCTTAAACATTTTAAAAACCTTATTTACTTTACATACAATAGTCTAGTTATATATTATAGACTTATAGAAAGAGACCTTCTAAAAACGTTAAAATGTATTACTGGCACGTGAAACCTTAAATTAGAGTGAATAAATGAAGACTCGGCACACCACTTCTGAAAGGTTGCCAACCCCTGGTGTAGACACACACACACAACTAGGTTGATGCAAGGCTGCTTACGTCAACTGTACTTTGTAGTGTAAACCAGGCCTTAGTGACAACAAAACAGACTAAGCTAATATCAAAAGAAAAATGGATCTAGAGTAGGAAGAGGAGAACAGAAAGAAATAAAAGAATATACAAGTTTTAGTACCTAAACTCTGAGGGCCAAATTCACCCCCTGGTATAACATGCTGTTCTGATAAGTACGAACTATAAAAGTTAACAGTTTGTAGAAAGAGCAGATTTAATGTTACTGAATATGGTCTCTAGGCTTTTAACTATGGCTTTCTCTACAGGGAAGAAAACCACAACATAAAAACCAGATGACCACTCTTTTTTGTTGAAACTGGCTCCTTTTATCCTTGTGCAAGAGATGAAAGGGGAAACCTACCAGCCTCTTCAATCACAGACTGCTGTCTTAAACTGGGATAGTTTATATGAGGATGATTAACAAAAAAAAAAAAAGTGTGAGACTGCAAATTCATCATTGAAATATGCATTGTAAAAAGCGCCCTACATTCCCAAAGGAAGGGTTTGTAAAAACTGTCTCACTTACCACGGAAGGAGGCTTGCTCCAAATGCGAAGGAACTAGGCGGGTCAAAACTTTCTAGCTATACAAGTTCTAGGCTCCGATTCCACGAGGAAGAAGTTCAGCTGTCACAGGAGAAGAGCTGGGAAAGTGCAGTAAGAAGGAAACACTTCATAAAGCAAAGCCTGAAAGCAGCATGTACAAACATCACCCATATTACCTTTAAGGACTAGCTGATGAGGGGGACTCACTGTATGGAGCCAGACCTATACAATTCAGAAAGCCAGAGAAGCCAGAATTACTGATACAGAGCTCCTGGGCGTTATAACCCCAATCAATTACCTTGGGGAGAGGGAGAGGCGGGAAGAAGGGGCGGGTATCAGACATCTCCACCACCCAACAATAGCCGTTAACCCTTCCTCTTGCCCAAAGCAGGAACTGCACCCTCCTTCTGATCTGTAAACTAACCCGTGCCACAGAACAAAGCTAAGCGCGTCCCGCTTTCAGCTTCATTTAACAATGAAGATAGTGAGAGGGGAGTTGTGATGGTTTGAGGAGGCGTAGAAGTGAAAGTTAAAACATGGTTTTGCTATTTACCACACGTTGTTAGCTGGATCAGCAAAACATAACCCACCTCTGGCCCTGCTGCTGCTGCCAGCTCCCACACACATGCTCTGGGGAGGAGAGCAGGCTGGCTCTCGGAGCTGCTGTTTAAGGCAGTGTTTACAGTCACTCTGGCTCTGGGGGTGGGGATGTCTGCTGCGCGCATTTCAATGAGCGGGTTCCAGTTCTCTGAAGTTTACCCGAGTCGAACTGCCCAAGCTTGACAAACAGCCTTGCAGCTCCTCGCTCTCGAGCGAGCCATTGAGCCTGCTCTTCCTGTATCCCCAATCCTCCCCTCCAGCTATATCCCGACAAACACCAACCCTCAGCCAGTCCCTTCGCCACTCTTCAAATCTCCCCCCTCTCAAGGGAGGGCCAAGCACACCCGCCATTGAAATCCGTCCCCATTGATCCCATGCGCAGTGCGAAACGCTGGGGGAGAAGGGAGCCGGGAAAGCAGCCGCAGCCAGTCACTGAGAAAAGCCCTTTTTCTTTAACACTGGGAGGGAGGGAAAGCGAAGGCGAATCAGAGAGAAATATCCCGTCAGGGGGGGAAGGGAACAAGGATCTTAGATTTTCCAGTTTACAAAAGCCAAGCCTGTTACCCGCGCCGCTCACTCTCAACAACGCCTGGGTGGGAAAGAAATCCCCGACCCTTCTAGGGGACGCTTCAACACAGGTGCTAACTGCTGAGTAAATTCGCTCAATAGAGGCCTACAACTCCCAGTGTGCTCTATTCTACCTTGCACCGAGCTGCCGCCTTAGAGACGAAGCAAGGCATGCTGGGAGCAGTAGTCCCCAGGAGCCACTCCGGGCTCCACGCATCCCCGACTGCAGCTCCCTAATGCCAGCCTGTGTTACCCATACGAATGTGATGTGTTGTTCACAACCCCGCTGGCTTTTAACGGCCTGTAGGCTGTAAATAAGAAGTTTCCTAAAAAACCCGCCCGCCCTAGTTCCTTTCCTCAAGCCACAGAGGTTTCTACTTTCAGATTGCCAATCCTGTCCACCACCCGCACCTTTTTCTGGCGCCTCTTGTTTTTCTCACTTCATATCCCTCCCCCTCCCTTTGTATTTTTAAACCACGCTACTCCGCCCCGCTCTGTCCAATCGCAGTTCGGGTATTCCATTACAGCCAATGGCGGACATCCCCGCGGTTTTTTAAACTGCTGCTAGCCTCCAATCGGCGCCGGAGCTCTTAGTCCCGCCCCCGTCCTCTCCCTAACCGGTTCCAACGAGTACTGGAGCCAACGAACCCCTGAGACTCGACCTAACTTATGCGCTGCTCATGGGATGACGTAAAGAGAGCTAGGAACCAATCCATTGTACTCGCAAGCCTAAGGGCGTGACCGTGTGCGGTTCGAAAGGGTGTGATAGCCAATCGGATGACGCGGTAGGCGGGACCGTAGGTGCTGTGGGTCAAGTTGCTGTGTCGGGTAGGACTGTGGAAAACAAGAGGCTGTAAGTGCGTCGGAGAGAAACCATTTGGCTGTGGCAGACGGAGCAGATCCCAGCACCAGAGCCCAACACCCCGCAGCCGCCGCCTCTCACCGCACCAGGCAAGGCCCCAACAACTGCAGCCTGCCCTGAGGAGTGTCCGCGCCGCTCCGTGCTGGTGACGGTGCCAGTGGGAGTCGGGACGGGACCAGCCGTGGGGTGGGGCGCGGCGGCTCCCGGGCGCAGTGGGTGTTCGGCCCCGCGGCGGGGGCGGTTGTTTTAGTGGGGGCTTCTTGGCTCTGCAGGTCGGCTGGGCAGGACCGCGCCCGCGGAGTGGGGCGCGAGGCGGGGAGGGGGCCCGGTGCCATCGGGAGAGCGCGGGCGCGGTGGCATTTCGGGAGGGGGGTTGGTGGCTTCGCCGGGGCCGCTGGTGGGGTGGAGGCGCCTGTTGGTCCCGGGGAGGCCGCCCCGCCCCGTGGAAGTTTACTCGGAGTCGGAGGCCGCTTGGCTCCTCGGGAGAGGGAGGGGCCGGGCCCGGGGGATGGTTAGGCGGGAAGCCGCCGCTAGGGGATAGGCGGGAGTGGCCTCAGCCGCAGCCCCGCCCGGCAAGCGCTGCCGTCCCTTTCCTCACTCCGCGTCTCCTCCCCAAGGGCCCAGTGACCGCTCCCGCCATGGGCAAAGGCGACCCCAACAAGCCGCGGGGCAAGATGTCCTCGTACGCGTACTTCGTGCAGACCTGCCGCGAGGAGCACAAGAAGAAGCACCCGGACTCCTCGGTCAACTTCGCCGAGTTTTCCCGGAAGTGCTCGGAGAGATGGAAGGTGAGAGAAGGCCCGGGCCCGCCCACCGGCCAGGCCGCATCTCGGGGCGGGCGGGGCTTCCCTGCTAGCTCAGTGGAGAACGGTGCGGGGTCTCGTGTCTGGGAATCGTGACTCCCCTCCCCCATCGCCTCGTCAGCCTGTTTCATGGGTTTATGGGAAAGAAAAGGATCCTCGGGTGCAGCTGCTGTTAGCTGTTAATGAGTCACCAGGCCTTTTAGCTGATCTAACGCCTCTTTTTGCAATGTGTCTGCAGACAATGTCTGCAAAAGAAAAATCAAAGTTTGAAGATCTGGCGAAAGGAGATAAAGCTCGTTATGACAGAGAGATGAAAAATTATATTCCTCCTAAAGGCGAGAAGAAGGGAAAGAAAAAGGATCCCAATGCTCCTAAAAGGCCACCGTAAGTGTCTTCATCCTGGAATGAAAAGTATATTTTCAGTTTTGGTCAGTGTGACACCTTTTTATTTTTCTTTTTCTTTCTCCTTGATCAGATCTGCATTCTTTCTCTTTTGTTCTGAACATCGTCCAAAGATCAAAAGTGACCATCCTGGCTTGTCTATTGGGGATACTGCAAAAAAACTAGGTGAAATGTGGTCTGAGCAGTCAGCCAAAGATAAACAACCATTTGAACAGAAGGCAGCAAAACTAAAGGAGAAATATGAAAAGGTACAATGAAAACATCCAAGAATGTATATGCGGTCCAAAGTTTGAATAGTTATAAATGAAATAATGGTGGCATGCTCTGTGCTTTACACAAGGGAAAAAAACATCGCTGCCTCACACTCCTGAATAGACTACACAACGTGACAGAAAACTGAAGAACATTCAATTTCTATAGAGATGGGTTAGACAAGGCCTTACTGTGTAGGGAAACACACAAATGTAAAAATATTCAGACCAGATATTGCAGTGATTCTCAGTCTGCTCCATGCCAAAATTGCATCTTAAAATAGGACAGAAAAAGCAGGAAGGCTATAAGCCCCTGAAATCTGATCCGGGGATTCCTTAGGGGTGGGTCATAAGTGCCAGGTTGTGACCCTTTCTCTTAAAGCATCTAATTTGTATGTTGTACAGCTCAGTATAATGCAAACAATTGTTAAATTAATGTTAGTCTTGGGATTTACAGGGATGTAATTCATTACTTGAAACTTAATGGCATCACTCTTTCAGGATGTTGCAGCGTACCGTGCCAAGGGCAAAAGTGATGCAGGAAAGAAAGGTCCTGGTAGGCCCACAGGATCTAAGAAGAAGGCAGAACCTGAGGAGGATGAAGATGAGGAGGATGAAGAGGAGGAGGAAGATGAAGAGGAGGATGATGAAGATGAAGAGTAAATGGATATCCTGCTGTAAAGATTTGTGCTCGAAGTCCAATATTTTGCTAAGAATGTGAACTCAAGTGCAGCTCATTGTTAGCTTCAGTATAAAAAAAAAACTGTACAGAATTGTGTATAGGTAATGTGATTCTTTGTAGGGAGACCTATATTTTTTAATGTAAGTAGTAGCTGAGGGCCGCTACAGTTAGGTTCTTAAAAACAAAAAACGGATGTTGTGGAATGTTTCTGCATATTTAATGGTTTCTTTAAAATTCAGTGACTGATAGTCTGATGTTTTTAGCAGAGTAAAACATAGGAAGTAGCAAAATAGCTGATCTTATATTTTGTAGAATATTGCATTGTATTACTTTTTTAACAATTTTGTAATAAAATGATGTACATTACTGTGTTCTGCTGTTACTGTCTTGGAGCATCTTCTAAAATACTCTTTATGATCATAAAGCAATAAATGGATACACTTAGGTATTTATAATTTAACACTTTAAACTTTCTTTACTTGTAAGCTCTTTTTGGGGTAGGACTGCCTAATCTAAATACATTACAATAATGGGGCCCTGATTCTAAATAGTGCTTGTGGATACTTCTGAAATGCTAGTTAGTGTCATGACTGGAATTTAGATTTCTCTCATGTGAGTTGATTACATCTTACGTCATTACTTGCTTCCCTGTTCTGTTTCTATTTATAAGTTAACTTCGCCAAAGTAAAATCCCTGAATGGAGGTTGGTAAATATTTTGTTTCCAAAGGCTGTCTTTTTTTAAAGACGAGATAAAAACCTTTTTGTGGTGAAGACGTAGCTTTAAAGTTAACATGCTTCCTTGTTAATGAGGATTAATGATTTTTTTTTAATCACTTTGAAATAGTCCCTCCTTAACCAATACCATTAAATTACATTAACAGTGAATTCTGCTAGCATAGGAGAGGTGGTGTGTTGGTGATGCAGACTCCAGCTATACTGCCACCTTTTAAAGGAATGTGGGGTCCTAAAGCTTTGTCTAAAGATGATCTGTAGCTGCCAATAGGTACAATGATAACAGCTTTGCCTTACATTTTTTTTTCTGTACACAAATCTTAAACCCTCTTCTATCACTATGCTTTCACTTATATAGTTTGACTATACTAGTGCTTAACTGGTGATCTGATCCTTTCCCCTTAACAAAAGGGGACTTTACAAAGTAATTTTGATGGTACTGGGAGCTATTAATACACTGACTCAAACAAATGGGACTCTGCTCTAAATCAGGTCCGTGATCCTCCTGTCTGTCTGCATAGGCTCAGAAACCCTATTAAAGCACATACCTTATTACCTGTTTTCAGGGTTCTAGTTCTCAAGTTCAGTATTGAAGAGGGCTTGTGGGTGACCCTGTGCACTAGGTCAGCAGTTCTCAAACTTTGTTGCCTTGTGGCCCTCTTCTGACAACAAAAGTTACTACACAACCCCAGGAGGGGGACTGAAGACTGAGCCACAGGCAGGGGGCATGTAACCTTAGCCCTGGGTGGTAGGGCTTGGGCTCCAGACTTGCTGGGGCCCAGAGCAAACACCACCCTTGGTGACCCCATTAAAATGGGATCATGACCCACTTTGGGGTTCCAAGCCACAGTTTGAGAACCTCACTGAAATTTGGTGCAGACACCCCTTTATTAGACAGTGGGGCAGATAGGCTAAATGTCAGTAAGTGGCAGTGTGACCAGGCACTTGTGGTTCCAATGCCACTGAAAGGTAGCCTGGCTGGGCCAAATCTCAGTAAGTGGTATTGCAACCTGTTGCATGGGATTACCCACTAGTGTTCAATGCTGAAATTGAGGAATATGGCCCTGAAAACATTATTTAAAACACTGATTCCAATAAATGGGATTCTGTATTGGTCCCAGTTCCATCAAGGTTACATTGGAAAATCTCATTTTGTTAAGGAGGGGGGGTAGGTAGTAGCCACTTTTTTTTTTTTTTTTTTTTTTAAATGAAGGAGGATGTGAGTCAAGGTTGAGAGCCCATGGTCTAAAGCAGGGGTGGGAAAACTATGGCCCGTGGACCGCTTCTGGCCCATCAGATGCTTTTATCTTGCCCTCGAGTTCCTGCTGGGGAGTGGAATCAGGTGCTTGCCCTGCTCCAGCTGTCCAGTGCTCCCCAGTCCCCCTGACTCTCAATTCTCTTGATGAGCACCATCTTTTGGCATGCAGAGCCACATTGCACAGGTGTGACTTCACTGTGCTGTTTCTGGGATTGGACCTCCACCCCTATGCAGCAGAGCACCCAATCCCTGCCCAGTCTCCTACGGACCTACCCTTGAGAGCCTCGAAACCACCCAGGGGCCGCACCAGTCCCAGCTAGGGTGCCTCTGCCCGTGACAGTGCCTGGTATGGCCCCCTTTGAGTCACTGCTGGCAGGGCCCCTAGGAGTTCCCGGTACTGCCCCTGTAGAGCCCCACCCCTGTGCCACATCCCATGCATCCCCATAGAGTCCCCCCTCCCCCATGGGGCATTCATGCCCACCCTACAATTTTTGTACCCAGATGTGGCCCCTCAGGCCAAAAAGTTTACCCACCCCTTGGTCTAAAATCTTTAATTCCCCAGGCAACAACCCACTTAAGCCCTAATCAACATGCTATGAAGTGACTAGGCACCTATATTTGCTGTACAGTTACTATGGTCACTTTTGCACTATGGACACTTTTACAGTGCATTCCCATTTAGAAGAATCATTGCTGTAAGAATCAAGGGCATATAGTGATCAAAACAGAAAAATCATTCTTATAGTCTAAATATACTCTGCTTACAAGAATCAAATCATCTAGGAGGATGTTAGTCTTATAAAAGACATTTACTGTAGCTACAGTCTGAAATTAGTAGACTTTTTTTGGGGGGGGGGGAAGAGGGTAAAATCACCCTTTCCCCCTAAATTGGGGCAAATTCTTTTTACTCTGTGCGCCTCCCCCCCCCCCCCATTTGACAGCTTGTAAAGTGCTAAGTTTGTACAAGCACCTCAACCTTGGTGACATTACTGCCCAAAAATGGAAATGATGGGTAATATGTTATATGTGGAATAATCTCAGCCCAGTGAGGGAATTAGTTGTCATAACAGTAACCATTTTACATGGAGGCATACCGTTAGCTACTGGAAAAGATGTGTAGGTAACACCACGACTGAGCACTATAGCAGCATTCTCACCAAGTACATACAGTAATGCCTCACTTAAAGTCATCCCGATTAACATTGTTTTGTTGTTACGTTTCTGATCAATTAGGGAACATGCTTGTTTAAAGTTCCGCAATGCTCCCTTATAACATCATTTGGCAGCCACCTGCTTTGTCCACTGCTTGCAGGAAGAGCAGCCAGCTGGTGGGGGCTTGGAACTAGGGTGGACCGGCAGCCCCCCATCAGCTCTCTGCTCCCCTAAGTTCCCTGTGCAGCAGCTGCCCAGCAGGCTACCAATTGCTGGCAGTTCAGCTGTCCCTCCCCCCCACTGCCATGTGCTGCCCCTGCCCTCTGCCTTAGAGCTGCTCCCTGGAGCCTCCTGCTTGCTGTGTGTGTGGGGAGTGGAAAGGGAGGCTAATGTCAGGCTGTCCCCCTCACCCCTGCACCCTGCTTACCCCATCTTCCATAGAGCAGGGGGGACACATGACAGGGTTCAGGATGGAGGGAGCTTCCTGGCAGCAGCTGCCATCTCAGCTTGCTGATCTACTTAACAAGGCAGTGTACTTAGAGTGGGGTCAGCGTACTTGAAGGGGCAATGCGCATCTCTCACACATAGTGTGTGTCTCTGTCTGCCATGCTCTCCCCTCCCTCCATTCGTGCTGCCTTGTAGAGTGTGAGGCTACATTAACAACAAGTTAACCCTTGAAGGATCAGCCAACTGCTAGTTCATCATTCAGCACTAAGGCATTCCCTGGGAAATATCCCACCCTCTGACTTCACCTCCTCAACCAAGCCTCACAATCATCATCGCTGTGTACCAGTATTGTTTGTTTAAAACTTATACTGTGTGTATACACATATACACACACACTCACACACACACACACGTCTTTTGTCTGGTGAAAAAAATTTCCCTGGAACCTAGCCCCCCCCCCTCATTTACATTAATTTTTAATGGGGCAATTGGATTCACTTAACATGATTTTGCTTAAAGTCACATTTTTCAGGAACATAACTATAACATTAAGCAAGGAGTTACTGTACTTTGAGGAAAAAAATACTGAAGCTTTAGTATTGTGATGTGGCAAGTTTAGGACTAAATCCTGCACCCTCCTCCCCTTAAAGTCCAATAGCTATATTCCTACACAAACAGAAGGTGGTGAGCTTATTAAAAAAAGAACTATCTTGGTAATCTAATGTTGCTAACATCAGCTGGTGTAAGTATATACATACTACTGTTTAATTCTGGGCAACAACGTTTGACGTAGTTCAGAAATTCAAGTGATAGCATAGCTGACTGGGCTAAGGCAGTGGATGGAAGGGGCCAGTGATTAGGGTGCGAGTCTGGGATTTGGCCTGGCTCAGGTTGAATGCCCTGCTTATCATAGCCGTTCTGTTTAATATCTTCATCAATGATTTAGATAATGGCATAGAGAGTACACTTATAAAGTTTGCGGACGATATCAAGCTGGGAGGGGTTGCAAGTGCTTTGGAGGATAAAACAAACCCACAAGTTAAAATATTTTTTATTTTCCTCACCTAGAAAACACACAATCCAGCATTAAGATGCACATTGGCTCCCCAAATTTATCCCTAATAAAACTTTTGAAGATTTATACAATTTCTACAGAAACATACAGTGTATCAAAATCTGCATAAATCAAATTTATAAAATGTGTAGAAATGCATAGTGATATTATCATCAGTTTACAAAGCAAGATATGGGACATTTTTTCCCCCCAAGCAGGCTACAATAGGAAAAGTCATTACAGCAACAGCTTCTGATGTTCTCATGTTTTGTAGTTTGCAGTTTCAGATACAGATTCATATGCACATACAGTATCTTTTAATGAATTGCACAAAATACCCACTTAAAATATACACCTGGAAAATTTATATGCCACCTTTCTTTCACTAATGCATAGTAACATGATTAATCTACCCAGCACAAAAATGGAGTCAGTTTTCATACACACAAATAATAAAATTACCTATACTCTTATTCTCCCTCCTTTATTTTCTAATTTTATTTTTCACACCTTTTAAAGGACAGCTGAGAAGTTTAAAGAAGCCAGAGGAGATCCCAAATCATTGCCAAAATATGCATAGATAGATAGCTTTATAAAGGTCAAATTCTGCCTTTAGATATGACACATAACCCTTACTAACTTCAATGGACATTACATGCAATGCTAATCTGCATTTGAGGGCAGAATTTCGTACTAAAACAAATACTTTCAGGGTCTGATCTTGTGAGGTGCAAAGGGCTCAACTCCTATTAAGTCAAGGCATTCGTGATGTCATCAACTCTTAATAGTCTCAGAATCTGGATCTAAAACTAGTTGACAGTGCCCCTTTAAAGTCTACCCCTGTATGTTAATTAATTTTTTTTTTTTTTTACTTAAAGTTTTAGTTCACCTCCAGGTGAATTCAATTTATATTAACAATGTCACAAAGTACTGGACCATTCTTAATTTTATACATTGTGCAGCTTTAGCTTTAAAATATATCAGAGGTTTGTACAGCATGATACAACAAAGATGTTAGTGTTTGTAAGTTCTTAGCTGTAATTCAGAGCACTCTCTTCATCAGATGTATCACAATGCTTTCAGGTTCAGTTTCTTTTGGCTTTTTTTAATATTGAAAAGAAAATAAATGTTTAATTGCTTTAATGCTGTCTAAGACTATGTCTACACTACGGATCTTACAGCAGCACTGTACCACTGTAGTTGTGCCACTGTAAGGTCTCCTGTGTAGCCGCTCTCTCACTGGCATAATTAAAACATCCCCAACGAGCGGTTGTAACTATGTCAGTTCTCCCACTGACAGTGCTGTCTACACTGGCGCTTTTGTTGGTGAAATTTATGTCAGCCGGGGTGGGATTTTTTTCACTCACCGGACCAACGGAAGTGCTAGTTAGAAAAAGCCTAATACACCAGCTGCATCCAAGTGCTACTCAGCATACCTGGTTCAGCTCACTTAAAGTTCCAATGAATTTACAGCACCTAGCTGCAAAAGGGACATTTTGCAATATTTTTGGGACCCCCTACAGCATTTCTGGTGTGGTCTGTACCTTTATTTGCCTTACCAATACGTAGTAAATACAGAAGTCACATTGGCAACACAAACTTGTCTTCGGTAATTACGTGGGTGGTACAATTAATTCTTATCAATATGACGTATCAACATATCCATACTATACATTCCATCAAATGTTTTTCTTGTAAAATATATAGAGAAATGAAAGAGGCACTAATGTTGAAATCTACCTTTCCAAAAAAGCAGCATGACTGTGAAAGAAGGCCACTCTGGCTAATAACCCGTGGCAGTGCTTGGTAGGATGTAAAATAAAATAAAAAGATACAACAGGTTGATAATCACCACATTATATGAAAGTCTGGTTACTCCAACCTTTTCAAGTGTGTGTAAAAAAACTGCCTTCAGACCCCTGAGTGAAATCCCAAAGAAGACCACAGTGCCTTTAACTTTGTTCCTATAAAACATAGCTAAGAGCACATAAACCCCCAACATCTTAAAACAAAAAGATGTAAACATCTACAAAGTTTAAGGTAAAAGCAGTTTTGTAAACATTAACTGCAGATGATAATGTTATTGTAATATCACAGTTCATCTATGTCCTTCATCCAAGTTGGGAGATTTCAAGCTTGCAGCTGTACAAAGTTAATAGTTGCAGCAGTTTTCAGGTTATTTTCAGTCCTGTACAAATTAATGTTTCAGTAGGTCAGGTTTTTGTTTGTTTTGTCTATACACTAAGAATGTTGTTCATTTCCCATTTTTGTGTTGCTTTACTGGAGTCACATTCAGTGATAAAGACTTGGTGTAAGACCTCTGAGCGATCTAAGCACTTCCCTGAAGGAATATGGGTAAATCGATGTAGATTCTGGAAAACAAAACAATCAAAAATAGATTTAAAATCTTCCCCATCTAATATGTGTAGCTGTTTAAAAACAAAATTACCCAGTGTCCCTGTGACAGTCTCATTTCTACATTAATAATGTTATCACTTATTAGGCCTATATTTTCACATCTTGAAATGTTACATTATAAAAGGGTAAATAGATGTACTTGGTCCATTTTAAAAACCCACACTTATTCCTCATAGGAAACAGGCTATTTCTGCATAACTGATTCTAAACTATGTTTAATAAAAAAAATTGTCTATCCTAGATTTTTTTTTAAAAGACAAATGCTTGAAAACAAGACCTTTCCTGCTTAGGATTGCCATCTAATCCGGCTGTTTACGCTTCACCTACGGTTATAACCATAATGTCAACATCAGAGCAATGTAAATATTTGGGGTGAAAGTGATGATTTGCCTCAGCTCTTCTCCCACATTTTCTTTTTCCAATGGTAGCAGGGAGAACTGGGGTTATGAGATAGCCATTGTCCCCCAAATCAACAAAAGTCAGCAAAAGACAAAGGGAATATTCTGACCAGATCTGGCTATACTCTCTCTCTGGGATACCTGAGTGGTCTATAGGAGCACTACTACTGAATCCCTATAGTCACATAACTGATTCACTAGAGTAGCACAAATATTGCGACTGTTTGACCGACACTGACCCCCCCCCCCCAAATGTTGCTGTTCACGTCTGCACTGGGCATCACATTTCTTGTACTGGTTATAACTGTTATCTTCCTGCCCCAGTCCATCCCCATCAGTGAGAATATATTTTTAAAATGGGTTGCGCAGTAATTAAACACTGAAAATCTGGCTCACAAGTGCACCAAGTTTCCAGTGTTTGTTTGCTTACCCACCTTTGATAGTCTTTTATCATATTTCTTTGGAAATAAACCAAATGTTTTGGTCTATATTCTGTGCTGTGCCTACTGGGCCACTCTCTCAACTTCTAGTAACAGAAACATTGAAGCAAACAATTGCGCAATTGGCACAGCTACTGTGGAAAGGGATTCAACTCGTGTAAAAACAAAACGTAATGAAGTGGCAAGTAACATGCTGGGCCACATTAGAATTGGTGGAGACCAAACAAGTTGTACATATACACTACTGAACAAAGTAGACACCAAAACAGTGTGTACTGATTTCTATCTAAATTCCTGGGATTTAAAGATCTTGTCTGTCTCTTCCCAGCTTTTTAGCTCCATACAAACAGCTTTTTGTTATTCAGGACTTCACAGCTGTATGCAAATATTACAAAAACTTGCATGTCAGTGGAAGGCAAATGGACTTTCACCACATAATGCTTAACAAAGAATCTAGCTGCTTCAGGCAAATAGAATCCAGATACCAACAGACTAATGAGTGAATTAATAAATGCACAACAAGCTAGATGGTAATGATTCAGAAAACAACTGGGTAATAGCAATCTGGCATTCAACCCTTTTAGACCACATTATGCCCTCAAATACACAATTGAGGTGTGTGTGTGTGTGTATGTGCACGTATTTAAAGGCCAAATTTCCTTATTAGTGTATTCTGTCTTTATCTCTTTTTACTGGAACAAAAGTATGAGCTGACTCATTAAATATAATAGAGGAGTAGGATAAAAATGTTTTCAAAGTTAGTACCTATACCAAAATACATATTTACTTAATAGCTATTACAAGCTATAAATCAATACTTCATTTAAAAATTCAGATCTTTCACAACAGCATCACACAGTGGCCACACGCATCATTTAGAAAATACGAGACAATATTTACTCAGAGAATAGGTAGCTAACTCAAAAGAACAAAACTAAATTCTGAACAAGACACAGGACAACACATATAAATAATTAAATTTAGCAGAAATAGAACTAGCATTGCTGTACTTCCCCTCTCCTCTCTCAGTACTGCTGAAAAATGTAATTTAAATGGAGCACTATTTCAGTTTAGATATGCAAGGTAATCAAATCACATTATTCGAGCTGCTAAATTCACCCTTGCATCTTTGCCAGATTCTGGCAATACAGACATTGTGGAGGACTCTCTTGGTGGGAAGGGCATTAGCAGGAAGGTTGCTGTGAGCAAAAGCTGTTGCAACCTTCATTAGGGGTGTGCAAGCCACCACAGTGCCAAAAAGGGGGCAGCGGGAATGTGCTGATTCAGCACATACCCATAGAATCATAGGACTGGAAGGGATCTTGAGAGGTCATTTAATCCAGTCCCCTGTACTCATGGCAGGACTAAGTAGATCATCCCTGAGAGGTGTTTGTCTAATCTGCTCTTAAAATCTCCAATGATGAAGATTCCACAACCTCCCTAGGCAATTTATTCCAGTATTTAACCACACTGACAGAAAGTTTTTCCTAATGTCTAACTGAAACCACCCTTGCTGCAATTTAAGCCCATTGCTTCTTGTCCTAGCCTCAGAGGTTAAGGAGAACAATTTTTCTCCCTCTTCCTTGGCAGCAGCTGTCCTGGTGGAATTTAAAGCTGCTTTTCTGCAGCGGAAATCCTGGGAGAGGGCGGGTAGTGCCAACAAAACCCATCTTCCTTCCCTCAGAGTGAATTCCTCCCATAAAGCAAGAGGAGAGCCTGGTACAGAAAAGTGAAATTTACATTTTGCCACACCAAAGTTCAGTGAATCTGGTCCTACAGCTTTACTTCCAGATGTATGCACAATAAAAAAAGTCTTAACAAAATGGGGTGTAAAAAAAGTCTTAACAAATCGCCTATCCTTGCACCATACATATACTGTCACATACCTTGAAGTATTGCCATTCCTTGTATTCATTTAAATTACAGTGCGTAATCATAACTTTTGATCCATCAGGTCCTTTAGTCAAACACTGGTCATACTGCATGAGTTGATTAGCTTCATTTATTCGAAAAAGCTAAAAGAAAAATATTGAGGCACATTTTTGTTACTGTAAACACAAAGGGTGAACTTTATACGGTAACTGAAATTTTAGAAGCAATACTATAACAATTAATTTACATCATCTGGAATATTCTTTTGAAAGTATCATCACACCTACCTTTGCTTGAATAGGGCTGATTTATTTTAAGTGATGCAATATGTTAGCTTTTCACTATCAGAGACTTACCATATGAAGTACCTTCTTTCTGAGCTCAGAAAACTAAATAGATACGACTACTAAATTAAGTTAAGAACAAAGGGGATAAATGCAAAAGATTTTATTGGAGAGGCTCCTGAGAAGAGCTGGATACATCAATCTGCGGTTTGATGGCTATATAATCACAGTCTTTCAAAGAGCTGGAAGCCAGTGAACTTTTGTCCTCACCAGTATTTTCAAATGAAGACAATAATAAATGTAAGAACTACAGAGCACTGGGCCAGAGGGAAAACTACCAAATTGAAATACAAACCTAATTTCTGCTACTTCTTAGATTGGCATTTAATTAAGGTAAGATTTTAGGACTGAAAAAGAATGATTTTTTCATAGCCTTTCTAGAGTACTGTATACTGAAAATGTATTTTCACAGGGTACTGCATTATATTTTAAACTACAGTTACAACAGTGACATTTTTACATTAAGAGCCAACTGAACATGATTTTTTAACAGGGACATCATCCTGTATGACTGCATAGGATTAAGTCGTATATCTATATATCGAGAGAGAGAGAAGATAATTTTTTGTTAATCTCTTTTTACCATTTTGCTTTGAGCCATTTTTCAGTTTACAGACTTTCAAAATTTTAAGTATCAAATTCAAGAAGATAAAGCTACCTTTAGGAAGTAGGTTTGTCCTTGTGGTGGTGAGATGGCAAAATGTGAGGACTTGGGCCAAATTGTGCAATAGTCTTATTACAATTATCTGTTAGGAACTAAGCTTTTTCCAATTTAACTCAGCTTCATTTATGAATGAATTTGTGTTTGATTCCTTGTTTCTGGTAGTGGAAAGCCATTTAGTGCATCAGTGCATTGCACACCTATATCACAATTCTGAGAAGTAGTAACTAAGGCACCACAGTGGGTAAGGGGAATATTTCCTGAGTGGAAACAAATCCCAAATTCCCACCCATAAAAGCCGGCACAGTCCACAACTTTCTCCCCGCATTTAATCTACTTTTTGGTAACCACAGTAGTTTTAGGGACTTTATCAGAGAAACAGCTTTATGATTATTCATTGCATCAACTGTCTCTTTCAAACGTCTCGCCTCAAGGTTACTTACCTGATTACCTCCCATTCTGTGGCATGGTCCAAGTTCTACAAAGCCACCATTGGTGTGCCCCATGCTATCTATGCAGTAAGCAGTTTCAAAGCCTCTGATCTGGGGGGAGAAGGAGAAAAAGGCTTTTTCCACTTTAGTTTAGACTTTGGGAAAATATGATCTCTAGTGTACAGAAGTTAAGGAATATCCTACTCATCGTTCTCCAAACGAATAATATACACAGATATTTGAAGCAAGACTGCAAGAAATTTGAATCAAATGAGATAAGGATGTTAAATTTTCAGGAGAAAGTTTTATGAATCCAACTGTCCATACTAATTTGAGAG
The DNA here is from genome assembly GCF_011386835.1 of Chrysemys picta bellii. Taxonomy (NCBI): domain Eukaryota; kingdom Metazoa; phylum Chordata; order Testudines; family Emydidae; genus Chrysemys; species Chrysemys picta. Next base: position 73,926,956 of record NC_088795.1, on the reverse strand, counting down.
CTACTGTGAGATAACAGACATAAGTATGCTAGTGAATATACTGTATGGAAGTTTGATTTCAAATTTACCATATTCATACAGAACAGGGGCTCTTTCAGATGTAGGCCTGGTTTCTTATGCAGTTAATCCCCCATGAAAGGATGTTCAATTCTTTAGATATTCCTGAATGGTGTGCAGCAGGGGCTTGTAATTAGGGTTGATCGGGCTTCCCACCTAGGAGAGGATGTGAGGGATGAGATAGGGGATTGTTTTGTTCAGACTTAAAATGAAATGGAGCTTGACCTGAATGTCAGAAAATTACTATGATAAAGCTTCAACACCGTAGAATTCTGGTGTCCACATTTTAAAAAGGATTACGAAAAGAACCACAAAAATGATTTGAGGTATGGAGAAAAAGCCTTACACATGGAGAGACTTAAAGAGCTCAATCAAAAAGAAAACTGAGAGCTTATTTGATACAGTATATAAGTACCATCATGGGGGGGAAAATACCGGGTACTAAATGATTACTGATTGGCAGCTAAAGTCAGACATATACAAATGGGAAATAACAAATAAACAAAAACAGTGAAGGTGATTAACCACTGGAAAAAAAATGTCTCTTTTGATCTCTTCAAATCAAGACTGGATGCCTGTCTGGAAACTATGCTTTAGTCAAACAAGTTATTGAGCTCAATGCAGGGGTAACTGGGTGAACTGTAAGACCTGTCATATACATATCGTTCAACTAGTTAATTGTCACAGGATGAATGGCCAAAAAAATCCCTTTTATAGGAGTTGGGCCTAGTTTCACATATGAGAGCTGGGAGGTAGCTGAGCTGAAACGTATCAGCAAAGGATAAGGTGATTATAAAAAGCCAGCAAGTGACTCAGCTGGAACAGAGTTGCCAAGAGCCTGAAGGCAGTAACAGGAAGGAGAGCTAGAGCTACCAGTAAGTAGTTTGACTCCTGTAGGAGGAAGCAGGGCATGGCTGTCAGGCAAATGGCCTGTAGAATGGAAACCTGTAGTGAATAGATAAGCCCCTACAGAACACCCCAGGTTAGGGGGGGAAGGGACGTTCAATGTGCTGCACTAATTTTATGTGGAAGAAATAAAACTGAAGCCCTGAGAAGAGGATCTGAACCAGATTCTGGATATGGTGTCACTCCTTCCTGGGCTGAGGGGACTGGCCAGTAGCCTACAGTGATCTAAAGGTCTCTTCTGGCCTTAAATTCTATGAATCTATGGGTATTTATCACAGCTGTCTTCCCAAACAGATACAGTTTATCACCAATCTTTGCAAGTCATGAACAGCAGTGATTAATGAAATTTCCAGTTAAATATTAACCCAGTTGTAGTAGAAAGAGAGAGCCTGAGTCATGAGCCCTTGTATAAAAGGCCTGAACTAAAGCAGTGGTCAAGCCTTGCTAATATAAAGCAAAGTTAGCAAAAGTCAGGCTGTGAGCAGAAGTCAGGTCCTGTTATAAAACATGCCTGCTTGCAGGTTCACAGACCCTGCCAAGAATAGGGCTGGTATTGCAAAAATATACACATTCCTGAGAAGTACTAGGCACAGGACACTCATGTAAACATCTTCCAGAAGGGTGGTATCAGAACACCCTGATACCAAGTATGACACAAACACACTCCCCAAAGATGATACAAGGACACACTGACCCCCTCTAAAAGATAAGGTCAGGATGACAGGGTGATGAATAGAGATGTTTTGATCGATAAGCCCAACATGTACAAGGTAAAAAAGGGTGGTAACTAAACATGTCACAGGGGCAATATGTAACTTGTTTGTATCGGTGTATAAAGAGGAGTCTCAGAGGGAGTGTCTTTGACTGGCCTAGGGGGGGGGAATGGAGAATCCCGCCATTCACTGAGCTGGTCCATTGTTACAGGCATACATGTGCTAGTGTAACTAGACATTGGTCCGGGGAGCTAGGACCGTGCTTCATCAACAATAAACCTGGCCAGGTGTCTTCGCTACTAGACCAAGTCTTGTGGTCTTATTGAGCAGTTCGATCGGAGCCTGCTGTACAGGCTATCTGGCCAGAGCCAATGCAGCACGCAGAGAGAACACACACGCAGCCAATGACTAACTACATCAGTAACATGGTTGTTCACCAGCATTCTATTCTACTGACTCTACTAAGGCTTGGTCTACACTAACCCCCTAATTCGAACTAAAAGGTACAGAACTTCAGCTACGTGAATAACGTAGCTGAAGTTCGAAGTACCTTAGTTCGAACTTACCTTGGTCCACACTTGGCAGGCAGGCTCCCCCGTCGACTCCGCGGTACTCCTCTCGCTGAGCTGGAGTACTGCAGTCGACGGCGAGCACTTCCAGGTTCGACTTATCGCGTCCAGACTAGACGCGATAAGTCGAACCCAGAAGTTCGATCGCTCGCCGCCGAACTACCGGGTAAGTGTAGCCAAGGCTTAAGAAGCAAACAAGGAGGGAGAACCTACCTGCAAGTTAGGGTTTTTTAACAGCTGGAAATTAGTGGACGGTTGACATGAACACTAGCCCAAGAAGCTACAATAAAAAGCAGCCATCCACTTAGTGAAGGAGTCCTTTAAATATGAGAAAAATAGGACTGGAAAGAACTTTGTATCCAAGTAGTAGAGTCAAAAACGTTTTGGCCGTCCAGAAATACAATTGAGGCAATAATTAAAAGTGCAACAAAGGAGCATTAAAATCCTGTAAACAGTGTGTAATGACTGCTGGCCATCGATTAAGAGAGATCAAACACATTTCAGAGAAGCCTGAGGACATAGCACTCTGATTGATGCCACACTACTTCAAGCTTCCCTGTCACTTCATCCAAGTCCCAGGGGCTGCTGGCTTCAATTCCTTTTTTCAGGGATGCTCCCTGCCTTCTACTTTCCAGACACTACCATAGTGATTCTCACAGCTCAGTCAGGAGCTAGATGTTGGCACATTTTCCCCACCTTAGGTGGACTTTGGAACAGTTCTAAAGCTGATCAACTAACCTACTGCTTTGTATTAACTCTTGGGCAAGAAATTTGCCTTGATGGAGATAGTCTTGTTTCTCTGGGCTCCCAGATGCAGGACTGTTTGTCCATCTTCACATGCACTTTGTACAACCAGTTCCAAAGGCTTCATAATAGACTGTGACAGATTCCCAACATGCCTGTTGTGCACTGGACAACTCTGTACTCCACCACTGCTCTCTTGAGTTCACATATGTAGATCTGTCATACCTTTAGAAGAGGAAGTTCTTTAAACTACTCCCTTGCACATCTAATGGATTAGCCAAATTGACTAAGAAGTAGGATAGAACACAGGGCTTCTTATTCTGCCAGTTAGAACACTATCTCTGCCTCCAGGTTCTGCAGAAGTGGGTTCAGTATACTCATAGGGGAGACCAGGAAGAGCTTCTGGGGGACTAAAACAATCTTCATAAGCCAAGGCATTTCCCTGGCTGAGCAGGGAATCCTACAAAGGAGTATGTAAAAAACCCAGCTAGGATTGTCTATGAAAGAGCATTCAATTCCTGTAAATCATGCGCTGAATTTAAACCCTGCCAAGTAGTTTTTCTTGCAGTTAAATGAGAATGCTGAATCTGTGATGTCCCAGTAATTTTAACAGTCTTCGAAGTCACATTCAAATGCAAATATCTTGATTATTCTGAATAATTGTCTCCAGATATGCCTTTTCTACGTACACCAATGTTCTTCATTGCAAGGCCCGCGAGCCAGTGGCAGCTCCCATCGACCCTAAGTGTGGTTCCCTAAGTTCCCTCTAAACTGCGCAGTCACACAGCAGGCTATCAGTAGCCCCGCAGCAGCTCTAAAGGGCCACGCAGCCTGGACCTAGAGAGGAGAGAGGTAGGGGGTGGGTGGGTACCAGGGAGGGGAGCAAGTTGGGACTTGCAGGGCTGCTGTGGGCCTTGGCCCCGGAGCTCCCTGCTGCTGGCAGGGGGGAGAGAGAGGGCCCCTTCCCCCATTGCTCCTGTACTGCTTGCCTGCAGGGAGTCCTCTGGCCCCAGCCCCGGGGCAGTCTGCCTGCACCCAAAACTCATCCCTGGTCCCACCCCAGAGCCTGCACCCCCAGCCAGAGCCCTCACCCCCGCCCCGCATCCCACCCCCTGCCCCCAGCCCTGAGCCCCTTCCTGCACCCCTCATCCCAGCATCCCAACCTCCTCCTGCACCCTGAACCCCTCACCCCCGCATCCCAACCCTCTGCCCCAGCCCTGAGCCCACCCTAGAGCCCTCAACCCCAGCCAGAGCCCTCACCCCCGCACCCTACCCTGGACCATCTCTCACACTCCAAACCCCTCGGCCCCACCCCACGTGGCTCTCACATTGAAGTTTTTTTGCCAAAGTGACCCCCACTTCAAAAATAGTGAAAAGCACTGAACACCATATCGTGATTCCAAGTTTCTTCTCAAAATACATTCTTACTCTGAAAGGAGGACTCAGGATTATAAACATCAATGAAGAAGAGTACACACAGACAAAAGAATTCTCAACAAAAATGTAGAACTAATAAAAAACACATGTTAAAACATCATGACTTGGTTACGTACTGTTGCATTTGCTCTCCTGTCATTACTCTATAAATACAGTATTTTCATACCTGTCTGTCAAGTGTTATCCAGACCTGCTATTTAGTGTCATGGTTACTGGGTAAGTTGTGCCTTAGAACACTAACTCCCTCTCACATTCACCCCGTGAGACAGGCTTTGCTACCTTCCTCCCCTCTTGGTGGAACCACATGGTTCTGCCACTTTTTAGACTGGAGCTCTGGGCTGCAGCCTCCCTATTTACCAAATGGGTCAACCTGACAGACTCAAGTGGGTTTAGCACTCGTAAGCACATTATCACTGGAGACCTGTGACCAGCAGCTAGTTAAAGTGACTCAAAAAGTAGCTTATTCAAAACAAAGTACACCTCTACCACAATATAACGTGACCTGATATAACACGAATTTGGATATAATGCGGTAAAGCAACGCTCCAGGGGGGCAGGGCTGTGCACTCCGGTGGATCAAAGCAAGTTCGATATAACGCGGTTTCGCCTATAACGCGGTAAGATTTTTTGGCTCCTGAGGACAGCGTTATATCGGGGTAGAGGTGTAGTATGATTTGCCAAAAGGAACACAGCATCTAAGAAAATGGGTTAGAACAACTAAATGTTGCATACACTTATTAGTCTGCCTAAGATTACTCTCCCTATTCATAGCTTGGGTAGGTTCAGTTTATTACCATCTCTGGAGAGCCAGCCTGCCTGCTGCATGTCTGTCTGCCAGAGACTCACTATGGCTGCTGACAGCCCACTCATCCCCCCTTCTTCTACAGGACAGCATCTTGAAGGTTTAGGATCCTCTATGATCTTAGCCTTTTAGCCTTGAGAAGAGTAAAACATGCCAACCAGATTGGAGCAGGGCAGCATTCCCCCAATTAATAGCTCCACCCATTGTTCACTTAAGGAGCCTTATCTTTGCCATTGTTTTGTTTTGTTTGCATGCCACTTAACAGCCTCCTTGGATTTAACTCCCACACGCAGGCAAGATAATATTAAACATAAATTGAGGTGCATGCCTTACATGTAAAAAAAATAATATACATATTCCCTCATTTTCCACATTTAAAAACAACAGTAACCAAAATAATTCTTTGTTTTCTGTTTAAATATTAAAATATTTATCAGGTACAAGAAGTTACAGTGGCTTCATTGTGGACTCCCAACTTTAAAAACCTATTGCATGTGCTGATTTTAGATGCATTTACTGTACATACCTCTCCCCAGTCCACATTTTTAGATGGTAAGGGATAGTGTGAGGTTATATCATAGGCTATTTCTTCCATAAACCATTTAAAACTTTTGCAGTTGTGATCTTCACGGAACTTTTTCAGCTCGGATATATCCCCATATGGTAGTGCTTTTGTCTCTGGACGACTGGCATAGAAGTAATCTTTGTACTCATCCCACCAAACTTCCACCACTCTGACATAGTTCTGTAGGGAGGAGAAAAAAAACATCACTACTGCAAAATAAAACCAATACGTTGTATGTATGAGGAATTTAATCCGAGATTTAAGAATTCTTAGAAACATGTTAATACGTGTTATACAGCACTCAACTTGCTACCTTTACAGAAGATACAGCACAAAAGTAGCCTTTTTATATATTTTGGGGGTAAGACTAGCATAATTAAGTGAGCTCAGTGAAGACTGTAATTATAACTAAATCTAGGGAATTCTCTTTTTTGAAGAAAAAGATGCCTTAGTTATGAGTAGAATGAAAACAGTGCTGTTCATTTGACTGCAATACTCTAGAAAATGTGAGGTGTCATCTGGAGTTTATTTTCAACTTCTACACTTCCTAGCATTAAAATGGAGTGACACTTATTAACCCCCAACTGGATTCCACAAGTGTAACTGATTTAGATCTTAGGGCTTTGTCTACTCTACAGATGCCACTGCAGCACAGCTATGTCACTGCACTGCTGTAGTGCAGACACTTGCTACAGCAACACAAGGGTTTTTTCTGTCACTGTAGTTAATCCCCCCCTCTTGGTAGCAGATAGAATTCTTCTGTCACCCTTTCATTGAATTAGTGGGTCTATACTGGAACATAGGTAGGCTTAATGACATCTCTCAGGGGCATAAATTTTTCAACCTGAGTTTTAAGTGTGGATCAGGCCTTAAACAGTTCAACTGATAGAAAAGAGAGATTCTATCTCCTCTCCCACGCCTGCATTGGCTCAGCAGTACTAACAGGAATTATGATTATAAACATACATATATGAAAATAAAAAGTGTAAAATGATCTTTAACTTCACACAATCTTATCACACGCGGTCTTATTCCCCCCTTCTCCCCTCTTCATCTTCCTTGTAGTAAGCTGTCTAGCTCACATTTTTATCTAATTTTTTTATATGGACCTCATCACGGTAGTATTTGAATGCATCTGCCACAGATGGTTCTCTCTTTCTTTCAGCATGGTACAGACAATGTTAACAGTATGCAATTAAAACATTCTTGTCATTGAAGTAAGCAGATATGACTGAATACACAAGGGAGTAGACCTGTTTAATAAGAAGGTATCAGTTTTACATTGTCACTTTCAGAACAGAACTGCACTTTAAACTAGAACAGAATATTATTATAGCACAGAAGTGCATCACACTGTATTTACAAGGACAGTAGTGATGTATATTTTATTCAGCAGGGAGAAAATAATTCCTGATGAGGAATTTTCATATAAACAACAAGTGCTTCAATCAGATTTATCAGACTAAGGCAGTTGGAATAAAGGACTTACTGACTATTCTTAAAGAAAAATGAGGTTTCTTTAAATAAGGAAAGTACAGTAACTTGATTTCTTCAAGATATTTTGTCCCTGTGGGTGCTCCACCATGTGCCAGTGCCTCTTGACCAGAGAATGCAAAGTGGTGTCTGCAGGCTCATGCCTGCTCATACCAGTGCCTGTGGCTTCCAAACAAGGGCATATAAGGAGGCATGGACCTACTGTCATTCAGTTCCTTCTTGACTGCGAAGCAGAGTCTCAGAGTTGAGAGAAAGGAGGACAGGAGGTGGAGCACCCATAGGAAAAAAATATCTCTAAGGATTCCAATTACTGTACAGTAAGTAATGGCTCCCTCCTTTAAGAATATATGTTCCACTTTAGGAGACTCCCAAGCAGTAACTCAGCCAGGAAGTTAGTACTGAAGAGGCAAGTCCAAAATGTTTCAGAGGACTGTGTCACCAAAGGCAGTATAATCCCTGGAAGCAGGTAAAACAGTGTAATACTTAGCTAAGGTATGAATGGAAGGCCAAGTTGCTGTACTACAAATTCCTGTTATAGGAACGTCCTTCAGCAGAGTACAGATGTGGACTGAGCTCCAGTGGAACATGCTGTCACTCTATGAAGGAACTAGCTGCATCCTAGCAGATTCTTAGCAGGTTAAGATGCAACCCAAAACCCACTTTGACAGTCTGAGTGGAAACAGGTTGACCCTTCATCCCCTCTGCAAATGATATACATAGCTTAGGATGATCTTAATCCTGTCAAGGTAGAAGGCGAGGGTCCTTCTGACATTTAGTCTACGTTAGCTGGTCTGTTCCTCTGGAGGTATGAGGTTTTTGGGTAGAACACAGGCAGGTGTATCTCTTGCTTAATGTGGTATTCCAAAGACACCTTCAGGAGGAAGCGAGGAGGGGGATGTAGTGTTACCTTATCTTTATAAAAGGTGGTAAATAGTGGGTCAGCCATAAGAGCAGAGCTCTCCCATTCACTGCCTGAAGTGATGGCTTTGAGGAATGAAGTCTTGGAGATGTGGAGAGGGAACAGGCCACCATTGGTTCAAAATGGAGGTTTCCTCAGTGCACTGAGAACCAATCTGAAGTCCTACTGGGGAGCTGGATTCTGTAGGGGGAAACAAATTGCATATGCCCTTGAGGGATCTAGCTGTAGTAGGGTGGGCAAAGACTGAGAAGCCTTCAACAGATGAGTGGATGGCTGTTACAGCAGCCAAATGTACCTCAATTAAGCTCAATGATAGACTGTGCTTCTTTAAATCCAACAGGTAGTCCAGGATTTGGAAAGCAGAACCTCTGAGGCTTAGGAAGAACCAAGGGGAACACCAAAAGTGTAAGCATGTCCACTTCTGAAAAAGTTTTGAGAGTACTAGATTTCCTGCTTAATAGGAGAACTGACTGGATCTCATCTGAACAGGTTAGCTCCATGCTCAAGAACCATCCAGGAACCATGCTCTCAGGTTCAAGGAGGAGGAGTTGGGATGGATCAGGGTCCCTGAGTTCTGCATCAGGAGATCCTTCTTGATTGGAAGAGAGAGAGGTGTTGTCACAGAGATGAAGGAGGTTCAAGTACCACACTTGTCTTGGTGCTGTGCTGAGGAGAGCCTTGCTCTTTCCTGACATGGTTTGAGTAAGGGCTTGAAGATTAGAGGCATACAACAGGGGATGGGGCCACAGCGTTATGAGGGCATCTCCCAATGGGTCGCAGCTGTATCCTCCCTTGCAGCAGAAAAGGTGGCTTTTTGTGTTGTTTGGGGTGGCAAAGAAGTCTGCTTCTGGGAAGCCCTGAATCTGTCACATGCTGTGGAAGACAATCGTTGAGTTCCCATTTGTGGTCCTGAAGGAAATGTCTGCTCAGGGAGTCTGCAACTGTATTCTGGAGGCCTAGAAGATATACAGCAAAGATCTCTATCTGATGGGAAATGCACTGGTTCTACAGCCTTAATGAATCTAAGCAAAAGGACTGGGATCTTGCTCTGCCCCATCAGTTGATAATATAGTGCTGCTCTTTTGTCCAGCATTACACTGATGGAATGACCCTGTATGGGGTGAAAGAAGTATTGGCGAGTGTAACTAACTGCTGTCAGCTCCAGAATGTTGATGTGGAACATAACCTCTTATACAGACCACTTGCCCTGGACTGTGGCCCCTTGGAAGTGAGCTTCCCATCTCAGAAGTATCTGTTGTGAGGATCTTTGAGGGTGAGGGATGTGAGAATGGGGTTCCCATGCAGACCTTCAGTGGGTCCTTCCACCACTGGAGTCCAGAACTGTGATGCGCTTGGAAAGACTGTCTGTGTGGGGTGTACCCTGACCTTAGCCATGTCTGAAGGCACCTGAGGTGCAGTCTTGCATGAGGCACGATGGACATAGAGGCTGACATGTGGCCAATGAGTTATAGCAAGTTCTTGAAGTTGTTTGTGAGCTGTGTTGTATTATTGAGATTAGAATGGACAAAGGGGAGAATCTCTCTTTGGGAAGATAGGCTGTGACGGTTAGGGAGTCTAGTGGCTCAAATCAAGTCAATTCTTTAAATTGGGGTCAGTGTGGACTTCTATTGATGTGAAGGTCCAGAGAGTGAAACAGGGCTAGAGCCCTGGAGATTGCAAACTGGACCTCTAGAAATGATCAACCCTTCAGGAGCCAAACATTCAAGTAAGGGAATACTGCTATGCTCCACTGATGCAGATGGGCTTCCACTGCTGAGAGAAACTTTGTAAAGACCCTTGGGGCTGTGGACAGCTGAAGGGAATGACTGTATTGGTAGTGTTCTGAGCCTAATTTGAAGCATAGGAAATGTTTTTGGGATAGGTGGGTAACTACATGAAAGTAGGCTTCCTGGAGGTCAAGGACAACAAACCAGTCTTCTGGATATAGGGATAGGATTACAGTGGCTAGCATCACAATTCTGAAGTGTTGGGAAAGGATACAGGTGTTCAAGTTTCTTAAGTCAAGGATTCTGCCCCTTTTGGGAACTAAGAAATAGTTGGAATAGAGCATCTTCTGATGAACTCTGGGGGAACTGACTCAATTACCCGCAGGAGTAAGGAAGACTGGATGTCTTGTTTCAAGAGATCTTTCTAAGAGGGGAAGAGGGATGGGGAAGACAGGTGGCAGGGGATAGCGTGGAAATGCATGGAGTATCTGTGATACTGGTAAACCAGGTGCCAGCACTTGCCACGTCTGTAGACTTCAGCTGAACATTGACAATTTCATAGCTGGAAACCAGAACAGCTCAAGTATATTTTAATATTGTTCAAGATGTTAAGATTTGTAACAATGTGTTTAGACTCTATAAAATGCTTGTTAGTTGCTGCATGCATTAATCTTACTTGTAATGTCTGTATTCCATGCTACAAGGTAAAATATATAATTTTGTTTTATAATTGTAAAAATGCCTGCTCTGAACTTGTGAACTCAGATGGGAAGAGTGGCTCTCCCCACTCATCCAGGAGGGCTATCAAAATTAAGTGGGCTATTATAGGACAAAAGCTTTATTGGTTGCTCCATCCATCTATGGAGAAGTATGTGCAAAAGGCTTTGTCCTATCAGTTAGAATGCAGGTAAAGGGAAATAAAGATAGCTGATGAAGATTTCTCATCTCTTTGCTGTTTGGACTCTTACAAGGGCTGGAGTTAAGAAACAAAAAGCATAAATCACCAGGATCAACCTGGGTTAGCCCTGAAAAGACATTCAGTGCTGACAGATTACTACATCTGTCACCTTTTGAGTCACAGACAAATTCATTTGTGCATATATGTTGCCTGTTTGAACCTGTAAATAACTAATTTCTTTTTCCTAGTTAACAAACCCTTAATTAGTTTACCATTGGATTGGCTACCAGTGTTGTCAAAAAATGAACTAGATAAATTCATGGAGAATAGGTCCATCAATGTCTATTAGCTAGGATGGACTGGGATGGTGTCCCTAGTGTCTGTTTGCCAGAAGCTGGGAATGGGCAACAGGATGGATCACTTGATGATTACCTGTTCTGTTCATTCCCTCTGGGGCACCTGGCATTGGCCGCTGGCGGAAGACAGGATACTGGGCTAGATGGACCTTTGGTCTGACCCAGTATGCCCATTTTTATGCTCTTATGTTTTTGGGGTGAGATCTAAGGTACAACTTGATCTGGGGGCTTGGGACTGGGAGTAATACCAAAAAATCACAAAATATTCAGGTAAGTGACCATTTATCACTAAGCCCTGGTCTACACTACGAGTTTAGGTCGACTTTAGCAGGGTTAAATCGAATTAAGCCTGGACACGTCCACACGACGAAGCCCTTTCTTTCGACTTAAAGGGCCCTTTAAACCGGTTTCTTTACTCCACCTCCGACGAGGGGATTAGCGCTAAAATCGGCCTTTGCGGGTCGGATTTGGGGTAGTGTGGACGGAATTCGACGTTATTGGCCTCCGGGAGCTATCCCACAGTGCTTCACTGTGACCACTCTAGACAGCACTCTCAACTCAGATGCACTGACCAGGTAGACAGGAAAAGCCCCGCGAACTTTTGAATTTCATTTCCTGTTTGCCCAGTGTGGAGAGCACAGGTGACCATGCAGAGCTCATCAGCACAGGTAACCATGATGGAGTCCCAGGATCGCAAAAGAGCTCCAGCATGGACAGAACGGGAGGTACGGGATCTGCTCGCCATATGGGGAGACGAATCAGTGCTAGCTGAACTCCGTAGCAGTAAACGAAATGGCAAAATATTAGAAAAGGTCTCAAAGGCCATGAAGGACAGAGGCCATAACAGGGACACACAGCAGTGCCGCGTGAAAATTAAGGCGCTAAGGCAAGCCTTCCACAAAGCCAGAGAGGCAAACGGAAGGTCTGGGGCAGAGCCGCAAACATGCCGCTTCTACACGGAGCTGCATGCCATTCTAGGGGGTGCAGCCACCACTACCCCAACCATGTGCTTTGACTCCGTCAATGGAGAAACACGCAACAGGGAAGCGGGCTTGGGGTACGCGGAAGATGATGATGATGAAGACAATGAAGATAGCTCACAGCAAGGAAGCGGAGAAACCGGTTTCCCCAACAGCCAGGATATGTTTATCACCCTGGTCCTGGAACCAGTAACCCCCGAACTCACCCAAGGCGTGCTCCCAGACCCTGAGGGCACACAAGGGTCCTCTGGTGAGTGTACCTTTGTAAATATCACACACGATTTAAAAGCAAGCGTGTTTAATGATTAATGATTAATTTGCCCTGGCAATCGTGGCCAGTACAGCTACTGGAAAAGTCTGTTAACGTGTAAGGGGATGGAGCGGAAATCCTCCAGGGACATCTCCAGAAAGCTCTCCTTCATGCACTCCCAAAGCCTTTGCAAAAGGTTTCTGGGGAGGGCTGCCTTATCCCGTCCGCCATGGTAGGACACTACCACGCCAGGCCAATAGCACATAGTCTGGAATCATTGCATAACAAAGCATGGCAGCGTATGGTCCCAGTGTTTGCTGGCATGCAGACAACATCCATTCCTTATCTCTCTTTGTTATCCTCAGGAGAGTGATATCATTCACGGTCACCTGGTTGAAATGGGGTGATTTTATTGAGGGGGCATTCAGAAGTGCCCATTCCTGCTCGGCTGAACAGAAATGTTCCCCGCTGTTAGCCATGCGGTGGGGGGGTGGGGAGGGGGAGGGGTGAAGGGATCATCCCAGAGAATTGGGTGTGTGTGGGGGAACGGGGGGGGGGGTAGTTGGGTTTGTGCTGCATGTTAATCCGGAAACCCCAATCCCTCCTTTTACATTGCAAACCCATTTTAAATGGCCAACCCAACAGGTCCTTGTTATGGGAAATGAGAGCGCTACCGTTTGAAGCCATTCCCACATGTTATGAGGGTTAAAAAAGCCAAAAGACTGTGGCTTACCACGGCTGCCTGCAAGCCGAAATCTGTTGCCTGGCATCGCGTGAGTGATCTCTCACACCAAACCAGCAGGCCCTCAATATAAGAGGAAAAATGCGACCTTGCAACGAAAGCACATGTGCTGTGTAATGTGAACAGTAAAATTTAACGTGAAAGAGTGTACCCATTGCTAAAATGTGTCTTTTTTAACCACCTCTCCCTTGTCCTCCACCAGCTGCAAATGTTTCTCCTTCACAGAGGCTAGCAAAAATTAGAAGGAGAAAACGGCAGACTCGGGATGATATGTTCACGGAGCTCCAGATGTCCTCCCACACTGAAAGAGCACAGCAGAATGCGTGGAGGCAGTCAGTGTCAGACTACAGAAAAGCACAATATGAACGAGAGGAGAGGTGGCGGGCTGAATCGCGGGATGAACAGAGCAAGTGGTGGGCTGAAGATGATAGGTGGCGTCAGCTTGCAGACAGAAGGCAAGAGTCGATGCTCCGGCTGCTGGAGCATCAAACTGATATGCTCCAGCATATGGTTGAGCTGCAGGAAAGACAGCAGAAGCAGAGACCGCCGCTACAGCCCCTGTGTAACCAACAGCCCTCCTCCCCAAGTCCCATTGCCTCCTCACCCAGACGCCCAAGAACACGGTGGGGGGGGCCTCAGGCCACCCAGTCACTCCACCCTAGATGATTGCCCGAGCATAGGAAGGCTGGCCTTCAATAAGTGTTAAAGTTTTAAAGTTTTAAACTGCAGTGTGTCCTTTTCCTTCCCTCCTCCCCCACCCCTCTCGGGCTACCTTGGCAATTATCCCCCTAGTTGTGTGATGAATTAATAAAGAATGCATGAATGTGAAGTAACAATGACTTTATTGCCTCTGCAAGCGGTGCTCGAAGGGGGGAAGGGAGGGTGGGGTGGTTGGTTTACAGGGAAGTAGAGTGAACTGGGTGGGGGGCGGAGGGTTCATCAAGGAGAAACAAACAGAAGTTTCACACTGTAGCCTGGCCAGTCACAAAGCTTGTTTTCAAAGCTTCTCTGATGCACACCGCGCCCTTCTGTACTCTAACCGCCCTGGTGTCTGGCTGCGCGTAATCAGTGGCCAGGCGATTTGCCTCAACCTCCCACCCCGCCATAAATGTCTCCCCCATTACTCTCACAGATACTGTGGAGTGCACAGCAAGCAGCAATAACAATGGGATATTCTTTTCGCTGAGGTCTGAGCGAGTCAGTAAGCTGCGCCAGCGCGCTTTTAAACGTCCAAATGAACATTCCACCACCATTCGGCACTTGCTCAGCCTGTAGTTGAACAGGTCCTGACTCCTGTCCAGGCTGCCTGTGTATGGCTTCATGAGCCATGGCATTAAGGGGTAGGCTGGGTCCCCAAGGATCACGATAGGCATTTCAACATCCCCAACGGTTATTTTCTGGTCCGGGAAGAAAGTCCCTTCCTCCAGCTTTCGAAACAGACCAGAGTGCCTGAAGACGCGAGCATCATGTACCTTTCCCGGCCATCCCACATTGATGTTGGTGAAACGTCCCTTGTGATCCACAAGTGCTTGCAGCACAGCAGTACCCCTTGTGGTTTATGTTCTCGGTGGCTTGGTGCTCCGGTGCCAAGATAGGGATATTGGTTCCGTCTATCGCCCCACGACAGTTTGGGAATCCCATTGCAGCAAAGCCATCCACTATGGCCTGCACGTTTCCCAGAGTCACTACCCTTGATATCAGCAGGTCTTTGATTGCCCTGGCAACTTGGATCACAGCAGCCCCCACAGTGGATTTGCCCACTCCAAATTGATTCCCGACTGACTGGTAGCTGTCTGGCGTTGCAAGCTTCCACAGGGCTATCGCCACTCGCTTCTCAAGCGTGAGGGCTGCTCTCATCCTGGTATTCTGGCACTTCAGGGCAGGGGAAAGCAAGTCACAAAGTTGCATGAAAGTGCCCTTACGCATGCGAAAGTTTCGCAGCCACTGGGAATCGTCTCAGACCTGCAACACGATGCGGTCCCACCAGTCTGTGCTTGTTTCCCGGGCCCAGAATCGGCGTTCCATAGCATGAACCTGCCCCAGTAACACCATGATTTCTACATTGCTGGGGCCCGTACCTTGTGTGAGGGCTGTGTCCATGTCAATTTCCTCATCACTCTCGTTGCCGCGCTGCAATCGCTTCATTGGCTGGTCCTGGTTTTGCTTTGGCATGTCCTGGCTTTGCATATACTCCAGGACAATGCGTGTGGTGTTCATAGTGCTCATAATTGCCGCGGTGATCTGAGCAGGCTCCATGATCCCAGTGCTATGACATCTGGTCTGAAAAAAGGCATGAAACTGACAGAGGGAGGGAGGGGCGACTGACAACATGGCGTACAGGGAATTAAAATCAACAAAGGTGGCTGTGCATCAGGAGAAACACAAACAACTGTCACACAGAATGGTCCCCCCCCGAAGACTGAACTCAAAACCCTGGGTTTAGCAGGCCGTTGATTTCACGGAGGGAGGGGGAAGCAAATGAATACATCTATTTTTTACATCTTAAGCTGGCAGCAGACGGTGCAGCATGACAGATAGCCCTCGGCATCTTCTGGGGTGCTTGGCAGAAGATACTGTACTACGATTGCTAGCCATCATTGTCAAGACGGTTCAATAGGACTGCTGGCAGGACTGAGTCTCCAGGAGACAAAGCATGTCTGCCCAGGTGCCTCTGATTGAACTGGAAACGACGATGACAGATATCAATCTTAGTACACCATCTACTGCCAAAAGGCAAGGGGCTGCTGCTGTGTAGCAATGCAGCCCCACATCTGCCAGCACCCAGATAGCCGATGAAGGCTACCAGTCATACTGCACCGTCTACTGCCAAAAGGCAAGGGGCTGCTGCTGTGTAGCAATGCAGTACCATGTCTGCCTGCACCCAGATGACATATGGTGACGGTGAGCTGAGCTGAGCGGGCTCCATGCTTGCCATGGTATGTTGTCTGCACAGGTAACCCAGGTGAAAAGGTGCAAATCGATTGTCTGCCGTTGCTCTGACGGAGGAGGAGGGGCCTGACGGCATGTACCCAGAACCCCTCGCGACACTGTTTTGCATCATCAGGCATTGGGATCTCAACCCAGAATTCCAATGGGCGGCTGAGACTGCGGGAACTGTGGGATAGCTACCACAGTGCAACGCTCCGGAAGTCGACGCTAGCCTCTGTACTGTGGATGCCATCTGCCGGCTCCATGCACTTAGAGCATTTTATGTGGGGACACACAATCGACTGTATAAAACCGATATCTATAAAACCGGCTTCTATAAATTCGACCTAATTTCGTAGTGTAGACATACCCTAAGTCCAGTTTTCCTGGTGGCAAGATTAGGGTGACCAGATGTCTTTTTCTTATATGGTCTCCTATTACCCCTCACCCCCTGTCCTGATTTTTCACACTTGCTGTCTGGTCACCCTAGGTAAGATAGTCCCCTTGGGCTCTCCAGTCTACCTGTGCCTCTATGGTAAAACTGTGATCCAGGAGTTCACATTTGTTACTGGCTTGCTGAAATTAATTATAGAACATATCCCCCAGTTTGGGGTGTCTGTTCTGCTTTTGTCAATCTGCCCTGAGACAGAAATTCATGGTCATAAATCATTCCAGACAGTGTGACACTATTCCATGTTGATCACCTCCAAAATCCATCTGTCTAAGATAATTTGTGCCCAGGCCAGGAGGAAATGGAAGGTAGATTGGTTGAGGCCTTTGACCGAGAGGTCAAAAGTGTTTCTTAAAAGGGAGGTGCAGATGATATTGCTGTGGAAGGGGATGGGGTCCTCTGTTCTGAGGTCTAGATCTCCTCCTCTGAAAGCCTGGGAAAAACCTGTTGCAGGTGGACTGGAATGGCCTATATTACTATGACATTTGAGATCTACTAAATCATCTTTTTGTTGCATGAACATAAATTTCCAGTGACCACAAAGTAGTTGTTGAGTCCCTCAGAGTGTAGAGGGAAGAGTACATGTCAGCTGAAGAGCTTGTCCTTTCAAAGGGAAGGTCTTCAACTGTATTCTGCACCTCTCTTGGGAGACTGGAAGGCTGGAACCAAGATGCTCTCTGTGTAACCACAGTCACAGTGAGGGATCTAGAAGCCATGTCTATGGCATCGAGGGCAGCTTGGAGGAAGGTTTTGGCTATCAACTGACCCTCTCAAATGAGGGCCTGAATTTTTTGTCTCTGGTCCTGTGGCAGATGTTCAATAAAATGAGTGAACTTGGAATTTGTGTTGAAGTTGTATTTCTCCAACAGGGTTTGGTAGTTTGCTTTGCAAAACTGAAGAGCTGCCAAGGAGTAGCTTTTCCTACCCAGGAGGTCTAAAAGTTTGGACTCCTTATCATAAGGAGAAAATCTCTCTATTCCTTGTGTTAATTGCGTCCTCCACTAGAGAACTGGGAATATGGTGGGAAAAGAAATGCTCCATCTCCTTGACTGGAATATAATACTTTTTATTTACCCATTTAAAGGTGGACTGGATAGTGATAGGGTGTTGGCCAGACTTCATGAGCAGGCAATAACCGCCTCATTTTTTGGTGATTTTTTTTGTGGGGTGATATTTGACATGTACACCAAGGAGAGTTGAGTCTCTTGGATCTCTTCTAATGGGATCTGGAGAGTTTCCACCAGGTGTTTCATATGAGGTCTTCAAAGGCCCGAAAATCATCGGCATAAGAAGGTGGTAGTGCCATTTCCACTTCATCTGCGGATGAATAGGACTTAGCTAATGGGGGTGAGTTTCCATCCATATGGAAGTCCCTACTGTTCCTGGGTATCTCCTGTTGCCAAGGGGGCACAAAGTACCAGAGGATGATCATGCAGTACTGAAAGTTGGTCAGTCAGTGCCTGTGAATGATGCGGTACTGCGGACTCTTTCTGGTTGGGAACCCTATAAAATTGTTCACAGAGATAACCCAATGGATTCCAGTAAGCCCACTGGGGGGGGGGAGGGGGGGGGGAGTAAGGGGAGACAGGAGAAGAGTCCCCACAGATACTCATAATTCCTGACTCTTGGACATATGGTGGGGTCTCCAGAATACTGGCTCAGTGGCCTGTAGTGTTAAGTTACCAAAAAAGAGCCCTGTACTGAGACCTCAGAGTCTGAAGAATCATCCCCAAGGTTGAAGGGAGGAGTCTCAATCATTGGTGGTGTACTGAAAGCTGGAGGTCCAATTAGGGTTCAAGCCACCTGAGCAGTACTGGGGATGGAGCCCTGACAGAGGATCACAGTAGGGAAGACTCCAATACCTCTGGAATAAACAGGGAAAGAAATCTGCAGGGAAAGAAATCTGCAGGGCTATTGTATCCAGAAAACTGTGTCCAGTGCTGGGGCCTGGCGTTGCTGAGATGTTGAGCACAGTACTGATGAGGCTTGTAGAGGAGCTTCTCCAACCTCAGAGCCCTGCTGTAAGGGAGGTGATGGTATCAGAGCATGCGTAGCCCTGTGCATATCTCAGTGCCTGGAAGGATCAGTCGGTACTGAGGTAGACTGCTACCTGTGCTGTCTGTTAGAAGCCCCATCCACATGCTGCTTCTTGTGGGGTACTGGTGGCTTGATATCAGGTTCTCATAGAACCTCAGAGAGTGATTTATGGGGTGACCTACCCCTCGTTAGTCTCTCTGGAAAGAGAAAGAGGCTTCTTAGAAATCCTAAACTCTGAAGGTGATGCCGCCACTGAGGCTGCCTCGGATGTTAAGACCGACATATGGGGGTGGAGAGAGCGGACACCACTGAGTTAGTGAACACTCCATTAGCAGGAGCTTCAGTCTAGCCACCCATCTTTCCAAGACCTGCCTTTAAATCCTGTACAAACCTTACACTTAAATGGGCCGTGGATGTCTCCAAGGCAGTTGACACAGCTCAAATGTTCATCACTACTGGGAAAAGACCTGTGGCAGTATGGCAGGGCTTAAACCCCACAGTATAACACAGTGGGGTGTTGGAGATAAGCCCCCTTCTAAACAACTGTATAAAACTAAAGAAATAAAAAAATTAAGAATAAAAATAGCATACAAAAAAAACAGGAAGCTGAGACTCAATGGACACTCATCGCTCTGTCTCAAGCCGCAGGCAGTTGAAAGGAACCGAGTGACAGCAGATCCTTGCCTCCTTATATGCTCGTTTGAAGCACAAGATTCTGCTCTGTGCAGGCAAGTGCCTGCGGACACTGTTTTGAATTCTCTGGTTTAAAGCGTGTGGGCGCATGCGCATCCTACGGTGGAGCACTCCCTAGAGACATATACTCCAAGACTTGTAATAAAGAAGAAATGTAGTAGGTGTACAAGCATTGTTATTTAAGTTAAACTACTCTGCAGTTTTAAGTAAAGTCTCACCTTCAGAGTAGGAGAGGACCCAACGTACACTGGGGGTGGATTTCCTTGCCAACCCTGGAGACGATAGATGTGTCCAACACGAGAACAAGGAACAAACAAGAGCTTCCCTCCACATTGCCAGATCTATAAGTTAAAGAACAGAGTGGTGGAAAAGTTGACAATACACATGTAAACTAAACTTTTAAAAAAACAAAACAAACAATTACAAACTAATTTACAATAGATTAAAAAAATTAATTACATTAATTAGATAACATGCTGAACTCATAAAATAAATTTATGCTTAAGCCTGAAGTAAAATTAACAATGAGAGCTTGAAATAAAAGTCCTGGGCTGTATCCAATTCATTCTTCAATTCTACAATGGACATGTTTACAAACAGCATTCTATAAATAATGTTTTTGGGATCCTATTCCATGACTATTTGCAAAGACAGGAATAAATGGGTATACAGAAACTGGAGCTGGGCAGGATTTATTTTATTAAACATCAGCTCACATTTCATCATCATAGGCAGTGTTCTTGCATTTATACTCACCCCACATATTTTTCCTAATGAAAGTTATGGGGACATGGAACCCTTGGGTAACTCACTGGACTACTCTGTTCTGGATAGATTTGTTCATCCCAAAGTACAGTAGCAGTCACTGAAGGACAAACTTAAGACAACTGCACCCAAACTAGGAGATAATCCTAATCACATATTCATAGAATCATAGGACTGGAAGGGACTTCAAGAGGTCATCTAGTCCAGTCCTCTGCACTCATTATCTAGACCAGGGGGTGGGCAAATTTTTTGGCCTGAGGGCCGCATCTGGGTATGGAAATTGTATGGCAGGCATGAATGCCTGGTGGGGGAGGGAGACTCTATGGGGTGTAGCATGGGGGGGGGGGGGCTCTATAAGAGATGGTAGCAAGGTGGGGGAGCTCTACAGGGGCAGTACCGGGGACTCCTAGGGGCCCTGCCAGCAGTGACTCCAAGAGGGCCGTACCGGACACCGTCATGGGTGGAGGCACCCTAGCTGGGACGGGTGCGGCCCCTGGGTGTTTTCAAGGCTCTCGAGTGTAGGGCCGTAGGAGACCGGAAGGAGATTGGGCGCGCTGCCGCATAGGGGGGAGAAAGATGGTGCTCATCAAGGGAATTGTGAGTTGGGGGCTGGGGAGCCCCGACCCCCCCTCCCTGGCTGGAGTGGCAGAGTGGGCCAAGCCCCGAACCCCCCTCCCTGGCTGGAGTGGCGGAGCAGGGCAAGCCCCCAATCCCATACCCCGGCAGGAGCTCGAAGGCCGGATAAAAACATCTGATGGTCCAGAAGCGGCCCGCGGGCCATAGTTTGCCCACCCCTGATCTAGACCATTCCTGACTGTGTCTTTTAATGGGGTTTGTTGACATCTGAAGAGATCAAGCCTCCAGTTAATGGAAACCCATTTACCCATCAACATTACTGTTGTAACGCTAAAACCAAAAAAGAGGTGAAGAACACCAAAATGAAAAAGTAACACTGAAACAATAACACACACCACTTTAGGGTCATCCATTAAATTTAAGAAAAAAGAAAGACAGTTTAAATGTAGTCTAAATAATGCTGCTTTTAAATGTTTATAATTAAAGATGGGCCTGAACTATCACACATGATCTGAACACATTAAAACACTGGGGATGTTCCAAATCACATCTAATTCCAGATTAGGACTGCATGACTTGGGACCATCTATTCATAACAGTTAGTATTATTCATAATATTTTACTTTCTTGACTATGTGGATCTTATTATCCTATTGGTTTTCTTTCCGCAATTTTGTTTAAATGTTTACTAAAGAGATTTCCTTTACAAATTTTGATATTACATAATACTTCTATATTTGTAAGCTCGAACACATCATCAGTTAAAGTGGCTTTCAGTTCTTCTGAAGAGTTGTGTTCCAGTTTTATTTTTGTCCAGAAGTTAAACTAGTTTAAATGTTCATTACAGGACTACGTAATGACCTCCATCATCATTTCAAAAATCACTACACAGACCATTGCTCACTTTCTAGACCCAAACTAGTCCTTGCTCAAGCAAGACCCAGGACTGGAAAAAGAAAGGTGTTGCAAATGAGGACTGAGGCTCATTAGGAGAGATCCGATTGCAACACCAATCTGATTACAAATGTGCTCAGTTACTTTAATAAAATTCAGCCCAAAATTTAAGGGTCATTGTCAAGGATGTCCGATCAGAAATTCTGTCTAAAACATTTGTTCCTGTTTTTGGGGACACAGCTCTCTGTTCTGCTTGTATCTGGGTCCTTTAGAGTCTAAAGGGGCATAAGAAACTAATTCTTATGATCTTAAATGTCTTGCTGGATGGAAGAGCATGCATATGTCTAGCAATCAAAACAAAATTCAGTGCCCTGGTTTTGTTGGTGATGAGTCACCTCACTGGGAATTTTCCATTTTTATAGTCCTTGTTTTGGGAAGCCTATTTTTTTTTTATTAAAGAATTGTCCATAATTCTGAAGAACCATAGGGTCATTTTTCACCCAGAAGGGTGATTGGGAAGGTGGGGAAATATCGGCAGGTTAGGTTTCTTGACAGCATTCTTTAAAGTCATGTCCATCTATGTTAGTATTTCCAGAACTAAGTAAATTTTTCATTTTAAAAGGCAGATCAATTTTGCTGTTACCTTGTAAGAAATTTCAAAGTTTTCACCACCCCAGATTTGAAGACCTGGGTCATAGAGACCCAGTTCAAAGAAGAAATCACGTTCAATGGCAAATAATCCACCAGCCATTGCAGGGGACCTAAGAGAAAGAACAAACAAAGTAATTCCTTTCACCAACAGAACATGACAGTCCTCTGGAAAAAAAAAAAAAAGTTACTCTTAATATAAGAAGCAATTTCCTGTTAATGCGTGTAAAAGATTAGACTGATGGCAATACATTTAGAAATTACTTGGCTTTATTACTGGTTCATTAGAAGCCTTCAATGATTCTCTGAATTTGATACTTGTGATAGTTTTAAAGCAGTCACTTATTAATTACATAGAGCATTGGCCCACACTTTTCAGCCAATCTGCATCTGAAGTTACATGCCACTTATTGCCATGACAAGAACCATTGTGGCGACAAACAGAAGAGGTCTATTCATTTCGTGATGCATATGAGAGCATGTAAAGTGGACTAGACTCTATAGTACACAAATTGTGTTCTGAGAAGCTGCCACCTTGAAATCTCATTGTGCAAGATTCTAGTTATACAGGTTTAATCCATACTTTAAAAAAAATTATTAATGTGAAACCAGTGGGAGGGAGGGCCAGGCATGGAGGATAAATAATTTAGAATTATTCTCAATGAAATTTTTAAGAGGGGCAGTGTACAGGCTTCAAATCTAGGTTTTGTTTAAGAAAAGAGTTTTGTAAAACCTTCTACATATGCCAAAATTTTGATAACATTAAAAACTATTAAATGAAAAGATGTTCTAGTTTTGATTTAAGCATTTTACTGCAATGGTTGCAAACCAAATTCTTTAGCAATGTGCTAGGCACATGAAAGTGAAACTAGCTAGTCTATTTTCATTGGACTTGTACTGTGTCGTCCACCTCGGGATCAAAAAGCACTATAGAAAAATTAACGAATTAAGCCTCACCCAACCCCTGTGAGGTAGGCAATTATTAAAAACAAACAAAACAAAACCCAACCCAACCAGATCAGGAAACAGGGCTATAGAGTCTCCTGGTCACCAGGATGATTTGTGGCAGAGACAGGAATAGAACCAAAGTCTCCAGCCCATCCTTGCTGAGCTAAGTAAAATCCAAACAAGTAAACTAGTAACATAAAATGTGAATAGATTTTAAAAAATCTGCTTTGTTTCATGGTGGTGTCATTAGTAACACTAAGGACTCCTTTAATGTATTGAATTTTGAACTTGATGGTATCCCTTTTAAATATTAATGGCTATATATTCCTGTCCTGCACAGAAATGAATGGAAGGAAACCATTTAAGCTAAGCTGTAGAGTTAGCACATATTCTCTGAGCAACCCAGAAGAGTGGCAGGTGTGCAGAGAGGAAGGCCAACAAAAGCAACAAAGACTATGGATCTATCACTGTGAAAATCTCTGATCAGATGTATGGTGGGCTCTTCCTGCATGTTCCCCTTGACTACGAAAACTTACTGTAGTTGTTTTCGACATCCCCTTATTCCACATAGTTGCATCATATGGATCCTTTTCAGAGTCCAAAGAGCTGCATAATGCAGGGATGTGGAACATCATATGGAAAAAGGAAATAGGCAGAAAGAACAAGCACCCCAAAACTAAAGGAGAGCACAAGCCTGAAATGTTGAATTTTGAATCTTGGCCTCTGACAAGAACACTGTAAAATCCACACAAGCTCAGCAGTTCATTTTACAAGGTCTGAGGTGGTGAGCACTAAGATTTCTGAGGATCTTTCCACATTACAAAATGTTTAAGAACCAGTTTATTCTGCCTATACTACTATTTTCAGCAAAATGATTAGCTAAATTTTAATTGTTTTCATATTACTGCCGTAAAACGTGTATATAGCTTGGGCATAATGGGATATGGTTCTTTTTCAGAAAGAGAGCTAAACGGTCAATAATTCAACTATTATAGCTGTCACCTAAACCATTTTTTTAAAATTCTGATTCTCAGAACCGTTCTGAAAACAGTTTATAAAGTTGTGGACAAAGAATGTGATAGCAACCTTTGAAACAGCTTAACACTAAGTAGTTTAGTGCTGATAAAGTTCCAATGTGGACAGCCTTCTTCTCTATGACAGGATACTGTCTATATTACATAAAGTACTGAATAGACCAAAGCTTCATAATTTCCTTGAACATGTTTTGCCATTTTTGCAAAGAAGCATCACAGGGTGAGGGCTGAGTGAAGCATAACATCAGTTCCTGCAATTTGTTTAATCCACAAATAAAAAGTGCTATGAAACACTATTTTCTAAATACGTGAAAGTGCTTTCAAATAAAAGTCATTGGTTACAAGATTACAGTAGTATAAGGGAAAATATAGAGCAGAATCACAGCCTCCCAAGTCTCAAAAAAAGTCCAGTAACACTAATGTTTAAGCAAAAATTTGCATGTATTTTTGATAGAAAAGAAAACGTTCCATGCACAAAGCAAAAGAAATAGGATGGAATACATGAAATTCATTAAAGCCCTCCCCCAAGACCGACTGGAATTTTTTTTAGTTAAGTACATTACAGAGAGCAAACTTAGAGCTAGTGGGTTATCTTCCTAAGATTTCAAAGTAGTGCACTTGTATTGGTCAGATGGGACCTTCCATAAAGCAAGTGGGAATGATCTGACACAAAAAAGAGGGCCTATATTGCTCCGGATGCACTTGCATTGACCTATTAACAAGGAGTTGTACACATGCATCCATAAGAGAAAACAGCCTAAACATTTTATGTATTATGAATTTTTTTTGAACATTTGTAGCATGCTTATTATGGAACAAACAATTAAGTAAGCAATTTTTATTATTCCCAAAACCATACCTGAAAAGAGCCCCCATTAATAGTTCCATGAATTTTGCTTGGAAACCAAATGATAAGAACATGTTTTTCCAAATGAAAATTATTATTCTGAAATACATCCTATATTTTGCTTGAAGAAGTGTTAAGTACATAACAACAGAAACAGAGAGGCACAAGAAGTTAGTGAAGCTACATTAGCAGCATTTGACCAAAATAATTAGTAATAGTAAGATGCTTTCTTTTTGGACAAAGCATCTTCAGTTGTTAGAGTATTAAAAATACGTGCAAGTATTTAATAGATCAGTATCTCCTTAAGAAGAGAAATGGGTAAGTGATTTAGTGATTACCGATACGGCTCAGTTTGTGTCTTTCTCATTTCCTTCTCTTGCTTGGTCAAAGGCACCCTCTTCCATAGCATACTCCAATCCCATGCTCCTCTAGCAAACCCATCTTCGTCACCACCCCCTTGGGGTATAATAGTGTAAGTGTTGCCATCTACGACATCTATGAGCGGCACAGTGCATGTGGTTCTGCAGGGTTATGGATGGCGGCAGTGAGGATGAGGTTAGGTACAAGGACCCACATGTCACATTTACACGAATCGTAGTTCATGGGAAAAGAGGGGGAAAAATGAGATGATTTAGATATGCATTCAAAACAATTCACAGAATAAAAACAGCACTCTTTACCGATAAGGCTCAGTTTTATGCTTTCTTTTGGTCTTTTCCTTGTGGCTTAATGGAATTCGTTTCCACAGCAAACTCCAGTCCCAGGCCCCTCTGGCAAAACCATCTTCATCCCCACCTTGCTGCGGCTCAATGGAATAATCATTTCCATCTATGTAATCTATTAGAGGCACAGTACATGTAGTTCTGAAACATTTTGGAAGGGGAAGAAGAGAGTAAAATATAATTTAAGAAAGATATGCTGTCTAATCTAATACATCTACCATTAACTTTTATTTTTTATTGAAATGTAACAAATGAAAGGTCAAATGTAAATATGTATCATCTCAAAAATGTAAAACTCCATTCTAATGGAAGAAAAAAAATAATATACTTTAACAGTCCACATGTCGATGCCAGAGCATCAAATTACCCAATCCAATGGTCAGAAGTTAAATAAGGCATTAATTACTCTCACAGTTAAAAATTTACCACAGGAACAATTTACCAAGGGTCATGGTGGATTCTCCATCGCTGGCGATTTTTAAATAAATTATTGTTTTTTCTAAAATGTATGGTCTAGGAATTATTTTGGGGGAGTTTTCTGGCCTGTGCTATATAGGAGGTCAGACTAGATGATCACAATGGTCTCTTCTGGGCTTGGAATCTATGAAATGCATACTGAAAGCAGACAAGTTATGGCAGAAATGTTGACATACCAATCCTAACATTGGCCTTCTGATAAAATATTGCCTGGGGCAATGCGGGGGGAAAAATGGGAGACCTGAGAGGGTTAAAGGAAGAGGGAAGTACAGATCTCACGATTTTATAATCTTTCCATAATTGCTGCTATTTATGTGGGATCTCAATGATCAAAAAACAAAAAAGTTTTAGCTCTTCCTGTTGCAAATGGAGCCTTTCACTATTCAAGTCTGTACAGTATACTGTTGTCCTATAAAGCCATTCTCTTGGGGAAAAAACAAACCAAACTTCGCTGCTGTTGGATCAGGCATTTCTCAGCAGTGGTTTTAAACACAATGGCCAAACATCCCATCAGAAGATTCTACATTTGGTTTTTACAAATACACTGTTTGCTGTGATCAGACACAATATGCAATTAAGATTAACATTCTCTTGTTTTTCTCCCAGTGTTTTCATAATAGGCTCTGCTGATGCATTGACTGAATTGAAAGCTTAAGTTATCGCGTCTTGTCTAAACGCGATAAATCGATCCCGGAAGTGCTCGCCGTCGACGCCGGTACTCCAGCTTGGTGAGAGGAGTACGCGGCATCGATGGGGGAGCCTGCTTGCCGCGTCTGGACCCACGGTAAGTTCGAACTAAGGTACTTCGAATTCAGCTACGTTATTAATGTAGCTGAATTTGCGTACCTTAGTTCGAAGTGGGGGGTTAGTGTGGACCAGGCTTGTGAGGCAAATGCTATATACAATGAGAAAAACAAACAAGGGGAAATGACAGCATAATGCGTTACCTCCAACCAGGAGACCAGAAAAGTAGCTCTTTCATCTAACTCTTTGCAAATTTCCATTTCAGGGCTTTGTACAATCGAGTAGCAGCTATCAGCACCCCTCAATGCTGTGGCCTTCAGCACCAATCTCTCTCTCTAGGTTTTGTCTTTGAAATTGTTTCTTCAATGTTCTCCACAACCTGTCTCCCCCAGGTAAAGGGACATTAGACTGAACAGGAGCAAGAGAAGTGCCCCATCCCAACCAACTGAAGCACCTGGAGACCTGTCCTATCACCAGTGCAGTGGCCTTGCAGGACTTGTTTCCTGGCACTTTTTAAACCTCTGACATACTTGTAGTTAAGACTCTTGTGGTACGATAGGCTGAGGGATTCAACAGCTTTAAAATAAAGATATGCCACACTCCCATACCTCTCTTTCAACTACTGAATAAGCCAACTAAAGCTAAAACAACAGCACAGAGCAACTGCAGCAGCCAGGTGGTTCAAAGGATTGGAGGCAGGTTGGGTCCATGCCCTCTTTATAGGCTCAAATAGAGTTTTGTGCACATAGGGCTTGTGGTTCCAACATTAACTACTCACACAGTGTCTGGGAATGCAGACAAGACACACACATCCCAAAGGCGAGGATTTGTTTGAAACAATTCTCTAACTTTAGATTTAAGAGAAACAAATGTATTTTTGTAATAACTACCATAATTATTGCAACCTTAAGATCACAGGGGCTTTAGTAGTTTGAAAATTCCCACTAAATCAAAATTGAGCTCCTTCTCTCTCCAATTCCTACCTCCATTTTAAATATAATGTTTTTGATTAGCTTTAATAATAATCTTGTTTAAGAGGGCTGCTCATTCATCTATAGTAAGACATTTCCACAACAGGGGGCCTGTAAGATAAAGTCTTTGCAACAGACTGGATTCTCCTTAAATGTAATCTACATTTGAGTACCTTCATTAAAATAAAGTAATTAGAGATTTATTTGCATGACTATCACTTGTTACATGATCATATCTTCCACTCTGGGAGATGACACAATAGTTGTAATGTGAACAACACACTGAATATGGTTTAAAACATGAAGATTGTTACTGTGACTATTTTTCTTCTTAGGAGGCTTTCGGAGTTATAGAAAACAGGATAGCGTTACCTGTCCTTAGATATAGGAGCTACAAGTGGTGCATACCAGTTAACTGCCACCTCACAATGGGCATCAAGGTAAATCAAAACCTTTAAAAACAAAACAAAAACAAAAAAAAAAAGGCAGGGAGATATATCATTTGAGATTTCTGTATACAAATCACACATTGATTGAATTATCATATATCTTAAATTTTGACACAAATTTATACAAGATTTTTATTACACTATGGTGTAATACCTCACTATAGTGAGGTTTTAAGAATTTAAACCATTCTTATTTCAACAATGTTCATAATAAAATAACCATTTTAAGATTTGTTAAAAATATCTATTTTAATGTAAAGAAAATACAAATGATTTTATTTATCAAACATTTTCTACCTGTCCAAGTTTAGCCTTCTGAGCTCCAATGCTTCTAGCTTGAATTAAACCTTCTCTCCTCTCATTTCGAAATACCTTTACAAGGCCATTCCACTGCTTAATGTACTCGTCTAGTCTTTCTTTTAAGTGCGCTATCAAATAATAATAAAAAAAGATTTTTTTCCATGTTATAACAATTAGCATTACACTTTTAATGCAAACTAAATACAACTGACCAGATTTACTAAAGAAACCTAGATGTTCAGAACTAAAAAGGTCTCAAATACAACACTGCCCGATCTATTATTGATAAAGTGCTCATAAGTGTGATGAAAGCTTGATTTAAAGTTCTCTGATTTCATAGCAGGAGTTCTAGCTTTAGTACAGAAAAAGTTAATAGCTGCACTATACTAAGGGATTGCCAAAGTAGATTCTGAACCACTTTTCAGCAAAGACCATAGTCAATGACTCTTCACTAACACTCCTCATGATTTTGACTTGATATCAAATTATTTTGGGCAATTTGCATGATGTCTTTGTTAAGTTATCTGTTTTTGTCACCTAAAACTGCTGGGAACTTGAGGCAAAGTTCTGCCAGACCTGGATCCCTCTATCCCTTTCAACCCCTGCATCTCCGGGGTCAGTCAATGCTTCCCATCCATCTCCTCAATGAGTATGTCCTTGTAGTGGCAGCTGTATTCACTAGAAGGAGAGACAAGGTAGGTGAGGTAATTTCTTTTATTGGATCAACTACTATTGGTGGAAGGTACAAGCGACTGAGCGCTTCTTCAGGTCTGGGGAAGGAAGCAGAGATAAATACAAGTTGGAACAGATTGTTAAGTAGAAGGGGTAACATGTTGGAGGCACTCACTTGAAATGAAATGGTGTTAGATTGTTGTGCATAAAGGGTTTGAAATGGGCAATTAAGGGTAGCAGATAGTGTGTGTATTACAAATTGTTGTGATGAGCCATAAAACCAGCATCCCTGTAAAGTCCATGAATTTTGGTGTCTAGCACAGTTATGAATTTAAGTTCTCTGGCTCGCCTTTTGAAGGTGTTGGCAGGTTTCCCTTGAGGACAAATACTGAAATATCAAAAATGGAATGATCACTTTGTGAAAAGTGTTCGTCCACGGGTGATATGGTAATTTTGTCTTTTATCATTTTTCTGTGAGAGTTTATTAGAGAGCATAGTGATTGTCTGATTTCACCCACATAGTTGTTATTGGGACATTTGGTGCACTGGATGAAGTACAGCACATGTTGTGATAAGCATGTATAGGACTCATGAAGTTTGAAAGATGTGTTGTGGGGCAAGGTATTGATCATTGTAGCAGTGGAGATAGGGCTGGTCTGTGGGGAGCTTGCTTCTGAAAATTAGCTTGGTGAGGTTGGGAGTTGTTTGAAGGCCAGAAGAAGAGGTTTGGGAAAGATTTCTTTCAGGATGTGGTTCCAATCAAATATGGGCTGTAATTGTTTGATGATACCCTATATGGGTGGCAGATGACAAGTAGGAGAGTGCAGTCAGTAGGGAGGCCACTCATCTGGTATTAAACTGATCAGTCCTCTTTTTGAGAGGTTTGTCCCCTATCTGGACCTGGGACAAAACCAGACATGTCTGGTTTGGTCCAATATCGGATGGGGGATACCACTCCACCCCTCCAGCACTTAAAAATAGCGTCCCCTGTGCAGCGTGACCTCACATGCGCCATGCTGAGAGTGACGGGGCAAGGTGATTTTAAAAATGGCTCCCCGCTGTGCAGTGTGACCTCACATGAACTGTGTGTATGAGGTCATGCCAGTGGGGGTGGACCCAGGCTGTTCCTGGAAGTACTGGAATTTACAGTATTCCGGGAACATGTGAGTAGCCACCTAAGTGGTCAGTGGGTTTCTTTTTCCTATAATGAAGCAGGCTCTCCCAGGGCATTTGGATGGCTCTTTTCATGAAGTGATTCCAGGGAAATCTGCACAACACTTTGAAAAAGCAAGCTTGGGAACTTAAATTCATAATTCTGCTAGACACAAAAAGCCATGGATTACAGGGACATTGGTTGTATGGCTCATTACAACAAACCGCAATATACCACACTGCCTGCTATCCTTAATAGCCCACTTCAAATCCTTTATGCATAACAAAGTAACCTCCAATTGCCCACTTCAAGTGACTGCCTCCAACATGTTACCTCTTTTACTCAACAATCTATCCCAACAGCTCTGTGAAGCTCAAAAGATTGTACCTTCCACTCACCAAAGTTGATCCAATAAAAGAAATTACCTCATCTACATTGTCTCTCCCATATTCTGGGACCAACAGAGCTACAGCAACACTTCAATAAACAGAGCAGCTGAAGGATGATGACTGAGGGGCATGGACTGTGGTCCATCATCTGAGGATCATATCACAAAGTAATACACAAAATGATAAAGATGGAGAATCACTGATATTAGGCAGAAAAACTCTGAGGCAGAGAGAAAGTTTCAGGGAGGATGATAGGAGACAGGCTGGGCAGCAGGGACAGGAGGGGCCATACTTAAAGGGCTCAGTTACATATTTGACAAAAATAAATAAATCAATACATTCAGGTACAAATATATTCTGATGTGGAAATCACATCCCTACACCACAGTATGGAAAAAGTGTTTCATTCTTGTAGAACAACTTTGCACAAACGATTCAACTCAGAAAAGTCTGAACATGCACCAGAACAGGTATGTCTTGTCTCCATGAAGTTGCATTGATTTACATAAAGCTGTTAATTTAAGAAGATTTCCTTAAGCCAGTGCAAACCCCAGTGTGGACTCTTATTTTGATTTAAGACTGACATATTTCAATTTACCGTAAGTCAATTAAGAACAAGTTTAACCTACACCAAAATAAACCACTCAAACCAAAATAAGGGTCCACACACTAGTTTTCACCAGTTTATTTAAACCAGTACAAGTTTATATATAAAAAAGACCTTAAATTTTAGTCTCATAAATTATTACATTTTACCTCACCTTTGACAAAACTACTAAGAAGATTCCAACTTCAAAATGTAAGTAATGAGGTTGTGTATTAATAATTGAAATAAAATGGATTTTTAAAAACCAAAAGATATCCAAATTTATTTCAGGAATCGTACACCAAAAACAGGAATTTTTGTTGAACCTGCTTTCTTCCAGAGCCACCTGAATACTATTTAACCCTCCATTAAAAAAACAAAACAAAACAAAAACTTTAAAAATATGATTGTCAAAATCAGTAGGGACAAAATCTGATTTACCCTCTTCTCCCTCCCTTTACATATGTTTGCAAACCTTCTGCAATTCTTTGAGGGTTACAAACATTTCACTTATACCTAAAGACTAAGTTAGAAAAAGGACAATTATTTATATATAAACATATATGATGTATGTCTTATGCATTATACAGAGAATACATGATAGATGCAGGATAGACATTTTACAAAATGAATTTAGTGTGGATTCATAACTACAAGAAAGTTATGAAGTCATCCCACACAAATGTCAATAAAAGCTTTATACCACACCATTACTTATATGCCTCATACATTACAAGAAGACTTAGCTCTCTGTAAAACATTCCTGATTATTAAAAATTGAATATATTTCTAACACTTTCTGCCTACAAAAGACAGGTGCTTTAGTTATTATAAATTCACCTATGCAGGACTCAGGCAGGAGTGGGCAAACTTTTTGGCCCAAGGGCCACATCTGTGTGGGGAAATTGCATGCAGGGCCATGAATGTAGGGCTGGGGCAGGGGCTTGGGGTGCGGGAGGGAGTGCAGGATGTGTGGAGGGGTGCGGTCTGCAGGAAGGGGCTCAGGGCAAGAGGTTGGGGCAAAGGAGGGGTGTGGGCTGGGATGCAGCAGGGGGCTCAGGGCAGAGGTGCAGGAGAGGTGCAGGGTGCGGCAGGTGGCTCGTGGCGGGGGTTGGGGCGCAGGAGGGGTGCGGAGTGCAGCGGGGCTCAGGGCAGGGGGTTGGGGTGCAGGAAAGGTGTGGCAGGGGGCTCAAGGCAGGGAGTTGGGGTGTGGGAGGGGTTCCGGCTCCGGCCCGGCGCCGCTTACCTGGAGTGGCTCCAGGGTGGCAGTGACATGCACCTGGGCCAGGGCAGGCTCCTTGCCTGCCTGCCCTGGTGCCGCTCCCGGAAGCGGCCGGCAACATGTCCCTGCGGCCCCTGGGGAACTGCGGCCAATGGGAGCTTTGGGGGAGGTACCCACAGGCGAGGGCAGCGTGCAGAGCCCCCTCCCCCCACCCCCCCCGATGGGCTGGATCCGGCCCATGGGCTGTAGTTTGCCCACCCCTGGCTCAGAGGGAACTATGAAAATCTCTAAAACTGATTATGGAATGTTTTTCCATGGTAGGTATTTCAGAACGTTGAAGTCCATTATCTAAGGCCCTTCCAGGCCTAGGAAGTGAGTGCCTGTTCCCACTGGGAAGCTGTAGATTTCCCCCTTCCCAATATTATACAGTTCCAAGGTCTAGCCTTGCAGGGATGCAAGACAACAGAATATAAAGTCCTGATATTTTGCGTAGACTGCGTAGGCTTTCGGTCCTTCATCAGTTAAGACTGAGCCGATCACAATATGTATTCCAATCTTCTCTCGCTCTGGCCATCCTTTGCCATGTTTATCCATATCTCCTTGTTAAGAAATCATCCCACTTCTTTGGAGGCTGACCGCATGGCCGTTTCAGTTCTCGCAGATACCACTCAGATATAGCTGCAGTCCATCTGTTGTCACTGAGTCACCTGATATTTTAGGTTTAGAAAATCTGCCACTGGCCTAGTGCTGAATTTTGTCCACCCAACTGATATATTTTGTTTCTTTAAAAAATATATATAAAGGTGGTTTGAAAGGAAAGGTTTGTTTTTAAAATTAATTTTAAATTAAGAGTTTATTCCTGTTATTTTAAAAAACCCTTAGAAATATCAAGAATGGCTAGTCTGGTTTCTCCCGATTTTGCTGATAAACCTCCTACATATTTCTAAATAGCGAGCGCTGTCAATTAATGTGATTAAATATTCCTGTGGCTCTCAACTGTTCAGATTTTATTTCTTTAGTTCCCAAGTTATCATAGGTCTTACCTACACAAGCCGTTGTAGTGAACACTCTCATGGTGATGCTACCAGTGATGTAGGTCTACTGGGACCTTCAATAGGAGCACAAGCATAAACAAAGCATCAACATTAAGTGATGTCTGTACCACTGTTTCAACTATATATGCTCTGAGCAGGGTTAGACAATACACTGATAAAAACAGTGGTCATGGCATATGCTAGCTCTCCCTCTGCTGCTACCTCCTGTGGGGCTGCACCAGTGGCAGTAAAACAAGACTTAAAAAAATAAAATAAAATAAAATGGTCAGTGTAGAAAAAGCCTATGATAACTTGAGAACTAGTGTAAAGCTGAGATCAGGAGCCCTTAGCTGATGTAAATCAGCATAACTCCTTTGGATTCAAATGGAGTTGTTCCAATTTATACCAGCTGAGGATCTGGTCCCTTTTCTTTACGAAGGACATTAAGGCCTCGGTTCAGCAAGGTATTTAAGCATTAGCCTAACTTTAAGCACAAGTGGTCCTACTAACTTCAGTGGAACGTCATAGCATTTTGCTGAGTCGAGGTCTAAATGCAAAACACAATGTTAATGCAACATTAACGTGTACAGTTAAAACAGAAGGATTCAGGAAATATAAAAAGTAAGGAACCTGCAGCAATATAAAGATCAGCTGTACCCTCCCTATGTCTGATATTTGGCAAAATAAGAAGATATATTAAAGCTATACCTATAAGAAACAAAGGAAAGGAAATATTCTATATATGTGCACAATGTGACCAAGTTGACATTGATATACACCTCTACCCCGATATAACGCGGTCCCCGGGAGACAAAAAAATCTCACCGTGTTATAGGTGAGACCACGTTATATCGAACTTGCTTTGGCTCTCCCTGTTCCTTGTTCCCTGACCACCCCCTCTAGAGACCCCTGTCCCTAATCACCCCCAGGACCCCACCCCCTACCCAACTCCCCTGCTCCCTATCCCCTATCCACACCCCCTACCCGGCACTCACTGGCAGCGGAGCAGCCCGGCCCCAGCCCGCTCCACTCCGCCACCTCCGAGCCGCAGCGCTCCGCTTCCCGCCGGTCGGTGAGTGCGGGGAGGTTGGGGAAAGGATGCCCCCCCACACTCACCTGCAGCAGGAAGCAGAGCAGCCCGGCCCCAGCCCGTTCCACTCTGCCAGCTCCCAGCTGCGGCGCTCCACTTCCCGCCGCAGGTGAGTGTGGGGAGGTTGGAGAAAGGACGTCCCCCGTACTCACCTGCAGTGGGAAGCGGAGCGCTGTGGCTGGGAGGTGGCAGAGTGGAGCGGGCTGGGGCCAGGCTGCTCCATTTCTGCTGCTCCCAGTGAGTGTGTGTGTGGGGGGGAATCCCTTCCCCCAAGTCACCTCCCGCAAATGACATGGGTGGGGCCGGGGCGAGGGAAGCGGAGCGGGCTGCTCCCAGCCTCCCGCTAATCCCCAGGGCCACTCTGGGACTGCGGGGCCCCAAAAAGTGCCCCCCTTCAGCTCCTGCCTCCCAGACCCTGGGAGGTGGGGGGGAGCCCCTGACTGCCCCCGAGACCTTCTGCCCCTTATCCAACCCCTTGGCCCCGGCCTGGCCTGGCACCCTTAACACGCTACTCAGAGCAGTGTGTCAGAGCTTTACCGCCTTGTATGCAAACCTGCATTATATCGGGTCGCGTTATATTGGGGTAGAGGTGTCGAAACTTTTGCATTCTTTAATGTTTGGATTTTAACATCCTATTAATGCACACTTTTCCATTTACGATATCAGAATTGTGATGATTTTACTAACGTGGCATTGAATTCCTGTCATTGCTATTCTCCTGTGCTTCTGACAAAACAAGTTAACAAAGAAAACCCACTCTGGAAATTCTCTACAACAAAAAATATTATGCACAGGAGAGAGTGCAGGGGGAGAGAGAAATGTGCCCTTTATTATAAAGAATTGTTCTGAAAATATGAAAGATGCATAAACAATGCCATTTCTTTCTAGTAACTAGAAGAAAATAATATTATTAATGAATAAAAAAGATACGCTAATAGGTGCCCTTAATGACCTTTTATCATTTTGAATCTGGCATTTAGGAGCACTGCCAACAGCAAAAACATCACCTTAACCTCAAGCTACTCAATATGCTCTCATGTGGGGAATCAGAGCTCCATTCTTCACTACCAAGGTGGTAGTGCAGCTAATATAGCACAAAGCACCTGAGCTGAGGCTCAAGCTTTTCAGGGAACATTGTCTGGTAGCTGCATTTAACCAGTTCCCGATAGGGAAAAGGAGAAAATGCAAAATTAATTTTGATTTACCTGAACCCGTGAAAACTGTACTACTGTATGCACATGCAGTAAATCACTAACAATGATAGCATGTGTGAAGCATGCAGCTAAGGATGGCAGAGTTGTACATATACCTGACAGATTTATAAGCACACTTTACAAAATGTTCATGTGCTGGGACTAGGGCCTCTCAGAAGCCCTGGCTTCAGAAGCTTACATGATGTATAATTAGCTCCATGCACCTTGTAAGGAGCCCCATTCTGCCAGCCTGAAAGCAGGAGATCCCCAGCTCCTAAGGTTCACAGAGATGGGCCATATAAGATGCTTGGGATATGGCACTCTGCTAGTTTCTAGCCAAATGGTGTCAGATTATGTTTTGGTTGGTTGGTTTCCTCCCACCCCTAAAAAACATAGGAAATGCCATACAAAAACTCACTATGTTAAAGTTGTATGCTTAAAAACACTGAAGAGAGTTAGGAAATATAATACCACTGAGTTCTATATAATGCTTTTCATCTGTAAACCTCAAAGGGCTTCACAAACGAAATAATATTGCCACTTCCTTTTTACAGATAGGGAAAATGAGGCACAGAGAGATGAAGTGACTTGCTCAAGATCACCCAGCAGACCAGTGGCAGAGATGGGACTAGAACACAGGTCTTTTGAGTTCCAATCCAGCACACTATCCACTAGGATACATATTATATATGTAAGAATAAGAGACCATAATTAAGAGTCTATATATTTTATATGACAATGCTAATTACATAGTCATGCTGTTTCTCAGGTAATAAAATTCACATTTTTCATTATAATCTTAGATACACATAGGGGTGGCCAAACTTTCTGACCCTCCAAGCCACATACGACAATCTTCAGAAGTTTGAGAGCTGGGGCACACCTGCTGGGGCTTGGGGCTTCAGCCCTACGGGAAGCACTTTACAGGACACGGGGCTTTGGCCCTGTTCCTGCTGAAACCCTGAGCCCCAGCAGGACTGAAGCCCTAAGACCCCTCTCTCCGCTGGGTAGAAGCCCCTACCCCACCACTCTGCTGCAAGGCAGAGGTCTCAAGCTCCTCCCTCCCCCAGCCTGGCATATTGGGGGAATGGGGGGCTCTGCGAGCCTGTGAACCACAGTTTGGCCACCCCTGACATATAATATTATATCAGGTAGTACAGGGGTTGGCAACCTTTCAGAAGTGGTGTGCCGAGTCTTCATTTATTCATTCTAATTTAAGGTTTCATGTGCCAGTAATATGTTTTTAGAAGGTCTCTCTCTATAAGTCTATATTATATAATGAAACTATTTTTGTATGTAAAGTAAACAAGGTTTTTAAAATGTTTAAGAAGCTTCATTTAAAATTAAATTAAAATGCAGATCTTATCAGTTTAGTGCAGTGGTTCTTAACCTGGGGTGCACGCACCCCGTAGGGGGTGCAAGACATGCGAGATTGGTTTAGAAGGTAAATCATCAAAAACACAAATTAAGTACAGGCACATAAGTACAACTACACCGCTACCTTAATATAACGTGACCCGATATAACACGAATTCGGATATAACACGGTAAAGCAGCGCTCCGGGGGAGCGGGTCTGCGCACTCTAGTGGACCAAAGCAAGTTCAATATAACACGGTTTCACCTATAACGCGGTAAGATTTTTTGGCTCCCGAGGACAGCGTTATATCGAGGTAGAGGTGTACTTTATTTCATCAAACCTATGTATTTATTA
This sequence comes from Chrysemys picta bellii, assembly GCF_011386835.1. Taxonomy (NCBI): domain Eukaryota; kingdom Metazoa; phylum Chordata; order Testudines; family Emydidae; genus Chrysemys; species Chrysemys picta. The sequence continues at coordinate 73,889,262 of NC_088795.1, read as the reverse complement.
ACATTATACATTTTTTAACGATTACTGTAATATACAAATCAAGATTTTAAGCTAATTGTAGTGTCATTTTTGATAAGGGGTGCGAGAACATATTTTGAGAACTCTAGACCATCAGCGCGCTGAGCGGGGCAGGTTGTAGTGTATTAAATTGCTCCTCATAGCAATGTGCTACTTATGGTGTACTACTTAGGGCTGCCAGTCCTGATGCTCTGAGCGGCATGGTAAGGGGACAGGGAACAGGGGTGGTTGGATAGGCGTGGGAGTCCCGGGGGGCCTGTCAGGGGTGGTGGATAGGGGTCGGGGCAGTCAGGGGACAGGGGGGCTTGGATGGGGGGTGGGGTCTCGGGGGGGCGGTTAGGGGTGAGGGGGGTCCCAGGAGGGGGCGGTCAAGGGACAAGGAGCAGGGGGGATTGGATGGGTCAGGGGTTATGACGGGGGCAGTCAGGGGGCAGGAAGTGGGAGGGAGCGGATAGGGGGCGGGCTGTTTGGGGAGGCACAGCCTTCCCTACCCGGGTGTGGTGTATTAAATAATTTCTCCCCGTAGGAATGTGCTACCTATGGTGTATTAATTACGGCTGCCAGTCCTGGTGCTCCACAAGTAGCGCATTCCTACGGGGAGAAATTTAATACACTACATTGGTGGACAGAACCCTAGACCGGCGACGGGCTGAGCGGCTCAGCCCGCCGCCAGTCTGGGGTTCCGTCCGCCAGCTCCTGCCAGCCGGGCTCCTGGCCACCGGTCCCACTCAGCCCGCTGCCGGCCTGGGGTTTCATTTACCCAGGCCGGCAGCAGGCTGAGTGGGGGTGGCAGCCAGGATCCTGGCCAGCGTGCCAGTAAAAATCAGCTCGCGTGGCGCCTTTGGCATGCGTGCCCACAGGTTCCAGACCCCTGTTGTAGTACTATGTCTATTATGCCAGACAGTCCACGAAAGTCACCTATATAAAGTGCATAGTCAATCATATTTACAAAGATGAACAGTACTATGAATTCAGATTAGTAAAAGTTTGTTGGTATTTAAATAGGCTATCTAATTTTACAGTGATGTTAGTTTTTATTTAACTGGGTCAGCAAGTCCTTGAATTGCACAGGAACATAGCTGTGATGCCAGCTAAAAAGTCTAGTATATGGCTGCTGACTAAATTATTAAAAAAACCATATCCCTTAGAGAAATATTTACATATAATACAAAGTCTAAACCAGCTTCTCAGATGGTGTGATTCCATTAAGAGTCAATAGGAATATAGTGGACCATTCTTTGACAACGCTACTGGTCTAATGGATGCCGAGAAACAGTACTTGTGAAACATCCTGATTTTAGTAAGGCTTCTGACACAGGTCTACATGGCATTCTTGTAAGCAAGCTAGGGAAATGTGGTCCAGATGAAATTACTATAAAAGTGGATGCACAACTGGTTGAAAGGCTATACTCCAACAATAGTTATCAATTATTCACTGTTAAACTGGGAAGGCATATCTAGTGGAGTCCCACAGGGTGTCAGTCCTGGGTCCTAATATTCCGGACCTAATATTTTCCTACCTCAGAGGAATGTTGTGAACATTAATGTTTATTTATCATTTAATAATGCTTTACATGCAAAAAGTCTAACCTGCTTTTAATACAATCATTTCATCTTTAAAATTAATTTCTAGGATTCATTCTTTACCAATATACCCCTGTGACATGGGGACAAGCAGAAGACAAGTATACTGTGTGCCAGACTGGTTAACAATACAAAAGGAGAACCACTTCAGCGCTGGATCCCCACACTCAGCCAGATGCCCTCCGTATCTCCAAATTCAACTATTCAAAGGGAAAAAGGAGTGTATGGGGCAGCATATCCCAGACTCCAGGAGCAGATCAGACTCACCTATGATCAGCCATGCCTTGTCCTTGCTATATACCAATCCAAGGGACAGACAGCATAGAAATGCTGTTGCGTCAAGATTTGGCAATACTAGCTCTGCATAGGAACTGCCATACTAAAAGCAAACTGTCATAACTATAAAGGGAAGGGCAACAGCCCTCCTGTGTACAATACTATAAAATCCCTCCTGGCCAGAGACTCCAAAATCCTTTTACCTGTAAAGGGTTAGAAGCTCAGGTAACCTGGCTGACACCTGACCCAAAGGACCAATAAGGGGACAAGATACTTTCAAATCTTGGTGGGGGGGGAAGGCTTTTGTTTGTGCTCTTTGTTTTGGTGGGAGTTCGCTCTTGGGACTAACAGGGACCAGACATTAATCCAGGCTCTCCAAATCTTTCTGAACAAGTCTCTCATATTTCAAACTTGTAAGTACAGCCAGGCAAGGCGTGTTAGTTTTATCTTTGTTTTCTCAACTTGTAAATGTACCTTTTGCTAGGGTGTTTACCTCTGTTTGCTGTAACTTTGAACCTAAGGCTAGAGGGGGGTCCTCTGGACTCTAAGTTTGATTACCCTGTGAAGTTATTTTCCATCCTGATTTTACAGAGATGATTTTTACCCTTTTCTTTAATTAAAAGCCTTCTTTTTAAGAATCTGATTGATTATCCCTGTTTTTTAGATCCAAGGGGGTTGGATCTCCATCCACCAGGAGTTGGTGGGAGAGAGGAGGGGGGATGGTTAATTTCTCCTTGTTTTATGATCCAAGGGGTTGGGATCTGTATTCACCAGGGAATTGGTGAAGAGTCTCTCAAGGCTACCCAGGGAAGGGAATTAGCACATTGGGAGTGGTGGCAGCAGACCAGATCTAAGTTGGTAGTTAAAGCTTAGAAGTTTTCATGCAGGCCCCCACATCTGTACCCTAAAGTTCAGCCTGGGGAAGAAGCCTTGACACAAACAACAGCTTGCCTATAGAGAAAATTTCTTTCTAATCTCAGGTTTATGCACCTTATAAATGTTTATTTTATCTAATTTTCCTGTCTGAGTACTTATTTTACCCCTCATCACTGTAGCATCTGAAAGCTGTCCCCCACACCCCAGTATTTCTGGATTTAGCTGCATAATAACCCTGTGAGGTAGGGAAGTATTGTTATCTCCATTTTCAGATGAGGAACTGAGGCACAAAGAAATTAACAATTCGCCTGAAGTCAGAACGGAAAAGGTAGAGCCCGTAACTGAACCTGGTACTCCTGAATCCCAGTCCAGTGCCATAACCAAAGATTATCCTTGCTGTAGAAGCAAATATTTTTTATTCACACAAATGTCTAATCTTTTTCTGACTCTTACTAGGAATTCTGTCTCAACAACATCTTGTGGCAGTGAGTCTTTCAGATTAATTATGCCTAGTATAAAACAAAGTATTTTCTTTGATCAGTTTTAAATTTAAAAACAGACTTCGGACTGACCCTCTCTATATCATTCATTATCTTATTTACATGTATATTAACATGCCACCTCTTGCTATTCTCTTCTCAAATCAGCTTCACTTTACATTGCTAATGAGCATTAGACCTGAAGATTTCAATATTAGGAAAACAGTAAGAGAGAGCGAGAGAGAGAGAGCAAGCGAGAGAGTGTGTGTTTTATAATGCATATTATATATTTAAAATCATACATATGTACACACGGCATTAGACATTCCCATCTTGGTTCACATCTGAGGAAAGGAAGAACAGGGATGACGAGCGTAGGCAGGAAAGACTACAAACGTCTGGAAGCTTTGATGACATGCAGCTGGAGCCCATATGCCACCATGAAATAAAGAAAATATTTCATGTAAAAATGTGTGGGTAAAATAGTTTTTCTTTCAATGAAATATAAGCAATAATAAACGCAGTACTGTGTTTCAAAAAATCATGGGTGGCTCCAAAAAACATTAAGACAGTGAAAAAATTAATATGGTTTACTGAATAGTTTTAGTCAAATTTCAACTATAGTCAGAATTAAGATAGGATTCCCCTGTGAGGGTAAGACGAAAGACACTTTTTACATCAAATTTAGCACTAACTCTTCAATTAAAAGAAGAGAAGCAGTGAAAATACAAAGTTAGATAAGTACTTTGCTCACTGGTTTGACTTTGTTCATGCTCACTGGTTTGACAGTTACTGATAGGGCATAATGCTGGGCGCTGTTTCAATTTATCTCTAAACAGATTATCCTTTAAAAATTCCTAATGACAAAATGTGCTAATTAACCCAGACCTCCATACTAATGTGCTAGTCAAACTGTGGGGAAAACTGCCACAAATTCTATGCATAGAACAGAAATGTATGCATATAGACCAGTGTTTTCTTTTCATTACTATCCATTGAGATGTAGCTTGTGTTTTACTGAAAGATGAAAATGACTGTATAAATACCATCTTGTTTTTCATGCACAGTTAAATACAATCCATATTGTATAAATAATAATAAATCCAAGAAGCTAATTTTTAAAATTATTTAATACCCCCCCCCCTTTTCTACAGATTCAGTGTAAATAGCCTATGTATTACCTTTGTTACTGAAATCATCAATCATCACAATTTCTGCCAAATATTTCCTTGGTGTCCTTTTTATTACACTGTGAATTGTCCTCATGAGTGTGGACCATCCTTCATTATGGAAGACAATGACAACACTGGAGGTGAGCAGGTTCTCATCATAATGCCAATACTTGCACCTGCAAAAGATTTTTTGTTACTGTAAATTTGCCAGTGTATCTCTTAATAATGTGTGTGAATGAAGTTTTATTTAATGTCTCTGCTTCAAGTTAAAGATAAGCAGGATATCAAAAACAAAATACAACATTACTATTTCATAGATTCATAGGATTTTAAGGCCAGGAGAGACCATTATGGTATCTGACCTCCTGCATTATACATTTATATTACTGATTTATAAAAAGCAGCAACCAGTTTGTAATGTTCCTGTAAACCACATTGTTACAAGTAAAAAGAATAGTTTGTTAAATGTTTCCATTTGTGTCACATATTTAGTATACAAAACCTGCAAAATCTTGTAAAGTACTACTATAAATATTAGGTGGAATGTTTCTCACTGTGTCCCAAAGCCCTGGTTTATCAGTCCTTTCATATCTAAACACATTTTTAAGCACTCAGATATTAAATGACAGATGTGCAGAAGCTGCACACGTATGCTCATTTGCCACTGCTGCATATAAAACTTTCTGTGCTGTATAAACTCTGACAGAAAAGCATAGCTGCTTATGGAGAAGATTTTATCTTTACAACAGAAAAGATTTTATTAATTGGTAATCACTGATGCATAAACTTTCAGCTATGATGAATGAAGGCTAAAAGTGCCTTGACATCCACCCCGCGGGGGAGTCCTTACGCACTGCATCTTCGGGGCACTTCGGCAGCAGGTCCTGGAGCAAGTGAAGGAGCCACCGCTGAATTTCCGCCGAAGACCTGGAGCGGAAGGACCCCCCGCCACTGAATTTCAGCCGAGGGCGGCAAAATGCCACCCCCCAAATCCTGCCGCCCTAGGCGACCACCTAGGTTCGCCTAGTGGAAGCACCGGCCCTGATTGTAACCAGTCTACTGAGGATACATCTTTTTGCCAAATTCTGTGTAGATATACAATTTTAAAAAACAGATAAGTCAACAATGAAGCTCAGACTGCCAACAACAAATTTCAGCCACAGCCCAACTTCAAAGGCTTCCTATTAAAAAATTTATCAAACAAGAGACCAAACAAGATCTGCACACAAAATCCAAAGAGCATAAAAACAAACAGTATGAAATTTCACACTAATAGACCATCTACATTTAGGGGGGAAAAAAACAAGAGCTGGTGGCGACTTTAGAACGTAAACTATCTATGATGTTGCTACCAGGGGTCACCATAATAAAAAAGTAATATTCAAAATTCTGAGCTGAGTAACCTTTAAATGGTTGCCATTCCCTTATAGATTAACAGAAATTCAGCTGGGACAGTGGTTCTCAAACTTTTGTACTGGTGACCCCTTTCACATAGCAAGCCTACAAGTGCGACCCCTCCATATACATTAAAAACACTTTAAAATATATTTAACACCATTATAAATGCTGGATGCAAAGTGGGGTTTGGGGTGGAGGCTGACAGCTCACAGCCCCCATATAATAACCTTGTGACCCCTGAGGGGTCCTGACCCCGCAGTTTGAGAACCCCTGAGCTAGGACCACAGAAGGTGGCACATCAAATGACAACAGTATATCCATCTGGTAGTCCAGACTTCTGACATAGGTCACACAAGATGGTGCAAAGTAAAGTGCAAGGAGCCCCCTAGTGCACAACTTTGGAATACCCTCTTCAGAGAAAATTTTTAATTCCCAATTAGTCCTTGTGTCCTGAAGCACGTGGATTTATGTCCAATCTAATGTAATGGTGGATGTTCTCATTTCCCATATAAAAGGTTTAAATATTTTAAAAATACTACTAAGTTTTTGGGTTCTAACATCGTGTGGCAATGAGTTCCAGATGAGGGATGCTGCGTGAAAGGATTTTCTTTTATCAGTTTGAAATGTGCTCCTTTTTAACTTCATTGAATGTTCCCTTTGTCTTCTATGGTTAAGAAAGGAAAACAGGATTTACTACAACTTTGCCCTTTATTATTTTAAGCCTTATGTCCCCTCACCAAACTAAACACTTCCAATCTTTTCAGACTGTCCATGTCTCTAAAACCCTTCTATTTCTACTAGATCATATGAGATATCATAGAATATCAGAGTTGGAAGGGATCTCAGGAGGTCATCTAGTCAACCCCCCTGCTCAAAGCAGGGCCAATCCCCAACTAAATCCCCAAATGGCCCCCTCAAGGATTGAACTCACAACCCTGGGTTTAGCAGGCCAATGCTCAAACCACTGAGCTATCCCTCCCCCCATATAGGGTCATGCAGTACATTAAAGTGCACTACAGAACTTTTAGTGCACAGTAACAGGATCCACACAGCCAGTCAGTGTGCTAGAGAGTCACACCCTGGCTTGCTCTGCACTAAATAATTGTGTAGACAAGTCATTAGAAACCAGCAATGTGTTTAAGTAGTTCAAAATATTCCTTCCAATACATATTACGTCACATTTCTCAGCAGTGAATTTCATTTGCCATTGTGCTGCCTATTTACCTAATTGCATTAGATCCCTCTGAATCTGCTTAGTCACCTTACTTATGACCAACCTAGGCAAGTTGGGTCAGCTTCAAATTTTACCACCTCACTCCCTGTAAGAATCTGCAGGATTGTAATTTGGGACCACGGAGGTCCTGGGCTGATGCTTCCACATCCCTATTGAAAGAATAGGCTGGGTTTTCAGTGAGGGACCGTATGAGGCTAGACACTGCAGAAAGTACTGCCCAGCAGTGCCGCAGTGGTCACCCACCCTCCCCCCACTGATTGGCTCATGCTTGTATACAGGCCGTCTCTGGCTTTCTGGCTGCCCCAAACAAAAAAAATATAATAAAATAAAAAAACCTGCGGCGCGGCCAGAGTGAGGGTGCAGGGGGACTCCCTGCCCTGCAGATGTGCCCCGGCTAGCGGGGGGAGGGGGAGGGAGAGAGAAGGGGGGCAGCTAGGGCTTCAGTGGGGCACTGCCATGCGGTCCTTCCCGCCGTGCCCCCTGCCGGGAGGGCTCCACACTGCTCTGGTCGGCTGGGAGGGAAGGATGCGGCCTGCCCTGCCGGGTTTGCTGCAGGGCGCTCCAGTCCTCCACGCCGCTGCCCCCTACAGGGCGGCCGGAGCGGAACAACAACAACAACAAAAAGCGGCCGTGCCGCCCTAGGATTGGGCAGAATGCTGCCTCCTACAAGCTGCTGCCCCAAGCACCAGCTTGCTCGGCTGGCGCCTGGAGCCGGCCCTGCTTGTATATAAATCAGGAAGCCATCATGGTGAGCTATGTGAGCAACGACATAAAACACCTGCTTGCTTCCGCTCCAGACCTTGCCTTGTTGTGGACCCTAGACTCTGGCTTCTGATCCTGGTTTGTCCCTGACTGCCACTTGCCTGCTGTTTGTAACCTGGTGCCTGATCCTGATTCTCTGGTATCCTGACCTGGCTCAAACCCGACTGTGCTACTTGTCTCCCATCTGCAACTTGGTGCCTGACCCTGACTTCTGGCTCAACTCCAACCCCACTATTTGTCTCCTGACTGCAACTTGGTAATTGACCAGTACACACAGGCCACCCACAGCCTGGCCCTGGCACTCCTTTTCCAGGTATCCTTTTCCATAGAATCATAGAGTTAGAAGGGACCGCAAGTGTCATCTGGTCTAACCCTCTGCCAAGATGCAGCATTTGTTGGGTCTAAGCCATCCAAGACAGATGGCTATCCAGCCTCCTTTTGAAAACCTCCCGTGGAGGAGCTTCCACAAGCTACCTGATGGTATCAATACTACCAGTCCTACTATAGAAAATTGGAGGAACCTACTATTAAGTTAATTTTCAACATGGCAATAGGTTAACTGTTAACTACAGGAATGTCTATAGAACAGGAGAGATTCTGACCTTGTTTTCCAGCATTGTCTAACTTGTGTTTATTAGGTGTTATAGAAAAACAAAGACAGACAGAGCAAGCTCACATCTTATTCCTCATTTTTATATTTCCTTATATACTGTATCAGAGGTTATCTGTAAAGAATCCTGCATCTGCTTGATAAACAGAACAATTATGTTCATCATGCCATTGGATGTTTCAAAAACAAAATTCAGAAAGCAAGCAGACATGCAAATAGTTGGAGCGTTGTGGATGACTAGAGGCATTTGTACAAAAGGAGGGAAGAATTTTGCTGTTTTAAGAAGGAGATGTGATTCAGTGCTATTCTATATATCACCAAAGCAAAGTTGAAATCTGGTGGACACAAACTAGTCTCACATTCCAGAAACCAGTTTATAATGTGACTGCAAAATCTATTAAGATTGTCCCTAATGAGGCCTCTACTCTCTCAAATGAGCTTGAAATACCACTTCTGAAATCAGAAGAGCTCTTTAAGAATATGGATTAGAGACTGTATATTTTGTATCTTGCTATTTTTATAGCTAGAGATAGAAAGAATAAAAGACAATCACTTCTATCAGCTAAGGACATGCAAGTATCTGTGGACAGACTTTCAATTAATCGTACATTCAGACCACTGGTTTTTCACCCAAAGTCTGTGTCACAAAAATTTTGACTGATTTCAAATAGTAGTAACTCCAGTTTGAAGCAGAAACCTTTTCTGGTATCCCTCCACTATGATACGAGTTGTTGGCAATATAGGTACTATACTGTGTGCAGGCTACATGCTTAGCTATTGTGTCCCTTTTAAGTTATTTATTAGAGGAAAGTTTTTCCACTACGTACTTACTCAAGGCAGGTTACGTATTTGAACTGTGTTCTGTTTTAAATGTGCATTTATCTGGATTAAGTTTGGAGTTTTAGTTACGCTTATTTGGAAGTATTTCTACCACCCCATTATCATGCACTCTAATATATCATGTTCTAAGACAGAATGGCAGCTGAAATCCATTCAAAAATTCAATTTAAAGGTCATGGAAAATATCTGTATGTTTGCCTTATGAGAGAAGGTGGTATCTGATCTAGATTGTACTGCCAACTTTTGTCTTTATGAAGTTTAAGCACTGTTATCACATAACTTGTGTTCTTCAAATAGGGAAAGACATTGATAATTAATAAGATTTAGAGATTGCATCCTGATCCCAAAAAAGTCACATAAATCACCCAAAAAATGAGAGTGACAGCCTTATTTTAAAGCTAAAAAACAAATGTTCTGCTTGTTCCTTCCTTCCTGACGGTACAATTTTCAAGAGGAAAAAAATCTAATAATAAATCATGTTCTGTTCCTGTAATAGCTTAAAAAAAATCTTAAAAATCTGATTACAAATGCCGACCATCATGAAACATCTGTGAGCAATTTAACAGCAAGCTGTGCTCTAGTATATTTAACAGACCTATCATATTGACATAAAACCAAGGAAGGTCTAGACTTTTTTTATTCTACAAATCCAACCTAATCCCTGCAGATCTAACAGTTAATAGACATTACACTTGTAGGTTGAAAGTCGTTTCTGGATAAATGTGCTATTTGTAAGCTATAACACTACAGCATCTTACTCCTAGCCTTTTCCAGAGACCTGATCTAATTTCTTGGATAGTCAGTGTGGTGACTCATCACCAACAAGCCTGTGAATGGCACTCAGAGTTTACAATAATTGATACATTCAGTCTGCTCTCATAATTCTGCACTTGCCAATTGGAGTTTGAAACAATGTGGCTTCAAACGTATGCTATGAATCGCCAGTGTGAGCTATAATGTGTTAATTTTTCTGAGAAGCATTAAATTAAATAATTGCAAATAGCGTAAGTGCCAAATGATTCCTCCTCCTCCTTTCTCTCCCAACACTAGATAAATCCTTTTCCTGGCTGCATTTATGTGGAACAGTGGTGACATCCAGTGGTAGACTAAATAAATGCCAGGTACAAATTAATTCCAAGAAACAGCACAGAGTAAGTTTTCCCTGTAGTTTAAACTGATTTTACATAATTTCATATTGAACTTAAAAATCATGACTGTCCAGACTAAAAAAAGAATAGATTAGAATTTGTTTTTATACAGCACCTTTCACACTCCAAGTAGGACGTTAACACTGAGAGAAATACAGGAAGATAAGACACAGCAGTAGCAATTTAAATTTGTCATGAAATTACAGATATCCCACCTGTCCCCACAGGAAAGGCAATCCTTTTGGGGCAGGAGAGGGAAAGAGACAAGGTAAAGGGGGATTGATCATATCTGTTTTGTGAAGGAGCATAAACATTTTATCCCACTGACACCACAGTGAAACTAACATGCGGCTAGTCAGTTGCTCTTTAGGTTTTCTTCACTAGTCTCCCCCGAACATTTTGTCTAAAAGCAGAACAAATAGAATCTTCCACTACTGTGGGTGATCATCTCAGCTTCGGGCAGCAGGTCTTCACATCAGACAACGACGAGTACTGCTGAGTGACCATCCTTAACAGACAAAAATTGATTGACTGTGGAAATAGATTTCAGAGTGGCAGCCGTGTTAGTCTGTATCAGCAAAAACAATGCGGAGTCCTTGTGGCACCTTAGAGACTAACATTTACCTGCCTACTGTATTTTCCACTCCATGCATCTGATGAAATGGGTTTTAGACCACGAAAGCTTATGCCCAAGGACTCCTCGTTGTTTTTGTGGAAATAGAGTTAATTTCTCACTCTGTTAGGTGTATGCACGCATGCATGCCTTTCCCCTCCAGAAAACAGGCATTATCTTGGCAACATGAAAAAATGTGTATTCCCAACGAAGTACAGTATCTGTCCTGTAAATGCAGGGCTATCGATATGGCAACTTAATACTATCATAAATTCATAAAAATAATAAAGTCAGTATTCAGAAATGTATTCCCACCACAATAGCTATTGTCCCTTCTGATGACAGCAGCTAAACATAATCATTATAGACTTCCACAATATGGAACATTCATGGAACCTCTACAACAATCTGAGGATTAGAACATATCATTTGAGTTAGTGCTCAAATCATTGCTCAGAAGCTATAACTCACAAAGCAGCAGGGAAAAAAAAATGCAGCGTAGGGAACAACCCTGAAGCGACAAAGAGACAAACTAGATATCCTCATGGATCTTTTCCATTTTTACAACTCTTGAATACCAAAAACAGAAAGATATAGAATAGGTATTGTGGTCAAGTTGAATTCCCCCGAACTTAAGAGGGAGAGAAGCAATTATAATGGGCTATTTAATACTGGATATCTTAAGAGTAAAGTTTTCATCTATATTTTAGTTTTTTAATTCCTAAGAAATTTGGTGTCATGGTCTCTCTTGCTTAAGAAATTATGTTTTCTATTTCGACCAGAAAAAGGAATGTGGACATTTTTTCTTGCACACAACCTTATCTATCTATAAATTGTAATCATTTCGACCTATATTTTCAAAAAAGTGTCTACTCATTTAGGATGCCCAATTTTCAGAGGTATTAAGCACTTATATTGACTTCTATGGGAGTTGTAGTAGCTAAAAATTTCAGGCTCAGTGGAGAACCAAAAATTAATGAGCAGTTTTGAAAACGTAGGCCTTAAAAACTTAGCATTTACATTATTGAAACATATTCCAAGTGTCATTCAGATATTAAAAATAACTAATTTACTTCTAAAATTATATAAAGAGATTATCAAACCCTTCATAAACAAATTGCATTTTTAAGCTGATTCCAATTTCAAAAGATTTGTGATTCATCATGCCACCTAGTGGTAACTATTTTGTACTGCTCACTTTTCTGATGCTTTGCTCAAAAGTGGTATGGTACTGGTACAGTAGCTGCAATGAAGTCTTTTTTTAAAAGCAAATTTTTTCATTCACAATCATCTTTTGCAGTCAGGACTGCTCATTACCTCCCTCCAACTGCCTTTCACTGACCAGCATACTGGTATCATAGTAAAATTTTGAATTCAAGCCTGCCCATTACATATTTTTGTTATCAAGTTTTGTTAGGAAGAATAGTTAAAACAAAACTGCATTTATTTTTAAGGGTTGCACTGCCATTCACAAAATATCCAACTAAAATCCCCAAACAACATTTTCAGATATGCTGTTGACAGCACTAAAATCCTAAATTTGTAACTGCAAGACTTTCTGCAAGTCAGAAAACATTGCATGGATTATGGTTGTCATCTCAAAAGAAAGGAAAAGGTCCATGACCTTTTGCAAATAACCAACAGCCATTTAATATTGTGAAGTCTTAACAGCCCACCCTCTTACCTAAGGGGACCTAAAATAATCCAGAAGTGGGCTTGCGGATTGCTATTATGATGCATCATTTTTGTTGTTAACTAGATGTGACCAAGTAAATTTAGCATTCCAATTTACATATGGAAAATATTCTATCCAGTTTATAGGCAATCCACATGTAAACGATAGTAATGTAAATATATTTTATAAAACAGGAAGGTGATCTGGAGAGGAGGTGAACAAACAGTCCCCAAACCGATCATTTCAGTTTGGCTTACCATTTTTTCAATGACTTAACAGGGGATAGCATCCCCCCAGCTATTTAGTCAAGCTAACAACTGGAGCCTGTGCTGCAATGGCTAATGCTCCCCACAACATCCCAGCTTCGCCTTCTTCCAGTCCTACTGTCGCCCTTCAGTCTCCAAAGAACAAACTTTTTCAGAGTGGTGACTACATTTATTAAAGTGCATGGAAGAATGGGTAGCTCTTAATCGGCCAGTGCCCAGATGTGGAATACAATTTGTGCAAAGATCTCAAATATGGGATTATTAAATAAATAAAATGTTAATGCAGGAAAGTTAAAACAATGCAGAATTTATTCTTTTTCATGTAAATAACTCTTGCTATAGCATCAGTTTTAAGATTCTTTATTTCTGATGTAAATAATTGTCAACAATAAAATAAGGGGACACAAATTGTATGCAATGGTGGTAATTTTGGGACAAAAATGAATGATGGCCCTTGAAGTAAGGTATTTTTCAGACTATGATCCCAATAAATATTTGCTGTTTTACCACAGTTTCATATTTCAGATTCTGTTGCACTCGGTAAAAATGCTGCTTTTTCACACTACGCTTTGATTTCTCTCATGCTACTCTGCACATTACATTTTCACAGCACTTAAATCATGGACTCCATGCTGGAATTTTTCTGCTTTACATTGCTCTTTATCTGTATTCCTAAGGATTTTGTAGTTAGTTTTGGAAAGGTTTTGAACCCCCAAATGCAAAAGGGGTAAAACAACGTCCCACCCTATTTGCCTGGTTGTCTGGAAAAAGAAGAAAAAATGATGTGAAAAAGAGGCTCCTTATGACCTATATGAACTAATGTATTTTTAATCATAGTTATTTTATTATTATACACTGTTTTGCAATGGGGTGATTTTAAAAGTGTATCCGACTTTTGGAGAAGAGTAATCTTAGTGCTAACATTCATTTATCTTATATGCTTTATCGCCTAAGTTTAGGCTATATTAATCAATTGTATTTCATGCTGATTTGATTTGTTAATCATAACAGTTCTTGTGTACACCAAATGCTAACTTGTGTTTAACATCATATTGCTAAGTTGTGTTCTAACATGGTATTTTCTCCTGTAACAAGCCTGCTGAGGAAATGATACTGAGCATATAGGGTCAATGAATGTACTGGGTTTCTTTTTGTGCTACTGAACATCTGACATGGGTGAGCAACACTCCATTTGCCCAAAAGCATTTAGAACAAAAGAAAACACATGATGAGAGTGGACAGGTGAGGACTGGGAAGTCTTGCATACAGCAGATGGAAAAAAGCTGCAAGGTCTAGTGGAGAACTTGAATACAGAGCTCTGAAAGTGCTGTGCTATATACACATTTGATTTTTGGAATCTAATGTTCTGTTTACAGCTCAATCTCCCCATTTCAGACTGAGTACATGTACAAATAAATTCACTTACAAATACCTATGTCTGTGCCAACGTCTCTTTCCCCCAGGAGGGGAATAACCCACATTCGGAGTGCATCTACAGTGGGAAAATATATAATGGCAACAGCACATCGTTTTAAAGCGTACTGGCTCCGTGTACACTCTTCTACTGTTCGTAGCACTGGTACAGCTGGATTGGTACAGAAAAATGCTTTCACATTTTCCTGCTACACGCAAGACCTTGGAGGTCTGATCCACCAATACATTGCTAATTATATTTTCCCCTCCTTTGGAGTCTTGCCAACAAAGCTGCTGAGGACATGCGGTCAAGAGTATAGCCTTCTTCTTCAAGTCTGATTGCTATAATTCATTTGATTCTCATAAACTTAAGTCTCAGTAAAACACTGGTTTTTTATGTTTTTTGCGTAATAAAACCTCGTTTTTGGTAGTTCATAGAATTATTATAGTGTGCCATATTACAAAAATTGATTTTTCCCTAGGCTTCGTGTATAATGAAAGCAAGTCCTTAATGCTTAGTTTCCAAGGACACAGATACCAACTGTAATTACTAAAAGCTTATTTAATTAAACAGTATCATATGTGTAATTAGTACAACAATGCAATTAAGCAAATCACCACCTTTGTAAAGCAAGCAAGCTTTGGCACTGAGTCCTCCTGTGGAATCTCCTTTGTAATACAGTGGAGCCGACTAGAAAATTAACAGCTGTTTAGAACAGGGGTTCTCATCCTTTTTCTCTCTCTGAGGCCCCCCTCGACATGCTATAAAAACTCCAGGCCCCAGCTGGGGGAGAGGAGGACGGAAAGAGGGCTCGGGGCAGGGGCCTTGGGCATAGGCGTAGTCTGACTTCCATTTGGGGGTGGGGAGCCAGCGGTGCAGGGAGGGAGTGCCACCTGACTCACCTCAGCAGGCCACCTGCCTGTCTGGCTTGGGAGTGGGGGGGAACACAACCAAAAATTACAACTCACAGGTGAGGGGCTTAGCTCAAAAAGTTTGAAAACAGCTTAGGGAGCAGGGAGCGGGTAGCTAGGGGCAGTGTGCAGGCAGTGGGGTAGCTCAGGGTGTAGAGAGGGGGTAGCTGGGGATGTGTGCACACAGGGGATTACTAGGGGCTGCACCTGGGCAGGGGGGTAGCTCAGGGTGCAGGGAGGGGGGTAGCTGGGGCTGTGTGCAGGCAGGGGGTAGCTCAGGGTGCAGGGAGAGCAGCACTAGGGGCTGTGTGCAGGCAGGGGGTAGCTCAGGGAGCAGGGAGAGGGGGTACTAGGGGCTGTGTGCTGGGAAGGCTCCCCTGCAGTCCCTGTTCCCGGAGGGGTCTGCCAGCCACAAAGCCGGGTCTCCCAACCCAGGCGGCTCTTACCGGCTGCCTCTGAGGGAGCAAAGGGAGCTGGGACTTGGGAACTGAGGAGCAGCTTCAACCCGGGGCACCAACAGAAGAGGAGGGAACACTGTGGCTGCCTGCTCCATGGCACCAGTCAGAGCAGCAGCTGCCCCACAGTGCCCGGTGTAACAGCAAAAACAGCAGCCGGCACATTTCCCCACCAATAGCAGTTACCTACTGAGCCTCAGTTTGGGTGAGCGTGCTCAGTACAACCTAGATAGGAAGTTCTGCCAGGGAGCTGTTTGTAGCACTACACCAGCAGAGCTTCAGCCCTGCACCTCCCAGGAGTCCCGAATTGAGCCCCACGAGGGGCGCTAGGGCTCAGGGTCTGGGTTTCAGCCACGGAGCCCCGCAGCCCCCTTGAAAGGGCTCGTGTATCCCCAGGGGGCTATGGACCCCCCATTGAGAACCGCTGGTTTAGAACATATTAAACTCACTCTATGCGTTCAGCTTAAATATTGTCCCTCTCCTGTTAGCAGCGGCTTCCTCACAAAATCTGCCATTGACAGTGGATGTGGATGTGATAGTTCACATCATTATGACGACTCTGACCTAATAAAGGGCTATTTTTCACCAGATTGCTATAGGGAGGATGGATTCTTCACTATACTCCTATCTTCCTACCAAGACAGGTTCTTTCCTACCTTTAACAATCTAGGAATAATGAGAACTTCCCTGACCTCCAAAAACTATAGGATTTAAAAAAAAAAAAAAAAAAAAAAAAAAAAGGTCTTTGCTCTTCCACTTTTGAGACAACCATCAAAACGGCTGACCGTCTTACTCTTATCAGTTCCTAAAATGTTAGGGAGTAGGGAAAAGGAGAACTCCACCCTATTGCTAAACCCTTACCAATTTAGAAACAATACTTTATTCCATACTATTTTTCATAATTTGTCAAAGTATATTTTATTGTAAAAGTGGAATTATATACATTGCTGCAAAAATATATTGAAGAAAGTATTTTCTTAATTTCTGTACACAAATAAGTTGTGTTTGGCACATGATAAGCAACTGTGACACTTCTGAAGTGCATTTTTTAATTAAGTCAAAGTGGATTGATTGTTCATTTATAAAAACTGATCTTGAAAAAAATTAAACTATGTTATATTTAGGCGACCAAAAGAATAGGAAAGGAGAATCTTGTTTTTTATTTCAGATTACTGAAAAGAAATTTAAATCAGCAGAAGGTGTTTGTTTATTTAATAAATTATCCATGATGACAGTACCCCTTCATTGAAAATATATAGTTGTATATAGTCAGAGGATATGCCCTGTAAGGGCTATAATGTAATTAAAGGTGGAAAAGGGAGGGGAGAAATCCTGGAAGAATTGGGAGGAAGAGCAACAATAAATTCAAAGGAGCAACATAATTAAACATTTGGATCTTACTGGTTTAAAGATTATTGAGAACAATTCTATGATAATTTTGTTTTATCGTCAACTAATAATACACACACAATTTGCTTTGATGGAAAGTCTTATTTTAAGTTATATCACAATGAATATTTTTTTGCCAGCAAAATAGCCTGACTCAGTTTATAACTTTAAAATGATAACATGCTGACCAAAGTCAGATTTTAAGAAGTGCAGCACTTATGCAGCAGCAGACTGAGGTATTTGATGCTGTGCATCTGAGACACACAAGCCTTGGATCTATTATTATGTAAGAGATTAACTTAATTCACCATGTTATGTCACAAACATTCACACAAATACTTTAATCAACCAGTCATCAAACTACTCAATTTTTTCTCCTATAACTGAAAAGTCCTATATAGGTAAATAGTGGGGGGAGGGAGAGAGATAAAAATCTAGTATAAATAAAATTCTAACAAAGCCATCACGTTTGTAATCACGATTTCTATTGGTTATATAATAAAATGGCAAATAGAAGAACAATATGTTGAGTTCTCATCCTTTCCTAGGGCCAACATAGTTAATTATCCCGCTTTATTATCCTGGCATATAATCTGATCAACAGAATGAATATCTCTGGCCTAAGGGCTCTAACATAAGATAAAAATTAGTAAATAGGACAGACAGGGAGTTTCTAAGTATTATTTATTCACAGTATACCCTAAGAGAATATTTCTTGATTTAACTTCTAATACAGATACATATTTTACATTGTATTTGGTTTGAATTAACTTAGCACAGTAAACCCTCTCTACCAAAAGGAGGCCACATATGGATTTAAGTTATTCTATCAAATATATCTTTTTATAGGAGAACTTTTTTACCTCACTGACAATCACAAGAGTAAAGGTTGCAAGCAGTAAAATTACTGCTATAATTAATGCAGTGTATACACAGCTTTCTTAAGGATATGAAATGTCAAAGTCCTGTTGTTTTGGTCTTGGATACATTTTTCTGTGTAGTTTTTTATGCAGGACTGTTGGCACCACCTATTGTTAAGTTTGCCTGACACCTCCCATTATAAGATTTTGTATTCAATTGCTTATAACTTCCACAAACTTTAACAGTTTGTGCTGGAATTTTACATGCTGAATATATTTCTCTTCCAAATTTTTTTTTGGAAAAATTTCAGCCAAAGTGGTTCAGCCATTTCATAGAACAAGGTTAGGGAAAAATACGTTGTTTTGCCCATATTAAAAAATTCTGGCAACTTTCTCTAAGAACTCTAGCATCCCTATGCTTGGGAGCAGGGACTTGAAATTTCACGGTCATTGCATCAGGGATGTGCCTGGTGCTGTCACCATGAAAATCCACCTATATTTGCCCAAGTTATAAGCCTTTGGGGAAAAAAATTGCAGTTCACATATGCTCAGTAGATATTACTTAGATTTTAGCTGCTTTAATCTCTGAAGAATCCATCCTCACTAAGCATGCTTGAACCTCTCTCAGCTCCTACCCTGACAAGACTGCATACACGATCCCCACAGAGTAACGGTGGACGCTCCCTCGAGACTGGGCAATCTTATTTCTGGGATGTCCTAACTTCTGAGTGCATGGTTTTGCAAGGTTAGTAATGTTTTTAATGTAGGTTTGTGTGTGTAATTGGAAATAAAACTAGAGTATGCAGCTCCAATTTCAATTGTTTCTTGGGGGTTAAGGCACAGTAAAAAAATGTGTGCTTTATACTAAAAAAAGCTAGAAAAGCCACACATTTGCTTTGCATGCGAGACACATCTGCATACTGAGTAGTTTTAGAAACATCTACTATTATACAGAAAATCACCATGTGAAGTAAGATGAAACAATGGTTTGCTTAACCCAGGTAATAGGAAAATTCATCCACGCTTACCTGAACATTTTTTTTCTTCGAGTAGTAAGGTCCACAGATCTGTGACAATGGGTACTTCAATCTGCTTTCAGTGTGGGGGCAGGAGAGGCACTAGCAGCCCGAGAATGCCTCAGCTCCAGAAGTTCCCTCCAGTTGAGAAAACTTCCACAGCCAGCATAATTCAAATCTACCTTCCTAATTTAGGGATTGTATTAAATATACTTTAGGTAAAAAAGCACAACAACAATTTCTCCTACTTTGGGGCAAGGTAAATTCTATCTAATATGACTACAAACCCAAATCCTTGGATATCAGTTTCTGTCTCTATTCTGGATGATCCATTTGTTCTTAGAATGGACTGGATCTCTGGATCCTATTACTTGAAAAGAGAAATTCTGAGAGAAGCACTAATAAATTTTCCAATTCCTCTTCATGCTAAGGTACACAGATCCATTACAATGGGATTTTCAGAGCACCGTAGCTTCAGGGAGGGAAGCAGGATCATTCTTTAACTATGGACATCCAAAATGAGGTAGATTATCCATAAATATCTTATCCATCTTCTCATGCACTAAGGCATGAAGAAGACTTTTGCCAAAAGAATGTAAATGGCATTGGTTAAGACTGGATAACCAATATGCAGAATTTGGTGAATTTATGTATTGATAGCCATGTGCTGTCTAGCAGATTTCAATACTGGAGAGATGACTACTCTGCCTGGAGATTGTCAGTTCTCATAAGACAATGACTTTGATGCTTAATTGAAGGAGGACTATTTCTTGAATTTGCATAGAGAATGAATGTGATGATTGTAGAAAGGACTACCTGCCAGAATTAAAAGTATAATATTGGCTTTCATTAGAGAAAGCTCAATTTCAAATACCCCTCCCTCCAACTAATCTGACTGGAGATAGGAACCATCAGGAGGCCTACATTAATGGATAGAAAGTAAAAGGAATCTTTCTGCAGGAGTTCAACTTGAGTACTGCTGCAAAATAAGTTTCCAAGGTTATGCTCTATGACCGTGTGGAGTAGGAATAAAATTGATGCCCTAAGGTAGCATCTGATGTTGGGATTTGTGCTAAATTTCCTTTTTCTTGTAAAGGCTGAGACTGTTATATCATAGAGTTTTGACCTTTTGTTTGGACCCTCAGATCACCATTGTAAAACCCTCCTGGAAGAACTCAAGGCGGTGTTTCATTGCTTTATCATAGTAGTTAAACTGGACTTTTCACCCGCCAGTAGAATAAGAGGGAGACTCAGATTGTCAGATGACCAATCATATTAGTTTGGGTTTTTTTGTTGGCCTGATGTTACTTGAGAGTTTTCATGCCTAGAGGAGGGGCTGAATGGATACATGCTTGGACGTGACTGCCTGTGAAGATCCTGTACAGGGAGTAGGCCACTCTTTCAAGTAAAAGTCTCCCCCAGTTAGAAACACCGAGTCCCTGATTACCAGGAAAAATAGTTGCATTTCTCTTTGGTACAGATACCAGGTGTGCAAACCAAGCAACTTTCCAGCCTTATATAATGGAGGCTGGTGAGAGAGTAGAGTAAAATGAAAGAAATGGTGAGTCAAGAAGCGGCTTACAGGCTACTAATTCTTTCACATCTGGACCTGCTGTCCCTCTGATCGCTCCACAGCCATCAGCTGGGAGGAAGAAGTGGAGGTGATGGTGACACATGGCAACCTATAACTCAAGTTGGGAACAACAGCCTGGCCCTTAGGGCACGTTGAACCACAGCAGCAGCTGGAGATGCAAGCCAGATACTTTCCCCATCTTCTGGGGGCAGTAGGAAACCCCTATCCCTCCATTACATTTTCCCAGGGTGCATGAGGAGGGATAGCTAGCTATAGCTTGTCTAAGACAACAGTAGACTTCCTAAATGTAAGTTGCACAATATTCAATACTCTCTTGCCTGAAAGAGGCTCAATTCTTTTTTTTTTTGTATTTTAAATATATTTTACTATTTGATTCTCAAACTTTGATTTTGGCAGTTGATCCTCCTCTCCTTAGAAGGAAGAACTGCCTTTGTGGGATTGCATGTTTGCATGCCTAAAAGAATCGGCACATCTATAGCCTGTCTTTTCTACACTGATCGACCATGCTGCACTCTGAGGTGAGCAGGAGAACCCAGCACTGATTTTATTACTCATTTAATTTCTCCCTTTGGGAGTTTGTCCCCATAATCCTGCTTCAGAGGGAGGATGAAGTTGGCCGCAGGGGAGAGGGAGCTGAACCAAAAGGCCCCTTACTGCATTCTCAAATGTTGGCAGCATCTGGGTGGTATTTAGTGTCTCCATCCCCAATCCAAGGGGACTCAGGGTGGGGAAGGGAAAGGAAAGTGTGTGTGTGGATGGGGGCCAACCAAGCTCTGCAGTCAGAGGTGTGGATGTTGGTGGGGGCTATTGGGACTCAAGTGCATTGCCATTCTGGCTTCACTCCCCGCATAGAGACGGGAGCTGCTTGCCCCAATGCCAGCTTTTTTCCAGTCTGCTTGAATCCTTTCCCCCCCAGAGAAGAGAGAGTCCCAGGTGACCCCACCCAGCCTGGGCTGTGAAGGGAACTACACTCTTGCTCCCTAGCAAGACACTTAATGGCAGGGGGAGAGCAGGGAGATACAGACTCTTCCTTCTGCCTCTGGCTTTTCTTGGTGTAGTGCTCTCCCTGAAGCTTGCAGGGGGAGCAGCTGCTGCAGACACCTCAGAAGGGGAAGTGAAGCTGATGGGTCAATCTCTGCACAAATCAAAAGCAGCCCTGGGACATATCTGGGAATTAAACGAATTATTCAGCTGATCTTATAAACACTTGAAATAACATTTGGAAATTCCCTCAGAAAAGCTCTGTGGTAAGGAAGTCGGGCTGAGCTGCTGGCCTCTGTGGAGGCAGAAAAAACTGCAGGGAACCGTCCCCAAGCTGCAAGCAGGCAGAAGTACCCATTGTACTGAATCTGTGGACCTCAGCACAAAAAAAAGAAGATGGGGGGGAAAATGCTGTAGTGTCTATGCGGTTCATTCACAATATGTTCCTTTTCTTTTTTAACAGGCATGCAGCAGCAGTAAATTCAAATAACAGAAGATATAAAAGTATGAGTCAGGTTAGCAGATGGCGGATTGTGTCCCAGCTCCTGGAATGGAAAACACTCATCAAAAAATACACGGGTGGTGCTACAGTAACCAATCACTCAATCAATGATTCAAATGCCACAGCTGGAGACATACAATCCAGAGCTTGGCTTCAAGCCCTGTGGTTGGTACAGCTGCACATATGGGGATGGCAAGTGAATGAGATAGACAAGTACCATATTTCACATAGCAAACAGGAAAAAAAAAAAAGATAATAGTGGCAAATGATTTAGCAGTGATCAAGATATTGAACTCAGAGGACCTTTTCTTAACACAGATTTAATAAGGAAAATGTGAAAATTGAACACAATCCAGCCTTGCTACAAAGAGTATCTGCAGAGTAATTGGAAGAAACTGTTAAGAACTCCCAAGTCCCACCAAAATATATCCCAACCCCCCCCACATACCAGAGTAAGAAATTTAAATCTCTAGGGCTGTTTTCTTCACTACAACACGCAAGAAGTAAAGTGGTTAGGAGGATTATGCTAATGTCAGCTTTCAGTTCTAAACAGCTCTATGGCAGATAAATAGTTTTGTGGATGTAGGGAGGTAATCAGAGTTATAGGTGCATACATCAAGGGAAAGAATATATTTCTTAGTTTTGTTTTTTTGTTAGAAAGAACTCTCTTTAGAGGGCTTGCGGAGTGATGGGAAGAGGAAATGTTGTAATGCTCTGCGCAAACTTTAAAAGGACATAAAAAAGCTTATTCACAATATTAAAAAATCTTGATGAGAGATTAAAAATAAAAGAGAATAATTAAAGAAGTGGCTGACCCAAGACATCCTAATTCAAGTGATTAGGCATGAGAATGGACTACTTCAGAGGGGCAAGCAATTGAAATTAATATTCAAGAAAAGATTAAGTAAAATAAGAACACAGGAAAGTGTTTGGTATGATGCAACAGACGGTCTGCTAACACAAGATATCTTATTTGGCTTCATCTATTCTGTAATTTTAAAGAGTGGTTAAAACTGATGTAAACAATTTATGCAATCCTTCAACAACAATAAAACAAGAACAAAAAATAAGAAGTCTGCTTACTCTTCTTGACGCAAGTCATTAATGCTCCGATCTAGCGAGATCATATCACTTGCCACCATATTAAACCCAAACTCTTTAATGCTGGCTTGAATGGATTCTTTGTAGTCTGGTCCTAATACATATGGCTTGCCTTCCTCACCAGGGCCACCAGCAACTCCATGAGGCTCAGGTTCTTTGGGCTCAAAATTACCAAGGATTGCAGGTCGTAAAACAGGATCATGGTATGTAAATGTCTGAGGCTTAAATGTGAGATATTGCCTCTGCATGATGTTCTGCTGATTGTTATCACCAACATGATGTTCTAGTTCATTTTTGGCCTTATTTTTTCTTCGAATAGATTCTAAGTCCACTTCCATGCCTTCAACATGAGGCCAGGGTACAACAGGTTTGAATTTCTCATTTCCTGGAGCTAGTCCATGGTTTCCTTTGTCTGGCACGGGATTCTTAGCTTCTTTGTCCTCCTATATGTATATTAAAAAAAAACAAAAACACACACACAGCAGGAAACCATTACAAACTATGATAAATATAGAACTCAGTTTTTTAATCCTAAACCTTATATGCTGATACTCAGTACTAAAGTAGTAATTAAACAGTAATAGCAAGCAAGTATTGTTTACAGATTGGACTCTAGGTTCTACTGTCAACCGCCACATGCTTGGAGAGAGAGTCACTGGGGACTTCTAACAGGACTAGTACTCCTAATTCTCTTAGGAACTTCCACAAATCCCACTTACTCTCTCTGGCTGAATTTCTCCCATTTATAAAATGGTTTGGTAAAGAACACGGAGTTATTTAATAATGCCTTAAAATTCTATAGCACCTTTTAAAAGGGTCTCAATGTTTACACTAGATATGAAGAGCAGGATTTTCAAGAGCGTTCAGCATTGACCTAACTCAATGAATTCAATGTTAGTACAATTAGGGTAATGTTGAGTGCATCTGAAAATCCCACAAAGGCCATCAATTTAGGACCTATTGTTAAGATTTCTTCAAATTGTGAAGAAAACAGGAATAACAGTAAAGTTTAATTTTTCCTAGAACACTGATGAAAGCATTTAAACCAAGGTGACATCTGGCAAACAAAGTAGAAATTTTGATCAAGAGTCTGTTGCACCAGGGTATTTTAACGCTTGTAGAAATTATGAATGAACCAAATTGCTAAAAAAAAAAAATAGCTATTACACTTCTACATCCACACTTTCATCTATAACTGTT
This sequence comes from Chrysemys picta bellii, assembly GCF_011386835.1. Classification (NCBI taxonomy): domain Eukaryota; kingdom Metazoa; phylum Chordata; order Testudines; family Emydidae; genus Chrysemys; species Chrysemys picta. The sequence goes on along the minus strand of NC_088795.1, from coordinate 73,864,888 downwards.
ACTTTTTAGGAAATCTTGCAAGGCCAAGACAACAGGGAAGTAGCTCAGCATGTGTTGGGGCACATTTTGCAAGGAGGCAATAAGCTGCCATGGAAGAAGAAAAAGCAAAACACAAAACACACTGGAGGAGACTGGTGAAAAGAATAAGAGCTACCATAAATATGTGCTTCAATTATCTTTCATTTTCTGATATAGCTGTAAAACTAATCTGAAAAGTTTTCAAAATAAATCACTTCAAAAATGTATAGTGTGTACCTCCTAAAAATGAAACCTACATCTATCTCTGAGTTGTGAAGAATATTTATTAAGGTTATAACAACCAACAAAAAATGCACTTTTATGTAGAAATCCATTATTAAATTGAGTCTTCCTGACTAGTGATTTAAATCAAATCCACCCTGATTACAACTAGTTTGAATTTTCCTAAATCTATACAGTATAGTTTTGTTAAATTGTAAAATTAATTTAGTGATACACATATTGCTAAAATGAACCTCCAGGTGTCCGTGGAGTATGGGTGACTGAATGGGATACAAGTATGGCACAGTACCAATGGAAAAAACACGAGACAGAGTGTGTACGAGTGGACAATTTGGGGTTATTTAAAAAGGAATTGTTTTACAGAGATATTCACAAGCAAGTACACAGATTTTAGGTGGAATGCATCAGGTATCTGATGTACAATTCTACATAAGAAAATGCAAAGGTACATTGTGTGAAATTATACCACAACAATATAGTGCAATATTGTTACATTGTAAACTAAAAGGTCAACTAGTAGTTTGTATAGCATTTGTACAGTTGGCTATACAAATATTTTGGCCATAATACAATAAAATACTGAAGTATGTGCTTAACATATATGCTTAAGTCACATTGACTTTGAGACTTAAGCACATGCTTACATGTTTTCATGAATCAGGGCCTTAATGCAGAGTTCTATTTGGTTAGTAGATAGGTGTTATTTATTGTACATTCTGAATAAGTAAGAAAAAGCTACCTTTCTAGATATAGTACAGAGTAAATTCAGGTCAAAGTGGTAGTGGTGTGTTTATTGTGTTTTAGAATGAGTTCACAGGCTGAAGCACAGCAATCTTCAAATCAGTTCTGGTTTATCATCAGAGCTCTTTCATATCTTGTATTTCATTTAGTCGTATTGTAATAATTGGTGGGTTCTTTTGTGAGAAAGTGTTGTAATGCATTTCCTTGATGCATTTTCTAATATTCTAAATATTTTTTGTACCTTTGGGGAGTACTATCTAGAATATAAATAGGCATGATTTAAATCCAAGTTTATGTTTAAAGTTTTCTCTAAGGATTTATGTATGCATGACAAAAATATATACAATGTAAGTAGACTCAGAAGAGGTATGGAGCGAGTGCGATTTAAGAGAGACTGGCTGTAAAGTAGCAAGCACTCTACTGGAATTATTTATGGTTGTTCATATAAAAAGAGGGAATGTTATCTAATGTGCATGCCACAGTCCAACCCAAATCAAGCAGTTATAGACCTGCCTTGATGCAACAGTTATGTAAGATTCCAAAACAGCAAAACACATGTTAACTGAGTGACTACTTTTGGTTGTCACCTCAATAATACCACCTTAGTTAGGAATCTTCAGAGTTCAATTAATCTGATCAACGAATCTGGCTTGCCTCAACCAAAGAGAAATGTACTGTCAAAGTCACTTGAACCTTTTTTAAAATGTTCATACCAAACTTGGAAGGCACAGCTGTGAGAAAGCATCTCTCTATTTTTGAGTTATGAGTCTCTCTTCTCTTCCACTTCAAAGGAGAGAAAATTGGAGGGAAAAGCCTGAGAAGAAAGGGAGGAGAGGCTACATTGTTAGCTCCCCTTCTGCAGCACCCTCTCTTCCTATTCCACAGAACTGAAAAGAGGGCAGGTAAAAATCAGAACAGTCTCTGTGAATGGTAAAAACAATTGTTAGTGCTGCATTAGAACTCCATATCTGACAGCCACTCAGATGAAGAGTAGCACAGAGTTGTGGTCAAAGGAAAGCACAGCCAAAATGTGAAGTCACAGAACTCAGCTCTTCAAATGCATGCCCCAAGAGGTGTAGGGTTGGGGGCGTGGATTCCCTGCTAATCCTCTGGCTCCACGTGAATGCAAGCCCCTCACTTCTCTGTTGTTGTTTTCCTGATCCCCTTAAAGGGAATATGAATCAAGATTTCAGCTAGTTGAAACTGAGAAGTTTTTTGTTTGTTTTTTTTACTTAGTTTTTCTCCTTCACATTTTTTTCCCACAAAAGGGGACTGTTTGGCTCAAAATTAGCAAAAACGACAGCCCAATGTCTTAACTGTAAATGAGACCTGAGATGCAACACAGAGCTGCTGGTGTTCAACAGTAAACTGTGCGATCTACAAGTGGCTTTACTCACTACTAGAAGACTCTTTTACAAGCACTTTTATAAATCATCCATGGTAAAAAAAAAACATGGCATGACTTTCATAAGGCTGAAAATTTAGCCAATTGGCTAAATGTGGCTTTATGTGATGGCTGCAAATAAAGATATCAAAAATAGAAATCCTAACTAAGAAACAGAGTATGTAAGTCAGTCTGAGAATACAGACTACCTAGAGACTTCTGAAATAATGTCCGAAGTATTAATTTAATCTTAAACAAAACCAGAATCCTTTTATTTAAAAGAGAGGAAAGGTTTATGATATTTAAAAGAAACCAAGGTTAATTGTTTATTTGTACCTTCACTAAGGCCGTAGAGGATGACTCCCGTGGCTGGACTAATTCCCCACAAGAGCTATTCCCAAAGGTAGTGAGGCGGTGTGGTTCCCTGCCGCCCCGGAGAGAGACAAGCCCCGGCTAGCTTCTCTACACAAGTATACAACCTCACAATGTATAAAAACAGATTCAGCTTTAACACACTGGAATTTATCTCAAATTGGTTAAGAGAAAATTACTAAGAGGAATATCTAGCAGCTATTCAGTTATTGGGGTTTTTTTGGTGAAAACTTTGGAGGCACCTCTACTTTTTGTAGCTTAGTACCTGTGGAACCTATTTCTGATTTAGAGAGTTGTGAGCAAGAGTTTAACAAAAATAGGGTTACCATATTTTAGTTTTAAAAAAGGAGGACACTCCACGGGGCCGCACCCCAACTCTGCCCCAGCCCTGCCCCAACTCTGCCTCCTTCCCCGAACGCTCCGCCCCCTGCTCCTCCCCCTCCCCTGCTTCCCGCGAATCAAATGTTCGCGGGAAGCCTGAAACAGGGAGGCAGCAGGTAAGCTGGGGCTGGGTGCGGCACGGCCCAGTCCGGCCCCCCTGGCCGAGCGGCTCTCTCCAGCGGCCGGCCTGCCCAGGCCAAGAGGCTCTGGCTCCGGCGTCTCCCGCCCGGCTCGGCTCGGGCCCTGGGGCGCCGGCCCGCGGCAGAGCACCGCCGGCCTGGCCCCCAGCCCCAGCACCGCCGGTCCTGGCCCGGCTCTGGCCCCGCACCGCCGGGCCCTCCCTCCCTATTTTCCTGGACATGTCCGGCTTTTTGGGATTTCCTCCCGGACGGGGATTTGAGGCCCAAAAAGCCGGACATGTCCGGGAAAATCTGGACGAATGGTAACCCTAAACAAAAAGTACTCTCTTTGTCAGCCCCTAATCCCTTAATTCTTGGCTCTGGCTTCGCCAGCCCATAGTGCGAAAGAACAATACACATGCTGCTTGATCTCAGTCTGTATATAGAATAGGACACATGGAAAGGTTTTACAGTATAACTAAGCATGCGCCAAGCAAACAGTAGGTCTCAAAGACCTATACACAATTCTACTACAAATTACAGTATTTAAAAACAAAAACACCCCCCCCCCCTGCTTGTTTATTACTTTAGTTTATTAGTTTTTGGGGTTCTAAAAATGTGTGTCCGTAGAGATCACCTCAGGATATCATCAGCTTGCTGAGTCAAGACACTTCACTACACACTTCAGCATGCATTTAACACATTAAAAGTTTTATTTTCCTACACTTGCCTATGCCACATACAGTCCAGATCTTAGCTCATGCAAAAAACAATAGTAACAGATTAACTTGAAGCTGGGTGGGAGGTGTCAGGGTGTAGCATTTTGACAAATCTGGGGAAATGGTCAGAGATTTACTCTGTTTCTAGTACAGATGACTGGATAAAATAAATTAACGTACTTAAATTATATATGCTAGCCTGTGGCTGTACGTACAAGGGACACTTTGTTTTAAACTTAATTTCTTAACCATGTTCCCGTTAGGATCTTGTTCTATCATCAAACATTTTAACAATTTTCTTTTTAATTAACATATTTACGTTTCATTATTCATGCAGCATGTTTTCATTTTGCATTTATGTCTGTTTGCATAGTGAAATTGCACCAGTCTGTTACTATTTAAGTTTTACTTTCTGGCTTTATTCACTAGTACAGAGCTGTAGTATGTAGATTGCAGTGGAACGTTTAACCCTGTAACTATCAAAATAAGGACTTTCCATTGTGTCTGAATATTAAAATATTAACAATTTGCTGCATAAGACTTTTTTAAATGTACATTTTGGGTCCCAGAGAGGAGACTGGTGCTGCTGGGATAAAATGAAATGAAATGATGCTTAAATAACCAAATTGATCACAGGATACAGACACACACAAATGTTGGGCCTAACTACCAGACTGACATTCAAGAAATTAGGATTTTTTGTATATTTCACTTGGCCATCAGCACGCTGCACTCTGTAGAAAGTGCAACACAAGAAAAACAGCTATGACAAGAATATGGACGACTGCTCAAGAGGAAGGCTTAAAACAGGCATAGGAGAGAACCAACATATATAACAACTCTGATATCTGGGGATAGATTTCATTGTAGACACCTATTAATTTCAGAGAAACAAAACAAAACATAAGCTCCTCAGCTAAGGTGAAAGGGGGTAACCTGTGACAATCCAAAAATAACTTGTATGACTGCAGATCACTGGATTAAATATCATCACGTGATCCAGTATAAAAGCAGAATTTAAAAGCCTCCTGAATCTTCAGAGAAACTCGGCCCTGACATCCATTAAATGCAAGCTCATAAGAGACAGTGGGATTATACAGGGTGTAAAATCAAAGCAGAATTTGGGCCTAAGACTATTTCAACTAAAGAAGAATGTTAGCACTGCAACCTATCTAGGCTTTTATATAGTTGCCCATCACCACGGTATCTGAGCAAACCCTGTCTGCATCTTTCACTCTCTTCCCATGATGTACATTGATAAAAATCTGCCAACTCTAAAAGCTAGATCTGAAACCTTTCAGAATTTCCACAGAAGACAGAATATACAAGCATTTGTATTGACTAGATTCTTCTATAGCAGGGGTAGTCAATTATTTTGTCAAGATCCCAGTTTCTTGGTCAAGGTATCAAAGTCCAGACTCCAGAGAAGAAAAAAATAATAATGATAAGTAAATAAAAAGATTTCTTGGTCCATTCAAAAGCATCTGGTGGTCTGGATATGGCCTGCGGTCCGCCTATTGACTAACTCAGTTCTATAGTAAATCTTAGAATTTGTGAAGCCTCATAACTATAGTTTTAAAAAATGTATACATAATTGCAATTTTATTCTAATCTTGCCTGATGCTCCACTGTGGTTTTCATTAGGTAGAATTTAAGTTAAAGTTTACATGCCTATCAAAAACACAAAGAATGCCAAGTCACTGTGCTAACTTGGTTACTTTGTGATGTGTGAAGCACAAGAAGTTAAACAATCCTTACAAAGAACTTTCTCGTGCTTACCCAAGTGAGAAACCTTAGCATAAGAACCACTCAGCAACTATTTGTGAAACAAAAATGTTTTCACATAGAATGTTTCAATTATATCTTTGCTGGAGAAAGTGCTTCAGAAACACCCACAAAGATAGTCATCTTAGACATGGCAATTAAAAATCTTAAATATTAATCATATTAATTTCTTCGCAACAATTTATACAGTTGGAGATGAATGAGATTCCTGTTGTAAAAATACAGCATACGATTCAAAAAAAACAAACCCACTAAATTTAAAGGATACATTACTTGTGTACATCCTTGTGGAACCAAGAAAAATAGCTCTACATATAGAGAAATGTGAGTACCTTTTGTTCCTTCTAAAATATTTGTAACATGCCCCACATCCACACACACACACACACACAAGTGTTCCAGATGGCTTACAATTGTACAGTTTCAGAAGGCAGAATGGATCCAGCCTCAGTCTCGTTCTACAGATACGTTTGTAACTGCCAAACTGCAAATTGGCCTCCTATTACTATCTCAAAGTAAGGTAGCTTAATTAGTCTATTACAGGGGTAGGCAACCTATGGCAAGCGTGCCAAAGGCGGCACGCGAGCTGATTTTCAGTGGCACTCACACTGCCTGGGTCCTGGCCACCGGTCGGGGGGCTCTGCATTTTAATTTAATTTTAAATGAAGCTTCTTAAACATTTTAAAAACCTTATTTACTTTACATACAACAATAGTTTAGTTATATATTATAGAAAGAGATTTTCTAAAAACGTTAAAATGTATTACTGGTACACAAAACCTTAAATTAGAGTGAATAAATGAAGACTTGGTACACCACTTCTGAAAGGTTGCTAACCTCTGGTCTATTACTTTCTACACTCAACTGGGATCACTTGGTCAGAAGCTACTTCCACATACAAACAGTACTACATTCACCATAGACAACGGTGAGTCATTTCCAAACTTTTAAAAAACTGATCTGCAACAACTTGTTAACTGAATTCTCCCCTCTCACATTGAACAAAGAAAATCTTATGAATGTCCCTCCAGTTGGGCAGAGACAGACGTTCAAGCTCCAATCATATTATAGGGTGAGGCAGACACCCAAAAAGAGTGGGTGGACTATATAAATATACTGGTGTATAACTGGATGTCCAAGCTGGTAGCTGAAGTTCTCCATAGTACAATGCATTGATGAGGACAAACTTATACGCTTAAGGGAGCTTTCAAAAATAAATCAAACAAAAACAACCCTCTCCCCCGCAGAAGATCCAGGTCTGGGTAGGAAGCCTACCATTTCCACAGTGTGCTAGACAAAATACTCAAGTATTTTCCCTCTGCCCGCGGGACCGTCCTACCTGGCCCCTGAGCTCCCGCCCGGGGAGCCTAGTCCCCAGTTAGGGGCAGGGGGTCAAGGGAAGGGGAGGTCAGGGGAAAAGGAGCAGAGGGCAGTTGGATGGGGTCAGGGCAGTCAGGGGACAGGGAGCAGAGGGGTTGGATAGGGGGCGGGGGTCCCAGGAATGGGGGGGGGTCAGGGGATAAGGAGCAGGGAGGTTTGGATGGGTTGGGGGTTCTGAGGGGGGCAGGAAGTGGGAGGGGGCGGATACGGGGCAGGGGCCAGGCTGTTTGGGGAGGCACAGCCTTCCCTACCTGGCCCTCCATACAGTTGCACAACCCCGATGTGGCCTTTGGGCCAAAAAGTTTGCCCATCCCTGTACTCGAGAGTCTGGCTAGCTGATCATCTAAAAGTACACCACAAACAGCTGAAAGGACCGGGGTGCAGGACCCTAACCCAAAGATGCCAGGATTATAGTTCCGTTTGCAAGGACGTAGAAGTAGGGTGACCAGACAGCAAAAGTGAAAAATCAGGATGGGGGGGCGGGGGGGGGGGGGGGGGGGAAGAGGGTAATAGGAGCCTATATAAGAAAAAGACCCAAAAATCAATACTGTCCCTATAAAATTGGGACATCTGGTCACCCTATGTAGGAGCCAAAGACAGCTGGAGACTGAGCAATGGAGATGGCAGACCTTTGAGGCACGTAAGCAGCTTTTTAACGAAAAATTTCCAGCTGGGGCTGATTTGGTAGATTCAGGCAAGTGAGATTTCTGGGTTCCTAGAGCTGCTGTCATTATAGTTCGTTATTGGGAAAATATTTTGTGACAGGTTGGATCACAGAAACCCCCCTGGGAGCTGCCACCCCGATGTGCAAAGACTACCCCTGCCTCTGTTTTCCCTGCCAGCTCAGGACTCCAGCACCCTGTCTTGCTGAGCCAGACACTCCCGTCTGGCTCCAGACACAGACCCAGGGTCTGAATCACTTGTCCCAAAGCTGCAAGTTTACCCGAAAACAGCTCACAGTAGTGCGCTTGTCTTTAGCACTCAGATGCCCAACTCCCAATGGGGTCTAAACCCAAATAAATCCGTTTTACCCTGTATAAAGCTTATGCAGGGCAAACTCATAAATTGTTCGCCCTCTATAACACTGATAGAGAGATATGCACAGTTGTTTGCTTCCCCAGGTATTAATACATACTCTGGGTAAATTACTAAATAAAAAGTGATTTTATTAAATACAGACAGTAGGATTTAAGTGGTTCAAAGTAGTAACAGACAGAACAAAGTAAGTCACCAAGCAAAATAAAATAAAATGCGCAAATCTATGCCTAATCAAACTGAATACAGATAATTTCCTCACCAGTTCCAGTGTACTCCCTTTTACAGGCTAATCTCCTTTTAGCCTGGGTCCAGCAATCACTCACACCCCCTGCAGTTACTGTCCTTTGTTTCAGTCTCCTTCAAGTATCCTGGGGGGGGTGGAGAGGCTCCTTCTTTAGCCAGCTGAAGACAAAATGGAAGGGTCTCCCACAGGTTTAAGTAGACTCTCTCTTGTGGGTGGAGACCTCCCTCCTCTGCAAAGCCCAGCTCCAAGATGGAGTTTTGGAGTCACCTGGGCAAGTCACATGCCCCTGCATGACTCAGTCTTTGCATTGTCCACATGGCATCTTGCATGTCTCCAGGAAGACTTCTCATGTGGATTGGAGCATTCCAAGATGCATTGTTCCCTAAGTGTCTCCTGATCAGGTACTTAACCTGGCAAATTCCTTCCTAAAGAAGCTGACCAAATGCCTCACAAAGCTTACTTAGAAATCAGGCAAGCATACAGCCCATATTCTTAAGCTCGAGTAGAAAATGATACAGATGTACAAATAGGATGAATAGATATAGTAGATCACAACCCTTACGGAGATATGTTACATGGCACAGGCAGCACAAAACATATTCCAGTTATGTCATACATACATTTATAAGCCCCCCCTCCCCATAAATAAAGCCTTATGGGGTACACTGTCACATATTTATCTTCATTTAAGAATGGAAGTGTTGACCTCTCTCCCTGCTCTGCCAGTACCTGCCCTCTGCCACTCTGCATGCACCCTACCTCTGTAGTACGAAAAGCAGTAGTGGTTCAACAATCCATCCAGTTGAGTTCCCCCATGATTCCCTTTGATACACATGCTCACTTTGGCTTCAGAGGCCCTATTCCGAGTCAAGGCTAAAGTGCCCTGCTCAGTGTTCACAGCAGTTGTCTATGTCATCCCATGTAATAAGAAGCATAATAGCCTACTAGCAAAGGAAAATAAATTCAAGAGGTCACAAAAAATAAAAATATTCTACAAAAGATTATTGGTACTGTGCATACAATCTACATCACATTTTTATCTGTTGCACATCCATCAGCCTGCAGTATACAAAAAGCAGGCTTATGCAATAGACTTGAAGAAGAGCTCTGTGTAAGCTCAGAAGCTCATCTCTCTCACCAAAAGAAGTTGGTCCAATAAGAGATATTACCTCACCCACCTTGTCTAATATGCTGGGACCAATACGGCTACAACACTGTACAGTACAATCTAATTTTCTATTTAAGACAAAGAAAAACAGGTAGAATCATTCCGGCTTTCTATGCAACACATTTCAAACAACAGTATGCAAGCTGAGTTATATATCTGCAAACACATCTGTCACACAATAAGCACAAATTTGGAAAGTAACTGGAGTGAAAATACCACAGGCAGCATAGTAGAATGACTTATTTCTAGCAGAGATTTTACATCACTACATTGAGCTACAATGCCTGAAAAATACTCACATAGGTTTGGATGCTGGCTATTAAATGGGGAAGGGGTTTGTGGTTTTTTAATTGAAATTCGATCTATTTCTCTCAACTCTCACAGTAACTAACAATGTCTGTCTAATGCATGACCTGGTTCTGGATAACTACACAGGAAAATAAATTTGTAGCATTGCTACCCACCTTGCCTTTAACTCGCTCAAATACTTTGTTTCATTCCCTGATGGGATTCTATTTTCTCCAGTGTAGGGTGGTTTGTAATCAGTTTTGTCACTATATTGGCAATAGCTACCATATAGATTTTTCCTCCTCTCCCACCCATGTCCTGTGTGCATCTCTTCTTCCCCCAGCTTATCATGTAAGTAACAGTCACACTACTTCTTGGTTTTCAGGTATACGTAAGTCCTATTTATAACAATGTGCCAAGTAACCTTGCTCAGTGCACACCTAATCAATGCTCAAACAAAAGGGATCCCAAAGTTGCCAGTGCTGGTAGAGCTAAACCAGTATTGGAAACAATAGCAAACTTCTATTCCATTTTTAAAAGTTGATCAGGGCGGAAGGCATTCTCCCTAAAACAGAGCTGGCAAACTATGGCCCGAGGGCTGCATCCGGCCCTCCAGATGTTTTAATCCAGTCCTTGAGCTCCCGCTAGGGAGCAGAGTCTGGGGCTTGCCCCGCTCTGTGTGGCTCCCAGAATTAGCAGTATGTCCTCCCTCCAGCTCCTATGCGTAGGGGCAGTCAGGGGCCCCTCCCCAAAGCGCTGCCCACGCAGCTCCCATTGGCCAGGAACCGCAGCCAATAGGAGCTACGGGGCAGCGCCTGTGGACAGGGCAGTGCACAGAGCCGCCTGGCCGCGCCTCCACGTAGGAGCCGGGGGGGGGGGGGGGGGCATGCCGCTGCTTCTGGGAGCTGCTTGAGGTAAGCACTGCCCAGACCCTGCACCCCTCCCACCTGCCAAACCCCTCAGTCCCAGCTCAGAGCACCCTCCTGCACTCCCAACCCCTCATCCACAGTCCCACCTCAGAGCCTGCACCCCAGCCGGAGCCCTCCTCCCTCCCCACATCCCAACCCCCTGCCCTAGTCTGGAGCCCCCTCCCGTACCCTGAACTCCTCATTTCTGGCCCCACCACAGAGCCTGCACCCCCAGCCAGAGCCCTCACTCCCTCCCACACCCCAACCCTCAATTTCGTGAGCATTCATGGCCCACCATACAATTTCCATACCCAGATGTGGCCCTCGGAGCAAAAAGTTTGCCCACCCCTACCTTAGATCCACTGAGAAACAAGTAGCTTCTTTTGAAAGTGGTCATACCCCATGATCCCCTATTTTACTATAAAGCAAGTGATTTTTCCTACACAAAGTTGGAGAAGACAGAAGTTGTTTACTGGGCTATGAAAAGATCCATACACTTAACAAGACAGGTACTTATCTTCACCTTTCCCCCACCCGTTCACCTGTACTTTGTTTTTTTTTTTAAACTGAAAAATTTGGGCAGAATGTTTGTCTTCCTGCATGATTGTACAGCACTAAAAACAAATTGTGGACAATACTATTAATTACTAAAACATGCAAAAATAGAAAGAGGCATGTTGGAATAGATTTGAGAGAATAAAATATTATGGAGGACTGCATCACTCCATAATTTAGGACTTCAGGTTATGTTTTGCACTCAAAGCAGGGATCAACTTCTTTTTATATATGAAGAATATAGTGAATCCTCCCCAAACCTTAAGCATGTATTCTGAATACATTTTTTGAGGACTTACAAGCTTTAATTTTAAAGATAACCAACATTTAAGTAGAACTAAAATAACAAAATATACTTAGGTTGAGCCAAAACCATGACGCTATGTTATTTCAGGTCTTGGGATACTTTACTCAACCCCATGTGCTAGAGTTTGGAAGATGCCACCCTTTGTAGTCCACATGGTCAAACATGCCGCTGGAGCTGCCTTCCACGCTCAGAGGGAGAAATAAGCCATTATGGAGAGAGTACTTAACCATCCAGTCCAATTACCAGCAAAGCAAGAGACTTAAATGTCCTATCATCATGCCTCCTCATTTGTCTCCCCCCCGACTCCCAAGACAGCATCTAGATTAATCTGCATCCTAAGCCCTGGCCTACCGTATAGAGTTAGGTTCATGGAAGACCGCTTACATCAACCTAACTATGTAAATGTCTACACTAAAATTTCACTCCTGTCAATGTAAATCACCTGATACACCAACTTAATAACGCCACCTCCACAAGAGGCATAGAATCAATGTCGATGTAGTTATGTCGACGCAGCGTCAGTGTAGACACTGCATTCCTTACATTGACAGTTGCTGCCTTTCAGAAGCTGTCCCACAATGCCCCACACAGAGTTCAATCGGTGCAAGCACTCCTGGTGCGAACGCACACCACCAATGCAAGGAGCAAAGTGCAGATACGAACAAATGATGTAATTACTGTGGCAGCTGTATGTAGATGGAAGTTAGGGTTACCATACGTCCGGATTTTCCCAGACATGTCCGGCTTTTTGGGCCTCAAATCCCCGTCCGGGAGGAAATCCCAAAAAGCTGGACATGTCCGGGAAAATAGGGAGGGAGGGACCGGCGGTGCTTGGCCGGAAGCCAGAGCCGCTGGGGCCAGCGGTGCGGTGCGGGACTGGGGCCGGTGGTGCAGGGCCGGAGCCCGGGCCCGGCGGTGCTCGGCCGGGGGCAGCGGTGTGCTCAGCCGGGGCCCGGAGCCAGCGGTGCGGGGCCCGGAGCTGGCGGTGTTCGGCCTGGGGGTTGGGCTGGGACCGGCGGTGCGGGGCCGGGGTGCAGGGCCCAGTGCTGGTTGGCGGTGCGCTCGGCCGGGGCCGGAGCCAGAGCCGGCGGTGCAGGGCCCAGTGCTGGTTGGCGGTGCGCTCGGCCGGGGCCGGAGCCAGAGCCGGCGGTGCAGGGCCCAGAGCCAGCGGTGTCTGGCCTGGGGGCGGCGGTGCGCTTGGCCGGGGCCAGAGCCGGCGGTGCGGGGCCAGGGGCCGGCTGTTTTCGGCTGGGGGCTGGGTCGGGGCCGGCCAGGGGTGCTGGGCCGGGGCCGGGCCGGGCGTGCTCGGCCGGGGGCGGCGGTGCGCTCAGCCGGGGCCTGGTGCCCGGAGCCAGTGGTGCAGGGCCCGGAGCTGGCGGTGTTCTGCTGGGGATCGGGCTGGGGCCGGCGGTGCGGAGCCGGGGTGCTCAGCCGGGGCCGGAGCCGGCAGTGCGGGGCCCGGGGCCGGCTGTGTTCGGCTGGGGGCCGGGCTGGGGCCGGCAGTGCGGAGCCGGGGTGCTCAGCCGGGGCCGGAGCCGGCAGTGCGGGGCCCGGGGCCGGCTGTGTTCGGCTGGGGGCCGGGCTGGGGCCGGCCAGGGGGGCTGGGGCCGGGGGCCGGGCGGTGCTCGGTGGGGGCTGGGCCAGGGCCGGGGTTGGGGCCCGGTGGTGCGGGGCCCGAGCCAAGCCGGGCAGGAGACGCCGGGGTCAGAGCCGCGCCTCCTCACGCCCCCCCACGCCCCAGCTTGCCTGCTGCTTCAGGCTTCCCGCAAATCAAATGTTCGCGGGAAGCAGGGGAGGGGGTGGGGCAGGGGGCGAAGCGTCCAGGGGAGGGGGCGGAGTTGGGGTGGGGCTGGGGCCCGTGGAGTGTCCTCTTTTTGGACACTTAACCTAACTTACATAGGGTTACCATATTTTGACTTAATTTTGTAGTGTAGACATGCCATCAGTTTCTTTGTAAGTAGCTGTGTTATGTTTCAACTGCACACAACCCTTCATTGGAAGCCATCCCTAACAATTAATTGATAACCATAAGTTTAAAGTGACTCATGCCTAATATCAGCTAACTACCACCTGTTCAAAATGTTAATCCTTGAAAATACCGTACTGGTGATAAAATACTGCTAATAGAGTTCTGAATGAAGTTGCTATGCCTAAATCAGGAACAACTAATTTTGAATGTCACAGTCAACTCAAAAAAGAAGAACAGGAGTACTTGTGGCACCTTAGAGACTAACAAATTTATTAGAGCATAAGCTTTCGTGGACTACAGCCCACTTCTTCGGATGCATATAGAATGGAACATATATTGAGGAGATATATATACACACATACAGAGAGCATAAACAGGTGGGAGTTGTCTTACCAACTCTGAGAGGCCAATTAATTAAGAGAAAAAAAACTTTTGAAGTGATAATCAAGCTAGCCCAGTACAGACAGTTAAGAAGTGTGAGAATACTTACAAGGGGAGATAGATTCAATGTTTGTAATGGCTCAGCCATTCCCAGTCCTTATTCAAACCGGAGTTGATTGTGTCTAGTTTGCATATCAATTCTAGCTCAGCAGTCTCTCGTTGGAGTCTGTTTTTGAAGTTCTTCTGTTGTAATATAGCCACCCACAGGTCTGTCACTGAATGACCAGACGGGTTAAAGTGTTCTCCCACTGGTTTTTGAGTATTTTGATTCCTGATGTCAGATTTGTGTCCATTAATTCTTTTGCGTAGAGACTGTCCGGTTTGGCCAATGTACATGGCAGAGGGGCATTGCTGGCACATGATGGCATATATCACATTGGTAGATGTGCAGGTGAACGAGCCCCTGATGGTATGGCTGATGTGATTAGGTCCTATGATGATGTCACTTGAATAAATATGTGGACAGAGTTGGCATCGGGGTTTGTTACAAGGATAGGTTCCTGGGTTAGTGGTTTTGTTCAGTGATGTATGGTTGCTGGTGAGTATTTGCTTTAGGTTGGGGGATTGTCTGTAAGCGAGGACAGGTCTGTCTCCCAAGATCTGTGAGAGTAAAGGATCATCTTTCAGGATAGGTTGTAGATCTCTGATGATGCGCTGGAGAGGTTTTAGTTGGGGGCTGAAGGTGACAGCTAGTGGTGTTCTGTTATTTTCTTTGTTGGGCCTGTCTTGTAGGAGGTGACTTCTGGGTACTCGTCTGGCTCTGTCAATCTGTTTTTTCACTTCAGCAGGTGGGTATTGTAGTTTTAAGAATGCTTGATAGAGATCTTGTAGGTGCTTGTCTCTATCCGAGGGATTGGAGCAAATGCGGTTATATCTTAGAGCTTGGCTGTAGACAATGAATCGTGTGGTGTGTCCTGGATGGAAGCTGGAGGCATGTAGATAAGTGTAGCAGTCAGTAGGTTTCCGGTATAGGGTGGTATTTATGTGACCATCGCTTATTAGCACAGTAGTGTCCAGGAAATGGACCGCTTGTATGGATTGATCTAGGCTGAGGTTGATGGTGGGATGGAAATTATTGAAATCATGGTGAAATTCCTCAAGGGCTTCTTTTCCATGGGTCCAGATGATGATGATGTCATCAATGTAGCGCAAGTAGAGTAGGGGCGTTAGAACAACGCTTCCTTAGCTCTTGTCCCCTAAGTCAGCCATAAAAATGTTGGCATATTGTGGGGCCATGCGGGTACCCATAGCAGTGCCGCTGACTTGAAGGTATATATTGTCCCCAAATGTGAAATAGTTGTGGGTGAGGACAAAATCACAAAGTTCAGCCACCAGGTTAGCTGTGACATTATCAAGGATACTGTTCCTGATAGCCTGTAGTCCATCTTTGTGTGGAATATTGGTGTAGAGGGCTTCTACGTCCATAGTGGCCAGGATGGTGTTTTCTGGAAGATCACCGATGGATTGTAGTTTCCTCAGGAAGTCAGTGGTGTCTCGAAGATAGCTGGGAGTGCTGGTAGCGTAGGGTCTGAGGAGAGAGTCTACATAACCAGACAAGCCTGATGTTAGGGTGCCAATGCCTGAGATGATGGGGCGTCCAGGATATCCAGGTTTATGGAGCTTGGGTAGCAAATAGAATACCCCTGGTCGGGGTTCTAGGCATGTGTCTGTACAGATTTGTTCCTGTGCTTTGTCAGGGAGTTTTTTTAGCAGATGGTGTAGTTTCTTTAGGTAATCCTCAGTGGGATCAGAGGATAATGGCCTGTAGAATGTGGTGTTAGAGAGCTGTCTAGCAGCCTCCTGGTCATATTCCAATTTATTCATGACGACAGCACCTCCTTTGTCAGCCTTTTTGATTATGATGTCAGGGTTGTTTCTGAGGCTGTAGATGGCATTGTGTTCTGCATGGCTGAGGTTATGTGGCAAGTGATGTTGCTTTTCCACAATTTCAGCCTTTGCACGTCGATGGAAGCAATCTATGTAGAAATCCAGTCTGTTGTTTCGACCGTCCGGAGGAGTCCACGCAGAATCCTTTTTTTTGTAGTGCTGGTAGGGAGGATTCTGTGGGTTAGTATGCTGTTCAGAGGTATGTTGGAAATATTCTTTGAGTCGGAGACATCGAAAGTAGGATTCTAGGTCACCGCAGAACTGTATCATATTCATGGGTCTGGAGGGACAAAAGGAGAGGCCCCGAGATAGGACAGACTCTTCTGCTGGGCTAAGAGTATAGCTGGAAAGAACTCAGAAATCTCTTTTCTACATTTTTGTGCCATGAGACAAGTTGAATGGCATGTTTAAATCAGATTAGTACAACGTAAGAGCCAGGGCTGAGTGTAATTTAAGAGGAAGGCAACATCAATCTACCCAGGTATCGCTATGATTTTCCTCCTACCCCCTTCACAACAGCATTTGACTGAATGTTACAGTCCCATAATAGCATGGTTTTAAATGCCTTCACTCAGGAAAAATAATGAAATTTGCCATGGGGGTGGGGGGGGGGAAGAGAAGAATGTAAGACCATCACAGTTGTACCACTTTAACTAAATTATACTAATATAGTTAAGCAGTATAAACACTCATCCACCATCTGGGGTGGATGCCGTTATATTGATATCAAAGTGCTAATACCAGCATAGCTTATTCCTGTATGGGAAGGAGAATAAGTTATACTGATATAAAGCACCTTATTACTGATATAACTGCAGTCCTGTTACCAGGGATTGTACTGGTATAACTGTTTCAGTAGATAAAATAGAATCATACCCCCAGCTGAAATAAGTATGCCAGTATAACTTTCCAATGTGGATCAGACTGAAGAGCTAGAGAAAAGCTGCAAACCTGTTAACTCACAAGATTTACTGTCCTGTCATAAGCCAACAAACAGGACTGAAACATGTAAACATGTTCTACTAGGAAATAAATCCTTGTCCATCTTCACAGTCTGGTAAATGAACATCTGAAAAGAATAATAATTTAGGGACTTTGAAGACTCCATATCAAGATTTATTAAAATGTGGAAGATGACAACTAAATAAATATTCTATGATAGGTAAGCTTGCATTCTTTTAAAATTAAAAAAAATTTAAAAAAAGTGAGCTTACAGAATTTTTAGTAAAAGGCGAAAGATTTATACGATCTGAAGAGAAACCAGAGTATATTTACAACTGAAACTGTTAAAAAAAGATTTCAAGCACTGACATATTACAATAAAGATTTTTGTTTTGTTGGTGCTTTTCTTTCCCCTCCTACTTTGCAGGACCTCCCCCCCCCAACCCCCCTCCCCCAGATACCCTTGAAAAAAGAAGCCGTTGCATTCACACCCAGGCTTGTCACTTACAGCGCTGACCCCTCCTCCCCCCACCCGAGCAATGCAAGTTTCAGTGCTATAAAGTGGCAGTGTACTTTACACTGCCACAAGGCAACAAAACAATAAAGCCCTCAAAAAAGGGCCTCAGATAAATAACGGTATTCAGAAGTTTGCATGCAAGGCTCCAAATTGAGAATTGTTTTCCCCCTGCTTCTGAACTATGACTTTTCAGCTTTATAGAACTACTAAAAATAATATTTGAATATGCAAATGTCTTGAAGAGAATTTCATAACAAAAGTGCCTTCGGTTTAGAAGTGCTTTAAATAATCAGGAAGATATGATGTCAAGTTATGATGAACTAACAACTCAAACTGGAGGCAGAGGTATTTATTTATCTGGATCGCAACTATCACAGAGGTATCAGGAACTGTCCAATTAAATATCCCGGACAAAAGTGATTTACAAAAACTATGTGGATGAAATGAAGGTGGGGGTGGTCATATTTGACATACAGGAAAACAGACTGAGTCCAGACAACAATAGAAAATCAGAACACAGGGATCTATATACCATACAGTGAAACATCAACACTGTTATGAGCCAATAACTTTTCAGCACTGTACTTCTACTGAAACATAGTAGGCTCCTCATCAGCCTAATACGATTTAATAGTGTCTTTTTTTCTCCTCAAACACAAATCCCACAACTTTACTCTGAAATTTATTGTTGTATTTGTAAGAAAGGTCATTTTAAAAACAGTATTTAATATGTACAACAAGAGTTTTTTCTATGAATACAGAAGCAATAAGCATTAAGTTTATGAATGACAGAGACCAAGGCATGTATATTTGTAGAATGAGGGGCCTCCATATACAAAATCTCATTTATTCCACATGGAACATGACACATCATGGCCTCCTCCTAGACCTCCAGGAAAGGTGCTGCTTTCCACCCACCATCACATGCTGAGCCCAGATTTCCACCTGATTCACACTACCTCCCCAGGGTATCCTCTGAGTCTATTACTGAGAAACTGACAGAACAGCAACTATCCATGCAAGGTGAGGATTCCTACTTCCACAAAGAAAGGGATCCCCTTCCAGACAAATCTCTGAGATCTGTAGTTACAGCCTCTCTTCCCAAAATACACTGTTAAGAGGGGATGGTGGCAGGAAAGCTCTAGTTCCCCTCACAGGTAGGTTTGTTTGTTTTTACACTCACACTATAAACTGAAGGCAGATGCTATTCTGTTTCACACAGGCAGAACTGCAAAGGCTTGTCTGCAGGTTGCTGTGTCAAACCTAGGTTAGATCTGTAATGACCTGCAGTGGTTACTGTCTGATAGCTGCTTAATACACAAAACGGCCTATGCAAAGTGAGTCAGCCTATGGACAGAGATCAAGATCACCAAAACAATTTGCAACTTTTTTGGCAGTCTCAGCAGAGGCCACTGGCTCAATGGGTATGGAGTCAAAACTATCCTCTTGGCTCCTGGAAGCAGCTCTCCAAATTAGAGTTGAGACAAACTGCAAGACAGAGAAGCTTGCACTGCTATTGGCCATGATTAAGGCTCCGTGTTGGTCATGGAGGTCACGGATTCCGTGACTTTCCGTGACTTCTTCAGAGGCCAGTGCGCTTGGCCTAGGGGCCGCTTGAGCAGCTCAGGCAGTCCCTGGGCCAGGCGTACCAGCTGCTGATGGGGCAGTCTCAGGACCCCGTCCCACAGCAGCAGGAGTTTTTTGGGAGGGGGTTCAGGGGTGGAGATTTGGGTGTGGGGCAGTGCTTACCTGGGGGGGGGACTCCCCAGAAGGGCGACAGCAACTCCCCTCCCTCAGCTTCTAGCTCCACGTGCTGCCTCCGCCTGCAGGCACCACCCCCGCAGCTCCCAGCCAATGGGAGCTGCAGAACCGGGGCTTGGGATAGAGGCAGCATGTGGAGCTAGGGTCGCTGCTTCCCAGGAGCAGGGTAGAGAGCCTACCCTAGCCCCACCAAGCCCGTCCCCCCCCCCCCCCCCCCAGCACCTATGGTGCCCCCTGGGCTGCCCTCCCACCAGCACCCGTGGCGCCCCCAGGCCACCGTCCCGAGCTGCCTCCCCTCCACCCCAAGATTTAGTTAGGGGTATATAGTAGAATTCATAGACAGGTCATGGGCCGTGAATTTTTGTTTACCTGTCCATGACTTTTACTAAAAATACCCATGGATAAAGCTATGTTTTAGCCACGATGTGCTGATTATGTGGCTACCTAGATGACTTCAGTCTCTAGGACTGCCAATCCACAATCTTTTACTAGCACCAGAAGAATTCAGAAAAAGTGGCTTGGCTTTTGTAGTTTTGCACATCTTTCCGGACATTATTTAAAATATACTTTGGGACATTTTATGAAATATTGACTAAGTACTGCTGGAAAACAGCGAAGTACTTTCCTAAGTACTATCTAAATTTCACAATACTTGTCATTTCAAATAGAGATTCATGGTTGACCAGAAGTAAAATTTTCAAGAGGGTTTAACAGAGAGAGACTCCTAAGTCATATTTTCAAAAAGGGCTTAGGCATTTAAGCTCTCTTGAAAACGTTACCCACACTCCTCCAAGTCTTTTATAATGAAATATATAACTTGGTTCTTCATAGGTTTGAACGTTGAACATCTGGTGATATGGTCTGACCTAGATACCTACAGATCAGTCATCCAGAAACCCAACTTTCTGCAAATAAGGTCTGCTTTTAACCAGCACTAGCAATTCAACAAAGAAAATAGAGCAAAAGGATACTATAAAACTGAAAATAAAGTTGGATAGTGTGTGAACAGGACTACTGTCAAAACATATTCCCATCAGGCATTTAGTATATGGTGATCTATCTAACTTAATCAGGTCTTTAACGGTATTCTAGCACTTTCACATATTACAACACCTACCTCTAATACTTGTATGTAGAGAGGTAAGTTCTAATGCATCAAGATAGAAATATATTGCAAAGCAAAGCGTTAACAAAGCCAGCCAAAAATAAAGCAGTTCATGAGATGAAATGAAGTTCATTCACAGAAAGCTGAAAAGGAGAAAAAAAATGAATGTTTAAAAAGGAATTGAAGTGTTATGGTTATGACAGAACATTTAAAATCAAGCAACTGGAAGGTCCAGGCTGAAAGTCTTTGATTATTCCCCTAGAAAACTGAAAGCATGAGATCAGCTCTCCTTCTTTCAGTCCAAGATATTTCTAATTCACAATAATATGGCCTCCATCATCAATACATTGCCACTGGTACCTTCTCATTACATTGCTTTTTCGACAATCTGCCCTCTTTGCACCCTTTCACACCACCATTTGATCTGGTCTTGCATCTGTGCTCCTCACAATACCACAATCCGTAATCCGTTCCTTTGCTTCTGGGACCTTTCACAATACAGTAGTTTGTTGATCGCTGACCCAGTCTTACTATAACCTCTTTCCACCCTGAAACAAAACTTCCATCCTGTCTCACTGAAGGAAATACCTTCTTGAGTAAAAGATTTTCAGCATAGCACCACTAAGAAGGTCCAACCTGGGATTTGTTTTTGCCATAGCATTTCAACTGCCCTGCTCCATAGAGTTAGTGACCTTTCTGCAGAGTAAATCATCTTCTTCACTTCAGGAGTACTATACAAATGTGTGTATAAGTTGTTAGAATGAGACCTTAAAAACAAAACTCATGTCTATTCATATGGACAGATTCTTCAGGACTTCAAGACTAAGGGTTTACCCCTCTGTCATTCATTAAAGTTTCTCTGATTCCCCAATTTTGTAGGAAACTGGTTGCTCTCTTCTACTCCAGAAGTGGCTGTATTTTAGTAGTGCGGCATGAATACATATATTATATAAAGCTCTTTGGAACACAAAGTGCTTTATTTTACATCTTATCAAGACCAAACCTTGTATCAGGGCCTTGTGTGGACTAGGGAAGGAATGCATGTAAATTTGAAAATTGAGAAACCAGCATTATCCTCTTTAAGACTTATTCTACAGAATATTAATGTTTGAAATAGATGTTAGATTTTGGAGGTGTAAGGGTCAAAAACAGACAGATGTTTTTGCTTGAGTGGTAGGGAGCCATATAAGGAACTACAAATCAGACAGAATTTATATTGTGTGTTTTTTGTTCACTTTCAATTACAACACGAGATCCTAATATCCACCTACATCTCTCTGAGAAAAACCTCATGAAGTTTTCAAGATGAAATGGAACACTCCTATCTGCCAATATAATCTTTTTAATTGCGTGATAAGCTGGTGCAGCTGCGCTGGCCCTCCAGACTTGGAAATCAGTTATGCTGATAAAAGTAAATGGAGGACACTGGAGGAATAGGGATGAAGTTCCACAATCATCTGAAATATATGAAACTACTTAAAACCATACATCTGTACCCCAGCTATAAGAAATTAGAGCAAGGAACTAGTAGCTAGAACAGGGGTCGGCAACGTTCAGCACATGGCTCGCCAGGGTAAGCACCCTGGTGGGCCGGGCCAGTTTTATTTACCTGCTGACACGGCAGGTTCGGCCGATCGCGGCCCCCACTGGCCGCAGTTCGCCGTCCTGGGCCAATGGGGGCGGCGAGAAGCCGCGGCCAGCACATCCCTCGCCCGCGCCGCTTCTCGGGCTATCCCCTTCACTATGAAGCCAGACTGTTCATAAGTCATGGAAAACAAGAACCATAAGAGTCCCGAACTGGTGGTTGGTCATTTTTATTTCATATTTTAAGAAAGGCTTGTCGTCGACTGCTCCTGGCTACGAGCGGTAATATTATGTTCCATAATCGAAGTTGTTAATTTTTGGTTATTATTTATTATGTTTAAAATATATGGTTCCAAAGTTGAAAAATAAGTAATGAAGTAAAATTGTTTGCATCATTCTAAGCATCTAAGC
This sequence comes from Chrysemys picta bellii, assembly GCF_011386835.1. Taxonomy (NCBI): domain Eukaryota; kingdom Metazoa; phylum Chordata; order Testudines; family Emydidae; genus Chrysemys; species Chrysemys picta. The sequence goes on along the minus strand of NC_088795.1, from coordinate 73,842,621 downwards.
AGATTAAAATTTTTAATCAGTTTTCTCAGAAATGGTTAATTATACAAAATAAATTAAGAGTACTGTTTTAATGCATGTTTTAGCATTAAATCATATTCCAGGGTCGTATCTGTTAAATAGTTGAAGATTTAAAAAAAATATGAAATAAAATTGGCCCAGTCCCCCCAGTTCACGACGCCTGTAGTTTAAATAATTTTATTTGAATGATGTTGTATGATAGAACGTTGGAAATAAACTTTAAACGGGAAAGCGGATTCAAATTGCAAACAGTCCTTTTAATAATGAGCACATTTTCGGAAATATGTTTTTCCTTCATCAGCCTGAATAGATTACACAAGATAGAGCAAATATCTTGTATAATCTATTCAGGCTCATGAAGGAAAAACATATTTCCGAAAATGTGCTCACTTTACTAAAAGGACTGTGCTTGCAATTTGAATCTGCTTTCCCGTTAAATTTTATTTTTAACCTTGTAACATGTAGCCTCGTTACTTTCCAACAATTAATGTTGTAGAACAGCGATAGCACGTACTAACACTATGGCACATACCAAATTTCATTGATATATCTATATTAAAGCGTTTTTGAGATATTAATTAAAAATTTGGAAAATATTTCAAATATTTTTACTGCAAAATTTCATAAGAAAAACTTGCAGTTTAATATACATAATATAATTTTTATTTATAAAATAAGTCTTACTTCATTAAAACTGCAAGAAGCATGTTAAAATATTAAAATATACTTTAATAATTTTGTGTAAAAAGAAAATGCAATCATTTTTGTCCAGAAAATCCAAAATAAATTTGAAGTACCTTAAGTGGTTAAGAGATCACAAGCAGGTACATTATAAAAAAAAGGTTTCAGAGTAGCAGCCGTGTTAGTCTGTATCCGCAAAAAGAAGAACAGGAGGACTTGTGGCACCTTAGAGACTAACAAATTTATTAGAGCATAAGCTTTCGTGGACTACAGCCCACTTCTTCGGATGCATATATAAAAAAAAAGTAGTACTTTTGTTCACTGCTCTTCGAAGATCATAACAAACATTTGGATGCAGTAGCAGCACAAGAAGATTTGGCCATGGCTTCAACAAAATAATCAAATCTGCCTCCCATGATTTATAGCTGATTTACGGAAAAGGATCTCAATGATGTCTTTACTTTTGGATTTGAGAAACATTTTTGGGAAAAGCAAAGAAGAAATCAGCAACGTGCAAGGTGGAAAAGGAAGTGAATGGTGAGCTCAAACCATGTAGCTTCAAGACAAGCGAAGCAATTGCCATGAAAAGTTTCATCCTTTGGCTGCATGTAAAACGTAACCATCCTGAAAACTACGTGGTTCTGGTTACAAAAAAGGACCAGGAAGATGAGGCAAAACAGAAAGCTTATGTGGCTAAATGATGTTCATCTGGCTCTTTGAAAACTCCTGGAGAAAAGATTTTTTGCAGAGTTTCATCTAACAAGAAACCCAAAATTGAACAAACAAAACTTGACTCATATTTGAAGTCCTCAAAGGTTACAGTCACCATGGATGCCAATACTTTCCGTGAAGGGCTGATGGAAATCGTTTGCTTGAGTTCAACACCACTCACTGCCTTCAGGCTAAAGAGCCAAGGATTCCAAAAAATTGCAGGTGAAATGGGTTGGCAGCTTGGCGTTTCGACGGGGCATGATGTGGTTCGTCATTTAGTTGTCAGCACAGCTGAGTCTGGTCGCGAAGAGCTCAAGAAAGCTTTGGAGCAAAAATTGTGCTACGTGAAAATGGATGTGGCAACCCGTGGAAACAGAAATTTCCTTGCAATCAATGCTCAGTACTACAAAGAAGGAAAAGATAAAGCTGTAGTAAAAACCTTGGACATAATTGACACTGACGTGCATCACAATTCTTCGTACGTGAAAAGTCAGTAAAAGCTATTTTAGAAAAATTTGGAATAAGTGAAATGCAAGTGCTGAGCATCTGCGTTGACAATGCAGCAAGCATGACGTGTGCCGTCAAAAATTTCAGCAAGGACAATGAAACCATTTCTACCTCCGAGAACAGCGAAGTGAACAGAACTGAAGCTATTTTGCCTGATGAAGGAACTAAAGGAATGGATGAAATCTAACTCAACATGGATGCTGCTGTGCAATGGGTTAATGACCCTAGCCTCATTCGTCTCATGAAGCCATGTTGGAAGTCCCAAAAGTCCAACTGATGAGGTGTGGTATTCACACTCTTCCGTTGGCAATCTGGGATGGACTGAACAAAGAACATGCAAAGAAATTTCTGGCAAAAATTCAACAAGTCGTCAAACTACGAACCCCAAGTATTCGAAGTGTTCTGCTTGATCTACATGGGGTAACTCAATCATTGGATACTGTGACTCGCTGGGGTTCAACATTTGCGATGATTGATCGGCTTCTCGTTTTTCAATCTTACTGTGAACAAGTGGCTGCTGCTAGAACATGAGAACTCAAGTTAACAAAAGCTGAATGGGACGAAGTGAAGAACCTGCAAGACCTCTTGGCAAAGCCAAACCAAACAACTGTGAATCTTCAAGCTGTCGATGTAACCCCGGGAGTTTTAATGAAGGGATGAAGAAAACTGTCAAAATTCTTGCAACAAAATGGTGGACAAATTGCAGAATGAATTCTATCCTCCATGCAGAAATGCAAAGAGAAGCTTTTTGACAATATTCATGTCCTTGCTGGAGTTTATGTTGACCCACGGTATCAGATTCTTCTTACCTCAAAGGAAATACCAAAGGCAAAAGGAAAGGCTCCTTGATGTTGCTCGACGACTTGAAAAACAAAATCTATTGCTACATTTGACCTCGGCGAAAGAGGTTGAAGAAAACGAAACAACAAAAGGAGTCAACAATTGAATTTGCAGTTTCGGAAAGTTCACATCCTTCAGAAATAGCAGACTGTTCTCAAACTTCCGTCTCCACTCTGAACTTGTTCAAGCGGCCATCCCTGAGATGTCTTCAACCATCACAGGGAAATGGAGATAATTCAAGCATCAATTCTTCAGAAGATGACGACTTTGAAAAAGAACTGGATAAACAAGAAAGACGCCAGCGAGTTTCTGCGATTCATAATTGTAATGAAGCATTATTCGAGAGAAACTTTCGGGAAGATTGTGAGGCGATGGAGTCTACTGGTAGGCTAAAAGTTAAGTCTGTTTTTGAGGCCATTCACAGCTACCCACACCACATTCAGGCTGCCTGTAGAATTGCTTTGAGCATGCCAACAACTCAAGCTAGTGTAGAGTGACTGTTTTTGGCTTTAAAGTTAATTTTAAATGATTTGGGCAGGCTATGAAAGACGACTTGATTGCTGCAATAATTTTTTACAGAATGAATTGAAGGATTCTAGTTTGTATCATTATTGATGACATTTAAATGGTTTTAAAAGTCTGAATAAAAATAATGTTTTTCAAAATTACAGTATGCACTTTTTTATTTGGTTAAAAATTAATTTGAGTCGGAGCACGGAGCAGCATCGGAGCGGAGCTGGAGCAGTCACTATTGGTGCCGGAGCAGAGCTGGAACGGAGCAATTCAAAAATCTGATTGCTCCAAATCCCTAGTAAAAATTTTATATACCTGTATTAGATTGTGTCCCTCTCTCCCCATCCTTCATTTGTCACTTGCCATCTTGTACTGCAAGCTCTTCAGGGCAGAGATGGTCTCTTCACATGTTTTTGTACAGGGCTGGCCACACACACACACACACACACACACACACACACACACACGCCAATGAAATCAGTATCCAGGAAGTTTTTAACCAAAGCTTTTTGTCTCAGATCTATCAAAGTTTGTTTATTATTTTGTAGGTAAAAACTGTTTTCTAACATACAAAAAGACAGGACCACACACTTGGGGCTGTGTAAATTAGCTTAGTCGGGCAGCCCTGTCACGAGAAGATGCAAGGTTCTTTAAAAGCTTGTCTTGATCACAACGTGATATTAAAAATAAAAAATATACAAACTTTATTTTTAAACTAAATGAGGCATTAGATACCCAGACAAATCAATAATTTCCCAATGTGTTGCCTGATCACACAGCTCAGACTTAGGCAAGCCTGCCAAAAAAATCAATGGGAATTTGCCTGAGTCAGGATTACAAAATCAAGCCCTACGAAGGAGAGCAAAGCAGGTAGCAGAGAACAGTGAATTAAAGATTTAAAAAATAAAAATAAAAATCACGTACACACAGAGCAAACTAACCTGTTACTTCACTTTGTGCTTTCCTCCATGGCTGAAGGTAATCTCTGTGTGTTCCTCCTAATCATTTATGGAAGCGGATTCATTGAAGGTATACAATGGTAGGACCAATGTTTTAGCTACCTTAAACTAAGATTTCAATAAGACCTAAACCAAGTAAGAAACCAGGTGGCTCAACACACAAGAGCACCCTCTCATCTCTGGAGACTATTATAGATTATTTTCTCTTAGGTCAAAAATAAAGCAAATAAATGTTCTTAACCTGATGCCACATGAAGCTCCGCTAAAAGAAGCTTGTGGCTGGAATGTTAGGGGTGTCAGAAATAAGTAATACCAGAAGATCTGTGTGGGGAAGCTTACACAGTGTTAACTTGCTCTCCCATAGTTCAACCCATTACTTTATTCTTGAAAGGAGAGAGTAAAGAGAAATTTACAAGATGTAATGTTTCTGTTTACAGCTTACAAACAAGCACTAAACAGAGGGATGCAGTTCGGCTTCTAATACATGCACAGGAGCATAACATTAGGTAAAAAGCTGAGGAAAAATTGGGGACTCTACACATGACAGCTCCTTTAAATTAAACAAACTATCATTTACCATACCTTGCATTTATTCAGAATCATTTAAAACAAAATTAGCTAATGCACAACCTTCCATGTCTTAAGAGCTTTTAAAATAAGCAACATTGTTTATCTGCTTCTGCAATAAATATTCTGATGTCGTGTGGTGAGAAGAACGACAAGCAAAAACAAAAAGATAAGGGACACAAATCTAAATTATTTTCAGTCATAATATTTTGTTTTAGAAACAATCTTTTCTTTGCTTTAGTAGTTTTCAGCATTATAGTTTGACAACATGACATAGTTGGATAGTCACAGATCGCAAAAGAAGTTTGGTTTTGAAAAGAAGGCTGGACAAACATCCAGGATTTGAAAAAATCCAATTGACCTACTTGTTACTGACAAGAGAGGTTTTCCCTACTAAACAAAGCGGTCCAAAACTTAATTTCCAAAGAAGTTGATTTTTTTTAAATGAAAGTTTCTTGACTTTATAGTTTACAGAAAGATTTCTAAATGTGACTATAATGCTGCAGTGATTTAAACTATCTTCCCAAGATGGCAGACACAGGTTCACTGGGACAGTGAAACTGACAAAAATCATGTTAATTTCATGATACTGCAGGATGAACTATGAGAAACTATCCCCGGTGCAGCATCTGGCTGAGCTAAGAACATAAGATGGCCATACTGAGTCAGATCAAAAGATCCATCTAGCCCAGTATCCTGTCTTCCGACAGTGGCCAATGCCAGGTGCCCCAGAGGGAATGAACAGAACAGGTAATCATCAAGTGATCCATCCCCCGTCCCCCATTCTCAGCTCTGGCAAACAGAGGCTGATAAAGTTTGCGGATGACACGAAGCTGGGAGGCGTTGCCAATTCGGAGGAGGATAGGGATATTCTGCAGGGAGACTTGAATGAGCTTGTGAATTGGAGTATCAGAAATAGGATGAAATTTAATAGTGAGAAGTGTAAGGTGATGCATTTAGGGATGACGAACAACAATTTTAGTTACAAGCTGGGGACGCATCGGTTAGAAGTAACGGAGGAGGAGAAGGACCTAGGGGTCCTTGTAGACCACAGGATAACTATGAGTCGACAATGTGACGTGGCGGTGAAAAAAGCCAATGCGGTCTTGGGATACATTAGGCAAGGTATATCTAGTAGGGATAAGGAGGTGCTACTTCCGTTGTATAAGGCGCTGGTGAGACCTCATTTGGAGTACTGTGTGCAGTTCTGGTCTCCCATGTTTAAAAAAGATGAACTCAAACTGGAACGGGTACAGAGGAGGGCCACTAGGATGATCAGAGGAATGGAAAACCTGTCGTATGAAAGGAGACTAGAGGAGCTCGGGTTGTTTAGTCTGACAAAACGAAGGCTGAGCGGGGATATGATTGCTCTCTTTAAATATATCAGAGGGATAAATACAAGGGAGGGAGAGGAATTATTCCAGCTTAGTACTAATGTGGACACGAGAACGAATGGATATAAACTGGCCGTGGGGAAGTTTAGGTTTGAAATTAGATGAAGGTTTCTGACCGTCAGAGGGGTGAAATATTGGAACGGCCTTCCGAGGGAAACGGTGGGGGCGAAGGACCTGTCTGGTTTTAAGATTAAGTTAGATAAGTTTATGGAGGGAATGGTTTAATGGAAAAACATGATTTTAGCCAAAGGAATACCGTGCCATGGCAGGTAAATAGTATAATGGCTAACAAGGGTCAGGCTGGAGACTCTTGCCTACATGCTCGGGGTTTTACTAATCGCCATATTTGGGGTCGGGAAGGAATTTTCCTCCAGGGTAGATTGGCAGAGGCCCTGGAGGTTTTTCGCCTTCCTCCGCAGCATGGGGCAGGGATCGCTAGCAGGAGGGTTCTCTGCCAATTGAAGTCACTAAGCCACAGGATTTGGGGACTTCGACAGCAGAGTCAAGGGAAGGGGTAGGGACGGCTTTGTGGCCTGCAGCATGCAGGGGGTCAGACCAGATGATCATAATGGTCCCTTCTGACCTTAAAGTCTATGAGTCTATGACACCATCCCTGCCCATCCTGGCTAATAACCATTGATGGACCTATCCTCCATGAACTTCTCTAGTTCTTTTTTGAACCCTGTTATAGTCTTGGCCTTCGCAACATCCTCTGGCAAGAGTTCCACAGGTTGGCTGTGCGCTGTGTGAAGAAATACTTCCTTTTGTTTGTTTTAAACCCACTGCCTATTAATTTCATTTGGTGACCCCTAGTTCTTGTGTTATGAGAAGGACTAAATAACACTTCCTTATTTACTTTCTCTACACCAGTCATGATTTTATAGTCCTCTAGCATATCCTCCCTTAGTCATCGCTTTTCCAAGCTGAAAAGTCCCAGTCTTATTAATCTCTTCTCATATGAAAGCTGTTCCATACCCCTAATCATTTTTGTTGCCCTTTTCTGAACCTTTTTCAATTCCAATATTTCTTTTTTGAGCTAGAGCAACCATATTTGCACGTAGTATTCAAATGTGGTTGTACCATGGATTTATATAGAGGCAATATGATATTTTCTGTCTTATTATCTATCCCTTTAATGATTCCCAACATTCTGTTTGCTTTTTTGACTGCTGCTTATTGAATGGATGTTTTCAGAAAACTATCCCCAATGACTCCAAGATCTCTTTCTTGAGAGGTAACAGCCAATTTAGACCCCATTATTTTATATGTATAGTTGGGATTATGTTTTCCCATGTGCATTACTTTGCATTTATTGATGCATTTATTTGCATCAACATTGAATTTCATCTGCCATTTTGTTAGTTACCCAGACACCCAGTTTTGAGAGATCCTTTTGTAGCTCTTTGTAGTCTACCTGCTACTTAACTATTTTGAGCAATTTTGTATCATCTGCAAAATGTTGCCACCTCACTGTTTACCCCGTTTTCCAGATCATTTATGAATATATTGAAAAGGACGGGGTCCAGTTCAGACCCCAGGGGACACCACTATTTATGTCTCTCCATTCTGAAAACTGACCATTTATTCCTACTCTTTGTTTACTATCTTTTGACCAATTACCAATACATGAGAGGACCTTCCCTCTTATCCCATGACAGCTTACTTTGCTTAAGAGCCTTTGGTGAGGGACCTTGTCAAAGGCTTTCTGAAAATCTAAGTACATTATATCCACTGGATCCCCCTCAAAGAATTCTAGTAGATTGGTGAGGCATGATTTCCCTTTACAAAAACCATGTTGACTCTTCCCCAACAAATTACATTCCCTTCTGACCTTAAAGTCTATGAGTCTATGACACCATCCCTGCCCATCCTGGCTAATAATTGTCATGAGTCTGACAATTTTGTTCTTCAGTATCAGGAAAACTAGTTGAAACGATACTAAAGTCAGGCTTACTGGCCTGTATTTGCTGGGATCACCTCTGGAGCCCTTTTTAAAAATTGGCATCACATTGGCTATCCTCCAGTCATTTGGTACAGAAGCTGATTTAAATGATAGGTTGCAGACTACAGTTAGTAGTTCTGCAATTTCACATTTGAGTTACTTCAGAACTCTTGGGTGAATACCATCTGATCCTGGTGACTTATTACTGTTTAGTTTATCAATTTGTTCCAAAACCACCTTTAATGACACCTCAATCTGGGACTGTTCCTCAGATTTGTCACCTAAAAGGAACGGCTCAGGTTTGGGAATCTCCCTCACATCTTCAGCCGTGAAGACCGATGCAAAGAATTTATTTAGTTTTTCTGCAATAGCCTTATCATCCTTGAGTGCTCCTTTAGCATCTCAATCATCCAGTGGCCCCACTGGTTGTTTAGCAGGCTTCCTGCTTCTGATGTACTTTAAAAAAAAATTGCTATTACTTTTTGAGACTTTGGCTCGCTGTTCTTCAAAGGGATGCTATGATCATCAGCTAAAGCAATGGAATTGTGGTCTCTACATATGCAACTTAATGACAATATTGATGTAAAAATTCACCTTTCACATTTCATGAGCTTCTCTCTCATCCACATCAGACATTTATGAACACTCAACATATGCATCTCAAGTGTGTAGAGCAGGTCAGAGATAAGTTTGAGAAATGTGTAAGGTGAATTTTTACATCAATATTGTCAATAGCTTGAATCTACAAACTGTAAAGGTTATGAAATGTTTACTTAAGTTACCTTTGTTGGTGCAAAGGCATATTTAGACCTGACAGAAGCCTAGTATGGATTTTAAGAATCTGTTCTGATAATACCTAATGGCATAAGTAAAACTGTGTAAGAAATTGCAGAGTAATCATGTTTGTAAGAACAAGAAAAGATAAACTAACTAAAAAAAGCTAAGAAAGACCAGTTTGAACTAACTCTAAACCTGTACTGACGGTGAAGGAGAGTTAACATGGAAATGAGAGACTAAAACATACATATAAGAAAAAATAGCAAAAAAATATAAATAAATTTATGTAATAAAGAATGGTTGAAGGTGCATTGTCTGGTGCTGGAGGCAACTGTGATGAGATTGTCCTGATAAGCTTCTGAGATCACTACTTGCTGAATGTTTTGACTTAATAAATATTTGTTAGACCCATCTGCTGAGTAAGTGAATCTCAATCCAACAACCTTCACTTATTTTCACACTCCATAATGCTCTGTGTTTTGGAGTAAGTATAGTAGAAAGGATATCAATCAATCACTTGAGTAATATTAATTAAAAATTAATGAAGTTTTTGTGGGGGAATTTCCTACACAGAGTTATTTTTTAAATAAAGAATAAAGGAGAAGCCAGTCTCTCTTGCTATAGACCTTAAAGCTTATTGTTTGTAAACGGAAAGTAGCTTGCTACAAATTTTAGCACTTAATGGTTTAGTTGCTTATATTTTTAAGAACACAAGCATTTCAGCAATCCAACAACAAGTCAGTTTGCTAAAAGTTTGTAGTTCTAGAACCAATCTCATCCTAGAATTCTTATTGCTTATTCTTAACTCTGCAAGATCCCTTGGCTCCAGAGTTCTCAAGTCTGCAGGTCAGAGAGAAGACAATGTTTTAAGTACATCATTGAATACTTTTTCTACACATAACACCATGACTTTGAAGTCCAATAATTTAGGACCTGCAGGAAGGGAATAAAGTGTTGTATGCCCCATTGTGAAACTGAGAATCATCCCCTTATAATGGTACAAAAACTGTTTCTATCTTTGCAGAATAAGAAGATATTGGTTATTTAAAATCAATCATTGGTCCAGGCCTCAATCTGGCCTTTCCTGATTGAGAGACCAATATACTTTTCAGAGAGGATATTCCACATTTAGGACAAACAGGAAACATTTTGCAGCAGAATGATTAAAAAGCAACAGCTGTTTGAACCTGCTCAGAGGTTTGGAATGTTAGAATAGTCCTGGGGGAGATGGATTAAGGGACAGAGAGTAGGTGAAGCAGTCAAAGGTGCATGGTAAATGCAATTCATCACAAGGCTATCATCACCACATATGTAGCATGTTACACACACACACACACACACACACACACACACACACCCCTTGAAGAATTTAATTTTGAGGTCTTATCTGAAGATTTTAAACTACAATATAAAGTGTAGCAGGACATATTTCAAGAGTGAAAAAGGCTGAAAACAGCATCTCCTTTCTCCCCGAAGAAAATTGTAACTCAATCACCATCTTTCTTATCCTTTCATCAACAGGATTAATAAAAAAAAATATTCTTCATTACATCGTCTTCCCAGCAGCTTTTAAAGGTTTTTATTATTCCCGGTAGTTTTTCCATACTCAATTTACATATTAAAGTAAAATAAGATTTCTGATGTTTTTAGTTCAGTATATAGAGACCCTATTTTTGTTTCTCTCACACTCAAATATTGTTAAGCATCACAAACCCACAAAAGCCAGGATTCAGTTTTATTTCTCCATTTTCTGTTATGCCATGTGTTACAGTCTGAGCTGAAATGTCACTTCACTGATAAGGGTCATCTGGAATACCTAGTAAAACAGGTTAAGACAAGCAGAGAGTTCCTTCCAGAACACTGATTTTTCAATATGAAAAGCCAAAATGTTCAGTTCCTTAAAAGAATGTTGCCTCCATATTGTTCTAAAATATATTCTTTAACGTTTCATAATAAGAATTAGTTCCTGTCTTACCCAAAAAACCCTTCCTACTATGTTTCAAGGTAACAAGGTTTTTTTAAAAAAAATCCAGTATTATTTTATATTGAATAAATCAGACAAGTTCTTGCTAAATAATAGCAATTTTCATTGGACAAGAGTTACAAAGGGCTTAAAAACACACATTAAATATGGATTCTTTTTAAAAGGAAATTGCTATCAGCTTACACTTCACTTTCTTTAAAAGGTTTTGAGCCCTTTTGAATATAAAGAAAATCTTCCAAATATAAGCAGAGTTTAAACTGGTGCACTGTTTCTTCCAAAATCTTTAGACAACTCCAGTACTTCTGCTGTTGCTTATGGCTTTTCCAAGCAGTAGTGATAACTACCACTATTTATATACCCGTGGGCAGCAGTGAAACCACCAAGCTGTCAGGCTAGTTTGACTCTGCTGCAGCTTGGAAAGCCAGACACAATACCACAGAAGCTATTGACTAGAATGGATAACTCAAAAAGAGGCTGTGAGAGAGGTAAATTAAGTGGAGACAATCCTGACCATCCATGCAGCAACCAAAAGGCTCTGTATTGAGAGGAACAAAGAAAGTTCTTCCTTCATTTCAGCAGCCAGAGGGTGTGCGAACACATGGAAGGGAAGAGTCTTCAAAATGGTATGATTCCTTCCAGCTGACAGGGATAGGGTTACCATACGTCCGGATTTTCCCGGAGATGTCCGGCTTTTTGGGCTCCAAATCCCCATCCGGGGGGAAATCCCCAAAAGCCGGACATGTCCGGGAAAATCGGGACATGCGGGGCCGGCGGTGCTGGGCCAGGGGCCGGCGGTGCCGAAGCGGGGGCCGGCGGTCGGCGGGGCCGAGCTGGGGAGCGGCAGTGCTGGGCGGGCCGGGGTGCTCGGCCGGGGGCCGGCACCCCAGGGCCCGAGCTGACCCAGGCTGGAGACGCCGGGGGGGCCAGACTGGGCTGCGCCTCCTCCCCCCACCCCCTCCTTACCTGCTTCAGGCTTCCCGCAAATCAAATGTTCGCAGGAAACAGGGGAGGGGGCGGAGTTGGGGCGGGGCCCCGTGGAGTGTCCTCCTTTTGGACACTCAAAATATGGTAACCCTAGACAGGGAACCAAAAAGGGACCAGAGATAACCATCTGGCAGAAATCTCAGCACCCTTCTCTTGCTCAGCAGTTGGAGGCATCAACCTGTTTCCAGGGAGACTCATATAAGCCCAGGAAAAATTAGAACTCTTTTCTAGAACAATAATTTTACTTAGGACTTAGCAAAATCAGGTCTAATATATGCAATCAGTATTCAAGAGACCATCCTGCATTTGCTGAATCCCAAGTAAGAAAGAGCCAGCATGGAAAACAACATTATCCATTCCACATATGAGACTGTTTGAATTTACCTGAATAGGGAGAGCACACCTTTATGCTACCCCCACCCGCCATGGCTGTACTGTTATAAAAATATCACAGGATGCGGGAACATTATTCCTATTGCTTAGCTAAGGAAAGCTACAACAAACTGATAAATCCTGACCTACAAGATTTTGAATTAATAAGCACTGGCTTAACCTCTGCTTGGAGTTTATTCAAATCTTTATCATGAGTTTAAAATCCTCTACTAAATCTACATTAGAAAGAGGATTGAGGGAGGAGTGGGGAGAAGAGAAACAAACCAGTAGACCAAATAGGTTGCAAGGACCTGAAGAAGCTCTTTGCTTTTATTTGATGACCATGCTGGTAACAGCTGGAGATATTTAAGAGTAGGTTAGATAAATGTCTATCAGGGATGGTCTAGACAGTTGGTCCTGCCATGAGGGCAGGGGACTGGTCTCAATGACCTCTCGAGGTCCCTTCCAGTCCTAGAGTCTATGAATTTAAAATGGCTATGTGGCCAGAGGTAATACAATGAGGAGGGAGGTCACTATCCAAAATAGCTTCTAAACATAAATGCTCCGGATGCCCCAATATTTTGAAGTATTAGATATAGTTCTAAATAAAGGTAAGTGTTTACATAAGTCATCTTTAATTCACACTTTGATTATGGAAAACCAACAGAGAGGAGGCAGAGACCTTTTATGCAGTATGTTTAGATTTTTTTAAACTAAACTAATCACGCATGGCAGATGCTTGCATTCTATAATTGTGAAGGAAATCTAGTGATTAAAAATAACTTATTAGACCAGAAACTTTCCTTCAGATTGGGTGTCTTACTGTTCTATGAAAGCAAAAAAGTCTCCTTTTGTACACACTGTAGGCGGAGCTATTAATGTAGCAGTAGTGAAGGATAAACGGGCTCCTCTTGGCAGGCTTCTATAATGAAGATTTGGAGTCTGACAAAATAGGACAAAGATGCTGCCATTTTTCATTTGTAAATACTAACTCAAGTCAAGCAATTAGCGTGATGTTACAGTTTTACAGAGTTCTGCAGTGGGTCAGTCCCATAACGAGGAGGTTACATGCTGCTTGGCCATCTGGCAATGCATGGATTCTGGAACAACATCCCTCCTGGGAGGCCAATGTACAGCAGACATCACAAAGTTGACATATTTGACCCTCTGTGAGGAAGTGTGCTAACACCAAAAGTCAGAACTCTAGGATCTTTGCACAAAGTTGCATCTCATAGACTCATAGACTTTAAGGTCAGAAGGGACCATTATGATCATCTGGTCTGACCCCCTGCATGCTGCAGGCCATAAAACCGTCCCTACCCCTTCCCTGGACTCTGCTGTTGAAGTCCCCAATCCTGTTTTTAGTGACTGCAATCGGCAGAGACCCTCCTGCTAGAGATCCCTGCCCCATGCTGCAGAGGAAGGCGAAAAACCTCCAGAGGCTCAGCCAATCTGCCCTGGAGGAAAATTCCTTCCCGACCCCAAATGTGGCGATCAGTAAGACCCCGAGCATATAGGCAAGAGTCTCCAGCCCGACCCCGTTAGCCATTATACTATTTACCCACCATTGCTTGGCTTCCCTTGACTACTATGTTTTACCATTAAACCATCTGTATGAATTCAATTTTCTTCAAAATAAAGTTAGTAGCCCGGAGGTGGGCAAACTACATCCAGCCCGCGGGACTGTCCTGCCCAGCCCTTGAGCTCCTGGCCAGGGAGGCTAGCCCCCCGACCCCTCCCCGGCTGTCCCCTTCCCCGCAGCCACTGCGCTGCACGGGCAGCGCTCTGGGCAGTGGAGTGGCACGCTCCTGCTGAGCAGAGCGGCAGTGTGTCTAGCTCCGGCCAGGTGGTGCGGCTGCCAGACATGCTGCTCTGAGTGGCATGTTAAGGGGGCCAAGGGATTCATAGAATCATAGAATATCAGAGTTGGAAGGGACCTCAAGAGGTCATCTAGTCCAACCCCCGGCTCAAAGCAGGACCAATTCCCAGCTAAATCATCCCAGCCAGGGCTTTGTCAAGCTGGGCCTTAAAAACCTCCAAGGAAGGAGACTCCACCACCTCCCTAGGTAACGCATTCCAGTGTTTCACCACCCTTCTAGTGAAATAGTTTTTCCTGATATCCAACCTGGACCTCCCCCACTGCAACTTGAGACCATTGCTCCTTGTTCTGTCATCTGCCACCACTGAGAACAGCCGAGCTCCATCCTCTTTGGAACCCCCCTTCAGGTAGTTGAAGGCTGCTATCAAATCCCCCCTCATTCTTCTCTTCTGGAGACTAAACAATCCCAGTTCCCTCAGCCTCTCCTCATAAGTCATGTGCTCCAGACCCCTAATCATTTTTGTTGCCCTCCGCTGGACTCTTTCCAATTTTTCCACATCCTTCTTGTAGTGTGGGGCCCAAAACTGGACACAGTATTCCAGATGAGGCCTCACCAATGTCGAATAAAGGGGAACGATCACATCCCTCGATCTGCTGGCAATGCCCCTGGATAAGGGACAGGAGATCCAGGTGGGCAATCAGGGGACAGGGAGCAGTTGGATGGGGCGGAGGTTCGGGGACAGGAGGAGCGGAGGGGGGGGAGGGGGTTGGATAAGCGTGGGAGTCCCTGGGGGCCTGGCGGGGGCGGGGGTGTGGATAGGGGTCAGTAGACAGGGAACTGGGGTTGGATACGTGTGAGGTCCCAGGGGGCTTGTCAGGGGGCAGGGTTGTGGATAGGGGGCAGGGCAGTCAGGGGACTGGGAACAGGGGGGTTGGATAGAGGGTGGGGTCCCGGGGGGGGGGGGCAGTTGGGGCAGGGGGTGGTTGAGGTGTGGGGTGGTTAGGGGACAAGGAGCACGGGGGGTTGGATGGGCTGCGGGTTCTGAGGGGGGGCTGTCGGGGGCAGATAGGGGGCAGGATGTTTGGGGAGGCACAGCCTTCCCTACCCAGCCCTCCATACAGTTTTGCAACCCCAATGTGGCCCTCGGCCAAAATGTTTGCCCACCCCTGTAATAGCCTATTTTAAATGGCCCTCAGAATCTGGTAAAGCACCTGATGCACCATCTGTGATGAGCGCCAAATACCACAATGCTCGCTGGCCCAGACTTCCACATTTAAAAAATTATTAAGTTTTTTATTAACTGGTATTTTAAAATGTCCCATTGCCTGACCACTGAAAAGCCACTACTGCACAGAACTGTGATGTTAAACATTATAAAAGCTTTCTAAAAAATGACAGCCCAACAAACCTGGTGTAGTGACTGTACTTGAAACTTTTGACCCGAGGGCCACATCGGGGTTGCAAAACTGTATGGAGGGCCAGGTAGGACGGCTGTGCCTCCCCAAACAGCCTGGCCTCCGCCCCCTTCCTTTCCGCCCCCCTCAGAACCCCTGACCCCATCCAACCTCCACCCACTCCTTGTCCCCTAACTGCCCGCCCCGATCCCATCCCCATCCAACCCCCCCCCCGCTCCTGTCCCCTGACTGCCCCAACCCCTATCCACACCCCCGCCCCCTGACAAGCTCCACACCCCCCCCCCCCCCGGGACTCCCACGCTTATCCAACCCTCCCCACCCCATTCCCCGTCCCCTGACCAGAAACCTCCAGCCCATCTAACCGCCCCTTTCTCCAACCCCCTGGCCCTCTTACCATGCAGCTCTGGCAGCTGTGCCACCCGGCCAGAGCAAGAGTGTGCGGCCCCGCTGCCCAGAGGTGCTGCCCGGGAAGGAGCCAGAGGCTAGCCTCCCCGGCCAGGAGCTCAGGGGCCGGGCAAGACAGTCCCGTGGGCCAGATGTGGCCCGCGAGCTGTAGTTTGCCCACCTCTGCAATAGAGAGTGTGGAATAGTAGTTGTGATGTTGTGCAGTCTATATGGTTTTATAAAAACATGATAATAAGTGAATATAATGTAGCTGGAATATGCTTCATGCAAAGGTCTCTTGTAAGGTATCATTACAAAGCTTATAATCTACTGAGTGTGATCATCCTATTTGTATAAATGTACCACTCATATCTAAAACTAGAAATATGAAATATAACTCTGAGGGCCTATTTGTAATTATGCAAAGTGGGGCCATTAATGGTGGTTTGGAATCTTGATGACTCCCACTTACCTGAACCATTGTCTGCAGATGGCTGTGTTTACCTGTGAGTCTTCCTGTATATGTGTGCTGGCAAGTGGGTAATGAAGTCTTGCAGTGACATGTGATCATGTCACCTGAACTGGAATCCATCTTTAACCTGGTGCTTTTCCAGTGGAGGGGTGGGCGGGGGGGAGGTGGAAACCCAGAGGACAAAGGGTTCCCGCCTTATGCAAAAGATTTATAAAGGGGTGGAAGAGAACAAGGAGGGGAGGAGCCATCATGAAGAATCCCCTAGCTATCACCTGAGCTGGAACAAGAGCTGTACCAGGGGAAAGAATTGTGCCCAGGCCTAGAAGGTGCCCAGTCTGAGAAAACAAAACTTACTGAAGCATCTCTGAGGGTGAGATTATCTGTATTCAGTTTGATTAGACATAAAATGTGCAAATCTATTTTATTTTGCTTGCTGACTTACTTTGTTCTGTCTGTTACTACTTGGAACCACTTAAATCCTACTTTCTGTATTTAATAAAATCACTTTTTACTTAGTAATTAACTCAGAGTATGTATTAATATCTGGGGGAGCAAACAACTGTGCATATCTCTCTACCAGTGTTTAGGGTTACCATATTTTTAATTTTTAAAAAGGAGGACACTCCATGCGGCCCCAACCCTGCCCCAACCTCCGCTCCTTCCCCACCCCAGCCCCGCCCCAACTCTGCCCCCTCCCCTGAACACTCCGCCCCCTGCTCCTCCCCCTCCCCTGCTTCCCGCGAATCAAATGTTCGCGGGAAGCCTGAAACAGGGAGGCAGCAGGTCAGCTGGGCTGGGTGCGGTGCGGGCCCAGTCCGGCCCCCACTGGCCAAGCGACTCCCTCTGGCGGCCGGCCGGCCCAGGCCAAGAGGGCTCCCGCCTGGCTCGGCTAGGGCCCTGGGCGCCGGCCCCTGCCGAGCACCGCCGGGCCCTCCCTCCCTATTTTCCCGGACATGTCCGGCTTTTGGGGATTTCCCCCTGGACGGGGATTTGAGGCCCAAGAAGCCAGACATGTCCGGGAAAATCCGAACGTACGGTAACCCTACCAGTGTTATAGAGGGCGTACAATTTATGAGTTTACCCTGTATAAGCTTTATACAGGGTAAAACTGATTAATTTGGGTTTAGACCCTATTGGGAGTTGGGCATCTGAGTGCTAAAGACAAGCACACTTCTGTGAGCTGTTTTCAGGTAACCTGCAGCTTTAGGGCAAGTAATTCAGACCCTGGGTCTGTGCTGGAGCAGATGGGAGTGTCTGGCTCAGCAAGACAAGGTACTGGAGTCCTGAGCTGGCAGGGAAAATAGGAGCAGGGGTAGTCTTGGCACATCAGTTGGCAGTTCCCAGGGGGGTTTCTGTGATCCAACCTGTCACAGTAGTGTCATTTTATTTGGAAAATATCAAACAGATTTTTTTAAGTTCCTCTTTAGTCATAAGAAAATAAGAACATAAGAAAGGCCGTACCGGGTCAGACCAAAAGTCCATCTAGCCCAGTATCCTGTCTACAATGCCAGGTGCCCAGAGGGAGTGAACCTAACAGGCAATGATCAAGTGATCTCTCTCCTGCCATCCATCTCCATCCTCTGACAGACAGAGGCTAGGGACACCATTCCTTACCTGTCCTGGCTAATAGCCATTAATGGACTTAACCACCATGAATTTATCCAGTTCTCTTTTAACTCTGTTATAGTCCTAGCCTTCACATCCTTCTCAAGTAAGGAGTTCCACAAGTTGACTGTGCGCTGCGTGAAGAAGAACTTCCTTTATTGGTTTTAAACCTGCTACCTATTAATTTCATTTGATGACCCCTAGTTCTTGTATTTTGGGAATAAGTAAATAACTTTTCCTTATCCACTTTCTCCACATCACTCATGATTTTATATACCTCTATCATATCCCCCCTTAGTCTCCTCTTTTCCAAGCTGAAAAGTCCTAGCCTCTTTAATCTCTCCTCATATGGGACCCATTCCAAACCCCTAATCATTTTAGTTGCCCTTTTCTGAACCTTTTCTAGTGCCAGTATATCTTTTTTTAGATGAGACCACATCTGTATGCAGTATTCGAGATGTGGGCGTACCATCGATTTATATAAGGGCAATAATATATTCTCAGTCCTTATTCTCTATCCCCTTTTTATTGATTCCTAACATCCTGTTTGCTTTTTTGACCGCCTCTGCACACTGCGTGGACATTTTCAGAGAACTATCCACGATGATTCCAAGATCTTTTTCCCTGACTTGTTGTAGCTAAATTAGGCCCCATCATATTGTATGTATAGTTGGGGTTATTTTTTCCAATGTGCATTACTTTACATTTATTCACATTAAATTTCATTTGCCATTTTGTGGCCCAATCACTTGGTTTTGTGAGATCTTTTTGAAGTTCTTCACAGTCTGCTTTGGACTTAACTATCTTGAGCAGTTTAGTATCATCTGCAAACTTTGCCACCTCACTGTTTACCCCTTTCTCCAGATCATTTATGAATAAGTTGAATAGGATCGGTCCGAGGATTGACCCTTGGGGAACACACCCTAGTTACCCCTCTCCATTCTGAGAATTTACCATTTATTCCTACCCTTTGTTCCCTGTCTTTTAACCTCTCAATCCATGAAAGGACCTTCGCTTTTATCCCATGGCAGCTTAATTTACATAAGAGCCTTTGGTGAGGGACCTTGTCAAAGGCTTTCTGGAAATCTAAGTACACTATGTCCACTGGATCCCCCTTGTCCACATGTTTGTTGACCCCTTCAAAGAATTCTAATAGATTAGTAAGACACGATTTCCCTTTACAGAAACTATGTTGACTATTGCTCAACAGTTTATGTTTTCCTATGTGTTGGACAATTTTATTCTTAACTATTGTTTCGACTAATTTGCCCGGTACAGACGTTAGACTTACCGGTCTGTAATTGCCGGGATCACCTCTAGAGCCCTTTTTAAATATTGGCGTTACATTAGCTAACTTCCAGTCATTGGGTACAGAAGCCGATTTAAAGGACAGGTTACAAACCTTAGTTAACAGTTCCGCAACTTCACATTTGAATTCTTTCAGAACTCTTGGGTGAATGCCATCTGGTCCCGGTGACTTGTTAATGTTAATTGATAAACTTAATTCCAAAACCTCCTCTCATGACACTTCAATCTGAGACAGTTCCTCAGATTTGTCACCTACAAAAGCCAGCTCAGGTTTGGGAATCTCCCTAACATCCTCAGCCGTGAAGACTGAAGCAAAGAATCCATTTAGTTTCTCCGCAATGACTATCGTCTTTAAGTGCTCCTTTTGTATCTCGATCATCAAGGGGCCCCACTGGTTGTTTAGCAGGCTTCCTGCTTCTGATGTACTTAAAAAACATTTTGTTATTACCTTTGGAGTCACCCTGGCAAGTGTTTGAATAGGCATGAAGATTTTTTAAAACCTTTTTCAAAGGATATTTAGAGGAAAGCATACATTTAAAAAATATGTACTTTTGTCTGAAAATATTTAACCTCCTATTGTAAGGAGCAACACTAGAAATTACTGTAACTAAGATTTAAGAAAAAATGGTGCCATTTACTTTCCATGTTTGGCTGTGCTTTGGGTATAGTAAACTCACTGTGTTTTCTGTATAGTCAGTCAGTCTTTGCTTAAGATACGCAAAATTAGTGAATACTTCTGAAAATCTGGCTTTAAATGTTTCCTCTTTCCTTTTCTGAGGGGCTCTCACACAATAGGTGAAAAGTGACTAAGGCCTTGATTATAAAACAAGCTCCATGCAGGCCAAACACTGCACCTTACAGAGCCCCTATGACATCAATAAATCTGAATGCCTGCATGGAGCTCATTGTCAATTCAGGGTCCAGGGGTCTGACCTACCGCCCATCCCATTCAATGGGCAGTGGGTCAGGATCCATGTGAGTACATGGAAACAGTGAAAATGACCATAAACAAAAACACTTTCAAATTTCAACTGTACAAAACAAGTGAAAAACAGATTTTGTTCTTTAATCCCTCACTGGGAATGGTGGGTCCTCAGTGTCTCTGAAAAAACAGGCACGAGGTGTCTATGGTTGGACACCCAAAGACTGGGACACAAAAAGTCTGTGAGAAGGTTGGCCTTACATAGAAAAATGTAATTGTAAAACCACAGACTGGCAGAGGGACTCATGGGAGGTACACCATTACAAACTATTTTTAAATCATTTTAAAATTGATTCAAGTTCACAGTGGCACTTTAACATTTCCTATAAAAAGCAATAAATGCT
Organism: Chrysemys picta bellii; assembly: GCF_011386835.1. Taxonomy (NCBI): domain Eukaryota; kingdom Metazoa; phylum Chordata; order Testudines; family Emydidae; genus Chrysemys; species Chrysemys picta. The sequence goes on along the minus strand of NC_088795.1, from coordinate 73,822,042 downwards.
TATTACAAAATAATCAACAGAAACAGTTTGAGTCTTTATCCAAAAAGAGTACTGTAATAGTAACTCATAATTTTCCCAATGAGTTGCACAAAAACAGTGTTGTGATTTTCCCTTATATTCCCCCAAAACCAAACCACCACCCCAGTGAAAACCCAAAGGCATAAGCATATATATTCTTCCCACATAAAAAGGCACATATTTTCAGAATTGGAACCTTTTCATTTTGGATTACAACAGAAGCTCACTACAACTGAGCTCCTCCCCGATCTACTATGATATGTTAAGCTTGCCACTTTTCTTCCTTTTAAATTTCCCTTTAGACACAGATACCTTACTGAATATACCAGCTTTTTCACAACTAGACTGTTACACAGTTTTGGCCAGACTCCTGAAGAAAAAAAAAAAAATCCTGTTCTGATTTATACTGCAAGGGGGCCCAAAGAATCTCAACTAAGGCACCCCCAGCCCAGACACCAGTCACCCCTCCCCAAAGAGCCCAGCTGCGGAACACCCCCCCAGCCCAGCCACCAGCACCCCCTGCCCCACAGAGCTCAGCCACGGGGCAACCCCTAGACACCAGCACCCCCCCTCTCCACACAGCCCAGCCACCAGCACCCTTTACCCCACAGATCCCAGCTGCGGGGCAGCCCCCAGCCCAGACACCAGCACCCCCCAATTTCTTTACTGTCCCACCGGGGGGTGTGGTGTGGTGTGGCCCTGCCCTTCCTCATCCTTTGCCAGAGCTGGGTCTCCCAGGCCCTCTCCTGTTCTTGGGAGAATGAGGATTAAAGAGCATGCACCTCCAGCCCTGCCAGGCTGAGCATTCCGCTCACTGTGAGCTGGGGCTCTGCAGAGTCCAGCAGTCCATAGAGGCAGCCAGAAATTCTGCGAGGGAAACAGGGAATTCTGCAAAATTCTGCATTGGCGCAAAATTCCCCCAGGAGTAAGTTACTATGTCTTGCAAGTAGGTGTCTAGTAAACACATAACTTCCTCCCCTTTCCAAACATACACATTGCAATACTGGCTCAAACCGGTGGCCCATCTAGCCCAGCATCTTGTCTCCAACAGCAGCCAGTACCAGCTGCTTCAGAAAAAAGTTGCAAAAACGCCACCACAATAGAGCCTTGCAACCCAACGGGACCCAACTACAAGTGTTGGGTTGGGTCAGGTCTGACGACAAGCCTGACCCTCACAAGCTCAAGCTCAGCTGAACCATCTCTAATCACCTCCTCCTGCCTGTGGAGTCAGCACAGCACCACATGTGTGCCTCCCTCCTGCCAGCTGCTGCCACTTCACTGTGCTCATGTGTGGTGCAGAGTGAGTGTGATGACAGATTGCAGTGTCTGTAACTCCACAGTGCGGTGAGATAGCAGTGGCTGGCAGGAGTGGGGCATGGAGCCCCTGTTGTCGTGCTGACCCCACAGGCAGTAGGTGGCTGGAGATGGACTGGGGGCACAGGGAAGCCCCAACAAAGGTCATCCCCCAAAGACAAGGCGGCGGTGCTGGCACAGATTTGGTGGGTGGGGAAGTGTCAGGGTCAGTTCTGAAAATGACACTCTTCGGTCAAGTTCAGGTCAGCGCTGCTTGGCTTGGGTTTGGGTCCAGCTTGGCCTTTAAAATTAATCCAGATCTGTCCTTTACACTGCAGTAGGCAGTTAAGGAATAAACTCCCCATAGGGAAAGTTTCTTCCTAACCCCGCATTAGTGTAAGGGTGGCTTATGCTTTGAGCATGAGTGCTTGCATTCTTACCCACACTTTTGGCTTTTTATTTTTGATTTCATGGTACTGGATATTCTTCTTATCCATACAAAGGGAAGTTTTTGTTTGTTTGTTTTTTTAAATATGCCCTGTTAATTAAGAGAATATATTTTGTTTGGCTAGTCATTTCTGATTATGTTTGTTTTAGACTGCAAGCTTGTAAACTTTTCAGAACGAAGGATTGTCTTTTATTGTCTCTGTCCAGCACCTAGCATAACAAGGCCTTGATCCTGAATGAGACCTCTAGGTGCGACCATAATACAAATGTTAATAGATGTCCATTTTCTTTTTTAATTCTGCTAAACTCTTTGCCTCAATGATATCTTTTGGAAGTGAATTCCATGGGCAAATTATGTGAAAATTTGTTTCCTTTTTTCAGTTCTGATTTTGCTCCCTTTCATTCTCACTGAATGTCCCCTTCATCCTGCACTATGGGAAGGAACCAGAAAATCTCTATCTTTTCTATACTATTATTTTGTATACTTTTTAATGTCACCTCTAATTCACCTCCTCTCTAAAGTAAACAGTCCCAATTTTTCCTCCCACCCTTTCTTAATAAAGAAGTTTTCCATGCCTCTAATCATTCTCAGCTGCCTTTGAAACCTTTCTATTCCAGAAAGACAGCAAGAAATGAATACAGTATTCAAGGTAAGAGAGTACCATTGATTTATATAATGGCATTATAATATTTTCACTATTATTCACCATCCTACTCCTGGCTGCTGGTGCAGGGAGTGAAGGGTGCAAGACTTACAAAGCAGAAGGGGTCTGTGATGGAATGCAACCCTGTATTCACATGGTACACACTATTGTAATACTCTTTGTACAAAATATGCCTTGTGAGGTAGTATTTGAAAACTAAGAACTCACTGATCAAAAATATAATATTACTACACATATTTGATCATGATATGTAAAGTTATAAACATAAGCTGAAATCATGACTGAAGTGTGTTTACCAGACATATCTGGTGAGTGGGCAAATTAAAGACAAAGGACAAGCTGACACGCACCTCTACTGGTGTCAAAGTTAATGGGCAATCACCTATCAAGTGGCCATTCTTTGGCGGGGAAAGGGGAAGAGAGGAGGACAGGAACAAACTGATCTGCATCTTAGCAAACAACAGCATGGAACCTTTTTCACCACAAGACTCCATGATCCAACCTCACAGTAGGAACAAACTTTATCTAGGGGTAACCCTCAGGAAAACACATTTCAAAAGAAGGAAGGAACTATAAAGTGAGGTGCAAAAACATTCCAAGTTCTCTCTCCCTATTCCCATCTTTCATTTTCACCTAAAAAGACAAAAGAAAAAATGAGAGATCCTGACCTGAAACTGGGTCAACCCTATTGCATGGAGCATGAGATACGAATTTTACCTTCAACCAAGTCTAGTTAAGTTTTAGCACTAGAAAGAATTTTATCTTTATTTCTCTTGTAACCATTTCTTACTTTAATGCCTTGTACTTGTACTCACTTAAAATCTTTCTTTGTAGTTAAATAAACTCATTTTATTCTTTAATTAAAACAAATCCAGTATTGTCTTTAAACTGAACCGTGTGGGTAACTTCATTTATGGTAACAAATTGTTGTACAGTGATCTCCTTTGAGGAGCAATGGACCTAATATATCTGGACTGTCCAGGAGAGGGCTAGACAGTGCAGAACATATATTTTGGGGGCAAATCTGAGACGGAGAGTGTTGGGGTCATCCTGCGAGTGATAACCAAGGCTGGTGGAAACCAGAGTGTGACTGACATGTGGCTGACAAGCTACAGTTATGCACAAACACTCAGGGTATTACCTGCATGCTGCATGGCTGTTTGTGAGCGGCCCAGATTGGAGCTACCGCAGCAAAACAATGAGAGGCACCAGAGGTTGCAAGAAAGTCGTAAGCACCTCGCTGCTCTGGATTGCACCTCGGAATGTCATACAATTCCACACACTTGTTTCTTGAACGCTTATATGGTTTATTATAATTTTACTCCCCGCTGTGCCTATGCGTTTATAATGCTTAGTGGACATGTGCATTATTTAGCCTTAGTAGTAAAAAATTAAATTCTAGCCTATTTTTAGATTGTATGGCTTGAAAAAGACTTTCAGCAATATGGTCTAGATTTTTTCTTCTATTCAAACAATAATGCAGTTTCTACATAGGAAGCAGAATTTGTAGAGTAATACCTAGCGACAGAAACAATCTTATCAGTACAATTGAACATAATGCAGACAAAGCCATTTCAGAAAAGTAGTAACAATTATAAAATTCCTTGCTACACTATTTAGAAACAGAATTCAGATAAGACTAGTCTATTAATACCTACCCACAGCAATCATTAGAAATAGAATGTGTGAAATACACTTGTTAGATATGTGCTTTGCACGACATGAATACATGAGCTGTTTTTCTATTGGATAAAGCTGCCTCATAGTAGACAAGATATGTTGCTGCAACAAATATGCTAACACAAACCTGTGTTTAATCTGGAAACAACTCTGCAGAAGTGCAGTTTGAGAATCGCTAGTTCAAAAGCATACTAGCTTCTGAATTGGTTAGACTGCTGCTTGACTAATGTTCATTAAAACAGAGAGGATATCAAAGAATTAAGTATTGTTAATTAATTGTAAAATAGTGTATTAGTAGGTAACATCACCCTCTTCATCCAAACAAATGACCCTTGATGAGTGCTCCAAACCCAAATACCAACAGCCACAGAAAAATAAGACTCAGACCTAGAGAGTAGGTTTTTCTAGTCAACCATACTACCTACACAAGATTGTTAAGCACAGACATTTTCTAGTACTTTACCAACACTGGTTTTTAAAAAGTGTTTAGAAATAAGGGCATCCACCACTTTCCTTGGGAGATTATGACACTGGAATAATCTCCCCTTCCTGATATTTAACCTAAAATTGTACTCTTTAAAATTACATTCCATCATTTCTCACATTACTCCACTCTAATTCTTAATGATTCCTCCTGTCTTTGAGGTTTACACCATTCAATCATTTGTGGACTTTTGTCCTCCTTCCTCTCCCCCACCCCAAACTGTTCATTTTCTGGATTTTGTATAGTTAGTTTTAACTTTTACTTTGTAAATCCATCTCTGCTGATATACCCTAGGAGAAAGTCTCGCCTTCCCCCTAAAACAGTCAATCATGTTTCAATACGTATGCTATTATATAGATATACCCCAGAGGCTGATGTGTTAGGTACACATTGTAAATTCCAATATAAACAATATAAGAACAAGAAATTTGCCATAGTTAAGATTTTAATCCCATTTATACCCCAAATACCAGTGGTGAGACAAGCAATTACTTCTTTTCCTAGAATCTTTATAATGTAAATTCCTCCATTATTTCTAAAAGCAAATAATTTCAAATGTTGACTGCCTTTTTACAATGATGACAGCCCTCCGTATACTTAGCCCAAGTTTTTCTTCCTGCCCCTCCATTTTAGTGTCCATGTTTTTCTGTTGTTGCTCAGTTCATATAATTCCCTTAAAAGGTCATTGTGATATCTTCTTATATACATATAATGAACAAATCAGAATTATTTACTAACTTCCAATCAGTTAAACTTGTACAGCCGGACTGAAGGCTGTGGAGTTGCACAGCTTCAATTGAGGACAATCTGGCCAATAGAACCTTTACTGCAGGTAATGACACACAAGAAAAAGAACCCAACACGGAGATCTCTTGCAGGCTGGTAGTTTTGGGGAAAACACAAAAAAGAATTCTACTTGTAAAATTAGTTTATTTCATATAGGATTACTGCCAAGCAGAGAAGAATTCATTTTTTCCACTAAGTCACTTTTAGATTAGAATCGCTCTGCAAACTGCTCAGATTATAATGAAGAAACTATATACCTTTATTTATCTGAATCTTCTCCAAAATTTGTACATCCCTACAGAGATAAGTTTCCCAAAACTGGACACAGTACTCCTAGCCCCAGTGGAGTCTCAACCATGGTTTTATACAATGGCATATTTTCTTCCCCACACCCAATTCCTTTTGATTCACCCTATGATTATCCTGACCTTTTTCACTGCTGCTAAACAAGACATTTATAGCTTCACGTTCCTTCCAACCTGAATGCAACAATTTTGATTGTTAAAGAACTGAAAGTTGTAGGAAATCAATACATAAGTTGCCTCCTAATTTTTAGATACAAAATAGATTTTTTAACATAAGAAATGTTAAGTCATATATCAGCTGTTCCACAGACCACTGACAATGTATTTAATGATAAATTGCGTTCTGAAAGATTTGGAACATTACCAGTGTTTCTAACATTAGCATTTTCAACAACAAAAGTACGTCCCTAGAGGTACAAATCTCTTGTGTAAATACAGGATAGTGTCATCAAGTGTTATCATGTCCAACATAACAGTTATCACCATACTTTCAAATGTAGTAACGTTCCTAATCAGCAATTGTCTTATGCATGTTTTTTTATCTGCTTAAAAAACAGAAAAGACTGGTCAGTGGGCACTACACAATTGCTCCATTGGTCTCCTTAACCAACTCCAAATTCAATGCTTTATTCTATGTCACCCATTGAGTCACCATTCGCTAACCATCCTCTTTATCCTCCTCCAAATCATTCTTAACCGCCTGCACCATGGGACAACTGAGCTGAAATTCCTGGTGGAATTCATCTGTCTCTAATCACTCAGTGACAGACTTGAAGGTGTCAGTTTTGCAACAAAAAAACTTCAAAAACAGACTCCAAAGAGAGACTGCTGAACGCGAATTAATATGCAAATTAGACACAATTAACTTAGGTCTAAACAGAGACTGGGAATGGTTGGGTCATTACACTAATTGAATTCCCCCCCCCCCCCCCCATGTTAAGTTCTCCTCACACCTTCTATGGGTCATCTCGATTATCACTTCAAAGTTTTTTCTTCTGCTGCTACTGATAGCTCATCTCAATTGATTGGCCTCTTACGATTGGTATGCGTACTTCCACCTTTTCATGTTCTCTGTATGTATAAATATCTTCTGTCTGTGTGTTTCACTCTGTGCATCTGAAGAAGTGGGCTGTAGCCCACGAAAGCTTATGCTGAAATAAATGTGTTAGTCTCTAAGGTGCCACAAGTACTCCTGTTCTTTTTGCAGATACAGACTAACACGGCTGCTACTTTGAAACCTGTCATTTTAGCTGAGTGAATTCAGTGTTTGTGAAAGGTGGCAGTTTCATTACACTACAGTCCTTATTTTAATCAATACAGGCACACAGAGATAGTGCAAGATTCTTCACATCAGGAGTGCACCTCAATAGTGATCAGTAGGAGCCACCTCAAGCTGCAACTAGACAGCCTGTTCCAGCTGACTCGGGCTCACAGAGCTCGGCCAGCAAGGCTGTTTCATTGCTGTGTACTTCTTGGCTCAGGCTGCAGCCCAGGTTCTAGGAACCCCTGAGGCAGGAGGGTCCCAGAGCTCAGGCTCCAATGAAACAGCCCTGCAGCCCAAGGCACACAAGCCCAAGCCAGTGGGCACAGCCCACCTATGGGTTTTTCCCTTGCTGTGAGGATATACTCTGCATTACCTCTCAATAACTACTACCTATGATTTGCCTATTCTTTTAGGCGACTTGAGTTTCTACAGCTGTCAAGCCTTCATAAGCACTAAAAATAAATGATTTTAGTGAATTTAAACTGAAATGTCACAGACAAGAAAATTCATGTGCAAGTAAAAATTCTAAAGATTTTAAACACGGGTTTATTGTACAGGCAAAAAACGTGTTTTAGAAGGACAGATCAGAAATTAGAAAATGAGTTTTCTAATCAACCGTGAGAACTCCAAAGGAGCATTATAATCCGTCATCTCAACCATATCTGCCAAGATTCAACAAACTGTACAAGTTTCAAAAGATAGCAACATCTCTTGAAAGAGCCTACTAATTTTCACAAGTTAAGAATTATACAAACTAACTTTCTCTTGGTTATTATGCAAAGTGTTCAGCTACAAAAGCCAAACACCACATGAGTGAAAGTCAGAATGTCATTTCAGATTTTTAGTTTTAACTATGAAATTTCCTTGCTTGCTTTTGTGGGTTAAAGCAAGATCTCCAAGATTACTTTAAACTTAGCTTTTCAACCTCAGCATGATGAGCAGCACTTACAAGATATGATCTAAATAGAAATACCTACTGCGAATCCAGTCAAGGGCAGGTCAGTTTATTCTCAACTGCAGTAATGCTGTAGTAACACATGCAGTTGGGGAGCATGTACATTTGTTTCTCAGACCTCTTCAGTATAGCATTTTTACAAGCTACTGGTAAGAAATATTTTAAGAACAAAATTCTATTAGAATAGCAGTCAGTTGTTCTAGATATCAAAGGCCATTCTACTGTTCCACTGTGGGGACTTGTAGCCCTGAACAAGGTCTGTTCTGCCACCCCCACACCAACTACTTCTATCATGCTAGCAGCAAGAGCTTTTCATGTTATTCTTCCTGCTGGATCTGCTCCTCTTGTCTCCATCACAAATGCTCCTGTCTGTAATAGGTGGAGCACTGTGGGGGGCCGTTGAGATGAGAGCTACCACATCACAGGAGAAGGAAGAAAGTTTGTGAAAAGGGGAAAAGAAGAAAATGTGTACTGTTTTATTAATACATGGTAAAACGTAAGCATCATGGGGTATCTGGACACCTCACAAAGTTTAAATTGAGACATTAATTATCTTACTATGACAAAATGTGCCTTTAATCCAACCAGTCAGTTAGGAATTAGATCAGTTGGGAAGGCCTAGGCAAAAACGGTGCAATCTGTATCTTTTACAAAAAGTGGCCAGGATTATTATATGCATTTTCCCAGGGAGTGAATACAGAGGTGCAAGGCCTCTACCAGAAGTACCGAGGCTGAGATGTATATCAAGTGTTTGACAATTAGGAGATCACAGTTCAAGCTATTGTTTACTGCAGTGAAAGCATATACCTGAGCCAGTGCTCTCTTACCCAGAACGAACAAGGTAAGGGCATTGTTTTTGAATATAAAAGATTGCCTCCAACTGAAACTCATTAACTATAGCTAGTCCTGTACAGCTCTTGCTCCTGCCACTTAGTTCGCAGAAGAAGGCAGGGCATTTCCTACCACCGGCGGGCGCAGGACAACATAGCCCTTCCCCTCTCTTCCAAAGCCTGTGGGCGGTCAGTGTCGCTCTAATGAACCCGGTGAGTGCAGGATACAGACTCGGCTCCTGTTCGTCTCCCTTCTCAATTGAATGTCCCTGATCCTCCCTAGGTTTGCTCAAAGACACGTCAGTGGGCGCTGCATGCCGCCGCCGCCACCACCACCACCACCCCGGGAGGGGGAAGAAGAGAGCTACACCCACCAAAACCAGCCCCTCTTGGGGGTAGGCTACCGCTGCACCGGGGGGCTGTAGGGTCCCCTCACCGATATCGGCCGCCTCGGGGGCGGACGGGAGGGACTCCCCCTACCCGGCGCCACAGGGTCAAGGCAGGCCCGGGGGCGCTGGGCGCCCAGCGGGGCTCGATCCCCGGGGTGGCCGCCATGGGGAAGCCCGCCCCACCCGTGCTCTGCAGCGGGAACGGCTGGGCATGGTGCCCGGGCGTAGGGGCGCCGTGAGAAGCCCAGCTGCCCATGCCGGCCGCAGCAGCCTCTGCCCGGGGCCGCAGCTCCCCGGTCGGGCCTTCAAACGCCACAGGCCGCAGCCTGGGCACCAGCCGCCGCCCGGCGAAGGGGGGGGGGCCTCCCGGGAGCAGCCGCCTCCCATGGAGGGGACTGGGCGGGTCGCGAGACACCCCCTCCCCGTCCCCCAGCACTGGGGGAGACACCGCCCCGCCCCGCCGGAGCGCTCACTCACCCGCATCCAGCCCTGCGGGCTCGGCTCCTCGGCGCGGGGGGCCAGCGAGGACCAGAGCAGCAGCAGCCCCAGGAAGCTGCCCGCCAGCAGCACGGCGCGCAGCAGAAAGCCCGGCTTCAGCCGCATCCTCCCCCGCCGGCCCGAGCCCCGGCGGGCCCCCGGCGCTACGCCCTGATACCGCTTACCACTCCCGCTGCCCCACCGCCGCCCGCCTCGGCCCCTCCTGAGCTACTCCCTCCCCAGCCCGGAGCCGGGCTCGGCTCGGCTCCCCCACGCCGCTCTCAGCCCGCGCCTGGCGTTGCGCCCCCCGCTCCTGCTGCAACTCGCTCCAGCCGCCTTCTCTCAGCTGCTGCTGCTCCTCTCTTTAGCTCTACCCCGATCCCTGGCTGCTGATCTGCTGCCTTCCCTCCGCCACCGGCTGCTGCCGCCCCTGCTCAATCCGTCACCGTGCTGCAGGCACAAACTTTTTCTCCCCTCCTCTACCCTTTAAACTGCCCCGATTCCTCTGCTGCTTGTCTTGTCTTTTCCCTGCTGAGCTGCACCCAACAGCTCAAATGATCTGAAGCAGGAAGTCACCGCAGCGACAGCTCCACGTGGCTGATTTATAGCGCTGAGGGTTTTTCATATTGACTGTAGGTTGCCTTTTCACACGTCTCCCTAAGGAGGTGGATTTGTACGAGTAAAGCTGGGATGTGGTGTGCAAACACCAAGCTGCCGCTCCTAGCTTGGTGAGGTGGAAGAAGAGGTCAGTTCCGGGTTTACGCCTTTAACTTGGCTTGGAAAGAGAGACAGAGTCCACGGGTGGTTGTAACTGTCTTTTTTAAAACTACCATCATACCAGTTTCAGACCCTGATTGAACCAGACCTGTGTCATAAAATACTACTTTTACTTTATTTTCCCCTGCATGTTTGTAATTTGATGTATGGGAACTCTGATATGTGCACCTGCCTCCGCACAGGTGAAAACTTTCAAAGAACCAAGTCCAGGTTGTCAGGCCTTAAACATGATTTAGCATGTGTGTGGCCCTGTCTGGCACATCTTATTCCTTAAGTATTGAAAAGAATGAATACCTTGTAGATATTTTTACTTTAAAGAATAAACTATGTTCCCCTACACAGTGCCTACTGTTGCAGCAATAAGCAAAAGAACTTCCCAACTTTCTGTATAACTAATTTCAGGTCAATGCCATGCAAAGTACATGCTTCACTTTAGTTATGTTGAGTAGACCCATTGAAATAGAGTACTCTTTTTGTCCATAGTATTAAACTAGTGTACCAGAAACAAATTGTACACAGTCTGAGCAAATAACAATGGTGTAAATTCAATATAATTCCTGAAGTCACTGAATTTTCTCAAATTTTGGCTTGTATTTCTGACAGCAATCTTAGGCCAGCCTGTCTTTCATTCCACAGTTGCACTCTTCTGATAAAAATGAACTGCACTGAAAGTTAAACATTCTGTTTTTATCTTGTGCAACAGTTGTGAAAAAATAGCGTAGTAGTTCAAGTGCAGTTATCAAGAAAGCAGCCATGTAAAAACAGTTATTTATTTAACAGTTCTGCTTTTGTATATTCAGTCAGTCAGTTTAGTGATTTTTTTTCAAATTCCTGTTCACACTGCAGGAATTGTCTAGATCCAACAATCCTGAACATTGCCTTTTCAGTGATAAGTTACTTTAGAACAAGATATTGCATATGAATAGGAATCCCCTTGGAAGATTTTTTTTTATAGGAAATGTAGTGCTTGGAAACTGAAGTCTCTGTTAATGCACACAATTAGTACAGCACTGTAAGTGGCATTAACATTTCCCCCATTCTAATATCTTGATGCAAAAAACTAAATAGGTTAATGCTGAGTTAAAGGTACAGTTAAAAAAAGACTCCAAACCTGCAATCACCTGCACAAGTGCTTAACTTTGTGTGTGTTTTCCAGTGAGTTTTATATCTAGAATTTGAAAAGTTTACTGGACACCTACTAGCTAGAGATAAATATTAAATACAAGAGTGGAGACCCCCACTGAGGAGCTCATTCTAAATTTGAAGTTCTAGCTCTTGGAAGGGTGAAAGTGGGAGGATATCTTTCTTTGCCTTTCAGATCCCCATGGTGGCTACTGCAAAAAAAAAGAAGGTCTCCCCTACTGTCTCTTTTTCCCAACGTCCATTTTTTGGGCCCTCCTCTTCTATGACCAACTCTAGTTCCTCCTCTGTTGTAACTCATAGCTTTCTCAAGGAGCAGCAGAAGAAAGAAGTAATTATTTACAGTCTTAGTGCTGCCCACAATGTGACTGTAAAACTGACTAGAGTCTTGTAATTTCACTCTGCTGCTGCTTGCTCAGTAATTGAATCATTGAAGCTGTCTGTCAGCAGACTGAGGAAGACACTACTGCATCAGTCCCAGACCCGCCGACAGCAATTGCAGGGCAGAATAGTCAGTGCGCCCTCATGCGCGCACAAGCTGCGCCCACGTGGACACAGTCCACCTGACATTTGGGCGGTGCTGCACCTGCGCTGGCAGGTGCCCAGCGAGCTGCTGGGTGTGCTCTTCTGGCATGGCCAGGGCTTCCAATGTCCTTGCCAACTGTCTAATTGCACAAACCCAAAGACCCTTGCCCCACCCCTTCCCTGAGACCATGCCCCTGAACAGCTCTCTGCTCACTCCATCCCCCCTCCCTCTGTCGCTTGCTCTCCCCCACCCTCACTTTCACCAGGCTGCAGGAGAGGGTTGGAGTGCAGGGGCTGGGAGAGAGTTTGGGTGTGGGAGGGGGTGTGGGCTCTGGGAGGGGATTTGGGTGCAGGAAGGGGTGAGGGGTGCAGTCTCTAGGCTGGGGCAGGGGATGGGGGTCAGGGAGTTGGCGTTTAGCTTAGGCGGCTCCCGAAAGTGACTGGCACACCCCTCTGGCAGCGGCTCGTAGGCAGGGTGGGGAGGCAGGGGTTCTCTGCGCGCTGCTGCCCGCAGACACTGGCCCTGCAGCTCCCATTGGCCGCAGTTCCTGGCCAATTGGAGCTGTGGAGTCAGCGTTTAGGGCGGTGGCAGCATGCAGTGACACCCCCGGGGCCCGCAGGGTCATGCCCGTCGCTTCTGGGAGTGGCACGGCACGAGGGTGGGCAGGAAGCCTGCCTTAGCTCTGCTGCATTGGGCCCTTTTAAATCACCTAAGCACCTGGGTGATTCCCGCTCCCGGTCAGCAGGCCTGTTCAGTTCTCATTTGTAAGGTCATTGTAACAAGCAATTGTTTTTAAATGAAAGTTTAAATTCTGCAAAAACTGATGCATAAGGCTTCACGCTCACCCCAGGCAAATGGATTTTTCAAGCCCTGCACCTGATTAGCTAGCCTACAGATTGCCTGAGAACAGCAGTCCCTAAGTCAGCCAACGTGGCAGATAACATGCTTTTTTCCTCATTTCCAAAGGAATTATGGCTTCATTAGGCTGCTACAAAGCAGATACCCCCCCAAAGCAGTGTGGTCTAGTGGACTGGGCACTTGAGCAGGAGTTGGGAAACCCGAGTTCTAGGTGTAGGTCTGGCATTGCTACTGATCTACTGTGTTACCTTGGGCAAGTCACTTCAATTCTCTGTGCTTCTGTTTTTCCTCCTACCTCTGTCTGTTTTCTTTGTTTGGATTGTAAACTCTTCAGGGCAGGGAATGTCATCCACTGTTTATTTGTACAGTGCCCAATAGAACGGGGTTTCTACCTTGATTGGATCACCTAAGATTCTAAATAATAATGAGCCTAGAAGTGATTTCCAGGTATTTATCATTTTAATTGTATTTTTCCATGCTACCAAAGGCATTACTAACTATCTTTTTTTCTACCAGTGAAGCTATGACAATACTAAGGCCTTGGCTACACTTGTGGATTTACAGCGCTGCCGCAGCAGCGCTGTGAAGCGCGAGTGTAGTCGCGCCGCCAGCGCTGCGAGAGCTCTCTCGCAGCGCTGCAAGTACTCCACCTCTCCGAGGGGAATAGCTTGCAGCGCTGCGAGCGAGCGTGCAGCACTGCAGGCGCTGATTACACTGGTGCTTTACAGCGCTGCACGCGCTGCGCTCAGGGGGGGTGTTTTTTCACACCCCTGAGCGCAGCAAGTGCAGCGCTGTGAATTGCCAGTGTAGCCAAGGCCTAAGGCTATGTCTACACTACAGAGCTTTTAATGACATGGCTGTGTCACCATAGCTGTGCCGCTAAAAGTCGCACAGTGTAGGCGCTGTTTGTCGGCTCTCCTGCTGACAAAAAACTTCTACCCCCAATAAGCAGCGTTTGCGTGTCGGCGGGAGAGTGCTCCTGCCGACAACATGCTGTTCAGACTGGCACTTATTGTGGCAAAACTTTTGCCTTTTAGGGGGCGGAGGAGGTTTAACACCTCTGAAAGACAAAAGTTTTGTTGTTCACTGCCAGTGTAGATGTCTAAGAAGTTACAGATAGTGACTTACTCCCCTTGACATACTGCATAAACTTCAAGGGCTCAGTCCTGTTGTCCTTATTCAGAGAAGAGTTCTAGTGAATTTAGTTAGGAAACAAACTTCCTTGTCAACATATCTCAGCCTAGGTAAGCCACATCCAGTATTTCTATGTAATCATTTTTAAGAAGGCAGCCAAAGTCTTCCTTTTCTTTTTTGAGCGTTGATATACGTCTACTAAGCATTGTATTAAGATCACCAATTAATTTCACATAGGCCTCCAAATAGCTGTCAGAGAGTATTATTTTTAGTCATTACTAGCCTATGCTATACTTGAACCAATGACCTACTGTGACCTAAAGGTGAAGTATCCTATTACCAATCCTTTAAGCCACTCTGTCACCTTCTTTCTAAGGACTAGAGGGGATGGTATTTGCATCAGGGCTGCTAGAAAATGACAGTCTCATGCATTTTGCTAGAATCTGACAAACCAATATTTGGATACACTTGTTAACTGTGTTAGTCTTTACAGACTAACACGGCTACCACTCTGGAACTTGTTAACTGTTGTCCTGAATACATATTTTCCCTGCAGTAAAGCACTTTAGATTTACATTAAACTTCATTAAAAGCTTCTTTCAATAATTGTGCTAATGACCATAAAAACAAAATACCTAGTCTACTAATAAGATGTAAACATAAGGTGCTTTAAAAGCTTCCCTGTACGTAAAATTGCAAAGGTGCCTAACTGTGATCCTCTTTTCAGAGGGACTGATGGGTTTTTTTGTTTACAGCCTTTCATGCTTGACCAGTGCTTATAGTTGTACCAGGACTTGTTTAATCTCCTAGTAGTTTTAGGTCCATTTTTATTTATTTATTATATATTAAAGCTGCCGTTTTAATTCAGCACAGGTCAAAACCAAGTCTCCCCCCCCCCCCAGCACATCACTTCAAAACAGCAATGAATTGTAGGAATTCATCAGAATAATTTTATCTTGAGCACAACATTATGCCTAGGAATTTTTTAAATTCAGCTGCCAGAATTTTCATTTAGTCTGATATTTCACTATGTGAAATACTGGGGCTTTAGTATATATGCAACCTTGGAGTTGATGTCTTTTTAAAAAGAAAAGTTGGCAAATGTCAACTAGTAGACACTGACTTACTTATTTAAATATCCTGTATACTGATTTTTCCACCCTATTATTTCATTGTTTCCTGAAATAAGATTTATAAACGTTTTAGCACTTTAGTAAGTGAACTGAAAGTTTATCTAGCTTCATTTTAACTCTGATAGCAATACTGCTAACTTTTGTTGAAATAACATTCTAATTTACACTTCAATAGCACCTTCTACCTGAGGAGTTCAAAGTACTTTATACAAGTTTAATCTCCCATGTAAAAGGGTAACATGGTTTTCCTCACTTTACAAATGGGGAAGGGGGGGAAGTTTGTGTCACACGAGTGTATGGAACAGAATACATATCTCCTGACTCCCAGTGGTATGTTTCAATCATTTGGCTATGCCTCCCGTTAATGCTGTTTTGAATCTTATTACAAATCAGCCATCACCCTTGAAAACAAACGCACAAGAACAATTTGACTTTTTTTGGTAGCATTGGGTCTCAGTGAGTCTTATTACATATTGCTACAAGTCTTCCATCAATTAGAGAGTGGTAGTGAAGCTATTTCTGTAAAGAGAGCTATTTGCATTTTTAATTATTGTCTGTGAACCAGGTCTACAAAGTTATTCATATACTACACTCAATCCACAGCAAATCTCCCACTGAAAATAACAGATTTACCTGGCCAAGAGGAGATCCATATGTCAGTGCCACTAACACCAAGGAAGATTCCAGAACCTTGACAGTATTGAAGTAGAGTTGGAGGCAACCCTTGGTGAGTTTCTCAATTACACAAGGTTGTGAGGTTAGATACTAGAGGCAATAGAGGGAAAGATTGTTGTATCAAGGGATGATTTCTTAAATACTGGCCAAATTGTGACTTGCTTTAGAGAGAGTGATGAATCTCAATTATTAGTGTCCCAGTTGCTCTCAATTCACTTTCGCTAGCGAAGAGGAGACTGGATTGGTCAAGACTGTAGCTCAGTTTCTCTGCAGTGCTTATCAGACTTCCTATTGTGTAAATAGGCTTGAGTTCAGACAGGAGAAAGTATCCTGTTATCAGGCCTGGGATCATTGCATGATTTCTGCTATGCACAGAGGCCTTTTTACATGTAAGTGATTTTCTTTGAGAAACATGCTATAGTTCCTTGTAGCAGCAGGTGCTGAGTTCTAGAGTTGTGTGAACGCATTCCAGATTAATAAAGCAGTTCATGGTTTGGAATAATTCAGCAGACTTCACGTTGGCGTATGGAATGATGGAGGTGAGGTAGAATGTCTGTATCCATAAAAATAATAATAATAAAAAAAGTCTAAGACTGAGCTACAGATTTTTAATTTCATATTACTTTGAATGGTAGGTGGTTTTCTGTCTCATTCATATACATAAAATTGACTGGAAGATACCTTGGCAATATCAGGAGCTCCAGGTCTTGACATTTTATCTAATTCACAAGCACTTCATCTTACCTACCCTGTCATCCTGATTTAATAGTCTGTAGCAGACACTAACTTAATTCTCATTTACTATTCTCTCATTCTAATCTATAGAATTTGCATTGCAACTCATACCAAAATTATCCATTATTTCACTACTTCTATGAATGTTCTTGACATATAATGCATCTTGCTACCTTTCTGTCACTTCTATTAAGATATTTTTCAGTGTTGACACTTGTCATGAAATTTAGCCCAACATGCTCCTGTCGTGCCTAAATCATAATTTTCCCTCCTGCAGTATCACCGCTAACATCTTACATTTCAATCCATCACAACAGAAAGTGAGCTGAATATATTGTGGAGTGCCTTGCTTTACACTACAGTACAATCTTTAGAATGTACAGGAAAAAGTCTTAAATTACTCTTAGGTATGATTTTGCTTGTATTGAAGTATCCTAATTATTGCTCATTAATTACCAAGCATTGATGGCTATTATATATTTTGTAGCACCTATTACATTCCTTTCCTATAAGGAAAGTTTCTGATGCTCTAACACAGGGGTTCTCAATTATTTTTTTTGGGCCCCCTCTGGTAGCAGCGCAGCTTTTAGAGCTGGGCACCTGGCCAGCAGCCATTGCTGCTCGCCAGCTGCCCAGCTCTGAAGGCAGTGCAGCCACCAGCAATAGCACAGAAGTAAGGGTAACACAGTGAACCCCCTACAATAACCTTGTGACTCCCTTTTGGGTCTGGACCCCCAGTTTGAGAAACGCTGCTTTAACACATCTATGATGTTTATAGAGTTCTAGTCAATGTATGCTATTTCTAGGGTCTGTTGTTTCACATATTAAGACTAGCTTTTGTACTTTGATAATTCATTATCCTGTTTTTCAGCCTTAGTGGCTGTTGGGATAATTGTTAGCCTTTTAATTTAAAATGACATTAACAGAATACATTGCTGAAAAATTATTTTCCTCTTATCATACTTACACTGTTATCCAGTCTTAGGCAGGGCCAGTGCTACCATTTAGGCAAACTAGGCGGTTGCCTAGGGCGCCAAGATTTGGGGGCGCCAAAAAGCTGTGCCCCCAATTTTTTTTACAGCGTTCCTACGCCCCCTCCCCGAGCATGCGGTCGCCGCTCCACTTCTCCCGCCTCCCAGGTTGCAGCGCCAATCAGCTGTTTGGCGCCGCAAGCCTGGGAGGGGATGAGAATTAGAGCGGGGGCGGCGTGCTCGGGGAGGAGGCGGAGCAGAGGTGAGCTGGGGTGGGGCGCTGCCACACCGCTCCGCGGGGGAGAGGGGTGTGCCTCAGGGCAAAGGGAGGGGGCAGGGAGCTGCTGCAGGGCTGGGGGGGTGGGGCGCAAGGTGGAAGTTTCGCCTAGGGCGTGAAACTTCCTTGCCCCGGCCCTGGTTTTAGGATAACATTTGCTTTTGTGATGCATAACTCCTTATTTTGCTGGCATAGTATTAACTTTTGAATACACTTTTAAATCAGTTAGACTTTAATTTTTGAGCTTCCACCCCCAAATGTATACTGTGTGTGTTCCAGGAGCAATGGCTTCACCATCTTCATTTCATAGGGCCTGTTCTTGGCAGCACTCTTGTAGAATAGGGTTACCATATTTCAGGTTGCCAAAAAGGACACTATGGGGGAGGAGGAGAGAAGAACTGGGGCAGGGAGGGGAAACGGAGGGGAGAGGTGGAGGTACCTGCAGCAGGGGCACTCAGGATGTGACAGCATCTTCCTGCAGGACTCTCTCCCCAGGGCTAGGAGCTGGGGCCCAGGTCAGTGGGATCTGGCAGCAGTGACTGCAAAGGAATGAACCAATTAGCTATGGATGCAGGGGAGGGACCAATCATGAAACAGACTAATCAGGGCTCTTTCTGAGCTATAGCATTTGCTCTGTAAAAATCCAGGGCATTTCCTGTTTGAGAAATCTGTCAGGACACAGGATGGAGGCTCCTCCCCCTCCCCAAGTCCTGGAAAACTAGGATATAACCCTAATGTAGGGTCATTAAGGAGTTTACGCATGGATTGCCTTAAAATGGATTACTTTTCTTTAGTTTCAGATAGCTGAATATATTTTAAAGGGGGAAAAAAAGTTAAACATTTGTTGCCGTGTTTCATATTAGTGATGATACAACTGATAACTGATTTGAAGAGTCTTATTATGCATTAGACTCAGTAAATTATCAATAATGACTGGTGTTTCAAACACTCTAAAGAATGTGAAAATCTAGACAGATTTAATTGGAATTAAAAAAAACATTCATTTCATTTTGTTTCTTTTAACATAACTTAAATTCTGGATCTGAAGAACCTGACAAAACTACCTTTAAACTTATTTGTTGATTTAGCTTTTACAGCTAAACTGCTTGTTCAGTCATGTTTTGGTGGAGAAGCTGAATCCATATCTGAAATGCTGATGTGTTACACACCTTTTTACCTCCCTGGCATGCATAATAAATTGCTGTAACCACACCACACATTTTGGATACAAAAATTCCCTCCTGTTCAATATTCTCATGCCTGATTCAGAAGAGTACTTAAGCATGTGGTTAAGTCAATCTCTGTTCTAGTCACACACTTAAGTGTTGTCCTGAACAGGGATGTTTTCCTCAATCAAAGCCTCAGTAGTGGTATAAAACAGTTAAAACTATGCACATTTTGGTCACTCCAAGGTGAGCACTTTCCCAAACAAATGCAATTTTAAAAATATATAATGGAGTATATTGCTACTTCATATCTTTTAAATTTCTCAATTCTGCTTTGGAGAGAAGCATAAGAGTTTTACTCTAAGTAGCATGAAACTTACGGGAGCAGGATTATTCGTTTTACTGCCAAGTATATTTGATGGAACCAAAACCTTTCAAGGATCATCACCAACACACATAATGTAACATTTATTATTACTGAAAGTCAGAAGCTTTACATTAATACATTCTAAGCATAAAAACATGCTTCTAGATGACTTCTTAACGATCTGCATATCTGGGGTGATTACAAGAAGTAAGAGCCTGATCCTGCCAGTAGCTGAGCAGCTCCTCCTGGATGCTGAGTGGCTTCCACTCCTGTAGTATTACCATATGAAAAGAATGCTTAAACAGTGGAAGGTGTGGTTATTCCAATTAGTATGCTTTCACACCAGAAATTTTATTAGACTTTCACTCTGTTAGACATGGGACAGTCAGTGGGAATTGCAACTGTGTAACTCGGAGCAGCAGCAGCTGAGGGAGCACAACATCTTGCATGATCAGGCCATCTATTACTAGTTTTAGATTTATCAGATTTTTAGTTCGTAAAGTACAAATCAGTAATGTGGTGCTAAAACCTCCCCTTTTTGATTCTTTTGGAGTTTAAACATATAAAACAAAGCCATCTGGATGAGAATTAACCCTGTTTTGAGAAAATGCAATGTTCCCAACACTCACCATTTTATAACAAGTTTTATATTTGTTTTTCCGAAAGCTTTCACTTATTCTAGCCTTCATGGTTATGGAAAAAGGCTTGAAAACATGAACCTTAAAGGCACAAAATACAAAAGGCAAATAAAGTTTTTTTTAATCTCATGATTTTGGGTTGCGGGGCCTGACTCATGATGATTTAGCACATGAAGTCAGTAATATTGATGATGGCACAATCTCACAAAGCTCAATTGTAGCCCAACCCTGCAAACCTTTATTTATATGAGTAATCTTGCTCACATAATTTGTTTTCACAATGGGGCCAAAATACTGCTTTTCACAAATGCCCAGGTACAGATTGGAAGACGGAAGCAAATCTTTATTTTGTACTAATATATACGCTGCATAGTACAACTCAAAGTAAAACAGTTATCAATCAACCGAGGAACCTTTCTTTAGAAAAAGGGGATTTACAGTGAGTAGATATTAAGCTATAGCCTAATTAATTTTTCCCACTTTGTAAAATCCTTGCTCTTGAAACCAATTTAATTTTTCATCTACTTATAACGTGAAAAGAACTGGGAAGGAAGTTACTTGTATTTGCATGACTTCAAATAAGAACAGTAGCAATTAGACATTCATTCTCAAATCTGTCCTAAATACTCAAGGGGCTACTCAATGAGAAATACCCCAATATAACTTGAGGCAAAAACTGATCCCCTTACTATTTAATTTCAACAACTTCAACAACATAATGGAAAATGTTTAATTGTTTGTAGAACATAAACACATTATTGATGAAATTGGTGAAAGAAGAATTTTTGTTTGAAAATTAGGCCCCTTGTAATAAAGAAGAGGGCTAAGGGCAAACTGGGGGCTACAGAAAACTTGCATAATATTAAACAGCCTCCTTCCTCCTCGGGAGATGCATTCTGAACCATTGTTTGATTCATAGCCAGGCCAAGTAAAAAATTGGTTGGCTCCATATCAGCTAATAAAATACACTAAGATAAGGTTCAGGTTTTAAATGATTTTTTTTTTTTGGTCTTATCTTCAGACCATCAAACAAGCAGTTTTATCATATAAATAAAAAGGAATGTAATAAGTTACCTTTCTCTCAGGCTTATACAAAAGCTCCTTCTCTTCTGATAAGTAGGGCTCAGCTTTGGGTGTCAGAGTTGATTATTACAAAGAAGGGGACACACACACACTCTCTCTCTCTCTCTCGAATATTTAGGTCAGCTCTGATACTCTCCCTAAGTATATCTAGGCCACATCTTTAATTAATCCCAGAAGATTCCATCATTGCTGGGTTACCCCAGTCAGCCTCACCTACAGGAACACCTACCTTCATTCCTGACAGTAGAGATTATACCTCAGGGAACAGACAACTTCTTTTCTTTACTCCAGGGAAGACTTAACTTTCTAACCACCATAAACGATGTAGTGTTTATGCAACTCTTCACACATATGCAATCCACCTGGCACCTCTCACTGAGAACAAACTCAGGTGGTGTGGAGTGTTCTTGGGAGACACAATACCCTTAGGGAGCCCCTTCCCATTTGGCCATAATGTCACTGGGATCCTTAGGGTCCATCACCTCTGGCTCCAGGTTGGCTGTAGCTCAGCCCTCTGACCAAGTCAAAGTTCAAACCTCTTCCAGGGTATTGCAAACATGTCCAAATTAATCTGAATAAATTTTCTGCTCCTTTGGCTGCTAAGGTCTTCTCCTTACAAAACCCTATCTCAGGGCTTCCCTTTCACTACATCTGTAGTATACTACATAATTATATCTGACTGTTACCCTAACCTTCTCTCAGCCAGAGAAACCTGTTTCCCCTGCAGTCTCTCCATCAACTGAGTTCCTTCAATCTACTTATTATGGCTGAGCTCTGCCCCCTCTGGCTGGGAGCCAATTAGTTACTCACCCCCCTTGTGCAGAGCATGACTAATTGGGTGTGTTTGCTGCCTAGTAGGTGATGGGAATTAAGCCCCATTGCACACGCACCCCTTCAAGGTAGTACCCATCAGGTTACTCTCTCCCCATCACTGTACAGGGCCCTGCAGTTGCTTCAGCACTTCCTCTAAGTCATATACTTGGGTGAACTAACATTCTAGCACATCAACATAACATTCCTTCCAGTATTCTCCATCTTGGGTGTGTATTTGCAGGGCCTCCTCTACAGCAGTTAATCTCTCTCAAAACTCCCTGATTTGTGTACTCTCTATGACTGGTCTGGACTCCTGTGGTCACCCTTGGAGTGGCAGGTCAGGGACTACAATCAAGGCATCTTCTCCTGTTTCCTCACTCAGGATATCCATTCCCTACGAACTCACACAATTAGTTTCCTCTTCCACCGGGGCCTGTTCTTGGCTTCTAGAGGTCAGGGCCCCCTTGTCATGTTTCCATGGTTCGCAGTGCAGTTCACTCCCCTTCAAGTTGCCTCTGACAATTCTTTTCATATACCAGATCTAGTCTTGTCTGAATCAGTTCTTGCTCTTGTTTTGCAGCCTTCTCTGTTATTTTCTGTTGTGAGGTTTTTGCTTCCTCCAGGTATTGGTTTGCTTCTGTAACTGTCTCCCAGGTTTGTAGTTGACCTGGCATCTCTTGTTCGACTCTGTAGTAACTTCCCCCAGTCCACTGAGTTTGTGCACGTTGGTCTCACCTCTGGGCTGCCTGGTTCAACAATGCGTGTCCAGGCGAGGGTCGCCTTTCAGTCAGTTTGTCCACACAGTACCATTTCTTGAAATAGGGCTGGGAAATTAGGCCAGTCTATGTCTATAATTATGGGCCGGGGAGGTTTCTTACCATCTATTTCCACAGTTCCTAGACTGCTCTCTCAAACTAGCATATGCCCACATCAGGAGTCAATCAGTCCTCTCATTTTGCATCCAGCCATTTTAGCAATTATCTGGCAGGCTGGAGTGTGACCTCTACTGAGGGAGCATCCCAAGCCCCAGACTTGGCTGTAGTAGCAGTCCAAATATTCTTGCTCCTAAGTGGGCAGTCCTTTCATATATGACCCAGTTGGCCACAATGAAAGCACACTACAGTATTCGTCTGATCAATTCCTGGGTGCCTGTCTCAGGTACCCGCTGATGAGTGAGGTGCTGCTACCTCTTCCGATTTCTTAGGTACCAGATTGCTTAAGAATTTATCTCCCTGTATGTCCTCCTTGCTGTCCCAGGGTCAGGGATTCTGTATCAGGTTGCTTTCCTTGGAATAGTCCCCTTGAACTGAGCCCTCGTTTGGGTGGTCAGTATTATCAGCCTCCATATAGACCTCCACCCTCTCCATGGCCTCATCAGTAGAAGTCAGTCAAAGCTTCTGGACCCAACTTTGGGCTCCAGCAGGCAAGACCCTTAGGAATTATGCTAAGACTACAAAATCACTACCTTTTCTAAGGAATTTGTGTCAGGCTGCAACCATCATGTTGTCAGATCCCGTAAATGTGCACCCTCCCCCCCACATAGGAAAGACTCTATCCTAAACCAGTGATGGTATGCTTCAGAGGTCAGTCCCAAACTATCCAGAATGGCTCTTTTTACAATTTTGTAAGGCTGTGCCTGCTCATCGGACAAAGCTCGATGGGCTGCTTGAGCTGCTCCTAAAAGGGATGGGGCCAGTAAGGCTGCCCAAGAGGATTCGGCCCACTGTGCTGCTGTTGCTATGCTCTTGAAAGTGCACAAAAACATCTCTGGCTCATCACCTGGACCCAATTTTCCAGGGTCGGTACTGGTCTGGCAGAATTTTCTTCTCCCGAAATTACCCAGGTTCTTAGGGTCCATTTTCTAGGCATTGCAGGAAATGTTCTTGCTGTCCTTGTAATGGAAACAACAACAGAGCATGCAGCTGCTCCTGCTGGGCTGCCAGTGTGCAGACTATATCCTCCATGTTCCCCAAAGGAAAGAAAAAAAAGCCTTAGTGTGTTCAACTGCTCCTGCCCCTAAAGTAGTTGGTATCTCCCTTCTTCCTTGGGGTCCCCAGAATCCTACTTCTCGTACCAATATGTGGGGGCACATTCACCCTTGGCCTGCCCCCTTGCATCCAGGTTCAATGTCACTGGAATCCAGTGTCTCTTGCTGGCCATCTGCCTCTGGCTCCGGGTCTTCTGTGGCTCAGCACTCAGGTCAAATCACAAAGGTCAAACTCCTTCCAGGGCATCACAAACAAATCCAAATGATTCTGGATAATTCTTCTGCCCTCTTGTGCTATTGAAATCTACTTCTACTTGCAAAACCCTATCTTGGGACTTCTCTTGCAGGAGCCTATGCTGCCCCTATAGTGTGCTACTCCTGTTATATCTATTACCCTAATCCTGGACTTCTCTCAGCTGGAGAGACCTGTCTCTTCTGCTCCTCCAGTCTACTTATTATGACTTAGCTCTGCCCCCTCTGGCTCAGAGCCAATTGGTAGCTCACCTCTCCACATGCAGAGGCTAAGTGGGTGCATTTGCTAGCCTTGCCAGTAATGGGGGTGGGGGCAAGGTTAAACCCCATCACAAATCTGCTTTACATCCTGAGGTCCTGGGTCATTCTACCAATGTGGGTCTCCCTGCTAAATTCATGACTCTCCCCACTGGTGATCTGGGGAAATCAAACTGCTGCTCTAATACTGGTGTCTCTTGGGGAAATAATGAGTAATCCACCCTGACAGTTGATACTGTACTCCCTTCATAAATAAGTACACAATTCTTAAATAACCAAACAATTCCAATAATATTTATTTAAACAATAGAAATTATATACACAACAAATGCAAGAACAAGTTATACTCTCTCTGCTCCCCACCCTGGAGATGAGTCGTTCAAATAAATTCCTTCCATCAGCTGAGTTTGCAGCTCAGAGCAAAAGAGGGGTAGAGGAATTAAAATCTGTAATAAAAAATAACAGGATCTTATGCTGCTTGGACTCTGAGGGGCAAGGTTTTCTAGGCATAAGCAAGAGAACCAGAGTGCTTAGCCTGGGTTTACCCTAAAGGACGTATAGCATTTGCTTATTATAGAAACTTCTATTACCTTTTCAAATTTAAGATTGTAATTCATTTGCATATGCATGTTTGCCTGCTTTAACCTTGTAAATAACTTGTTTCCTTTTCCTAGCTAATAAATTCTTAGTTTACTATAGGATTGGCTACAAGTGTTGTCTTTGGTGTGAGATTTAAAGTGAAATTGACCTGGAGTATGTGACTGGTCCATTGGGACTGGGACTAAACTGAATATTGCTGTGATTCGTGGTGTAAGGGACCATTTATCAGCAATGATAGGCTTACCTGGATGGCAAGACACATTGGAGTACCCAAGGAGACTGTCTGTGACTCAATGTTAAAGCAGTTATATTTGTCTGGGGAGTTTACATTTAACAAATGGTTCATGAAATCTAGAACTCACAACCCATTTAGGGTTTGTGCCCTGATTCTTCAGTTTGTCGTTAAGTTAGTATTCATGCTGCCAAGTCACGGCAGGCAGCTTTACAAATATATACGATGTGACAAAGTTCCTCCTCTACCTTGGTGGGTCCTACGCTTATTGGTGGATTTGCTCACTTCACAGATTCACCCTGTGGGCCAGGAAACAGTCCAGAGACCTTCCCCTCTGGTAGAAGCTATAGTCCAGGTCAATTCCTCCTGTGTTTGATCAGGAGTTGGGAGGTATGGGGGGAACCCGGGCCTGCCCTCTACTCCGGGTTCTAGCCCAGGGCCCTGTGGACTGCAGCTGTCTATAGTGCCTCCTGGTACAGTTGCGCAACACCTACAACTCCCTGGGCTACTTCCCCATGGCCTCCTCCCAACACCTTCTTTGTCCTCACCACCGGACCTTCCTCCTGATGTCTGATAACGCTTGTACTTCTCAGTTCTCCAGCAGTACGCCTACTCACTCTCAGCTTCTTGCACACCTCTTGCTCCCAGTTCCTCACACACACTTCCTCTCCTCTGGCTCCCCCTGGCTTGACTGGAGTGAGCCCTTTTATAGTATCAAAGGGGCCTTAATTAGAGTCAGGTGCTTAACTGCCTCACCTGACTCTTAGCAGGTTAATTGAAGTCAGGTGGTCTATTAACCTAGAGCAGCCCCTGCTCTGGACACTCAGGGAACAGAAAACTACTTATCCAGTGGCCAGTATATCTCCCTTCTGCTACTCTGCTGTTCCCAATTGGTCTGGGTCTATCACATATCCCTCCCCCCCTGCTCAACACCAAGGGGTTGGGCAGCTTGGGACGCCAGACAGTGTACATGTGATAAGCCATCGGCGTTGCCATGGCGACTCCCTGCTCTGTGCTATATGCGCAACTGGAAAGGTTGGAGGGATAAGAACCACCTGGTTACCCTTGTGTTCTTTTCCTTGTTCTGTTGCATCCATTGAAGAGGGACATGGTCGGTCACGAGAACAAATCTGCACCTCAGCAAGTAGTAACGCAGCGTTTCCATGACCCATTTTACAGCGAGGCATTCTCTCTCTACCACTGCGTATTTTTGTTCCCTCGGAAGGAGTTTCCTGCTGAGGTAGAGAATTGGGTGTTCCTCTTCCCCAGCCATCTGCGACAGGACAGCCCCTAGCCCCACCTCGGATGCATCTGTCTGAAGGATGAATTCCTTGGTGAAATCCGGGGCTATCAATACGGGGTTACTGCAGAGGGCAGTCCGTAGGTCTGCAAATGCCCTCTCTGCTGCGTCGGACCATCTGACTGGACCATGGGCCTTCACTAAGTCCGTTAGGGGACTTGCCCTTGTGGCAAAATGGGGAATGAAATGCCGGTAATACCCCACCACCCCTAGGAATGCTCGGACCTGCGTCTTACTACTTGGTCGTGGCCAATTTTGGATGGCCTCTAACTTGTTCAGTTGAGATTTCACCAGACCTTTTCCTACCACGTAGCCAAGATATTTGGCCTCTGTGAACCCCACAGCACACTTAACAGGGTTTGCCGTAAGGCCAGCTCACCTGAAGATATCAAGGACCGCCCCCACCTTCTTCAAGTGGGTCTCCCAGTCTGGGGTATGAATCACCACGTCATCCAAGTAGGCCGCAGCATAGCTGGCATGGGGGCGTAATAACTTGTCCATGAGGCGCTGAAAGGCAGCTGGGGCCGCATGTGGTCCAAAAGGAAGGACCGTATACTGGAAAAGACCCTCTGGAGTAGAGAACGCCGTCTTCTCCTTTGCATCTTCAGCTAGGGGAATCTGCCAGTACCCCTTTGTCAAGTCTAGGGTCGTTAAGTACCAGGCATTCCCCAGACGGTCTACTAAAAGGGGGGAGGGAAAGCTCAGTGGTTTGAGCACTGGCCTGCTAAACCTAGGTTGTGAGTTCAATCCTTGAGGGGGCCACTTAGGGATCTGGGGCAAAATCAGTACTTGGTCCTGCTAGTGAAGGCAGGGGGCTGGACTCAATGATCTTTCAAGGTCCCTTCCAGTTCTAAGAGATGGGATATCTCCATTTATTTTAAAATATATATATATAATAATTCATCTATGCAGGGTATAGGGTAGGCATCAAACTGGGATATCTCATTTAGTTGCCGGAAGTCATTGCAGAACCTTGTGGTGCCATCAGGTTTGGGCACCAACACTATTGGGCTGGACCACTGACTGTGAGATTCTTCAATGATCCCCATCTCCAGCATTTTCCTGACTTCCGCTTTTATTTCCTCCCTTTTGGCTGCTGGCACCCGGTAGGGCCTCATTGTTACTCTGGCCCCAGGGTTCGTGATGATGTGATGATATGTCCCAGTTGTGAGATCCGGCTTTGTTGAGAATACATCTTGATATTGGGCAATCATCTCAGTTACCTCTTTCTTCTGGGCTGTCGTTAGATCGGTAGACACCCTCATCTGTCCAGGGTTTTTGTTCCCTGGGTATAGGTCTTCCCGAACCACTGTGCACGCCTCTCGGGTATGCCAGGGTTTCAGAAGGTTGACATGTTATAGCTGTTCTAGTTTTCGACGTCCCGGTTGTCGCACCTTATAATTTACTTCCCCTATGGGTTCAACTATTTTGTAGGGCCCTTGCCACTGGGCCAACAGCTTACTTTCGGCTGTGGGTACCAGTACCATTACTCAGTCACCGGTCTGAAACTGACAAACCTTGGCTTGATGATTGTAGTAGGTTTGCTGGGCCTCTTGGGCCTTTTCTAGGTGCTCCCTCACTATGGGAGTGACCCGGGCTATCCGGTTCCTCATCTGTAGCATATGCTCTATTATGTTCTTCCCCTCACTGGGTTCCTCCTCCCAAATTTCCTTGGCTATGTCCAGGATGCCTCGGGGGTTGCGCCCATATAACAGCTCAAAGGGGGAGAATCCAGTTGAGGCCTGATGTACCTCCCGGATAGCGAACATAAGGTAAGGTAGTAGGGTGTCCCAGTCCCTCCCGTCCCGACTTACCACCTTCCTTATCATAGCCTGGAGGGTTCAGTTAAACCTTTCTACCAACCCATCAGTCTGCGGATGATAGACTGAAGTTCTCAGGGTACGTATATTGAGCAGCGTACAGAGGTCCTTCATTAGCTTCAACATAAATGGGGTTCCTTGGTCTGTTAATATCTCCTTTGGTAGCCCCACTCGGGCAAAGATCCCCACCAACTCCTTAGCTATCGTTTTAGAGGCTGTGTTTCGCAGAGGGACGGCTTCTGGGTAGCGAGTAGCATAATCCAGAATGACAAGTATATATTGGTGGCCCCGAGCTGTCTTCTCCAGGGGTCCCACTAGGTCCATGGCTATTCGCTCGAAGGGGACCCCTATGAAGGGAAGGGGTACTAAAGGTGCCCTCAAGTGGGGACGGGGACTGTGCAGCTGACACTCCGGGCAGGACGCACAGTACCTCCGCACTTCTTCAGGTACTCCAGGCCAGAAGAACCATCGTAGGACCCTGGCCAGGGTCTTCTCTACCCCCAAATGTCCTCCAAAAAGATGACTATGGGCAAGACTTAATACAGCATTCTGGTGTTTTTGAGGTACTAGGACCTGCTGTACCTTCTGCCCCTGTACTGGTGCAAATGAAGTAGGGTCCTGGTCCCTGGGTTTTCCCTTCCACGGGAACCCCATCTATTTCAGTCACCTCCTTCCTAATGTTGTCGTTCCTTGGGTCTTCTGCCTGGTCCCATCCAAAATTTCCTCTCCCGGGGCTAATCTGCCCGAGATCTAGGGGCCCAGTCTCTGTTGCCTCTACTGGTTCAGAAGTGTTAGAGTGGGGGTCAGACTTGGGTGCCTCTCCCTCCTGGGTGGCCTCCTTTTCAGCTGCTCGGGTCCGCCTATCTACGAGAGCGACCCTCTGGCTTTGGGTCAGTATTCGGGTTCCCAAGGCCTTAGCTGCCCTCCTTTCCCTTTTTGTCTTTCTACCCTGTCTGGGAGTGGAGAACAAATCTGGGGATATTTCAGAGAAGACTGGGAGTTGACAGTCTACTGTGGATGCCTCACTAACTTCAGGGTTTCCCCCTTTCTCCAATCCCCTTACCAGGAGTAAGTCTCCAAACCCTGGGAAGTCCCTCCCTATGATCACCAGGTATGGGAGTTTAACGACTACACCTGCTGCTACCTCAGTAGTGTTCCCCTGAATCTCAATTTTTACTGGGATGGTAGGGTAATAACCAACTGTCCCATGGACACAGGTTATCCCCGTATGCTTAGCCAACAGCAGCTGACTATGCTTCACGAGCTTCCCCGAGACAAGCGTGATAGCACTCCCCGAATCAATCAGTGCTGTGGTCTCTGTCCCATTTAGTTTCACTGGTCTGGTATACATATGTGGGATTAGTGAGACCCCCCACAAGGTGTATTAGGGAGCATGGGTCTGCCCAGTTCCCCAGGTTACACTGCATAGGCTCCTCAGCATTGGGACACTGTGCAGCTATGTGTCCCCACTCCCCGCAGGCATAACATCTGTATGGAGCCCTAGGCATTCCCAGGTCTCTTGGTTTGGGCAGTCTAACATCCCGATCCTCTTCTCCCTCAGTGCTCTGACTCTTTGTGGCCTCTAGTGGGCCTTCAGACCCTCTCTTTTTCCACCTGGGCCCTCTTGTGGCCCAGTCACCCGAGCTTTGGGGCTTGGTGCTGCTAATTTAACCCGGGGTGCCTCTTCCTTAACTGGTCGGGTCAGCTCCCTCGCCGTCCTTCGCCTCTCTACCAATGTGATGACCTCATCGTAGATGCAGGGTTCGTTCTGGCTTACCCAGGCGCGAAGGTCTGGCGGTAGTCCCCTCATGTATTGGTCAATGACCAGAACCTGTAGTATCTCTTCCAGATTCCGGGACTCAGGTCGCAACCACTTTCGTGCGAGATGGATGAGGTCATACAATTGGGACTGCGGGGTTTTGTTTTCCTGGTACCTCCACTCGTGATACCTCTGGGCGCGCACTGCAGTCATTACCCCAGATCTGGCCAGGATCTCTGCTTTCAGCTGGGGATAGTCTGCTGCAGCCTCTTCAGGCAGATCATGGTAGGCCTTCTGGGCCTCCCCACACAGGAATGGGGCAAGGATGCCAGATCACTGATCTCGAGGCCAGTCCTCCTGTAGGGCTGTCCTCTCAAAGGCCAGAAGGTATGCCTCTATATCATCTTCCCGCGTCATTTTCTGCAGGCAATGGCTAGCCCGTATGAGCCGCATCCCATCATGGCCATGGTTCAGCTCCGTAAGGGTCTTTACCTGGCTTACCAGTTCTCGCAACATAGCTCGGTCTTGAGCAGCCTGGTCCATCAGCAGGCGATTAGTCTCTTGCTGCAGCCGCACTGCCTCCTGTTGGGCAGCTGCCTGGACACGGGTAGCTTCCTGCTGGGCCGCCGTAGCTTGTATCAGTGCCCGCACTACGTCATCCATTGTGGTGAAAAAATAAATAAACCTTCTCCCTTTTTTTTATTTTTAAATCACCCTCCTTCTTCCGCCGCGCTGTGCACCCCACATCCCACTCCTGACACTAGTTGTGACAAAGTTCCTCCTCTACCTTGGTGGGTCCTGCACTTACTGGTGGATTTGCTCGCTTCACAGAAACAGTCCAGAGACCTTCCCCTCTGGTAGAAGCTATAGTCCAGGTCAGTTCCTCCTGTGTTTGATCAGGAGTTGGGAGGTATGCAGGGAACCCGGGCCCACCCTCTACTCCGGGTTCTAGCCCAGGGCCCTGTGGACTGCAGATGTTTAGAGTGCCTCCAGGTACAGTTGCACGACACCTAAAACTCCCTGGGCTACTTCCCCATGGCCTCCTCCCAACACCTTCTTTGTCCTCACCACCAGACCTTCCTCCTGATGTCTGATAACGCTTGTACTTCTCAGTCCTCCAGCAGTACGCCTACTCACTCTCAGCTTCTTGCACACCTCTTGAGATAAGGTTGTCTCATTGTTTGTTTTTTTATTCAGGCCCTGGAGGAAGAGCTATATAAGAAGATATCTCCTCTAGACTATCTCTTTCCTCCTAAATTTCATACCCTCTTTCTACTTTCCTCCCAGCTGCCAAATGTATATTCATACCAAATAGCGGAGAAGGGTAATTCAGAGTTACGTCTTTAAAGTCAGTAATCAAACCAGCTGGGTGAAAAAAAGGGGCTACATTCACAAGGGGTAATTAAGCATTGCAATGCCAATGCCTGACTTTTAGTCATCCTGCAGTCGTGGAAATCACAACCCCAAATTAGGCACCCAAGCACTCTATAAAATGCCTGATGAGAATTAGGCACCTAAAAAAAGATTTACAGAAGCAATCACGCTGAACAGGGAGCTGCCTAAGACAGCCAGTAGACAATGCCTAGGAGAGGGGTGTGGCCTAAGCCCTGCCCCTCAAAGGGAGTTAGATGCCTAATTCTGCACCTGTCTCTGCTCAGGATTCACAACTGTAAACCCTCACCTGGAAACAGGCACCTAAAGCAGATCAGTCCTTTCTCAAGAAAAGTTTCAGAGAAGGAAGAGGCACTCCCATCCCCCCCACCCAATAGTTAGAGCACTCACCTGGGATGTGGAAGACCTGGATTTAAATCATTGCTCTACCTGAATCCGCGCAGGGACTTGAATCAGTCGTCCACCTCACAAAAGAGTGCCCCGAACACTGAGCTAGAGGTTATTCTAGGTGGGGCTCTCAATCACTCCTGTTGAAGCTGTTCCACTTAATACTTAAATATTCATTGAGCCAGAGACTGACTCTGTAGTCTAGTGGCTAGTGCACAGGTTCCAGTCCCTGCTCCAATAAATATTCAAGTATTTCATACAGAGTGGAACAGATTCAATAGGAGAGACTGAGCATGACCTATCCCAGAATACCCAATAACCCAGTGCTTAGCACACTCACCTGGGACACCCCCAGTTCAAGTCTCTGTTCCCAGTCAGACAGAGCCAGGATTTGAACCTGGGTCTCCCACTTCCTGGGTAATGATCACTGGGCTATAGTGTACAAGGGGTTCACCACCTCCCCAGGTTTGTTTCACACAGGACCCTATCTGGTAGGTGGGTTCTTAGGCAGCCTCTGAGCACATCTACTGCATCAGGCCCCACTGATGAGATCGCTGGGGGAAGGCCTAGTTTATGAATTCCACTAGGACTCAGGTTTAGGTTAGGTGCCACGCTGTTCAATGGGGTCAGGACTTAAGTGGCTGTGCATGTACTCACCAGCACAAATTCAGGTGTCATGAGGACTTTAGGCACCTCTAAGGACAGGTAGCAGCTGAGCTGTGGTTTTATGAATGCCAGTGGCACCTAAGTCCCCTTCAGAAATCTAGCTGTAAGAGGATTGACAATTTCACATTAGAACTGCTAAGTAGACAGGAGTGTACAATTTTAGATGTGAAATTGCAGAGGAAAGTAGTTGGCTGCATGCAAACTGCTTGGACATACACCTTGATTAGCTCTTTTTCCAATTATTTTCCCCCAAAGCTATAAGAGGTCACAGAACTGTAGACCTGTCCCCACAGCTCAAGGACTGACACCCCACGTGGAGTCTGGTTCAGGCCTTCTGCTGCAGCTCTTCAGCTTTATTTCTTCCAAATAATACAAATTCAGCACATCACTCGTCCCTTGCTTCCCTTCTTTCCCCACAGCCTGCTTGAGCAGCCCTAGCCAGTTTTGCCATCTAGGATGGAAATGCTACTTGGGGGGAGAGAGGGAAGAAGGCAGCACAGCACAGTGACCAAAGGCAAGCCTCTGCCCTTAGAACTAGCCCTGCCTGGGTCTTCTGCTCTCTGCAGCTCATGCATGCCTTTCTGGCAGTAACCCTTCTCTAGGACCCAACCTTCTTCCTGTAACTCTCCACTTTGAGTGAACTCTTCTAGCCTTTATAGAAATCAGGTGCTTCTCACCTGTAATCACCTGATCCCTTCCTCACTGGGTCTGGCTCAAGACACTTGTTCTTTAAGGGGCTCTTCCTCAGAACAGAACTGGCTGGCCCAAGGCTTCCTGCCTCTTAAAGGGGCAGGTGGTCCTGTTACAACCACAAGCACTCTCCAAAAAGAACAATAGCCAAAGTCATGAAACAAATAAAGAGGTGCCTTTCTGATTTGCCTCACGGATTTAAGTTTCAAGTCTTGCCTGCAGTAATTTGCTGGTGCACACAGGGCAGCAGCCATGGGATGGCGGAGTCATCATTTGTTAGTTAAATCCATTCAAGTACCTAGCCACCAACTGGCAGAATCAACAGCAATAACAAACCTTATTTGGCATAATAAGCCAGTGTGACTTCAAGGCTGAAACATAGCCTTGCTAAAGCATGGATAAAAAGGTGAAAAACTAATAAAGCAAATAAACCATAGCAAAACAATATTAGCCAAACACAAAAGCTCCAAAATCAAGTGCAAACTGCTGGATCTAGCACAATAGAGATAGTTAATTGTGAGGGGTATTGATTTGTCATATCAAATATTTGAAAGTGTCATGTGTGGTTGGCACCACAACCCTCCTCAAGTCAGGGCAGAAATTCTGAAATGTCACAGACACATCTTGTGGGTATCAAACCACAGAATCAGGCCTCTACATGCATTTTTTTTTCCGAAATGATTTGTTTCCACATTGTTAGCTCTTGGGTACCTACCTACTGTTACTAATACTGTAACTCTGGGTGTGTAGCCATATATAGTAGATGGTCATTTTTCCATTTAAAAGTGTTTATTAAAGGTGTCTTTCTGCCAGCTTTCCCCTTTACCTCCTTGTCCTGCACATCTCTATTACTCTAGTGTTTGTGTCTAGATTCTACCAGTCTTACCTTGTGTCCCTGCACTGTTACTGTTGATCTTTTGCTCTCGAAGGATCTGATCCTGTAACCCATCACATGCTCCTATTGATATTTAATGGTAGATGTAGTGCTAAGCATATCTCAGGAGATGCTCAGCACATTGCATAATCAGCCCCTATTAGATATCCATTTAGTCTTATTACCTGTTCTCTGACTTACTCTTACTCTGAGCAGTACCATATTTCATAAGTAGTTCATTGAAGTCAGTGGGACTGTTTTGTAAAGTAAGATATTTATGAACTGGAGTAACAGTGGCAGAATGTGGCCCATCATCATCTGAAAAATCCCATAATGTCAAAAGTCATGGACATACTATATAAAATAAATCAAACATGAAAATCACGTAACTCATGACAGGCATGACATTCAACTTTACTATGCAACTTTCAATTGAGTGAGAAAGTCTAATATCTACAGCAGGGGGTCTGGAAAATAGATTCTGTTCCCAACTCTTCCACTGACTTGCTCTGTCTTCGGGCAAATCACTTAACCCCTCTGTACTTCCGTTTTCCCCCATCTTTAAAATGGGAGTGATACTTAATCTTTATAAAACATCTTGAGATCAGCAAATCTCAAGATGTTTTTTAAGGGAGTTGCGTTGTATGTAAGAGAGGAGTATGACTGCTCAGAGCTCCGGTATGATACTGCAGAAAAACCTGAGAGTCTCTGGATAAAGTTGAGAAGTGGGAGCAACAAGGGTGATGTCGTGGTTGGAGTCTGCTATAGACCACCAGACCAGGGGGATGAGGTGGACGAGGCTTTCTTCTGGCAACTAGCAGAAGTTGCTAGATCGCAGGCCCTGGTTCTCATGGGAGACTTTAATCACCCTGATATCTGCTGGGAGAGCAATACAGCGGTGCACAGGCAATCCAGGAAATTTTTGGAAAGCGTAGGGGACAATTTCCTGGTGCAAGTGCTGGAGGAACCAACTAGGGGCAAAGCTTTTCTTGACCTGCTGCTCACAAACAGGGAAGAACTAGTAGGGGAAGCAAAAGTGGATGGGAACCTGGGAGGCAGTGACCATGAGATGGTCGAGTTCAGGATCCTGACACAAGGAAGAAAGGAGAGCAGCAGAATATGGACCCTGGACTTCAGAAAAGCAGACTTTGACTCCCTCAGGGAACAGATGGGCAGGATCCCCTGGGAGAATAACATGAAGGGCAAAGGGGTCCAGGAGAGCTGGCTGTATTTTAAAGAATCCTTATTGAGGTTGCAGGAACAAAGCATCCCGATGTGTAGAAAGAATAGTAAATATGGCAGGCGACCAGCTTGGCTAAACAGTGAAATCCTTGCTGATCTTAAACGCAAAAAAGAGGCTTATAAGAAGTGGAAGATTGGACAAATGACCAGGGAGGAGTATAAAAATATTGCTCAGGCGTGCAGGAGTGAAATCAGGAAGGCCAAATCACACTTGGAGTTGCAGTTAGCAAGAGATGTTAAGAGTAACAAGAAGGGTTTCTTCAGGTATGTTAGCAACAAGAAGAAAATCAAGGAAAGTGTGGGCCCCTTACTGAATGAGGGAGGCAACCTAGTGACCGAGGATGTGGAAAAAGCTAATGTACTCAATGATTTTTTTGCCTCTGTCTTCACGCACAAGGTCAGCTCCCAGATTGCTGCACTGGGCAGTACAGCATGGGGAGAAGGTGACCAGCCCTCTGTGGAGAAAGAAGTGGTTCGGGACTATTTAGAAAAACTGGACGTGCACAAGTCCATGGGGCCGGATGCGCTGCATCCGAGGGTGCTAAAGGAGTTGGCGGGTGAGATTGCAGAGCCATTAGCCATTATTTTTGAAAACTCATGGCGATCGGGGGAGGTCCCAGATGACTGGAAAAAGGCTAATGTAGTGCCCATCTTTAAAAAAGGGAAGAAGGAGGATCCGGGGAACTACAGGCCAGTCAGCCTCACCTCAGTCCCTGGAAAAATTATGGAGCAGGTCCTCAAGGAATCAATTATGAAACATTTAGAGGAAAGGAAAGTGATCAGGAACAGTCAGCATGGATTCACGAAGGGGAAGTCGTGCCTGACTAACCTAATTGCCTTCTATGATGAGATAACTGGCTCTGTGGATGAGGGGAAAGCAGTGGATGTGTTATTTCTTGACTTTAGCAAAGCTTTTGATACTGTCTCCCACAGTATTCTTGCCACCAAGTTAAAGAAGTATGGGCTGGATGAATGGACTGTAAGGTGGATAGAAAGCTGGCTAGATCGTCGGACTCAACGGGTAGTGATCAATGGCTCCATGTCTAGTTGGCAGCCGGTTTCAAGCGGAGTGCCCCAAGGGTCGGTCCTGGGGCCGGTTTTGTTTAATATCTTTATTAATGATCTGGAGGATGGTGTGGACTGCACTCTCAGCAAGTTTGCAGATGACACTAAACTAGGAGGCGTGGTAGATACACTAGAGGGTAGGGATCGGATACAGAGGGACCTAGACAAATTAGAGGATTGGGCAGAAAAAAACCTGATGAGGTTCAACAAGGACAAGTGCAGAGTCCTGCACTTAGGACGGAAGAATCCCATGCACTGCTACAGACTAGGGACCGAATGGCTAGGTAGCAGTTCTGCTGAAAAGGACCTAGGGGTCACAGTGGACGAGAAGCTGGATATGAGTCAACAGTGTGCTCTTGTTGCCAAGAAGGCTAACGGCATTTTGGGCTGTATAAGTAGGGGCATTGCCAGCAGATCGAGGAACGTGATCGTTCCCCTTTATTCGACATTGGTGAGGCCTCATCTGGAATACTGTGTCCAGTTTTGGGCCCCACACTACAAGAAGGATGTGGAAAAATTGGAAAGAGTCCAGCGGAGGGCAACAAAAATGATTAGGGGTCTGGAGCACATGACTTATGAGGAGAGGCTGAGAGAACTGGGATTGTTTAGTCTCTAGAAGAGAAGAATGAGGGGGGATTTGATAGCAGCCTTCAACTACCTGAAGGGGGGTTCCAAAGAGGATGGAGCTCGGCTGTTCTCAGTGGTGGCAGATGACAGAACAAGGAGCAATGGTCTCAAGTTGCGGTGGGGGAGGTCCAGGTTGGATATCAGGAAAAACTATTTCACTAGGAGGGTGGTGAAACACTGGAATGCGTTACCTAGGGAGGTGGTGGAGTCTCCTTCCTTGGAGGTTTTTAAGGCCCAGCTTGACAAAGCCCTGGCTGGGATGATTTAGCTGGGAATTGGTCCTGCTTTGAGCAGGGGGTTGGACTAGATGACCTCTTGAGGTCCCTTCCAACTCTGATATTCTATGATTCTATGATTCTATGAAATTAAAGACACACTATAAATGTAAAATATCACAGTGCAATAACCACAACATTCGTTTCCAGTGTTAAATAATAAAAACCTGCACCATCCAAGTGCTTGCCAATGTGAAACACATCATGTACCTCACATATTCTTTGTATAGCCCAAATTCTTATCAAAGATATTGGGGACTTTGGGTGTGCAGAGAAAACAGAATCAGACTCCTGTTTGGAATGTGTATACAACAAGTCTGAAAGCAGGCTGCAGGCAAGTCTGCCATCAAAACTACATAGTATATCAGATGAAAAGGTGCTACATCTTTATGTTAAAAAGCAGAATTGTTGTAAAAGTGCAGCATATATGACAAAAAAAATGGAATATCTGGGGGAAAATCTTCACTGTAAAGACTGCATGCTTTGGCACATCGTTTACAAGAGAACATCACAAAGAAACTGATTCTTTAAAAACTTTTTAACTATAAAGAGTAAATCTTTCAAGCAGTCCATGGGAGCCTTGCACACAAATCTCATTATTTTGAAAGCTGCTTAGAAACTCTAGCCCTCAGAGTCAACATACCACAATACATTCTGAAGTATGATTTCAAAGA
Source organism: Chrysemys picta bellii (assembly GCF_011386835.1). Lineage (NCBI taxonomy): Eukaryota > Metazoa > Chordata > Testudines > Emydidae > Chrysemys > Chrysemys picta. The sequence continues at coordinate 73,784,056 of NC_088795.1, read as the reverse complement.
GCTACAAATGCTTCTAACAATTAGTTACGTTTTAAAAAAAAATACTAGAAGGATTTAGAAGGCTTTGGAAGGAAAGAATTACTGAGGGTTATGTATTAAGAAGGAGGTAATTGAAAGTGATTCAGGGGGGTACAGTAGGATGTGGATGTGGTTAAGGCAGCTGGGAGATTAGTTGGAGTGAAGGCTGGTAAAACTGACAGTAGTGTACGAGAGCCAGATTCTGGTATCAATCAGTATAGCTCCTTTGGCTTTATTGGAGTGACTCAATTTACACCAGCTGAGCCCATTATGCTTAAGTCTGAATGGGTACAAATAAAAAGTGGTGAAAGCTTATTAAAAAAATAACCAGAAAAGATACTGTTCAATGTGCCAAAAATACGTGCATTTTTGAACTTGAAACTCCATATAAATAGTAGTGAGCAGTTGTATGTATTCATTTCTTAGGGCTCTTGGAGAACTAAGTGATTTAACAGTAATGGGAGCTATAAACAGTTTGCTGTGAAGGCTGGCTTATCAAAGGCAAAAATTAATTGTCACAAGAATTGTGCAGCACTTGAAAGATGGATAATGGTCATTGAATGAAGGTTTCCAAAGAAACTGACTATGATATGAATGATAATACAGTAATTTACTTACGAAAAAAATCAGTGAGGAAAGATCTTTCAGATCAAAAGATACTTTTCCACTTACTCAGGCAAAGCTCTTCTTAATATACAGTATGGTTGGTCTTTCTTTTATTCATCCCTCCTGGCTTTTGACAGTGTATTAGTTTTAAAAAGGCATGTTTTCAAAATGAATATTTTTAATATGCAGGTGTTGAGCATTTATTCATAGAATGTCCTGTCTTTGTAATCACGTGGGGGAAAATATAAGTATTATGTAAAACAATTTGCATCCTATTTACATTTATAATATTATGAAATTCAATAAGCTATTAGCTGAAGCTATTTAAAAGTTTTCCTGATAACTGTGTTGTATAAAATGCAACAAAAATCTTTGATGTATGAGAACTTGAGATTTCAACGACAAATTTCAAAACTAAGGGTGGGGTGGAAAAATGTCACTAGCTACAAAAATGTTTTTGTTATTTTAATAGGTTATTAGTAGGTATTAAAAACAGGTATTTCTTGTTCCTCATAGGTTATAAAATGTGGCATGTCTTTAAACAGAATACTTCTGTGTCAAACAGTCATCTGTATGTACAGTATATTACAGGACCAAGTTCATAATCAAAGATTGAAAATCTAGAGAGTTGCTGTGTGGAGCAGGGCCGCCCAGAGGGAGGGGCAAGTGGGGCAATTTGCCCCAGGCTCTGGGCCCCACAGGGGCCCCCACGATAACATAATATTCTATAATATTGCAACTTTTTTTTATGGAAGAGACCCCCGAAATTGCTTTGCCCCGGGCCCCCTGAATCCTCTGGGCAGCCCTGGTGTGGAGACATGGTACCGCTCAGAGCATTTCCTATTCATGCTGCTTTTAGTGTTATGATTTCCAGGACATGTACGGACTGTGGTAACTGATTATTGATATATTATTTTCCTAGTTCAATCCCATTCCAAAACATGCTTGGTCACTTTTGATTTGGGGACAAGACTTCATTTTTTGCATCTCCGCTAACCTTTTGTATATCCACTGTTTCATAGCAGCTGTGGGAACTTGCACGTTTGAATCAGGCACATCACAGAACAGAATAGATCAACTTATTCCCCAAAACAGAATGTTTACATAATTCTAGTAAGTGAACAGAGAAAACTATGGGGTAGATTTTTAAAAGCATAGATGGGATTTAGGCCCCCAATGCCCATTGACTTTCAACTGGAGTTAGGTGACTAACTGTCCCTTGTATATTTGGAAATCTTCTGGCCTATATTTTGATTAAACATTTTATACCAGTTCTGTTTATAAAAAGAACAGAAACAACTTTATGATTTGGGGATACCTAATGGAATCCAGATAGGGTCATGTGCTCCCCCAGATTACTGCCAGGGATTATATGTCCTACCTTGAACCCCACTGCATACCACAGAACCTTTAAATTGTGCCCTCTCCCCACATCCACCCCTCCTCCCCCATCAACAGTTATGCATCATCTCTGATGTAATCCATCCCAATAAAACTTGGAGTGAAATCCTGACTCCATTATGGTCAGTGGCAAAACTCCCATTCACTTCAATGGGTCAGGATTACACCCCGGATATATACTTCATATCCTATGGGTTGTGTGCATTCCTATCATATATGCCAAAGCTGCAACAAGCAGGCCAAATCTTTCAGATCCTAGTCAGCATGGACTTTCAAGTGATCTCGGTGATCTTAACCATGATCAAGAAACATTGACCCATTGGACATTGGCCCATTCCTGAAAATACCTTAGCTAAACATTGAAGGTTTCTCAGCTGCTAAACACTCCATTTTTCAGTTCCTAGCCTCCAAACATAACATGGATATAATCTGCCTTCAGGAAACACATGTTAACTCCTTTTCTGCAAGTTAACATCAAAGGTGAGTGTGAGTTACTCTCTGCATAGTAAATCGGCTACCTATGTTAGAGTATATCTTGTTGACAGAGCACCACTCCCATCGAACTCAGACCTCTGTGATACTCCCCTGACCTCACCTGGATCACCAGCAAAGGCAATCATCTATTTCAAGCTACAAACAGTGTACTGAAAAACTTCCTGCATAGTCAACATTGTCCAATCCTTACTGAAGTTGGAGTAACTATACCTATTGCAAGCAGTAATACAACTCTCACTGGAACTATCAGAAACTTGCCCAGTTTTGCACAATTCACCGACCACTACATCACTGTATCCCACACATGTCTGTGGAAGAATCTTACATACAATTCACAATAGCCATTTATGAAGCTGCCACTAAGTCAATTCTAAGAGGTTATTATAAGACCTATATTCCCTGCCTAGATGAGGAGTGGGCAGAACTGCTCAAGCAATATTAAGAGAGTGGTGATCCAGACATCACCATATATCTTTTTGACAGCTTGAATGTTTTTAGAAGAGCCAGATGAGAGCAGGCCACAGTGGAAATAAAGGCGTAAAGATCCAGCTGCAAAGCCTGGGCATAATCAGAAAACTCTGTGCTGCTCAGAAGCCTCCAGCACAGCACCATTTTCTCCAAATAGTTTTGCTACCCACCTAATAAATGTCGCAAAGGCAGACCAGGACAAAAAGTTTGAAGGATAAGTGCAGAAGAAATGGCAGCACAATATAAAGAGTGCATACCTGAAACAGAAGACTTCCAGCCTTTCACCACAGATGAAATAGAAAGGTCGGTAAACACTGAAAACAGATAAAGCCTATGGACTTGATAACATCTTCCCCGAATTCCCGAAGCACTTTGAAATAACTAGCAGACAAAGGCTAGCCATCTTTCTATCTAGAGTCATCCAGGGGAATAAAATAAACTCTATGACTCTAAGGCCTGAAGGGGCTGCTAGATCATCTCATACCTAAGATTTTGTGCGGAGCCAAAGTAATAGCCCTGCCAAAACCCAAGAAAGACCACCGATTTGCAATAATTTACTTCCCCATCTCATTGCTACGAATTGCCCCACTGCTGATGATGTCCTGAGTGTAGATCAAGAAGATTTCAGCCAAACCACAGTAAGTCTCATCAAATGCTGGCACTCAGCATCTACATCAAGAATGGCTTCCATGCCCAGGTAGAAGACAGGAGCAATGTTTCTAGATCTTACGGCTGCATATGACACAATCTGGCATACAGACCCACATACAAGCTATCACTGATCTTACCAAAGTGGGTTGTCCTGGTTGTGTAGCTGTTACTGAGAAACCACTCTCCGAGTTTCAGGGTAACTGCATCTGTTTTTCTTTTATGTGGTCCCTGCTTAAAGCTTTCTGGCTCCCAGCTATTACTTCTCTTGGGGAGAGACCCAGGTCTCACTCACTCCTGACTGGGTTGTTTAAGGCAGTTCCCTGTCTATACTGTGATATCTCCAGCAAGCCACACTGATTCAGTGGACATCTACACTGCATGTTTCTTTTGGTGGCATGTAGAGTACATACCCGCATAACCCCAGTACTAGTATAAATAGCAGTGTAAACGGTGAGGCAGGGCTTAGGCAAGTAGAGTTAAGGCATGTTTGAAGGGCATGGGTATGTATGTGAGTACATACCCACATGCTCTCTACTTGCCCAAGCTATGTCTTCCTGTCTACACTGCTATTTTTAGCAGTGTAGCGTCCCACTGTTTCCCTGTTGCTGGAGCCTTTCACTGCTGCTGGAAAAGACTTCCTCAGTGGGGAAAGGCTCTGGCAGGGAGGAGGCATCTGAGAAAGCCTCACCTTTCACGCTGCTTCCCTCCACCACAGTCTTTCCTCACCACAGGTAAAGATTCTGGCAGTGAGGAAAGGCTCTATCACCTCCTCACAATTGGAGCCGTTCCCTACTGAAGTGAAAGGCTCCAGCAACCGGCAAAGGTTCCAGCAGCTCCCCATTGCTGGAGCCTTTCCCCACAACAGGGAAAGACTCTGGCAGTGAGGAGGGCCCTGGCAGTGGGAGACAGCTTTGCTTTCTCTCCAAGGGCTATGACTAGTGTATTTACCACAGTTGTAAGTTACCACACAGCGATTTCTAAACCAGTACCTGTATTCTTGAAGTACAAGCATTACAGAGAAAACATATTAAAAAAAATAAAAGAACCTACACATATGCTACAATGCTTACGTGAGGTCAGTCCAACTCCATCCTTGGGCTCTGGTAGGTATCAGTCCTTCAAAATCCACAACTGGGTTTTCTGCATGGTTACAAGTTCATCACTGTCTCAGATTCAGAACCAGAACAATGGCTGGACAGATCAGCTATTTCTTTATACAGCTCAGGCTTTGGATCTCAAGTTTTAAGGAATAATAATCAGCAGACAATGTTTCACTCCTCAGGGCATAGCTTCAAAAGGTAAGGCTTTTGTATAACTGGAGTGGGAAATTTGCATTTACCTCTCCCTAGCTATGCCCCAGAAAATCAACTTCACACTTATTGTCCCAAAAGATCCTTCTTGCCTGGCATATTTTCAATATTGTCCTTTGAATCACATCTCCCCACCTAGAGAGATTACACACAATTCTGGCCCACAATAATGCATAAACTTTCCATTTAATACAATGGACCCCAAAGATACTTAAACTTACTTAAATAAGGGCTCCCAAGGATAAAGCAGGAAATGCCATATCTGTCACAGCCGCTGGTTCCAAGTTTTACTCCAAGCTCCTGGAGGTCCCAAAACAATGGTCCATCTCAAGGCTCATTTCTAACACCAACACTTTTCAACCTCTTCAAAAATGACCTTCTCAAGACCACTGCCAGGTGTTTAATTTATGTAGATTACATCTGTCTGGCAGTACAGGACGAGGATTTCAGTCACCTAGAAGTCGTCCTGAATGCTGACATGAAAGAGATGAATACTTAAACCTAGTATCAAAGAGACGGTTTCCAGCTGCTTCCATCTATATCACACAAAGGCCAATAAGCAGTTCAACATCTTTTTGAATGGACACAGGCTGGATCACATTCCAGTGCTGGGAACCTAGGTGTTACACTGGAGTGCATCTTGATTTTCAAGGAACATTTTACCAAAACCTTGCTGAAAGTAAAGACAAGGATCAACTTGATCATCAAATTAGTTGGTTCTATCTGGGAAGCCAATGCGCAGACACTGTGGATATGTTTACATTGCAACATAAGCCTAGGGTTAGTAAAACTCAAGTTACACTGTTTAGAGCTAATCCCCAGATGATTACAAGGAGGCGCCCCAGCCATGAGTAGCAAACCCCGTCACAGAGACAGCTAGACTAATACATTTGACTTGATTGTCTATGTAGTTGCAATCGCAATATATTATATACATATACACACCCCTTATCATAAGGGGGGCTGTAAAACTTACCAGGGCCCTGCCAGGGCCAAATGCATCCCAGAAGCATTGCTGTCCCACTGCTAAGAAAACCTTGCTTACGCGGAGAGGAGGCTGGTGGGAGGAACTAAAGCAGCAGCCCCAGATTTTCCAAAAGAGGAGAGCTCTGACTGGTTCTTTACCCCATGGACCATATGGCTGGGAGAGAGGAGGTAGTCCCTCCCTCTGGGGTGTCAGTTGAAAAGGAACAGAGAGAGAGAGATGAGGGAACATCCAGTTCCCCTCACAGAACGAGTGACAGTTTTCCCAATTCTCAACTGCGAAACCATCGAGTTTGGCAACTTAAGGACCTACCACACCATTGCGAAGGGAGTGACTGCCCAACGGATAGTTCAGTCATCTACCTTCTACAGCCCAATCATTGATAGTTACCTCAGCCAGGAGGAAAAGCAGAAACCTTATAGCTAAGCTTGTTACCCCAGTGTGAGCAGGAGTCAGACCACCCCTTGGAACTAAGAAGCTATTTTGAGATCTAGACTGCTCTGGACCCCTCTGATAAGATGGACCCTGGACCTCACAGTGCCTGCAACATCTACAAGTGCAACACCAACCAGTACCTGAACTTGGGACTGACATGTCAGAGGATTGACAATCAACTAAAGTCAGGGAGATAATGGGTGATTATGTAAAGTGATCAAAACAGAAAAACAAAACAGAGATTTATGGCATTTACATATATTTTAAAAATCTAGCCATATTCATTGTGATAGACCCAGACCACTTAGGAACAGCGGAGTAGCAGAAGGGAGATATACTGGCCACTTAATAAGTAGTTTTCTGTTCCCTGAGTGACCGAAGCAAGAGCTGCTCCAGGCTAATAGACCACCTGACTCCAATTAACCTGCTAAGAGTCAGGTGAGGCAGTTAAACACCTGACTCTAATTAAGGCCCCTTTGATGCTATAAAAGGGCTCACTCCAGTCAAGCCAGGGAGTGGAAGTGTGTGTGAGGAACTGGGAGCAAGAGGTGTGCACCAAAGAAGTGAATCTCATCAGTGACCACACAAACTAGAATGACTTACTTTTAATTGTATGTTGTTTGCATTGACTCCAGCCTCCTTTATAACTATATACTGTACAAAGAAAAATCCTTAAAAAAAATTCCTTGTTGGATAACTAGATTACTGAAGGAAAGCATTTTCTACTCTCCACTAAGACTCCAGGGGTCACCAATTATACAAAGAATATTAAGGATAATTCTAGTGTAGCTATATATACACACTTCTTAGATCCTGAAATTATAGCTCTTACATGTAAAGGGTATTGGAGTGACTAAGCATTACACTTAATAATGGAGACATATATGTATGGAACCAGTTATAAAAATCAGTGCACTGTGAGGCACATTTTCAATACCACCCCCTGCAAGCTGTTCCAGTACATTGTCTCCTCCACATTTAAGATGTCTGTAACCATTTCTTTCAGCCTAATGACCTTCTGATGGGAGAGGGAGACAGTGAAGGAAAATGGGAGGATGGCAGAGGTACAATCACTCTACGAGAACAATTGCTTCTCTGCACACTTCTTAAGGTCTTTGTAAGGTATATTATTTTTGCATCAAGAGCATTTTCCAAAGTAGATATTACAGGAACAAAGGAAAGATGGGAAACTGGAGTCTCTTAGGGCAGATTTAAGATTGTTTGGGTGACCTTAACTGTGCAGTTTCATGCTTTCAAATGTTTAGGGTTTTTTAAAGTTTAATCATTAGTCAGAATTGCTGGGTTCTAATGCTTGAGTTTTGTTTTTTTTAATTGTAACAATATTCTCATAAGGTTTGTTTTGTTTTTTATCCTTAAATTACTGTAATGTAACTTCTCCTTAAAGATTTTGTCTGGGAATTTAATAATCTTAGTCATCTTTGATTTCATTTAAAAGACCTGCCGTACTCCAATATATCTGCTTCCTTATATTCACAAGGAGTAGAGAATTTTGCAACATTGCATTGTTATATTCTCACAATCCAAATCCCCATCAGGTTTCTCTCATTTAATTATCTTCAAATGCTGGGAAGCAGTCTTTGTTGCAAGATCTGAGAGTTCAGTAAATAGTTAAGTTACTTGGCATGTCCCTTTAACAGAGATGAGCCAGCAGGGACCTAGAAACATGCTTCTGTTCTTGTGAATAGTTCCATATTATAGTTCAATAAGCAAGGGTGTGTCTATTTGTTGTATGCGTAGAGCCTCTTGTATGTGTATTGACCTCTAGAGCCTCTTGTATGTGTATTGACCTCAGCAATCTTAACACACCTCTCAGGAAAAAAAAATAGCATTCTCCCAAGAAAATGGAACTTAAGTTAGCATATGTTCAGAGGTAATTTCTACACTCTTAAAGCATATATGTACAGTATATTTCTTTAAATTATTATGGCTGTCTAGTACACCAACACCCTCGGATGTCAACAGGAATGCCAGGTGTACTGCAACTTGGAGACAAGCACAGTAGGTGCCTTATCAGGGTGGCCTTGTAGACACTAACCTTAGTGCATCCCCATAACCACTGAGACACATGGCTAAGGGAAAGGGTGTTTTCCTAGGGCTGGTAGGAAAAGGAAAAGTTGTAGATACTCTAGGTACAGAGGCTAAGGGCATAGGCGCCGACTCTGTGGGTGGAGCACCTACGGGGAAATATTAATGGGTGTTCTGCACCCCCTGGCAGCCAAGCTCCCTGCCTCCCTCACTCTTAGCGGGCCGTGTCCCCGCTCCTCCGCCTACCTCCCAGCATTTCCTACCCAGCTGCCACCAAACAGCTGTTTGGCAGCATTAGCACTCTCCTGAAGGGGAAGTGGGGAGGAGCGGGAACGTGGCGCATTCAGGAGAGGAGGCAGGGAAGAGGCGCGTCCGGGGCGGGGATTTGGGGAAGGAGTTGGAATGGGGGCGGAGAACAGGTGGGGCCTCATGGAAGGGGTGGAGTGGGGTCGAGCACCCACGGGAAAGAGGGGAAGTCGGCGCCTATGGCTAAAGGTATGTCTTCACTAGCAATGTTAAAGTACTGCTGCGGCAGTGCTTTAACATGGCTGTGTAGTCACGGCACCAGCGCTGGGAGAGCGCTCTCCCACCCCCGTGAGGGGAGTAGTTTCCAGCGTGAGAAGCGTGTTTTTTCACACCCCTGAGCAAGAAAGGTTCAGTGCTGTAAAATGGCAGTGTAGACAAGGGCTAAGACAGTTACAGTTCAAAGTGAGTGATAGCAGTTATTGTTTGAGCTCCTGGCAATGTCCAAAGCAAGAGTCAGGGCTCGTCAGGCCTAGTGCCTGGGGCGCCCTCTGCAGTCCAGGCTCTATTTCAGCAAGTAGGCACTTGCAGTGTTCCAGGCCAGGCTCAGTTAGTGTCTCTCATTGAACTCCCTATCCAACTGTTGCTTCCCAATAAGTCCCATAATGACCTGTATCCAGCTGTATCATCTGACAGCCACAGCCTGCTCCACATGTGGCTCTGTCCAGTCCACTTCCTCAGGCTTCTCTCCAGCTTCTTGCTGCCATGAGGCTCCCACTCCACTCCCGTCCCAAATGCAGTCAGCCACGTCCTGTTTCAGGACCTGTCTCCTTACCTGGCCAAGGGAACTGCAGTTGGGATGGGGCTGATGGGAACTGTAGTTCTCTGCTTTGTTGATTCATCACAATTCACAAAAGTGCCCAAGAATTTAACTTTTGTAATCATACAGCCCTCACCGTTACAACGGTTGTCATCAGCGGTCGCATATTTAAAGGCTTTATAACTAAGCAGGGGTTCCTTCTTTGACCTGGGAGGCAGACTCAATTTGGAAAAAAATCTCTTTAAAACAGTGTAACACTAGCTTGCTCTCATTCTTCCCCTATACAATACACAACCCTAGCTTTTGTCTCTCAGTCTCTGCCATTCTTAAAGTCACCGCCATGTGTCCTGTAGAGGGACATGACGTCACCTCTTTGCCTGGGCAGGTGTGCCAGTTTGTGGGCAGCAGTTCTCGGACATTAACCAGGAGACGTGGTTCTACTAGCCAGGAGGAGAAGTGTGGCACAAGAATAAAAAAAGAGATTCCTCCAACTCAGGAAACAACCTTCACCACATGAGCACAGCCTTTAGTCCTTAGCAGGCAAACCCAGCATAACCCACTTAACTAATGGGAGCAATGCCTGCAATCCAAGGGGTCCATGAAGCACAGGATAGTAAAATCACAGAATGTGAACAGTCCACCCTGAATGGCTTCATTTAAACTAACAAGGGAGTAGAAAAGCTGAAAAGAGAGTCTGGTTAAATAACTCTACTGCAAACAGTCTAATACTATAAAATCCCACCATCAGACCTCTCCCACAGAGACCTCCCCTCCTTCATTCAAGGACTAATTTCTAACACACACGAGGTGGTGGGCTCATTGCAACAGGTAATGGACTCCAGTGATAGGATGGAATGGAGGGGCACAAAGCAGTGATAGGGTGCAGATACCTCTGCAATCATTAAGGCTGAGTGTGACGCTGAGGCTGTAGCACCTACTCTAACCCTGGCAGGCTACTTTCAAAACAGGTGAGCTCTTGTTGCTATGGCAATTGGAGCTAAAGCCTGTACTCCAGTCAGAAGGCCTGGGGCCCGGGTAGTGGTCCAGGAGTCACTGTTGCAAGTTGGACTGCAATTATATGAACCCCTGAACTCTATAGGGCACACAGAAATATGGTAAATCCCACCCTGGTTACAGGACACAGAGCTCCCACTGTGAGTTTTGCTTATTGAGGTCATATAGAAATGTTATATATAGCACTTTCTGTCATCTTTAATTTCCAGGTTCAGAAACTCAAGTAGTAATTTTCTCCATGCTTGTAATAGTATCCATGGCTTCCTTGCGAGACCTAAGTCCTAGTGCTCCCCTATCCCTCATCCATTCACGGTTCTCTAGAAGCCCATGCTTCTACTCCACAAAGCTATTATTTACAGCTGTTTTAGACTAAAGTTTCTGATCCTAAATAGATGGTGCTTTTCTGCACTACAGTATGCCCACTCAGCATCCCCACCCCTTCATATTGCTTACATTTTATGCTAGACTATGAAATATCTCTCACTCGCTCTTACTTTAGCTGATGCTAAAATTGTCAGTAATTGATCTGTCTTTGTGTTTATGGTTTTCACAAACTTACATTGATCCTTGGTACTTGAATCTTCAAAGAAGTGAAATGTCAGCAGTAGAGCAGATGTCTCCATCTGTCAAGCTTAAGTATTTTGTTTTTACTCTTTGGCACCTTGGGAACTTTCTCTGCATGCCTTTTTTTATGCAGCCAGAGGAACTGAGGGCCTCTCCTAATTTGCCTGTAAAGTTACATATGTTTTAAATAAAAATCAATGCACTCTATTATGTTGTTTACCTGCACTTGTATTTCCCTTGATATAGGAGCTCAACCAAGTAATTTCTATTCATTAGCAATAAAATCATATACTGTAGTTGATTAGTTTTGCCTTCACCTTACAGTAACCATATGTGATAGGGAGAGAGCCTCCATTGCTCAGGCTCTGTTTCATGACCCTGCAAGCCACATGTGGCCTTTTTGTCACACTTTGCACAGCCTTCCATCCCTTTGTCCATATTGATGTTCTTCATTAGCAATTATTGCTGATAAGCTGCTGCATAAAGGTGATTTTGTATCAGACTCTGGAAATATTCAGGCTAGGGTTCTTTCTGATCGCCTCTAGGTGGTGGTCAATAATAAAAACCTAGCTTCAAGAATGTCGCATTCTGATTCCTGAAAGTTTCACACTTAACAATGAAGGTTTCAAATATATCTTCAGTGAGACTTACCCAAAGGACCTAACTCCATCTCTGTTCCCTACTATACAAATTTGGTGAAACTTATACTTATCTATACATGTATTGGGTGGCCCCATCTAGACAGTAACAAAACAAAAAACAAAACCCATTAGTTTCACAAGATTTTGCATTCAGAGTATTTGTTAGCCTTAGCTTCATTTAATTTTATCTTGACTAGTTGGGCTAATGTTTCATTGCTTAAAAACCTCTTCTTGAGGTTTTGGTATTTGTGTCATGCATATAACAGATCGATAAGTGTGTTTTTGTGGATTTTTACAGTAATAATAAATGGAAAACAGGCATAGAAAGGAATCTAAAGAAATTAAAATAACACGTTAACAGTTGTAATGACTGTGCAATTAGAGTCTAAATTCCTGGCCCAGATATGTTGTTATTCAAAGACCCCTGGAGTAAGGTAACTTTATTATTCAGCTGCCAACCTGAATCCCCTGATTACACTGATATGTAACTACTGGAAATGTTCAGTTGTCTTCTGGTAGGGTATTTCTAGGGATTTTGCTAGTGTAAGGTTTAACTTCTGTAGAAAGCTTGGAAGATTATTATTATTTTTAATGAATGTGTGGCTCAGTTTACCTACCTATTTTTGTACAGGGACTCAAAGGGTTAACTCCTGCTCAGAGTTCTCCACCCAGGCGACTAGGAAGAGAGGCAATGATCTAAAGCAGAGCCTGCTTAACTAAGCATGGAGAAGCTAAAAAGTCAGGTAAGATTCATGTGTACAGCCTTAATTACTTCAACCCATATCTGACTCCTGTGTTCCTGTTGATACATCATACATTTTTTCTGAAAAGTCTGAAGTGTGTCACTCCATACATTTTCTGGGTACTAAGCTCCCAAATACTTAGGCCTGCCATGAGTGCAGGGGACTGGACTAGATGACCTCTCGAGATCCTTTCCAGTCCTACAATTCTGTGATTCTAAAGAAAGAAGACTTTCAGGGAACCAAACCTGTCCCTGCTGCAGGAGCCGCAGTGTGAAACAGGGATGCTGATGCCTAGGGACCCAGTCTGAGAGTGGCAGAGTCACAGGACTCCCCCTTTAATGAAGCAGAGGCCCAGGACTTATCACCAGGAAGGGTCCACTCAGGAGAGATTGCAGAAGAGTACAAAGAGTATTGTGTTCTGTGATCTGTGACCCTTTTTGATTGGAATTTCTCAGACAGGATTTGTTTTAACTCATGATATCATATACTACTTGCATAATCTTTCTAACCCCTTTTCTTAGCTCTCCTGCAAGAATTATCACTGTTGATGGTATGAAAAATACCTTATAATACTTTCAGAAAAGCTAAGATGCAACTCTGTTTAAAAAATTGCGAGACTGTTCTATTTTGCACATCATGCCAAAATCAGTAACGGTAGAAGTTAAGAGCCAATAAGCTTTTAGTTGCATCTTTCTTTTATTTTGTTTAAAAAAAATCCCAACAAATTGGATAAAATTTCTGTCCCACATACCCTGGTCTTGATTTCATTAAAGCCTGCATTTAAGCCTTTGTTTTCACTGATTAAAAATCATGTTCTGGCATTAACTAATAGCCAAGATATTGTTATAACTGGTGCTGGATGTAATAAAAACAGTGATGAGATAAAATTACTCTTGACTTTAGTAAAATAAACTGTAAAACATTACAAAACAAATTCAGTTGAAAAGTGGGTAGGGCATGAAATATAGATCACTTCCCCAACACCCAGCAGCAGTGTGCCAAGTTCAGAGAGAGACAAGGTGAGTGAGGTAATATCTTTTATTGGACCAGCTTTCAAGCCTACACAGAGCTCTTCCTCAGGTCTGGGAAATGTACTCAGAGTGTCACAGCTAAATACAACGTGGAACAGATTGTTTAGCATAAATAGTTAACACATATTTCAAGGGACCATTCAAGTTGAAGTGGCCTGTTAATACCCTTCCAGCCATGGAGGTTGGGAGGAGAGGGTGGGGAGGAAAGGAAGGAAAAAAAGGTTCAGAGAGTAATACTTTTCAGCTCCCTAGCAATTTTTGACCTCTTTTTAAACTAGTGATGCTCTACCTCTCCCACTTAGGCCAGGGCTACACTCAAGAGACCTTACAGTGGCACAGCTGTACTGATGTAGCTGCGCCACTTTAAGATGTCCCATTTAGCTGCTCTGTGCTGACAGGAGAGACCTCTCCCATCAACATAATTAAACCACCCCCAACGAGCGACAGTAGCTATGTCAGCAGGAGAGCGTCTCTTACCAACATAGCGCTGTCCACACTGGTGTTTCTATCGATGTAAATTATATCACTCAGGGTCGTTTTTTTTACACCCCTGAGTGACATAATTTAGTCCGACAAAAGTGCTAGCATAGATATAGCCTTAGATTTGAGAAACAAATACTGCCATTACACTTTAAAGCAGGGGTCGGCAACCTTTCAGAAGTGGTGTGCCGAGTCTTCATTTATTCACTCTAATTTAAGGTTTCGCGTGCCAGTAATACATTTTAATGTTTTTAGAAGGTCTCGTTCTATAAGTCTTTAATATATAACTAAACTATTGTTGTATGTAAAGTAAATAAGGTTTTTAAAAGGTTTAAGAAGCTTCATTTAAAATTAAATTAAAATGCAGAGTCCCCCGGACCGGTGGCCAGGACCCAGGCAGTGTGAGTGCCACTGAAAATCAGCTCGCGTGCCATAAGTTGTCTACCCCTGCTTTAAAGCCTACCTGATGACAAGGTCCTGTTACTGGGTGTCTCTATATTGAACATGGAATATACTGCAGCTAATGATGTGTTTTGGAGACTTTTTTTAAAACATTGATCTCCTTGAAGAATTTAAATACAGATAAGTTTGTTACAATAGAATTTCCACCTAGCTTTTTTAGCTGCTTTGATTGCAGGATCATGGAGAATGTCACTCGCATCTTCAGACCAGACCATGTTACTCTAAAGGATCACCAGGCTCTGTTTTTCAGTTTTCCCAATTTCTTCCTTATCAATTGAATCTAATGTCAATTAGACCTGTCCAAGAGCAGCAGCTATCTGGATTTCCACCTCTCAGTGAAATACACCACTCATTAGCCCCTCTGTGGCCCTTTCACAGAATGCAATGCAATGTTTCTTGACCTGCCAAACAGAGAAAGGAGAATGCAAATCAGACTGCCTGTTGAATTGTGGACCCTGTTGTCTCATGACAGGCTACTTTGCCTTACTGTATAAGGGGCAAATAGTATGCACCAAGGCAATTCTATCAAATAACCTAGAACAGACTCTGACAAGTCCAAGCCAATATTAGGCATGAGATACCTGTTGCTGTCCATAAACAATCTTAGTTAATTCAGTAAACATATTGTTTCATTACACACCAGAAGGGAAATTCAAGTGTTTAACAATTCTTTACTACTTTCTCTGATGAAAACTGTAGACTTGTAGTTTCTAAGGGCAAGTCTACAGTACAGTGCTACATTGCTGAAGCTGCACCGATGCAACTGTGCCGCTGTAGGGTGTCTGGTGAAGACACACTATGCCGACAGGAGAGCGCTCTCCCATTGGCTTAATTACTCCATCTCAGAGAGAAGTGGAAGCTATGTTGGCAGGAGAGCATCTGCAGTTGACATAGTGCCGGTGTGGACAGCACAAAATTTGCATTGCTTGCGGGGGAGGAGGGACTTTTTCACACCCTGAATGATGTAAGTTAGAGCCACTTAAGCAGTAGTGTAGACTTGCTCTAAGTAACTCATACCCCACGTACCTCAGCTGTTTGCTTTGTCCAACCAGCTTTACTTATTGCCACATTCCTTTGTATAGTGTGTTATCGCTTCCTATTTCCCTTCCTCAATAGGTCCCACCTTTATTGAATGGAGGCCTTCTGTTAGTGGGTGTTGTCATGTGAACTGATATTTGTTTTTTTTAAAAACAAACAAACCTTTCAGTTGTGTGAGCAGGTGCTGTTCTCAACCAGTTCTATAAACATAGTGCGTACACTGCAAAGTCCAAGTTCCCTTGGTAGGTTTAGTGACCCTCTTCCCCCATAAAAGGCAACTTATACCTACTCCTAGGAGTCATAAAACTTTGAGACAGCAACCTTTGCGGTCAGACTTTGCCCAACTGCTGCCTCTTAACCTGAACCTTCCTATTCTCCCGTCCAGCTTTCCAGACACCTTTTCTCCCCTCAATCTCTGCTCGGTGTCCCTTTCAGGTTCCCTACTTTTGACTCTTTGACCTTCACACTTGTCCTTGCTTTCTTTTTTGTTGTCCCCCATACTTATTTGAGTCCTGCGCTCAATGGCCCCTCCCCTTAGGCTGCGGAGGAGCCTTTAGCTGTGGGCAGGCTTGTGCCCGTCCATTTCCTGGAACCCAACAGGTCCCTTTCTCCCCTCAAACTGTGTTGATTGGGTCATCATCAGTTCATTCCATACAATTTTCATAAACTTTCAGGTTTTGAACCTCAGATTCTTTGAAAATTTGAGCTAGATGCCTGAGGCATGGGCCTCCTGCTACGTTTAAGTATAGTTCCTAATCTGTAGGCATCTTTATAGCCTTTTCCTGCCCATATAATTCATAGCTTCAGTTTTGGTTTCATTCATTGTATGACTTCAGATAGTCCCTTTTGGGGCTAAGTAAACTTGGTATAGAGACAGTTGTTTGTAAAATAGGATAAAATATAACCTGTAGAGAGGGATTTTTTGTGTGTGTCATAAGTGATCCTACTGATGTCTTATTCTTTGTGAATTTTGTTAGCCAATAGTTATAAGGCCATGCAAATAACAAAGGTGAGAGACATTAGCCTACTCTTGTAGCATGCTGTAAACTGAAAACATGTGATCTTGAGTTATTAATCCCTGACTTGACAGAAAGGAAAATAACAAAGAATCTGTTAATTGCAAACGCTTATAGTCTATGGTCTGTAAAAGACCATGCACATTCACAGAATGGTATGCTTCAACTGCTCAATAATAGTTAGATATATCACATATTTTGTATATATCTAGTCTCATCCATCAACAGATATTATGAAATCTAATCACAGCTACACATTTGAAACTGCTCAAATGGTCAAAACCTAATCTGAGTCCTAAAAATGTTGTTTGGTGAGCATATTAACAAAAAACTGCACTAAAATTTAGCTGAAAACTTTCAATATATGTATACAGCACAAACAAGGATCTCAAACTGTTGGAACACTGCTCATATTAATTGCTGCTCTTTTGGTACCAGTAATTATTGTTTGTGATTAATTGTAGTGGCTTGTTGCTTCACCATTTGAAAATGCAAACCCTGTTGCCATATTAATAATATTGTTTAACCTAGCTCTGTTGCTTTTCTTTATAATTTAATTAGGTAGTTTTCTAAGACCTGAAAAATACTCCTACTGTGCATCAGCTTATGCATTTTTTCATTGGTTGTATGGTAGTCTCATTTCCATATGCACAAAACTGTGCAATCAAACACTACACTGATAAGTGCCATATAAGAATCTAAAAGAAACCTGTGTAGTTCACCTATGTAGTTCTGTATTTGTGATAGAAAATCAAATTATTGTACCATGTATCCCCACCTTGATGGTGTCTCGCAGGGTAACAGAGTGGATATTCTTAGCTTAAGCCAAGCCTGGACTTCCTCTTCTTGTTTCGTTTCATCCTCCATCCATTTTTGACAATCCTGTATTTCCCATGAAGGAATTATTACATCTTCAATCCTTTGAAAAAGATCTTGGGGAGGAAAGTCTTGATAAATGGTCACATGAGTCACCAGTTCAGAAAGGAGAGGGTTTCTTGCAAGGAGCAGAGACTCAGCAGCAGCATCAGGGCATGGGGGAAGAGGATAATTGGACCCCAACCACATGTAGCCAGTACTTTAGGGACACATGGCCCAAGGAGCATCTCTGTCCCTTCCACGAGCACTATATTGTTGACTGGAGCCCTCTGTGGAACTCCTGGGAGTATGGCTCTTTAAGGATAAACTCATTTGTAGTAACAGCACGGGGATGGAGCTAGCTGAACATCTTCTTTCCACTACCCCACCTGCAGAGACAGGAATTTGGAGGCACATGGGGCTGGCATCTTTACAGCGTAGGAGTCCTGATGTCAGCAGTTCTGGGTTCTGTGTGCTGTCTTGCAGTGTTGGGAGACAGACTTTGGAGTGGTAAGGGATATAACTGAGAGGGGTTAGGTTATGGGCTGACCAAGGTGATACCTCCAACAGCCTTGATTGCCGTGACATCAGAGTACAGGTTCCAGGATCAATGTGCCCTCTTGTACCTGACACCTGCAAGGATCTACCCTTACCCCCTGGGTGGTGGAAGTGGCCTGGGAGAAACCTAAGGACAAGGTGGCTTTCCAGCCTCCCCGTGCAGGGCCGCCCAGAGGATTCAGGGGGTCTGGGGCAAAGCAATTTCGGGGGCCCCTTCCATAAAAACAAAGTTGCAATACTATAGTAACATGTATTTGGAAATGTAAAAAATAATTAGTGAAATACATTCAAAAATTAATTTGTAATACTTTGAAAATACACTAAATACATTATTTAAAAACAGTAAATGCTTTAATGGTATGTATAGATTTGCAATTACATAATGGGCTGTTGCTGGGTGATGGTGATGGTCGCTGCCTGGGGGTGGTGCTGCTGTTGCCCAGGGCTGGGTGGGGAGCTGGGCTCTGGGTTGGGGGGGTGCCCGGCTCACAGGGGCTGGACTCAGGGCTGTGGGGAGATGGGGTCAGGGGGGTGTCCAGCTCGGAGCTGGGGGTCAGGGCTGTGGGGGGGATGGGGTCGGGGGGTGCCCGGCTCAGAGGGGCTGGGCTCGGAGCTGGGGGGGGATGGGGTCGGGGGGGTCCAGTTCAGAGGTGCTGGGCTTGGAGCTGGGGGTCTGGGCTGTGGGGGGGATGGGGTCGGGGGGTGCCCGGCTCAGAGGGGCTGGGCTCGGAGCTGGGGCCGGGATGGGGTCGGGGGGGTCCAGCTCAGAGGTGCTGGGCTTGGAGCTGGGGGTCTGGGCTGTGGGGGGGATAGGGTCAGGGGGTGTCCAGCTCAGAGGGGCTGGGCTCAGAGCTGGGGGTCAGGGCTGTGGGGGGGATGGGGTTGGGGGGTGCCCGGCTCAGAGGGGCTGGGCTTGAAGCTGGGGGGGGATGGGGTCAGGGGGGTCCAGCTCAGAGGGGCTTACCCGCCCCCTTACCAGCTGAGACGCCGGGGGATAGGGGAAGACGGAGGCAGGGAGCCTCCGACATACCCGTGGGGGCCCCTGTGGGGCCCGGGGCCTGGGGCAAATTGCCCCCCCATCTGGGCAGCCCTGTCCCCGTGGAACCAGAATCTTAAGGGAGGGAGCCTAAGGCAGAGTGGGTGGGTGGGGGGACAACTGTGTCAGAGTGTTGTTGAGATAGTAGGTTTTTTGTTAAAATAATCTAGACTATAAACTCTTCAGGCTAGAGGCTGCCTCATACAGTGTGTCTGTGAAATGCCCAGCACAATAGGGACCTGATTTGACTGGGGTTTCTGGCTTGCACTGTGATATGACTAGTAATCACTACTTGCTAGGTAAAGAAATGATTGGGGATAGTCTACATGGAAAAGAGAAAGCAACCAAATGCAACATTGTAATTGAGCCTACCTGGCGGGGATGCTGAGAGTATCATGGTGCACCAAACTCCTTCAGGTATGTGGTAGTATGCTGAGTGTACGAGGAGCTCAAATGCAAACATGGAGGCACTTCAGATGGTAGGCACTTGGAGGTCCTACAACCTGGTGGGCCCCTCCCCACTACGCACTCACCTGCATTGCTAGAAGGAAACAGTAGATCAGTTCCTGGAGGGCACAAAAGGAGAAAAGGATAACTCTGCCCCATGGTAGCTCCTCAGGCCTAGTTCCTAGAGTGCATTCCCTAGCCTAGTTCATCCCTTTGTTGAGGACAACTTACTAGTGGGGTAGATTCCAGTACCAGGGTTCAGTTCCATTAGCTGTGCTTTCTTTGTGAGCTCCTCTGCATTGTCCTTCAGTTGTCTCTTCATGCTTCAGGCTTGCAGGTGGCTTCCCTGTATCCTCCTTCAGTGGCTGCTGGCCCTCTGCCAGAATGAAATGCAAACCTCATCTCTTTGTCTTGGTGTCCTCTCAGTCTAGACATACTTACACACAAAATAATTTCTGCAGCTTGTGAAGGAAGAGAGAGAGATTGTTACTTGAATTTTTAGTGCAGAAAAGGTCCTCAGACATACTGCAACGATGGGAGCCATATAAGGATTGAGCTAGACATCTACAAATCTAAAACAAGCTGTTTCACCTCATCTCCAAACCAAAAAATAACTAACCAAAGACAAATAAACCCTGCTTCCCCCATGGACACCATCACTTATTGTATCCCTTGCTCCCTAAGAAGCTAGGCATTGCAGTCTGCCTTGAAGGATCATGATATTTCAGACCAAGGGGAGGAGTCCCTCCATGAGAATATCCTGGTGGCAGCATCCTCCCTTTTATCTGAAGGGGATTCCATTGTGAACTCCTCTGTTGACTAAAGCTGTGGTATTAGCAAACGGGACAGAGAAGGTGATCCCTCAAGAGAGATGACTCTCAGGTGGGAGTCTCCAACACATTTAGGGAATTATAGGTCAAAAATCAACCTGTCAGCCAATGCAGAGCATGGAGCAGTGGTTCCCTATGTACCTAGCGCCATATACTGTCTACCAAGTGGACTGTTGCCTTCTTGACCAGCTCAGTTTCTAGATTTGTTTAAGGCGCACACATTGAGCATGTGGACTCATAGACTTTAAAGTCAGAAGAGACCATCATGATCATCAGATTGCAGGTCATCTAGATGGGAGGTGCTAAAGAGAGCTGATTGGAAATTTTTGGTAAAAAAACAAGGTTTTCAACTAAATCAAAACATTTTGGAAAATGTGTCTAATTTTGATGAATATTGCTGCAGGAAAAAATATTTTGAAATGAACGAATTTGTTTTGGAAAATTTTTATTTCAGAATTCCAAAGTCGCCTTTCAACTTTTTCTTCATTTTTATATTATATTTACATCATTTCATAATATACACTACTACTGACAAGTCATTATAGGACAAAATAATTATTTAAAAAATAATAGAGTATTTCAACTAAAGAGCAGCTGCTACTTAGTAATGATTTAAACATTTTGTCTTCTTTTCTAGATCAAAGTGTCTCCAGTTCATGTTGCAATGGAACCATTTAATACATTGACACAAAAGTTTTGGAATTCTGAAATGAAATTTTTCTGGAACTGGAATTTTTCAGAAATTCTGTTTTGCAGGAAATTTTGAAAATAGTTGGTTTTGGGCTACACAATGTGGGATAAAAAGAAAATTTGAAATTCCAAGGGTCAATCAGTTGCATTGCTAACATAATGGATTACAGTAATAGGGTCCTCATTATAAAGACATGCTTGCAAACTCAGGAAACACAAATGCTCTCTGGCATACCATCTCTTGGTATGCTGCAGTTTGCTCCTACCACCTCCCATGGCCTGTCTCCCCCCAGCCCCTTTGGAGTGGATTCCACAACCAAAGATACCAGGAGCACAGAGACTATCCTGAGTGCGGAGACTATAGCTATCCTTAGTCCTTGTGGGGGAAGCCTGGTGATGGTAGTGGTAGTACTCCTTGAAACTCCCCACCATCATCACTAGCACCTGTGAAAGGGCTAGGAATAGTCTTGTCCACAGCATTTAATATTGTTGCTCCTTTTCACCCGAGTGGCTTGTCAATTTTCAGAACCCTGGGGATGTTGCAGCTGGAAGTAGAAATTGATGGAGTCAATTCTTTTTCTTTAATGCAGTTTTGTTTATTTACAAAGAATGTACAAAGTCCCGTGTCTCCGAATGCAGAAAGAACCAAGAACAAAAGGGGGAGTTTCTTAGCTTACAGCCCCAAGCTTCTTTAGACACAGGCCCAAAAGCTCTCTCCCTGCCTAGCTTTTTCCAGGGTCAAACTGTGCAGAGACTACTCCTAAGTTTTTTTGTTTTTTTTCCCTCTGCCTCTCTCTCTGTTCTGTCTGTGTCCTCAGTTTTTGTATGTTCTTTTATCTACCCCGACCCAAAACAATAGTCAGCCCAAAAGCTCCTGGGCAGCTTCACTCATACCTTTTTGTCTTAGGTGGGGTTGTGACCAAAAGCATCCCTGTATTCATACCCTACACACCATTCTAATAATCTTTGTACAAAACATGCCTTGTGCGGTATCATTTGAAAACTAGTCACTCTCTGGTCAATAATATTATGGTGAAATGTATGTAGCAATACTATATATAAAGTTATGAATTCCCCCTCTGTGATGTTATTAGAACATGTTTAGCAACTTTTGCCTAGGCAGGGCTATCTGATTTTGAACAGGTCCTACCAAACACAGGAATGTGTGTTTATTTCAGTTTTCATATACATAGTAAACAGGTGTGATGTTCCCCTGGTGTTATCTGGACCGGTGATCTGATAGGTCACTCCAATCCTCGACTCTGGGAGCCTTACCCTGCTCTTCTGTGAGAACCCCCACTCCCGGGCAGTTCATGCACAGCCTCTAGCATGTAAGCTGGTCCCAGCTACGTGAGTGAGCACTTTTGGCCAGCCACTGCTTGGATTGTGCAACTGAATGACACTAGCCAATATCGCCAGTCCCAGACAGGACTCTAGGAACCTCCGTCTTGCAGCTGGATGCTGCAAGCTTATATGAGTTTGTCAATTTAACAAATAAATAGATATGTACCAGGCTTGTTATCACCAGGGGAGTCTCTGACATGCTTCAAACCAAATGCACTGCTTCGGGTAGAATAAACAAATACATTTATTAACTACAAAAGATAGATTTTAAGTCAAAGCACAATAAGTCAGATTGGGTCAAATTAAATAAAAGCAAAATGCATTCTAAGCTGATCTTAATACTGTCAATGCCCTTACAAACTTAGATGCTTCTCACCACAGGCAGGCTGGTTGCCCTTCAGCCAGGCTCTCCCCGTTGATCAGTACTTCAGTCGCTTGGGGATGGTGTCTGTAGATGGAAGTGGAAGGGAGAGAGCATAGCAAACGTCTCTCCCTTTTATCATGTTCTTTCTTCCCCCTTGGCTTTGCACCCTCCCCCCTTCAGAGTCAGGTGAGCATTACCTCATTGTAGTCCCAAACTGACTAAGGGAAGGGTGCTGACTGGGTAACTCACTCGAGAGTCCAACAGATCCTTTGTCGCTGCCTAGGCCAGTGTCCTTTGTTCCTGTGAGGCTGGACTGGATTTGTCCCATACATACCCTGATGAGGTGTGAACTCCGCCTTTGCTCCTAGAGAGTTTTGCCTGGGCTTGTTTTAAGCCATGAGGACACATTTTCAGCCTCATAACTATATACATGAAATTACAACCTATAATGTTGCTATAACAACAATGCTCAGTGCATCATGAGCCTTCCAAAGACACCCGACATGACAAACTTCATATTGGATACCACACAATCATAATATAAAGCTGAACATGGGGGTGCAGGGTGTTCCCCTGAGGTACAGAGTGTCACAGCAGGGTCCTCAAGACTGCAAGGGGAGATGTCAGGAAAGAGAACAGTTTGCATTTTAGCAAACACAAGTGGGGGAAGAAAGAACATGGATCTTCCTTCACCACTAAATGCCATATTGCCTTCCTCACTGTTTGGATAAACTTTATTTGGAAGGGTAACCTTAGGAAGAATCCACTTCACAGGGTCACTGGACTATAAAGGAAAGGGGCAGAAAACCCCAAGATCCGTGCTGGAACTAGGGGTGCTGGGGGTGCAGTAGCACCCCCTGGCTTGAAATGGTTTCCATCATATACACGGTTTACAGTTTGGTTCAATGGCTCTTAGCATCTCCACTATACAAACTGTTCCAGCACCCCTGCAACTATCTCCCCCCAAACACTGATGAGGTCCAGCACGAGCATCATTAGGCCTCTAGGAGTGATCCTGACCACAGAAAGGGTCAGTCACCATCTTGCTGGAAGACTGTGGGCAAGAAAAGCCATATTAAACAAAGCTTTGCACGAAAGCTTTGCCAGAAGCTGGGAATGGGTGACAGGATGGATCACTTGAGGAGTACCTGTTCTTTTATTCCCTCTGGGGCACCTGGCGTTGGACACTGTCAGAAGACAGGATACTGGGCTAGATGGACTTTTGGTCTGACCCAGTATGGCCATTCTTATTAAGTTTTAGATGTTGACAAGTGTTTTCACTTTTATTGTCTTAAACCATTTCTAACTTTTGTCTCTTATTCTTGAAGTCACTTAAAATCCTATCTTATTTTATTTTAATCTGAACTGATCCAGAGCTGAGTTTAAACTGAACTGTTTAGTAATTACAGTTAAAATAACTAACATACTGTTGAATATTGACTCCATACTGGGGCAACAAATCTTAATATATGAACTGACTGGGAGAGGGCTGGATGGTGCAGAACACACATTTTTGGGAAAACCTGGGTTTGGGAGTGTGTTGGAGTCACCCTGCAAGTAGTAACCATGTCAGGAGGAAGACTGTGTGTGACTGGTGTATTGTTCGCAAGCTGCTGGACAAGGGCTGCAGTTATACACAGACACTCAAGGTGTGACCTTCATGCTGTAGGCTCTTTGTGAGTGGCCTATGGCAGCAAAGCATTACGAGGCACCCAGGGTTACAGGGAAGCTGGTGACACAACCCCTCACTGGTCTGGATTGCACCCAAAGTGTGACGGGTTGATGTTTAATGTTATGTTAAATGAACAGTAAGATCACACCTACCAACCTCAAAGGTTTAACCAAACCCATGAAAAGGTTTCACCTAGCTCATAACAATAATATGTAATATTACTTTCAACATAGCTTATCTTAAAGCCACCAAGCTAGGCTAAAATAAAATGACGTTGGAAACCTTTTTAATGTTCCTGTCCTACTGTCTATATTTACATTCTGCATCCTGACCTGATAACGAGATATAAGGTAAATAGAAAACCAAGAACTTTTGAATTATGTTAGTCAATTTACCGAAAATGACTCACTGCCTTCCAAAATTATAGCTGTATGAATTTTGGGCTATGCTTACACTTGGAGCTAGCGGTGTGATTCCTAACTCACATAGACATATCTGTGCTAACTCTTATCAAGCTAGTGCATTAAAAGTAGTAGTGTAGCTGTGGTAGCATAGGCAGAGGCTAGCTGCCCCAAATACAAACCTGCCTGGAATCTGTGGCTAGGTTATTATTTTAGCATGCTAGTTTGATGAGAACTAGCAAGCGTGTCTACACAAGCTGGGAATTACACCCCTAGTTCCAGTCATATTGCTAATAATGTTATAATGGAAAGTTTACAGTATAGGGATTTCTAGCCCCGTATCTAATAAGATTCTTGTTGGGTTTTGGACCAGGTCCCATGCTACCTATATTTTGAGTGACCACACACTCACTTTGGGCATGGCTACACTTGCAAATGTAGAGCGCTTTGAGTTAAACCAGCCTTTGGAGAGCATAGTAGGGAAAGCGCTGCAGTCTGTCCACACTGACAGTTGCAAGCACACTGGCATGGCCACATTTGCGGCACTTGCAGTGGCATGGGAGCAGTACATTATGGGCAGCTATCCCATAGAGCACCTCTTCCCATTCTGGCACTGTGGCTTGTGGGAAGGACACAGCATGTGCAGGGCATTCTGGGTCCTGTCCCAATGCTCCGTGGTGCATCGGTTTGCATCCCAGCAATGCCTGTGCTTCCATCCACATTTGGTGCAATCTTTCAACGTTTTTTGTACTGCGCACTCTGTCTTCCCTTTAGGTCTGCGGGTATGGCCCCCGAACTGCTGAAAAATATGTTGACAAGTCTCACCAGCACGTCACATTTGGCAGTCAAGTTACTCCTTAAGATCCTAACTGACAGTGAGGACTCTAACGATTATATCATACAACACGAGATTGCTTGTGGCATTGATGGGGTATGTCTACACTACGGGATTAATCCGAATTCGAATTTTGGAAACAGATTGTATAAAGTCGAATGTATGCGGCCACACTAAGCACATTAATTCGGCGGTGTGCGTCCATGTACCGGGGCTTGCGTCGCTTTCCGGAGCATTGCACTGTGGGTAGTTATCCCATAGCTATCCCATAGTTCCCGCAGTCTCCCCCGCCCATTGGCATTCTGGGTTGAGATCCCAGTGCCTGATGGGGCAAAAAACATTGTCGCAGGTGGTTCTGGGTACAGCCTCACCCCTCCCTCCATGAAAGCAATGGCAGACAACCATTTCACGCCTTTTTTCCTGGGTAAACACTGCAGACTCCATACCACGGCAAGCATGGAGCCCGCTCAGCTCAAGACAGCAGTCATGAACATTGTAAACACCTCGCACGTTCTCGTGCAGTTTATGCTGAACCAGGACCAGAAAAATGAGGAGAGGAGGAGGCGGCGACGGCGGCGCAGCAACAAGAGTGATGAGGACATGGACATGGACACAGAATTCTCTCAAACCGCGGGCCCCGGTGCTTTGGAGATCATGTTGTTAATGGGGCAGGTTCTATCCGTGAAACAGCCGATTCTGGGCCCGGGAAACAAGCACAGACTGGTGGGACCGCATAGTGTTGCAGGTGTGGGACGATTTCCAGTGGCTGCGAAACTTTCACATGCATAAGGGCACTTTCATGGAACTTTGTGACTTGCTGTCCCCTACCCTGAAGCGCCAGAATACCAAGATGAGAGCAGCCCTCACAGTTGAGAAGCGAGTGGCGATAGCCCTCTGGAAGCTTGCAACGTCAGACAGCTACCGGTCAGTCGGGAATCAATTTGGAGTGGGCAAATCTACTGTGGGGGCTGCTGTGATGCAAGTAGCCAAAGCAATCACTGAGCTGCTTCTACGAAAGGTAGTGACTCTGGGAAATGTGCAGGTCATAGTGGATGGCTTTGCTGCAATGGGATTCCCTAACTGTGGTGGGGCGATAGATGGAACCCATATCCCTATCTTGGCACCGGAGCACCAGGGTACCCAGTACATAAACCGCAAGGGGTACTTTTCAATGGTGCTGCAAGCACTTGTGGATCACAAGGGACGTTTCACCAACATCAACGTGGGCTGGCCAGGAAGGGTTCATGATGCTCGCGTCTTCAGGAACACTAATCTGTTTAAATGGCTGCAGCAAGGGACTTACTTCCTGGACCAGAAAATAACCGTTGGGGATGTTGAAATGCCAATAGTTATTCTTGGGGACCCAGCCTACCCCTTAATGCCATGGCTCATGAAGCCATACACAGGCAGCCTGGACAGGAGTCAGGAGCTGTTCAACTACAGGCTGAGCAAGTGCAGAATGGTGGTAGAATGTGCATTTGGCCGTTTAAAAAGTCGCTGGCAATCGTTACTGACTCACTCAGACCTCAGCCAAACCAATATCCCCATTGTTTTTGCTGCTTGCTGTGTGCTCCACAATCTCTGTGAAAGAAAGGGGGAGACCTTTATGGCAGGGTGCGAGGCTGAGGCAAATCACCTGGCTGCTGATTACGTGCAGCCAGACACCAGGAAGCGCTGCGCATCAGAGAAGCTTTGAAAACCAGTTTCATGACTGGCCAGGCTACAGTGTGAAATTTCTGTTTGTTTCTCCTTCATGAAAACCCACCCCCTTTATTGACTCATTCTCTGTAAGGAACCCACCCTCCCCCTTCCCCCAGCTTGCTTTCAAAGGAAATAAAGTCACTATCGTTTAAAAATCATTTATTCTTTATTAATTGATTATAAAAAGAGGGAGAGAACCCGGGTGGGGTTTGGGAGGAGGATCAGCGGGAAGGAAAAGGCCACTAAAAAAAGGTTAAAAAAATGACAGCCTTTTACTTGGGCTGTCCACTGGGGTGGAATGGGAGGGTGTACGGAGCCTCCCCTCCCCCGCGTTCTTACACGTCTGGGTGAGGAGGCTATGGAACATGGTGAGGGGAGAGGGGGGTTATACAGGGGCTGTAGCGGCACTCTGTTATCCTGCTGCCATTCCTGAAGCTCCACCAGACGCCGGAGCATGTCTGTTTGCTCACGCAGCAGCCCCAGCGTTGCATCCTGCCTCCTCTGATCTTCCTGCTGCCACCTCTCATCTCGAGCGTCTCTCCTCTCCTCATGTTGGTCCCTCCTGTCCTCGCGCTGGTCCCTCCTGTCCTCATGTTCACTGGCATCTTTCCTATACTTTGAAACCGTGTCCTTCCACTCATTCAGATGAGCTCTTTCACTGCGGGTGGATTCCATGATTTCCGCGAACATCTCGTCTCCCGTCTTCTTTTTCCAACGCCTTATCTGAGATAGCCTTCAGGACGGAGGAGGGAGGCTTGAAAAATTTGCAGCTGCTGGAGGGAGAGAAAAAAGGAGAGAATTTTTTTAAAAGATACATTTTACAGAACAATGCTTATACTCTTTCACGGTGACCAACACTATTCACATTACATAGCACATGTGATTTCTGTGCAAGGTCGCATTTTGCCTCTTAATATTGAGTGCCTGTGGCTTTGCTGCTAGAGATCACAGACGCCGGTCCGGGCAACAGAATTCGGCTTGCATGCGGCCATGGTAAGCCATTGTCTTTCAGCTTCTGTGCCCTCCTTTCCCACATACCAAGCAAAGCCCGTTGAGTGCTGTGGTTTTCCTGTTAACCTTCAGCAGCAGAAAACAAACTAACCCCCCCGCCCCCCCGCAAATCCAATTCTCTGGATGATCGCTTTCTCCCTCCCCCCACTGCGTGGCTGGTATCAGGGAAGATCCCTGCTAGCCAAACGTGAAAAGCTCAGGGCCAATTTCCCCTCCCGCCCTGTGCTTGGCTAACTGCAGGGAAGGATTTCTTTTCAGCCACAGGCAAACAGCCCAGTAGGAACGGCCACCTCTGTCCCCTTAATTAAATTCCCGTATTTCAACCAGGTTACCATAAGCGATATCACTCTCCTGAGGATTACACAGCGAGATAAAGAATGGATGTTGCTTGAATGCCAGCAAACACCGGGACCATACGCTGCCAGGCTTTGTCATGCAATGATACCAGATTACTTGCTACTAGCATGGCGTGGTCAAGTGTCCTACCATGGAGAACGGAATAAGGCTGCACTGCCCAGAAACCTTGTGGCAAGGCTTTTGGAGTACCTCCAGGAGAGCTTCATGGAGATGTCCCTGGAGGATTTCTGCTCCATCCCCAGACATGTTAGACTTTTCCAGTAGCTGTACTGGCCGCGAATGCATCCCAAGTCCTCAGGGCAAAGTAATCATTAAAAAACACTTGCTTTTAAAACAAGTTTTATATTTTAAAAGGTAAACTCACCTGAGGTCCCTTCCATGGGGTCATGGTCTTGGATACTGGGTTGGGAGGGTACTTCAGTCAGGCTGAGAAAAAGATCCTGGCTGTTGGGGAGAACGGAGTGCTGGGTGCTCTCCGCAAGCTCATCGTCCTCCTCCTCCTCTTCCCCATCCGCAGAATCCTCAGGTGTAGCTGATGAGATTACCCCCGCCTCGGAATCCACGGTCAGAGGTGGGGTAGTCGTGGCGGCCCCCCCTAGAATTGCATGCAGCTCGGCGTAGAAGCGGCATGTCTGCGGCTCTGACCTGGAGCGACCGTTTGCCTCCTTTGTTTTTTGATAGGCTTGTTTGAGCTTCTTGACTTTCACGCGGCACTGATCTGAGTCCCTATTGTGGCGTCTCTCCATCATGCCCTTGGAGATTTTTTCAAAAGTTTTGGCATTTCGTCTTTTCGAATGAAGTTCTGCTAGCACTGAATCCTCTCCCCATATAGTGATCAGGTCCAGTACCTCCCGTATGGTCCATGCTGGTGCTCTTTTTTGATTATCGGCCTGCATAGTTACCTGTGCTGATGAGCTATCTGTGGTCACCTGTGCTCTCCACGCTGGGCAAACAGGAAATGAAATTCAAATATTCGCAGGGCTTTTCCTGTCTACCTGGCCAGTGCATCCAAGTTCAGATTGCTGTCCAGAGCGGTCACAATGGTGCACTGTGGGATAGCTCCCGGAGGCCAATACCATCGAATTGCGGCCACACTAACCCTAATTCGAAATGACAATATCGATTTTGGCGCTACTCCGCTCGTCTGGGTGGAGTACAGAAATCGATTTTAAAAGCCATTTCAAAATAAATGGCTTCGTTGTGTGGATGGGTGCAGGGTTAATTCGATTTAATGCTGCTAAATCCGAATTAAAGTCATAGTGTAGAGCAGGCCATGGACATGCTCACCACTATGGAACGCAGCTTTTGGGCTCAGGAAACAAGCACTGAGTGGTGGGATCACATCGTCATGCAATTCTGGGATGACGACAGTGGCTGCAGAACTTTTGGATGAGAAAAGCCACTTTCATGGGACTGTGTGATGAGCTTGCACCCACCCTGCGGCGCAAGGACACGAGATTGAGAGCTGCCCTGATGGTGGAGAAGCAGGTGGCTATTGCAATCTGGAAGCTGGCAACTCCAGACAGCTACCGATCGGTCGCTAACCAGTTTGGAGTGGGAAAGTCGACCATTGGAATAGTGTCGATGCAAGTTTGCAGGGCCATTAATCGCATCCTGCTCAGAAGAACCGTGACTCTGGGTAACGTGCATGACATTGTGGCTGGCTTTACACAAATTGATTTCCCTAACTGCGGCAGGGTGATAGATGGGACGCATATTCCAATTATGGCACCAGTCCACCTAGCCTCCGAGTACGTTAATCAGAAGGGGTATTTCTCTGTGGTTCTCCAGGTGCTTGTGGATCACTGTGGGCGTTTCTTTGACATTAACACAGACTGGCCCGGAAAGATGCATCTTTTGGAACACTGGCCTGTTCAGGAAGTTAAGCCAGGACTTTTTCCCCAGACCAGGAGATCACCATAGCGTAAGGGAAGTCGAAATGCCCATTGTGATCCTTGGAGACCCCGCTTACCCTTTAATGCTGTGGCTCATGAAACCCTACACAGGGAGCCTTGACAGCAGCAAGGAGCGATTCAACTACAGGCTGAGATGGAGCAGAATGACTGTGGAGTGTGCTTTTGGCCATTTAAAGGGCCGCTGGCACACTCTGTATGGGAAGCTGGACCTTGCCGATGACAACATCCCCGCAGTTATATCCGCATAACATTTGTGAAGGGAAGGATGAAAGATTCACTCAGGCATGGAACTCGGAGGTTCAACACCTGGAAGATGAATTTGAACATCCAGAGAGCAGGGCTATTAGAGGGGCCCAGCACGGCGCTGCAAGGATTAGGGATTCCTTGAGGGAGCAATTTGAGGCTGAAAACCACCAGTAATGTCTGGTGCCCTGCACAGGAGTGAAGTGCAGTGGTTCCAATGTTAGTAGGAATCTGTGTTTGCTACCCTGTTTGCAGTGCCTATTGCTTTCCTGGGCTACGGTATCTTTTTTTACTTTATGCAATAATAAAGAATGTTTTCAAAGCCAAAAAATCCATTTATTGAAAAGAAATTTTATTTATTGAAAAGAAACATAACTGCTTGGGAAACAGAAAGGGCAAGGGGGTGGGGTAGGGAACAGTACAATCACAGATTTGCATATGTCCTGTTATCATACTCAGCCTTCCTGTCTGGAGTGCCGTGCAATGAGTGCTGCACTTCAGGATGGCTATAATGCATGGTGATGGGGGTTGAGTGCAGTGGGTAAGGGTCATAGTTTTCAGGGCTGGATGGTGAAGCTACAGGTGTTGGAGGCAGCTGGTGGTGATAAGAACCCAGATGTTGGGGAAAGTGGGTTGGAGGTGACATGGGGGCACAAGGGAAAGAGTTTTGGGACAAGGGCTGCAGTGCGGGGCGGACGCGGTAGTGCTCCACCTGCATGGCTGTGAGGGCCTGGATCATGTCTGCTTGGCGCTCCGTGATGCTTATCAGCTGATCCATGCTTTGCTGCCGGAGCTCCGCACTTTTGTGTCGATGCTCCTCATTCTGCTGGGGGATCCTCCTTTCACTCTCCCTCCACTCCTGAGCTTTTAGAGTCTCGTTAAATGACTGCTGCATTACTTCATGCAGCATGTCTTCTTTGCTTCTACGTGGCCTCTTCCTAATTATTTGGAGTCTTTCGGCTGGTGATAACACGGACCACGGGCGCCAACTTTCCCCGCCTCCGGTGGGTGCTGGCGTGCCCCCGCCCCGACTCCACCCTTTCCCCGCCCCTGTCCCACCCCCATTCCAACCCCTTCCCCAAAGTTCCTGCCCCAACTCCGCCCCCTCCCCGCCCCTATTGTACCCCTTCCCCAAATCCCCGCCCCGGCCCTGCCTCTTCCCTGAGTGCGCTGCATTCTCCCTCCTCCCCCCTCCTTCCCAGCCGCATGAAACAGCTGTTTTGCGGCACAAGTGCTGGGAGCTAGGGGGAAAAAGCTGGCACGAGGTGCTCTCAAGGGAGGAGGCGGGGGTAGAGTGTAGGCAGAGGTTAGCTGGGCGAGGGGGCAGGGAGCTGCCGATGGGTGCTAAGCACCACCAATTTCCCCCCGTGGGTGCTCCAGCCCGGAGCCCCCATGGAGTCGGTGCCTATGACACAGACGGCTCAGATCTTAAGGTTGCATCTGTAAAGGCAAAATGCAACACTTAACAGAGGCAGCATTGTTCACACCAGACAGAGCAATGATTCCCCCGTATTTAAGGGCAAGCACAGTCTACACAATAGCATAATTTGCCTGTCCCAAAGCGAGTGCACACAACCCACGGGAGCCCCAAAATGGTGAGTAAGCACAGGGTCAAGGGGGACTGATTGTTTCACGGCCGTACTGTCCTCTGGGTTTCTGTGCCTTGGTGAGAGCCAACAGCTGCAGGGAGCTCCTATACTTAACACTGTCCCCACATTTTCCACAGGAATTCGTTCTGGAAGATATCTCGCTGCTGAGGGTGACCTGGGAAGCAAGGGAGGGTCTTCTACTACAATGCGGCTTCCGCCCTGGCCCACATGCAGCTTGCCAGTGTGCAGCAATGGTCCCCCCGCCTCACACAGCACAGTGGTGCGGACATGTTAGTCTGACTGGGACAAGGACCACAGTGGCTCTCCCAAGAAACCTGTGCAAGTGCATTGCCCAACTTCTGGATGAGACCTTTAAAGAGATTGAGGCCGCTTACCGCAATGTGAGAGAGCACATCAATGCCCTATTCTGCATCTAGGCATGCATGCAGCCCTAGCCCTCCTCGCCCCAAGAGCCTGGACCGAATAACTTCCTTCCCAAAATAAAAGCTGCTTATCAGGAACCTCCTCTGGTGCTTGTCCTTCCCCAAGCACTGGCAGCCGTGACTGGCTATCTTCCTCCTGGCTTGAGAACAGCTCCTGGCTGCATGCATCTAGGGATGCCAGGGTGTCTTCCTCCTCCTCAGCACCCTCACTCCCACTTTCCTCCTCCTGCCTTGTTGAACTGAGCTCTGAAGTGTCCATGGTGGTCCTTGGAGTGGAGGTCAGGTCTCCCCCAAGTATCGTGTCCAGCTCTTTGTAGAAACAGCAGGTCTCGGGGGCACCACCGGAGTGGCGGTTTGCTTTGTGGGCTTTGCGGTAGGCATTCCACAGCTCCTTCACTTTAACTCTGCACTGCAATCATGGTCATGGCCCCTTTCAATCGTGTCCCTTGATTTCTGCCTGAAGGTATTGTAACAATGGAGCGCAGCTGGGACTGGACAGCTTCCTCCCCCTAAACACTGATGAGGTCCAGCACCTTGTCATTGCTCCATACTGGGGATTGCCTGGCACGTGGAGGCATGGTCACCTGGAAAGATTCACTGAGAGCACTCCACACCTGGCTGAGCAAACAGGAAGGAGATTTTCAAAATTCCCAGAGAATTTAAAAGGTGGGTCTGACGGTTGGTCACTTAAGTACAGGGCAGTAGAGTTCAAAGTGATGACCAGAGAAGCTAGAACAGGCATTGTGGGACACTTCTGGAGGCCGATCAGAGCACATTAACTGACCAGGGCGTCCACACTGGTGCTGAGGCGCTCCAGCAGGGGTACATCAAATGTTATTCCACTCGCTGAGGTGGATTACCAGGAGTGTTCTAGCCACGGCATCTGGGTGCTCTACTTGCCTTGCCAGTGTGGACGCGTCGTGAGTTAGGGTGCCTGGGTCTGCTTTAATGCGATCTAACTCGCAAGTGTAGCCATGCCCTTTGTGTCTTACCGCACACTGATTTTTAGCCTATGAAGTTGTGCAAAGAGGGACTGACCAACTTCATTTCTCATATGATCCAGAAGTACGGTGAGAAGAGGGGCATGTATTCCTCTTCCCTCCATCTTCAGACAGGCATGTGTTCCCCTTCCCACTCCAAGTCTCATCACCTTCCCCAGACATACCCTTACCTGCAAAATGCTTTCAAAAGCCTTTTTCCTAGAGTGTCCGCATCTGATACAATGTTCAGATAAGCCTGTCTTGTATTTTATACAAATGCTTTCCTCAGGCTGTGAATTCCTGACA
This sequence comes from Chrysemys picta bellii, assembly GCF_011386835.1. Lineage (NCBI taxonomy): Eukaryota > Metazoa > Chordata > Testudines > Emydidae > Chrysemys > Chrysemys picta. Next base: position 73,750,011 of record NC_088795.1, on the reverse strand, counting down.
ATACTGAGGATAGAAACTTTAGTTATCCCATGTTCTACTTCAGGCTATGTTGTTTATCTTAAAACTGATTTCTAATTGTTTGGTGGTGGTTGGTTATTTTAGGTATCTAAAATGGCTTATTGTTCTTTTAATAATAATTGTGCTTTGTTGCCAGTTGTTCTCGTGCCAAGCATACCTCCTCTGAGCTTAACAACTCCAGTGTCCTTTGGGATCCAGGGCTAATTTTTGCAGCTGTCTTGCTATTCAGGAATTCTCTTCATTTAAAGCAGTGATTCAGGGATATTTGTTAAGCACTACACAATTGAACTGTCTAAAGGCTTAGGCCTACATAACGTAGTTATTGGATTGGCTAAAATGACAGTTAAGATAATCAATTCTTTCCTCCTCAGCTGGCTGCTAATATTTTTAGTTGGGTTTTGATTACAGGCACTTTTTGTGCCTGGTCGAGAAGAGGCAATCAGTTATTTTAATGGGCGCTTGTAGTCATTCTTGTCACCTATTATTTTTAAAGGGCTTGAAAACCAAAGCTTGCTTAATTGAAGCTTCAGAAGAGTCCTGCAATAAACAAATGCTACCCAAAACAAATGTGCCAAATTAATTCCTGGTGAAACGCCACTGACTTCAGTGGAATGTCAGGTATTAATTTATTTAACCACAGCCCTGTGCAAGTGAAATGTGTGTGAGAATATACATATAAAAGAATAAAAAAATGGTAAAGAAACAAAAAGTATCATCCCTTGCCTGCCTGAAAGAAAATGAACACGTTAGCAAAAAATACCTTGAAAAGACGATTGACTGTTGTCATCTACACAGCATGAGCTATCAATTGTTGCATTGCATGTTCAGATTGGTTCAGTAGGCAAAAAATTCTATTCCCAACAGAATGGTTACAATTTCTATTTTATAGATAGAAGTTGGAACAATTTACTGTCTGCTGAGATGATTTTTGTTTTTATTCATCTTCAGTTGCAATGGAGTTGAATAAGCATCTTCCAACCCAACTAATGAAGCAAGGACATGACAAGAATCATCATCTCTGTACTTAAATCATCATCATCATGTACTTAAATAGCTAAGTCAAGCAAAAATAATAAAAACACTGGGTAAAATCCCAGCTCCGTTGAAATCAATGGGAGCTTTGCCATTGACTACAGAAGGGCCAGGAATTCACCTAGAGCCTGTCTCAGCTTTCACAGAGAATATACATAGGTGTGACACCATTACTAGATCAGAATCAGACCCACACTATCATTTTCAGCTCCTTTCTTTCTACTTTATAATGTATGGGCTAGTGCGTATGTATACAACTGCCCTCTATAAAATGTCAGATATATTGAAGTGTGTATGTCCATATCTCATTCTAGTGGCTGAGCCATTGAGGATATCAGCCCTAACATTGCCATAGCTAACAGATTCTCTTTCAGTAATATAGGCTTGTGTTTTTTGGAGCAGAAGATTCTGTGTTTTGTCCCTGTTGATGATCACAAAGCCCATGGGGTCATGGTGTGTGGAACTGCAAACAGTTATGAAATCCTGTGAAGCCATATAATTGTTATACCTGCTTACTCATGAAAAACTTGTCACGTTCTTCATCCACTTGACAGAGCAGGTAATACTAGTATACTTTCTCAAATGTGGCCACCGTGGCTGCATGCGGCCACCTGAACTCTTTCTTGTGGTCACAGCCATCTGGGATGTGATGGGGGTACACAAAGCAGTGGCCCCTCTTCCAGGGCCTACAGAAGGGCTTGGGACCTGCCCCTCTCTGGAGACACAAACGCTGGAGGTGCAGGCAGCTGGTGAATTCCCCACTTTCCCGGGGTAGAGGAGGCAGGCTTTGGCCACAGGGCTTTAGGCTCAGTCCACACGGTGGCAGGTTCTGGTTCCAGGCTCTGCTGGGCCCCACTGTCTCCCTGCCCACCTCCCCATCCAGGGCTTAATTTGTGTCAGGGCTTGCCAGGGTTGAGTAAGTCTGCTGTGAAAAGTGATATTAACAAACATACAAATACCGTATCACTTTTCAGAGCAGAAGACTTACCATCTAGCACAGGGGTGGGCAAACTTTTTGGCCCAAGGGCCACATCTGGGTATGGACATTTTATGATGGGCCATGAATGCTCATGAAATTGGGGTTTGGGGTGCAGGAGGGGGTGAGGGCTCTGGCTGGGGGAACAGGCTGTGGGGTGGGGCTGGAGGTTTGGGGGTGCAGGAAGGTGCTCCAGGCTGGGATTGAGAGATTTGGAGGGCAGAAGGGGGATCAGTGCTGGGGCAGAGGGGTTGGGGCATGGGAGGAGGTCAGGGGTGCAGGCTGTGGGCAGCGCTTACCTCAAACAGCTCCCAGAAGCAACGGCACTTCCCCCTCCTACGCGGAGGTGCGGCCAGGCAGCTCTGCACCCTGTCCCATCCACAGGTGCTGCCCCTGCAGCTCCCATTGGCGGTGGTTCCTGGCCAATGGGAGCTATAGGGGCAGCACTTGGGGCGGGGGCAGCGTGTGGAGCCCTCTGGCTGCCCCTACATGTAGGACCTGGAGCGGGAATATGCTGCTGCTTCCAGGAGCCACGCAGAGCAGGGCAAACCCCCGACCTCACTGGAGCAGGACAAGCCCCAGACTCTCCTCTGCGGTGGGAGCTCGAGGGCCAGATTAAAACGTCTGAAGGGCCGGATGTGGCCCCTGGGCTATAGTTTGCCCACCCCAATCTAGCAAGTCGGGGGGGGGGGGAAAGAAAGCGCAGCCAAAAAAAGCAAAAGAAACAACAATGAAAAGACAGGAACATGCAAAGCACCTTATTTGTGTTTCTGTTCTGTTTAAGTCCAGTAAAGAATAGAGACAACTGTAAATTATTTTTATTACTGAGTCTGAAAAACCCCCTACATAAATAAATTACAATGATTTGGATGTATAATGTGCATATTTATTTGTTTTTCCTAAAGTTAATTAAGTATTTTAGGAAAAATTGTCAGTGCGGCCACCAGCAATAGTTGGTGGCCACAGTCCGAGGCCACCAAAAATTTTGTTGTGAGAACCCCTGTAGCAATGTATACAAAGGCAAATTGAAAAAATAAATACTGTGATTTCTGAGAGGTATTTATTAATTCAAATCAAGATAATTTTTTGGAGATGGTACTTTAACAATCTTTTCCTTTTGTGTCCTATAACTTAATACAATTGAATATAAAACAGAAGGACAGGTGAACAATTTTTATTCCATATTTCAAGATCTGCATTACAGTCTAGTAATTTACAGGCATGTGCTCTCTGTAAATCCTTTAGGGTTGACACCGAAATGTTATTTTAATGCATTAAGTTTATCAAAGCTTCTACAGCCATGATTAATTAAGATCTAAGCCAACTATTTTAGTCTAGTTAGCACAGAATGTATGCTTACATTTTATTCTTTATAAAGTATATATTATTGGTCAGAGTCCAGTATATAATACCTTAAATGCACACACCTGAAAAATAACATTTTCCCACAACTTCAGAAAGATTTAACAAAATACAGTAATATTTTATTGTACTGTCAACTCCCATGGAATTAGACAACTTTGTCTTACCTGTTAATTGGTCGTAATTGATGTAGACTGCCAGTGGCTAGCATTGCTACTTGCTGACTGGAGTTGGAATATGCAAATTTCTCTCAAGATATCCCCTCTCCCTTAAAAGTCAATTGGATACTTAAATCTCCAGAGAATATCTGTTTTGGTGATGTGAAATAGTAAACCTTGTGGGTACACTGAGGAGCAGTGTGGTGTACAGTCCTAGAAGAATGGAAGAAAAGGATCCTTGCAGGAAAGTGTGTCTAACTCACTGATATGTCTGGAAGAGGAGATGGCTGTTATGTAGGTCATTTTGATTGTAAGAAAGTAAATGAAGCTTTGGGAGGAATGGGATTGCCAAATTATCCAGATATCTGGTTAAGAATAGAGCTTTGAGGGCTGACGTTTGTATCCACATGGAAATGTATCAGTCCAAAGATGAACCCATCCTAAAGGAAATAATGAAAGGAATTTATAGAATTTTTGAGAGGATAGAAACCCATGGACTCGAACCACTGGAAGAAAACTCCCCACACTGATCAATAGGTTCATATGGTCAAAGCTTTACTGGATGTGAAGAGAATCTCTATAATATTGGGGAATAGCCAAAAGAATCCCAATTAAACTCTGCCAACCTCTCAGTTATAAAGACTACAGATTGAGGTTACAGATGGAGAACTGGACCCTTGTGGAGATACCTAGCTATGACGTGGAGGGTTACATGGTAAGAAGGCAAGAAACCAAGATCTTGGAGGCCAGCCTTTGAAATTAGTCTGTGAGATCTGAGAGTTCTCTTAGATTCCCCACAGGAGGTTTTCTTTCTTGGCCATCCTATGAGTTCTTTCAGTGGACAAAGCTTCCATTCATGTAGGGCAATTAGACATAACACACTTCGTAGAAATGGCATTGTGAAGTTCCCTGTTGGCTTTATTCCAGTGATTTAGCTGCCAGCTCTGCAAATTCAGCTTGAGTTCTGGGAGTCAAGCTGAGTTCTTTCTTTCCTGTGCATCTGCAACGGCCACCATCTTGGCAGACAACTTGGGACATCCAGAACTAAAATCACGAGCAGCTACATCTTGAGCTAAGGATCTGTAAGTGAGGTTGTGACAGATTCCTATCCTCTGAAGATCAGCACAGAGCGGTACTTATAACACACTCTTCAGTGCGTTATACATAGTAACTTCAGTTACACTTATATAACACTTCAACATATTTTCACAGGTGTGTCTTATTGGAATTGAATACAATTCTGTTTATAATACACAAGATGGAAAAACATCCAACTCAGTCTCTCATAACTCTGTTGACTCTGCAAGGTTAATTTTGTCACTAAATTATGATATGACCTGTTAAGATGCTCTTTTTTTTTAAACACACAGTCCCTTTTCAGAATGTAACTGTATTTTATGGAGGCAAGAGCACATAGAATACCTGTTGCTAGATGGTGCTGGGTCTTCGCCGTCCCTTAGTGAAGGTATAAAGGTACCTGTCCTGCTAGACTGGGAACTTTTTCTCTGTCAGAGACAGACTCTGCAGAAAGATTGAGTTTGAAGGATGGGAGCCCTGAGCTCAACTGCTGTGGTGGGTTACTGGCTAGTGCAGCAAGTGGCACCATGTGAAATTACCCTGTGGGCACAGGCCTGTGGTCCATGAAGCTGATGGCAAGCTGCCAGAAGCTGATCCAGTCATAGAGAGATCAAAGTGACTTTAGTCATATTACCCTGAAGAAACTTTCCTTTATCCTGCCAAGAGAAGGAAGACGGGGGACCATAGTTCCTGGCAAGCAGGAAGTGTGAAGGCTGGGAGACAAAGAAGGCAAAGGCAAAGCAGGAAATAGGGGAAAAAAAGAGAATAGTTGAGGGTGTGGGGGTGCAAATGGTGGAAGTTTTGATGCTGGAGAAGGAAGACTGGGGATGAAGACACCAGCTGACTTTTAAAGGGCTAAAGAGAATGCCTAGAGAGAAACTTGCATAATCTTGCCTCTGGATAGCAAGTGGCAGTGCTACTTGGTAGTGATCTGGATTGGCGGCTCCTGGAAGGCCTGGGTACTGGGTACTGTTTTTTCTCCATCTAGAAAAGCCTGCAATGCAAACTGCTTTCAGAGATAAACCTTTTATTTTAAGTTGAGATGAGAGCGTTGACCCCAGTGTCCTGCTTCAGTCTATTTGATTTGCAACACATACCCACAAAGTCAAAACTCAGTGCTGGCTTGGTCACCCAACAAATCACCACTTTAGTTTAACTTTTGATACATTTTGTCATTAGTGTATTTTGGACTCTACAATTGTTCTTGTCATTCTAAAAATGAACCTGTTGGAAAATACTGCTTACCCATCTGTTCCTGCAGATTAGTGATGGACTAGTTATAAAAGGTTTGACATGAATAAGCACCCAAAGTTTCCAGTGGTTGACCTTTGAAATAAAGGGAGGTCCTTCTCCCTATATTTCAAAGGTTTGCCTATCTATAATGCATAGGAGGAAAAAGCTGTGAGATTATGGTGGACTTCAATTTGAGGGACATGCTGCCAGTAGTAAAATATCCTTGGAATTTCTAAATATTATAACTGACAATTTTCAAACTCAAAAAAGTGTTTCATCCAACACAGAGAAATTCTATACAAGACTTCTTCTTGAAGGATAAAGAGGAACTGATCACAGAACTTAAAATTAATGGTAACTTAGGTACAAGTGATCATGACTTGATCATATTTATAAAGAATAAAGTCTAGGCCAGTGAGAGAGAGATACTTGGTGCTTTAAAAGGAACCATTTCACAAAGTTGAAAATAATTATGAGGCACATCAGCTGGGAACAATTTAATCAGAAAAATGTGAGTGATAATTGGGAATTGTCTAAGAACTCGTTACTTGATGCCCCAAAAGCCACAATCAAGGAAGAAAGCCATAACTTATCTGGTTAGAGGGGAAGTGAAGGCATCTATAACAATAATAATAATAATATATAACAAATGGAAGAAAGGGGAAGTTGATATTATTGAATATAAATCAGAAGCTAGGAATTGTAGAGAATTGATAAGGGAAACAAAGGGACACAAGGAGAGATTAATGACCAGCAGAGTTAAGGACAGTAAGGAGGAGATTTTTCAGGATATTTGAAATTTGTCCATTACAAGATGGAAATAGTAGAATTATCAATAATGCAGAAAAGGCATTATTGTGTGTAATGAATATTTCTGTTCTGTATTTGAGAAAAACAGATGATGTAGTCATATTTTATGATAAAACTCTTTCAATTCTACTAGTATCTCAGGCAGATGTTAAATAGCAGCTACCAAAAGTTAGACATTTTAAAATCAGCCACTCTAGATAACTTGCTTCCAAGAGTTTTAAAAGAGCTTGCTAAGGAGCTTGCTGGACCATTAATGTTGATTTTTCAATAAGTCTTGGAATATTGAGGACATTCCAGAAGACTGGAAGAAAGCTAATGTTATGTCAATATTTTTAAGAAGGGTAAACAGGATGACCCAGAAACTACAGGCCTGGGCAAACTAATAATAGATCCTGGGCAAGATAATGGAGTCGCAGATACAGAACTTGATTGCTAAATATAATTAATGCCAATTAACGTGGGTTTATGGAAAAATAGATCCTGTTAAATTAACTTGGTATTTTTTTCCCCATGATATTGCAAGTTTGGTTGATAAAGGTAATAGAGTTGATATAATAGACTTCTATAAAGCATTTGATTTGGTATTGCGTGACATTTTTATTAAAAACCTAGAAGGATATAAAATTATCGTGTCACACTTTAAATGGATTAAAAGCTGGCTAACTGATAGTGTCAAAATGTGTAACTGTAAACATGGAATCATCATCAAATGGGTGTGTTTATAGTGGGGTCCCACAGAGACTGGTTCTTGGCCATACACTAGTGAACATTCTTATTCTGGAGCTGGAAGAAAACTTAAAATCATCACTGATAAAATTTGCAGATGACCAAAAAATGGGGGAGTGGTAGATAATGAAGAGGACAGGTCACTGATACAGAGTAATCCGGATCATTTGGTAAGCTGGATGCAAGGAAACTATGTCTTTTAATAGGGCTAAATGTAAATCTATACATCTAGGAACAAAGATTATAGACCATACTTACATGATGGGGGACTCTATCCTGGGAAGCAGTGACTCTGAAAAGATATGGAGCTTGTGGTGGATAATCAGCTGAACATGAGCTCCCAGTATAACGCTGTGGCCAAAAGGCTGCAATCCTGGGATGCATAAATAGGGGAATCTCAAGTAGAAGTAGAGAAGTTATTTTACCTCTGTATTTGGCACTGATGTAACTGCTTCTGGAATACTCTGTCCATTTCTGGTGCCCACAATTCAAGAAGGATGTTGATAAATTGGAGAGGGTTCAGAGAAGAGCCACAAGAATGATTAAAGGATTAGAAAACATGCCTTACTATAATAGGCTCAAAGAGCTCAATCTATTTAGTTTAACAAAGACAAGGTTATGGGTTGACTTGATTACAGTCCATAAGTGCCCAGATGGGGAACAATTATTTAATAATGGACTCTTCAATCTAGCAGAGAAGGATACAATATGATCCAGTGGCTGGAAGTTGAAGTTAGCCAAATTCAGACTGGAAATAAGATATACATTTTTAATAGTGAGAATAATTAACCACTGGAACAGTTACCAAGGGCCTTGGTGGATTCTCCATCACTGACAATTTTTAAATTGTTTGGATGTTTTTCTTAAAAAAAAAAAAAAAAAAAAAAAAAAAAAAAAAAAGGCAGCTCTAGGCATTTTTGGGGGGGGTGGGGGGAGGAAGGGAGTTCTATGACCAGTGTTATACAGGATGTCAAACTAGATGATGACAATGGTCCTTTCTGGCCTCGGAATCCATGAATTTACTCCCTTCACATTCAGGGAGTATACAGGGCTTATGTGATCCATAGTCCTTACCTGTTCCGAGCTATCCGCTTCCTCCCTCCTTTTCCAACTAAATCAGCAAGACATAACCTCCTCACCATCCAGCTTCGCAAATTCCTCTGTGTAGGCTTGCGACTCATGATCTTCCTAATCTAGGTTTATTCCTGTCAATCACTTCTCTAGGCTAGCAACCTCAGTTTTACTGAATGAATCATGGTCCTAGCAGATCTCTGCTCTCTCTTGTAGCCCAGACCATTGTTTTATTTTAGTTTTAGTGTCATTTGGGATTTCCAGGCAAATTGTATCCTAGATTGTATTGTACAAATGGGGATGCCCAGGGTTCAGAAGCAGACAGACTGGACATTTGTCTGTCTGTGATTCTTTCAGCTGGGGAGTCATGGGCTCAACTTTTTAAAAAAAGGTTCAGGAATAGAACTGAGGTTACTGAGAATCAAGTTTTGTGTCCAATTGCAAATGTCTCTTAGATACTGGCATCGCTTATCTAACACTGACTTATCACACCTCGCTTTACACCTCCCCCCATTATGCCAGCCTCAGTACCCAGTCTGCCTCTGCTTCTCTAACAACCATCACTGTGCCCCTTTCCCATGTCACTTGCAACACATGGAACATCCTTGGCTCAGTCCACAAGGCCATTTTACTTCTCCCCCTTCACATTCCCCCCCCCCCCCACACCCCAAAAAGATCCACTTCTACCACGATGCCTACAAGTAGTAAATCATTAAACACATTTATGTACATAATTGAAAAAAAAATAACCTGTTTCACTGTGCTCTGCACATACCATCACTGAATCACCCCATAGTCCCAGTGCTTTAGCCTGTCCTTTCTTCACTACCCTCATTCTATTGTCTTCATTCCATCATTGTTTGAAATTAGATTGTAAGCTCTTTGGGGCTAGAACTATTTTCTTATCTGCACAGGGGGATGCCAAGTACACTATTGAGCACTGTAAAATAATAAATATAAATATCTAAGATAGCTAGACAGATGTCACCAAAGGTCTCTGGCATACCTAACCATCATGGCAGAAAGCTCTTCGTTAAAGTACCATCCATGGAAGGAGATACTTTCTCTATTAAAATCACACTGTCAGCCAATCAGCATGCAGAGTGCTGCCACATAATATTTGGAAGTTTCACTTCACGGGTTAATAGTACTGGTATTAGTGATGCCTCGCAAGCTTACTGTATGGAAGTAGTGCCAAAATATACACCTTCAACAGTGTCCTCTGAACAACACTGAACTTTGGGAAACACCTGAAATGTTTTTCAATTTATCTCTAGCTAAAAGTTAGTTAGTATCAATTTAACATTTTGAATGACAAAGTTGCTTTTTCCTGCTTAAATCATTTTCTTGGGTATTGTGCACACACAACACTCACAGAGGTAATACCATAAGGTTACAAATACTCCTCTACCACAGTTACAAGGAGGACAGAGTTGATTAAAAATAATGCCATCAGCTACAGAGGTACCAAACTCTGATTCAGATCCAGAGTACAACTTGTAATTAGAAAATACTGCATAGGGTAGAACAACTAAGGTAGCCATATTACGTACTCATTCAAAGTTTTTCCAGGTGAGGACTTTTGTTTGGGAACAAGAAGTCTGATGAACCTTTGACTGCTGTTTGCAGAGGTGCCAGGTATTCTTCCTGTTAAACCTGCATCTCCAACAGCAGCCACTACCTTAAATATTATTGCAACTCCTCATTGGCCTATACTGTGAGATCATTTATGGAAACTCATTCTTTGTTTCAGAGAAGATGAGCTCTCAAAAATGATGTACAAAACCAATTCTGGGGTTTTTGTGCTCTTTGAACCAACAGATACAGCACAGATTTGTGGACCAGCTAGGCAAGTCAGGTTTCCTAGTCCAGTCCTAGCCAGCCTCTACTTTGTGAGCAGTTCATGAGCTGTATATGTCTAGTACCCATCACCAATTGCTTCAGGTCAGTTTTGCAGTTTGAAGGCTTTGAAGTGGTTTTTATAGCCACCTTGACTGATATTAAAATATATTTTTTTCTTTTTAATTTTCTGATTTAATGAGGATTTTGTATGTTCACATAAAATGCTGGATGACAGAGATATAGCATGGGTGGTAGCAGCTGTGCAAACCTCCTAATACTGCCCTGCTAACGTGCCTCAACCCTGATCTGACTGGATAAGATGAAAGGGTAATGAAGTCTCCATCTTATTTAGTCTTCAGCTTCTGCCGAGACTGCCAACAAGAATGCAAACTGGCATCAATTGTGATGGGAACACCTGTCCTTTGTGAAAAGGACTGAGACCACTAAATTCATTTCACTGGCCTAGTTTGAACCTTTTGCTACTGGTTTTCCATGGCCCCAGAATTTCACTTAGGTCAATGGAATGTAAGCACATACTGGGTTAAGAAATGCATGTCCATTTTCTTTTAAACTGAGATATCTTTATCATGATGAACTCTTCTGAAGACTAAACATTTATTTCAATATTTAAGGAGCATTTTGTCTATAAACTGACCTTATTCAGATATAGAAATATGCATTACGTTATGCTATTAAACACCCTTTCTCATTGTATCAGAGTGGGATTGCTGAAAGCATTGTCTCAAAACAACCTGACCTTTTTGAAATCAGATCACTACTAATAAGAAGTGAAATCTTGTCACAACGTCAGGACTTTTTCAGCAAGATTACTTCTCTGACATGTCAATCACTCTGACAGATTAAAGAGCTGCTGATGCCTCCTGGAAACATTTGAAAATAATTCTGTTTAGAAATAGCTGTGCTGACATGACTTTATTTCGCCTCCCACCCCACCTTTGTTATTTTATGACTTGAGATATTTGCATGAAAACAAGACCTTGCTTTCTTAAGAGTTTTAGGTGGACCTGTTGCTTATTCCACTTTCTCTACTTAAGGTCCTATCCTTTGTTACATTATAATTTCTGCAGCAATTACTTTTGATGTCACAAATAGATCTAATAACCTTAAGTGAAGAATGAACAGCAGGATCTGACAAACTCTTATAAAATAAAGATTTTATTTTCAGGACCATGTAAACAGAATCTCTCCTCCCAAAAAAACCTATGTTTTTAGAAACAGAAAAAATGTAGGGACAGTTCATCAGTTGGTGTAAACTGGCATAACTCCATTGAAATTCATTATATGTAGAACTAACTCTAAATAGTGCTTTTTAAGAATTTTGTATAAGATATGGAGAAATGCAACATTTGATGTGATTTAATTTTTTTTTTTAAACAAATTACATGTTTAGTGGGAGTTCTCAAAGGACCAAAGTCTGCCATTTTGGAGAGATGCATGCTGACACTGAACAATTCAGCAGGTTCCCTGCATGCAATAAAGGAGGCAGAATTTATTTTCCATTCTGCCCTTTGAGCTGTGCAGATTTTTTGGGGGTGGTGGTTGTAGAGGGGATATGGCTGTGGGAAGACTTGTAGAATTTGTACACATAAAATCACCATGGAACTCTATTGAGATCCATGGGAGGCTTTTCTAGGTATTCAAGGCAGGATTTGACTCTCAGTTTAACTTCATGCCTCAAAATCTCTCAGCTGCAGATGACAATTTATGACTAACTTAAGCTTTTTGGTGAAGGAGACATTGTTTTGGCAGCCATGTCCCATTCTGAAGACCTATTATCACAACTGTGATTGTCTGACGTACGTCTGAGCTACACTTTTTGAATGAATTTTAACTTAAGTGTGGAGCTAGCTGTAAGTCTGCCACACTCTTAGACCCTTTTCCCTGCTGCACCAGAGTTTTGCTCAGCATAGCAGTAGCCAGTAATGGTGGTGTGGAGCTGGGTATGGCTGCCTGATTCTGTGCTGTGACCAGCTGGTGGAAAGGTTCCTAGAGTCTAGCATGCTCCAGCCACTCCTCATTCTCAATCCTCCCTGGCTTCAATATGTTTCTCCCCCTTCCACCACAGAGGATGGGAGAGAAGTGGTGATAGAGGAGCCAGCTATGTTAACTCTAGATCTGTTAGAATTCTCCAATACCAATGGAATCTTCAGCGGGGCGGATGGAGCCAGTTTCTGCCCCCTTTGCGCTGGTTCTGGTTATGCAAACAGGATAGAAAGAGGAAAAGAATCTGGCTTTCAACTTTCAGTTGTATTTGGTGGGGATATGTGGTAGACGTTTTGTCCCTTAGGACCATGTGCCTGAAATCTGGTCATTGATTTAAGCACTTTTTTTTTTTTCATTTAGGGTGCCTTGTTCAAGACACACCACACACAATGGGCTCCCTGATAATTTCTCTGTGTGAAGTTGCACTGACCCTTTTCTTATAGAAACTGAAAACATTATCTGGAGCACCATTATGTTTTGTTAAAAGATCTCAATTTCAATTATGTGGAAGTTTGTTCATTGATAAATGATGGATTTTAGAAAAACTGCCAGATTTCACAAATATTGTCTAATTGCAAATAATGGGAAATTTTCCTGTGGCAGAGGTTAGTTTAGAGCAGTGGTTCCCAAACCTGTTCTGCCGCTCGTGCAGGGAAAGCCCCTGGAGAGCCGGGCCGTTTTGTGTACCTGCCGCGTCCGCAGGTTTGGCCGATTGTGGCTCCCAGTGGCCGCGGTTCACTGCTCCAGGCTGCTCCCACTGGCATGGAGCAGTGAACCACGGCCACTGGGAGCCGCGATCGGCCGAACCTACGGACACGGCAGGTACACAAACCGGCCCGGCCTGCCAGGGGCTTTCACTGCACGAGCGGCGGAACAGGTTTGGGAACCACTGGTTTAGAGCAAGAACAATATTAAGCACCTGGAAGAGGTATAGAATGTCTTTGCCAAAACAGCAGTCTAGTGCCCTTTAAGTATTTTAAACATCAGATGATTAGGATGCAGTCATACACTGAATGCTATAAACTGTGCAATGCATTGTTTAGCCAGGTGTGCTGGAGCATTTAGAGCAGTTCTCCTTTCCCCCTTCTACCTCAGATGTACACTATTGATACCATGGCTTTGAGGGGTTTGGGCAAGTCCAAATAGATATCCTGGGAATTTCATTTTCACCTTTACACTTTAGACATCAAATTTTCTTCTATTTTCAAATCCTCTTTTCTCATGCTCAAGATGCAAATGAATTGTGCTATGAGTCCTGCAGCTGAGAGGGCTGACAGTCTGTAATGACCAGTCGGGGTCTAACTACAGGTAGCTATATAAAAAACCCCCCAAAAAACAAAAAAACCCTTTCTGATGAAAACTCAGATTATCATCAACCTCTCCTCGGCTCAGGTGTAAAAGACCCTAAGGTTAAAATCTGAGGTCTTGTCTTCCATGTGCAGTGTAGTGAGTCTTCAAATTAAGTCTGAACAGTAACATATTTAAAGACATAATGGGAATAGTTTAACTCTACAGACAGATTGCTCCTTGAACATTTGAAATAGATCTTTACTCACTTGCTGCAATTCTCCAACATACAGTTGTAATTCATACAATTGATTTTTCAGGACATGCATCCTGAAGGCTCCAATCTGACATGCTCCTCCTAAAATGTGCCTATGACCTAAGGTTTGGAAGCCATAGTCGCAAACAGCACACAAGTGTGGATAACAGTCATCATCACAGATACAGCTGAAAGAGCAATAAACAAAACAAAATCACCTTCAACTGTCAGGCTGGACAGTTTAAATATGAACATTTTGGTTAGTTGGCCACATTTCTAGCAACATAAGACAAAGTTTTCAGATTAATTTCATACATATTTTTGAAAGTGACAAGTGCTATTACAGTCATCTCTTGTAGGCTTTAATGTCTGCATTCATGTTGCTTTCATCTGTTGGTTCAGGTTTCAAGTAAAACCAGGCCATTTAAATGTGCTCTTAATTTTAGAAATTCCAGAACTCTCTACTATGGCCCACATTGGTACTCATTGATTTCCACTGAGGAAGAACAGGCCTCTCTAAACAAATTTTTAACCCACTAACTCTCCCCCAACCGTGCCAAAAATATGTAAGAGCTGATGGGCACTATACGCCACAACGATAATCAGTGCAAGAAAATTTTGTGGTGGGTTGGATAGTTTTGTTTATACTACTAAAAGGTGAAAATACTGAACTTTTTTTGAATTTTATACTTGCTTTCATTTCCTAACTGCCCCATCCAGAAATTTACAATGCCTTAGCTGAAAACTGTGGCACAGTCACCGTTTTTTAAATGATTTCATCAAGTTATCTGCAAAAGAGCTAACTAGTTTTACAGGACTCCCCACCTCCTTGCAAAAAACAAAAACACCCCCTCTCCCTAAATTCCTGCAGGATCCTGTAAGCTGCACTGCAGGGAGCCAACACTTTTTAGCTGATGCCAGTGTACCAATGCTTATTTGACTATAAGTCTCTATGATTTACAATAAACAATTAGCCTGTTACTCATGATGCCTCTTATGTCTCTGAATATTTTGATTTGATTTAAAGCAATTTTAGTTTTAATAAAAATACTGGAAAAGTAAATATAGATTTCCAGGGGAAATCCTTTATGCAAACCTTGCATTGTGCTGCTATTATTGGTGCATATACCTGCTATTGAATGTCTTAAAGATTTAGTAGCCTTGTTAATCTTTTGGCCTTTAATTTAGATGAAGGCTAGATTTGAATCAAGTTGATGAGTGTTAGGTAGGTTGTATCATATATCGAAATCTGATTTAATTGCTTTGATGGATTTATTTTTTTTCAAATGCTGAGGAGAAATGGGACTTTTGAAACCTTAGAAGTCTATTTCATGCTTCATTACAACATAATTCTAAACCCTTATATTTCTACCATTCCTATTTTGGTAATGAAAGGAATGTAATGGGGAAGTGTTTAAAATCATCATCAGCAATCTGAGGGTTAATCCCGCTTAACCTAACCTTTATTAAGAGAATGGCACCAGATCATATAATTTGTCTGGAGTGCTGGGGACTGTTAGCATTCCACCAGTGTGGGTTAGTTCTTAACCTGTGATTTCTGCAGGTTCACATAGTAGTCATGCACACCATATACCCACCCCCAACTAATAGCATCCATTCATAACTACTCACTACAGCAGGATTTGACCTGAGAAACTCTAGAATTTTGTTTCAATTTATTAACTCAGAATGTTTTGAAAAGTTTTTTAAATAAAGTTTTCCCTTGGCCAGCAAGGGAATTGTCAGCCTGAAGTTCTCAGCAGCATCTGGTGAGGCTCTCAGCCAAGTTCTTCAGATACTGTACATCCACAATGACAGCCCATTGGCCTTTGCTGTGGCATTTGCTTAATCCTCAGAAAAGACTTCCTGGATCTAGGAAATTTAATTCCTGACTCCTTCGACCCAGATGCTGGCCAAAATGTAGTTTGCAATCTGTATGTAATCTGTATTTTTCCCTAGGAACTGGCCTTGCTGTTAAATTTTTCTAAAACAGTCATATTAATATGTTCAAAAATCCACTGCTGAGTTTCAGATAAAGGATCACATCTGTTCATGAAAATCTTCTTCTCAGCTGGGTTGCAATCTATGCAGCTGTTGCTTACCGGATGGAACAAAGTTTTGTCCTATAGGAATGAGAAAAAAAATAGAATTAAGTAGTAAATGCCAAGTGATTAAAAGTGTTCTCATTTTCTAGAACTTGGATTAACACAACCTTAGCTGAGATTATTTAATTTTCTATAGATATTCTCTGAGCAATAATCTGGAGTGAAAAACAAAGCTGTTATTGGGGAGATATAGATAGCTGAGTGATTTCTTAGGACAAAAAGTATTTGTCTTTTACCTCAGAGAATAAAAGCACAGAGACAAATGGCAACAAGCAATGATCTAATTTCCTATCTTTCCATCTTCATGAGATTCTAAGAAAAGTCTGATGTGCTTTCTGTATACGTCTGATACAGACTCCATGTGGCATTGGTTGGACAAGTCACTTAAATGCTCTCCCTCACTGTCCCCACTTGTAAAAAGAAGATGATAATATTTGCTTCCCTGCCTTATGGAAGTTTTCTGCGTATTAATATTTGTTAAGTTGCTTAGAAAACAAAAAATGGATATTTATTATTAACTGGGAGTTTTGGTTAGCTGGAGTTTGGTAAAATCAGGACTGCACTGTAAATAATGCAAGCACAGTCCCTTACAATTTGATTTACATCTGTCTAAATTCCAGCTGCACCGCTTGTTAGAGAACACTGAAGACTAACACATTGAATCTGAATCTTAGGTAAGGAAGAAAATATCCACTGGGTGCTAATATTTGAGGGTTGGAAAATTCTAATGTATTTGGATTTTGTGTGGTGTGTGGCTGGTTAGATAGCTGAAAAGTTTCCGTTTACTCTAGCTGTTGAAATAACATGTTACACTTACTCTAGCTGTTGAAATAACATTTCAGATAATCCCTGGTAAACATATCCAGGTTTCTCCCTCTGTGCCAGGCATGAGCCTGCCAACATTTAATACTAATCCAGGATGTGAACACTTGCACAGCCACAGAGTAGAAGGCAAGAAAGAGAAGAAGAGACAAACAAGAAAAGGTTCCTGTAATTTAGTCTGACCTATTTCTGGTTTCAGTACCTGCAACAGACAGACCAAATTCAAAAGTGCAAGGCCCAGTTCTGGCCTTCTGGCCTTCTTGAGGCTTCTCACCTCACATATCATCACTCCCCAAAGCTGGCAGCTGAATACAACTTTTTTCGACATATTTAAAGTAAAAATAATTTACAGAGACTCTGTCATTGCTGACAGGGCTAAATTGGACCATAGGCTTTATTCAGATCACTCATATGCAGGCTCCCACTTTGCTTTCCTCACCTCTGCCTGTCCATTGCATTTGTGTGAGCTGGCAGAATGTTTCAATTTGCAAGAATCCTGGTCTTTCAGGGCTAGGCTGTGCTATTAAAGCAGTGCCCTAAGGAAGGACAGATGCAGCGCCATGCTGCCCAATGAGAACACGAGACTCCCTTGTGCAGGTGTGCCCTTCTTTTTGAGGCTGATCAGCTCTAGCGGTCAGGGCTAAAGGGGTGTGGAGATTGCCCCTCCTTGCCCCCTCTGTGGCAGCAAGTGCTAGTGCCAAGCAGTCCCTGCACCCAGGAGAGTGCTGTGACTGTAACTGGCCCCTGCTCTGGGGTCTAGGGAGAGGAAGACTCCCTACGTCCTTCCTAACCTTTTGCACAAGGGCCAACCACATTCTGGTCCTCTGTGCTTTGAGACATCAGGCTCCTAGGAAACTGAAATACCCTGGTTGTACACAAGCAGAAAGCAACCTGTTCCAGCAGGAGAAATGTGCTATTCAAGAGCACTACTGCCTTCCCAAAGAAAGCCTGTGCACTTCTGGGTTAGTATCTGTAGTGCAAATTTTTGGATTCATTATGGTTGCTGCTTTCCTTTTACAAGTTTTTGTAATTAGAAAGCAGACAGTGTCCCTTTAAGAACAGTTTTTTATTACTCTGAAAAACTTCTTGGTTTCTTAAACAAATGTTTATCCATTGTCATCTCTAGTTTTCTCTGGCCTGAGGTTTAATTATTACTGGGTCATGGATTTCAATGGAAATGGAATCAGGACCATAAAGGGTAACAGTAGTTTGTGCTCTAAAGCATAATTTTCCACTTGCAGCCAGAGGAGCATAGGCATAAATCGTCCTTCACAGACAGCATAAAAAGCCACAAGAAATCCTCCTGTAGATTTCAGTTCTGTCAGGAAAGAGAAATGAGATTTTTTTCTCTGCATGTGGGCAACTCTGAATATTATTTTAGAAAGAAAACCTTTTCCATAAGATAATGGACATACTAGCAGGCCTGGACTGCTCAAGTAATTGGTTCGATGTCTCATTACCTTTCACTTCTTCTTTAACTACAGCCAAGGTCAGTAGTGACTGAAAGTCATTATCCTTGGATGTCTGCAGTAGTTTATTTAACAGGAGGTGGTAGTCTCAGCACAGTTTCTCCCAGACAGGTGTCCTCATGATAAAAACCACCATAAGAATGATACACCCATTAACAGTCTCAGAGAAGCAGCTAAGGGCCTAATGTGCATGGTGAGAGAATTCCTCTGACAGCTTGTCCCTGCACCTCTGTCAGGCAGTCAGAGCAAAATGCTCTTTGTACCTGCTTTCTGGCTAGAGAACTTTAGTTTCTGATGTTGTAAATCTAGCACCTTTCCTAATCACTACATTTAGAGTAAAATTATAGTATAATTAAATTGGTCTTTCACAACTGGCTTTGTTTTTTTAAAATCTACTAAATCCGTCCCTACTTAGTGTGACAGACCCAGACCAGTGGGGTATAGGAGTCTGGTAGAGGGCAAATATACTGGTCACTGGAGGAGTAGTTTTCTGTTCTCTGAGTGACCAGAGCAGGGGCTACACTATAGAGTATTCAGAAACCTGTTAGAACCAGTTAAGGCAGGCAGGCTAATTAGGACACCTGGAGCCAATTAAGAAGCAGCTTCTAGAATCAATTAAGGCAGGCCAATCAGGGCACCTGGGTTTGGATTCATTATGGTTACTGTCAGTTTGTGGGGGGAGTGTGAGGAGCTGCGAGCAAGAGGCACAAGGAGCTGAGAGTGAGAGGGTGTGCTGCTGGAGGACTGAGGAGCACAAGCGTTATCAGACACCAGGAGGAAGGACCTGTGGTGAGAATAAGGAAGGTGTTTGGAGGAGGCCATGGGGAAGTAGCCCAGGGAGTTGTAGCTGTCATGCAGCTGTTCTAGGAGGCACTATAGACAGCTGCAGTCCACAGGCCCTGGGCTGGAACCCGGAGTAGAGGGAGGGCCCGGGTTCCCCCCAAACCTCCCAATTGACCTGGACTGTGGGTTCTCCCAGAGGGGAAGGTCTCTGGGCTGTTCCCCAACCCACATGGTGAATCTCTGAGACAAGAAAATCCGCCAATAAGTGCAGGACCCACCAAGATAGAGGAGGAACTTTGTCACGCTGGTGTCAGGGTGGGATCTTGGGGTGCACAGCGCGGCGGAAGAAGGAGGGTGATTTAAACAAAAAAAGGAGAGGGTTTATTTTTTTTCACCACAATGGATGACGTAGTGCGGGCACTGATACAAGCTATGGCGGCCCAGCAGGAGGCTACCCATGTCCAGGCAGCTGCCCAACAGGAGGCAGTGTGGCTGCAGCAAGAGACTAATCGCCTGCTGATGGACCAGGCTGCTCAAGACCGAGCTATGTTGCGAGAACTGGTAAACCAGGTAAAGTCCCTTACAGAGCTGAATCGCGGCCATGATGGGACGCGGCTCATACGGGCCAGCCATTGGCTGCAGAAAATGACATGGGAGAATGATGTAGAGGCATACCTTCTGGCCTTTGAGAGGACAGCCCTACGGGAGGACTGGCCTCGAGATCAGTGGTCTGGCATCCTTGCCTCATTCCTGTGTGGGGTGGCCCAGAAGGCCTATCATGATCTGCCTGAAGAGGCTGCAGCAGACTACCCCCAGCTGAAAGCAGAGATCCTGGCCAGATCTGGGGTAACGACAGCAGTGCGGGCCCAGCAGTATCACGGTTGGAGGTACCAGGAAGACAAACCCCCCCGGTCCCAATTGTATGAGCTCATCTATCTTGCACGAAAGTGGTTGCAAACAGAGTCCCGGAGTCCGGAAGAGATACTAGCGGTTCTGGTCATCGACCGATACATGAGGGGACTACCACCAGACCTTCGTGCCTGGGTAAGGCAGAACGAACTCTCCACCTATCACGAGGTTGTCGCCCTGGTAGAGAGGCGAAGGACAGCGAGGAACTGACCCGACCAGTTAAGGAAGAGGCACCCCGGGTTAAACTAGCAGCACCAAGCCCTAAAGTTTGGGTGACTGGGCCACCAGGAGGGCCCAGGTGGAAAAAGAGAGAGGCTGAAGGCCCATTAGAGGCCACAAAGGGTTGGAGCACTGAGGGAGAAGAGGAGCGTGATGTTAGACTGCCCAAACCAAGAGACCGGGGAATGCCTAGGGCTCCATACAGATGTATGCCTGGGGGGAGTGGGGACACATAGCTGCACAGTGTCCCAATGCTGAGGAGCCTATGCATTGTAACCTGGGGAACTGGGCAGATCCATGCTCCCTAATCCACCTTGTGGGGGTCTCACTAACCCCACATATGTATACCAGACCAGTGAAACTAAATGGGGTAGAGACCACAGCACTGGTTGATTCGGGGACTACTATCTCGCTTATCTCAGGGAAGCTCGTGAAGCGTAGTCAGCTGCTGCAGGCTAAACGTACGGGGATAACATGTGTCCATGGGACAGTTAGTTACTACCCCACCATCCCAGTAAAAATTGAGATCCAAGGGAACACTACTGAGGTAGCAGCAGGTGTAGTCCCTAAACTCCCATACCCGGTGCTCATAGGGAGGGATTTCCCAGGGTTTGGAAACTTACTCCCAGTAGGGGCATTGGAGAAAGATGGGGACCCTAAAATTGATGAGGCATCCACAGCAGTCTGTCAACCCCCAATCTTCTCTGAAATATCTCCAGATTTGTTCTCCACTCCCAGACAGGGTAGAAAGACAAAAAGGGAAAGAAGGGCAGCTAAGGCCTTGGGAACCCAAATACTGACCCAAAGCCAGAGGGTCGCTCTTGTAGGTAGGCGGACCCGCACAGCTGAAAAGGAGGCCACGCAGGAGGGAGAAGCACCTGAGTCTGACCCCCACCCTAATGCTTCTGAACCAGTAGAGGCAAAAGAGACTGGGCTCCTAGATCTGGGGCAGAAGACCCAAGGTATGACAACATTAGGAAGGAAGTGACTGAAATAGATGGGGTCCCCGTGGAAGGAAAAACCCAGGGACCAGGACCCTACTTCATAATGAAGAAGGATCTCTTAAACCGGGTTGCACCAGTACAGGGGCAGAAGGTACAGCAGATCCTAGTACCTCAAAAACACCAGAATGCTGTATTAAGTCTTGCTCATAGTCATCTTTTTGGGGGGCATTTGGGGATAGAGAAGACCCTGGCACGAGTCCTACGACGGTTCTTCTGGCCTGGAGTACATGAAGAAGTGCGGCGGTACTGTGCCTCCTGCCCGGAGTGTCAGCTGCACAGTCCCCGTCCCCACTTGAGGGCACCTTTAGTACACCTTCCCATCACAGAGGTCTCCTTCGAGCGAATAGCCATGGACCTAGTGGGACCCCGGAGAAGACAGCTCGGGGCCACCAATATATACTTGTTGTTTTGGACTATGCTACTCGCTACCCAGAAGCCGTCCCCCTGCGGAACACGGCCTCTAAAACTATAGCCAAAGAGCTGGTGGGGATCTTTGCCCGAATGGGGCTACCGAAGGAGATATTAACCGACCAAGGAACCTCATTTATGTCGAAGCTAATGAAGGACCTCTGTAAGCTGCTCCATATACCTACCCTGAGAACTTCGGTCTACCATCCACAGACTGATGGGTTGGTAGAAAGGTTTAACCGAACCCTCAAGGCTATGATAAGGAAGGTGGTAAGTTGGGATGGGAAGGATTGGGACACCCTACTACCCTACCTTATGTTCACTATCCGGGAGGTACCACAGGCCTCAACTGGGTTTTCCCCCTTTGAGTTATTATACGGGCGTCACCCCCGTGGCATACTAGATATCGCCAGAGAGATCTGGGAAGAGGAACCCAACGAGGGGAGAAATATAATAGAGCATGTAATGCAGATGCGAGTCCGGATAGCCCGGGTTACCCCTATTTATGGGAACATTTGGAGAAGGCCCAGGAGGCCCAGAGAACCCATTACAATCGCCAGGCAAAAGTGCGACAGTTCCAACCAGGGGATCGGGTTATGGTGTTGGTACCCACGGCAGAAAGCAAGCTTCTGGCCCAATGGTAGGGTCCCTATGAGGTGGTTGAACCCGTGGGGGAAGTAACCTACAAGGTGCGGCAGCCAGGACGCAGAAAACAAGAACAGATTTATCACGTTAACCTTCTGAAACCCTGGCATGCAGAAGAGGCATGCACAACGGTTCAAAAAGACCTAACCCAGGAAAACAAGCCTTCCAAACAGGTGAGAGTGTCTCCCGATTTAACACCATACCAGAAGAATGAGGTGTCTGAGATGATCTTCCGGAACCAAGATGTGTTCTCGACAAAACCGGGTCGAACAACTGAGACATATCACCACATCGTCACAAACCCTGGGGCCAGAGTAACAATGAGGCCCTATCGGGTGCCAGCGGCAAAAAGGGAGGAAATAAAAGCAGAAGTAAAAAAAAATGCTGGAGTTGGGGATCATCGAAGAATCCCACAGTCAGTGGTCCAGCCCAATCATGCTGGTGCCCAAACGTGATGGCACCACAAGATTTTGCAAGGACTTACTTCGTTTAGACGCCGGATCCCAGTTCGATGCGTACCCCATACCTCGCATAGATGAGCTAGTGGACCATCTGGGTAATGCCCAGTACTTGACTACCCTACACTTGACAAAGGGGTATTGGCAGATTCCCCTTGCAGAAGACGCAAAGGAAAAGACTGCGTTCTCTACACCAGAGAGTCTTTTTTTCAATATACTGTCCTCCCTTTTGGACTACATGGGGCCCCAGCTACCTTCCAGCGCCTCATGGACAAGCTATTACGCCCGCATAACAGTTATGCTGCTGCCTACTTGGATGATGTGGTTATTCATACCCCAGACTGGGAAACCCACCTGGAGAAGGTGGAGGCAGTCCTCAATACCTTCAGGCAAGCTGGCCTTACAGCAAACCCTGCCAAGTGCGCTGTAGGGTTTACAGAGGCCAAATATCTTGGCTACATTGTGGGGAAAAGGTCTGGTAATACCTCAAGTGAACAAGTTAGATGTCATCCGAAATTGGCCCCGACCAAGTCGCAAGAAACAAGTCCGGGCGTTCCTAGGTGTGGTGGGGTATTACCGTCAATTTATCCCCCACTTTGCCACAAGGGCAAGACCACTGACAGACCTAGTGAAAGCCCGTGGACTGATCTGGTGAGATGGTCTGACGCAGCAGAGGAAGCATTCACAGGCCTATGGACCGCCCTCTGCAATAACCCCATACTGATAGCCCCTGATTTCACCAAGGAGTTTATCCTGCAGACGGATGCATCGGAAGTAGGGTTGGGGGCCTTTCTATCACAGATAGTTGGGGAGGAGGAACACCCAATTCTATACCTCAGTCGGAAACTCCTTCCAAGGGAACAAAAATATGCAGTTGTGGAGAGAGAATGCCTTGCTGTAAAATGGGCCATGAAAACATTGCGCTACTATCTGCTCGGGCGCAGATTTGTCCTTGTGACCGACTATGCCCCTCTTCAATGGATGCAGCGGAACAAGGAGAACACAAGGGTGACCAGATAGTTCTTATCCCTCCAACCTTTCCAGTTCCGTGTGCAACACAGAGCAGGGAGCTGTCATGGCAACGCCGATGGCTTGTCACGTGTGCACTGTCTGGCGTCCCAAGCTGCCCAACCCCTTGGCGTTGAGCAGGGGGGAGGGATATGTGACAGACCCAGACCAGTGGGGTACAGGAGTCTGGTAGAGGGTAAATATACTGGTCATTGGATGAGTAGTTTTCTGTTCTCTGAGTGACCAGAGCAGGGGTTGCACTAGAGTAATCAGAAATCTGCTAGAACCAGTTAAGGCAGGCAGGCTAATTAGGACACCTGTAGCCAATTAAGAAGAAGCTTCTAGAATCAATTAAGACAGGCTAATCAGGGCACCTGGGTTTTAAAAAGGAGCTCACTTCAGTTTGTGGGGGGAGTGTGAGGAGCTGGGAGCAAGAGGCACAAGGAGCTGAGAGGGTGTGCTGCTGGAGGACTGAGGAGCACCAGTGTGATCAGACACCAGGAGGAAGGTCCTGTGGTGAGAACAAGGAAGGTGTTTGGAGGAGGCCATGGGGAAGTAGCCCAGGGAGTTGTAGCTGTCATGCAGCTGTTATAGGAGGCACTATAGACAGCTGCAGTCCACAGGGCCCTGGGCTGGAACTTGGAATGGAGGGAGGGCCCGGGTTCCCCCCAAACCTCCCAATTGACCTGGACTGTGGGTTCTCCCAGAGGGGAAGGTCTCTGGGCTGTTCCCCAACCCACATGGTGAATCTCTGAGGCAAGAAAATCCGCCAATAAGCGCAGGACCCACCAAGATACAGGAGGAACTTTGTCACATTAGATACTCATAGAAGCTCTACAAATGGCAATTAAGGAGTTAGAGTGGATAAATTGAATCATGCTTTATCAGACTCAAACCATCTGGAGTGATGCTAAAATAAAAATTGAGGGCAGGTCCCTTTACTGGAAGAAATGGAAAATGAGAGGGATTGGCTAATAAGGCAACATGGCAAAATTTGCTTCATCTGAGCATTTTATAAGATTAATGACAAAAACTAGAGTACTTCACGTGACATGAGACGAATTAAAAATAAGAATTCCATGTGATCACTAAGAAGGTGGGGGGGGGTAGGCATGGGGTGGAACAGAGTAACAGATGTGGTCTTTGTTTATGAAAAGGGGCTGTTTGTTGCCTACCTATAGATTATTATTCTTATGGATACTTTTGCACCATTAGTTTAAAATTAATAGACACTTGTAAAAAAAAAAAAAAGTACAGCCAGACCATGTTAGGAACATTTGCCAGCATAGTAATGTTGGTTAGAGGTGTGCTTTTTTTGAGACATTTACATGTCAGCAGAAGCCCTAGTGCAGATACAGTTATACCAGCATAGAAGTGCTTTTGGTGGTCTAGCTTATTCCTTCGGGGAACTAGTGTAAGCACTTTTTGCTGGTATAATTTGCATCTACATTTGGAGGGGTTTTGCTGGTATACTTACATTGGCAAAAGTTTTTAGTGTAGACCTGGCCTATATCTGATGTGAGGCAATCAAAAACTATTTAATACACAGTCAAGCTCAGCTGAGAAATCAGCTTAGACCTGAGTAAGGGGAATATATTTAACCATTAGTTTTGCAATGTCAGCAGATCCTTGCTTTGAAGTTATATAGCCAAACCAGAGGCACTTGTGTAGCTATGGCAATTAAGAAGATAGACTGCTACCAGGTTTGTATTATGGTTAAGATTGTGTCAGCGCTTTCATCATAAAAAAACATTTTCAAGGAATTTCTAATTCAGATGTTAACTTTTGGCTTGTCCTGAGAATTATGAGATCTCATCCCTCTAGATAACAAAAACAAAGCAGTACAGGGGACTTAAAGGAATGTACACTATAGTGTTTTTGAAAGTGATACTATTTCATTGGCTGTCTACTGGAGTCTGTCCACATCAGAAGTGATGAACCAGGTACAGAAGACAGCTCCAGAGCTGCATTTTGTCACATGTAACTGGTACACTAAGCACTAATGAAGTGTTAAAGTTGTTAAAGCTTCTTTCTAGCAGCTTGGATAGGCCCAAAGATCAATTAGAAGTGGATCTGAAGCAGGAAAGAACTATTCTAGGGGTACAAAGTGAGATATTCAGCTGGTGTCCATTGGCATAGCTCCACTGACTTCAATGGTGCTCTGCTGTGCTGATTTACACCAGCTGAGGAGCTGGCTCAGATACTGCAGCTGGATTACAGATGCTACCTCAGTTTCAAAGATATCACATTTCTGGAAAACCCTTTGGCACGTCTCTGCTTGCAATGTAAATACTGGATTAAATGGCGAAGGTCAATAACGAGACACCCAAGGAAAATGTCAGTAGCTAAACTATTTCTAATGGTTATAGTTCAGTTTACTAGAATACATCATCTCAAACTAGAAAGTGCTACTGAGATATGTGCTGTAAAATCCAAGCCCTTATGCTCAGCTTGAGTAAATGTGGGAGCACGGGGGATGATGGTTATGTGGAGGGATCCCTCAGCATTTCAAAGAAAACTGCACAGATTGCAACAATGAAAGGGTTAATCAAAGTCAGTAATTTGTTAATCTTATTTGAAATCCTGTTAGTATTACTATGGCACTGTTTGCTCTGAACACAGTTTCCAGCACGACCACATATTTTTAGTGCTTTGTAAAAATGGGTTGAAACAGCAGATCAGAGGGACACCTAAACTGTTTACCCTTGATTTGTAAACTCCCTCTTTTTTGTGGGCTTACAACAATGCTTTTAATGTTAATTTTTGTGTGTGATGTATCTGCCAAATATATTCTTTAAAGTATAGTAAAATATTAATATTTAACTCATGAGCAGCATTTCTTGCTGCCTCACACAGAATAAAAATATTCCCTGTGGTGCCTTTGTTAAAATGACACACGTCTTAGTGTCAAAATGGTAAAGCATCTTTCAAGGAATAAGGGGCTCACCCTGTGTTGGATCAAATCTGTATTAATTTAACTTTGACTTAAGTAGCTGCAAATGCACACAATGTGCATAAATGCCTACTGTATATTAAAAGAAACATGCTCTACAGAGATTCTCATTTAAGCTAAACTGGAATAAACCATAATGGTTTTTAAAACCAGTGTCTTTTGACTGGACAAACACATTGTTCTCCAAATTCACTACAGACTCAAGATAGTATGAATATCTGAAAATGACCCAAGGTGACTCCAACCTTCCTATAGCTCCAATGCTGGTTACCCTTCATGCCATGACAGTCATACAGTGTGACAGGGCTACTGTGTGAAACGGCATCGAAGCAGAATTTTCTGGTGTGAAGAGGTTCCCCGGGGCGGATGTCTTCTCTCCAACCAAAGGTAAAGAGCTACAAAAAAAAAAAAAAAAAAAAAAAAAACAGGCAAGATGATACTATATGGCTGTTGAAAGACATTTAAAAATAAAAACCAAACCAGTGTATATGCCCTTCCTTTGCATGTTATGGAAAAGGATTAATTAGACACCAGTTGATGATATAGTGATTCAAAGTTCTGTTGGTTAAATGTGTGCATTAACACCACCACAGAACAAACATCAGTATGGAACAACTGCTAGTTCTTGGCAGAAAAAAAAATTCAGATTACACAAATATTAGTTATTCTCCCAGTTCTAAGAAGAGGGGGAGAGTTCCAGAGTTACTGACAGAAGAAATTAGTAAACCTTTGGAATCTCATATGTAGGCAGCATTTCAGAGAACACAGGTGCAAAATAGTCAGGGAGTTCAGAAGATCATCCTAGCTTAGCCTCACGCACACAGCATTTTTCTGACCTTCACTTAGAAATCACTGGGGTAGTATCTCAGTCAGTTACATAGATAGATCATTCCCCTGCCGAATTTTTGTCATGTTTAACCTACAGTTTCTTTTATTTATATGGTATAATATCATTTCCTTTCTTTTGCCCCCTTTTCCCAAGTCAGACATTAAGTTCTATCCATCTCCCTCCTCTACAACTTGTGATCTACATGCAAATCATCAAAGCCCTTCTTCATGGATTCTGAGAGAGATTCTGGAGGTTTACAGTCAGTAACAGTGTCCTGCTCAATCAGACATCAGCTGCCTGATGTTACTGCACAGCACCACAAAACGTTCATTCATAAGATGCAGGTGACAGGCCTGGCATCATCAGATTTAAAGATCTGGCATTTTCCTTTCATGCGAGCCAATGTGTAATACAGGTCACAAGTTTTAGGTTTAATATATTGGTATTAGTTCTGCAGTACTGTACTAGTAGAGTTAATTTGAAAGCTGGTATATTTTATGGTGCCAACTCTTAGCTCTTTGAATAGCTGTCAATTTCCAGGTAGTCTCAGTTACACCTATGTAAATCCAGGCCATTGCAGTCAAGGAGATCAGAACTTGGCCCTGAGTACCTCTGTCTTAGGGTGCATATTTTAACCCTTTCATTGTTCTAGTCATCCTCTGAATTCTTTCTGAAAGTGATGCTCTGTTTAAAATGAAGTGTCGCAAATGATGCACTGTGCTCCAAGTGTGGCTGTATAGAGATGGCAAAGAGAGGAATTATTACCTCCCTTGGCCTGCAGGCAATCCCACTATATGTACAGCACAGCTCCCCCTCCACACCACTGCATCTCATTGTGAGCTCATGTTCTCTTTGTAATCTGCTGTCATTCCCTATTTGTTTCTGCATTACACGTTCTCTAGCCAGCATTTTCCTTGTTTGGCCCTGTGCTGTGCTTATTATTTCCACCTTCCCTCAGAGTATTGTTTTACATTTATCTACAGTAAAGGACAGTGGACAGCTTTAACATGGTTTTTAAACCAATCCTTGCTTTGTAAAAGGTTACGTCATTTTCTCCATTTCTTTGTGCTTCTTGAACAAAGACTCCCATACCCCCTGCTGAGGTACCTTTTTATGTCATCAGCAGTGGGAGAAGCAGGATTTGGCACTGCAGAAGCAAGGCTGCTGCTTCACAAAAGTATAAGCCTTAAAAAAATTATCACTGTTAGTCTGCAAGCCAAGCTACAGTCCTGAGCTCAAAATAACCAACAATAGACATCAATGCAAAGCTGGGAATCCCAGCTTCCCAATGGTGTGGAACAGAGGTTCTGAAACTCTCACTCTGTTGACTATTTTGTAAGAGACAGAGCCTCTCATGGGCCATATTCTAATCTCTCACTGCTTAATTCTCAAAATATTTCATTCTGCATACCAGCAGGAAGGGCGCTACAGACACTGGTGATCTATGGACCTTGAGAACCGCTGCCATACAGAATGCATTGATACTCAAATTACCAGCTTGTGTCCTCATCTCCCGCCATTTCAATTATTGCATGATTTCTCTAGATGATGGCTTGGGGACTGATAGAGATAAATGTTGTGAACCATATCCTGTCTGAAACCTGAGAATTCTAATTTTTTAACATACAGCTTTCATTTCCAGCCCTAGTGGTCTGAGCAATAGTGGACCTTAAACCTCCAGACTATTGGGCTTTTTTTTCCTTTGTCTTCTCAAATTGTTGCCTTTTGAAACAATATCTACTCTTCTTTCTGCAAGTGCTGCTTCTCCCTGGTGTTGCCATAATAAAAGCAAACTCAGCAGGGACTGGAACTCCCTCTTAGAACTTCGCAGAAAAGGAGAAAATTAGATTGGAGGGAGAAGCAACTGCCCCAAGACAATTATTAAAATCCTGTATTTACAGAGACAGTTCACTGTCATCCATCACTCTTTCATTCTCATCACTTTACAGTGGCTCATCATTTTGTGATTTCAGTCTATCCTCCACTGTCCTGGGAATTCTGCTTAGTTTGATATCAAGTCTGGTATTTTATCCTCCAGCTAATGTGTGAAGATATTACATGGTAACAGTCCCAGTGATGAGCTCCATGACACTCCACTTGTTACTTCCCTCATAATTTGATCAGGGCTGGCTCCAGGGTTTTTGCTGCCCCAAGCGGCGCAAAAAACAAAAACAAAAACAAAAAAACGCGATTGGCTTTTCTCTGCATTCACTAAAGCTGTAATAGTGTCAAGACAGCTAGAGTTTGTTTGACACAAATGTCCTTTATAAACTCATGTTGCTTATCACTTATTGCCTTTTTCCTAGGGCTTGATCGTGTGTAGTATAGGAAACCTCTGGTGAATGCTTTCAACTCTCACTGAAGTTGGTGGAAACAGAGCACATAACATCTGAGGGCTGTGACTTGGATTACATGCCTATGTAAGGGACTAAGAGCTTCCCCATCCCAGTTTAGGCTGCTTGGATGTTTGTTCTGGGTGATTAGGAGGAAGGAGATGTTGAGTGCCCACCTTCTGCCTGTCCCTTCTTCCCCAGAGCATATGAACAGGGAGGGTACAGAGCCATGACTTTACTCTGCTATTTGCTAACCAGTACAGCTGAGCTTGTACAGACAGGTGTAATTGCTGCTGGCACATCCCAGTTTACTTATGTCTGATCCCTCGCCCAGGGTTCTGCCTGAAATCAGAATCTAGCCCTTAGAAGTAAGAGATGGAAAAGACCTATTTACTCATCCAGACTGGCTCACAGCCAGAACAAACTTGTTTCCTACAACATATTCTTTGTGTTCCTTTTGTTTTTCCTTTCTGCTGAAGTTTCCTGGATCTTCATTTTTAAAACTCTGAAACTACAGAGTTGTACATCTGCAGTCCGCTGATCCCTCACTCCTCACCAGGAATTTAAAAACGACCACAACCCTTTTGTCTGCAGTTTTG
Source organism: Chrysemys picta bellii (assembly GCF_011386835.1). Lineage (NCBI taxonomy): Eukaryota > Metazoa > Chordata > Testudines > Emydidae > Chrysemys > Chrysemys picta. The sequence goes on along the minus strand of NC_088795.1, from coordinate 73,719,615 downwards.
CCTTTGGAACCTTGGTATAGAAGGTCATTTTTCAGACTACTGAAGGCTGCATAAAGGTGTGCCAGCTAGAAGTGCTGCCAAGAGATTCATCTTTATTTCTTGCCCGCAATTACATGATGTGAGTGAAGTCATACAAAATATTATATCACTGTCTCCAGGCAGGGTCAGCATACATTAACTCCTGTTATACAGGTCATATCTTGACACTGATTTTTCTACTGAACTCTCCAAAAATTTCTATAGCAAGTTATCAAATGGGATCAATAGCAAATATGCTATTAAAAAAAGACATAGGTACAGTAATAAAATACTCGATACCCTAATCAACATTTTTGATTTCTATCGGCAAATACAGAAATCAGGATAAAGAGCTAGCAAAAATTAGAATCGTGTATTTACAACTCTGCTGGAGCACCCTTTTAACCAGGCCCATTTTTATGGATTTCTGACACATCTCAAGGGAAATTACACATTTACATTCTCATTCCTTGTGAGACATTTCACTTGGAATATTTAAACTAGAAAATGTACTTAAAGCCTATTGCAGGTACCATTACTGCACTGGCAGTAAGATAGGCTAATGATCTAGCAGGTCTATTTCATCTTACATTTCTGTGATTCTTGGATTTTTTTTTCCTTCTAACTGGCAGATTTGAAAAACTGAGTAAAATGATATGACACATATATAACAAGAGTTGTTATGGTGTGGTGCGTGGTTGCTGGTGAGAATATGCTTAAGGTTGGCAGGTTGTCTGTGGGCGAGGACTGGCCTACCTCCCAAGGTCTGTGAAAGTGAGGGATCATTGTCCAGGATGGATTGTAGATCAAAATCCCTCACTTTCACAGACCTTGGGAGGCAGGCCAGTCCTCGCCCACAGACAACCCGCCAACCTTAAGCATATTCTCACCAGCAACCACGCACCGCACCATAACTCTAACTCAGGAACCAACCCACGAAACAAACCTCGATGCCAACTCTGCCCACATATCTACACCAGCAACACCATCACAGGACCTAACCAAATCAGCTACATCATCACCGGCTCATTCACCTGCACGTCCACCAATGTTATATATGCCATCATGTGCCAGCAATGCCCCTCTGCTATTTACATTGGCCAAACTGGACAGTCACTACGCAAGAGGATAAATGGACACAAGTCAGATATCAGGAATGGCAATATACAAAAACCTGTAGGAGAACACTTCAACCTCCCTGGCCACACAATAGCAGATGTAAAGGTAGCCATCTTACAGCAAAAAAAGCTTCAGGACCAGACTCCAAAAAGAAACTGCTGAGCTCCAGTTCATTTGCAAATTTGACACCATCAGATCAGGATTAAACAAAGACTGTGAATGGCTATCCAACTACAGAAGCAGTTTCTCCTCCCTTGGTGTTCACACCTCAACTGCTAGCAGAGCGCCTCACCCTCCCTGATTGAACTAACCTCGTTATCTCCATACTGATTTATACCTGCCTCTGGAGATTTCCATTACTTGCATCTGAAGAAGTGAGGTTCTTACCCATGAAAGCTTATGCTCCCAACACTTCTGTTAGTCTTAAAGGTGCCACAGAACCCTCTGTTGCTTTTTACAGATTCAGACTAACATGGCTACCCCTCTGATACTTCTCATTGTACTGGACCTAGGTGCTGATTGGGGGCCAGAGAACTGGAATACAATAAGTGGGATGTGTGATTATTCTTTTTTGCTTCTTGATAACCAGTGTGGGGATCAGAAGCACGGTTTGTGACTGGTTGGGTAATTTAACTTCCGTGTTACTCACGAATCTTGGGAGTATCTGCTCTCCTTTTTGCAGCCTGCCCTGACCTTGGCATTTTCAGTGAGGGCTCCCCCTGGGTCACAGGGATATTTTTTAAGTATGGCTGTAAATGTATACTGTGATGAGCTTGTAGAATGAGTTAACACTCTGGGAGGAGGTTGAATGCTAGCAGAACCATAATACACAATAATACATCTGGAGATCCATTTTGAGTGTCTCTGGGTAGAAATAGTAGATCCTTTAGATCTGACCGCAAACGGAATGAACAATATAGGAGATTTCCTGAATGATTTAGTTCTATTTAGGCAGAAAACTAGCGCTCTCCGGACACTAGAATGTGGAAAGCAGTCTACAAAATGGAATTTAGATGGTTTTGGAAAGAAAAATGGTAGATGAATAGTCTGATTCAAATGAAATTCAGATGATACTTTAGGGGAATCTGGGGTGTGGCACAGGAAACCTTGTCTTTGTAGAATTGTGAAATGAGGGTCTGCCATTAAGGCTCCAATTTTGTCCACTCTTTGGGCTGATGAAATAGCCACTAAAAAGGCGGTCTTGATAGACAAGTTCTATAATGAGCAGATTGCCATTGGTTTCATGAGATTTCTAAGAACCAGATTGAGGTCCCAAACCGAAGTAGGGACTTTCACCTGTGGAAAAGTGTTTCCCAAGCCCTTCATGAACCTTATAATTGTAGGATGAGCAAAGAGCGAGAACATCTCAATTGTGGAATGAAAAGCTGCTAATGCAGCTAAGTGAACCTTGAGAGAGCTGTCAACCATGTTTTCTTTAAATGCAACAGGTAGTCCAGAACCAGTGGAAGAGGGGCAGATTCAGGAACAATTTTCTGGTGGTCACACCACTCACAAAATCTTTTCCACTTTTGAAGGTAAGTAATTCTGGTAGACTCTTTTCTACTTTTTAGTAATATCTGCTGTTCCTTTGCAGAACAGGCTGACTCTAACTCATAGAACCATTGAAGAAGGATGCCTTGAGGTGAAGAGTTCTCAGATTGGGATGCAGCAGTCAACCAGTGTCCTGCAAGAGGAGTGGAGGAATGATTGGAGGATTTATTTCTGGACAGAAAGCTAGGTGAAGCAGGTAAGGAAACCATGCTGCCTTGACAATGTCAGGCCACTAGGATAATTCTGGCTTTGTCCTGTCTGATCATCTTCACCACATGAGAATCAGAGGTATTGGGGGGAAACGAATAAAACACCTTCCTGTCCATGGGAGGAAGAAGGTACTCCACCAATGAATCGCAGTAAACCGTCCCTTGAGCAGAAGAGGTGGCATTTTTTGTTTAAGGCTGTGAAGAAGAGGTCCAACTTGTGGGAAGCCCCAAGTTTGAAATATGTCAGTAAGTATCTGAGAGGCCAACTCCCAATCCTAGTCTTGGGGAAAAGACCTGCGGAGAGCATCAGCTGTGATATTTTGCCTGCCAGGAAGATTCACTGCAGAATTCTTATGCAATCCCATATACAGCAGTTCCATAACTTTATTGCTTTGGTACAGAGTGAAGGGGACCCCTTCCCACCTCCACCAGTTGATGTAAAAATATGCAGGCCATATTGTATATCATGACTCTGATAGACTTGTCTTTGATGAGAAGCAGAAAATGAAGGCAGGCATTTCTGACCACCCTTTGCTCCAACAGGGTGATGTGGAGGGTGGTTTATTGGGGTGATCATCTGCCCTGTACAGTATGAATGGCAAGGTCTGCCCTCCCTCTCCCTCCATCCTAACAGATTGCAGTTACCGTTGGCACCAATCGGAGGAAGGGAACTTCCATACCTACACTGTGATGATTTCTCCACCAGTTTGGGGAGTGTTTTACCTGTTGGGGAACCGATACCTATTGGTATAAGCTGTGTCTGCTTGGTGAGTAAATTGTTCTGAGCCATCCCTGGAGACAGCGAAGGCATAATCGGATATGATCTGTCACAAAAGTGCAAGAACATCATGGGACTCCAAAGTTGAAGACAGTTGTTGACTGAGGTTTGAGGGCTCAGCTGAATAGACCTGCCAAGGTTTGATAGCCCTCAGCATCTATCCATGGGAAGAAATTCACTGGCTACCAGGGAATCCAAAGATGTCCCTATAAACTGTATATTTTGTACTGGAGTCAGGGTGAATAGTCCCACATTCAATTGCAGGTCCAAGTCCAGGAAAAGGCAAGTGTCCTCTGCATAGCAGAGAGCACCTCCACGTAAGATCAACTGTTGGGATATGAAAACAGTACCATTGCCTGTCAATGGAAGTAGGTGGCCATTACCCTATAACCTTTGAGAACACCTTCTGAGCCAAGGAAAAGCCAAACACAGGAGCACTCGGTATTGCAAGTGGTCCTGACCTATAACAAAATGCATATCTTCTGTGAGATGGGTGACTTGCTATGTGGAAGTCTTTGTCGTTGGCACAAGGAAATATTTTGTGTAGAAACCTCTTCTCTTTGTGCTGAGCAGGAACAGGTTCTGTCACTCAGGTAGAAAGAAGGGAGTTTATTTTCTGTCTTAATAAGAGCTCATGACAGGGACTGCTGAAGAGGGATGGAGAAGAGAGGTAAAGTGAATGGTGTAGACCATTATTACTTCTAGTACTAATTTGAGGCGATATGTTCCCAAGCTGGTTGAAAATGGAAGAGAGGTCTCCAAATAGGCGGGGAGGTGGGCAAATGATTGTAGCTGACAGTCCAGAGAAAGGGGAGGGTTTAAACGCTTGACTATCCCGTAAAAACTGATCATTAGAAGAAGCAGCAGCCTGCTGTGAACTAGTGTCAGATGCATAGGCGCCGACTCCGTGGGTGCTCTGCACCCATCAGCAGCCAAGCTGCCCATCCTGCCTCCCTGCCCCACCCCACCTCACCTCTCTTCCTCCTCCATCTCCTCCCCTAAGCGTGCCGTGTCCCAGCTCCTCCGCCTACCTCCCAGTACTTGCTGCCACCAAACCGCTGTAGCAAGCTCCGGGAGGGAGGGGGGAAGAGCGGGAATGTGGAATGCTCAGGGGAGGAGGCAGGGAAGAGGTGGGGCCAGGGTGGGGATTTGGGGAAGGAGATAAATAGGGGCAGGGAGGGGGCGGAGACTTTGGGGAAGGGGTTGGAATGAGGGCAGGAGGGGGCAGGGCTGGGGGCAGAGGGGGGTCGAGCACCCACCAGCGCCATTAGAAGTTGTCGCCTATGGTCAGATGGATTAGAGTATTTCTTTCTCTGGAAACTCTCTTTTTTTGGAAGTTCCATAGGTCTCTGAAACCCAGAGAAACCCAGAGAATTGTATTGGGCTGTTTGGGATCTACTAAATTTCCTTTTGTTCTCAGGAGTGTAGGTACCCAATGAATCCAATGTGGCTCTAAAGTCTTTTAGAGCATGGAGTGATGCATTAGTATTCTTTTTGAACAACTTCAGTCCATCAAATGGGAGATCCTCTATTGTATTCTGGACCTCTCTGGGGAACCCAGATAATTGCAACCATTTAATTGTCCTGTGCATCACTTCTGCAGTGGAGATAGAATGAACTGAGGTATCTGCAGCATTTAAGGTCCTTGAAGGGCTGTCCTGGCCAGTAACAGTCCCTCAGCAACAATAGCCTGGAATTGTTTCCTTTGGTCTGGAGGAATGTGTTAAATAAAAGAATTAAACCTCATATAATTTGTGAAGTTGTACTTGGCTATTAACACCTGGTAATTTGCAATGCGGAATTTTAGGGTTGTATATGAGTAAGATTTTCACCTTAGAAAGTCCAGGTGCTTCCGCCCTCTCTCATATGGGGTGCACTTATGTCAGTGGTGTTTACTTCATTCATTCACCACATCAAGCACCAAAGAGTTGGTGGAGGGTAGGAGAACAGGAACTCACAGTCCTAGGAGGGAACATAATATTTTTATTGGCTCTCTTACACAGAGGGGATATTAAGGTTTACCAAATTGTTTTCACAGGTTCCAGGAGAGCCTCATTCAGAGGGCAGATGACTCTGGATGGAGTTGCAGAGTGGAGAATATCCAACCATTTGGGTTGTGATTCTTTGATTTGTTGAGAGGTATCTGTAGGTTGTCTGTCACCTGTTTGACAAGTTCTTGGAATTGCTGAAAATCATCATCCATAGAAAGAGAAGGATACATTACCACCTCATCAGGTGATGAGAACAAGATGGTAGTCTGAGGGGTAACTTCTTTGCCTGCCCTAGCCTCTTGATCCACAAACATATCCTGTTGAATGATGTGTTGGGAAGGAAAATTTTGTGCCTCCCTATCATTCTGATGAGACAGGGTTGGGGGCCTGGAGAATTGTTGGTGATAACTGCCCCTGGGTCCCAATATGGCCATTGAGGTTTATATGGGGGTGAGGGTGGCAGCTAAGGTTGCTGCCACCAAGCAACATGTGCTCAGCTGAAGTAATCCCTGTCTCCTCCATGGCTCTTGATACTGGCAAGCAATGGAGACTCTGGATCAGCAGTCACCGATAAATTCATTAGGTACCTCAAGTGTTGCGGTACTGCATGTAGTTGTGGCGCTGACTGTAGTCACGGAGCCGAGTGGACAGTGTGCTTCTCCCTGACAGATGGTACCGAAGGCTTTGAGCACTCTGAGGTAGCTACTGATGTAGACAGGGGCTTGGTCACATGTGGAACTGAAGAGCCTGTTACAGGAGATACAGGAAGAGTCATTATGTCCGACGGTACTGCTTTTCTATGCCCATCTCTTCCAGACGGCACAAGTGCCTTCTTGGAACTAGGTTTTCTGTTAGAGCTACAGGGTCTCTCTAACCCACCAGTACTGGAGAAACCCTTAGCCTCTGTGGTACTATGCCTCAAGGTGAAGGCTTCCAAATCCATTGATTTGCTTGGAGAGCAAAGTCTTTTCAAGGTGGACTCATTAAAAGGTGTGTTAGAGCTTCTCTTCTTTGGACATTTAGAGGAGGTCTCTGAACCCTTCCCCTTTCTAGGGGAGTGCTGGGCCAAGGTCAATGGGGCACTAGGTACCCCCGGAGACTGATGTACAGGGGGTTCTACTGACCTAGCTCCACACCAGGTTGAAGGGAATGCTCCATCATTAACAGTCGCAGCTTGATTTCCTGTTTCTTTCTTGTCCTGGATTTGAGGGCTAAACAGAAGTTACATTTCAGCAGAACACGGGCCTCTCCTAAACAGAGAACACACGTAGAGTATCCGTCGCTGAATGGGATGGCCTCATGTCATGTGAGGTAGCGTTTAAAACACAGTGTACTGGGCATGCCCTCTCTGGGAGGAAGGGCTCCCATGAAGTCCTCCAAATAAAAGTCAACAAACTAATTAACTAACTAGAACTAAATGAATCTAATCTAATCTGAACTAACTAAAATTACCAAAGGCAAAGTAGCTGACATGCACTTGCTGCAGTCTCACTAAGGTACATCTCAGGCACAGATAGCTGAGAAGGAACTGAGGGCAGTTTGCCTGTGCAGCCCTATATAGCCTCGGTGTGGGGCACGAGGATTTCTAGGGTACATGCATAGGCTGAATGGATATCGCTAATGAAAATCTCTGGTCAAAGGTGCATGGGGCTCACATGCACCTGAAATGGAGCACCCATAGGGACACTACCTGAAGATGAAAAATAAGTTCCTCTTCAGATGAAAATTAGTTTGCATTTATGTTGCTTTAATTTTCTTTTAGAGATGATAATCCTCATAGTATTTATACTTTGAAACATTTCTTATTTTATTTAAGACTTTATGTTGAAAGGTGGATAAATTAATCACAACTATGTTCCCCACAATTGAAAGAATAACTTTTGGTTACAGTGTAATCTCATCTTGAAAAGAAACCTCCAATTTGTTATTTCAAAATAAAATAGACTGTACCATTTTAACCTTAGAATCAAATTTACTTTTCACCTGAATTTTAAAAGTGATCAACTTTCCCCCTCTTCTGTTGGCCTAGTTTAATCTCTGAAAAGCTCCATCTTTATTGGTTTGGAGGATTGAAAATCTCCTAGAGTTAAAAATTCATTAACCTTTCTATCTTCCTTCACCCTGCATGGTGCTCTCCTTGTCTAGAGCTGCCCTCTGCTGATAAATGTTTGAACTACATATTTCAAATTTCAGCCAATCTATTGAAAAGTCAAGTGAAATGAATACAAACAATTTAGAGCTTGATTCTATAGGGTGCCGACCGCCTTCAAAATCCAGGGAGTCCAAGAGAGTTGGAGGTGCTCAGCACCACCCAAAATAGCAATCTGCCGCTTGGAGGACTGACCCCTAAATTATTAAATAAAAATATTTGTCCTATATACTTTACTTGAATTTATACACATTAAATATCTGCACTAGAACTTGCCAGTTTTTTCTGAAGTTGTTAATCACTTACACTTATCTGTCTGCTAAAGTTAGGGCTTCAATAGTCCTTTCCCAATGAAACCACACTGTTATTTCCAAGGACATATTCTCTTGCATTGTTCTGCATAATATTCTGTTGTATAAATGCATATATGATTACATGTCAGCCATACAGGAATAATTTAGATTGTCTGTGAAGCATAGATCAGTCAGTTTAAAGAGACACCATTGTTCTGATTCTCTTCTTACATTGGTTTAACTTCATTTCCTTTGATGGAATTACTACTGATCATTAATGTTGGGGAGACTAGAATCAAACTCATAGTTTGATTGACTCTTAAATTAAATCTGCTTATAGTCACTCTAATATTCAGAAAATCCTGCAGTCATTTATTTCCAACTATCGCCTCCTTCCAAAAATTCTCCCACCTTCCTATTACCTCCCTCCCTTTCGACACAGGAATTTGATTTCAATGGGAGTTAGGTGCCTAAGCACCTTTGAGGATCGGGGCCTAGCTGTCTTCTTCAAAGATCAGTTCCATTCTCCTTCTCCACTATTCTTTCCATAGGCACCCTCCCCATCCCCCTCTGCCCTCCCGCCTGCTGGTGGGCTCTGCCGATCAGCTCCTCCACCTCTTGCCCAGTGGTGATCAGTTGTTCAGTGGCATGCAGGAGGCGCTGGGGGGGGAGAGGGGAGGAGCGGGGTCAGGAAGAGGCGGGGCTGGAGTCCAACACCCCTGGGGAAATCACAAAATCGGCACCTCTGACTCTTTCCTCCAACAAACTCTCTCCCCTGTCACTAAGGTTTCTTGTGCCTTCTCCTGCATCCCCTCTACCCCTCCTCTCTTGCTTCCTAACCTGACCTCTGATTCATAGATTATAAAGCCAGAACAGACCGTTGTGATCAACTGGTCTGACCTCCTGCATAACACAGGCCATAGGACTACCCTGCATTAATTTCTGTTTGAACAAGAGCATCTCTTTTAGAAAAACATCCAATCTTAATTTAAAAAATATCCAGTAATGGAGAATTCACCACAAACCTTGGTAAATTGTTCCAATGGTTAATTCCATCACTGTTAAAAATGTGCACCTTATTTCTGGTCAAAATTTATCTATTTCAACTTCCAGCAATTGGATTTCTTTTAATACCTTTGGCCGCTAGATTGAAGAGCCTTATCAAATTTCTGTTCTCCATGTAAGTACTTACAGACTGCACTCAAATCAATCCTTAACCTCCTAGCCTCACTCTCATGTCTCCACTGCTCTCAATCTTCTCTCTCTCCTCCTCGTCTGCCCCCCCATTCTCAAAAAGCTATCCCTTTACCCTAACTCATTCAAGTACCATACCAGCACCCTGCTTTCCTTCACTTCCAACAGTAGGAGCAGAAGCAGCCAAAGGAGGGTTGTTGCACTGGGATGGGAGACGACAAAATGGGGCTCTGGCCAGGCCCACCCACCCACCGTAACAGAATCTCCCTGGATTCAGGACTGTGCAGGGATTATGAGCCAGGTGGTGCCTCCCCTCTTCCCTTCCCCTCCCCTCCCCCTCAGCATATGGCCTTGGAGAAAAATAGCAGAGAGCAGCTAATGGTTGTAGTAGAAGCAGCCAAACCAGGGATCTTTCAGTGTTCAGAGAACTTTCTACAGTTTTGACTGCACTCTCTCTGCCCTGTGCTGATTGGCTGTTTGCTCCAACCCTCTGCCTCCCTCACAGTCTCTTCCCCTCATCCTTATTACACCTGCCCCTTTTACCTCTTTCTCCTCTGACCTGTCCCCTCACCCTCTGGCCTTTCCTTTCCATTTAGCTTTTCCCCTCTTAAGTAAACCCCCTACACCTCCCAAAAATATTGGGAACTAACACAATGTTTGTTGCCATCACATGGTTCACCCTCCTAGTGTATTAGATCCATTCTCATGCCCCATGTCTGTCCTGTCTATTGAGACTGTATACTCATCAGGCCAGGGACTATCTACTAGTATAGTGCCTAGCATAATTATTGGTTGGCTCTTAGGTACTGTCCTAATAAACATGATTGATAATAAATTAATTAATGTACTTTATTTTATTTCCACCTCTTCCTTTCTGGCCTCTCTGAATCCACATGGTTACTATTGGAAACACATATTGCTTCCTTCTACCCCAAATTCATTTAAAACATAACTGCTAAGATCATTTTCTTGGCCATTGACCTGACCAATCTTTGAATCCACCATATCTGAAATCTTTTTATCTCATTTCCAGTCATTAGGGTTATTCAGCTGAAGGGACAAGAAGGAGACATGTCTGGTAGGCTCCTCTGCTCTTTTATAATACAGATGTGGATGTTTCATGACAAACATGTCCACTTTCAGAAATGCTAAGAGCTAAATGAATCAAAGTCAACATTTTTGTGTAACTAAGCAAAAATCGGAAGCCTAAAGAACTTCTGGGCATAACTCCTCTTTCCATAAATGAAGCTGGGGAAAATAGCAAAAAAGATGACTAGTGGAAAACCTAAGGTAATATTAAGGTTTGCTTTGTAAAAGCTATTAAGGCCAACAATAGATTTTTAAAAAGTCCACACCGTGTTTAGACTTAGGAGGAGGAGAAAACCTCAGAAAAGTCTTTAGAATCTGGGGAAGAGAAGCAACAATTTTACACTGCATTTTTCTTTATGTCGTTAAAATACCTGTTCATGTGACCATGTCCGTTCTGAGCCGTCCTTCACACAAACATCTAGCCTCAGCTCCGTCCCTGTGGCCCCATGTTTACTGTCCACACAGAGATTGGCTGCCACATTTCGAATCTGCAAAACCAAGCAGCAACATTTCACATTATAGAGCAGGCTGCAGAATAGGATTTGTGAGGAAGAGGATGTTGAGATTTGACTCTGTGTTGGTTCAGTCAGAAATTAGAGATATAGCTATAAGCACATTGCTTATGTATCACTAATGGGATTTTCTATGTGGCAGAGAGGTTGAAGAGATTGTATACGGGAAGTGATCTATTCCTTCCTCTGCACCAGTATTTGAAAAATTCTGTAAAGAAATTGAGATTCCGTTATGTATTAGAATAGTTTTGGGCATATGGACTGGAATAAAAAAAATCTTGGGAGGACAAAGTTTAGTTTGATTGTTCCTCTCCTGCCAACAAAGCAAGCCCCAGATCAAGTTCATTCAGAGGAAACTCCTTCTGTTTGAATCTCTATCAGAATTCAGGGTGATATTTTTCTAAAGCTCAGACACACACAGTTCCAGTGCTTGTTTTTATTTTGACATTAAAATTGCTGCAGATAAGGTCAAATACTGGCATTTCATATGCAGAAGCTTAAAGAGCACTTAAATTTGCATTGAAAACATGTTTGGAGCTTTGCGCGTCCCCAGTCCTGTTTATATGGATCCAGGGCCGACTCGAGGCACCAGCCCAGCAAGCAGATGCTTGGGGCGGCCAAGGGGATAGGGTGACCAGATGTCCCGATTTTATAGGGACAGTCCCGATTTTTGGGTCTTTTTCTTATATAGGCTCCTATTACCCCCCGCCCCCGTCCCGATTTTTCACCCTTGCTGTCTGGTCACCCTACAAGGGGAAGGGGCAGCACGTCGGGCTCTTCGGCGGCAATTCGGCGGAGGGTCCCTGTCCTTCTTGGAGGGAAGGACCTGCCGCCGAATTGCCGCCGAAGAAGAAAGCGGCGCGGTGGAGCTGCCACCGGAGTGCTGCCACTCGCAATTGCGATTGTGGCTTTTTTTTTTTCGCTGCTTGGGGCGGCAAAAACCCTGGAGCTGGTCCTGTATGGATTCTGAGGCCAATATGCAGTAGAACTTATTCTGAAAAGGAAAGTAACCTTTTGAGACTTAAGGTAATTTATTGTCAAGCAATAATTAGTACTGCAACTTCAGGACCATACACCATATACGTGGCACTGGTTCTGTTCTTGGAAGACACAAATACTGAAAAGCAATGTGGAAACTGCCAGTGATAACGAGAGAAGGTGCCAAGTTTATTCGGCATTACATGCATGAGCCTCCTTGAGTTACTTAACTGCACTATTTAAAAATCTCTTGCACAACCAAAGTCTGGAGCTAAATCTTTAGCTTTCCTTGTCTGACATATATATGTAAATTGAGAAATTAACACAAGTGTTCAGAATATCACATACACATTACACATGTATATAATAATACACTTTAAATGGGTGTACAATTTGGCACTCCTTTCAAGAACATCAAAAATGGAGAGTGAATAGAGCAACAATTAAGATCACACATTTTCAATTTTCAGTGAAAACTTTTGTAGATAGCTACGATTATTGCCATTGAAAGTTATGCCAATGGAAGCATAGTCACTTTCAAATGTTACGTACAAGTAGCACAGCCTTTTAATACAGAATAAAGCATTATTATTGACTCTCTCATATTGGAGGCAATGTAGTCTAGCTGAATGAGCTAAGAACTTTTGAATTCTAATCCTGGCTTTACCACTCAATTACTGTGTGACCTTAAACTAGAGCAGTGATACAAAGACCTCAGTGGTTCAGGAGCCAAATTAGCGATCAACATTACCCCCCCCCCCCAAAAGTCACAATAGAGGGAATCCATTGTTTCATTTACAATAGTGCTATATATTCATATTTGAATAGTATGATGGGAAATATTTAGTTTGTTTTATATATGTGTGTGTGTGTGTGTATATATATATACATATACATATAAAATCATGATTGATTTTTTAATAGTTTGACAGCCCTTTATATATATATATATATATATATATATATATATATATATATATATATATATATATATATATATATATATAAAGGGCTGTCAAACTATTAAAAAATCAATCATGATTAATAAATAGTCGTGATTAATCACAGTTTTAATTGCACTGTTAAACAATAATAGAATACCATTTATTTAAATATTTTTTGATGTTTTCTACATTTTAAAATATATTGATTTAAATTACAACATACCCTTACTTCTACATAGCTGCTATGGCTTGTGGTGTCTGGCACTTGGCTCAAGGCGGGCTCCATGCTGTTGCCATCCCACAGCCCTCTGGCCACTCCTGGCTCACCAGGGATGCAGTTTCAGATTTTGGTTTGGTGTGAGTGTGTGTGTGTTGGGCAGGTGGGGGGGGGGGGGAGGAAGTATGTGTGTGTGTTGGGCAGGTGGGGGGGGGGGGGGGAGGAAGTATGTGTGTGTGTTGGGGGAGCACTGTCTCTAAGCAGAGCACTCATGAGCCTGAACACTTTTTCAGCCAGCCGCATCTGCTCTCAGCAGCACTCACTCCTGAGTCAGCAGCAGACAGGATCCCCCTGTTCCCTGACCCCCAGCTCAGCGGTGACCGCGTACATGGGCAGCGGGAGAGGGACATCCCAACATCAGCCCCCGCCCCCCCGCAACCCGCACTCTGCGCAGCAGACAGGAGGCAGGTTCCTGGTCCTAAGCAGGTTGGCCAGGGGTGGCTCCATGTGGGGGAGGGAGGAAGTGGGAGCAGCAGTGGAGCAAGGCGTCGGGAGGAGGGGCATCCCTGCCCCGGAGGCACGCAACGGTGCACCCGTAAGCAGGGCACCCTAGGTGGTGGCTCCCCTTGCCACCCCTAAGGCTGGCCCTGTCCAGGGGGAGGGGATGAGGCAGGCGAGGGGATGAGGCAGGCAACGGGATGCCTCTCTCCCCAACCAGCTGCTGCTGAGCCCCATCTCCAGAGATGTGTGATTAATGCTCGTTTAAAAAAATAACACATTAATTTGTTTTGAGTTAATCACATGTGTTAACTGCGATTGACAGCCCTAGTGTATATATATTATTCTCACAGCAAAATAGACTCTCAGACTTTAAGGTCAGAAGGGACCATGATGATCATCTAGTCTGACCTCCTGCACAACGCAGGCCACAGAATCTCACCCACCCACTCCTGTAACAAACCCCTAACCTATGCCTGAGTTACTGAAGTCCTCAAATCGTGGTTTAAAGACCTCAAGGTGCAGAGAATCCTCCAGCAAGTGACCCGTGCCCCATGCTGCAGAGGAAGGCAAAAAACCTCCAGGGCCTCTGCCAATCTGCCCTGGAGGAAAATTCCTTCCCGACCCCAAATATGGCGATCAGCTAAACCCTGAGCATGTGGGCAAGACTCACCAGGCAGCACCCAGGAAAGAATTCTCTGTAGTAACTCAGATCCCACCCTATCTAACATCCCATCACAGATCATTGACTGACCAAGTATTATTATTTTATCGACTGCAATTGGTTAATAACATAGTAAAAGCATCCTGACTGGTTAATAACTTTGATTAATAATTAAATCACACAGTGTTTTAATATCATGTGCTGCAAAGAGCTGCAAGAAAGACATTAAAGAGCCAACTGTGGCTCCCGAGCCTCAGTCTGAGTATCACTGAACTAGACACTTAATTTCTCTGTTTCTCCCTCTGTAAAAAGGGGATGATAGTAACTACCTAGCTACCTTAGAATGGTGTTCTGAAGGTTAATTAGTTATTGTTTGTACAGTGCTATATGAGTACTATGTACAATTATTATAATGTTAGTTTCTAAGATGTCTGCAAGGGAAATAGTTGTCTAGTGTTACTGTAATTTGTGATCATATTGGGAATCTGCATTCAGGTTCTGAACACAATTGATGACTCCCCAGGCAGGCAGGAGCTAAGCAGCACATTTAGCTCTCTAAGAGGATGGAGGAAATCTCTCTCTCTCTCTCAGTTCCCGCAGGCAGCTCCAGGAGTAGCATTGATAGACTCTAAAGGGAGTCATGTCTAACTTGGAAGGATGATTGAGACCTAGACAAATAATTTGAAAGGGATAAAGAAGAAAATGGGCAGAACTCATCCCTTTAGCCCTTCTGTGATTTAAATTAGCAGAAAACCTTTGAAAAGAATTTAAAGAGAGCAAGATGATACTGGAGGATCTTGATTTCTCCAGGTCCCTTCTTGTGGAGGAGAAGGAAGGTATTAAGGCAGATGGAATTTATGCCAACCCAGCTGGGATCAGGAGTTGTCAACAGAATGCTAGCCATTAGTCAGTCAGTCAGAATCCTGTCATGTGTCTGGCTTTATCTGGTGGTAGGTAACAATTGTGGAGACAGGGAAATTATTCTGCAGCATATGGGAAAGGGTAGCTTCAATAATCACACAGTAATAACCACAGTAAAAGGAGTTTACAAAAACAAATAACCTCCACTTATGAAAAATGCTGCTCAAGCTAAGTGCATGGGAGACAGAGTTCATGTCAAATTTCCTTGAAATTAAGGGACCTGGAGAATTAGAGCCTGTTTTTCAAAGGTTCTGAGCTGTTTTCTTAATGTTCCGCTCTTCATATTATATACTCAAAGCATAGACACCAACTAAAACAGAGAGGCTATGAAACTAGAGTTAACAATAAAATAAATACTTATTTCAATGTTTCACTTTTAAAACCTTATGGTATTAATAGGGTTTTCATATTTTTGTCCGGCAAGGGAATTTTCTTATATTATTCTTCTACATTTAAGGGATAGATTCAATCTATCATATACTGTTCTAGAGAGAGTTTTCCTTTTTAAAGTTTCCTTTAGCTCACTTCCTATCTGCCCAGTTCTCCCTGTTTCCCCTCTCCTCTTTCTACTAAAGAAATGCTCTTCAGCATTTGTTTCTCTGTTCTCTGCATTGTTGTGTGTGTCCATCCCCTTCCCATATCTTATCCTTTCTTTGCTTCTATCTACTCTTCCAGTCAGAGAGCATTATTTTATTTCGGGTGGGGAGAAGGGTTTGATAATAAAAGTATTTCAGTCGGGCTCATACTCCTGCTTTGTGGTACTTCTATGCGGCCTTTGCCATTGTTAGAAACTGAATGGAGCCATTCAAACTGCTGTCAGAACGGCAGGGAATATTCTACAGAGAATCAACACCATGCTGCCTGCAAATCCTACAAGATTCTCTTGTATAACAGGGTAAGGAAAGCAGGAAGTCTCAGAGAGCATGTAGCTTTGTTGTTGTTTTTTCTTGATTAAGGAAGCATGCATCTGAGTTCCCCATTTCCAATAACAGGCTAATATGCATTTCTAAGTTATTGGGCTTTGATTTAAAACTACAGAAAAAATTGCAAGTCTAAATTTTCAAAAAGTTTTCCTCATTTGTACATATGCAATTATTGAGCAGCTTCCTAAATACACAGATTCTAATACTCATACATACTCTAATATTCATACAGGGGGGTGGGAGGGATAGCTCAGTGGTTTGAGCATTGGCCTACTAAACCCAGGGTTGTGAGTTCAATCCTTGAGGGAGCCATTTAGGAAACTGGGGTAAAAATCTGTCTGGGGATTGGTCCTGCTTTGAGCTCCTCCTGAGGTCCCTTCCAATCCTGATATTCTATGATACATACAAAAGATAGAATGGTTACATGCAAAGCCCATTTGTTCACCCCCAATTTCTATTACCTGTACACACAGCTGAGTATGCTGAGAAAAAAAAGCACTCAACGGTTTTGTCTGGGAAAAAATATAGACACAGAAACGAATGCCTGATTGAGGCCCCTTTAGAAATCTGGCCCTTAAAATCCTCCATGTTAGAATTTGATGCAGTTGGAAACAATGCTGTCATCCAGAAAACACTGCAAACTTTGTATTTATGCCTTAATGTGCATCAAGATTCTGAAACACCATCACAGTGCACGCTGGGACAAAAACACTAGTGAAGAGGGCTTAAATAGAGTTCAGGCATCATAATCCCAGAATGGCTACCAATGCTAGAGGAGTGAAGGGGAGGATACTAAGAGTCAGGAGACTTGCAGGCCCTGGCTCTCCCTGCTTTCCTTGCTGCTCCTTCACTTGGGAAAAAGAAGGTATTGACGGAGAGGAACTTATGCTGCTGTAGGCTCCAGCTCCTTGTGCTTAAAGGGTATATCTACCCAGCAATAAAAGACCTGCAGCATGGCTGTGGCTGGCCCGGGTCAGCTGACTCAGGCTCACAGGGCTTTGGCTGTGGGACTAAATACTGCAGTGTAGACATTTGAGCTGGAGCTTGGGCTCCAAGACCCATGGGGGCAGAGGGGTAGAGTCACAAAGCCTGAGCTCCAGCCCAAGCCTGAATATCTACACTGCAATTTTTAGACCTGCAAGCCAGAGTCAATTGACCCGGGCCCTGAGACTTGGTGATGCAGGTTTTTCATTGCAATATAGACATACCCTAAGTGTCCAGGTCATAAAGAGCAGGCACTGGCTCCTCATGGGCCTAACAGGGGGTCAGGTTTTCCTTGACCAGCTAACATGTTAAAGCTACAACTTGTCTTGTCTATAGTAGGATTTTAACAATTGTTAGCTAACATAGGTTAACAAGACACCTCTTTCCTAGTGTAGACAATACTTAGGAAGGTGTCAAGTATCAGGGGGTAGCCGTGTTAGTCTGTATCTACAAAAACAACAAGGAGTCTGGTGGCACCTTAAAGACTAACAGATTTGTGTGCCAAGTCCCTTGGATGCATCCGAAGAAGTGAGGTTTTTACTCACGAAAGCTTATGCCCAAATAAATCTGTTAGTCTTTAAGGTGCCACCAGACTCCTTGTTGTTTTAATACTTAAGAAGAATTTCGCTGAGAAGAAAGGGACTTGGCACACTGGATTGCTGTCAGGCTTTAAGATTAAGCTTGATAAGTTTATGGAGGGAATGGTTTAATAGGATAACATGATTTTAGTCAAATAAACAGTGTGCCATCGCTGGTAAATAGTATCAATGGCCAATGAGGGTCTGGCTGGAGAATCTTGCCTACATGCTCAGGGTTCTACTGATCGCCATATTTGGGGTCGGGAAGGAATTTTCCTCCAGGGTAGATTGGCAGAGGCCCTGGAGGTTTTTCGCCTTCCTCCGCAGCATGGGGCAGGGGTCGCTAGCTGGAGGATTCTCTGCTACTTGAAGTCTTTAAACCACAGGATTTGGGGACTTCAACAGCAGAGTCAAGGGAAAGGGGTTGGGACGGCTTTTGTGGCCTGTATCATGCGGGAGGTCAGACTAGATGATCATAATGGTCCCTTCTGACCTTAAAGTCTATGAGTCTATGAGTCATTCAGTACATAGAGGGAATCATGGAAGGAGGGGCATGCCATGAAACAGAATCTGAAACATGGGCCGAAGTGGGATTGTGGAAAGCCTTAGAGGCAAGAAGTTTAAGCCATGCAGGCGTTAAAAGTGAGGATGAGAGGGCATCATCCCTTGCTAAATCTTCTGTACCATGACTGTCTGAAACTAGGGATATTAGTATGTTAGCTATGCAAAAAACAATATCCTCCACCATAACTGATAAATGTACTTGCTTCTTGGGCACCTCCATAAAATGGGGGAACTGTAAATACAAAATATTTTTGGCAGAAAGTGTCAAAACTGTCAGTTCCACAACAAACTACTATTAGGTTATTTATCAAATATTAGACTATTCAGTTTTACAATCTAGAGTTTTGAATGTTTAAGTATTTCCCTATTTCTCTTAATCAATGAGAGGAATTACAATTACACTTTTCACCAAATCTCTTGGGTAGAGATATTTATAAAAAAAACCCTGCACTGTGTAGAGAAAGCTGACTCGTGGGATCTTAAGCACTGGTGGAAGCCTGTGATTTAAGTAAGCATTGTGCTAGTCCAGGCTTTGAATGATTAAGATACATAAAGACCTGGTTGATAAACTTTAGGTTGCTAAAAATGTCTAAATATGTTGTGAAAGTTAAAGGCATATTTACTTCCTGGCTGTTGGAACAAGCCCAAATCAGTTCTGTAGAAGACTGTTCAATATTAAGGACATTTAAAGCAGTGTTTCCTTTATATTGCAACCCCTTTCTTATACTGAAGAAGATTAAATAAGAATTTCTCTTTTTATCCTGGTTTGGGTGGTGGTGTCCGGGTTGGAAATGAGTGGATGAGGCAGAGGGTGGAAGCAAGCAGACACGTTTTTCTTACTACGCACATTTGGATGTGCCAGTTAAAACCATGCTGATTTGCAAAAATGCTATTTTTTAAAACAAATTCTTTCCAAGAAGATTTGTTATTAAGGAAACCAAAATCTTTATAAATTTTAAAAATTTGTCGTCCCTTTAATGAAAACCATCTATGTTTTCTAACCATAATTTTCACAAAATATTTCTCTAAAAGAGGCGGTTTCTTTTTCTGCCACTTTGCAGACTCCTGTCAGTACTCTGCCATGATTTGATTCACAGTCCTCTCAGGTCCTAGTTGAGTAGTTTCTCTTTGTCACTCTTTACATTCATCAAAGCTTAGGGGAGTTTTAAATGGCTTGTGCACTCTGATAGCAGCTCCTATCAGAAGAGAACAGAAACCGGAAATCACTGTTCTCTGAATCCCTAGGACAGAACTGCAGCGATGAATTAAGTAGCATGCAGGAGTCTATGCAGAAATTTAACAGCACAGTCTTCTAAACTGGAGTCGGGGAACTTATTTGGAGAATGGGCCGAGGCACTGAGAGTCAGGGAGAGACGGATAAGACAGCATAGTTCCACTGCATAATGCAGACACTTTTAAAAAGTGATCGGGGTGCAGAGAGGCCATTCCCACTGTGTATTTGCTACAACATCCAAACATGGACAACAGATTTGTTGAGTATTTTTGCTAACTGATTAGCTGTGAAGAAACTCGTGATGTTATTCATGGAGGGTGAGAGTGACAACGCACTACTGATCAGTTTGACTGGGGACATTACAAGACAGAGTGCATCTTCTGTAACTGCTCATCATGAAGACTCAGGTTGCTCCAAAACACAGGTTGACAGCCAACAGCTGTAGCACATTGTGCAAATTGCTGTTGCCACTACTAGTGGCATCAAATTTTCCTGAAAAGACCAAAACTAAGGGAGAGATTTTTTTTAAAAAGTGGCTAAGGGATTTAGAAGCACATAATACATAGAAAGCCAATGGGATTTGTGCTCCTAAACCCCCTAAGCAGTTTTGAAAATCTTTTCTTAAATGCTTTCCCCACATGTGGTAAATTTAGAATTGATAATGTACAAAGTCAGTGTCTCTTATGTTTTAAAAAAATAATTACAGCATAATGACAGGGTAGTTAGTCACACCTTAAATTCCTTTACCTATTTTAAAAACCAACATGACATTTTTTTCCCCTTTGAGGAAATTTGCATTAATTTATGTCAAAAAAGATGCTACTGAGATAAACAGAACTTCCAGTGCTAACAGAGTGACAATTCCTGCCTTTGATTAGTTAACAATACAGACAATTATATTACTAAACTAATGTCCCTTTTAAACATTGCAAGCAATGCTTAGCTTTCAGCTCTCCCATCTCATTGAGACAGAGTGAAATCCTGGCTTCACTGAAGTCAGTGGCAAAGCTCCCAGTGACTTCAGTGGAGCCATGATTTTACCCAGAATGCTTAAGTGTTCCCAGGGCCGGCTCTAACCTTTTTGCCGCCCCAAGCAACAACAAAAAAGAGTGCCGCCCCACCGTAACACCCCCCCCCCGAGCGCCGCCCGGCCGAAACAAAAACAACAACAAAAAAACTTCAAGCGCTACCCCACCGAACCAAAAAAAACCCCACCAAAACCGAGCGCCCCCCGCCACCCGAAGATTGGCCGCCCCTTACAAGGTGCCACCCCAACCATGTGCTTGGTCGGCTGGAGCTGGCCCTGAGTGTTCCTGAGGAAGGCAAGTGGTGTGGTGAGTCAGAAAGGGAGAGGCAGTCTCAGTTTTGTGCATTGAAGGTCATGAAAACATCTACTGCAAAATAAATATCAGTGCTCTTCTGAATGTGTAACCTTAATCTAAAAACAACTTTATGTGGTACTATGGAATAATACCAGTTTAATGACATTTAATAACTGCAAATGCATGTCTAGGATTCAGGAAATGACTGAAACAGAGTTCTAAAATGAGCTGTTCAAGTTATCTCCGGTACATGAAATGAATGGCAAATCGTGTCAGAACTACTGCTCAATTTAATAATCTGTTCAAATGATATATTGCCCTTGAATAGCAAAGATGGTGCCCTGACTCTGTTGTCAAGGTCACGGCAATTCAATACAGCATCATAAGAGGCTTCCAATTGCTACCAATTTACAGAGTGCTTTTCACACAATGTGGTTTAGTGCCCTGAATACCATAGTGTCTCTCCTAGAGAACATTAGCTGCATTCACATGGGTGCAAAAATGGGAATGCCCCTGTTCACCCTCTGCCTTTTAAGTAAGCAGTACTTACACTGGCTTTACTACACTTACTAGTGTGAGAGCACAATACGTCCTTAGATAATCTTTCAGACATCAGAATCTACAGACTGAATGCCAAGCAACAAGCCTCCTTTCATATTAACTGATATGCAGTAACTTAAAAGGTCCTGTTCTTTGTGTGAAACATAAAAAGGAAAAGGCCAGGTTAAAAGAAGTCAAGCACAGCTTGAATGAAACACCGAGAAAGCAGGGGACTGTGGATCACAGGTTGACACTAACCTTGATGAGAGAATTTGAGTGGTGCAGAAACTGTGCAGTATGCAATATGGGGCTGGGTGAATGTTATATTGCTTTTGTACAACGTAAATATGGCAAACTGATGGACTGAGATTGACTCAAAGTCATTAAGGATATGAAGCAGACACTTCTAAAAAGTTACCTGTCTCTCTTTCAGAGAGAAGAGAGTTAGTCAGTCCTAAAACTTTGATGATTTTTCATATATGCTATTTGGTTTAATTTCAGAGTGTTTCACTTCTGGGATTTCCCATCACTGTTGTAAAGTGGTTGTATCAAATCCATGAATTCTCAATGGGGGCCAGAAAGGAGTGGGTTCAGGCTTAGCATGAGCGCAATCTCGGACAGACTCACTGAATATTAAATAAGCCCTATAGCAGAACAGAGCCAAATCTTAACATTTAAGTTTGGAATCAGGAAAAGGGATGATTTTCCTGTAGGATCTTGAAAGCAGGACCCATAAAGTCCAGAACAAATTTACTCGTGGTCACCATTTTACATAAGAACATAAGAATGGCCATACTGGGTCAGATCGAAGGTCCATCCAGCCCAGTATCCTGTTTACTGACAGTGACCAATGCCAGGTGTCCCAGAGGGAGTGAATCTAATAGGCAATGATCAAGTGATCTCTCTCCTGCCATCCATCTCCACCCTCTGACAAACAGAGGCTAGGAACACAATTCCTTACCCATCCTGGCTAATAGCCATTAATGGACTTAACCTCCATCATTGTATCTAGTTCTCTTTTACACCCTGTTATAGTTCTAGCCTTCACAACCTCCTCAGGCAAGGAGTTCCACAGGTTGACTGTGTGCTGTGTGAAGAAGAACTTCCTTTTATTTGTTTTAAACCTGCTGCCCATTCATTTCATTTGGTGGCCCCTAGTTCTTATATTATGGGAACAAATAAATAACTTTTCCTTATTCACTTTCTCCACACCACTCATGATTTTATATACCTCTATCATATCCCTCCTTAGTCTCCTCTTTTCCAAGCTGAAAAGTCCTAGCCTCTTTAATCTCTCCTCATATGGGACCCGTTCCAAAGCCCTAATCATTTTAGTTGCCCTTCTCTGAAGCTTTTCTAATGCCACTATATCTTTTTTGAGATGAGAAGACCATATCTGTACGCAGTATTCAAGATGTGGGCGTACCATGGATTTATATAAGGGCAATAAGATATTCTCTATCCCCTTTTTAATGATTCCTTAACATCCTGTTTGCTTTTTTGACTGCCGCTGCATACTGCGTGGTTGTCTTCAGAGAACTATCCACGATGACTCCAAGATCTCTTTCCTCATTAGTTGTAGCTAAATTAGTCTCCATCATATTGTATGTATAGTTGGAGTTATTTTTTCCAATGTGCATTACTTTACATTTATCCACATTAAATTTCTTTTGCCATTTTGTTGCCCAAACCCTTAGGTTTATGAGATCTTTTTGAAGTTCTTCACAGTCTGCTTTAGTCTTAACTATCTTGAGCAGTTTAGTATCATCGCAAACTTTGCCACCTCACTGTTTACCCCTTTCTACAGATCATTTATGAATAAGTTGAATAGGATTGGTCCTAGGACTGATCCTTGGGGAACACCACTAGTTACCCCCTCTCCATTCTGAAAATTTACTGTTTATTCTTACCCTTTGTTCCCTGTCTTTTAACCAGTTCTCAATTCATGAAAAGGTCTTCCCTCTTATCCCATGACAACTTAATTTATGTAAGAGTTTTTGGTGAGGGATCTTGTCAAAGGCTTTCTGGAAATCTAAGTACACTATGTCCACATGTTTATTGGCCCCTTCAAAGAACTCTAATAGATTAGTAAAACATTATTTCCCTTTACTGAAACCATGTTGATTTTTGCCCAACAATTTATGTTCTTTTATGTGTCTGACAATTTTATTCTTTACTATTGTTTCAACTAATTTGCCCGGTACTGACATTAGACTTACCAGTCTGTAATTGCCAGGATCACCTCTAGAGCCCTTTTAAAATATTGGCGTTAAATACGTTCTCACAGACAACGTTAAAAGTTTGAAATGATTGTAAATACACATAAGTACTTTGAATCTAAGTTTTAAAACTATAAAATCATTCTCATGACAAATCTCACCCACCCCAGCACCATTTTTTACTTCATTGGACAAGACTTCAAGTACCAGCACTGCGTGAAATTAAATTTCTTTTAAGAAAAAGGAGTGTTTATGCCCCATTTAATGGATAGTAGACATACACTTCAACTGGTAGCACATACTTGGCAATCCAGGACATAATCACAAGGATCGAACTAAGCTCTTTTAATTTGCATTTTTACCATGGTAGCAGTAAAAATGGTATTGTCCTCCTGCCCAGATACAAAACTAATAGTAATATACTCAGTATATACTAAGTCTCTGCCATGTCCATTATACAACTGCCATTTTGCATGCATTTCAGAGCACAATACCAGATGGAGCACATACATAGGACAGTGGCACAATTAATTCCCAAAGATCAGGCAACATCAAGGGTGATAAGGAGTTGGTTTAATTTACTTCTTTTCTATCATGAATAGAGTTTGCCAAGACATTTACCAGTCAAATTCCCAGCAGATGTGTTTGCAAAAAGAAGGCAGAAGTTGCAAAAAGAAGGCTGCACACAGCATTCACTAGTTAGGTAAGATGTTGGAGCCAGAGATTGTCTGAGGACTTCATTGTTTACCCTGTCTCACACTGGCACAGGCAAACAGCTGTAAATCCTTCCCAAGTGCAAGGGGAGAAGGCAGTGAATGACAGTCCATCTTGGCACAGATGTCCCGTAAAAGATTCTTGATGTGCACAGCCAGTGAGGTTTTTCTGGCTGCTCGATTCTTCTAAAGTAATAAGGAGCAGTCTGTTTTCCTCCTTTCAATTTCTAATTATAACAGCCGTTGGCCTTTAAGTTTGCTCAAAGTCTCTGAAAGTGCTGATGAATTAATTAAAACTTTACAGGAATGGGAAAGTCTCAAAAAATCTAGAGTAGCAGGGAAAAAAACTTCAGCTTAGGTTAGTTTACAGATGGAACATATTTTTAGGGGGATGGGAGAGCCTTTGGTTCTCAGTTCCATTCTTTGGTGTCTGGAGGTATTTTTAATAGAAAAAATAGATACATATAATACAGTCCTATGATTCATTTTAAAAACACCTTAATATCATTGTGACGCTGGCAGACCAGGTGCCAGCTCATGCCAAGGCCCTCACTGAATACTCACAAATGCATAGTTGGAATCCAGTCTTGCTTACTGTGCGGTAGTATTATCAAAATAGATATTAGATGTTAAGTTGATAAAGATGTGTTTAGATTTTATGAAATGCTGGTAGAATGCTGCACGTATTTATCTCACTTATAATCTCTACAGCCCATGGTATAAAGTTATACTGAGTGTTTGCACCATAATCCTCTGTAACTGTGTAACTCACCAAACAGGAAAAGAAGCATTGATTAAGGTAAAGTGCTTGTCCATGGCCTACTGAAGGCAAATGACGTATTGTGTAGCATCAAAAGAAAAAAGACGTTGTGATTGCATTTCCTAAATCCTTCCAGGAAGGAGAGACCAATGCATAACTCAGCCCATAACTTTGGACTCTGGAGTGGAAAGGATAAAAATCCCTGACAGGAGAAACTGAATCTTTCTTCCATGTCTGGATTCTGAGGGGCAAAGATTCCTAAACATAAGCAAAGAGTTCCCCATTCTGCTTGGCAAGAGTTAGCCCTGAAAGACATTTAGATTTTACAGATTACTATAACTGTCACCATTTGAAATGTAGACTGAAACTTATTTTTTTGCTGTAAACTATAAATAATTCTCATTTCTTTTTCCTAGTTAATAAATCCTTAGTTAGTTTACTCTAGAGTTGGCTACCAGCATGGTCTTTGGTATGAGATCCAAGTTCCAAGATCTGGGGTAAGTGACTGGTCTCCTGGGACTTGGAGCAACCAGAATATTTTGTGATTTTTCATGTAAGTGACCATTTATCACTAAGTCCAGCATGCCTGGGTGGCAAGATAGACTAGAGAGCCTAAGGGGTCTGTCTGTAACTCCATGGTAAGACTGCTATAGTGATTCAGGAGTTGACATTAATTACTGGGTTGGCGAAATTTAATGATAGAACATACCACCAGTTTGGGGTGTCTACCCTGTTTTTTGACAGTCTGCCCTGAGCTTGGCATGCACAGTCGTGAGCCACTCCAGACAGTGTATCATGTAAGATGTGTATTAATAATTCTGTGTAAAGCATGAATATCTGAATCTCAAAGGTCTGGATATGGTCCTTTTTGCCTCTCTGGAGCATTGAGTGAGGATTGTACAATTGGGCAAGGTAGGTATATATCACATGTTCAAAGTCCTGCAGTTGCAGAGGTGTGTCTGAGTGTGGGTGTTGATGGAGGGACATGGAGGAGTTATTGATCTTTGGTCTTTCCTGACTTCTTCTGTTAATTTTCTATTGCCTCTGGGTATAACCAGTTCACATGAAGTTTATGAAACAAAATGTTAATGAGAAAAAACAAAAATGAGGGAATTCACTGTGTCAGGAGTTTGCATATATCAAGGCACTGGCACCATGAAGTACTTTGAGGTACTGTAGCTGGGGGCTAAAATAAGAGTGCAAAGGCCCAAGGGACTGTAATCCGAAAGGTTATTTTTAAAGTCCTGCTACAAGATGTAAAAAAAATTGGTTTAGTTTAAAATGTTCTCAAGAGAAAGGGACCAAAAACTGTCTGGATCTCCCCCCCGGAGACTATCCTGGCATAACAGGCATCCTCACAAAAAAACTTTGTTCCAATTTAAACACCTTCATTCCTTCAATTCATGTGTAAAATCTTATAATCTGAGAGCCCCAATCCCTCTAGCAAAACCAGGGAAGACTAGAATTGACATAACTGATACTTCTAAAGTTATTAAAAAAGACAGAAAAATATGTTAAAAAGTCAACCCTTCTTTACAAATCATAATTAAAAAGAAAAATATCTTTTGCAGCTCTCCTTTAAGATGGAAGATGTAAAAGGCCAGTGCAATTTTTCCAAAAAGACACACAAATTATATGCCTTTTCTACAGCCTATGTGTATTTATTTATTTCTAATACAACCTGTCACCACAAGGTGTGCATTATTAGGCTATTGATATAAAAGGAATAAATCTGAAGGCAGAATGCATCTGAGAAGTGCACCAGCAACCTGCTGACACATACCCCAGCATGACATGATAATATTAGAGTATGACTCCTTATTTCCTTCTTGTTTAAATTTCAGCTGTGATACCACTAACCAAAGCCAACTTGCAATCAGATCATAGATTGAGGCAAGATGGAGCAATATTTTAGGAAAAGAACCCCACTCATTTTTGCATATTTATATTTGCATGTGCAAATCTGACCAGACAACACACTATAGGTACCTAACTAATACCTAATTTATGCATACAATTTGTAATTACACATATAAAAATGTGCACTGACCTCAAGCCTCCCTTGCTAAAAATCAGATTCTCAAAGCCATCCTGTAATATGCTGTAATGACTATCTGTTCCTTCTGAATCTCCTGTCCTTGTTGCGCATGCACATCATGGTGCACAGAAGATTATAAGGGATTATACCAGGAACAGCCATAGACATCACCAGACATGTCAGTTTCTTACTTTAGTGGCTGTTTCATAGATCATTCCAATCACTACAAGCTCTCTTAATGATACCACTAGTAATAGGGGCTAAATCTCATTTCATAAGGGCTTTGTTATAATGTAAAAAGTTTCAGTAACTTTATATGAAATTCAGTGTTATACCAAATTGCTTTGCAATCAAGATGGAACATGCTGTTAAATTTGGTCTAGCTTGGGTATTCCTTACCTCCCCCCAGGCAGCAGGTGGGGGCTCCACAGGAGGGTAATATTTAGGGACATCCCATGCCACTGCAGCCATGAACCACTTGAAGTCCTTGCATTTAAGGTGCTTGCGTAGCTCCTTCTGGGCTGAGATATCTCCTGTTGAGAGATGCCTGTACTCAGGCCGCCGCTGGTAAACATACTCTGCAAACTCATCCATCCATGTCTCCGCCACACGCTTCAGGTTCTGTGAAGCAGAAAGAAAGAGAGTCATTAACCTGTCCATGCTTTGACTAGATGATATAATTGACACTGGAAGTAAAATAACCAACCCTGACTTGTAATCTTATCATGTTTTGGATGGTAGTGTATCAAATAAATGGCAAACCTCTTTGGAATTAAACACTGTTAGGAACATGATTTAATTAGATGGATGGCTTCATGCAGTTTGTTTTTTTTAGTACTTCAGTGCAATTGCTGAATGGGGATTTAATTAACCAGATACAGTAAAAATTCAGCTAATTATTTCAACTAGAATCTCACTGTGAAGCTCCCATTTATTTTACTTGATTGCTAATGTTGTTTTTCCATAGTTTTGATGCAGCTGAATTTTGAAATTGGAGTTTTGCTTTGTATAGTAAAATATTATACACAATCCAATTTTTCAACAATGCATTTCCTTCAGGGCCCCAAAATATCCCCAATCTTTCAGAGTGACATATCTGCAAAGACAGGCTTAGTAACAAGTCTGTGTAGGCTCTCTAGATACACACAACTAACTGGGCATTATTAATATATTCAGAAGGTAGGATGAATTCTGAATACACAACATTACATAAACTACTAATGCCTGTAACCAGTAATGCTGCATAGAAGGATGAGATTAGGATAGTCAACAGAGCAATGAAGCCACTTCCTTTCCTAGCACGGGTGTTTGCTCAGGTAGCTTGGAGGGGGTTGAAGACTGCTATTAGCAAATATCTCCAGTGACTGGAGATGGGATTCCAGCTGGGGAGGGCTCTGAATTACTACAGAGAATTATTTCCTAGGTGTCTGGCTGGTGAGTCTCATCTACATGTTCAGGGTCTATTTGGGATTGGAAGAATTTTTCTCCCAGGTCAGATTGGCAAAGTCCCTGGGGTTTTTCATCTTCCTCTGCAGCATGAGAGACGGATTACTTGCGGGTTTAAACTAGGGTAAATGGTGGATTCTCTGTAACTTGAAGTCTTTGAACCACGATTTGAGGACTTCAGTAACTCAGCCAGAGGTTATGGGCCTATTACAGGAATGGGTGGATGAGGTTCATTGGCCTGCCATGTGCAGGAGGTCAGACTAGATGATCAGGAGGGTCCCTTCTGGCCTTAAAGTCTCTGAGTAAGTTGCGTCCCATAAAACAGGGGTCTCAAACTCAATTTACCTTAGGGACATGGCCAGTCCTCAAATCTTCCCAGTGGGCCAATAACGTCACTGAAGATGGTGTTCAGAAAAGAAAATGTTTATATTGTATTTTTTATTTCAAATTTCTTGGAAATAATAAAACTGTCATACAACTTTATACAGTCTTCACCTTCCAGAGAGTTTTTAGTGTTTGCCAGACACCTGGCAATGCTTCAGTTCTGTCAGTTTGTTGATGTTTGGCCTCAGTGACTGAGCAGTTGAATCCTTCAGGATTGCAGCAAGGTGTGCATCAGATAGTTGTGTTTGGTATTTTGACTTGTTTATATTCCTTGTGGAAAAAAGTGAGGCTGCCTCCGTGGCTGACTCTGCATGGCAACTAATGATGGTATCTCTGTCCCTCTCCCCCAGCCAATGGGAGCTGCAGGGGGCAGCGCCTGCAGCAGATAGATCTGGCAGCATGGCTGCATGCATCTCTCCTTAGTGGGGAGGTTCTTGGGCTGCAGATGATCCGCGGGCCGGGACTTTGAGACCCCCTGCTGTAAAAGAGTTCTGTCACAACAAAAGCCTTCCAAGTTTAGGTTGCATTACCTTTTCTGGATAGTTTCCACAGAGCTGATGAGAGGATGATGTGGCCCCTCTCGACCTACATGGACTCCAACCACTCCCTGGTTCCAAGCCTGCTACTCCCCTCCTCTTGTTGTGCATGGATCACAATTGTGAAATCTGGTGCTGCCTAGGCAATTCACTAGGGCTAGAATGCCACTGCCTATGCAACTGACTCCCCCATCTGTGTGGGGCAAGGGAGATTTGCATGTGAATGAGGCTCAGTCCAGATTTTAATCTTGACTGTCAAAAAGCAGGACATTCAGAGTAGAGGCTGACCCCTTCAATGTACAGAGACCCTGCAGTATGCATGGGTTTGTGAGAGATCTTTAAATGCTACTTTAAATATTTTGCATTTTTTTTTAATTTCATAAAACCCTCTGATCATGTTGGTGCATGACACCACCTGCTCCAGTACATTTAGATAGCCCAGGGATTAAGTATGTACTATTACAGTTTGTTGTGTCAGGGTCTAAAAGAAATACTATACAGACTTGCTGTCTAACTTCGCATCCTAAAATGCATAATAAAAGCCATGGACAAAGACTGGTAAGTTGAGGGCCAAACCACTGAAATGTTGAACACTTTCTGTGAGACGCTGAGTGCCCTAAATACACTCCATGGGGGTGGGTCTTTTGCCTATTGAGCACCTTATTTTCCATCCTGTTCTTTCTGCAATTTAAACTTCTGTTTGCTTTTCTGTGATTCCATGTTGAGCAGTAGTCTTCATTCAGCTGTTCCCTATGATGCCCAGGTCTTTTCCTTTGTTAGTTAGTTTAGAACCCAGTAAACAGTATGAGTAGTTCAAATTATTCCTTCCAGTGTGCATTATCTTGCATTTGTCAGCATTCATCATGTTGCCTATTCATCTGTCTTTGTTACATACCTCTTAAGTTTCTCTCAGTTTTCTTTAATCTTGACTAACTGGAATAATTTTATCTTCTGCAATTTTCATACCTTTGCCTCCTTTTTCATATAATTAATAATGTTAAACACCAGCCCTAGCATGAAACCTTGTGGTAACCTGGTGCTAATCTACCATGATGAAAGCTGACCATTTATTCCTAATTTTTGCTTTGTGTTTTAGCCAGTTTCTCAGCCTATGACTACGCAATTTTTTTAAAACAACTTTGAGTGACAGGCTTTGACAAAGACTCGTGAAAGTCCAAATAAAATACGTTACCTGGTTCTCCTTTATCAATTGTTTTGACAGATTCAGAAAAAGGTTTTATAGATTAAGGAGGCAACAGATAATTGATACAACCAAACCCCACAGAGTTCATATTCTCTGTTCAGCGTTGGGTATGAACTCAGTACATTCATCCCCCTTACATTCTAATGTGCATCTTCACAGATGCCCCTTTTTCCAGAAGTTTCTCTAATTGTTTTTCATTATCTTTTCCTGTCAAGTTAAAATCTGCACTTCCACAGCTGTCCAACACAAAACAAAACCACCATACACACATCACATTGGGTGACATTCTGACACTAAAGGAATCTTATAGCCTTGCTTGTAAAAACAAGATCCTCAAACCGTGTAATGTTCGGTTTATAGAATGCTAGAGCTGCGAAATGCTGATATGTTCTGTAATAAGACAGAGGACAATATACATCTGAAAATCAGCAACAGAAGGTAATGTATCCTTTCAGAATTGTCTCTGCATATTTGTGAGCCTGATTCCTATTCTGATTTGCTTTCAAGATTCATTTGAAAACCACTCTCCTGAATTTTATTAATTTAGTTTGCTTCAAGCTTCTGCACAAACCTAGATATCTCAGAACTAATAAGGCTTATCTGAATACAAAGACAGTGAGATACAGCACAAATGAAGTACACTCGGCTGGTGCTGTAAGATAAGTTACTGTGTGCTTTGTCTCTGTGAAGCAAACACATTAAAACCTGAAGAACGGGGCATGTGCAATTAAGGCAGTTTAAGAAATCACAACACTGAAGTCCCTGTTCTGAATGACTTATGCCCCACACAAGGTTGACTTTTGTTGCTATTTCATTGGAAACAAAGCAACACAATTCTCCTGGGTAATTTACATGAAATTAGCTTTCAGTGGTAAGGGAATGGGGTGTTGCCATGACAAAAGGAAATATAAATCTGATATAAGAATGACAGCTAGAAAGGCAATATGACTCTCTTTGAGGTAACATTCTGACATGGAAATCTCCCAGCCATGTGAGAATACTATTTGCCCTTGCCTGTGTAGACAGAGCCAAACTAGGTTTTAACCACATTAATCAGAAGAGGCAAAACCATGAGTACTAGTCTAACCTTTACAGTAGCACATCATCCCCTCATGTATTCTGTTTATCCCACATGTTTTAATGGAAAACTATTTTAGATGTTTTACAGTTTTAAAAGTAGTATGATACTATTTTTTAAAAATTATTCCATTCGATCATTGACTTAGTACCATGAGTCCTACTGTACAGGACACCAAGCAAGAGGAAACTGGTAAATAACTGTAGCAGTGGCTTTCCTCTTCAGTAGCAAATGTAGCTACTACCTCAGTTTCCCCCTTCCTTTGTAGAGTAGACTAGATTTCTGACTTAACTAAATATACTCCATCCCTTCTGAAGCAACAAATGTCCAACAAAATAAAATTCCAAAAGAAGTCCTTTAAACCTCCACTTGTTGGTGCAGGGGCTCACTGTCCTTCACCAAGACAAATCACCACCCTTCCATGCACGGACTCCCAATCAACCTTTACTATTTGGATTTTTCACAGTCTTTTGGTGGAAAACCACAAGCAGTGAATTTCTTAAGAGGATCACCTAATCTTTTAAGGTCTTTCTCTACCCTCCCACCGAGCCTCTGGCTTTCTAGCCCACAACACCAACCTTTCCTCAGGGTACTTTACCCAACTCTTTGATTTTTATAAGACTCTTTTCAGCTCTTTCCACCCGGCACCTTGTCTGGATAGACCCAACAGCTTGCCCTATTACCTTCCATTCTCTCTCTGAAATGGCAAAATCATATATCTCTGTCATTCTTCCCAGTATGCATTGCTTCCCAACCTATCGTTCCCCTGCTATAACAATAAACCCCAGAATACCTTGATTTTGGACTGAACCTGAAACAGGGCCAGAGCTGGATCTTGAACACCACTTAAATGGCCAGAGACACCAATACATTTTAGAAATCTCTAAAAGTGCCTAAAGTAGCCTTTCCTTACATAATAATGTCCAACATTGAGATGCTCAAAATACTGACTTGGCCCAAGCTTTGTAGGAGTGTGCAGTGGGACATTGGGACTCTTTAGCTGAACAAGCAGGATGGCAAGCTCATCATACTCATGAAATCTTTCTACGGCTCATCAGAACCCCCGAAGAGCCTATCTATTAGCTATTCATATCACCAACATATCTGAGGACATAACAGGAATTTTAACATTCCTTCTGACATTCCTTGCTTGGTACTTAATAACTTTTAAGATATAGTTACACCCTCTCATATGTAACCAGTGGACAATTTTTGCACCAACTCAAAGGTTTTCAGATATCTGTTTTAAAGATATAGCACATAGAAAATAGGTGTTAATGCTTTCTTATTACATTTTAGTTATAACCTGGCTTATCCAAGAGATTTCAAATTATATTAACTGAGGGGAGAGATCTTTTAGTGGGGAAGAGGCAACATTGGGCTTACAATTGAAAGTAGAATGCAACCTTAGCCATGGACCAGTTGTTACGTCACAATATTTGAACCATTTCCATTTAAAATACACAAAATCTCACAAAATACTGACTAGCTAGCTACAAAGCTTCAAACTAAAGAGGGTCTAGACCTTTTAGAGTAAGTGTAGGGAACTTTATTCCCTAGACTGAGCTCTCAGTAGGAAGCTCTTTCTGAAGTAGTTAATTACAATGTTCAAATAATACCAACCAGCTTCCTCATAGTTTGACTGCTCTGAAGGAGGTTTGTTGAATCAAGTCATCTTGAGCTCATTATCCTGGTTCTCTCTACACATGCTGACAATATAGGCTTAATAATTACCACACACCTTTTTGTTTAAAGGAGTAAAGTCCAGTGCTGAAAAACACATTCAAGAAGCAAACAATCTTAATACATTGACTTGAATGCAGTAATGTATGTTTGCTGTTATGAAGACTAGAGTAAGCTCCCACCATATATTAAAAAAGTAACACAAACAGTTTATTTGTAAATGTTTATAAGACCCATATTAGGGTCTTATCCAAGCAAAAATGCACGAGCTTTGGAAAATGGTAGATTCTGGTTCTGTGGTTGACTAATATATTGGAAGGTAAATTGGTCACGTGGCAGCTCTAAAAAAAAACAAACAAAAAAAAACCCCAAAGCTTTTCTGCAGCGAAGAGCTTTTTAGAGCAGCCCAGCAGGAGGAGAACATACATCAATGAGCACCCCACTTTCAGTGCTTCTCTGGATTTTCTGACCCTTTGCTTATCTCACCTACAATGTTAGGCAAGCAGGAAATAATCCAACTCTAGACCGAAGTAACCCACCAGCATGGCTGCTGGTGGGAAACCATGAGACTTGGTTAAATCAACCTTTAAAAAAAGAGAGAGAGAGAAAGATAGAGAGAGGAGTTAATGGTGGGAGGACTGACTGGAAAAGGGGAGGGCAATAGGTATTTTCTCCTCCAATGTGTTGTAGGGCTGGATTACTTGGGAATCATTCCCAGCCAAATGCACCCATTAAAAATGGGGGTTTTAGGAAGTTACAATTTTAAGATAGGCTCTTTTTATTACAACATTAGCATTGTTTCATGTACCATATGCTGGGTATTAACATGAGAAGACTCCATGGTTCTAAAACTAAATTCGATATTTTATTAAGAGAACTATCCTAGCTAATTGCATACAAACTGACCACCTGGTACCTTTTTTCCTCCTGCAACCTGTGTTTCTCCCTCCATGTTCCATGCAGGTTTCTACAAGCACTGATCTGGGGTTCAGGGTTTTTGCTGACAGGGACAAAATTTGCTTGTTCTATACCAAATTAAACACTCATTTACTATTTGTTAGACACACAAAAAAGTTAAAGTATTTAAAACAAAAAATAAATTCACATAAATCATTACATCTCCCTTAGTTCCTCTCTCTCTATTTATAGTCTTTTAAATGGAAACTCTGTGTGACAGTCTCTCAAATGGCATCAAATATCTTTGTCAAGAAGAAGTGGTGGCATGGTAGATCTCGGGTCCTCAATTTCTATTTTACTGTGTGATCCTGTCTCCTACAATACATACCTAGGGGAGAGGGAGTAAAGAATAGCAAAAGAAAGGAAAACAAAGCTTTTGTTTCTGGCTTGTAGGTCAGCTACTGGAAAAACACAGATACAGCACACACCATTATTTTCAGCATGCCAAACTGATCACAGCAAAGTGTTTCTAGGTTAGATTTGACCTGGCTGGTTAAGCCAGATTCAATAAAGAAAGCAAATATAGAAAGATTAAAAAAAAGACATAGGAGAAATAAAATGAGGTTGGGAATTGACACGTCAGGTAAGGAAGTGACAAGAATCTTAGGTTTACATCTCAGGGCACAGCCACAAAGATAATAATGTCATCTGGGTCTCTCTCCTTGTCATGTCTGGTCAGAACAACTTTCTGGATAAGGATGAAGAAAGCTCAGTGGTGTCATGGTACATGCATATGTGCTTGTGTGTGATGGAGACAGTTGTGATCATGAAGCTGACTGATGTCTCCAAAAGTGTTGGCAATCTCACTCCAATGAAATTGAGCAATCAAAACAAAGTATCCAGTTGTCCCAGGTATGAACCTCATCTTGTTTTAATTACACTTTACTTTGTTGCTACAACTCTGACGTCACTAGGAGCCTTGAAAACCCTTAATCACCAGTTCTTTTAATTTATGCAAACTCACTTCAAATTGTTCTGTGACTCTGTTCTATGCTTTTTTAAAACAATATTTTTACATATCATGTTTGTTAAGTTAAAATTACTTCCCCCCTTTCACTTTCTTTGGACAATTCAGGACTTCAACACAAGGTAGAGTTCAACACAGCCGCAGAGAGAGATAAATGTGCACTTTCTTACTCAATTGCTATTCTTGGTGGAATCTTTGGGACATTTTCAGTTTCTGTTTTTTTTTTTCTTTTGTGGCTGACAGATTGCTCTCTCCCACCAAATGCCCTATACCTCTTCATTAAACATGTTCAGGGGAGTCCTGTGTGACATTACAATTATGAAAAGTTTCAGAGTAGCAGCCGTGTTAGTCTGTATCCGCAAAAAGAAGAACAGGAGGACTTGTGGCACCTTAGAGACTAACAAATTTATTAGAGCATAAGCTTTCGTGGACTACAGCCCACTTCTTCGGATGCATATAGAATGGAACATATATTGAGGAGATATATATACTCTCTGTCTGTGTGTATATATATCTCCTCAATATATGTTCCATTCTATATGCATCCGAAGAAGTGGGCTGTAGTCCACGAAAGCTTATGCTCTAATAAATTTGTTAGTCTCTAAGGTGCCACAAGTCCTCCTGTTCTTCTTATTACAATTATGGTGATTCAGGCAACTCAGCTGGGCAAAAGCAGAGACTTTATTCTTGGGAATGGAATGACTGCTTAACAGCTGGGGGCTGCATAGCACAACAGGCTGGTAAAGATTCCAGGGAAACAAAGTTTAAATGGATCTGTCCCTAACAGGAATATTATAGTTTCCTGTTTTAGAGACAGGGATGGCATGCCAGATTGGAATGACAGTATTTATGAGCAAGACAAATAACCCTCATGGTGCATGAAACTGCATGGTTCTATCCTATGGATTTTTTTTTCAATTGACTTTTTAGACAGTTGTTAAATTATCATAAAAATACTATTTCTGCTCCCAATTTCTCCAGCTGTTATTAGGCAGAAAATGTTTTTTTCCCCCCTGGCTGTAAAGCAGTACAATGCTTTTATTATTTGTGCCATTTCACCTTCGTAACCCATTTTTTCTCCTTTGTGCCTACCTCATTCTCTGCACATACATCAGCCTGATCCCCAATCCATGCACTTTGGGTTTGTCAATATTAAACTATTGTATCATATTTGAGTCCTGTAACCAGTTCCTGTTGCTCTATTGGCAATCTGAACATTTTCCAAGAAGCTGGCAGTCACAAGCAGGACCTCTTAAGCTGATTGCGTATCTTACTTACTACAATAGGCTTTTCTCTCATTGGCTATTTATCCTAGACTCTAGTTTTAGATTATTGTGTCAACAGTGTCAATCACTATAGTACACAGGCACTCCTTCACTCAGGGATTCTCTGCAGCTCTGAAATCAGTGCCTTGGAATAGAGTTGGAAGCCACAGTGCAGAATGAGAGATGCCGTATTTCAGATGTGAAATAAAACAGAGGACCTGACTGTTACATTCATTAAAAGTCTCATGGCACTTTTTGCAAGAAAACAGATATTAATCCCTCTTCCATCCTAAATACCGTAGTAGTGCTGCTGCTGCAAAGTAGATGCCGTGTTTCTCTCCGGAAATGTTTGCATTTCATTCAGATAGAATTAGTGATAGATATTATTTGCATTACTGGAAGAGTAAGGAATTAGAAACTCAAGCTGCTTTCTGTATGCTGGTGAAAGTCACTTTGCCATGTGGCTTTACTGCCACTGCTATTAATAGCCTCTGTTATTTTTATTCACCCTTAGTTGCATGCTGTAATCACATCTTGCAATGAAAATCATGCAAGCACTATGCAGTGCATGCAGAGTTTGGATACAGACTGTTATTTACCCCTTCTACTCCCCATGCCATGAAGCCCTGTGACTCCTTAAAATAGGCAAATATTTTGATGCCCATTTTACAGAAGTGCATAATGAGCCACAATGAGGCTAAATGACTTACCACAGGTCACAGTGTGGGAGTGGCAGAGCTAGGAATAGAATCCAGGAATCCAGACTCCCAATATGTTTCTCTGGCTACTAGACAATGTTTCTTTGATAATCCATCAAATAAATCCCAAAAATCCATCAAATAAATGCCATTGCAAACTAGTTATCCTTCTGGATATAATATATTTATCATTTTTCTTCCCCCCCCCCTCCAAATGGTTAATAGACCATAAACTACCTGCTTATTCCTTTCCCCCCTTTAAAAACAAAACATTTTTGTTAGATTGAAGAAACAATATAAAAATACTGAGATTTTGATTGTTTTGTTTTTCTTGCATTCAAACATTATCATGCAGATATTTATTCAAACTTCCTTCTTAAAACAATTGGCTCCTGGGTTGAGACTTTGATTCAGCTACTAATTAATTTTGACTATGGACTTATAAACATGTCTAAATGTTATAAGAGGTGTTATAATGACTGAGAGGGGAACTTAAGAGGGAAAAGTGTATTCTTATGATGTATATAATTGTGTTACTGCAAGAGGATAATGCCCCAAATGACCTGCGCATTCCAAGCTGATGTTTCTGTCATTTATGGTGACTGCTGGGTCACAATTGAAGTCTATTGCTGCTTGCTGTGCTAAAGGACTGAGTGACTGCAAAGCTACCTGTGCTGTCACCTTACACAGGAGCTGCCTCAGTCTCTTTTGTGAAGCCTGCTTTAAAAAAATACAAAAGGAGCCATCTGTCAGTTTGCATTGAGGTCAATGGATAATGTAACTTTACGGACTTGCTTCGTCTAACTCACTGATTCTACTTTGTCCTATAACATGGTTGGAAACTGACAAAAATGTTCAAGTGCTGTTTTCAGCAAACCCCAAACATTGTTCACAGCTAGAAAAAAAAATCATCATGCCTAACGCTCTGTATTTGGTTTCAGAGTAGCAGCCGTGTTAGTCTGTATCCGCAAAAAGAAGAACAGGAGTACTTGTGGCACCTTAGAGACTAACAAATTTATTAGAGCATAAGCTTTCGTGGACTACAGCCCACTTCTTCGGATGCATATAGAATGGTACATATATTGAGGAGATATATATACACACATACAGAGAGCATAAACAGGTGGGATTTGTCTTACCAACTCTGAGAGGCCAATTAATTAAGAGAAAGAAACTTTTGAAGTGATAATCAAGCTAGCCCAGTACAGACAGTTAAGAAGTGTGCGAATACTTACAAGGGGAGATAGATTCAATGTTTGTAATGGCTCAGCCATTCCCAGTCCTTATTCAAACCGGAGTTGATTGTGTCTAGTTTGCATATCAATTCTAGCTCAGCAGTCTCTCGTTGGAGTCTGTTTTTGAAGTTTTTCTGTTGTAATATAGCCACCCGCAGGTCTGTCACTGAATGACCAGACAGGTTAAAGTGTTCTCCCACTGGTTTTTGAGTATTCTGATTCCTGATGTCAGATTTGTGTCCATTAATTCTTTTGCGTAGAGACTGTCCGGTTTGGCCAATGTACATGGCAGAGGGGCATTGCTGGCACATGATGGCATATATCACATTGGTAGATGTGCAGGTGAACGAGCCCCTGATGGTATGGCTGATGTGATTAGGTCCTATGATGATGTCACTTGAATAGATATGTGGACAGAGTTGGCCTCTCAGAGTTGGTAAGACAACTCCCACCTGTTTATGCTCTCTGTATGTGTGTATATATATCTCCTCAATATATGTTCCATTCTATATGCGTCCCAAGAAGTGGGCTGTAGTCCACGAAAGCTTATGCTCTAATAAATTTGTTAGTCTCTAAGGTGCCACAAGTACTCCTGTTCTTCTTTTTGCTCTGTATTTGGGAATCACAGCACAAGATGGTATGCCTACAGTATCTTGGTCTATAGAGCCCTTGAAAGCCACAGAAAAAGGCTGAGCAAGTGGTTCAGCTGGGAATCTGAACCCACCTTAATTCCTGCCTCTTGAACTGAACCCAAACTCTTGCAAGTTCCAATTCAGCAACATAGTGTAATGAGGCAAATGACATCATGCTGTGCCTGCTGGGTCAGAGGATCACTGGGCTCTGGGATCCCAACTCCTAGAATGCAGGGTGGAATTCAAGTTAAGGTTAGGATTCACCACATTTTTGGGTTAACATCTAAAGTTGGCTTTCACTGGGTTTGCCAATCCCTAGTTCAGAAAGACCTACACTAGTCTAATTCTCTGGAGAAGGTGCTAAAAGTCTGATTTAAAATGTTTGCAAATGAAAAAGATTGCTGTAGGCATGTATTGAAATTCTAAGGTCATGGAACGGCGAGTTTTTATTGATAGAACTCTTATGTTGTTTAGGGAATTATGAAGAGAAAAATCTATTAATATGGAGTTTACAAAACCTGTCTAATAAACTGGAATGTACCTATAAGAAATTGCTGATCTTATTTTAAAATCTGTTTTACCAGATAACAGTCTAGGAGCTGATGGCTTAGCTAGAATGCATAAAAATGGAGCAACGGTCCTGAATACCAAAGTAGTTAAAATAATGTAGCATAAGAATCCAGAACTTCTATATTGGGGCAGTGTCTTGTACGAGGTTTCAAGACTTCTTTTACTGAAAATTATTTCACATAAAACAATCAGACAAAAATAGTTATTAGTAGCTGTGATTTTGTGCTAAGATAGTAGGGTTTGGAATGAATGATAATCAGTTTGTGCTTCCTTAGGAAGTGGAATCACTGTTAATATCTGTACACCCATTAATCTTGCTCTATGTGCAATTACCAGTAAATTGGGACCTGACTGTGTTTGGCAGGCGGCAGTATCCTGAGGCATCTACAAAAAAGTATTTTTGATTTAGTAGTTCTCTCTTATTTTGTTTATCAGAGTTTGCTTTATAAATGTGGCATTTATTTTTCCAATTTGTTTTGCTCACTTTTTGAAAACATTCAGTGCCACATTGGTAAAATATTTGTTACATGGACGTTTCCTCGTTTATAGACCATGATTCAGCAAAAAAAGTATGTCTAGGCCTTGCAGGGCTTGATTGATAGTGTCAGAATGTGTGAAATGTGATCCTAAGAAAAAAGACAAATGATACCGTGATACATACTAAGGTGTATAGTATGATACACTAGTGATTGTTTACAGTCCTTACTGCCCAGAATGGATGGGATTTTGATAGGCCTGTTGTTGTATAGTAGAGACTGTCATCCTCATGCCAGTTTTTGAAAGAACATAAGAATGGACCTGCTGGATCAGACCAATGGTCCTGCTAGCTCAGTATCTTGTCTTCTGACAGCGGCCAGATGTGTCAGAGCAATTATCAAGTGATTCTTCCCCTGTAATCCAGTCCCAGCTTCTGGTAGTTGGAGGTTTAGAAACACCCAGAGCATGAGGTTGCATTCATGACCAACTTGGCTAATAGCCATTGTTGGACATATCCTCCATGAATTTATCTAATTATTTTTTTAACCCAATTATAGTTTTGGCCCTTACAACATCTCCTGGCAATGAGTTTCACAGGTTGATTGTATGTTGTGTGAAGAAGTGCTTGCTTGTGTGTGTTTTAAACCTACTGCCTATTCATTTCATTGGGTGACCCCTGGTGTAATATGAAGGCAGGGCTGGCTCTAGGCACCAGCAAACCAAGCATGTGCTTGAGGCGGCACAATTTCAGGTGTAGCTCTCCTGACACTTCGGCAGCTGCGCTCCCAGAGGGGTTTTTTTTGGGTGGGGGGGGCTCGGGGTGGCAAAAAACCTAGAGCCGGCCCTGTATGAAGGGATAAATAATACTTCCTTATTCACTTTCTCCAGACCATCATGATTTTATAGACCTCTATCATATCCCTCTTAGTAATCTCTTTTCTAAAATGAAAAGTCCCAAAAGTTTTTAATCTCTCCTCATATGGAAGCTGCTCCATATCCCTAATAATTTCTGTTGCCCTTCTCTGTATCTTTTCCAATTCTAATATCTTTTTTGAGAGGGGCAACCAGAACTGCATACAGATTTCAAAGTGTGGGTGCACCATGGATTTATAGAGTGGCAATATGATATTTTCAATCTTCTTATCTATCCCTTTCCTAATGGTTCCTAACATTGTTAGCTTTTTTGATTGCCATTGCACACTTAGTAGATGTTTTCAGAGAACTATCCAAGATAATTCCAAAGTCTCTTGCTTGAGTAGTAACAGCCAATTTAGACTCAATCATTTTGTATGTATAGTTGGGATTATGTTTTCCAATGTGCATTACTTTGCACTTATCAACATTGAATTTTATCTGCCATTTTGTTGCCCAGTCACCCAGTTTTGTGAGATCCCTTTGTAACTCTTTGCAGTCAGCTTTGGACTTAACTATCTTGAGTAATTTTGTACTGTCTGCAAACTTTACCACCTTATTGTTTACCCCCTTTTCCAGATCATTTATGAATATGTGGAACAGCGCAGGTCCTAGTACAGATTATTGCAGGACCCCACTATTTACCTTTTTCCATTGTGAAAATTGACAGTTTATTCCTACCCTTTGTTTCCTATCTTTTAACCAGTTACTGATCCATGGGAGGACCCTCCCTCTTATCCCATGACT
This sequence comes from Chrysemys picta bellii, assembly GCF_011386835.1. Taxonomy (NCBI): domain Eukaryota; kingdom Metazoa; phylum Chordata; order Testudines; family Emydidae; genus Chrysemys; species Chrysemys picta. The sequence goes on along the minus strand of NC_088795.1, from coordinate 73,677,824 downwards.
GCTTACTTTGCTTAACAGCCTTTTGGTGTGGCACCTTGTCAAAGGCTTTGTGAAAGTCCAAGTACATTATATCGACTGCATCATTCTTGTCCACGTGCTTGTTGACCCCCTCAAAGAATTCTAGTAGATTGGTGAGGCATGATTTCAACTACAAAAGCTGTGTTGACTCTTCTCCGACATACTGTGTTCATCTATGTGTCTGATAAGTTCACACCTCAACTGCTAGCAGAGCACCTCACCCTCCCTGATTGAACTAACCTCGTTATCTCCACACTGATATATACCTGCCTCTGGAGATTTCCATTACTTGCATCTGAAGAAGTGAGGTTCTTACCCACGAAAGCTTATGCTCCCAGTACTTCTGTTAGTCTCAAAGGTGCCACAGGACCCTCTGTTGCTTTTTACAGATTCAGACTAACACGGCTACCCCTCTGATACTTGACACCATGCAAGGCACTGCATTTAGCCGTATGGAATGGAAATCTATCAACCTCATGAAGAAACTTGCACAAATACAGACAGATATCATCTTCCTTTCCAAATGCAAACGGATGGACATCATACCAAATGGACTGAAGGTGAAAAATCCATTGCTATCTACATACTGCACAGACCACAGTGAGAGATTATGCCATACATTATCAAAGAAACTGAGGAACCACCTGATCAGCATCCTATACAGCAAACAGAAAAACATCAAGAAAGAGCTCTCCAACCTGGAGACTTTCATAAATAACCAACCCTCCACACAAATGGACTTTACTAAAATAAGACAAGAGATCTACATTACACACTTCACCTCTCTACAAAGGAAAAAGGACCGTAAGCTGTCTAAAATCCTTCCTGCCACATGGGGCCACAACAGGGGTACCCCTAACTCACCCAGCAATATCGTCAATTTATCCAGCTACACACTCAACCCAGCAGAAGAGTCTGTCCTATCTCGGGGACTCTCCTTTTGCCCCAGCACCCCCACGAACATGATACAGTTCTGTGGTGATCTGGAAGCCTACTTTCGCCGCCTCCGACTCAAAGAATACTTTCATGATAACACTGAACAGCGCACTGATACACAGATACCCTCCCACCAACAACACAGGAAGAAGAACTCCACATGGACTCCTCCTGAGGGTCGAAATGACAGTCTGGACCTATACATAGAATGCTTCCGCCGACGTGCACAGGCAGAAATTGTGGAAAAACAACATCGCTTGCCTCATAACCTAAGTCGTGCAGAACGCAATGCCATCCACAGCCTCAGAAACCACCCTGACATTATCATCAAAGAGGCTGATAAAGGAGGTGCTGTTGTCATCATGAACAGGTCTGACTACCAGAAGGAGGCTGCCAGACAACTCTCCAATACCAAATTCTACAGGCCGCTTTCCTCAGATCCCACTGAGGAATACACCAAGAAACTGCACCATCTACTCAGGACACTCCCTACACTAACACAGGAACAAATCAACATACCCTTAGAGCCCCGACCGGGGTTATTCTATCTACTACCTAAGATCCACAAACCTGGAAATCCTGGACGCCCCATCATCTCGGGCATTGGCACTCTCACTGAAGGACTGTCTGGATATGTGGACTCCCTACTCAGACCCTACGCCACCAGCACTCCCAGCTATCTCCGTGACACCACAGATTTCCTGAGAAAACTACAATGCATTGGTGACCTCCCAGAAAACACCATCCTAGCCACCATGGATGTAGAGGCTCTCTACACAAACATCCCACATACAGATGGAATACAAGCCGTCAGGAACAGTATCCCTGATGATGACACAGCACAACTTATTGCTGAGCTCTGTGACTTTATCCTCACGCACAATTATTTCAAATTTGGTGACAATATATACCTCCAGACCAGTGGCACCGCTATGGGCACCCGCATGGCCCCACAATATGCCAACATTTTTATGGCTGACCTGGAACAACGCTTCCTCAGCTCTCGTCCACTCATACCCCTTCTCTACCTACGCTATATTGATGACATCTTCATCATCTGGACCCATGGGAAGGAGACCCTGGAAGAATTCCACCATGCTTTCAACAACTTCCACCCCACCATCAACCTCAGCCTGGACCAATCTACACGGGAGGTCCACTTCCTGGACACCACCGTACAAATAAGCGATGGCCACATTAACACCACCCTATACCGAAAACCCACCGACCGCTACGCCTACCTTCATGCCTCCAGCTTCCACCCTGGTCACACCACACGATCCATCGTCTACAGCCAAGCACTGAGGTACAATCGCATCTGCTCCAACCCCTCAGACAGAGACCAACACCTACAAGATCTTCACCAAGCATTCTCAAAACTACGATACCCACACAAGGAAATAAAGAAACAAATCAACAGAGCCAGACGTGTACCCAGAAGCCTCCTGCTACAAGACAGGCCCAGAAGAGAAACCAACAGAACTCCACTGGCCATCACCTACAGTCCTCAGCTTAAACCTCTCCAACGCATCATCAGTGATCTACAACCCATCCTGGACAATGATCCCTCACTTTCACAGACCTTGGGAGGCAGGCCAGTCCTCGCCCACAGACAACCTGCCAACCTCAAGCATATTCTCACCAGCAACCACGCACCGCACCATAACAACTCTAACTCAGGAACCAACCCATGCAACAAACCTCGATGCCAACTCTGCCCACATATCTACACCAGCAACACCATCACTGGACCTAACCAGATCAGCTACAACATCACCGGCTCATTCACCTGCACGTCCACCAATGTTATATATGCCATCATATGCCAGCAATGCCCCTCTGCTATGTACATTGGCCAAACTGGACAGTCACTACGCAAGAGGATAAATGGACACAAGTCAGATATCAGGAATGGCAATATACAAAAACCTGTAGGAGAACACTTCAACCTCCCTGGCCACACAATAGCAGATGTAAAGGTAGCCATCTTACAGCAAAAAAACTTCAGGACCAGACTCCAAAGAGAAACTGCTGAGCTCCAGTTCATTTGCAAATTTGACACCATCAGATCAGGATTAAACAAAGACTGTGAATGGCTATCCAACTACAGAAACAGTTTCTCCTCCCTTGGTGTTCACACCTCAACTGCTAGCAGAGCACCTCACCCTCCCTGATTGAACTAACCTCGTTATCTCCACACTGATATATACCTGCCTCTGGAGATTTCCATTACTTGCATCTGAAGAAGTGAGGTTCTTACCCACGAAAGCTTATGCTCCCAGTACTTCTGTTAGTCTCAAAGGTGCCACAGGACCCTCTGTTGCTTTTTACAGATTCAGACTAACACGGCTACCCCTCTGATACTTGACACCATGCAAGGCACTGCATTTAGCCGTATGGAATGGAAATCTATCAACCTCATGAAGAAACTTGCACAAATACAGACAGATATCATCTTCCTTTCCAAATGCAAACGGATGGACATCATACCAAATGGACTGAAGGTGAAAAATCCATTGCTATCTACATACTGCACAGACCACAGTGAGAGATTATGCCATACATTATCAAAGAAACTGAGGAACCACCTGATCAGCATCCTATACAGCAAACAGAAAAACATCAAGAAAGAGCTCTCCAACCTGGAGACTTTCATAAATAACCAACCCTCCACACAAATGGACTTTACTAAAATAAGACAAGAGATCTACATTACACACTTCACCTCTCTACAAAGGAAAAAGGACCGTAAGCTGTCTAAAATCCTTCCTGCCACATGGGGCCACAACAGGGGTACCCCTAACTCACCCAGCAATATCGTCAATTTATCCAGCTACACACTCAACCCAGCAGAAGAGTCTGTCCTATCTCGGGGACTCTCCTTTTGCCCCAGCACCCCCACGAACATGATACAGTTCTGTGGTGATCTGGAAGCCTACTTTCGCCGCCTCCGACTCAAAGAATACTTTCATGATAACACTGAACAGCGCACTGATACACAGATACCCTCCCACCAACAACACAGGAAGAAGAACTCCACATGGACTCCTCCTGAGGGTCGAAATGACAGTCTGGACCTATACATAGAATGCTTCCGCCGACGTGCACAGGCAGAAATTGTGGAAAAACAACATCGCTTGCCTCATAACCTAAGTCGTGCAGAACGCAATGCCATCCACAGCCTCAGAAACCACCCTGACATTATCATCAAAGAGGCTGATAAAGGAGGTGCTGTTGTCATCATGAACAGGTCTGACTACCAGAAGGAGGCTGCCAGACAACTCTCCAATACCAAATTCTACAGGCCGCTTTCCTCAGATCCCACTGAGGAATACACCAAGAAACTGCACCATCTACTCAGGACACTCCCTACACTAACACAGGAACAAATCAACATACCCTTAGAGCCCCGACCGGGGTTATTCTATCTACTACCTAAGATCCACAAACCTGGAAATCCTGGACGCCCCATCATCTCGGGCATTGGCACTCTCACTGAAGGACTGTCTGGATATGTGGACTCCCTACTCAGACCCTACGCCACCAGCACTCCCAGCTATCTCCGTGACACCACAGATTTCCTGAGAAAACTACAATGCATTGGTGACCTCCCAGAAAACACCATCCTAGCCACCATGGATGTAGAGGCTCTCTACACAAACATCCCACATACAGATGGAATACAAGCCGTCAGGAACAGTATCCCTGATGATGACACAGCACAACTTATTGCTGAGCTCTGTGACTTTATCCTCACGCACAATTATTTCAAATTTGGTGACAATATATACCTCCAGACCAGTGGCACCGCTATGGGCACCCGCATGGCCCCACAATATGCCAACATTTTTATGGCTGACCTGGAACAACGCTTCCTCAGCTCTCGTCCACTCATACCCCTTCTCTACCTACGCTATATTGATGACATCTTCATCATCTGGACCCATGGGAAGGAGACCCTGGAAGAATTCCACCATGCTTTCAACAACTTCCACCCCACCATCAACCTCAGCCTGGACCAATCTACACGGGAGGTCCACTTCCTGGACACCACCGTACAAATAAGCGATGGCCACATTAACACCACCCTATACCGAAAACCCACCGACCGCTACGCCTACCTTCATGCCTCCAGCTTCCACCCTGGTCACACCACACGATCCATCGTCTACAGCCAAGCACTGAGGTACAATCGCATCTGCTCCAACCCCTCAGACAGAGACCAACACCTACAAGATCTTCACCAAGCATTCTCAAAACTACGATACCCACACAAGGAAATAAAGAAACAAATCAACAGAGCCAGACGTGTACCCAGAAGCCTCCTGCTACAAGACAGGCCCAGAAGAGAAACCAACAGAACTCCACTGGCCATCACCTACAGTCCTCAGCTTAAACCTCTCCAACGCATCATCAGTGATCTACAACCCATCCTGGACAATGATCCCTCACTTTCACAGACCTTGGGAGGCAGGCCAGTCCTCGCCCACAGACAACCTGCCAACCTCAAGCATATTCTCACCAGCAACCACGCACCGCACCATAACAACTCTAACTCAGGAACCAACCCATGCAACAAACCTCGATGCCAACTCTGCCCACATATCTACACCAGCAACACCATCACTGGACCTAACCAGATCAGCTACAACATCACCGGCTCATTCACCTGCACGTCCACCAATGTTATATATGCCATCATATGCCAGCAATGCCCCTCTGCTATGTACATTGGCCAAACTGGACAGTCACTACGCAAGAGGATAAATGGACACAAGTCAGATATCAGGAATGGCAATATACAAAAACCTGTAGGAGAACACTTCAACCTCCCTGGCCACACAATAGCAGATGTAAAGGTAGCCATCTTACAGCAAAAAAACTTCAGGACCAGACTCCAAAGAGAAACTGCTGAGCTCCAGTTCATTTGCAAATTTGACACCATCAGATCAGGATTAAACAAAGACTGTGAATGGCTATCCAACTACAGAAACAGTTTCTCCTCCCTTGGTGTTCACACCTCAACTGCTAGCAGAGCACCTCACCCTCCCTGATTGAACTAACCTCGTTATCTCCACACTGATATATACCTGCCTCTGGAGATTTCCATTACTTGCATCTGAAGAAGTGAGGTTCTTACCCACGAAAGCTTATGCTCCCAGTACTTCTGTTAGTCTCAAAGGTGCCACAGGACCCTCTGTTGCTTCTGATAAGTCTGTTCTTTATTATAGTTTCAACCAGTTTGTCTGGTACTAAAGTTAGGTTTTACTGACCTGTAATTGCCAGGACTCCTTCTGGAACTTTTTTTAAAAATAGGCGTTACATTAGCTACCCTTCAATCATCTGATATAGAGGCTGATTTTTAAGAGATGGGTTACATACCACAGTTAGTAGTTCTGCAGTTTCATAGCTGATTTCTTTCACAACTCTTGGGTGAACACCATCTGGTCCTGGTGAGTTATTACTGTTTAATTTATCAATTTGTTCCAAAATCTCCTCTACTAACTCCTCAATCTGGGACAGTTCCTGAGATCTGGCACCTAAAAATATATCTAAATTGGTCAGATATCAAGTACTAGCGTGAGATTGTGTGCTGCACCTTGCAGAGGTGAGGTGCACACAGGTATTGTCCCAGAGGAGGAGAGATGACAAAGATGACTTTAAACCACCATTGTGCCCTCAGGATTCTGGGCAGGATTCTTAGATAGACGAGGGAGTTGCGCCAAGTTATGAATAAAGCTGGTTGAAAATTTTTCAATATTTTTTTTTATGAAAATGCCATATTTGTTGAAATCAAAATATTTAGAAAAACATATCAATTTTAACAAACACCCTTAAGGGAAAATATTTTAAAAATTCATTTTGGAAAATATTTGTTTTGGGATGATTCTGCAATTTTATTTCAAATGTTTTGTTAATTTCGATATTATTTTTACATTATTTTGTAACATATCAGTAATAGTAGTACTGCATAGAAAAACACTACTACTACTACTACTGATATGTCTTAACTATAGATTCATAGATTCCAATGCCAGAAGGGACCATCTAGTTTGATCGCCTGTATAACACTGGCCAAACAACTTCCCCCTTCCCTCAAAAACATTTCCTAGAGAATGTCATTTAAAAAGCACAACAAATCTTGATTTAAAAATGGTCAATGATGGCGAATACACACAATCCTTGGTAAATTGTTCCAATGGTTAATTACACTCACTGACAAAAACTTATGCCTTATTGCCAGTATGCATTTGTCTAGCTTCAACTTTGAGACACTGGATTGCATTATATCTTTCTCTGCTAGACAGAAGAACCCATTATCACATATTTGTTCTCCACGTAGGTATTTGAAACCTCTAATCAAGTCACCCCTTAATGTTTTCTTTATTAAGCTAAATAGATTGAGATCTTTGAGTCTATCAACATAAGGCATGATTTCTAATCCTTGAATCATTCTTGGGGCTCTTCTCTGAACTCTCGCCAATTTATCAACATCTTTCTTGAATTGTGGACACCAGAATTGCCACAGTATTCCACCAGCCAATTATGGAGGTAAAATAACCTCTCTACTCCTACTCGAGAGTCCCCTGCATATGCATCCCAGGATCACATTAGCAGTTTTGATCAAACGATCACATTGGAAGCTCCCGTTCAGCTGATTACCTGCCGTGACCCCCAAGGCTTTTTCACAGCCACTGCTTCCCAGGATAGAGTTCCCCATTCTTAAGTATGGCCTACATTCTTTGCTCCTAGATGTATACATTTACATTTAGCTGTATTAACACACATGTTGTTTGCTTTTGTCCAATTTACCAAATGATCCCGATCACTTTCAATCAGTGTCACGTCCTCTTCATTATTTACCCACTTCCCTAATTTTTTTTTGTCATCTACTAACTTTATCAAGGATGATTTTTTTGTTGTCTTCCAGGTCATTGATAAAAATGCCCAAAAGTGTAGGGCCAAGAATCATTCTCTATGGACCCCAAGGAAAACACACCTGCTTGATTATGATTCATTATTTACAATTATATTTTGAGACTTATCAGCCAGTTTTTAACCTATACAATGTGTGTCATGTTAATTTTATTTTGTTCTAGTTTTTAATCAAAATATCATGTGGTACCAAGTCAAATGCCTTATAGAATTCTAAGTCTATTATATCAACACTATTACCTTTATCAATCAAACTTGTAATCAAATCAAAAAATGATTTCAAGTTAGTTTGACAGGATCTGTTGATTTGCATTAATTACATTACCTTCCTTTAATTCTTTATTAATCAAGTCCTGTATCAGCCTCTCCATTATCTTGCTTCGGATCAGTGTCAGACTGGCTGGCCTATAATTACCAGATCATTCCATTTACCCTTTTTAAAACTAAGCAAAACATTAGCTTTCTTCCAGTTTTCTGGAACTTCCTCAGTGCTCCAAGACTTATTGAGAAATCAACATTAACGGTCCAGTGAGCTCCTCAGACATCTCTTTTAAAACTCTTGGAGAACAACTGATATTTTATTTTTAAAATCATTAGTGGCAACTGCTACTTAATACTGATTGAAACCTCTTATCTTATTTTCTAGAACAGAGTGTCCTTTTTGTTTTTTTTAATGAACGGTTTGACAATTTGACATTTTCCAAAACCAATTTTTTTTTGGAAATTTGGTTTCATGGGAAATTTAAAAAATTGTTTTCATTTTGATTTGGAAATGAAACAACTTTTGAAACATTGAAGCTTCCCATGAAATGGAAATTCTGAGTTTTGAGCAGCTTTATTTATGGCAGTGCTGCCTATACACCTGCCCAGAAGTCATGTAATAACATGCAACATGGTTCTGACAAGCCCCCCTTTCCCCTCAAGCTCCAGTCTGCATGTCCTCCATGCTGATGCTTGAGAGATGCTTTTGTTGGGAAGCCTATGGCTGTCCTATGCAATACTTGCACTGGGAGGCTTTCACAGCCTAGTGGGTCAAGGCTTTTCACTACAGCATAGTGGATCAGGGCTATGCCTGTGTGTACTGTGCCTCCAGCATCTGCCATCCAGGGAAAAACCCATCTAGGCAGTAAGTCAATGAGTTCCCCTAGGTTGCCAGTCAGCACCCTAGTTACATCTACTTCTGTGGGAGGGAGATGTGACAAACTGATAATTTCCTACAATACCCTGAATGAACTTTATTGAATAAGTTAAACCTTATTGAATTAGTTTTAACATATTTGGAGTTTGTTGCATTGAAAACATTTTTGTATTTCCATGGAAAAGGTAAATAGGAGAGCTGGGGGAAGGGGGGGGTGGACGATGACTAGACCAATTCACTCAGGTTATAACATCTCCAGAGAAGCCACTGGTGCACACATACTAGTTCAGACTGGACTCTCCAGAGACTGACAGAGAAAGAAAGGTTTTTTTGATAAATAGTCTTGCTTTAAATTGGGCCAGGGCTTCTTTCTGACCTAGCAAATGGACAGGACCTCTGGTCCACGGAGGGCCCAAGTCCTTAGGGTAGGGTTGGAAAGACTGGGCCTGCTAGAATCCATGGGGTTAATTCTACTAAGTTTATTAGAAACTGTGCAGGGTTTTTTTTATTGTTTTTAATATGTTTTCTCTGTTATGCTTTTTACCTTAAGAATAAAGTAGGCTTGCATAGCAAGTGCTGCGAGGTAACTTATAACTATTGACAATCACTCTGTTATCACTCTCGGAAGAGAAAGGAAGCAGATGTCCTTGGGCAACCTATCAGTGAATGCAGAGAACTGTGCACCCTGGGAATACCCCAGTTAAAAGGTTAAGGGGCACAGGTCTCCATCCAGAAAGGCAATGGCTTGGGAGTGGGGAGCTGGGAGTGGGTGACCTTGCTCAACCACTGTGGGGAAAATACAGATGCAATTGCCATGAACTGTGAGAACGATCTCACATGATCTTGAACTGGAGAGCAGTTTTAAATGAAGTGTCTGAAGGAAAAACAAAACACACACAAAAACACCTGCAGCATCCAGATCATCTAGGTGTGTGCCCACTTAGTTAATAACTTCATATGATGCAGTTGATTCAGAATCATAGGGAGACTAGCTCAGTAAGGTGGGGCTTCCTTGTTCATTAAAGGACTATATATGACCTTGATAACCTCTTTAGTTTTGGACTGCCTCCCCAAACCTTTGTTTATCTTTTGGACTTGGATCAGTCAATGGGGATAAACTTATGCCCATGCTGAAGTGCTTTGCTGGATCAGGGGCCGAATGCTCTTCCTTGATTGACAGATTATCTAATTATTTAGATTGATATGAATGCTAAAAAGGGAGTAGGCCTATCCATATGTTCTAGGTGTCCTTGACTCAACTTAACATTACATCCTAAGAGCCGCAGTACTTTTTAGGATAACCTACTACAAGTAAGCCTGGAAGCTTAATGACTCAAATTCCCCTTCAAACAAATGCCTACTGAGAAGTTCCCCTAAATATCAAGCAATGTATTAGGCAAACAGAAAGGATGGGATGTTCCCCATTAGGGCACCAGCTCTTTCCCCACAACACGCTTATCAGTTCTGAATGATGCCAGACAACCATCCTGTGCATGGGCAGGGACTCCATTCTGCATGATATGGAGAACTTTAATGTAATATTTCATAGCTACCTTATTACAAACAGAAAGGCAGAGGAAAGCACTATTTTGCCTAATGAATCTAGATTAGCCACCATGGCTGCAGAGGTTTTGCAGAAGCTAATTAACTGTTGAAATGAGCCATATGATAATATCTCAGATAGAAAGGATGGCATTCCACCGCTACAATTAACGTAGAGTAGAGAGCATTCTAGCCATCCAAATATTCTATTCTGTTTTAGTGCAATAGGGAGGAAGGAAAGTCATGTTCAAATCTCCTTTTTTAAGGTGTTTGTCTAACTTATCTTTGGATTCCAATAGCAAGAGACAATGTGAAAAGGACTTCTGGAAAGTCACCTTCCTGGAAAAACTGAGAGAATGGACAAGACGGAATTATTCTTAGTGGAGGCATAGATTTAACAGCATTTCCTACAGTACGTTCAAAGCATTTACTCTAGATTACAGTGGCTCTGGCTTATTTGTACACTACTTTACCAACTCACTCATGTTCCTTATTGCATCATATATTACAGCTTCCACTTGCTGTGCTTACTGCCAGCACGCGTGCTCTTCCAGGGCAGCGCTTTCTCTCGCACTTTAACTAGCTGAAAGGCAACTTGACTGTATGCAGTTAGCAAATAGGGTAGAATTCATTTTCTTGTCTCTCTTATTAGGCTTATGGTCTGCTAGGCTGTGGAATCATTATAGTGAGTGTAGTCCTGCAGCACAGAAGTCAAGAGCTTCTCCTCCTCAAAGCAAGAGACATATTTTTGATTCATACATATTTTCACTATTAAGAAAAAATATGATTCATAAGATGTTTCCTATGGTGATGGGCAAACACCAATATTTATGCCATTTTATGTTCTAAAAAGGGAAATAAAAATGAACCATCTAGCAAGATTTAAAATGGAAAAGATTAAGATTAAGGATTAATAAATACTAATATTTTGCCTGGAAGTCACAGCCCTTAGTTTCCTATTTTTGACATTCCTTGAACAAGCGCCTCATTTCTCTCAAGAAACTTATAGTTTTCATAGGTCCATTTCCTCTAGAGAAGGAAAACCTCATGGATATAGAGATGTTTAATCTCTTTGAAAGAGTATTGTGATCTCATGGTTCCCTTCTCTCTCATGGTAAGAAGGTGGTCATATTCCTTAAAGAGGTTACAACCAGTCACTTAAATCACTGCTGATCAATTCTTTTGTTCCAAAGAATATTCCTTTCGCAAGATGTAGGCTGCTGGATTAATTTGCTGACTGATCAAAATCCTGCCAAAAAAACAACCATTCAAATTCCCAGTGACTTGTCAGATTTTGCTTATAAAACCATGACTGACAATCACAGTGAGTGTGTAAAAGGCAATCCTGTGCATTAGGTAATTCATATATTCTTTTGAATGAATGAGAAAGTAATATTCCTCTGTTCTGGAGCCTCTAACTTTGTTTTTTTACTGAGCACTGTTTTGTTCTTGGAAGCCTTGCCTTTAGAAGGTCGCTGTTACAAAAGTAATAGCACATTATATATTCAGTCAGAGAAATTGAGAATGTGTTTGTTTTATTCTAAATAAAGAAATCGACCCACAAGGAGTAAAGGGACTGACAACTTAAAGACGGAAAATTTCAATTAGCAGCTACTCACTCGTGCCAGGCTGGTTCCAGATGGAACTTTATAAGGGACATACTTTCTGTAAATGTGTCCAACTCTAGAACATGGAACATCAAACATGCCACCTCCACACATCCAAACCTGAGAAGGAAACAAACAGTGACAACTGAATGCCAGCAGAGAAGATAAAATCCTAAATCATTCTGCACTGATCCCTCTTCGTGACAGTCCTATTTCATTCTGAATGGCTAGGAATGAAAGATGAGGGAAAATCCATGTTTTGATATGTCGGGTCTCGCTACAAAGAGATCACATTAAAAAAGAACAGCACAAACGATAAAGAATAGTAACTTCTGCGTCTACCAACAATGCTTTTTACAACATAAACAAGATTTCTTTATCCAAGAATTTCCAAATTCTTAATATTCTTAATTAAATTTACTAATTACATTCTTAATTCCAATAGGGCCAATTTTCAAAAGTGGTCTCATATTGGCCATATACGGTTAAACGTACAAATTAGGTGATAATTTAGAAGTTAAACTCAGGACCCTTGGCCTACAATCTATAGGATATAATCAGTACAAGGCTTGGTTCTTTACTAGGATGTACTTTTCTAAAGAAAAAATTAAACAGAAATATCAAAATAGATTATCTACCCAAATTCATATATATCCAGAAAGTGGCATGAGTCACTTATTTGTCATCTTTAGTGCAAGCTTCTTATATTGAAAGAAAGTGCGTCAACTGGAATATTCATTTTCAATGTTTAAGGGCCTGATTTACAAAAGTGCTGAGCAACCACAAGTCCAGTCGAAATTAGCGGAAGCGTAAGTGCACAGCATCTCTGAAAATCAGACCACAGATGCATGTGCTACAGGATGATGAGCGATGAGCAATTTCACTCTTCACAAGGGCTTCAATGTTGCTTGTTTTTAACAGATGTTTCTGTCAGAGAGGAAGACTGTGAATCATGCAATAGTCACAGTGGAAACCAGCCCAGCAACTCTGATAAGATGTGACCTTATGTACTTCGGTGACATGAGAACTGGTGTACTTCAGTTTGTCAGCTAAACAGACCGCTAAGATAGTAGGTTGGCAAAATGGATCAACACACTTGTAGGATAAACATACTGATTTTAAAGAGTGTATTTTGACTTTCTACTAATAAGTCAGTGGGAGCATCAAAGACAACAGTAAATAGGATAGCAGAACATATACATAGATTTTAAAACTAATCACACACTAAGAGTTCAAAATGCATCTGTAGACCTTGTGCTGGGACTACCACAATCATGCAGTAGTCTGTTGAATATGTCAAGTAGGAAAATCACTTTGCTTTTCACAACCCTGGGAAAACAACTTTCTTAGCTCTCTGAGTCTGCAAATTGTTCTGTAAGCAGAACACCCACTATTCTGCACTAGTTCTGTACAGAGCACTTGCAGTCTCAGCTTTTTCAGCTTCCAAACTGTGAGATCATCAGCAAGCAAACCACCCCCATGTGCAGAAAGAGAAAGAGGAAACCATTAGCAAGAAGAAAAACAGAGTCTTTCAGACAGAGAACAGCAGCCACAGAGTAATACTGATTTATTCAGTTCTTGGAGGCTTGAAGAGCAAAAGATTTGTGAGTAAGATTCTTTTGTTATCTAGGTTAGTTAGAAAAAACTGTTTCTGTATAGTCCAAAATTTCCATTAACCCCCCCCCCCCCCCCCCGCGCACACACACACACATTTTCATGGTAGATTATTTTAGGGAAATAGTCAAACTTTTGGAAAAGTTCTAGAGTAGAAGAACTTGACCTTTTAAGAGTTCTCCTATTCCCTAAAAACTACTCTGCAGCATCTGCATTCTGTAATCAACTAGGAAAATGTATAAAGACACCTAGCTTCACTGAGAAGTCAAGCATGGTCACTCTCACAGTATGGTCTGTATTGACACTGTGTGGAAGCTGCAATAGTATACTTCATAAACATCTGGAGGGATCTCGCTCTGCAGACAATGAAGAACTCAGTAAGAATGCGTGAAAGACAAGACATAATATAATTAATATCAGAGTAAAAATAAAGACATGAAGCAACATCTCCCAGAATCTTGTCAGAGCTTCCATGTTGCAAGGTTCAGTCTCTCCATATGCATATCCACATGCAAAGGGCCCAGTCTCTGCCATCAGTGTGTTCTGTACACATGAGGCAGAGGGCAAAATGTGCTTGTGGTCTAGGGAAAAGTAGAACACAATACATAGACAACAGCAGTGAAATGCTGGCCCTACCAATGTTCATGGGAATTTTGTCATTGATTTTAGTAGAGTCAGGAATTTACCCCAGAGCTGTTATGTTTTCACTGAAAAAACAGTGTGGGATGTGTGGAAACCAGATAGTTAACAACAGGAATATGTAGTGTACACCATCAGAAAAGGTAGCATAGTTAAGACACCCGTTGTTATACCCTTTGGCTACTCTATACATTTCTCCCAGAGAGCAGATGGCAAAAGTGCTCAGAGGAAGTCTAAGTAAAACGTCCCCAGCCCTACAGTGCACACAACAGCATGCATTCAAATTCATACAAGACCAAAAGGTACAACAAATTAGTGCTGGCAGACTAATGAGACAAATAGAGAACCCAGCAATAGTGCATGCTGATCGTCTCAACATCATGATCACCTTAAGTTAGGACAGTAACAGGAAAAGTGAAGGTCTATGTAGACATGTAGAGCCAAGGTATAGGATAATGGTGATTTTGCTGGGTAGGGTGAACTCTGCAATGGGGAACACAGATTGTGTACAGCAACTGAATAAGGGAATAGTTACCACCACAGTGCTGTCCCTGTATGGTGTTCAGGGGCACCATCTTCTCTACCAGCTTCCAGCTAGCATGTGCCTGATAAATGTGAAGCCCCACCCACTGAAAATAATTACTTTTAGAACAGAGAAGGAGAATTCCCTATCTAGTCTCACGTCCTATCCTGTAGCCTCCCGGTTGCTATGAAGATGAGGGTTCTCTTTTACTCAGCTGCAGCTCTAGCTCTCTCTCTGCTATTCCTCTCTCTCTCTGCTATTCAACTCCTTTCTCAACTTTCTGGCTACTGAAATGGAAATATTTCCACTACTCTACAACTCCCCTGTTTGTCATGTCTGAATCCATCTCACCAAGCCTTTTTCATCTTCCAGATCTTCTCTACTGCCTGCTGGCTGTTGTGTCTGTTTTTTTCCAGCTACAGCAGAAAATAAAAAAGTGACGTGATTCTTGTCAGCTTCATGACTGCTCACAAAAGTCTGAAAAAACAATAGTTAAAACTGACAGGTTTTCACTCTGAAACGGCTCGCCAGTTCACCTTGCTTGCACTGTTCTCCTCCTACAAGCCCTTTCTTAAAACATCTTCATCAAGGCCCTTAAACCCTTGCCTACGCATTCTCAACTCTCCTAACTTACTGAAAAGCAGTGCACAAACACACAAAAATCCATAAAGAAATAATGAAACTAACAAGATGTGGTTAACTTCACCACTCCTTCATGTTCCATTATTCTCCTTCCTGACAATCCTTTGGTAGGGTTACCATATTTCAGCAAGCAAAAAAGAGGACGGGAGGAGCCCCGCCCCTGTCCTGCCCTAGCCCCGCCCCTGCCCCACCCACTTCCCGCCCCCCTCAAAACCTCCAACCCTCCCCCTCACTCCTTGTCCCCTGACTGCCCCCTCCTGGGACCCCTGCCCCTAACTGCCCCCCCAAGACTTCACCCCCTACCTAAGACTCCCTGCCTCTTGTCCCCTGACTGCCCCCTCCTGAGACCCTCCCCCCATCCTAACTGGCCACCTAGAACCCTACCCCCTACCTGTACCCTCCTAACTGGCCACCTAGAACCCTACCCCCTACCTGTACCCTGACTGCCCCAACCCTTATCCACACCCCCACCCCCAGACAGACCCCTGGGACTCCCATGCCCCATCCAACCACTCCCCACCCCCTGACAGCCTCCCCCAGAACTCCCGACCCCCCCTGCTCCTTGTCCTCTGACTACCCCTCCTGGGACCCCTGCTCCTAACTGCCCTCCAGAACCCCACCCCCTACCTAAGCCTCCCTGTTCCTTATCCCCTAACTGCCCCTTCCTAAGACCCCCCAGGACCCTACCCCCTACCCGTACCCTGACTGCCCAAAACCTTATCCACACACCTCCCAGAAAGCCCCCCCGAATGCCTGACCCCCCCCCGTCTCTTGACTGCCCCCTCCAGAACCTCCCTGCCCCTTCTCCGACCCCCTGGCTCCCTTGTCGTTGGCCTTCGGTTCGCCTAAGGTCTCTCTGGGAGCTTGCTGAGTCTGAGCCGTTCTCCCGGCATGCTGGGCAGCAGCGGGGGAGGAGCTCCAGACTGCCGGAGGCGAATGCAGGGAGGGAGGGAGTGAGTGAGTGAGCTATGCTGCAGGGGGAGGAGGGGGAAGTGGAGGAGGGACTCTCTCTAGCTGTCGGAGCCCCATGTAAATGGCACCATCCGGCTGCCCTGTTAGCCGCACGTGCTCTGCATGGGGGCGGGGGGGAACGGAAGTCCGGACATTAACAAATTCCCCCCGGACGCTATTTTTAGTTCAAAAATCCGGACATGTCCGGGGGAATCCGGACGAATGGTAACCCTACCTTTGGTTGTATGTCATCTTGTCAAACTGTAAGCTCTTTGGAGTAGGGACTGTAGCTGACTGCAAATAACCTAGCATACCGAAGGCACTATACAAGTAAGTTTAATATTATTATTACTGTAATAGAGTAGCTGGCCCATTAGATGAAACTGGGCTCAGCTCTCCTGTTTCAGTCCAGATGATCCCAGCTTGGCCAATTCAAAGTTTGGGGCAGCACCTGGGGGGTCTATAAAAGGTCAGTCAGGAGTCAAACCAGAACTGAATCAGATGGGAGAAGAGAGTGGCCAGAGACAGAAGGTGGCTCCTGGGAGATGGCTGAAGGTAGGAGAGGAGCAAGAGGAGTTTGCCAGCTGGTGTCTCTGATCCAGGGTTGGAGAGGGCTGAAGTTAGGGGGAGCAGCAGAGGGAGGTTCCTGCTGGGTCTAAGATGGAGACAAGGGCCAGAGAGGACTGGAGGAAGGGGGAGCAGAGGAGGGGCTTACCCACTGACATCTCCTTGCTGGAGAGCTGGACCCAGAGAAACAGCGAGAGGGCCAGGGGAAGTGAGGGATGCTCCCCTGGTAAGGATGCTCCCAGCAGAGAGGCTGCAGGACTTCCCGCTGGGAAAGGCAGGCTTGTGCCCTAGAAGGAAGGGTTGGAGTGGTCGTCCTGGCAAAGGGATGGAAGAGGACAGATAGGAGCCTAATTTGTGATGGAAGACACTGGGGTACGGTGAGATCAAGGACCATGTGCATGGGGTGAGGAAATCACTCATTTACAATTACTGTTAATTTTTATTGTGACAATGTTTCTAGGGCATGGGAAGACAATAAAAGGATTAAGTCTGGCCCTTGGAAAAGATGACAGCCTAACAGATAAACTCAGTGGAAGGTCAGCTTCCTTTCACAGAGCATGTACATAATGTGAGGAAGCAGAAACCTATCTAGGTGCTTTATTACTGTAACATATGTAATGAGTGTTGAAGTACACATATATTGCATCTTCTTGATGCTGTAGGAGATCAATAAAAAAGAAAATAAAAGAAAAAGAATTAGGAAAAGGCTATCAGATACACTGAGGCAATAACAATTGGGAGGAAATAACACTTCATGTTAGGCTTGTATTTGATAGATATAAAACTTAATTTGAAAGTGCTGTGCTGCACCTGAGGTGCATTTTGTAGCATAATTGGAATGAATCTCAGGCTGGCGTGCAGGACATTTAGCAGCTGTTCCTGTTTATCTTTTAGCTTCAGAATGGCTAAAGGAATTTTTATATTTTCTTGGGAAGATCAGTGCTGGGAACCTTGTCTTTAGAATGTGCATTTTTATGTCACCTGTGCTAAATGCTGTGAGAAACTGGAGAAACAACTTGAAATCTTCTGTTAAATATTGCAGACCTCTAGTGCACCATAAAAGGAATTCTGATGGCATGGAGCTCCCAAATGCTGTCACAATGTTGATGTCTCTGTTTGCCTAACTAGCAAACAATAAAATTCTCAAGATCTCTAATGTCTCTTATAATAGCAATGAATGTGATCCGTAGCTAAGATAACACCCTCCCCCCCATAACAAAAAAAGTCAATTTAATTTAGAAAGCTCAGAACAGGAGTATTTTATGATGCAGTGGTTCCCAAACTTTTTACTAAGTTGACTCACTAACAGCATTGTCTCTTTTTGGCAACCTGCCATTATATATATGCACCCTCCACTCTGGCACTGCAACCCTAATCCAGGTTGATGCAGAGGGAAGCCCCTGGTGGGGAGAGGCAGGGAGGGGAGTGTTCCAGCCAGGCCAAATCTGGTGCTGTGGTACTGTGACCCCATGCACCAGGTTGCAAGGCCTGGAATGGGAGCTAGGCCCAGTCCTGCAGGACAGGAGCTGCCACTGAGGGCTGAACGTGGAATGGGCTCACTTTCAACCCTCCCCTGCACCCTGGTAGAAGTGTGTTTGCCTAGGGCCCAGTGATGGGTTACTCTGGACCTGGATGTGGCAACCCATCTCGAACCTTCCTACCATCCATGGGTGAGTTGGCTCCTACCATTTGGGAAACACTGCACTAAATTATAGTTTATCAGCTCCTTCCTATAGAACATCACAGAACACTTCATAGAGAGAGTCAAAGAGAAAGGCATAAAGGCAAGCTTGAAAAGAAAGGATACAGTGGTCTAGTGGTTAAGGCACTGGTCTGGGCCTTAGTTATATGAGTTCATTTCCTGGCTCTGCCATAGCCTTCGAGAGACTTGGGCAAGTCCCTTAACTTCCTTGTGTCTCACCTCCCACTCTTTATCTTGTCTATGTAGATTGTAAGCAATTCAGTACAGGGACTATCCGCTATGTGTAAGTACAGTGCCTAGCACAATGGGGCCAGAGTTTTGGTTGGAGTCTCTAGGTGCTACTGTAGTACAAATACATATAAAGGAAGGGACTCAAGGGCTTGGAGATGTGAACTGGAAAATGCAAGAGAACGAGTTTGATAGATGTGGTAGCACAAATAAAAGAGCAATCCTTCTAACAGCAGAGTGTCGTGGAGAAGGGACAAGGAGGAGCCCAAGACTGGAAGAGCACAGAAGGACGGGCAGTTAATGGATGTCAATTAAGGGTATGGTGGAGTGACCCCAGAGCGACTTTTGAACATTCAGGAGTGACCAGAATTCTTCCATGCAGCGTATTTTCTATTGCTTTGTGCAGTCCTAATTTTTTTTGCAAGAATCATGTTACTTTATGAAAATGGAACAAAGAAAACATGAGAGAAATCTAATAATATAAATTTAATAACAACAAGGTAGTACATCGTGGGCCTAAAGGTACATGATTTGCAGTTGATGGTGTGGAAAAGGGAAGCAAAATGGTTACTGTGTACGTTCCTGTCTGCATCATGGGTTCTGTTGGAAAGGAGAGGGCCTAGGCATAGCTCACTCCTGAAGAAGCAGCGCTGTGCCTACTGTGTGAGGTGGCTCTCTTTCCTGAGCTAACCTGCATCAACAAGATGCAGTGTTAACAACTCTTGTGATCTGACCATGAATCTCATTAAGCTTAATATTTTTCTTAAAAGCCCAGTTCCTGGAGTCCTCCGATTTTGAGAGAATCTGAGCTTTCATGTTAATAAAAGGAAGTTTCTACCCCTATTAGGTGGCGAGAAGCTGGAAAACATGACCCCTTAAAGGCTCAAAACAAGGAAACCAAATAAAGAGACCCCAATTTTATTATTTTTAAGCCAATATCATGAATTTTTGGAGCCTGACTCATTATTTTTGAAAGCTCAGGGTTTGGAAATACTGCAGAAGGCTCCAGTAAACACCACATGGCTGGACACTGCTCTGTGCCTCGCCACCTGCAAAGGGCCCTGTCATAACTATAAAGGGAAGGGTAACAGCTGTCCTGTGTACAGTACTATAAAATCCCTCCTGGCCAGAGACTCCAAAATCCTTTTCCCTGTAAAGGGTTAAGAAGCTCAGGTAACCTGGCTGGCATCTGACCTAAAGGACCAATAAGGGGACAAGATACTTTGAAATCTTGGGGGGGGGGGGGGGGGCAAGGCTTTTGTTTGTGTTCTTTGTTTGGGAGGGCGTTCGCTCTCGGGACTGAGAGGGACCAGACATCAATCCAGGTTCTCCACATCTTTCTAAACAAGTCTCTCCTATTTCAAACTTGTAAGTAAATAGCCAGGCCAGGCGTGTTAGTTTTCCTTTGTTTTCTCAACTTGTAAATGTACCTTTTACTACAGTGTTTATCTTTGTTTGCTGTACTTTGAACCTAAGACTAGAGGGGAGTCCTCTGAGCTCTTTAAGTTTGATTACCCTGTAAAGTTATTTTCCATACTGATTTTACAGAGATGATTTTTACCTTTTTCTTTAATTAAAAGCCTTCTTTTTAAGAACCTGATTGATTTCTCCTTGTTTTAGATCCCAGGGGGGTTGGAACTGTATTCACCAGGAATTGGTGGGAGGAAGGAGGGGAATGGTTAATTTCTCCTTGTTTTAAGATCCAAGGGGTTTGGATCTGCATTCACCAGGGAATTGGTGAAAGGTTTCTCAAGGCTTCCCAGGGAGGGAATCCATTGGGAATGGTGGCAGCGGGACCAGAGCTAAGCTGGTAGTTAAGCTTAGAAGTTTTCATGCAGGCCCCTACATTTGTACCCTAAAGTTCAAAGTGGGGATACAGCCTTGACAGGCCCATTTCACACAAACATACACCCCCTGGCAACCCCGTCAAGATAACTGCCTTCATTTTCAGTTCTTGGAGCCATTGAGATTTTACAGATTTGAGCAACAACTTAACTGTTGAGATGTGAGACTGGCATTTTAAGTTGTTTATTGCATCGTGTGTAGTGAAAATATATATTTGCGTGGCATTTGTAATTTGCTTTTTATTAAATATCTAACTGGAGTGCTATGAAAGGGCTAATTGATAGTTTCACATAGAACAGATTACACTGAAGAATTTTTCTGTAGAAAGACCTACCTCCAGTTACATTTCTGAACATACGGTTTATTGGACAATAATGGTTCCAACATAAACCTAGCTGTCTTATTTGATCAATGTGGATTGTGGATATAGAAATATTCCTTGTATATTTTGCAGCATTTGTGTGCAGTAAAGCCACAGGCATTGAAAACTCCCCAAAATTAACTAATTAGTATCACTAATTGTGACTAATTAAGTGCCTCCCAGGTGATGGGTTTGATGCCATGGATCAGATGATAGCATGCAGACCACCTGGTTCTTGGCTTAAAAGACTAAGAAGCAGCTCAGAGAGAGAAAGCACTGCGGAGAGCAAGTTGGTTCCTGCAGATGAGCCTAGGTCAGGGGAAAGGATGTGGCTAGAGATCCTGCTGGAGCTATTTACAGTGATGGGCAGAAGCCTTAAGAGAAGCAGAAGCCTTAGGAGGAGGAGGATTGAGGAAATGCCAGGCAGCAGGACCTGGGATTTGTGAAAGAACTTCACAGTCCAGCAGGAGGCCAAGAAATTGTAGAGCTGGAGAAAGATTTTAGTTCAGTAACATTTGGACTGTGAAGTTTTAATAAAGCAGATTCCAGATTACAAGAGTCTCTATGCAATTTTAAGAAGTCCAAGAAGGGGAAACTGAGGCAGCAGTGAGATTCAATGCTTTCATAGTGCTAGTCTGAGTTATACCTTAGTCTAAGCAGTGGTGTTAATTCTTTGCTTTCATGTGCACTAAATTTGCTCACAAAACTAAATAAATAGTTCTAAAATAGTGAAGGTATAATCATGAAATGTTAGTTTTATGATGTGTTTCAAATAAAAATCGTTGAAAGGACTGTACATATACTGTACATTTCCAAGGCTGATTCTGGCCTATTCCAGCTAGTAAGAGGAACAGCTTCCTGGAAGCCCATTCCTAGCTCTATCTATACTAACTAAGGAAACTTTGCAAAAATCCTCTGACTATTCCTAACATTATTTCAGGGGTGCCAGAATTGGGATCTCTGCTGTAAATGGCCACTGGCTGCTGCCAGCATTTTAAACACTAGGTTGAAAGCCTGGCCTTAATAAAATCAGTGGGAGTTTTGCCATTAGGTTCAACAGGAGCCGAAATTCAGCCAGGGTCAGTTAGATCTGCTCTTAGCAGGGTTCGAGAAAACAGTCCTTAAAACATCAACATCAGCCAATGACCGGTGTACACAGGAGTTCCCAATGTTGCTTCTGGAGCTGAACCAGTGTTAACTATGTTGGGAAGTTATTGCAAAAATTCCCAGAATATAGGAGGCTCCTGAATGGCAGGACACTACAGTAAAGCAGGGGAAAAGAAAGTGAGACAGTATGATATAGTGTATTGAATGCAGGCTTGGGAACCAGGAACTCCAGAATTCAAATAGTGAATCTATCACCAACTCACTTCCCTTTATGGTATCATTTAATTACTCTGTGCCTATGGTTCATTTAAAATGAAATTATTAGTACTTATTAGCTCACAGGGACACTGTATGGATTAGTGAGTGTTTTTTTTTGAAAAAACTCAAATCACTATGGAATAGATTGTGATAGTCTTACTCATTATGAGTAGGTTTCAGAGTAGCAGCCGTGTTAGTCTGTATCCGCAAAAAGAACAGGAGTACTTGTGGCACCTTAGTCTCTAAGGTGCCACAAGTACTCCTGTTCATTATGAGTAGCATCTTATTCCACAAGTGGTCCCACAGAAATGAATAAGACCATTAGTAAAGTTCTACTTAATATAAACAAAAATATCACAATCTGGTCTTATATACATGCTAGTTACTATTATTGGGTCCCATTATTGAGTTAGGCTAAATATACAGGGAAAACAGACATGGCTCTTAAAAAGACTGAAAATTATTGGGGGAAACACTTTTAAAACACAAAACACTATGCTGCAACTCGGCAAACAATTTTATGATTGTCAATATCCACAAGTAGTGAGAGTTTGAGCAATTCACAAAGCCCTAAATCCTGGCATCATTGAAGTCTGTGAGTGCTTTCAATGAGGCCAGTATTTCACCCTAAAAATTTCCTTCACTCTGTGATTTAGGATGTCCAGTCATAGCTTACAGTGTTTTTTGTAAGGAAATGCATTTGTCTTTTATCTTATGAAGATTTTGGACATTTATTTTGGAAATGACTATCTCAAGGCTCTGTTCTACTAACAGATGTAAATATAGGAAACACAGCACTTTCCTACTGGTTATTGAAAAGACGCATTGTTAATCTGTCTAATTCCAGCAGTTCGCTAGCTTGATGTGTATCACATGATGAAGAGTATCAGCAGGAGTCTCTATATCTTTTTAATTCAAAAATGATCTTGGGTTTATACTGTCAGAAAAATATATTATTTGTTATTAAAAAAATTAATCTGGAGACTGTTTTCTGAAGAGTTAATATGTATAAGACATAAGAGGCATGGTTCCCTCTCCCCCCAGAACCACCAATTATGCTGGTACACTCTGATTCTGAAATGGTGGTTAATCAACATGATATCAGAGCTGTGATAACTTCCGCCATCTGTGATGGTGTTACACTGAGACTGACACTAACAAAAGGGAACCATGTTGCCTCCTGCAAACCAAGAAACAAGTCAGGCAAACTTTAAAAAATCTGAGTGATTACAAAGCCTTATTCAAACTGATTTATAAATAATACATAGGGATCACTTCATCTGTCACTGAAATTAGAGATGGGCCTGAACCAAACCTCCAGATCTGAACATCTCAAAATATGGGAAAATTCAAATTTGACTCCATATCTTCAACTTTGTGACCTTTAACTGACATGTAGTCAAGTTTGAGGTGAAACCTGACAGTTGTTTAACAACACACAGCAATATTACAGAGCAGTTTGGGACAGGAAGTGCAAAGAATGCTGTATCTAGTTGACACTTAAGGGGAAACTGTAGGTAGGCTAAATATAATTACTCAAACTGGAATTTGTCCAGGATACTCTCTGTACTCTCATTAAAGATCCCACAGAACTTTTGACAATCACAAATTGTCAGAATGTCAGGCTTAAATCTCATGCAACAGTTGGCATCTGTGGGACACATCACTCCCAGTAACGTCATGTTTCGCAGCTATTAGTTCAATACTGACTTCTAGAGAAAAATATTCCTGACTAAGGACCTGATCCAGCAAAACGTCTGTGTGCTGAAGTCAATGAGACAGGTTCAGTACCAAACACATACATCATTGCAATACACAAATCTTTTATCCACATGCTGACTGGTCTTGACACTGCTTAGCTGTGAGGAAATCATAACCCTGAGATCATAGATGTAATAGAGAGAGACAGCAAATCAAATTAGTATATCAAGTAGTTTTAGAATTTTTATTTTCACTTGTTGGAATGTTTGAGGTTTGTTTTGTAGAATTCCTATTTATTCCTGCCCATAGAATATTTGTGTTGTAATAAATTATCCAATAATGCTCAAAAACTGACCAACTCCAAGGCTGCTTTTTGCTTTCAAGATTAATTGGGGCTTATTTTCCAATGTTCCCAATCATGAGTACTAATATGTCTACTCTACTGCGGTAAGTCAACCTAAGTTATGCAACTCAAGCTACACGAATAATGTAGCTGGAGTCGACGTAGCTTAGGTAGACTTACTGTAGTGTCTACACTGTGCTGGGTCGATGGAAGAGTGTCTCCCGTTGACTTACCTTACTCTTCTCGTTCAGGTTGGAGTACCAGGGTTGACCAGAGAGCAATCTGCGGTTAATTTGGTTGGTCTTCACTAGACCCGCTACATTGACCCCTGGTGCATCGATCGCCGGAGCGTCGATCCAGCGGTAGTGTAGACATAGCCTCAGTTAATGACCTATATATCAAAAAGTATTTCTCTGTTGCTTTCTCTCTCTCTACTGATCTTATTTTTCCTTTCACTATTCCATGGAAAGCAGGAACCTTTCTGCTTTTGTTGAACATCCACAAACAGAAAGTTGTTATTCCTTCTAGCCAAATGCTACAAAATCCTGTTTAAAGTGTTTTTTAATGCTAATAAGGAGGGACAGGGAACCTAAGGTCAATATACAGTAATGAGATGAATGAGGAGATATGACTGAAATAGGACCCAGTGTGACATAGCTGTTTCCAAAAAATCTGTTGCTCGAACAAAACAGTCTGGGTCAATTTAGTATCTGAACTTCCAGTGCCGTTACCATGGTTTCTACACAAAGAGGAATGGACTGCATTCCAATTTTATTCTTCACAATGACAAATAACAGGAACATGGGAAATGGTCAAATAAAATCTTATGTGAGCCTGGCAGAGATGTGACAGATACTACTGGAGTTTACATTTGTTTCTGAAATAACCTGACTATACAGAATGCAGATTGATGTATCCGAACAACCTGTCCATCCATTTATCTTGTGAGTTTCTCTTGCCCTCCAATCTCATTTTGCTCTCATATAAAACTGATTCAAACTAACATGATAGCAACACAGTTATGCAAGTCATTTAGCTGTTCCTGAGAATACCCATTAAAAACAGCCTAGCAGTTGGGAGTACAGACTTGCTTATCTTCTGTGCATTTAATTCAAGACTTTACTCTCTCCAGAATTGAAACTCAGATGTAGCTAGGTGTACAATGTAGTCTATGACTTATTTACTATATTTCTTCTGTTGTAAATTGGGGGTATGCTTTCTGGAAGTTTAGAATTAGGCTGGGAAAATCCTGAAGCTAAATGTAAACTGTAATGTTGATACAACGAGGAGTCCTTGTGGCACCTTAGAGACTAACAAATTTATTTGGGCGTAAGCTTTCGTGGGCTAAAACCCATTTCATCAGATGCATGGAGTGGAAAATATAGTATATTCTCAATGTAGAATAGCCCACTTCCACCTTAATTAAATTGGCTCGTTAGCACTGACCCCCCACTTGGTAAGGCAACTTCTATCTTTTTCATATGCTGTGTATTTATACCTCTCTACTGTATTTTCCACTCCATGCATCTGATGAAGTGGGTTTTAGCCCACGAAAGCTTATGCACAAATAAATTTGTTAGTCTCTAAGGTGCCACAAGGACTCCTTGTTGTTTTTGTTGATACAGACTACCATGGCTACCACTCTAAAACCTGTAATGTTGATGTGTCATTTGACTATTCCCTGAAACTCTAGCTGCAAGTAGAAAGTTATTATGGTGAAGAGGCTAAAAGGCAAAGTCTTTAATTCTTTGGGTACCTTATCTTTGAACATAATGCATAAAATTTTCTAAATTAGGTACATTTGCATACACATACTTAATATATGCAAGTAACTGATGTGCTTGTGGAAGTTAATATGGCTGCCAACTAGACATGGGCAAATAAGTGACTTATGCACACACAAAAATGCATGCACACACTCAGAGGATATGCGTGCACATAACCTAGGCATATGCAAAAGCAAATATACAAGTAGCGGATCATGGGATATTGAAAATCTGGCCTGAAATATGCAATTATTTGACTTTTGTATGGCCTCAGGGATCTATGGCATGCATTTTCCACTGAAAGTAGTGGAAACTCCTTATAAAACAAAGGAATATTGTAGAGTATGAGATCAAACTATGGAGCAACAGGCAGTATGAATAAAGGCAATGTGACGATAACAAAGCGCATGGCAAATCCGGGTTCAGATAACTAAAACCCAAACCTTTAGAGTCATACCAAACAGAATAAGTAAGTATTAAATGGCAGTGACTTGATGACTTACCTTAAAGGAGATTTCATACTGCTCTCCTCCCCATATTTCTAAGCCTGGATCATAGCCACCGAGCTCCCAAAACCACTCTCGGTCAACAGCAAACAGACCTCCAGCCATAACAGGAGACCTGAGGAATAATTAAAACAAATTGTAAATGACAGGCACCATCATGTCATGCTTGAAAAACTGAGAAGATCAACAATGTACATTGACAGATAATGATGAGGCTGCTAGCAATTGTCAGTATAGGTTTGTGTGTGTGGGAGGGTGGTGGGGTGGGGATAGATGTCAGGTTGTTTTAAATTGCTGGAGAAAGGTGGATCCTAAATCAAAGTTTAGTGACTAATCTCTCAGAAATCATCATCTAGAGCTACTTTATCCTGTGATGCTTAGATACTGCTGCAGTTGAGAGCTATTTTATGAAGAAGAATATAGCGTGTTAGAACATGGCAGACATCTTTTACAAAGAAGTTTATTATTAATCAATTCAGCTATATTTGCTAAATCAAGATTTATTATTTTTTTTTTGTAGGAAAAGGACTCAGGAAACATGCAAAAGTGCTTCATGTAATTCCCAGATTCCATATGTAGTTATGCCCTTTTGAACCTTCCCATTCCCTCCCCCCATTAATATGTGAGAAAAACAGGTCAGTTCATTTCAGTTTCACAATTGCTCTCTTAAAGAGAACAGAACAGTGAAGGGGCCTGGCTACAGAGCAGTGACAGTAGTTAGGGGCAAAACATCTGCTTGAAATTTGTCCCACATTAATAATTTACCTCTCAGGCGAATACCTCCGTTTTTTTTTTTTTTTGGTGAATATTCACATGAATAAATTAACTGAATTTTCTTTAACTGTTTTCTCACCCCTTTGTGTTCACTTTCCATAGATGATAAAGCAAATGAGTTTACAGGAAGGAAGTTTTAAGTTAATATTAGAGAATATTCATGGAAAAGTGAGTTTTAAATTCACAAACATGAGTATTTGTACTGGAAATCTGACAGTAAGAGTTAACTCATCCAGTCAAGGAGCAGAGTTCCTGATTCTCCAGTATGTCTGAGTGCATAGGCAGTCAGAGGAAATCAGCAACGGCTCCCAGATTCTGGCCACTGGTCATCGTGGAAGTTAGAGTAGAAGGGGGCCTTACTCTTACTTCTGTTATATGTGTAAGTTCAGAGCATAACCCAGCAAGGCATCACATATAGTGGAACTCTGATCCATCATCCCCTCTTACTTCATTTTTCCACAGAGCACTTTCCCTCCCCCTTATGCCACGGCAGGAAGAGCTTTACAGTGGCAGAGCATTCCCCTACAAATGGTATTCTGAAAGCATAATAGAAAATGATTCTCTCCTCTATGTTAGAGATAATGAACAAAGGGATGGATAGATGTTTTATCTTTTGCTTCCACTAATCAATTTGGTTTTGTGCAGTGTTAAATTCTTAAGATTAAATTACATTGTGTATTAATTATTCTGTAAATTATAAGAAGTTGTAGTGGGAAGCCCTCTTTTTTAAAAGACAAAAAGTAAGGTATTTCCCCAGACAACACATTTTTCAAAGTAGTTAGTAGCTCTTTTTGAAAAAAAGATTCAATAGTTAGCTGGTGAAGCCACATCCTATAACATACTCTGAATAGGAATGGGCTTTTTACTTTTATTGACATTTTGTACCTCAAATATTGACTGTCTTTCCCACAAATGAATAAATCCAGTGAAATCTTATTAGGAACCTTCCTCTGGGGTTTTTCACTACTATAATACATTTTCAACTCCAACCAAAAGTAATTCTAATTACAACAGGTCCTTTGTGACTTCAGGTTCAAAATAATCAAAACACCATGTCCACTTACAAAGTGGAACTTGCACGAAGGAAGCTTATAACTCGATCTTTACTAGCATGTGAAACGAAGCCTCAGAAATCCCTGGGGGGCGGGGGCACACAGGCTCTTTATGCTTTTATTCAAGTATCTTTGATGACCATTCCTCTGGACACAGTGAAAAAGGCAGCCTCCCCCCTCATGATTCAAAGAAGCCAATCAGATTTCATTTGTCTAATTAGGGACTTCAAGTTGGGAAATAATTGGCAGGCATTTACTGTACAAATGATACTGTGCAACAAGAGCTTATATACAGACTTTACAACTATAACATAGGATAAAACCTGCTTGTTTCATAGATGCTGGTTCATTAAAGTTCACAACGTTTATTATAATTAGGCAAACTACTAAGAAAGAGATTGGAACAGCATAATTTTTGGCATTTATTCTTTAAAAATCAATATTTCATGCCATTTGCTCTCTGATCATTACTCCACAGCATATCTTGATATTTGCTGCCTTGCAAAAAGATTTGATGGAAGAGGCCCGATAAGGACAGCTCTCTAGTTTTCACTGGAGTGGGACCAGCAATGCAGCAGTTAGAACATGATCACTTGGTACAGTGTGTGCCCCATTTCAGCAAGCAACTGCTAAAGAATGAGCTCTAAATTGTCTCCAGAATTGTCTCCTGAAGACAAAAGAGCCTGATCCCACAGCCCTTACTGAAATGAAAAGTCCCTTTTGTAATCAGTAGGGTTACTCAGATGGTTAAAGGTGGCAGTATTGGACCGAGGAAAAGAGAATCTCTTGTCAACTGAAATTTTTCAGGCAGGACTGTCAACTATGAAACTACATGTGTCTGTAGAATAAAGCTATTTAAATTAAATGTTTAATGAAACATTTCAAACAAATATAGTCCATATGCATCTGTGTTTGACAGGATTTTTTTAAAAACTGGCAGACACCTGGTGGACAGGAAGCAGAAACCTTACTGGGTCACTTGCATGCATGAGATTAATTCCAGCCTGGCTTCCCCTTCCCCCCTTGAACAGATTTTCACAGAACATAGCGAGGCAGGGTTGTGGACTGTAAGTCTTTCTAATTCCTCAGGAGCAAGACAACAAACTCTATAAGAGTAGCTTCTTAGGAAACAGAAAAAGGGCAACCTTGCACACACAGTCATTAGAGGGCTGAAGTTATAGTCTGGACAATTTTTTCCCCTTCAACTGTAATTCCTGGAGCTTAAGCCAATTGGTATGGTTTCCTCTTACTCATTCCAATCATGACCCCTGGATGGACAGCGTTCATATGCAGTGGTGGGCTTGGTATAAACATCTAGATAGCTTAGTGTGCTAACTAATTTCACTATCAATGTGGGCATCTTTGCGGGACATCCCTAACATCATGCATTAGGCTTTCTTTTGTCTCCCATCTCTTCTGGGAGTAATTGTGATAAACTACACCCCAGGGGAGCGATCTGCTGAAACCCACTGTTCCATCTAAATATGTATATCATTAATGCATATGAAGTTATGATCGTCACTAAAATATGCTGTGGGTTTGGGAAGTGCCCAGAAACTAGCTCCCTAAAGACAATAACCAGGGGGATAATCAACGCCCGGGCAGGTGTCGAACCATCATCAACAGCCATTGTCCAGCAAGGGAGTTACAATTCAATGACTCACTTGCACAAGGCCACACTAGGAGAATTGCTCAACCTTGCCCGGTAATTCAGCAATGCCCACCAGACATGCCTGAACTTGTGTTCTCTGAGCACATAGACCAGGGGTGGGCAAAATATGTCCCGTAGGCCGGATCCAGCCCATCTAACATTTCTGTCTGGCCTCCTCTGCCCCCTTGCAATTTCCGAGTCCGGGCTGCTAAAAGTCCTGCGGCACAGCAGGCTGCCTGCCAGCCGTGGCCCCACACCGCTCCCAGAAGCTGCTGCAGCGCTGCTGCTGGCATGTCTCTGCGTGCCCCTGGCGGGGGGGAGGGAGACGGCTCCGCGCACTGCCCCCACCCCCAGCACCATCCTCACAGCTCCCATTGGCCAGAAACCAGCCAATGGGAGCTGCGGGGATGGTGCTTGTGGGTGTGGGCAGTACACGGAGACCCTCTGACCCTCTCCCCCCAAGGGGTGTGCAGAGACATGCCAGCAGCAGCTGGCCGCAGCCACTTCCAGGAGAGGCGTGGGGCCACAGCATGAAGGCAGCCTGCCTGATCTCTGCTGTGCCGCTGGCCGGGAGCCACCTGTGGTAAGCACCTCCCAGCCAGAGCCTGCACCCATCACCCTCTCCTGCACCCCAACACTCTGCACCAGCCCCAAGCTCCCTCCTGCACCCAAACTCCCTCCCAGACCCTGCACCCCTCCATTAATATAGTAGAAATGTGCGGCCCGTGACTACTTACCAAAATTTGTGGAGTGGCTCCCCGTGAAAATGATTGCCCACCCCTAACAGAGTAAACGTATAAAACAGAACACAATGGCCATATGCTTGGCCTTCTCTCCTCCCCTGACCTATGCTGCAAACAACAAGAATGCTCGGAAGACTGAAGACTCCAACAGAGGAAACTGGCTCAAGTTTAAGAGACAAACCTGTATATTAAGGACTGTAAGATCCAGTGGGGTGAGAACATTGCTTGATCTTAATTCTGTCTAAGGTTTAGACTGCATGCTTAGATTTTCTTTTCTTTTGGTAACCACTCTGACTTTTTGCCTATCACTTAAAATCTTTCTTTTGTAATCATTACACTTGTTTTACTGTTTATCTTTAAAAAAATCTGCCTCTGGCATCATTCTATGCATTAAGTACCTGTAAAAAAATGATGGTTCATTGTGATTAGAATGGAACATAGGGCATTAATATAATATCACATGCCATATAGCACAGATGCTGGAGTCCAAGATTAGCAATGAAGTGGTTAACTTTCTTTCCAGGCCTCTTTCTGAAGCCTGGTATGTTTATAATTGTATCACATTGCATTCATTTAGAACACTTATTTTTTTCTGAGAGATGTTCACCAGTACCAGACATCTAAGTTCTACTTATATCTAACCAGAGCCTAACATCTCTTATTTTTTAAATCATATTTTTATACAAAAAAATCCTGCTCACTACTTTTGCTGATTTAATTTGGTTCTCACTACCATCAGAGACTTTTGTACAGTAATTCTTATATCCTCACTATGAATTGTTGCTTTAATGTTCATTCTCCCATTCTCTCCCTATTTGTGCATTAACAGTATTTGTAATTTATTAGTGAAAGTATTTTAGAGCCACTGTCAGACTTAGACAAACTTTAAAACAATTTATATTTTGTATAAAGCCCATTAAACAATCATATACTACTTCATTATTTTATCCCCTCCCCCTTCCATTGCTAATCAGCCAAATTCTAGAGTACAAACAGGAACTCTTTTCTGATCAGTGACCTGACTGTGTGCGTGTGTGTCTAGCTATTGCATTAATATATCCTATCACCAGACATAACTAAGACTTGCATTTTATTTAGTCCCTAGTAAACCCAAATTGACTACCCAGAATTCTGCTGCTTAAGGTCTCAATTCTGCACTGGGATCTCAAAGTTTAAGCATGTGCTTGCTGAATTGAGGCCCTAATGAGGATCCACACACTTTTGCAGTGTCAGGGCCTATTTATTTTTCCTGGCTGTTTCATTCATGGATAACGTATCTGCCGCCTGTGACCATTCGTCACTATGGGAGAAATTCTCATGTCACACTTTGGATTGTGACATCACTGAACACAGTTTTCAGGATGCAAACTATAAAGGAGAGATCTTACTTATATAAACTTACTATTTGTAATTATAGATGATGGAAATATGATAATAATGTAACATGATTTAAAAATGTAACAATGAATTTTTATATTATCTAACAGTTTCTGTAACATACTAGTGTCTTCCATTATTTATAGCTCCATTCAGTCTAACCACCTTGCAATTTTCTTTCTCATACCATTATCTCAATAATTTGGGTAAATGCATTTTTTAAAGCTGCAGCTGTAACATTATGCCCATTTCAAGGGTATTCCCTATGTTTCAACCTGTAGCAAATTTTCAGTCCAATGAACTCTCTTGCCTCTTATTTCTTGACTTTGTACATTTCACAACAATAAGTTCCAGAGTGGAACATAACAAATATATTCTGAAAGTCAAGGCATAAATGGTGTCAGTGTCTGTTATATCTCCTGAGTGTATTTTGGAAACAATAACCTCAAAGAATTCTACAAGTTAATAGACTGTCACAAAGCATGTCAACTGTGCAAGGTAAGAAGCTGCCATAAATTCAGTGTGCTGCCAAGTCCCATAAATGAGGTTGGAAGATGCAATTTTGAGGAATTTAAGCAGCCTAAAACCTCCCATACTGACTCCCCATTTTTGATATTACATATAAATCACCTTTCTGTACATGGATGCAATTAGATAAGAAACACAAGGTCTGATTCTTATCACACTGACCTTACACTAGTGTAATTCCATCAACCGCAATGGAGTTACTGTCATGCCTAGCACTGCCTAATTCTAATTTGGCTCTTTCTATGCATCCTCATTATTGTTTCCTTCTCCTTCAATTTAATAGTTGAGTTCCATTAATTCTCACTCTAAAATAATGTTTATTTGTGAATTTCATACTTGTGAAAAGATGCTGTTATAATAGCCTTGAAGAATGGATACCTCTAGGAACAGGATCTGGAAGGGATAGGCAGCAGCCACACAAACTTTCCTATAGTGCCCTTGCCACTGTGCCTCAGACTTGACCTGAAAGATACACCGCTAAGAGTGGGAAGGTAGCTCAGTTTCCATACCCATGTAATCGACGGCATCTCTACTAAGACTGCCAACACGAACTCATATTGGTGCCAGTTATGCCATAAACTTGCCTACTAGGAACAGAGAACTGAATAAACATGATAAAACTCTGCATTTATACAGTGACTTTCATCTAAGACTATTAAAGTACTTTAAAAACATCAATTGATTTAACCCATGATAGCTTTGTGAGCTGTTATTTCAAACTCACTGTACTTAATATTAAGTAAACATTAAATAAACATTGTGGTTACTTTGGCATTTCAATAAATACTTTGGAATTATAAACACTAAGAAACCAGGAATTCTCTTACATAACCTATCACTTATATTCAGTAGAACACTGCTGCAATGTGTAAAAGTCAAGCTTAGGTTTCTTTAATTAGAATTTAATGAAAAACTAATTATACATATATATACAAACTCATGTATACACACACAGAGAGAGTAAAAGCAATCAAAAAGCAAGCTTAAATATATGTACTCATTCATATGCACGTGTATATATTAATATTTTTAAGGAACTGTAAAAGCAATAACTCAAAAAACTGTAACTGATCTAATATGAATGTCAGTCCATCCTCCTGCTCCACCAAAGGCAGAGAGTGTAAAGAAGAGAAGAAAGTCCTTGAGGTGTGAGTTATAAATATTTTAAAGCCTCGTTTTAACAAGGCTTCTTTGTATATTTTTCCTAGCATGGAGCCCACAGTGGATAAACTTTTAAGTTATGCTTTGAGTTGGTGTAAAAGATTCCTGACAAAGTCATACCTTGCAGTTGAACCACAATGAGAAATCTAAATACAAAGTATGGGGCATTAAAAAAAAATTAACAGAAATAGTCCTCTAAGTGAAACTGTACCTGGACTTGGATCCTGGTTCTTCTTAATTTACAATATTTTTTTTTTTATCAAATGAAATCATTTGTCAGGGTTGTTCTCTGTGAAAATATCAACTTTGAAAATTAAAGAAAATTCCACTCGAGGCAAAATATTACACGCTGTCCAAAACTGAGAACGTACATTTAGGCCTCTTTTTGAAAGAGTTCAGTGTGAGACATGTCTGAAACTAAACAGCTATTTTTGGAAAAGATACAATCTTCCCCATCTTCTCAGAAGGAAAAATTATGTTAGATTTTGCTTAAAAAGCTGACTCAAGGTCAAAAAACCAGCAGAGAGATTCTGTGTATGCATTCTTCATAGCCACAGAATCTCAGAAACCTGGCAAGTTGCCCTTCTTTGTTCTTGTAAAAATCCAATTATTTACATTATGAAAGGGGACTCCATAGGTCAAATAGGAGGCACAAATGAGGGACATGGTGCAACTGTAAGTCTCTTCTCTATTCCCCGAGGGGTACATTGAGCTGGAATTTTAAAGCTAGGCCAATGTTCTGCTTCAGTTCACATCTTGGTTTTTTTAAACAGGAATAAAGCTGTTCTAGCTAACAAGGGAGTCTATATGTATAACAAGTGATACTTTGTGCCAAACTGACATCTTAATTGAGATTAAACTTCTATCTTCAAAGGAAAAGTAAGGCCAGCTATATATACTCTAGGTTATCCATACAGGTTGTACAGTAGCTCTAACACCACCTAATAAGTCCTAAGGAATAACGATAGTTCAATATATTCCATCAATATTTTCAAGCAAATGCACTAAGAATATATAGGGATAGTAGGGCAACAGAATTAATATCCATTTACAATATCTATCCTCTTTGTAGACTTTAAATGAATAAACCAAAGAACTATCATCCTTGTCCAAGGCCTACTTTTGTTTATGTTATCAGTAGTTTCATAAGCAAAGCAAAGAAACATTTTGAGATTCTCTGTTAAAGATGGCTGTAGTGGGCTAGCTTCGTATGACTTTTCTCAATTCCCAAGGACTCCATACTTAGTGTTCTTCTCCTTTGTTTCCCTAAAATGTTCGAAGATAAATTATTATAACAGGTTCAATCAGCATGGAGAGTTTATTATTGAGTCATTCTTAATTATTGGTTTATTCCTTTAAAAAATTCTAATACTACAAATGTAATACAGTAACTCCTCACTTAACGTTGTAGTTATGTTCCTGAAAAATGCGACTTTAAGTGAAACAATGTTAAGCGAATCCAATTTCCCCATAAGAATAAATGTAAATAAGGGGGTTAGGTTCCAGGGAAATTTTTTTCACCAGACAAAAGACTATATTTTATTTATTTATTTATTTACACACACACACACACACACACACACACACACACACACACACACACACACAGAGAGTATAAGTTTTAAACAAACAATTTAATACTGGTATACAGTGATGATGATTGTGAAACTTGGTTGAGGTGGAGGAGTCAGAGGGTGGGATATTTCACTTACTGCTAAATGATGAACTAGCAATTGGCTGAGCCCTCAAGAGTTAACTCTCTCACTCTAAGTGAGGAGTTACTATATGTTATGAATTTATCCTTCAGATAAATACATGGACCAGATTCTGAGCTATGCCTCTCAGGAGGTGCAGCACAAGGGGAACAGCCCAAAAAAGTGACTTTACATTTTTATGTAAATGTGACTTTTCACTCCCAGAATTCTAGGCTGCTCCAGGGGCAAGCATGTCTTCTCCCAACATCTGTCAATGGGCTTCTCCATAGACCAAAAGACTATGAGCATAAAATACTCCAGGCACACCCCGTCCCACTGTGGCATACACCTTGCTGCTTCATAGACCAAAAGAATATGAGCACAAAGGGATCCAGCCATGCCCCCTCCTACTCCTGGCATATCCCTGTGCTGCAGACAGGCCAGCATAATGTTGCCTAAGCAAGATCTACATGACCCCAGTGCTGAACGTATTCCCAGAGAGTTGTTTAAGATAGCTTGAAGGATCCTTTAGGGCAGTTAAAGCCACTGTAAAGGAGAGGCAGTGAAGCTAGGAATTTGGCCCTATTATTTTTCAGAGTACTGTCCATCCTAGATACTCTATTAGAAGAAATTCTCTGAAAGACAAACATTGAAGAGATTTGAATGACAAAACTCAAATATTCAATGAAATAGAAACACTTTCCCCTCCCCAACCTCCTCCTTCCCACAGTTTTCAGACCTAGCATCTCATTGCAAACCAAGGTTTTATGTGTGTGACAGTGAATATTATAGGGTGCAAACTTGTAAAGTCTATACTTAGTTGACCAAAGCAGAACAATGACAAGGGTTTTATTCCCGCCCACAATCATCTTGAATAATGAAGATTTTTAAAAAGTAGCCACACAGTTACAATATCATGCTCCTTTTCTTTAGAGAAATCCTTTTTAATGCTGCTGCTTCGCACACACTCTTGGATGGAATCAGCTTTTTCTTCAGGATCTCTTGAACATGCACACAGTGATACTGATTCAAGCAGACAGGGGCGTTACACTTTGCTAAGCAGATGAGACACACAGTAAATGATATGGCCTGTGATCTACCACGGAGGATGTCGATGAATATTATTCCTTTGATCAACCCATCCACAGTACTGTCAGCAACTGCACCCTCACTCCCCTTATATACACCTACTGCCCTAATGCAGGCTTCAGGGGAATGGGCATAAAAGGTAATTTTAATATTTTATTAACTCTAGTCTTTGGGGATTAATATGGAAGTCTGAAGCAGTTACATGGTGGCAAGGATGAAGACCAAAGCCTACCTAGCTTCATGTCTGTGCTACATAAAGGTGGTCATCCAGTTACCAGTGGACAGCAAGTTCCAGAGAATGCTGTAATTAGGTTGTGAAAAAGCAGCAAATATGATGAACTGAAGAGGCAGAAATGTGGCCAAAAGTAATTTGGGCTCCTGAAATGTGCTCTTGGCCTTATCCTTGCTATTTATTAAATCTCTATAATATACTATGTTACACTATAATGGAGGGTAATGGGGAAGCAGGCATACCCTATTATGGAGGGTAATGGGGAGGCAGGCACTTAACTATAATGAAATTAGATTCCTCCTTGCCTGCACCAGAGGCACAATGACATTTTCTTGTAAAAGCTGTGAAAGCAGTTTCTCAAAAATGGAAT
This sequence comes from Chrysemys picta bellii, assembly GCF_011386835.1. Lineage (NCBI taxonomy): Eukaryota > Metazoa > Chordata > Testudines > Emydidae > Chrysemys > Chrysemys picta. The sequence goes on along the minus strand of NC_088795.1, from coordinate 73,640,223 downwards.
TGACAGAAAAACACTGGAATCCACTTCACAGTAAAGGATGAAGGAGCTGAAAGCTGATGAGATTGAGCACTTTGTTGTCCCATAGTAGTGTCTGCTTTTAATTCGATGTTGTAAAGATGGGCAGGCACTGCTGTGGAAACCAAAGGAAATGAACTTTCCTTTTTATCACTCCAGAAAAAGGGGAACTGCTTTCTCGTTCCTAGCGAATCAAAAGGAAACAAACACCCCCCCCCCCCCCCCCCGATAATAAAAATAAAATGAAAGCCAGGCATAGGGACATCTCTCTACACTTGCATAGGCTCATTTGTCATATATTAAGAACCCAGGAAAATTTGTCTTAGCAATATTATATGTTAGAGGGAGAGACAGAATCCATATTTTGATCTATGTATAAGAACACCTCTGAGAGTTAACTTCAGGATCCTGAGGTATTTCTGAAAGGCTTCCATTACCTTATTTTGTTCCTTCACTTAAATAATGATATCAAGTGTCTGATTTTTAGAATTTCTATGTGAATTTGTCATTCACTATAATAATATACAGTAACTGGTAACAAAACGTTCTGATGGCAAAAGAAAATCAAACAGCAGTTGCCATTAGAAAGTAAAAATTTACCAGTGGAGATACCACAGCTATCTCCTATTCTAAGTGTAGGGAAATAACACAGTGGCAGAGATACAATTGCTGCATTATTTATTGGTAACTGCTCACTTTTTAAATGTGACTGTGATGCTGTCTCACAGGTTGCCAGCAGGCTAATTCACTCACATGGTAATAGAAATCAAAGGAACATTAAAAGGTCATGGTGTGTTCAAACCAATTCACTTGTAAGATATAACTGTAGTGTGAAGCTTGGCTATCTCCTCTTGTTTATTTGCTCTTAGGCATGCCCGGTAGTAAATAACCCTAGATATAAAAAGATATGTTAGTCTGAGAATGAGAATTTACTTAGGGTGTAGAACTTCATGAATACTAATGAAGAATACTTGAATTGTTTCCACTTATCCATCCCTATTCTAATGAATGGTCAGCAATTACATTATATATATATTTATATATCACTGTAACTGGATTACTTGTGTATGCATATGAAGTAGAATGTTAATTTCAAAGCAAGGTTTGTTTCGTGTTCAACACTGGACATTCACAGCTCAATTGGCTGCTGTTACTCATTAAAACCCACCTGGGTGGAGATACCTGTCAGCTTGTTTGCTGTGGGCAAGATCTATAAATACTGGTTTAAGGTAATAATCCTTCATCTCGGAACTGCTTGGATTCTGAGGGGGGAACCCATAGCAATTGACAGAGGTCCCCAAAACCATTTTGGGAAGCCCTGGGAGACTTATGGAAAACTAGCAGTTTACTACATCGCTGCTTACAAACTTTAATTGCTAGGACACTGTGACAGTGACTACTATAGATCTAAAATTCAGAATATAGTGATTCTGATTCCAAACCAAAAGATCTTGGGAAGTTGGGACTAGACCTTCAGATGGTGTGTGTGGTACACACGCACACACATGCTCTCTCCCTCTCTCTAGTGTGTACACACACACACACACACATATTGCAATTGCATCTACATAGTTAAGTCAAGAGTGTTGGTCTAAGTGTCTTTTCAGATGGTAGAATCTAATGTAGCAAAGTAAAATCAGCAGGGTTATACTATGGATCTGGCCCCTGAAGACCAGATAATGATGAAGAGGAGTCTGCAATAATTTTCTGGCATGCTGGATAGCTCTGGCACAGGCTACTATGAAAATGAACTGAAATGAAGCATGTCAGTCTAAGAAATGACAAGAATAGCACCTATATGCTATATCATAACTGCCCTATATGTAGTGGAATATCTACAGCACATCCATAGTGAAATCTCTGCAAGGAATGTTGGGAACCGTAAACAATAATTAAGAAACCATACTACAAAATTATTATAGCTTATTAAACCTCAAAGCTCCATGTGTGTTCCTGTGTAGGAGCACAATGCAATGCTAGAATGCTATATAAATTCAGTAGTATTTGCAGAAAATATAATGATCTTTTTTTATGATTTAGCTAGACAAATAATATATAGCTAAAATAAATATAGATTTCTTTTAGCAAATGTTTGAAGAGCAGGGAAAATTGTGGGCAACCTGTTATCCTGATTCATTTCCAACTAATCCATTAGTGAAAGCCCCATTACTTTTAAATGTAGACTTTCAAAAAAGACATTTAAAACTAGACTTTAAAAAAAAGCACTGACAAACATCCTGTACAAAGCAATCAAGCATTGGCAGGGAAATGGACTGGATGATAATAGGTCTTTTAAAACGGGCTTACAGGTTCTATAACTATTAGGAGATACAAAAAGAACAAGAAGAGAAAATGATTGTGTTGTAACAAATTGGCCAAGGAAACTCCAGTTTCCATCACTGTTAGAACTGGCTTTACAGTCACCAGTGCACTATAGGCTATACACCAGGTCTCCTCCATCAAGGTCAAATCCTACATTATAACTGAGTGGCCCTCAATTTGAGTGCACAGTTGTTGAAAGGTAGGGCTCCATAAGGGAGGGATACTCAGAGACAGCAGTTAAGAATGTTATTTTATAGATAACCCCAAATATGGTAGGTGTTTCTAACAGGGCACCGTAAGGAAATCTTTCTGATACTGGTGCAAAGATAGTAGTAATAGCTCTTGTAAAGTCCAGGGATCAATTAAAGCTGCACACACTTAAACCAAGTCTGAATGTAACTCCAGCTCTTTCTAATGCTTAGACTTCATGCAAGGCTTCAATCTGAGCCTCAGTTACTTCACAGTCGAAGTTTGGTACCAAGCCATCACACAGCATAAATGCAGGAAGTACAGATTGGCTTCATAGCTCAGAGTTTAACTCTTCTAGGCAGTCAAACTGCTCAGGCTACCCAACCCAATGATCATGGAACCTCAATTTAATCCTCCAGGCACTCACACCATCACCATTTTTACTTTTCAGCACCACATCCTTAGTGTTCCTACTGGTCAAAGTGTAGTAGGTTCTATAGTGACAACTGCATGGGTCAGAAGGTGTTGAGTTAGGGGCTATTAGCTGAGGAAAAACTATCTTCCAGAAGGGCAAAAGCCTTCTTCAGGACCCTAAAGGACTTCCTCTCTAAGGGGAACATTAAGTTCCAGGAGCTCATTCTACCCTTGTTAAGTTCCATTCCCAAACACCTATGGAATGGCAGTGGTGCAAGTAGATCTTTTTAACTTCTGGATTTTGGGAGGGGAGTTCTACCTTTCTGCACTTTTCCCTATACTTCTGAGGGCCGCAGACACCTCTTGCTTTTTTGATTAGCTGCTAAAGTTTGCATATTTTTGCCTGCCACTGGAGACATCTATCTTTCTTTGTCTGGACAGGAGGCAGCTGGCTGAAAGACTTAGTCTCTCTCTTCCTTGATTGGGCAATACTGCAGGAAGTGAGTGCAGCAAACAACATATTAAGTTGCCCCACTCAGGAATCTCAAGACCTGGCTGAGGGGGCGGCGGAAGGGTTGCAACAGGAGAAAGAAGGAGAGCAAGAGCTGTAAGAGGTTTTCAGTAAGTGAAAAATGTCAATAACCATTTTGGGGAAAAACTGAAAATGGTAAATTTGAACACATTAAAATTAAATCCTATACATTTATTTATTTATTTAAATCCTATTTATATTTTTTCACAAAATACATTTTTATTTTTGACCAGCTCTAGTATTGATTTGTAAATACTGGCTGATTGTTTTTAAATTTTCAGCTTCCTTGTTTGCAAATGTTTTACACATTGCTCACTAGTTAAGATTTGTTGGATCACATGGTTATGGTTTTGCTCCCTGCTCCCTGAAGCTTATTAAGAAAGAGAGCACAGAATGTTGAATGCTAAAAAATGCATGTCAGGTACAAATTCATGCCATTTTTGGAATTAGCAGACATTTTCAAGAATACTTGGTGGGTGTCTATATACTGTAAAGAACAAATGGCATGACCCCACAAATAGCAGCAGATTGAATTTAAGTAATTTATTCATTAACATATTTGCAAAATATTTATTTCAATATTCAATCAGCTATATGCACGCACACACACACACACACACACACACATATATATATATATTCAAGAAAACAAAATCAATGGAGGATTTAAAAAAAAAATCACACACACACAAAACTAAATGCAATGAAACCAACTGAAACGTGAAAAACAAAAGACAAATGTTGTGATAAGCTTTGACAGCATCCCTTTAAAATCTTTTCTAGGGTTGTGAAGTTATAAAGAAAAAGCTCTTATAATTAAATAAATCAAATAAGATATCCCCCCCGAAAAAAAATCCTCCAACCCCCGAACATGTTCACTAGCTAGTTTTTTCCCCTCAGAGCTGTAATTTACAAGGCAACGTCATAGTACCGCTGCAATTACAGAAGATGCTATTCCATTAACAACTAGTGTTGGGAGAAAGCAGAAAAAAAAATAAACTAAAGAAGAAACCAAAAAAATCCTGTGTATCATTAAACAACCCCATTCATAATGGTGTTTGCTGTTTCAGTGATGAGGTGTTCTCTCTTATTGGAGGCAGAAAAGCTATACAGTCAAAACGAAGTTGTCTTTTGGGGTCAACTGAAGTGGACTCTTGACAAGGCCATTCAATCACTTATGGATGTACCTATTCCTGGAGGGCAAGACCTCCATTGGCAGTAAGATACAATTGCTTGGCAATGAATAAGAGAGAAAGAGAGCCTGAGTGCATTTCCTTAGAAAAAGGATGAGTCTAGCAGAGGTCAGCATTTTGTCTCTGTTCTGTTCCCAGAACACAGACAACAACTTCAGGCAAATCTGACACAGCATGCTCTGTACTAGTAATTCGCTTCCCTTGTACATCATCCTTTCTGTACTTATACCCTTTAGATACCCTCCTCTTAGTCTGAGAATGGTTCACATACCTGCATTTCCCAAGGTGACAACTTGATACAGTCCAACTCCCCATGTAGAAAAAAATATGAAATAACCTCTCTCTCCCTTTTCCACTATTGAGAAATTCACCTTGAGACTTGATTTCACTTCCTGCCAGACTTAATAGATTAGAAAGCAATGAACCAAAGGGAGCACCTCCTGTTTAGGTTCAGTTGCAGAGAGAATGCGGTAGGATAAGATTATAGTAAATGCAGAACACACTGATATCTACAGTAGAAACTTCTTCTGAAGCAATTATTGAAGAATAATGAAGGAACAGTGAAAACTGCCATCCTATTTTGGCTGCCCTAACTTCAGGAACACTGCAAGCACAAGATAAATGCCACTAGAGATCCACTTTTACAATAGTAAAAAGCTGATATGCTGCAGCAGTAGGTCTGTAGCTTGTGTGTGAGCGCATGAGAATTATTTGTTATGTGCACAAACAATAAGCTGTACATTACTCCAGGATATATAAATGCAACACCTACAATCTCTTGCTGCCATGAACACTGGCATCCCCACAATGAACATTACACAAATAAACCAATAATGATAATTTAATAGGCTCTCCAAAGCTCTTCAGACTGAAGTTCACCACACTATGTTGATGTATTCACATACGTCTGTGTATGTGCGTATTCAGACAAAAGACAAATAATGCAGTAATGAGTATGAATCATGTGCTTGACAAATAATGTATGTGAACGAGAAGCTGGTGTTTCTTAGGAAGTAGCAGTGTCAATTTATTTCATTTCCCCATACCTCTCTTGTCTGTATGAATAGCTTGTCTTTAGCTTTGAAAGTACAGAAAAGTGGTTCATTGATGCAGCATAAACAATGCATACTCTAGGTGGAGATTAATGTAATATCTTTCTAATGTAATATATTTTGCTAAATAAAAAGTAATTATTCACTCCATTGTAGCACTTTTTGGATAGAAAAATAATATATTTTCAGGAAGATCACAGCTAGATTTGCCAATTCAAAGGATTACTTAAATGTAATTTCCCACACATTAGGCTTGAAAACATTTTGCTTAATATTCTAGAACAGTATTTTAATTCTTAATCTTTAAAAATAACATTTTAAAATAAAATGTTTCAAATTATGGCCATCTTGGTAGGCTGACTGCAACACAGAAGGTGTAATTGCTATGCTGGGTTTTTCCCCCTAGGAGACACATACTTGAGTGATTAAATGATTCAGGAAGATTCTTCCCCCACATATCATCTACTAAATTATATTCCTTGATCATGTTAAAGAGTTTAACAAATTGCTGAAGACTGTTCTTGATTCAGGAAAAGGCAATAAGAACAATAAACTGAAGCCCAGCGTGAATGGATCACAATATTAAATAAATCAAACTTCCTGTGTAAATTTTCAAAATCCTACACACAAGGACAGGACGGGTACTTACATGCATACCAACATATCAAATGTTATCTTTTGATCAGTCCCTATTCAGTCAAACCCTCACCAAAAATATTTTTGGGACATTATCCATCAAAGTTTTATATTGCTAGTTCCTCCTCTCTTCTCTTCCCCTGCCCCACAAAGAGAAAAAAATATTTATTCAGGATAATGTAGCAGATGCCTCTTTCCCTTACTGAGGAGCCTTCTGGATTAAGTATCCTTCACCGTAACCCATTGCCAATAGGAAGGCTGAAGCATTTCTAGGGCTGGGTCCAGAGAGTAGTTTTTAGACTATAGGACCATTTCCAAGAAGCACAAGTTGTATGTTAGACACCCCACTGCTGCCTTACTCCCTACAGAACTGAAGAAATTTGGAGCATCCCCTTATGCGTTTACAGTTTCCATAGAAGTTAATGCAGAGATTGTTGATTTTGCGGGGCTGCCATAGAGTTTACAATCACTATGTCAGTAGTAAACTCCACATTACCTGAGGTAGCTGTGGAACATCAGGTTCCCTCAAAACTCTTACAGGGGTGTGTTGTAAGCTCACTTTATGCACTCCTCCCACACAATCATTGAAAACAAACCTCACTCCATCCCCACCACACACTTCTTCCAAGAGACCACCACACTCTAAAATGAAGAATGTAAACTATCTGTAGAGTTTACATATTCTGAACTGACCACTATGGGACTAACAGAAGTATTGGGAGCATAAGCTTTCGTGGGTAAGAACCTCACTTCTTCAGATGCAAGTAATGGAAATCTCCAGAGGCAGGTATAAATCAGTGTGGAGATAACGAGGTTAGTTCAATCAGGGAGGGTGAGGTGCTCTGCTAGCAGTTGAGGTGTGAACACCAAGGGAGGAGAAACTGCTTCTGTAGTTGGATAGCCATTCACAGTTTTTGTTTAATCCTGATCTGATGGTGTCAAATTTGCAAATGAACTGGAGCTCAGCAGTTTCTCTTTGGAGTCTGGTCTTGAAGTTTTTTTGCTGTAAGATGGCTACCTTTACATCTGCTATTGTGTGGCCAGGGAGGTTGAAGTGTTCTCCTACAGGTTTTTGTGTATTGCCATTCCTGATATCTGACTTGTGTCCATTTATCCTCTTGCATAGTGACTACGCATTATTCTAGGTTCTGTACATGCTCCCTGCCCTTAAAAAGCAACAGACAAAGGAAAGGACAGGAGTGGCTTCCACAACCAAAAAAAAAAAAAGATACAGTGCCCTTCCACCACTGCCAAAAACCCACCAGTGTGAGGAACACCCTTCCGTCTATGCTATGAATTACACGACATTAGCACCCCCAAATGAATATCACGACACAAATTCCACAAATAGGAAGAATGCTCAACTGCCACTGTTCATTCTTGAAAGTTCAACGAATGCTGCCAAATATCAGAGCATCTAAAATTAAAATCTTAACCACCCCCAAAGGCCAAAGAGTGGAAGAGCCGATGAAACATTATGAAGTTCCATTGGCTGCTACCATTAACACATTAGCTCCTATATACTTCCTTCTTCTCACCGCCACTACAGATCACCAGGATTCTCTGATGCTCTGTACTGGATGAAACATGTTTCCATCTAAATTACCTCCAACACAAAGATTTCCTGAAATCGTACCGAATAATACAATGATCACCTTACAATAGACCACAGTGAATGTAGAATCCTGCAGCATTTACTGTGTACCTTATGAGATGTGCAGTAAGGACCTGTCCAAAGCCCACTGAAGTCAATGCAAGTCTTTACATTGTCTTCAATGGACTTCGGATCAGGTCTCTAAACTAGGCAAGGACTTCTGTTGAATCCCACTTCATTCACTGTGCACGTTCACTACATATTTTCACTGCACTACTAAGTTAGGAATGTACACATACACAGCCTATCTTTGTTCAAAACACTGCTCCCGAGTGTTAAAAATCAATATGCTGTACCTGCACAAAGTGTGATTTTCAAAGGATCGCTACTTGATCAAAAACAATTTTCACCAGAAGACTCCAGGACATTTCTCCTCAATGAGAGATACTTCCTTATCCAACTTCAGATTTCTTTCCCAGACACTTTGGCACCAGAATTATTAAAAAAAACTCACAAAAATTAATACAGTTAAAGCTTTCAGTTATAAGACCCAAAACAGAGTGAGAGAGGAATTTGGAGGCAAAGGAAAGGAGGAAAACATACAGTTTAAGAGGAGATTTGAACATAAAGGGAGTCAATGAGGCACAGGTAGGTTGATCAAGATGGGAATAGTTTCAGAAGGGCAGGCTTTTGATCCTAGCAGGGATAGAGAGGAATTGAGTACTAGAGGAATGGAGGAAGAGAGACTGGGTCTGTGAAGTGGGCAAGGATAAGTCAATGCAGAGGTTTAAAAATACACCTCTACCTCGATATAACGCTGTCCTCGGGAGCCAAAAAATCTTACTGCATTATAGGTGAAACCGCGTTACATTGAACTTGCTTTGATCCGCCGGAGCGCGCAATCCCGCCCCCCTCGGAGCGCTGCTTTACCGCGTTATAGCCGAATTCGTGTTATATCGGGTTGCGTTATATCGGGGTAGAGGTGTTACTAAATGTTCAGATTATAGTATAGTTGGTTGGAACTAAAAGTTAGAGGCCACATCTCTGTAAATTAAGGACTGACATAACTAATGTTACTCTTAATGCGTTAAAGTGGAGCACTTTCACCTTGACTTGCACTCAGCTATTTGCTGATATTACAAACAGTAAAAGTACATGAAATGGAAAGCAAGGACACAGCCATACAACCTTTTAAAAAAGGTCTCTCTCCCCAGCTCAGTTTTAATGAATTCAATTCATTACATATTGGTTCTGGAGAAAATTACACTGATCCAAGAAACAGTTTTACTCAGGAAATGAATAAGTCAATGCCAGAGTTATAACAAAAATCCATCCAAAATCTCTGCCACTAAATTTTAAAAAGTGGAATTAATTCATACGCTGTTTTCCTACGTATATTGTACAAGAGACCAATTGGCTGAGATTTACAGAGGTACTATAGTTACTTCAGGGTTTTTTTTTTAATAGCCATAAAGACTTCATAACAAGGGAGTATTTCAGAAGCAAATGGGTTTTCTTATAATGACATAAAGCATGAAAGAATTAGTAAGAACATATATATAATACACCACTGCAGTAAGTCAGTATCTGGGATCGTGAGGTCAGTGCTGCTAGAAGGCACAGTATAACTGCCCTCCTGACATTTTACAGTAGTTTATACAGGTGGTGAATGTTGAGATAAATATAAGAATATCTGCAGTGGATCATTTAACTTTTATGCAAGTAATAATAAATGTAAGTAACAGGGATGATGCCTGGTGTTCTTGTGGCATTATTCTGACCTTCTGTATAGAAGATGATTATTTTTAATGAAAACTCAATTATGTGCTTTAAGGCTTGATTATAGAGTGAAGTTTTTTTGGTTACGGGAAAATGAGGGGAGACTCTGAAGTATTACTTTGATAGATTTTCAATCAAAAGCTTTAATTAAGATGATTGAGGTAAGCGTCCCATGTTTGCCACATTTTAATTACTGTTGGAATAGTAATATGCTGGGGTTGCAACATATAGCACCAAAAGTTGTGTGTTTCTATGCAAATGTGGGACAGTATACTTATTCGCAGGAGTGCTATAACCATGAATTATATTAGCCCAATATTAACAAAGAGCCAGGATCCTACAATTCACTGCATGAGGGTGCACTGGAGAGCTCCACTAACTTCAAAGTAGTCCTGCACCGGCGCAGCAATGTGCTCAAAGGTGGCGAATTGCAAGATGAGTGCCAAAGAATGTAACATATAAAAAGAACAATGTGTGCAATTCATAATGTTTAATTTGTTTGTCAAACCAAGTATATCTGAGTGTCTTTGTTATTTCAAATTATTCAATTAATATTATTTTAAAATTTGTCTCTATGGACTAATAAGGCATATTAAAAATGTGAGTTGTGTGGCTTGTCATTGGTCAAATAAGTCACATGGTACAGCACTATTTCTGCTCCCCGACTGGATGAGCATGCACATAGGCATGAGAAGAAGGGGTGCAGGGGGTGCTGCAGCACCCCCAGATTTTACACGGTGTCCCAGCCGCTGGTCCCACACCTGGGGTTCTGGCTGCCAGCCCCGCGCCTGGAGTCGTGGCTGCTGGTCCTGAGCCCGCCCCCAGCTGTGGCCCCAGCCTCGGCCTCCTTACCCCGGTCTGGGTCCCCCCTCCCGGAGACAGGGCCCTGCTCCTGGCCCCAATTCGGGGGAAGGGGGCACGGACAGGAGTAAGGGGGATGGCTTTCAGCATCTCCACTATTAAAAATGTTCCAGTGCCACCGAGCATGCATGCATTCCAGCGTGAATATTGACATGCATACATTTAAAATGTGTTTTCTGGGAATGCCCATGCAAGCACATTGAAATATGACTTCCATAAATATTTGGGCAATAAAATTAAACTACTTGGATATCACTAAAAGTGAACACAAAAGAGGAGGTTGGAGTATTTTCCCTTTAAAAGTTTAATCCAAATGTTTGGAAAAATTTTTATATTATTTGTCTATTTACAACTAACTGATGGAAAATATTTTGGGTGATGCTATTTTGTATGCCAAAGAGGCAACTTACTGTAGTGCACTGATTAATTAACAAAATGAGTTAAGAAGATATACTCTAGAAATATCATTGCTAGAAAAGATTGGGGCATGGAGGCCTGGGAGGTGGGGTTTTAAATGGGAGTGGAAGTTGACCTCCGCCATGTGATTTCACGTGCATTAGAATTTAGCATACTATTGTATTATGCATTATGAAGTTTTATCTGAGATGCTTCATAACAAATATCATGGTGGCATGCCTAACTGAAACACAAATGGCAGCAAACCGCAGAAAGATAGTATGTTGAAGGCCCAGTGTTTATGGAACTAGCATCACCAGATAATCACAACATGAATGGCTGTAGTACTTTCAACTCCTTATCTGAAGGGAGAAATTTCCTTCCTGCAGGCCCCAGAGGTGACGTTGGGAGATACAGCAGAAGCCATAACTGCCCAAATCCAGTAGCCAGAAAGGGAGGATGTTTTTGTGGTTATCAGGAGCGCTGCCAGCTTTTCTGCCGCCCTAGGCGGCAGAAGGTCCCGCCCCGAAATGCCACCCCCCACAGAGGCAGCAGAAGGTCCCGCCGCGGTCGCTGACCCCCAAATTGTAGTGCCCTAGGCGACCGCCTAGTTCGCCTAATGGTTTGCGCCAGCCCTGGTGGTTATAGCATTGGGCTGGGGCTTATGGGCTCCATTACTAGCTCTGCCACACACTTGCTGAGTCACACTGGGCAAGTTACTTACTCTGTGCCTCAGTTTCACACCCAAAATACAAATAATATTATTTTCCTACTTCCAAAGGAATAGGAATACATTCAGTAATGTAGGAGAAGTAAAGAAAAAGTTTTAAATAAGACCACACTTAATACTTCCTTATGAGAAGTCAAACAAACAAACAAAAAGACATGCCCATGGAATTAATAAACAAAAGAACATTTCCTTGCTTAGGGATTTATTTCAATCTAGAGGAAAAATTGCAGCAAAGCATGTCCACGTTCTCTCAGAGTTTGGCTCAGATGCTCATCATAGCTATCATCCACAAAACCATTACAAAAACAAAAGTATTACAGAATAATCAAAGAAAGGCTGTTTACTTGCTATGTTTTAGGAGAGACCATCAAACTCTGCTTCCTTCCAGGTCTCTCTCAGGTGTGGAGGAGGAAGATTTTATATATTCCCTGACCTTCCAACATGTCTTGCAAAAGGCTAGGGCTACAATATGACCACAAAGAAAGACTGTATTTCTCAGCAAACCTATTGTCTCCTGGATGTCAGAAAGAGACCAACTGTAAACTACTCTGAGTCGGCCTTGTCCCTCACTACTGAGGGAAGAAGGAAGTTCCAGCCCACTCACTTCACAGAGCTCAGACCCTGGACACTAAAAGTGGAATGGTATCTTCTTTAAAAATCCAGACCACTCCCTAAGACCACTTCTCCCCCAATGACCACATTCCCTGTCCCAGTGGTACTTTTCAGGAGCAAATCTGGAACAGAATAGAGCTAGCTCCGAAGAACTCCCCAACAAGTATTAAAGGACCTGCACATGCAATTAGCCCAACTCTGGATCAATTTCCAATTCCAAAATCTCAGTCCTAACTATTGATGCAATCATACTTACACCTGAAAGTGTATAAACTTGGAGTATAACCACATTAAAAAAAAAAAAGTTGAAGAAGACCAGGAGCACACGGAGGCACCTCTCTCTTCTGCTCCCCACGCCTACTCAACTGGTTGCAGCTATTGTACCAACAAAGATCAACCAGGCACCAGGACACAGAATCCTTAATTCATCCCTCATAGGAAAAGACTGAGGATATTCAACTCCAATTCCAAGCAACAATGATAGGTAGAAAAAATAACTGAAGAATTTAGCCAATCCACAGAAGTGAGAAGCTTTTGAAGTACCTTCAAGAATGAGATGTGAGACACAAATGCTAGTTTAGTCTGTGTCTCCCTGTTCTTACATCTGTTGGGGTGAAATCTTTGTTCAACTGAAGTCAATGGGAATTTTGTCATGAACTTCAAAGACTTATCACTAGAGTTTTCTAATCCTGCTTTACAGTTTCCTCCACTGGCAATTTAAACAACAGTTCCAAGTATTCACCAAAATAATTAATAGATAATTGGGACATTTCTTTCTTCCTGATTTTAACTGTTGTTTGGCTAATTACCATCCCTAGAGACTCTTTGATTTAGCAGCAGCAGCAACACTGAATAATTTAAGCATATGGAAAAATCAAATGTGCAGAAAGGAAAGCGGTCATGAAATTCCCCTGATGTTCTCTTTTGGCCAACCAGTCTGCCAAACTGTCAGTCACTAATACTGCTTCGTCACAGTGATGAGCTGTCACAGCTGTTCACAACCACAGATTCACTCTTTCTTTCTCTGTCCCAACAAGAGTATCTCTAAAAGAATATGTTATTAGGATTAATTATCCATGTTGTAAAAACAGATAAAAGATGCCCCAAAGCCCTCTCTCTCTCTTATCCTCTACTTTAAGTCAGAAGTATAAATAAATCAATTATCTATCTGGCACATTACAAGAAATCAATGCTTGAAGACAATACAAATAATAGACTGAGGGAGATGAATTCACTATTTAATACAAATGGACTTTGACCTTCTAGATAACACTAAAGTTTACTTAAAATTTACTTTATTTACTTAAACATATATCAAATTGACAATGAGGTCAGAAATCTCATAGCATGGCTTCAATATCAAAATCACTTTCACCAGTACCACTCTCCCCAACGTTTTTCCAGTTGCAAGATATTTTCACTGCAGTGTATTCACTGTCTTCAAAATGATGACCATGTTATATTTACAAAGCACATTTTTAGGATTTGTTTACTTACATTTCTTAATAATACAACATCTCTACTAAACGGTGGATTCTCTGTAACATGAAGTCTTTAAACCATGATTTCAGGACTTCAGTAACGCAGCCAGAGGCTAGGGGTCTGTTTCAGGAGAGGCTGAGGTTCTGTGGCCAGCAATGTGCAGGACATAAGACTAGGATGATCACGGTGGTCCTTTCTGACCTTAAACTTTATGAGGTTAAATGGGAACGATCAACTAGTTTAGGTTCAAAGTTTGCTCTTTCTTAAAAATGTGTATGGAGAATATGCTCTGAATTCTAAATATCCTTCTAAATGTAGTGCTGCAAGGCATTGAAATTAAACGTTAGATACTTCAGAAAGTTTCAAATAGTTAAGAAAACAAAACATTTGGTTAGATCGGATCTACCTAAAAATAGTTTGAGCTCCCATCCAGTAGCTAGACAAATGCTCTTCCCACAGCGGTGCTAATATTATCAATGTTGTTGTAAACAAGGAAGCAAACAAAAAGCTGTGTTAATTTCAAGCTTCATTAGAAACAGAAGGGAAAAAAATCAATGTTTGCTGAATGGAAATGGACACAATCATAGCAGAAGAAATGTTATTTTTAATCTTCTACAACAACATTTCAAAGGCATGGTGCTGAATATCTTGACTCACACTGTATATACTGCACTTACATTTCAGCAAGTATAGCCCACTATCATGGGTAGCATATTGATACACACAGCACTACAGTGATATGTAATAAATGTAATTGCTAAGGAGCAATCAGGATATCTTGCCTACCTTCCTTTTGTCCCCACTGGAAACCAACATCAGTACGATTCTATGGATTATCTGGCTGGACATTTTGTTAGAACAGTTGTTTTTTATCATTCTCCTGGAACCTAATTATCATAGAATCGTAGGATTGGAAGGGACCTCAAGAGGTTATCTAGTCCAGTCCCCTGCACAGGGCCGGCTCCAGGCACCAGCTTACCAAGCAGGTGCTTGGGGCGGCCACTTCGGAGAGGGGCGGCACGTCCAGCTGTTTGGCGGCAATTCAGTGGACGGTCCCTCACTCCCGCTCGGAGTGAAGGACCTCCCGCCGAATTGCTACCGCAGATCGCGACTTTTTTGTTTTGTTTTGTTTTTTTGTTTGCTTGGGGCGGCCAAAACCCTGGAGCTGGCCCTGCCCCTGCACTCATGGCATGATTAAGTATTATCTTAATTATGTCACCTTTGTGACATTGCTAAGTTCCACTGACCAATATAGAAAGAAGCCTTTTGAGACCTCCTCTATCTGGTTCTCTGACATGTCAGTGCATTGCTGCTGACAAGATTCCCAGGCTGACTCTAAATAGAAACCTCCACTTTTTTGGATTAGAATATTTATACCTTTTTCTATATTAAGCCATGACTAGTCAGTATAGATCAATGAATTTAAGGTCATTGGCTTAATCAGTCTGAATAAAGTCCCACTGAATAACCTATCTAGAGATGATTTGCACTTAAAATCTTTTCTTGCACTGTGCTTTGATTTTTTAAAAGTAGCATTTGAATTGAGACATTATTCCTTTTACCAGTAGATGGAGATATAAGTCCAGCAATTTCTCCAGAAAGCTGCTTTTTGGTGGTCTTTGCCATATTCCAACATTTGTACATATTATTTAACTAAGAGATTAGATTTCTCAAAAATAATTATCTAATAATAATAATAATCATTAGATGAGACAGATGACATTTGTCTACAATTGAAGACAATCAATCATTTTACCGGGCACAGCCATTCTTATATACTAGTCAAGTATCCCAGCTTTACCTTGGAATTTTTAAAGAAACTTTCATATTCAGAAAAATATTAATGAACTTCAAATAGTGCCAAGTTAAATAGGGGAAAGAAAAGTAGTTTTGAAAAAACTGGACCTTATGCCATCAAATTTCTTAAATGTGTGATCAATATTCTATTAATTTACAGAATTGTGATTAACGAAGGAATCACAGCATTATAGGACATATGACACCCACTGTCCTCAGCACCGTACTGTTAACAAGTTTCTGGTTTTCTCTGTGCCATTAGGGGAAATGGGTAAAATTTTCAGAAGCGCATAATTCACTTAGGAGCCTGATGTTGACTGCAAATGGGAAGTAGGTTTTGAAATGACTTAGGTGATTTTGAAAATGTTACCCAATGCCATCAAGATGATCACAATGGTCCATTAATCTAGGAAAATGTTAATATTGGGATTAATATAAAAACAGCTATTGTAACAATAATATGTTGCATTTATAGCACCTTCAATTGGGAATCTCAAATCACTTTACAAACGTTAATTTAGCCTCCCGTGTGGTAGCTTAATATTATTATCCCTATGTGTCAAACTCAGGGTTTGTCTACATGGGAAAGTTCTAAAGGTATAAGCTAAGGTGTGAATTTAAGACAGTGCAGATAACCCGGTATAACCCCCCATAAGGATGCTCTTATTCTGGTACAAGAAGGCTTTTTTTGGTTCAGCTTGTGGCTTAAGAAGGGGTTTAAGTGAAACAAAAAAAAAGGACACTTTTATATTGGAATTAGAGCATTCTTATGGGGGATTATAGTGGTATAACTATATTGGTGTAATGATACCAGTATAACTGATAAAACTTTCCTGTGTGAACAAGCTCTTAAAGACAAAAGACTGTTCTTCCTCCCCTGAATTTGCTTTAAAAAGTCATGTAAAATATACTCAAATTCACTTCAAGCAGCTCTACCACTGAAATCTGTTATTATCTGAGAGATAATCATCACAGAATTCTGCATCACTTAATACCCCCCTTCTCTCCCCCCCAAAATCACATTGCCTGAGTTTTGTCCTGCTTTCCAGCTTTTTTAATCTTTTCTTTGGGTACCCTGTAAAGCTACTAAATGGCTTTTTATATATTCTAAATGGTTCAAGTGGAAGAATGTAGGCCACTGTTAAAATCTTCTGAGTCTTCTGCTCTCTCCCTCTGTTGCAGGTTTGTCACTGACCCTTCAGCCCCTAATTCACTGCACATCTCCAGGTGTTTGTACTCACAGGAAAACAAAATTGCTATTTGCACTTGCAGAAAAAAGTCTTGAGCTGGTCTGCAAAATCAGCTAAATTGTCTGCTGTGTGGAGCCAAGAGAAAGGTGGGCGATGTGCTTTGCTCATTATTTGCTAGCTCTATTGGTGGCTAATTAACTTTGGGAACTAAAAACAAACAATGAATTGCCAACATTGGAAGTAACAGTTACAACAATTAGACGATGAAAAAACACCAAAGATACTGATCTCAAAAAAGATAATGGTAGCATTTTGTAAATGAAATAACACTCTCCAGTGAATGTGGGGGGCTTTCATGATAATTGGCATTTCACAGGTGCTTGAAGCACCTGGTCTTTGACTCTTGCATCACAATGCCTCTGAAATGTGCAGTTATTTTACAGCCACTATAACTATATCTTCAGGAATCTCACCTTATATGAAAGGAAAACACATCGTAGGGATGCTTACACTGCACATTAGGCCTGTGCTTGAGTGTCCACACTGCATTGTAAACCTGGGTTTACAATTGGTGGACCTAGGTCTCACAGCCATGGGAAAGCAGCCATACCATGCTATGGAGACCTTCTGGCTCGGATCAGTGGCTTGACCTGTGGCTGTCTTCACACTGCAAAAGTCACTGAGTCACAGCAGGATATGGGCTCTGACCCACTCCCTAGCTTGTTGATCTGAATCAGACTAATTTGTGTGTGAATGGAAGGGGGACTTGGGCTCAAATCTGAGTCACAGTCTGGATTTAGTATGCAGTATAGACATACCCACAGTGTCTACGGATACATCAGAAGGTGATCTTGTCTATCCGTCCATTTTATTTCTAAGGCACCTATCACATTGATATCCAACTGATATTCTCCAATATTTTTAATAAAAGATTTTCATAAGCTTTCTTTTCTGTAGCCTGAGATAAAACCTTGGTCCTGGGGATAGCTTCAGGGGTTAAAGAAAAGGAGAGTAAAGCGGGCACAGCTCTCCTGCTAATGCTAAAAGCAGAAGGAGAGATCTCCTGGTTGGATAAAGAGTGTTTCTCTACAGCTCCCACTTCTTCACTCATGTGGTGAGAGCTTTCCCTTCCCATTTCCATTTACTGTAGCTGCTGGATACACATGCTTGTAGAGTGAAATAATGAGGGACTATGGATTGGAATCTAACTATAGCTCACACTCCCCCAAACCCCTTAACCCACTGAAAACATTCTTTGCAGGAGGCACACACGCATAAATGAAGAACACTGTTGCACTAACAATTAGATTATTTTACCACACCCATCAATCACATTGCATTAGTTGGTCCCCTTGCCACTCTCTCATCTTGTTTGATAGGTTATGTAACTAGATTGTAAGCTACTGGGACAGGGACCTTGTCTTCATATCTGTCTATAAAGTGCCAATCACAAAAGAAATACTAATATGCATTTAAACAAATAACCACATGGTTTATCTCAGTCATAGGTAAGAGAGCAGGCAACACTACTTGGCAGTATTAAGCTGTACTTTGCTGGAAATGTTTATACTTTCTCCTTGAATAATATACTGACTGTATGTGTGTATATTACAGGTCTGTCGCATCTTACGCGCATTTAACATGCGCAAATTCAGCTTTACGCGGTCGGCAAAAAAAAAAAAAGAGAGAAAAATAATTTAAATACTGTTCCTGTAGTGCGGGTGATTCCGCCCGCCATTACACTCAATGTAATTTTGACTATACGCGGTTTTCGCTTTACACGCTGACCGCAGAACGTAACCCCAGAGTAAGATGAGACAGACCAGTATATACACATTAGCTATCTAATTTATAGGCTCTATCTTCATAATCCATCTACTCACCTATAGAATTATATTGCACCCCATCAATATGTAATACAGGGTTTGATTTCTGTGTACAAGATTTGAGAAGTATTTTAAAAATACCTGACTTTAGAAGGAATTTGTATGCCCCAACAGTAAAATATTTGTTGTTCAGAAATACAGTATGTTTACTAGTCATTTCTGGCCTGGACATCTCTAACTTTGTTTATAAATCATCATCAGGAGAGACAAGGTGGGAAATTCATCTCTCTCACTAACAGATGTTGGTCCAATAAAAGATATTACCTTATCCACCATGTCTTTCTAATATCCTGGAACCAACACAGCTACAACACCTCTGCATACAGGAAGAAGTCATCTATATGTGGTATATAGAAATGAACTCAATGTAAGTTCACGCCAACACTTTCTTCTATTCTATTCTTTCATGTTCTTTTCTTATATTGCCCTCATCATCTTAGTATGTGAATGCCTTCTAGTATTGTGTTAAGCAATGTGACTACCATCTGTCACATGTGGTTCATTCCATCTCTCTAACTTTTCCCAAGAAAACTATATGTGCAGTCATAGAATCATAGAAGATCAGGTTTGGAAGAGACCTCAGGAGGTCATCTAGTCCAACCTCTACTCAAAGCAGGACCAACCCCAACAAAATCATCCCAGCCAGTGCTTTGTCAAGCCAGGTCTTAAAAACCTCTAAGGATGGAAATTCCACCACCTCCCTGTGTAACCCATTCCAGTGCTTCACCACACTCCTTGTGAAATAGTTTTTCCTAGTATCCAACCTAGACCTTCCCCACTGCAACTTGAGACCATTGCTCCTTGTTCTGTCATCTGCCATCACTGGAACAGTCTAGCGCCATATTCTTTGGAATCCCCCTTCAGGTTGTTGAAGGCTGCTATTGAATCCCCCCCCACTCTTCTCTTCTGCAGACTAACTAAGTCCAGTTCCCTCAGCCTCTCTTCGTAAGTCATGGGCCCCAGTCCCCTAATCATTTTCGTTGCCCTCCGTTGGACTCTCTCCAATTTGTCCACATCCTTTCTGTAGTGGGGGGCCCAAAACTGGATGCAATACTCCAGATGTGGCCTGACCAGTGTTGAATAAAGGGGAATAATCACTTCCCTTGATCTGCTCCTACTAACTCAGTCCAATATGTTGTGTAGGGTTTGGTCTGGTTTTGTTTATTTTTGTTGTTGGGCTTTTTGGTATTATTTTAATTTAATTAATTTCAGCCAAATATGTTTTGATATTGGATTGGGCAAGCTTGAAGTAGTATACCTTGTAGCTGTAGTGGGAAGATGGTGTGGTTTGTGATGATCTTTAATTCCTATGGGAGTTCATTCCACAGTCTTGGACTGGCTTCCAAAAAGGCACTGCCTCCTGCACAAACGAGCTTGAGCCTTATGGTAGAGAATTTTTTCGCTTCAAGGTCCCAGAAGCAAAGACAAGGTTTTCATCTCAAGGCCAAAAGACCAAAAACATCAAGACACTTGATCACGGCCTTGGCTAGACCAAGAGACTACCTACACTAGACCAGAGCTCGGAGAGCCGGGAAGCGTATTCAATTTGTTAGTGGAATTTTAGCAAGCGGCTCCTGCTTATCCCCTCCAGCACATGACTGAGGTAAGCAAGATGTAAATCAGATATGTTATCAGTTCAGAGTTCAGCATTGTAGAAATAAAATGATAATATAGCCAGAGAATAGGTTAGATCTACATCATGTTTGTAGATAATGGAAGAAATGATGACTTTTAGGAAATATGGAAGGCTAGGAGATTTACAAAGCACAGACTGATAAACAACCTCTAGTGACAACATGTTGTGTAGACTCTAAGGAATATACGCTCACTCCGGCCAATACTGGCATTAATTTGCAACTATAAAACTTGCTAAACAATCTGGTTTGGAGGCTATCTATGCCTTAGTGGGGGTTCAGGCTGACATTGGCTCACACCACTTCTCCTTTTGGGAGCTTCTACAGCACAAACACGAATGAGATGAAGATCTGTAAATCTGTAATTTTTTAAGAATGGCATTTTACTTGCACAGCTGGAATTTGGTGCAGAAACCGCTCCTAGGCTCTTATAAAGATAAACACCACTAAAAGCGAGAGATCTGTAATGAGGTTGTGATATTATCCTATGGCCCTTAGAACCACAGGACTTGCTGACCATCATATTCTGGGCCAAAATTCTTGTGTCCCTTGAAAAGTATTTTAAGGGGAAAAAATAGCTCATCTTTTCTCTTAAACTGATGGTAAGCTTAATTTTCTACACTGGAATTTTTTCAATGGGATTTCTTTTTTAATGATTTTGAAAGCAAAGTCATTTAAATCAATAGGATATTGACTGATTCAAATGGTTCACCCTAAGGTAGTAAGTAACCTGTTCTCTTACTGATTTTTTTTCTTTTAGAAGGAAATTCAGGTCCTTAAGAATTTTCCTCTGGACTTCTCCAATTTAAATGTGTTTATGACGGTTTAAGTAACCCATTCTATAAATATGCTGCTGTGTATAAGAGGAGCTGTGTAGTGTGGTACTTTGTAAATTAATGCAATACTTGTGGGAGGCAGCAGGTTGACAAATGTAGACATTGGTGATTTCCTTTGAGATATCCTTTGAGTTTTTGTGTTAAAAATCCAAAACCCAAAGTGAAAGTGATATTTGGAGAATGTCAACTCCCACATATTGAAACCAAAGAAAATGTTTGCACAGCTCTAGTCATCTGAGACAGGCCATCAAGTAGCTGTGAGCAAGTTTTATAAGTACTGTTTTGGGAGGGATTTGAACTACTTACTGGTGGTGTATTGAAAACTGCGTCAAAATTGTAGACTCTAAAAATTTCAGGGATTTTTCCTGGTCCTGCTTATAGGCCAAGGGGCTCTGTAGGGAAGCATCTGATCTGAGCCTAGCAGCAATCAGTCAGCACACAGCTGGCCTCGCATAAGGTGGGGTGAGTTGTGCTTCTATGATTTCGGGAGCAGCCTGATTTGTCTGTTTCTGTTTTGGGAGGCTTGTGTGTTATTCTGACTTCTAAGAAGTCAAGTAGTGTTACATTTCAACCTTCCAACAAGAGTATTTTATGTTTTTATCTAACTTCTCTGTGTATATGCCGTGAAACATAACGTGACCTAGAAGTGTTACCATCCAGTTCCCCTGGACTCTGAGGCCCAAATTGTTTGTTGGGGGTAACTCTAGAAAAGTCAGTGAAGTCACACCAGCAGAAGGTTTGACCTTGATTAATTAATGCTGTGTTAATCTGAGGTGTAAAGTTCAACACATGCATCTGTCTCTTAGTCACTTATTTTTGGTGAAAATTTATTGGGTTATACAGAAACATTGTTCTGCACTCCCACAGGAGGTAGGGTCACATTAACAGGGGGAGGGAATATGGGTGTGTCATGGGTGTGCCAGTTTTTCCCTATGGGTGTGTCAGTTTTTCCATTTTTCATTACACAAATCTTATGATCTTCATAGCACCACAGGATTAGGAGAACACAAAAAGGTTTCAAAGTTATTGTTGACTGTCTTTGGTCTGCTGCCAACCACAGCTTAACTAAACCAGAAAATCTGGCCCTTAGTCTCATGGTCTGGAGGCTGTCTTTATGCAGTATACCCTGTGAATACCCAAGCATGGACTAAAACACAACAGAACTATGCTCAGATAGAAAAAGAAATATTGGCAATTGTTCCTGGTTGAGAGAGGCTTTATGAATATGTTTATGGGCAGAGATCAGTCATAGAAGACACAGACTATAAAGCAGCGGAAGCCATATTATAGAAATCATTGTCCAAAAGCACTGCCTAAACTTCAGAAAATGATCATAAAATTGCAAAAAGCATTTGTTAAATGTGAAATACAGGCCCGGTAAGGAGTTTCTGTGAGCTGACATGCTTTCAAGAGAACGTATAAATAGTGAAAGCAAGGAGCTTCAGGAAAAGGGTTGTGAAGTAAATATGACTCTATTTCTAAAATAAAATGTGTCAAGTTCAGACAAGACACTAACCTTACAATAGCTTGCAAGAGTAATTCTAGATGCAATTCAAAGAGAAGGTGACTGGCAATCTGCCAGGCTCTCAGCTATGCCATCCACTCCAAGGTCGTATGTCATAACCAACCTGAAGGTCAGTCCCACAAGAGGAACCAAAGACATCAACACAAAGTCAAGGAAGTTACTGGTTTCCTTTCCTTGTGAACATCCAGAATACAACTGAAATTATCTCTCTATATAGATGCCTCACCGCCCCAATAGTATCTGAGTGTCTCACAATCTTTAATGTATTTAGCCTCATAACACACCTGTGAGGTATGGAAGTCTTAATATGCCTATTTTATAGATGGGGAACTGAGGCACAGAGAGGCTAAATGACCTGCCCAAGGAAGTCTGTAGTGGACTCACACTAAGATCTCCTAAGTCATAAGCTAATAACCTAACCACTGAACCATTCTTCTCTCTTACGATCTGAAAAATAACACTCATCCCATCCAGTAAAAAATTCCAGGAGCAAACAACCTGTTTGAAGGTGGCAGATCTACTTCAGCAGCTGATCAGGCCACTTCAGAGGGCAATATGTAGTTCTAGGGCCACACAGACATGGAGTTTCACAGGTGGAAGTCAGCAGTTCAGAGATCATAGCTATTGACAGATGTCCATTAAGGAGCAGAATAATCCTCTCAGCTGTCAGGACATGCAGATAATGTATTATTATTTATTATAACTTATTTGTATTCCAATAGCTTCTAGTAACACCCCTTTCACCTCCTCAATCATGGCTGAAGGCCCCGTTGTGCTAGGTGCTGTACAAATATATAGCAAAGAGTACCTGCTCTGAACAGCTACCCTGTCCTTTCTCCTATATATCTCTATATGTTTAATTTATTGGTTTTATTAGTTTGTGATTGCTAAGTGGTTGTTTTGAATTGATATTGTAATTTATTGGATAGGATAAAAAATTAATTGTAACAGTAGCCACTGGTATCGATGGTTACTAATGCCTGCCAGGGGTAGGAACATTTTTAACACTAATCAATGTCATGTGACGGGTGCCAGGGAATAAAGAGCAGTCTCTTCCCAGCACTCTTGTGTGTCAAACCACTATTATATTTAGCAGATCCATTTATCTTAGCACAGAAGAGTTGGGAAGCCTGCATAAACAATGTTAGGAGTATAGAATGATCCCTAAGGATCACCATATATATATGTTAGAGATGAGATTTTAAATTTCATTGGACAAACTGCTTTTTGGAGATGTACACTGGAGCTTCGATGGAAGAATTTAGCTTTTAGGGCTAAATCGTGGTCCAATGAAATCCATGGAAGTTTTGCCATTGCCTTTAATGGGCTTGTAACGGAGCCCTCTTGGCTCCTCCACAAAACTCAGTCGGAGACCACTCAAAGTGTATGCACCAGTGCTCTTTTATTCTTGTGCCAGTTCCCACCACCTGCTATATACACTTTATACACTATCTTTAGGCCAACACCCTGGGGGACTGCTAGCTTCCCCAGCTAACAGGGATCTACAGCCACACACTCCTCCCCTTCCTGTGTGTCCTCCCCCCCACGGCTTCCTCCCTGCCAGCTTTATACAGCTGGCTGGCTAATCAGGACCGCAGGTGCCGAATGCTGAAGTAATCAGGGCGCAGTCTCCCCTGCCAGTCCCAACTAATTCCCCTTAATTGGAACAGGCCAACAGGGACCTGGCCAGGATCTCCTGGCCAGCACCCTGTTACAGGGCTGCACATTCAGGGTACATACACTGGCATCATAAAATCAACATAGTTTGGGGGATGGCCTCCTGGGTCACCCTCACATTTCCAAAGTCATAACCTTTATGCAAGTTTTAGTCAAAAACCAATTTGTGATGAGCAAGTTACAAAGGAATGAAAGTGGGGGTGCCTGATCAAAAAGCTGAGAGATGCACTGCAGCTATGCTCCCAGTTCCTCTGTAATTAGGAAGAAAGCTGCTGCTTGAATGACAATGTGGATGTATGTACAGTAAGACATGCCCACACTTTTGTTTCAAATGGCTAGAAGAGTCCAGATTCTTCCCAGTCAGGTGGATTTTATACAGAAATACAGTGTCCAGTACGAAAATGCAACTGCCATATGTAATCAACTGCCAAATTGGATGATAGTAAAAACAAAAACAAAAAAAAGTAATTTAATTCCAAAGTTACCAGCTCAGCTGGCTATGGAGTTCAGCAAGCTGCCAAATACTGTCACAGCAAAAGCCTACCTGACAACAGTTCTGATTGTTAGTGTAGGGGCTACGCACACAATTTTCTCTGCTTGTGTCCACTGAAGCAATATTTTGATTCTGTGCAGTCAGAACGCAAGTCTCTTGTTCAAATAATATAGTGGCTGTGCTTTAGTTTTCAGTATTGTGGTCTGCTTTCTAACGTGCATCATGTCTTAGGCTGATGTGACCTTCCGTGCTAAGACACGCACTGTGCCAGCATCTTCAATGGGGGGAAAAAACAAACCAAAACAAAAAAGAAAAAAACACTACCACCACCACCACCAACACCACCATTTTTGAATCACATAGCTATTAACTGCTGGTATCTCACTAAAAAAGTTGGCAGTTTCTCAGTTCATTAAGAATCTGCCCAGATCGGAAACTGTTGGCAAGAAGTACACCTATTAGAATACCAATGGCAAAATATTTAGCCTAACAAAAAATAAAATCCCTACTGCTTACAAAATAGTAGCATGTTGTTGGTTGAATCTGCCTCTAATGTCAGTACATACATACCTAAAGGGAAACGGTTCAACTTCACTGCTACAAAGACTGTCTAGGTCAATTAACTTTCTGAAGGTCTAGGCATGAGGTTTGTAATGTTTACCTTATTTGTCATATGCTATGTATTAAAAGCATCAGATATTTTTAAGCCTGTGAAAATAAGTGGAGCAGAAGTTGTATTTTTTCTGCATAAAGAAAAGTAGTGCTGGCTTTGAAAGACAAAATAATAATCGCTAGCCAAAGCCAAACCATACTGCTTTTTAGGAATGGTTTGGTCCATTTTGTTCTCGGAAAGAAAGTACTTCTGAATGGAAGAACTGACCTAGCACAAAATGCCCAGGGTTGCCACCTGCCTAGGTTTTCACAGGGTTGTCCCTTTTTTGAGGTAGCTGTTCCAAGAAATCTAGAAGTCTTTCCAGGACATTAAAAGTCCTGTTTTTTGTCAGTAGAGTCACCTCTCGAGCACCTGCTAGTGGGATCTCTTCTTCCTTTTCCTCCTCTTTGGTGCTGCTGCTGCTCACCTCCATCCTGGCTGCTCCTTAGCTTTCTGTCAGGAGCCATTAAGCAGCCACTGCTTCCTACCTGATTAATAAGCTGATGAAGAGAGCAAAAAGCGCTCATGTCAGCAACTTCACAGTGCCCTGCTCCTCACCATGGGGTGGCTGCTTCTGCTCAGCTGGGCCCTGCTCTGCCTCCTGGAGCCACCTCCTGTCTCCCACACCGCTGCCCCCTTCTATACTCCCCTTTCCTAGCTCAGAATGGCCCCTATTTTGTACCTCAGAGGTGGCAGCTCTATGGCTACCTCATATTCTGCCTCCCAGTTTGTGATGTAAAGTAGTGGTCCCAGGTTCAATACCATTTTATAGCTACCATAGGTCTGATCCAATCCCCGGGAAATTAATAGAAAGACTCCCATTGCCTTCGGTAAACACTGGATCAAACCCGATATTGTCTACTGCAACCAAGAGAATTCAAATCACATCACAGGTACAAGTACTACAGGCCTGATTAAATCCTTTCTTGCACCTTGTGTAGTCATTTACATCTGTGATGAATGAAGGCAGTTAGTGTCATGCTACCATTCTGATTTCGTAACATTTTATGCGAACTTTGCACAGAGCTGTATAACTACACAAGATGTAAGACCTTGTTTGCACTGGAAAGTTGAACCACTTTAAATATACTGGTACAGCATAATCCCCTAGTGTGGACACAGCTGTATTGATTTAAAGGTGTTTATACTGGTATAGCTATTTCAATATGGGAAGGGGAATAAGCTGTACTGTTATAAGACACTTTGTACCCATATAACTGTGTCCATACTTGGGCTTGTACCAATATAACTATATTTGCAAAAAACACACATGCCCCTCCTCCCCAACCAGGGCCGGCTCCAGGGTTTTGGTCGCCCCAAGCAGCCCCCCCCCAAAAAAAAGCCGCGATCGCCATCTGCGGTGGCAATTCGGCGGAAGGTCCTTCGCTTCGAGCGGGAGTGAGGGACCGTCCGCCGAATTGCCGCCGAATAGCTGGACCTGCCACCCCTCTCCGGAGTGGCCGCCCCAAGCACCTGCTTGCCAAGCTGGTGCCTGGAGCCGGCCCTGTCCCCAACCATCATGTCTACACTTCAATACTGTGTAGAGTACACACAGCACAGGTATAAATAGCAATGTAGATGGTGAGGCACTGCTTAGGCAAGTAAAGATACACATGAACACTAGGGCTACATCCTCACTACGGGGGTTGAGGGGGTCGATTTAAGATACGCAAATTCAGCTATGCGAATAGCGTAGCTGAATTCGACGTATCCGAGCCGACTTACCCCGCTGTGGGGACGGCGGCAAATCGACCTCTGCGGCTCCGCCGTCGACGGCGCTTATTCCTACCTGCGCTGGTGGAGTACAAGCGTCAATTCGAGGATCGATTGGCGCGTCCCGACGAGACGCAATAATTCGATCCCTGAGAGATCGATTTCTACCCGCCGATTTAGGCGGGTAGTGAAGACGCAGCCTAGGATATGTACCCTACAGAGGCTGTCTACATACCCAAGATGTGCCTCCCATGTCTACACTGCAATTTTTAACATTGTAGTGTTCTGCTGTCTCCCGACAGACAGATCCTTTCCCTCACACAGTAAAAGGCTCTGGCAGTAGGTAAAGGTTCTGGCAGCTCTACAGATTACAGCATCTAAAGAAGACGCCTGCATAAAATATATGAATGATATTGTATTTTACTTGTCCTGTGCCTTTGTTACAGATTGTTTTGACATTACTAGATTACATATACCATGTAGGCTGTCCTTGTTTATGATGCCTCTTTATAAAAGACATTATACAAATATAATATTTTTAAAGATAGTGAATAAAAACAAGAGCTGTTTTCCACCCAATGCATTTTCTTTTAGTCTTAAATGCACACACCATTTCTCATCTTTCTTCAGTTACCAGATTTTAGCATTGTTTTGGATATAAACTTAAAAAACACATTAACTTTTGCTGAAGCAGACCGCATGTTGTTTAAATGGTATATTTACCCATGGAGAACTTTATTCTAACCCATCCCTTTGGAATCCAAAAAAAGTTCAAAAGTTTATATAAGACATCTAGGTGCCATTATTCTAAGGGTAATTTCTGCTATGCCATATTGTAGTGCTTATTTTTGCCATTTTATTGACTAGAGGAAAACAGTGAAAACCTGCCTATGACTTGCTGGTATAAAAGCTAGGGCTGCCTGGGGATGCATTAATTATTTCTTTGTTTTGAATGGAACACACAGATTTTAATGTCTCCTTCTTAATTCTCTTTTTTCCTCTCCTCTGAGAGTTGAGTACTGCAAAGCATTAGAAAAATGCAAGTGTTACAAAAAATAGCTCTGAACCAGAGCTGGAGGACTGCAATTGTTGGTGGTGGAAGCCATGTGTAAAGGTGGGGCTCAAAAGCTAAACTAGACTATTCGAAGTGCTAGGTGACTTGGGTCTGGAAGCAGGGAATAGGTATTTGGCAAGAAAAGATGACTGTTCAAGGGACATAGGAGGAATTGTGGGAAGGCATCAGAGGACTAGTGGCTCTTGAGCATTGTGTTGCAGCACTAGCCTACGTCCCCATTACAGAGTCATGGTCATGTTAGTAGCTAATAAATTGTGCTCGCTTTGACACTGTTGCACATGAGTGAGGGGACTTTGTGTGCAGACAGGATCAAGATAACTGGAGCAATCTAGCTATAACACAAGTTAACTTTGCAGTGAAGATAAGCCCAAGGAATCAGCATCTTTTCCCCCAGGGACAGAACCTGTTAAATCCATGGAAACGGTGCTGCATTCTGCACGAACCAGACCCATTTTTTCAGGTAGCGCCAGGCTTTGAGACCAGAGAAAGATTTTTTTGACGTCTTTAAACTGTGAAAATCTGAATGGTGGCTCTAGATACAATGCTGAGTTTCAGTAATGGACAATGAGAGCATCAGAGTAAATCTCATTGCCAGCCCTGCTGGGTTGTGAACTGCATGAGTGATTCTGAAAGTTTAATGAACTAAGCCAGGTTTCTCTCTCTCCTCTCTCTGCTGATGAGGATAAATCCCATGTTGTCCTTACATGACAAGAATAAAATAAAATAAAATAAAAATAGATCCAGCTTTGTGGAGACTAGTAGGTCATTATTATGAATTATACAATACCAGGATCTGACACTGTTTTATCAGAGATTATTTACAAATCAGCTTGATACTGTTCTGCTTTGATAGGACTGTGTTTAAATTATAGCAATACATAGACAGTAGCAATACCATCCATCATAAATAGAGCCTTTGCTAGCAGAATGTGGACTCAGCTATTGGTGCAGCTATTGCATCAATCTTCAGCAAAGGAATCAAACTAAAAGTATGTTCAGAAAATATTCTGAGGAATAAGAAGAGAATAACTATAGTCACATTTATTTCTTGTCCTCTCCCAACTCTTCTTTTCTGTTAACTACAAGTAAGTGTTTCTGCCTTGGTCTCTCTCTTACACACAAAGTCCTCTTCCCTGCCCTCCTCCCCCCATCCTGCCGACACATGCCAGAGGCAAGGAAGCTCTGTGCATCCAAGCACAACCTCTGCCATTTCATCACTTGTTACACTGACCTTTTCTCACTGTTCTGCCGTTTGTGGCTGTTTGCTTTTATTACCTTTAATTAGGGCTAATTGGTCTAGAAAGCCCTGGGCTTGGTGTTTCTGTTATCACAGTTACCTTATTTGCTCTCTCTGGCTCTTGTTCCAACTCTTTCCTTTACTGCTACTTACTCAAAGGGGTCACTGGGATCAGACCTCTGGAGCTCTGGAGGAATCGGTATTCTTTTGTAGTACATTTCCCAGTCGAAGGCTCCTCGCATGGCATCCCCCGCCTGTGCCTCATAGCCAAAGTGATTGTGGTCAATGACATCGATCATGGGACACACAATGGTTTTGCGGTTTAGTGCAATCTGGTCTGAAAGATGAAAGCAGAAAATAGGAAATGGCATGTCTAGTCAAGCCATCTATCATATTACTGCAAAGCAAATCCCCCAGGTTTTTTGAAGTTTGAAGATTGCCTGCTTAGTTCCCTACGGCCCCCAAATCATTTCACTTTTCAAATCTGCATCAGGCCTTTATCTAAAGTGGACTTAATGCAGTTGGGCATTGATTAGAAGCAATTATAATTCTTTAAAGTGAGTCACATCCCAGTGAGACCCAGAGAAGTCCAGTCTGTCACTTTGCTACTCTGGGCTGTCCCCAATCTGTCAACAAAGGAACTAGCCAGCAAGTAAAATATAAAAACACTACTTGTTTAGTGTGAGGTTTGTACAGCAGGAACTTGAAGAGGAAATGATTTCCCATTTATTTGTGTTTCAGTGTATGACTACTGGACTTTGCAGTAATTCTGCATCTGCTGTTGTGGCATTTTAGTGTGAACCAGTTTCTAATTCAAATACTGAAAATTAAAGGTGAACTCCAAAGCCAGAAACAATAACATGCAAAGAAGTATTGCTCATTTCTATGAGGAATGAAGAAGACCCCCAGTGTATTCTTTTCTCTCCCTCTCTCTTTTGAGAAATGTCAGTATGAGACTCAACTTCCCACCTTTCCTCATTTGAGGTTTGGAAAAGGGGCAGCTCTGAGATGACAAGTAGTGTGAAATGGTTACGTTTGGAAGTTTAGTAGTCTTTTCAAACTTATACCTCTAATGGTAAAAAACATGTTAATTATCTCACAAAAATCTGCAGGCCTCCTCTAGAAATCTGTAATGAGGTTTCCTGTTATTAGGATATAATTACTAAAAATAACAACATTGACTAGTGCGCCAGGTAGTAATATATTTAATTACCATCACCATGCCAGTTTTAATACCATCTCTTTTCAATGGCAGTCCTGGCAACAATCAACATGGGATTATGACCCTTTGGCCCTGATGCTCTCCTCTAGTTTCACAGATGGAGGGAAGCTAAAGCGTAAGGGTTTGGGGGCATTGGGCAGGTAGAGAGGTGGCTTACTAGCATGAGCCTATCCCTTCCAGGAACCTGCAGAAGCCTCTCCTTGTGAACAGATGGCAGGATTGGAACCCTCTGAGTCAGAAAAGGGCACAGATAGGCATGAAGAGAACTGGGTTAGAGTGATGCTCACTCACCATGACATCATCTTCCTTCAAATCTGCAATACTGCCAAGTGTTGCACTGATCTATGGAACCCATTCCTCCTTCAAGAGCATTGTAGTGAGGTAGCCTGTCCCTCTAAAGCCTAGTGGCCTGCCCCATACGTGTAGCCCTGCCTACCACACCTGGAATGAGGTGTACAGTTTAATTAGTAGAACCAGTTGGATAAGGAGGAGCTGATTCTCCTATAAAGAGGAACAGGACACTTCAGAGAATAGAGAAAGAAACATTACAGAGACTGCTAAGAGTGAGTAGGAAACCCTGAATCTTCAGGAAAAAAGACTCAAGGGAGGGGAGACCTCAGTGTGAAAGACAGAGTGAATGAGAAAGAGTTGCTGAAGATTTGAGGACTTGTGTTTTGGGATTAATTTTGTTATGTTAATAAACTCTGCTCTAAGGAGGGGTGTGTTGCACCAGAGAAAAGTTTGTCTCGTAGTTTCAGAGGCCCTGAGCTGAAGAAAAGTGGGGAAACTGAGGCAGGACTGCTGAAGAGTGATCTCAAGCCACAAGGACATGCTCAGGAGGCAGCCAGCCAGCCCATTTACAAGGCTCTTTCATGGCAGTATGGCTCTTGATGGAACCATGTTATTCTATGTGCATGTGTCAGGAAGTACCGATTCTCCATTCAAATTCATCAGCCTTCTGCACTCTCTCTCTCTTTCTCACACATACACACACACACACACACACACACTTGAAGAGGTACTGTAATGACTGCTGAGCTAAGATTGAAATCCAGTATAACTCCCTTTCCAACTGTTCATAATTCTCTCAAATTCCTTTTGCTCTGAAAATGTCTATATTCAGCTTTTGCCCAGAGGCCATTTCTTTTGGAAAGTTTCAACAAAATCTGTTCATTTTTAAATTGTGCATTTTAAAAAATGCACACACAAAAACCCAAACCAAAAAGTGTATGTGCCAATAATCAGAACATTTCATTGTTGCTGTACTGCTGCTGTGGTGAGAGAGAAGGCCTGGTCTACATGAGAACATTGCACTGCTTTAACTAAAGGTACAAGGTGGGTCTCTTTCTCTCTCTAATATTCTGGGACCGACACCGCTACAACTACACTGCGTTAACTAAAGGTGTGACTTTGAACTGATCTGATTAAACCACAGCAAACAAATCCCGTGTGGACACTCATTTCAGTGTAAGAGTGGCTTATTTCTGATTACTGTAAATCAATTAGGAATCAGTTTAAGCTAACCCCAAATAAGCCACTCTTATTTTGTATTAAACGTTTCCATACATGGGCTTGCACCAGTTAAAACACAATTTGATGAGAAAGTTGCAACATTTTAAATGTCATAAAACCCTAAGTGATTATTCTTTTTTCAGCCCTAGTATTTGTGAGGTCTCAACCAGAGGGACTGTTCAGAAATAGGGTTAGGGCAGGCTGATAAACACAGAAAGCCTTCACACTAGAACACAGTTGAGTTTGTCTCACTGTGAGGACTTTTCAACATGCTTTGCAGATCCAATCAGACATAATAAGGGCAGCCTAGCTCGCCCTGTGGATGCAGCATCAGAGCAGTAAGTGCCAAATGTGCCATCTGCTTCACTAGAGGTTCATCTAGTGTCATTCAAAAAATGCAGGATGTGTTGAAAGAGCTACGAGGTGGATCCTTCAGTTAAAACTTACAAATAGGTATTTAGACCCACTGTCAGATGCTGCTCCCATTTAAGCAACTAGAAATTTTTCATTTACTTTAAACAGAGTAAGACTGGTCCTGAAATGGTTTATTCCTCCTTTTAGGAAGACATAGTGCAGGCTGCCCTTGAAACTTTTGTTGTTGTTGTTGTTGTTCATCTTGTGTTTGCCTTGCTTTATTTTCAGTTTCAAGTTCCAGGTCTAATGGGTGATTCTTGGGTAGGGTTGCCAGGCATCCGTTTTTTGACCAGAATGCCCGGTTGAAAAGGGGCCCTGTTGGCTCTGCTGACCAGGCCATTAAAAGTCCGGTTGGCCGCCTGCAGTGGGGCAGACGGGGTGCCTGCGTGGCTCCCAGAAAGCTGCTGGCATCTTCCTCTGGCTCCTAGGCTTAGGGGTGGGCATGGGGGCTCCACGTGCTGCTTTTCTCCTCCAGTACTGGCTTTGCAGTTCCCATTGTCCGGGAACTACAGCCAATGGGAGCTGCGGGGGCAGCGCCTGCTGCAGACAGGGGTGGCCCCTGCACCTAGGACACAGAGGGAGATGCCAGCAGCTTCCTGGAAGTCACCTGAGGTAAGTGCTGCCCAGAGCCCCTCCTCCCCCCACACACAAACTGACTGCCCCAACCCAAAGCCTCCTCCTACACCCCAAACCCCTAATTTCTAGCCCCAACCCAGAGCCTGCACCCCAACCCCCTGCCCCAGCCTGGAGCCCCCTACCACATTCCAAACCCCTTGGTCCCAGCCCAGAGCCCGCTCCGGCACGCCAAACCCCTCATCTCCAGCCCCAACCCAGAGCCCGCACCCCCAGCTGGTGAAAATGAGCGAGTGTGGGGGGAGAGCGAGTGACAGAGGGAGGGGGATGGAATGAGCAAGGGGGGACCTCAGAGAAGGGGCGAGGCAAGGGGTGCAGCAAGGGTGTTTAGTTTTCTGGAAATAGAAAGTTGGCAACCCTATCCTTGGGTAGGGTTGCCAACTTTGTAATATTTAAAAACCAGACACACCAGCAGTAGTTCTTGAACCTCCCCTTCCCTTCTCTGTCTCTCCAAAGCCCAGCCCCTGCCCCACCCCTTCCCTGCCCCTTCCCCTTTAGGCCCCGCCCCATTCACTCCTCTTTCCCCCTCCCTCCATTGCTTATTGCTTTTCCCCTTTCCTGCTCTTCCTGCATGGGTTGGGAGGGTCTCACTGCAGAGCCAGAGCTGGGAGCTGCAGCCACCCGATGCAGGTAGGAGGTGGCCCTGGCTGAGTAGGGGCTGGCGCGGGTGATGACTCGGCGCCTCCCTCCTTCCCTCCCCCCCACAGTAACTGGACTTTGGGTGTCCGGACCGGTCAGATCTACACCGTCAACTTGACTTTCTGGTCGAAAACTGGACACATGGCCAGCCTAGCCTTGGGCCTCAGTTTATCTCAAGCCTAAGTTTTAGAATGCTCCTTGTTGACTCACTGGATGTTATTTCCATTGGACCTGACACCTAAGGAGAGGGGGACTCAATTCCAGGACTTGCTTCCTGTTTCAGTTTACCTTAGAAAGGAGCCAACTGTGGCCAGAAGATGACAGCTATCACCCCACCCCCCATAACACCAGAGTATAACCCAGACCGTCTCATTTGTCTGTGTATTTGCCTGAGGAAACTGAGTTTGTGATTAAGCTGGGAATGTTTGGAGGAAAACCCAGTTAAAAGTTTTTCTCCCCTCAGAAAAGGGTTAAGAAGAAAAGCTGGGTCTGTAACTTTTGATTTTCCAGCTTACTGAAGTTAGCAAAGTAGAAGGTTTACATCACACATCTGCGGTTATTAAAAAATTAGGTCAGAAGCCTAAAGATTTTTGCACTAGTTGAGGGATGCACTGAGCAACATCCAGTTAACCCTTAAACCCCAACAGCAGACAGAAGCAGTGCCGGCTCCAGACACCAGTGAAGGAAGCAGGTGCTTGGGGCGGCCAATACAAAGGGGTGGGGGTGGCACTCCGTCCGGTATCGGGGCGGCACCTCCGGGTCTTCAGCGGCGGGTCCCTCAGTCCCTCTCTTCTTCTTTGAGCTGCAGCTGAAGTGCCGCCGAAGAGGAAGAGAGGGAGTGAAGAACCCACAGCCAAATTGCCGCCAAAGAATGAAGCGGCGCGATTGGGCTACCGCCGATTGGCTTTTTTTTTTTTTTTTTTTTTTTTTGCTGCTTGGGGCGGCAGAAAAGCTGGAACCGGCCCTGGGCAGAAGACTCCCATCTGTGCTAGATAAGGTGAGCACATCCAGCAGTTTCAGCAGTAACCTGACAGTGTAGCTTGTGGAAGTCTACTGGTCTCTCTGCTCCTTCATATGACCAGCAGCTTGAATTTTACATGAAGATGGTGGTGCTATTTAATAAAAGGTTAATGCTGATGCTGTGAATAAGGAAAAGTGATAACTAGGGAATAGACTGGATGCATAATTTGGGTACCCTAACAGGGGCACCATTTCAGATTTTGGTGAGGAGGGGGCAACTTGAACCGTGATTCCAGGGACTATATAGGCACCTGAAAGCTGCTGTTGTTTTTTTTTTTCAGATAATAGGGGGGATGCAATCAAAAATTATAACTCAAAGGGTGTGTGTATCAACTCAAAAAGTTTGAAAAGTGCACAGGGTGCAGGCGGGGATAGCTAGGGACTGTGTACAGGCAGGGGTGTGGTCCAGGGAGAGAGGTAGCTAGGGGCTGTGTGCAAAGAGGGGGTAGCTCAGGGTGCAGGCAGGGGGTAGCTAGGCGCTGGGAGAGGTGTAGCTCAGGGTACAGGGAGGGGCTGTGTCCGAGGAGGTGCTGCTGCTGTGGGGCTGGCTATACACTCAGTCCCTAGTTGGCACAGTGGCAGCAGCTCCGCAAGGCAGGAGCTGTGGTGAGGGGCACGCTTTGCCTGTTTAGCTACACAATGGGTGAGGGGGACACCCCAACATCAGGCCCCACTGGCTCTGCGCAGGAGATCAGGATTCAGGCTCCCGGTCCCGAGCAGCGTTGCTAGCAGCCGCTCCATGTCAGGGGCAAGGGGCAATGCTGTGGCTGCAGATGGCAAAGGAGCAGGGCAGTGGGAGGAGAAGGGGCTGCATCTTTCCCCCCGCTGGGAACTTCCCCCAAATATGGTAAAAAACTCGGGGTGGGGGAAGTGAGGGCAGATGCCTCCTCCTGCCTTCCCTAAATGGTGCCCCTGTAACCGTAGTCAGAAAGTATATGGTCTTCAATACCAACATAATCCACAAAATTTATCTGACAGGGATATTTAGGGAGACTGGTTATTGGCCTTCTGGATTATGTTCCATAGTTTGGAAACAGAACTAGGTGTTTTGCTGCTTGAATATGTTTAATTAGCATGTTTTGCCACTAAACCAGTTCCAGCAGCAAAACTCAAGACATAATTACCATTCACTGGGGAAAGGCTAAACTGCCATCCTTATGAGAGATTCTTTTAATGAAAAAAAGAAAAAGGTTTCTTGTCTGTACTAAAGGAAGGAAGCACTCATCTTTGTCTGGCGGGGTGAGTAGTCAGATGTGTAGGGAAGGGAGCATTGTTTCCTGACTTAAATCCTGGACTACTTACAACTGTTTCTCCCCAAGCCTTTGAGTAATGGAACTTCGCTGGTTCCAGCTAAAATCCAGCACAGCAGTCAATAGCAAATCATCCTTTCTGAGCTTCCTATTGTGAATGCAGTTATTGGATTTAACTCCAAAATCTGGGATATATTTACAACAAAAGCTGATTTAGTGGACCGTGGAAGACTAAGGAGTACAATAGCTGCATACCAAACATTCCTTAATGCTCTTAGGTTTACAGTACATTCCGTACCTAGTACTAGACTTAGAGGTCTCTTATTAAAAAAAATAAATTAAACTAGAGAAGAGCAGAACTATATTGCAGAAGTTATACTAGTTATCTCTGGAATAAAGAAGCACAGATTCCTGTGTTTTGCCAGACAAGCAAGCTCTTTCTTAGACTGACTTTTCAATTTCAAGGTAACCAGCATATATATATCTGTCCAATTATTCCAGCAAAAATCTGTGGCGTATTGTATACGAAGGTCTAGAAATCTCATGCTGTGCGTGGGATATCAGAATGGTCACAAGCCACCTGCAATACAGTACTAATTAGTGCAAGGATCTGCTTATTTGGGGGGCACAAGTTTAATTCTTGTAAATATACCATGTGTTCTGACTTTAATGGCCAATTAATGTTCAAGCACTTACTAAGCAATGGAGGCAGCCAATTCACGTTGACTTCACAATGGGAGTCCAGGAACGTCAAGACTTCTCCTTTAGCCATCGAGGCTCCTAGCAATCTGGTCCGAATCAGCCCTTCTCGTTTCTTGGTGCGCACAATCCTCACTTTGGTAAAACGGGCCATGTACTCCTCCAACTTCTCTTTCAAGTGTTCTGGAAAGGAGGGGAAAAGGGTAGAGGTGTCAGCTATGGAGGGCCAAACTAAGAACGGACATGTGTGAAAACATGCAAACAGATACCACTATAAGCATTCAGTGCCCTTTTATTTCTTGTAATTTCAAATCCTTCAGTATCTGCCATAAACCCTTTCTGAGATGGTTCATAAATTGTAAATGATATTTGTTCTAATACACAGAGGAAACCACTGACATTCTAGACCTTTTACTGCTACTTAGCTGCTTCTGGCAAGTTGCCATGCACCATATAATCACGGCCAAAACAACTGCAGAATGTTCACCCATTCTCTGGTTCCTGCAGCCCAAGGCCAGATGATCATCCTGACATATGGTTTTACAAACGATGCCCTTTCCAAGCGGGCTTTCTACTTGTATTAATTATGCCAGATGATGCATGGAAAGCAATTTTTAAAAATTAAGTGTTAAATCAGCATGACTAAATTGT
Organism: Chrysemys picta bellii; assembly: GCF_011386835.1. Taxonomy (NCBI): domain Eukaryota; kingdom Metazoa; phylum Chordata; order Testudines; family Emydidae; genus Chrysemys; species Chrysemys picta. Next base: position 73,602,661 of record NC_088795.1, on the reverse strand, counting down.
TTTTTATGAGCATGGGAGGGCAAATAAACTTGCAAGTGGCAACTGGCTAGCAGCTTGAAGAAAATGGATGGCTGACTTGCAAATAAAATTAAGCAGTAGAAGTACAGCAATTGATATATTCTGTACTATTTTGTCTGTTTAGCCTGACTGTGTATGCATCACATAACAGCACATTTGGAATATATTTTCTTCTAATTAAAAATAAACAATAGAAGTGAAATCACCTCCTACAGTTTTGCCTCACCGTAAATAAATTACTGAAAATACTACAATAGGAAAAATAATTCACTGCCTATGATGAAACACTTCTGTTTGTCATGTTCATTCCTGCTCTGAATAAATTCAGTAACTATTTGGCAGGGAAAGGAGGAGGGAAAAGCTTGGCCTCCAATACTTAGCACTTTTGACGTGTTGTACTCAGGGCCGTCCCTAGGAGGGTGTAGGGCCTGGACAAATCAGCCCCCGCCGGCTTGGGGTCTCCATTCTGCATCAGTGGCTGGGCCGTCAGGACAGATTGGGCCCAGTGCTGGGCTGCCTGCTGCTGCTGGCAGTTGCCGGTGCTTACCACGGGGCTATTGTTGGCCATTGCACCATGGCGGCTCAGGGCTCCAGCTGGGTCGGGGGACTTGCTGCACCGAAACGCAGGCGGCCGAGCCGGGTGCTGTCTCCACTAACTGCCAACAAGAGGGCAGGCCCTGTGGAAGTGACAGATTCGTCTTCCAGGACCAACCGCACCGGCCAATCGCCCCAGACTGTGGGGCCCCTCAAAGCGCGGGGCCTGGAGCGGTCGCTACGATTCGCCCTACCCAAGAGACAGCTCTGGCTGTATTTACTGATGCTAGTGGATACAAGCTAGTGCGTATCAAAAATGACTCTATAAGGTTCTGATTGTTTGTCTTTGTTATGCTGTGAAATTCGGAAATTCCTTTGGAATGTTGTTGTTCCCAATAGTTTCCATGGACTTTGGATCAGGCCCTATATTATTATAGATTGTAGGAAATTTGTTGTCAACTACAATCTCTTTGTTTTGGACTTATGCAGGTATTAAAGGCCTATTATTCAGCAGTGACCTCAAAATCTGAGGATGCTTCCTATTGTTTGAAGAAGCTTTGTTTGAAGAAGGTACATTGGCCATGTACAGGTTGGGTAATTGCATGCACAATGGAGTACTTAGATACACAGTCATCTTCTTTAAGTTCCATTAGCAAGGGAGTAAAATTTGCAGAAGCACATTCTCCAGTACATATCTCCTTTAAGCAATCCCTCACCTGGCTTCTATAACAAAGGATCTATGAATATAGTCTTTAGAGTTTGCTTTGGGCATGTAGGATTTTAATCTGAAGAATAATGCTTTACCAGATGTGGTATAAAAAGAGCATTTTTTCTTTATTCCTTATGTTCTAGGGGGAAAAAAAAAACTAGGGACTTTTTCAGGTGTCTTTTTCCTTTGAACCACTGTTTCTTGGTAACTTAGGCAGCTGAATTAACATTAGAATATCAGCTACAACAAGTCTTGATCTTTTTATTTTACCTATTTTTATGGCGGAGAATGCCCTTAGCATTTAACAGCATTACTAGCTCAGTTCTGTAACCAGACAGCATTCAGATGTCTATCTTGTTCTTCAGCAAGTGTATTTTGTCGCACAGCTACAGCAATAGCAGAAGCATTAACAGCAAAAGCATGTCCTTTCCGCTGAGCTTCGGTTTGATATAAACATCATTCCTGGCTTTTAGGTACTAAGCCCCACCAGTATTGTCACAATTCAGTGTGGCAAATATGCAGTACCACTAGGAGACTCTAGGTGAACTCTGGAAGTTGCAATACACCTGACAACACCAGAGTCCTTCCTATCCTACAGCACAAGCAGCAGGTGAGAGACAGAGCAGGAAATACAGGTGTGTGGCACTAGCCCCACTTAAGCAGAGTAAACAGCTGTCTGCACATGCTCCCTGCTGCCTCTGTTTCTGCTTTTGCAGACCCACAGGTTGGGGCTGGGGACTTCTGAGCCTCAATGTCAGGAAGGAAGAATTGTGACTCTGGGGATGAGATGTATAACCTGGAGGGGTAGGAGTCGGGGTGTGTATATTCTGAGCTTGAGACCATTCAGGTTTAGGGGGTAGCTCTGAGCTATGAAGAGGTTAGATAGGAAGAGGAAAGGCATTGGCTGGTAGGTGTTTCTGAGCAGGTGGAGGTTGAGATGGAGTGGTGCTGAACTAGCAGGAGAATGGGTTGAGTGCAGGAGGTAACAGAGTCAAATAGTGAATGAGGATGTGGGCAAACTGGTTGTGTGTGGGTGGAGATGGTGGGATAAGATCTAGATTGGAGAAAGAGAGGCTGGTGCTAGGAGAGGATAATAAAAGGGATGGAAGAAGGATACATGCTGTTTTCTCCCACCCGGTCCTTGACTTTAAAGTGCCCCAGTTTTTCATTCTGAAAGAGGAGGAAAGAAGCTGCCTCCTTCCCCCTCACTTTGCAGATTGTCCCAATTTTTCACTTTGAAAGTATGATCATCTTCCATTCAAAGGAGCAGGGATGTGTGCAGATTACTACCTACATCCCTAATACTTATCTTGGGCACCAGCTGCCACTAATCACACCTCTGGCAATACTCTCTTTACCTGCTCAAGAAGTACACGCTTATGATTTGTCAGCAAACCACCTAGATTCAGCATCATGACTCCTAAATTCAAAGTTATCCTTGAATCATTTTGTTTCCACTTGTAAGACCCTTTAAAGTGTATATTTACCCAACTCCTTGCTTGGCTTTTAGGAGCTCTTTTCATAGTTATTCTTTGAGCATAAGAATACAGAAAAAGGAAATAATACCTAAGAACAAAGGCACAGACATGCCTTACAGCAGGGTAAGGGAATTCTTTAAAGGGTTCTGAGCCAGAGTTTTCTATGTGGTAATTTTAATCACCCTATAGCATTAAGAAATGAAACCGCTTTAATGCTGTTGAGAATTGCAAATTTCCATGGTAAATCAAGCCAAAGTTAGTTGGTATAGTGCTTCTGTGAAATTCTGAAAATTTACCACAACTCAATGGTCATTTCACCCCCCACTTCCACCTAGAAGTCTAGTTAAACTTATTGTTATTTTTTTTTATGATACTATTGCTTAGGAATCCCAGTCTAGGATCTGGGTCCCATTGTTAGGTACTGTACAGACAAGTAGTAAGATGACAGCCCTGGCCCCAGGGTGCCCACAACCTACATGTCAGACAGGATGAAGTAGACACATGGTGAGGCTAATATTAAAGATGAGGTAACAATAAGATAAACAGAATAGCTGTTAGACTCATCTTACTCCTAGGTGGACTAACAATTTCTATTTGAGGACAATGTAGAATGAACACCTTCTCTTTAATTGACACAACTGCACTAGTAAGCAGCACAAGCAAATAAATCATTCATGAGTCTGACCATCACAGGGGAGAAAGGAAAAGACAGAAAGGGCAGTTGGGATTTGGAATAAGAGAGGAAGAACAAGGCATTCTTCCTTGTCCTCTGCAGGATCCTGGTTTAAATCCTCCGAGATTAAACAAAATTTCTTCTTTTGATTAACCCTGAAATTGTCTCTTGCCTTGGTTAAGTACAAATAGACACCCAGTACAAAGGACTTCATTCATGTTTTGGTAAACCAGAGTTTACCAAGCTTTTAAGAGGTGCCCCTCCCTTCAGGAAAATGAAACCAAATCACATCCTCTCTGCAGTGCTGCCATGCATTGTCAGTGGCCTAGCATCGTAATTTATACACTTTCCATCCCCGTTCCCCCACATCCTCCAAAAAAACAAAACACCGCCTCAACCAAACCAAACCCAAACACTTTGGGAAATGCTGATGCAGCTCTTCATATTATGCAGTGCTTCAGTGTAGGCACTATTTACGCTGACAGGGGGGGTTCTCCCATCAGCATAGGCAATCCGCGTCCCAGAAGCAGTAGTTAGGTCAATGGAAGAATTCTTCTGTTGACCTAGTGCTGTCTTCATGGGGACTTAGGTTGGCTTAATTATGCCACTCGGATGTAGATTTTTCACCCCCCCCGAGCAACATAATTACGCTGACCTAATTTTTTAGTGTAGACCAGGCCTAGGTCAACAGAAGAATTCTTCTGACAATCTAGCACTGTCTACACCAGGGTTAGGTTGGCACAGCTATGTCTCTCAATCCTCACCCCTGCCAACCTAAGTTCCTAGTATAGATCAGCCGTATAGTACTTCTCCTTTCTTACCTCATTTGCTAAGCAGTGAAAATGTTGGTGTTTATAGTATCTCCATTGACATCCGAGTTAGCAACCATTGAAATGAAACCTCAGAGCTAGGGTTTTAGGCTCCCTGCAAACTCATTCAAGCATCTCTGCATCAGTTGTGCTCTTCATATTTTGAAGGTTTTTTTCCCCACAAACATAACAGCCTGAGTGAAAGTGAAAGCTGAGACTGGAGAGATCTCCATGGAGAAGTCCCCATTCTCCCAACTAGCCCTTCATGCCTAGCAGGGACCACATCCCACACTTCGGGAAACATTGTGTTAAATAACTCCGCACACCTTTGAATATTAGGATCCAGTCTTCCTAAGTTAGTTTTATCCTTTTGAATAAGCCCATTTTTTGTCCTGTGACTTAGTAGTTTTATTAGGTTTTTAGAATGGCACAAAGAACACAAAAGAGTCAACTATACAAACAACATTTGTACTATTTACATAGTATTCTAAGTATGGCTTCACTTAGATTTGTACCTACAAAGTCATCCTACTTACTCAGAAAGTGAAATTACTGAATGTCAGCGAATACTCATTTTTAAAGAAATCAGTTTGACTGATGCCATCAAAACACCAGAGCTCTTTCAAAAATTCGAGAAAATGTCTAGACTGAGTAACCCCTGAGCAAATTAGGAAATTAAATCCATGTAAGCAATATTCTAATCCTAAACTTTGATACAGAAGAGAGTATCAATAACTACATCTAATACATGTCTAATTTTGAAATTTTACAAAGATGAAATATTTAGTATGTAATCCATAATCTCTTTACTACAAAAGCTGCATGCAGAACCCAGTTTCAACAATCTACTATAATATGGTTCAGAGAATGAAGATTTCTCAAAACAAAAAAAATCGGGTTCACAGATAATAATGCTCCTCAAGTTAAATCAGTATGAAAGTGCTTCCATACTGCATTTCCATTTTAAATGTATGTCTCAGGACACTCAGTTCCAGTCCTGCCAATCTCAGACACAATGAGACCTAACACAACAGATGGCCCTCACTGGGCCAATATTTTCTAAGGTTATATAAATGCTAAATATAAAACCTTGATGGTCAGTCACCGACATATAAGCAACCAATGCACTTCTCAGAATGTTGGCAAGACCGTTGACAAATCATGCTGCTGTTTCTGCAAGAGCCGCACTTAGTGGTTTGTTTTCAAGAATTGCCCCCACATAAAACACCTCACAACCTAGTGGTCATGAAGGTCAGTTCCTAGAAGAAAGGCAAAACTGTGAAAGCCCCTGTGTCTAAGGATCATTGAAAACTAGATAGTACAAGCATTTGCGAATATGCTGTAGGGAATAACCCTGTTTTAGCAAAATCTCATCTAGTAGGTCTTTTCTGTTACTAATTTCTATGAGTTTTGGCTTTTAACATCACATTTCTCCAGAATATCAAAATAAACTGCCCCTTTACCACAGGACTCCAGTTTGAGTTTCCCTTCATAGCAAAAGGGCAGGGGGAAATCTGATTTTTACCACACACATCTCAATTTAATTTTTATCACCAGCCTGATAGACTATTCGATTGCTGTAGATATCATCTTCCAAGAAAACCTCCTGTATACACATGCCCTCTGCATTATCCATATACATTGAGAAGCCAGTAAGCTGCATCTCCAAATACACACACACACACACACCCTTCAGTGTCAAGGCAAAACCATAATTTCAGGAGAAATTCTCTAAAGAAATTCCAATGTGATGTGCAAAATAGAAAACAAAATGAAATGAAAGGCCTTTAAATCTCCGAGACAACACATTCAGGCCATTTATTGCCAGCAGAATCAGTTCAAGCAAGCTTGCCATGACAATAAAACACTGAGGTAGGATGGCTTCATTTATATGCAGCAATATTACATAAATTTCACTTTCAGAGGCAGGCATGAGAGAGACACGAATATTTAAATTCTTCACTGAGCAATAAATGGGGCACCTCAGATGTAAAAAAAAGTCAGCACTCCTGTCACTAAAAATAGGGGGAAGATGCCTAATTCGTAATTTAAAAAGAAAAGATATAATTCTTTCTTTCTTTCACAGTGTTGATTAAATGAGGTAATAAATCATATGTCTGATACATGCCAGGCATCTGCCAGGGCAGGAGTTGGCGCAGAAGGTGACAAATAAAGAGTCATGCAGGAGCAAGAGTTTTATAGGCTGTCACTAGTATGACAAGTGATGATAAAGGGCAGCATTATGTCTCCACTGTTGATAGTCTATAAACAAATTCTCTATTGTAATTCTTTTGTGTGGGCTCTTTATCTTCATTTAAAACCTGGAGGAGTTTTTCTAAAAGAGCAGCGAAGAGAAAATTGTTTTGTCCTAGTAATTAAAGGTCTGCTCAAGCAGAATACCCAATTGCTAATTCAGTGTCCAAAAGTATACACTTTGAATTGATAGGGATGACAGAGGAGGAACTTTTTTTTTTTTTTTAATGGACTTGTTGTTCTTCCCTCTTTGTGTGGCTAAAAGGTGTATGCTTTTTATTGATTCCTCCTGGTGGCAGATGTGCTAGGTGAGCAGAACCTTCTTCACCAAGACCCCCTACACTTTTTAAGGCCCGGCTTGACAAAGCCCTGGCTGGGATGATTTAGCTGGGAATTGGTCCTGCTTTGAGCAGGGGGTTGGACTAGATGACCTCTTGAGGTCCCTTCCAACTCTGATATTCTATGATTCTATGATTCTATGATTCCCAGGAAAAGCATGGAGAGATTTTAGAAAAGACACCAAAGCTACAGATCTTACAGTACATTCTTCTTTCCCAGACTTAGGGACTAGTGTGGCTACAGTGCAGACACATGATGAGGCCAAGAAAAGAGGAAGTTACTCACCTTGTGGACTAGATGTGCTTGTGTCCCTGTGCTTCTGATCAGAGAACTTTGGTAACAGTGTCTGTTTGGCCTGCACATGCGCTGTCCCCCCACCTTGTGCTCTACCATGAGGCTAACTAGCACTGCACCAGTTAACCACCCTCGGTTCCTTCTCTACTGCAGAGTCATTGACAAGAACTCCAAAGTAGAGGGGAGGAGGGTGGGTTGTGGAGCACCCATAGGGACACACGTCTCAAAGAACCATTGTTACTGCAAAGTAACTCCCTCTTTTTCTTTGAGTAGTGCCCCTATGGGTGCTCCACTGTAGATAACTTCCAAGCAGTGTTCCCAATGGAGGGCTGAGGCTTTGGAGTCAAGTCTGTTATGGATGATAATACTGAAGTGCCAAAGTTGGCGTTGAACGCAGAGTCGCCTGTAACCACATAGTGTTCTGTGAAAGTATGTACAGATGCCCAGATGGCTGCTCTGCAGATTTCCAAAATAGGGATATTCTTGAGGAAGGCAACTGAAGCAGAAATTGACCTTGTGGCGTGTGTATGGATTTCAGATAGAAGAATGACCCTGAAAATCTCGTAGAATTGTTTAATGCAGCTCAAGAGTCTCTGTGCAGACATTGCTGTACCTTTTGATCTGTCCGCAATGGAAAGGAAATGCTTAGGAGAGTTTCTAAAGGTCTTTGTCCTGTCCAGGTAAAAGGCCAGAGCCCTTCAAACATCTAATGTGTATAGAATAGCCTCCCTGTTATATCAGTGAGGCTTAGGGTAAAAAGCTTATTATACCCTCGAGGAGTTGCTTTGTAGTTGCGTGCAAGAACACTGAGTATCCCTCTATTTGTTGATGGAAGGATGTTATGGCTGCTAGATGTACTTTGAATAAATTAAGATATAGTCCTGATTTCTTGATAGTCAGCCTATAGTCTAGGACAGAGGTGGGCAAACCACGGCCCGCAGGCCACATCTGGCCCGCGGGACCCTCCTGCCTGCCCCTGAGCTCCTGCCCTGGGAGACTAGCCCCCGGCCCCTCCCCCCCCCCCAGCTCTCCCTTCCCTGCATCCTCAGTTCACTCCGCCACCGGGGCTGTGAGCTCCCTGGGCAGCACAGCTGCAGAGCCCAGCCTGACCCGGTGCTCTGTGCTGCGCGGTGGCGTGGCTGGCTCCAGCCGGGTGGTGTGGCAACCTGTCCTGGTGCTTTGGGCAGTGCGGCTGTAGCGCCACCAGCGCTCCAGGCAATGTGGTAAGGGGGCAGAGAGAGGGGGGGTTGGATAGAGGGCAGGGGAGTTCGGGGTGGTGGTCGGGGGGCAGGGGTGTGGATAGGGGGTGGTGTGATCAGAGGGTGGGGAGCAGGGGGGTTGAATGTGGGCAGGGGTTCCAGGGGGCAGTCAGGAATGACTAGGGGTTGGATGGGGCAGCGGGGGGCAGTCAGGGAGAAAGTGTGGTTGGATGGGGCAGGGGTCCCGGATTTGGGGGGGGGGGTGAGGTCAGGGGGTGAGAAGCAGGAGGGGTCGGATAGGGGGTGGGCCACGCCTGGCTGTTTGAGGAGGCACAGCCTCCGCTAACCGGCCCTCTGTACAATTTTGGAAACTTGATGCAGTTCTCAGGCTAAAAGTTTGGCCGTCCCTGGTCTATGATCATTGGGAGAGTAGCAGATGTCAGGGAAATTTGTCTAGAATTACACCAACCCTGAAACCTGGTCCACTTCTGCGGGTAAGTATGACTTTACTACACAGTGGGAAATTGGCTACAAACTTTCTGTACCTCCTCAGAGCAGGATCTTTCTGTGTTGGAACCATGAAGGAACCAGGCCTTCAGCCACAGTAGCCACAGGTTGTGGTTGTGGCTGAGTGCGCGTCCTTGGTTGTGAAGAAGGATCAGTGGACACTTCGCCAGCCGTGACAGGTAAGGTTACTATGTCTGTCTCGGCCAGGTGGGAGCAATCAGTATGATGTTTGCGCTCTCTCTTTTTATTTTTAAACAGGACTTTTGATAATAGAGGGATTGGGAGAAAGGCATATAGCAGGCCCTTGTCCTACAAGAGAAGGAGAGTGTCCCCTAAGGAGTGTAGTCCGAGGCCTGCCCAGGAGCAGTAGAATGGACATTTCTTGTTCAGGTAAGTGGTGAATAAGTCTATAATTGGTGTCCCCCACCATCTGAATATCTCATGAAGTACTGCTGAGTTCATCTCCCATTTGTGGTCATGTGGAACTTGTGGCTGAGACTGTCCACTGTTGTGTTCTGTACTCCTGGAAGGTAGGGTGCTGATATTGTGGCTCGGTGGGAAATGCACCAGTTCCACAGCTCTAGTGCTTCTGCACAGAGGGAGTGCGATTTGCCCCCCTCCCCGACGATATATGTAGTACATGCACCCTATGTTGTCTGCGATGACTCTTGTGTGTGTACACTTCTGATTAGCGGAAGTGAGCACAAGCATTCCTGACCGCTCTGAGTTTGAGGAGGTTGATGTGAAGAGACATCTCCATGAGGTTGTTGAGATGTGCACCCCAATCTCTGAGGGATGCATCGGTGGTGAGAAATAACAATGGGAAAGGTTGTGAGAAGGGGATCACCATGCAGACATTTGATGGGTCCTTCACCAGTCCAGGGAGTGTTTGACTTTGGTGGACCATGAGAGGTTTGTCTAGACTGTCTCTGTTTGGCCTGTCAACCAAGCCGAACCATGTCTGGAGCCACCTTGTGTAAAGCTTGGCATGAGTTATCATGAACATGCCCACAACCACGTGCCCCAGAAGTTAAAGACAGTGCTATTTGAGGGCTGGTTTGTACTGACTCTGAGCATGGACAATTTGTGGAACCTGTGCTGTGGAAGGAGCACCCTTGCCTGTAATGAGTCAAGATCAGCTCCTATGATCTGTAGGTGGCATACAGGGGTTAACATCAATTTTTGGATGTTGATCTGTAGGCCCAGCTCCATGAACAAGTCTATAGTTGTTTGGGTGACTCGAAGGACATCAATGAATGAGCGGGCTCTGAGGAGACAATCATCCGGGGGGGGGGGGGGGGGGGGGGGGGGAGGGGAGATCATAATCCCCTGCAGGGCCGGCTCCAGGCACCAGCTAAGGAAGCGGGTGCTTGGGGCAGCCAATACAAAGGGGCGGCATGTCCGGGTCTTTGGCAGCGGGTCCCTCAGTCCCTCTCTTCCTCTTTGAGCTGCTGCCGAAGTGCCGCCGAAGAGGAAGAGAGGGAGTGAAGGCCCTGCCGCTGAACTGCCACTGAAGAATGGAGCGACGCGATTGAGCTGCCGCCGAAGTGCCGCCGATCTGCTTCCCACCCCTCCCCCGCCGCTTGGGATGGCAGAAAACCTGGAGCCGGCCCTGATCCCCTGGGAGCATGTTAGAGAGGACCTTGGAGAATACTCTCAGAACGGATGAGATGCCAAAGGGGAGTACTCTATACTAGTAAGTGTCCTGGCCCAGGGTAAATCTGGGGAGTTGTCCATGGGAGTAAGCATCCTGCAGGTCGAGGGCTGAGAACCAATCTCCCTGTTCCAAAGATGGAATAATCATTGCTAGTGTGACTATTTTGAATTTTTGACCCTTGACAAATTTATTCAGTGCTCAGAGGTCCAGTATGGGTCTTCAACTTCCCTTCTTCTTGGGTATCAGGAAATAATGAGAGTAAAAACCTATCCCTCATAGATGGTGAGGATCAGGTCTATGGCTCCTAAGCAAAGAAGGTGATCTATTTCTTGTTGCAACACACTCTCATGAGAAGTGTCCCTGAAGAGGGAAGGGGAAGGGTGTTGAGGGGGAGGGAGGTGAAGTGGATGGAGTACCCATTGCAGAGGATTTCCAGAATCTATTTGTTGGATGTTATTCATTCCCAGATGTTGTGGAATGAAGCAAAGCAGCACCCAAATGGATACAATGGGTTGATCAGCTGCAGTTAGTGTTGAGAGGAGTGGTCACTTGGTACCCCGACCAAGATGTCAAAACTGATGTTTTGAGGTGAATGGTTGCGAAGAGGAAGACTGCGGGCCTGGTGGTTTGCGTTTTGAAAACCTTGATTTTTTTCCTTTGAGGCTTATAATAGCACTGAATTAGAGTGTGTGGCATGCAGGATTTATGCTGAGATTGAGGACTAAATTTTCTGTTTTGTCCAGGTATATAAATCCCTAATGACTAAGAGTAGCTCTGGAATCTTTGAGTGTATAGAGGGATGCATCAGTCTTCTTGGCAAACAATTTGGCATCCTTGAATGGAGGTCCTTTACAGTAATCTTCACTTCCTTAGGGAAGCTGGACAGGTGCAACCATGACACTCACTGCATAACAGCTGTGGAGATGGATAGGGCTGCTGCGTCGACTGCATAAAGTGCTGACTGGAGTGCTGTCTTGGCCACCAGTTGTCCTTCATTAACAATGGCACGAAACTGTTCTCAGTGTGACTTTGGGAGCTGATCAATAAATGTGTTGAGCTTAGAGTAACTGATGTACAGTAGCTGTATTTTGCTGACAGAGCCTGAGAATTTCCAATTCTAAATTGCAGTGAGACAGATGAATAGGTCTTTTTCCCACATAGGTCAAGGTGCTTCCAACCCCTGTCATAGTGGGTGGACTTCACCCAGTGTTGGCAACCTCGGGAGTTCAGTGCATCCATAACTATCAAATTAGGGAGGGGATGGGAAAAAAGAAATTCCATATCCTTGGCCGGGACATAATATTTCTTATTGATCCATTTTAAGGAAGGCGTGACTGATGCTGGAGTTGGCTTGGTTGGGTCCAGAAGGGCCTATTTGCTGGGAGGAGCTCTTCTGGAGGAAAAGGAGTACAAGATGTCCATGAGTTAATGATAGGTGTCTTACCTCTCAATAGGTATCTGCAAAGTGTCTGCCACCCATTTTGCCAAATCTTGAAATACCCTGAAGTTGTCTGCTAGAGACGGCAGAGAAGGCATCACTGCCTTGTCTGGAGAGGAGGAAGAAATGCTGGTCTATGGTGGGACCTCCTCCTCAAATCCGATTAGTGGTGCTAGAACTAGGGGTGCTCCTGCACCCCTTGGCTTGAAGCAACAACGACCACCACCAATACATGGTTTCCATCATCAGCATGCCCCCTGTAAAAATTGTTCCACCACCCCTGAATCTGACCTCATGTTCTTCCATGATCTTTTTGAGAGGTTCAGAGGCTCTGGATACTGTGGCTGAGGGAGAGCACCTAAATGGCTCATGGTGGGCCTCACTAGATGTTCGGTGTGGAGTCTGTACACTGCCCAGGATCCCAGTAGGGCCACTGGGGTGGTGGACGGGGTCATGGTGGTTGGGCTCATGGCTGGCCATACCACGATGGTTGAGGAGCAGAGGAAGGGTATGACTGAGGGGACCCAGATTGGTAGTGGGCACTATAAGGGATGGGAGACAACCTCCTCTTGTTTGCTCTCCAATTCTCCACTAGTGGAGATTCCTGTGTCCAACATAAACTCGGTCGGTACGAGGGCTGCAGTACCGAGCAGGGGAGACTCTGGTATCTCAGCTATCGCGAGGTCCCTTGAGTGTCTGATCCCTTGTGCTGCTGTCATACTCGGTACCGATGGCGGTTGTTGGTGCTAGCTCAATGGTATTGAGGGGATCAGATCTGGTACATGCTGAGCACTCTGAGGCTGGAGGGCATGTTGTTGATGGTGCTGATGTTAATGCCTGTACTGGCAGCATCTTCCCAGAGGTGGTGCAGTCTCTATCCTTACCTTTCCTTGTCGGTACTGTTGCTTCGGTACCTATGCCCATCACGTCCTTAGGTGCATCAATGGTACCTGTGCACCAGAACCTCGTGAGCTATGGGTGCCATGTTTGGATGGCCTTAGTGCCCTTGGAGCTCATGACACTGAATGTGCCGGAGATATTTTTGACTAGCCTGGAGCCCACTCTAAGGACTCATGGCTCTCTTTTTTAAAGCCTTACATGAGGCTGTTTTCTTCGACTCATAAACCTTAGATGTTGACCTTAGATGTGGGAAGATTCACACCATCTGGGTGACTCCTGGCCTGGGTCCAGGGGCAGCTGGAGGGCTATCTTCATGAGGAGGAGTTTTAGTCTTAGTCCTTCTGAGATCTGGACTTTAATAGTTGGCAAAGACCACACTTTTGGAAAATGCGTTTTTCCCTGAAACAACAGATGTAGCAGGAACATCTGCCTGCTACTGGGATGGCCTCTTTGCATGAGAGGCACCTCTTAAATCCCAGTGAAGCGGGCATACTTTGCACTAGGGAAAACCCCAGACAAAGGGAAAAAAGGTTCATTTTTTTTTAAAGAAAAAAACTAGAGGAACTCCAAGGCTATGTCTACACTACAGCTTGTCAGCAGAACTTATGCCATTCAGGGATGTGAATAAACCATCCTCATGAGCAACATAAGTTACAATGATGTAAGTGCTGGTGTGAACAATGCTATGTTGGTGGGAGACCTCCCACCACCATAGCTTCTGCTGCTTGTGGAGGTGCTTTTATTATGCCGAAGGGAGAGGTCCCATCAGCCACAGAGTGTCTTCACAGACATGCTGCAGCATTGTATGTGTAGACATGTCCTCAGACTAAGAAAGTTATTAACTATTTGAATTCCAGTAGGAATAACGATCCGATGAACAGACTGCTAATGGCTCCGTCTCTCGCTGGGGCAGTTGAGAAGGAACTGAGGTGGGCTCACCAGCGCAGCACTGGTTAGCCTCGTGGCAGAGCATGAGTGGGGGGCAGTGCATGTGCGAGCCTAACAGACACGGCTACCAAAGTTCTCTAATCAGCAGCGCAGGGATGCAAGCACACCTACAGTGGAGCAGCAACAGGGGCACTACTTGAAGAAGTAAAGGCGCTAGAGAGATACCCGAGAAATTAAGCCCCCTGGCTCTGCCAGTCATACACATGGCATATTGTCTGTGATCTACTCAGCTTCTCCCCCACCAAACCTCTCTCCAAGACAGCACAGCCAGCTCCCACATTTCCTGTCATGGTATTATTGACAACTGGGTCACCAGCAGTGTTCATCTCACCTGAGGGCAACCATCGTGCTGGGAGGATTATTTAATGCTTCTCTGCACAACATTAGCTAACTCTGTTAATATGTTGATTTTATTTTAGTTGGAGAAGTATAATTTGAACTGATTTGACATTCATTGGGTGTGTTAAATGCATGTTGAGCCAGGGAACCCCACTGTGTTGTAAAGTCTATGTTGGCCTATATACACCACCTGCTCCCCCTCTAAACAGAGGAGCATGTTGGGGGGCACATAGGGACATGACTGTGTGTGTGGTGCTCTGCTGATTTTGAGTCAGAAAATTAATCCCTAGGGGACTGTTCCAGTAGGTGCAAGTTAGAGCAGTCTAATGGCTGCTCTAACTTGAATTGAGGACTGTTTCAGCCCTTGACCAACCCTAGGATCAGGGAGGCAGAAAGGTGCCTTGAAGACACCTTTTTCTCTTCCATTAGCTGCAAAGTTTGTGAGCTCAGAGCAGTTAAAGACAGAGTTCAATACACACAGTAAGGATTGTATACATTTACATAATTTATTGAGCTCCTGTTACTGAAAAGAGAATTGGAATACTATGAAAAACATAATATAACAGCTAAAATCCTGTTTTACAAGCCGAAGTTAAATACAGAAATCAACAACTGTTCATTACATTTTAAACCCTTTTAGAAAGGTTACAAAGGGAATGTAAGCTGTTCTTCACTGAAAGTTTATTTCATGTCATACCTGTAATGAGAAACCTTGCCATTTTGTACTACCCATTTCTGCTCATTGTGCTGACTGGCAGTCTTATTTCATTGGTGTTCATGACTGACAGCAAATATGTCCCCAAAAAGAAAGACAGTGATGGGAAGAGAAATACTTGGAAAAATTGATTTAGCTTGTACTTTGTTACAATAACTTAGCAACATTCAAGCATATTATCCTTTAGTATATACCCTTAGTCCTGTTTGTATCTATGCTTAGGGAAAGTCTTTGAGAATGACTGGGAAAATCCTCTCACCTTCTTTACTTTAAGCTTGCCTCTACCTTTCGCTGTGTATTTCCTGTTATGTATAGCAAACTACAAGCTATCTTTCTAAAGAGAGATAGTATATAAATATAAAATATTCTTCTAGTTCTGTTCATCCAGAAAGATACAAAATTCCCTAACTACTGGTATACAAAGGAATCATTTTTCTCACAATAGCAATGGTAAATTGTGAAATGCAGCCACCTCTACTCAGAATGAGGCACACAGCAACACTGCAAAATCACCTAGAACAGGACGTTGAGAATAAACTAACTGACAATTGTCTTTGCAATTAAGCATAACAATTACCTTAATTAGATTACGGGCAGGAGACCAGGACTAACCAGTGGTTGAAGCAGATCGGAACAGGATGTGGAGTTCTCACCACATAAGCCAGGGGGAAAGGAGAAGTGTGCTCCACTCTGTTCCAGTGGTGCTAGAACAATTTTTATAGTATGGGTAATGAAGGCAGGAAACCATGTATTTGGGTTACTACTTCTACTTCAAGCCAGAGGGTGTGGTAGCACCCCTAGTTCTAGCACCTATGCTCTGTGTCCCTCCATGTTTTAACTTCTGGGGCTAATACCCCCTGTGACACAGGCAAAACAGGCACCAGCTCTGGCTAAGGCTGTAGGAGTCAGTTGAGTACTGACAGATGCATAGCTGGAAGCCAGACCTGTTCACCTGTATATTAGTATTGTTCAAGATAGGTCTGAGACTTGTAAGAATGTGTTTAGGGTTTAGATTCTATAAAATGCTTGTAAATTGCTGCACGCAATATTACTTGTACTGTCTGAACCCCATGCTATAAAGGTAATATGAAAATTTTGCATTATAGTTGTAAAAATGCCTGCTCTGAACTTGTGAACTCAGACTGGAGGAGTGGTTCCCCCCACCCATCAAGAAGGACTATCAAAACTAAATTGGCCATTGTAGGACAAAAACTTTGTTGATTGCTCCATCCACCCCTGAAGAAGTTACATGCAGGTGCAATCGTCACACAGGTTTGAATTCTGAGGGAAGGACATATAAAGATGCTCACAAGAAGAAATAGTTCTTTCTTTGTTGTTTGGACTCTTAGCTGCAGCCCTTGTAAGAAACAAGCAGGGTCAACCTGGGTTATCCTGAAAAGACATTCAGTGGACAGATTACTACAGCTTTGTCACCTTTTGGAACCTAGGATTGTAACTCATTTGTGCATATATGTTGCCTGCTTTAACCTGTAAATAACTCATTTATTTTCTTAATTAATAAATCCTTAGTTAGTTTACTATAAGATTGGTTACCAGCATTGTCTTTGATGTGAGATCGAAGGTACAAATTGACCTGGAGTAAGGGACGGTCTCTTGGGACTGTGAGCAACCTGAATATTTTGTGATCTTTGGCTTAAGTGGCCATTTATCACTAAGTCCAGCTTGCCTCAGTGGCAATATAGACTGGAGCGCCCAAGGGGACTGTCTGACTCCATAGTAAGATTGGTACAGTGATCCAGGAGTTCACATTGGTTACTGGGTTGGTGAAATCTAATTATAGAATGTACCACCAGTTTGGGGTATCTGTTCTGCTCTTTGACACTGTGCCCTGAGGTTGGCACTCTCAGCATGACACCCCCAATAGGTGTAAGAATAGTACTGAAGACAAATGTATGGAAGCCCATTCAGCAATCATGGGTCTGCTGTGTGAGTGGCTGGTCCCCTAATTTACATGGGCTGCTAATTGCTTCAAAAGCCCTTGTGTCAGCTGGGAATCAGCAGGGCTTACAGAAACTCTGTCTGTTTGCCTTGTCCCATGGCCATGACCCTTATGCCTCCACAAGGAGGGAAGTAGAATAGAAGGTGTTATGTTGGCTTTGTGTTGCTAAAGGATCCCCCTGTACCAGGAAATCATTCCAGGGCAGACTGCACTGGCTTTCAGATTTCCTTACACTAGTAGTGAAACAAAAGTGTCCCCCTAAGTCAGTGGAGGATCTGGGCTAATATACGGTTACAAGGAAAACTATATGTTAAGTGTGCCGTAACAAATAAATCTAAGGCTGCCCTACAGATAGTTCTTCTGGGCATAATTATACAGTACAAACCTGTCAAATAGATGACCTTGTTGCATTAAAATTTGATTCTTTTAACAATTCTGTTCATTACACAGGTATTTATACAGTAAACTGTCTCCAAGGAATGTAAGTCTGAGGTTTCTCCTAGGATACAACTAAATGAGGATACTGAGGACTGAAATAGAGAAAGCATCATTTTCTTTGATAGCAGTAAATTAGTCATAAATGCCATCCTTGTATTATCAGTGTAACATGACTGACTAAACTGCATCATGACAGCATTAATTGTTAACAATTATAAACTATACTTGACAATAACATGTCAACAAGGACAATTTCTACATATTTATAACACAGTGAAAAGTCTTGAAGATTTGAGACCTGTCATTACACTGACATTTTCTCTGTGTTGCCTGAAACTATCTGACATATTTTTAGTTCTTCCTCCAAAATATACCACTGGCTTCTATACTAGGCACTGTCATCTTAGAAAATTGTTTTCTCCAGCATTGCTCTTTTTAACCCCTCAAAAGCCCTAGACACAGTTTGCAGGAGAACTTTTGCATAAAGGATAGGAACACAGGTACTTTCAAGGGTGAAAGGAGGTCATGCAGTTTATGTAATCCCTGCACCCTTTTTTTAAAAATTAGTGCTAGATTCTGATTCCTTTACTCTCACTGAACAACACCCTAGGTGCTACTAAACATGGATAAAGGTATCAGAATTCAGCTCTTAATATTCCACCTTGCAATGTATTCTGCTAACTTTCTGCCTAACAATAGACACATATGCTGCCATTTTTGTTGTCCATTCTATATACTAATCATAGTGAGGCAAAACCTTAAGTCCTTATTCAGCCTTTAGTCCTTTTACTCAGGCAACATTTCAGTAGAAGTTTTTCCTGAGTAAGGATTGGCTGTCTATGAGCAAGGAAATTCCTTATATGTTCTCTTTGAGCCCAGAACTGCCTGAGGTTCAGTTTAACCCTCCCCACCTGTCAATCCTTGTTCTAGAGCAGGGATACTCAGACTGAGGCTCAGGAGCCACAAGTGACTCTTTAATAAGTCTCTTGCAGCTCTTTGCAGCACATGATATTAAAACACTGTGTGATTTAATTATTAATCAAAGTTATTAACCAGTCAGGATGCTTTTACTATGTTATTAACCAATTGTAGAATACTTGGTCAGGCATTTTGCTGTGAGTATATATAATAATAAATGAAACAATGAATTCACATTACTGTGGCTCTTTTGGGTAATGCTGATCGCTAATTTGGCTCCTGAACCACTGACATCGAAGTATCACTGTTCTAGAGTTTGACATCAGGTCAAGAAGTTGCTTTGGCTTTACAATGACATAACAAAATGTGTTTCCTTCTAAGGTAGTTTCTAATGTAGGGTCCAATGCTGCATGGAGCTGATCCCCTGCTCAAGATACTGTATAACTTCAACAGATCACAATCTGAGGATGCATAATACCTTGCAGCATGGACTCACCACCGCACTGCACGGCACCCTGAATTTCTAACCAATATAAATCCTAGAACTAAACACCAATTTTCAAGGATATTTAAGTTTACGGATATGTTGCATCTTTCTTATTTCTTCAATATCTTTCCTAAAATATAGCTCCCACATTTGGGAACAACACTTTGGTGGCCAGAAGGGGCACAAGCTTTGAGAAATTGTGCTAATTTCTTTTATTTCTGAATCCAAGCACCTCATTAACTTTCTAGATTGCTTCCTGCTACTGTCCTGACTTTCTCTCTCTCTCGTTTGTTGGCGTTCTAAGCCTTTCTTGATTAACTTTTTGCCATATGGGATTGTTCAGGGATGGTGCATTCCCTCTTCTGATACTTGGACTCAGTTCTCATCAGCTAATGTTCTTACAATGTTGTGAGTGCATTAGTTAGTTGTTTGCTTGCGCACCCAGTCTGTAGTGATCTTTCCATACCCTGTCACTTTCTTTTTTTGTGATGGCTGAACTTCCCACCATCCTGATTTCTCCCCCCTAAGCTTTCCCCTGCTTCTTCCCCGCAATTTGAAAATGTTAACTCTGCTTTAGGTATTGCCTTTCAAGTTACTGCTATATAATGAACCACAATGAAAGTAGCAGAGGCATGGGACACAGTGGGTTAATGTTCCTGAGAAAGTCTTTAGAAATCCACAACTGATGGCATTCCTCTAAAAACCTGCTCTAACTGTAACACAGGAAAATGATCTGCTCAAGATTAATTCAAGCAATTTTTCTTTGGTCATTTGCAGTGAAGAATTTGCCTTCTAGGCTGGGTATTTACGGGGGTTATATAGCTACAGAGCTAAACTGTTGTTCAAGATCAATGCTCTATTTGAGAAGAGGGAAAGGAAGCAAATAGCTATATAGAAGTATCTGTTTCTCAATTCACAAACTAATCTGCCATGATGTTGCTTCATGACATAATGAGGCAAACACGGATGCATAATTAGGCATCAAGTAATGACAGTACGAGCAGTTAATCAAACAATAATTCCATAGTTTTTCCATGGATGGATGCTCAGCTCTTTTTTGAGAAAACAAGTGAGCTGCTGGGTAAATCAAGCTTGGGAAAAAAGAGACATTAAGTATTTTTTCGTCTTTAGGATCTTTTCTTTCTTGTTTATCCAGCTGAACCAACCTGTCTTTTCATATTTCTCAGTTGCCAATATTGTTTTGGAGTGTCACTGATGTTCTTCATTCCTCCCTTTAGTCTGGCAGGGACCCTCATTAAGGATAGGAATTTGAGAAGCAGAAAAACATTGAATGTTAATTTAACGGCTGAGGTCTGAAGTTTAAAAAAAAAATTAACTACAGGGTCCAGTTCTGCTCCAAGTGAAGTAAACAGAAGTTTGCTGCTGACAAAACGAAACAAGATCAGACCCACAGTCATAATTTTCTAAATTTGTATATAACTTTTTAAAAATAAAAAGCCCCAGGAGATTGCATCAGGCTTTAGTCTTCGTCTTTTTTGCCATGTCCAAGTGCATAGAGCGTTAGAGTACTATCCGCTGGTTTTTATTTTATTTGGTGCAAAGGAAATTTTACTTTTAAATAGATTTACTAAAGAGCTTAGGCACTGAAAGTAGGGAGTAAGACTTGCATAGAAGCTTATTTTAAATTCCTATAGGTAGGTGTCTCTACCCTCCCTCTAGAATAGGTCTAAAAAAAATGGATGGCTTCGGCCAAACCAAAACCCTACATCCAAACACCACAAACATTTCTCAGGTCTGACCTTTGCTCTGAACTTTGTACTACCCCAGACTTTTCAAAAACTTCCACTAATAAAAGTTTCAGGGAGCTGTGCTGGGAATTGATTGTTAAAGGGCAATGCAGCTTCAACACAAATGTGGATGCTTGGCTAAACAGCAACCAGCAGAGCATGGCTAGCATGGACATGTTGCACTATTGGTTCTTACACCAGTACTGAGCCACTGGCTTCAATTACCCAAACTAGGAACAGCTCGTGTTCCCAGGACTATACAATAAATACTGCACCTTTGTGAGAATCTTGTACTCACCTGTATATAGCCCCATAAATCACAAAAAAGATATTTACAATCTTATGTTACTGAACCTCCATAAAGCAATCCTATGCACCTCAATACTAAAAGAGTACGGCCAAACTGGAGAGTTCAGAGAACATCCACAAAAATGATTGGGGCCTGAAAGGACTGACTTAAGAGAAAATGTTAAAAGAGGCAAATGTGGTATTGTTTGGTAACTGACTGCAAAGGGAGGACATGATAATTGTTTACAAACTTTTGAAGGATGTAAAACATGGAAACCAAAATGGAGAGAAATTATTTATGATGGTACCTGGCAGCATAAGTAGAAATGAAAAGATGACATTAACAAAGGGGAAAAACAAAGGAAAGACCTCTGGACCCATTAGACTACATAACCTGTCAAAATATTAGAAAAGTGTTGGAAACACCATCACTTGGGATATTTGAAACTAAACTTAACAAAACACTAGCAAATGTGCCAGAGAACAATCCTTCATCGCCAGAGGGATGGACTAGATGATAAACATCTCTTCTTTTAATGATTCTGTGAACCTTTAAAGGTTAAGTGACATGCAGTAAGTATCAGCATTTACCACCTTTCCTTCCTGAAGGCCTGGACTGGGTCATAAAAGATTCAAATATATAATCGCAGTTTAATTTCTGCTGGAGATTTGTCCACAAAACATGGCATTTTAAAAATCTTTGCTCAGAACTGGGCCAGCCTGGGTTAGTATGGATAACACATTGAGAGAACTGAAAGGGGTAGCACACATCATCCCTGTTTCTGGATACTAGAGCTAAAGTCCTTCATAGATTCTAAGGCTAGAAGGGACCATAGTGATCATCTAGTCTGACCTATTGCATAGCACAGGCCATAGAACTTCCCCAAAATAATTCCTAGCAGAGTTTTTAGAAAAATAGCCAATCGTAATTTAAAAATTCAGTGATGGAGAATCCACCGTGCCCCTTTGTAAATTGTTCCAATGGTTAATTATTCTCACCATTAAAAATGTACACTTTATTTCCCATCTGAATTTTTACAGCTACAGCTTCCAGCTATTGGATTGTATTATACCTTTTTCTGCTAGAGTGAAGAACCTATTAAATATTTGTTCCCCATGTAGGTACTTATAGACTAGGGGTTTTCAAACTTCCAGGTCACTCATTAAAAAAATGCTGAATAGTATAGGTCGAAGAACCAATCCCTGTGGGACCCCACTGGAATCAATGACAATTCCCCATTTACAGTTACATTTTGAGACCTATCAGTTAGCCAGCTTGTAATCCATTAAATGTGTGCCATGTAAATTCTATATTGTTATAGCTTTTTAAATCAAATGTGATGCTGGGTGATCTCCTCAGCCAGCTCTTTTAAAACTCTTGAACGCAAGTTATCTGGACCTGCTGATTTAAAAATGTGCAACTTTAGTAGCTTCTGTTCAACATCCTCCAGAGATATTGGTGGAATGGAAAGAGTTCTCTCCGGCTGATGAGACTGCATCACCTGTTTTTTCTCTTAAATATATAACAGAAATATTACTAAGAACCTCTGTCTTTACTGCATTATTATTGATAATACTACCATTTCTATGTATTAATGAACTATTGCCAGGATTCTTTTGCTTCTAATACATTTAAAAAACTTATTGTCCTTAACCCTGCTGGCCATAGAGCTCTCCTTCTGTCCCTTGGCTTCCCTTATCAATTTTCTACAATTTCTAACTTCTGGTTTATATTAATTACTATCAACTTCCCCTCTCTTCCATATTTGTTGTATATTATTTTTTACAGCTGCCTTCACTTCCCCTCTAAACCGGGTTAGTTTAACTAGCGCAGCCTTTTTCATGGGATTGTGGCTTTTGAGGCATCTAGTAAAGCGTTCTTAAATGATCCCCAATTATCATTAATATTTTTATGATTAATGTCTTTCTCCCAGCTGATCTGGCTCAGAATTCTTCTCAGCTTTGTGAAATTGGCCCTTTTAAAGCAAATATATATATTTATATTGCTTTAAAAGGTCCACATTTTATTTATATCTATCTCTCTCTCTCACTAGTCATGATCACTTGTATTTAAGTTACCATTAGTTTTTAGTTCTATGATCACTTCCTGTTTATCTGTCAAGATGAGGTCTAATATATAACTCCCCCATGGGCTGCAACACCGAGTTAGGAAATTGTCATCTATAATGTATAGAAATTCTAAGGATGTCTTACTATTGGCAGTGAGAGACCTCCAGTATATGTATCACTCAAATTGAAATCTCCAATGATCCCCAATGATCACAGGCTTTCCCTCCCTGCTGTTCTATAAATTGTAGATAGGTGCATAAGGAAATGGTCATCCTATTCCCTAGTGTAATTTGGTGGTCTATCGCAGACATGAGGTGGTACCCCATTTTATGCTTTAATTGTTAGGACTTTGATCCACAAGGATTCCAGATTCTGAGTCACGAATAACTCAGAAGAAAATAAACAGCTAATGCCATTATTGACAAAGTGTCATTTCCCCTCCCCTTCTGCCCACTCAATCAGTCCTAAATAGGTTATAATTGATTTTAACATTCCAATTGTGGGAATTATCCGACCAGGTTTTAGTAATACCAATTAGATAGAATTTATGCTCAGAAATGAGCAATTCCAATTCCTCTTGTTTGTTACCCAGGCTCCTAGCATTAGGCCGTTCAAGAATTTCTTCTCTTCATATCCTTTGATTCCTTGATTAATTTTGTTCTCAACATCTCAAATTTGTGCTGAGTGCTCCCATCGTCCCTATTTTTACCCTCTCCTTTTGTTGTTAGTTTTACCCTCTATCCAGCCTGTCCCCAAGGAGATTGGTCCCCCTTCTACCGAGGTGGAAGCCATCCAAATTATACAGATCCTTCTCCCCATAGAAGATGGGCCAATGTTTCACAACACCTAAGCCCTGCACCTTATACCACTTAGCCAGTGATTCACTTCCAGAATCTTCTGCCTTCCGTCTTCCTTTGCTTGTGGACAGGAAGGATCTCAGAGGATTGCTTGGATATTCTTCTTCAGCATGCTTCCGAGTTCCCTGATAGCCCACAACACAGTGTCATTAGTGCCAACATGAGCTATCACCAATGGATCCTTGCCAGTAGAACTTCAGACGCCTATCCAATCTTAGAGTGACATCTCTTGTCCCTGCTCTGGGAAGACAGCACACTGTCCTGTTGTCCGCCTGTCCCTTGCAGAATGTTCTTTGAATTCTTCTGAATATTGACTCTCTACTAAGTATCATCTGTCTACCGTGACAATTGGAGAACTCTTTGCATGTAAGCTTGATTTTCTTACAGGTTGGTCTAAGCTGTCGTCCACATGTGTCCTGTACATCTCAAGATCCAACAGGGCCAAGGGAAAGGTATCTTCCATAGCTTTCACCCTGAGGACCTGATATCAATTTCAAACTTCTAGCTATGTGGAATTCCTGTTAGTTCTCCTTTCTCTGATGACCACAGTATGCCTATCATCATATGTCTCCAGCCACGTAGAATACTGCCATGACCTCTTGCTTCTGATGGTTATGAAGTGCCAGACCTCCTCTCTGATTTCCTTTCTCACAGATTTATTTGTGATCAGCTCCATTCTTACTTGAACCTAAGGTACAGATAACTTCCCGAACCTGGATGTCTAGAAACTCCTCAGCTTCTCTGAGTCTTAGCAGAATCTCAACTTGCCCCTCCAGTCCAAGAATCTTTTCTTTCAGCACAGCCACCAACATGCACTTCATACAGAGAAAGTCCCTTCTGACTTCAGGCAGGAAAGAACATGGGGCATCCAGTGCAGGTCACCACTTCTGTTCCACCTCTGCCCATCTTGATATCACATGTAGTGCAGAACATGGAAAGGAAGCCTCTCACATTCCCTCTCTCAACTCCCTCTGAAACTCCCATTAGCTGCTTTTGTTCACTCCTCCCATTTGCTTAGCAAGTGACTTTTTATACTAAGTCTTCGCTACTTAGTTCAGCTCAGGTCTGCCCCTCACCACCAGGCAGTGATTAACCACTCAGACTTTAAACAGTATTTGGTCCTGCCATGAGGGCAGGGGACTGGACTCGATGACCTCTCAAGGTCCCTTCCAGTCCTAAAATCTACGAATCTATAAACAGCTGGGTAATCGAAGGTTAGTGCTTTGTGGCTGATAGAAAGGCACTGATCAAAGTTACAAGGACTAGAGCCTTGTAATCTTTAACAAGGCAAGGCACTGATCAAAGGTCCAAGGGCTTTTTCAGGACAGTGTCATGGAGGGCCACCCCTGTTGGCCCAGTGCAGGGTTGGTACCCCCGTCACTGTCTTCGGGACTCCCTATGGAGTCAGGTAATTGCAACAAGGAGGGCCCAGGACCCCTGGTGGGGCTGAACAATCAGTCCATAGCCTCTAAGTGGGGCAGAACAAACAGTAGTCACACCTAGGCCTGGTCTACACTACGACTTTAATTCGGATTTATCAGCTTTAATTCGAATTTACCCTGCAACCGTCCACACAACGACGCTATTTATTTCGATGTAAAGGGCCCTTTAAATCGATTTCTGTACTCCACCCCGACGAGCGGAGTAGCGCCAAAATCGATTTTAACATTTCGAATTAGGGATAGTGTGGCCGCAATTCGATGGTATTGGCCTCCGGGAGCTATCCCACAGTGCATCATTGTGACTGCTCTGGACAGCAATCTAAACTCGGATGCACTGGCCAGGTAGACAGGAAAAGCCCCGCGAACATTTGAATTTCATTTCCTGTTTGCCCAGCGTGGAGAGCACAGGTGACCACAGATAGCTCATCAGCACAGGTAACCACGCAGGCTGATAATCGAAAAAGAGCACCAGCATGGACCGTACGGGAGGTACTGGATCTGATCGCTGTATGGGGAGAGGATTCAGTGCTTGCAGAACTTTGTTCTAAAAGACAAAATGCCAAAACTTTTGAAAAAATCTCCATGATGGAGAGAGGCCACAATAGGGACTCAGATCAGTGCCGCGTGAAAGTCAAGGAGCTCAGACAAGCCTATCAAAAAACAAAGGAGGCAAACGGTCGCTCCGGGTCAGAGCCGCTTCTACGCCGAGCTGCATGCAATTCTAGGGGGGGCTGCCACCACTACCCCACCTGTGATCGTGGATTCCGGGTCAGGGATAGTCTCATCAGCTACACCTGAGGATTCTGCCGATGGGGGAGAGGAGGAGGAGGAGGAGGATGAACTTGCAGAGAGCACACAGCACTCCGTTCTCCCCAACAGCCAGGATCTTTTTCTCACCCTGACTGAAGTACCCTCCCAACCCTCCCAAGCCAGTACCCAAGACTCTGACCCCATGGAAGGGACCTCAGGTGAGTTAACCTTTTAAAATATAAAACTTGTTTTAAAAGCAAACGGTTTTTTAATGATTACTTTGCCCTGAGGACTTGGAATGCATTCGCGGTCAGTTCAGCTACTGGAAAAGTCTGTTAACGTGTCTGGGGATGGAGCGGAAATCCTTCAGGGACATCTCCATGAAGCTCTCCTGGAGGTACTCCAAAAGCCTTGCCACAAGGTTTCTGGGCAGTGCAGCCTTATTCCGTCCTCCATGGTAGGACACTTGACCACGCCATGCTTGCAGCAAGTAATCTGGTATCATTGCCTGACAAAGCCTGGCAGCGTATGGTCCCGGTGTTTGCTGGCATTCAAGCAACATCCGTTCTTTATCTTGTTGTGTAATCCTCAGGAGAGTGATATCACTCATGGTAACCTGGTTGAAATACGGGAACTTAAGTAAGGGGACAGAGGTGGCCGTTCCTACTGGGCTGTTTGCCTGTGGCGGAAAATAAATCCTTCCCTGCAGTTAGCCAAGCGCAGATGGGAAATTGGCCCTGAGCTTTTCGCGTTTGGCTAGCAGGGATCTGCCCTGTTACTAGCCACGCGGTGGGGGGAGGGGTACCATGATCATCCCAGAGAATTCATGGCGGGAGGGGGGCGGCGGCGAGGGGGGGGTGGTTAGTTTGGTTCCTGCAGGGATCTTCCCTGATACCAGCCACGCGGTGGGGGGGAGGGGTACAGCGATCATCCCAGAGAATTCATGGCGGGAGGGGGGGTGGGGTGGTTAGTTTGTTTTCTGCTGCTGCTGAATGTTAACAGAAAAACCGCAGCACTCTACAGGCTATGCTTGGTATGTGGGAAAGGAGGGCGCAGAAGCTGTAAGACAATGGCTTACCATGGCCGCATGCAAGCCGAATTCTGTTGCCCAGACCTGTGATCTCTAGCAGCAAAGCCACAGGCACTCAGCATTAAGAGGCAAAATGCGACCTTGCACAGAAATCACATGTGCTATGTAATGTGAATAGTGTTGGTCACCGTGAAAGAGTATAAGCATTGTTCTGCAAAATGTATCTTTTTAAACAATTCTCTCTTTTTTCCCCTCCCTACAGCAGCTGCAAATTCCTCAAGCCTTCCTCCTCCATCCCGAAGGCTATCACAGATAAGGCGTCGTAAGAAGAGAACGCGAGACGAGATGTTTTCTGAAATTATGGAATCCAGCCGCAGTGACAGAGCTCATCTGAATGAGTGGAAGGAAACAGTTTCAAAGTATAGGAAAGAAGCCAGTGAACGTGAGGACAGGAGGGACCAACGTGAGGACAGGAGAGACGCTTGAGATGAGAGGTGGCGGCAGGAAGATCAGAGGAGGCAGGATGCAACGCTGTGGCTGCTGCGTGAGCAAACAGACATGCTCCGGCATCTGGTGGAGCTTCAGGAACGGCTACAGCCCCTGTTCCACCCTCCCCCATCCCCATGTTCCGTATCCTCCTCACCCAGACGTGTGAGAACGCGGGGGGGGGGAGGCTCCGTACACCTTCCCATTCCACCCCAGTAGACAGCCCAAGCAAATGGCTGTCATTTTTTTAACCTTTTCTTAGTGGCTTTTTCCTTCCCAGCAATCCTCCTCCCAAATACCACCCGGGTTCCCTCCCTCTTTTTCTAATCTATTAATAAAGAATAAATGATTTTTAAATGATAGTGACTTTATTTGGTTTGAAAGAAAGCTGGGGGAAGGTGGGTTCCTTACAGAAAATCAGTTAATAAAGGGGGCGGGTTTTCATGAAGGAGAAACAAACATATTTCACACTGCAGCCAGGCCAGTCATGAAACTGGTTTTCAAAGCTTCTCTGATGCACAGCGCTTCCTGGTGTGCTCTTCTAATCGCCCTGGTGTCTGGCTGCGCGTAATCAGCAGCCAGGTGATTTGCCTCAGCCTCCCACCCCGCCATAAAGGTCTCCCCCTTACTTTCACAGAGATTGTGGAGCACGCAGCAAACAGAAATAACAATGGGGAGATTTCTTTGGCTGAGATCTGAGCGAGTCAATAATGATCGCCAGCGACCTTTTAAACGGCCAAATGCACATTCTACCACCATTCTGCACTTGCTTAGCCTGTAGTTAAACAGCTCCTGACTCCTGTCCAGGCTGCCTGTGTATGGCTTCATGAGCCATGGCATTAAGGGGTAAGCTGGGTCCCCAAGAATAACTATTGGCATTTCAACATCCCCAACGGTTATTTTCTGGTCCGGAAAGTAAGTCCCTTGCTGCAGCCCTTTAAACAGAGTAGTGTTCCTGAAGATGCGAGCGTCATGAACTCTTCCCGCCCAGCCCGTGTTGATGTTGGTGAAACGTCCCTTGTGATCCACAAGTGCTTGCAGCACCATTGAAAAACCAAAAGTACATTGAAAAGCACCATTGTACTCGGTGGCTTGGTGCTCCGGTGCCAAGATAGGGATATGGGTTCCGTCTATCGCCCCACCACAGTTAGGGAATCCCATTGCAGCAAAACCATCCACTATGGCCTGCACATTTCCCAGAGTCACTAACTTTCGTAGCAGCACCTGAGTGATTGCTTTGGCTACTTGCATCACAGCAGCCCCCACAGTAGATTTGCCCACTCCAAATTGATTCCCGACTGACCGGTAGCTGTCTGGCCTTGCAAGCTTCCACAGGGCTATCACCACGCGCTTCTCAACTGTGAGGGCTGCTCTCATCTTGGTATTTTGATGTCCCCTGCCCTGAAACACCAGGTCACAAAGTTCCATGAAAGTGCCCTTATGCATGCGAAAGTTCCGCAGCCACTGGGAATCATCCCACACCTGCAACACTATGCGGTCCCACCAGTCTGTGCTTGTTTCCCTTGCCCAGAATCGGCGTTCCATGGATAGAATCTGCCCCATTAACAACATGATCTCCAAAGCACCGGGGCCCGTGGTTTCACAGAATTCTGTATCCGTGTCCATGTCCATGTCCTCATCATGCTTGTCGCTGCGCTGCCGCTGCCTCCTCGCCTCGTTTTTCTGGTCCTGGCTCAGCATAAACTCCACGAGAACGCGCGAGATGTTTACAATGTTCATGACTGCTGTCTTGAGCTGAGCGGGCTCTATGCTTGCCGTGGTAACGGAGTCTGCAGTGTTCACCCACCCAGGAAAAAAGGCGCGAAATGGTTGTCTGCCGTCCGTTGCTTTCATGCAGGGAGGGAGGGAGGGAGGAGGTGAGGCTGTACCCAGAACCACCTGCGACGATGTTTTTTGTCCCATCAGGCACTGGGATCTTAACCCAGAATTCCAATGGGTGCGGGAGACTGCGGGATAGCTACCCACAGTGCAACGCTGCAGAAATCGACGCTAGCCCCGGTACTTGGACGCACACCGCCGAATTAATGTGCTTAGTGTGGCCGCATACATTTCGACTTTATACAACCTGTTTTTCAAATTCGCATTATATAAATTCGGATTAATCCCGTAGGGTAGACATACCCCTAGTGGCAAATGGGGGGGTAGGAGAACCTGGGACCACCCTACTCCACCGGGTTCTGATCCAGGGCCCTATGAAGCTGGGAAACAACCCGTTAAGGATTTAAACATCGGCTTCTACTACATTCCCTGGGTTACTTCCTACCATAAGGCCCATCTAGGGAATCTCCATGGCTGGCAGTGTCTTGGCATTCCAGTCAGTCTCTGCGATCGGCTGGTTGTCTGGGTCCATTGTTCCCACTGCTTGGAGAGTCCCATGCACCTCTGAAGGAGACTGCAGCATATGTTCTTCCTCCTCCTCAGCCAGCCCAGTCTGAGCTAGGCTGCCTCCTTTTATCTGTCCCTTCCACCTGGAGCATGCACAGCAGCAGCAAGGGGGTGTGGCCTCCTGGGCCCACAGTGATTTATCCTTGGTACACCCTGTGACAGGCTCCATTGCCCAGCTCCATAGCATGTATACAGAGAACAAGCAACCAATCCATCAGTGGAACAAATGCACCACTCACCAAGTCCTGCTACCTCCAAGCACAGAGTTTGTAGCTGGACCTATTCCAGCTGACATTTCCTGGTTAGCTGCCTCCATTCCCTGATCTTCGTTGTTATGCTCTCTACAGTGCAATGGTGTCACACCCAAACCTACAGTAGTGTCCAAAATGTAACACTAGATCCTCCTCTCCCAATTTTTTGGGAAATCTGGACTTGGATTTCACCCTGATGTAAACGCCACAGCTTCAGCCCATTTGTTTTTTTAAAAAGGGGTTAAGAGTCTCATAAGAGTAGAAACTGAGAAAGCACATTTATTAAGTTCATGTTGTCACTCATTATTACTATTTCAGAGAAGAAAGTACGGTAAAATTGGACCAATGGCTCTTTAAAAGGTCTGGTCATATATGAAGTGAAAAATACAAACATCTGAAAGAACAGTGTCAGAGAATAAGCTGCACACTCCATCAAAGTGACCAGCTGATGTATATATTGCTAGTGTGACACTATCTTATTTTGAACATCTCACATGTTTCATGGCTCTTGAAGAGTAATCAAAGCCATTTCAAAATCAGACTGGTCATGTCTGCTTTAAAGTAACTCAGATGTCCTCTGAGATAGGTAAGATTGCATAATTTTAAAGGATAATCCATATACCTTTATTAATATAAGGACATATAAATTAAATTAAGGATATAGATCATAATTTACATTTACAATTAACAATCTTATAGTATGAAATATACCCTATCCAAGACTACATATTTTAAGTAGCTATAGGGGATGTACATTTATTTTCTTGAAATTTTATTAGGTAACTGCATCAGGGTGTCAATGTGCCTGAAATCCCAGTCTTCACTGATCCAGGGGCTCCTAGTCTAGGGAAACTCAGCCCATCCCACAGGTCCTTGACCTAACATACGTCTGAAGCCTGATTACTCTCTCCCACCTTGTTCCAATCTTGCAGGGAATGGAATTTGTAACATTCAAAGCCCATTTGTAACATACAATTTATAACGCTTCTTGCATTAGTCCAGTGTGCAGTTTTCCAGCCACCAGAGGCTAATCAACAGATGAGGAAGGAAAATAAAATAAAATAAAGGGAAGATGATCTTCAGTGCAAGTTATATACTTTTGGTTTTTACTTTTTGACTTCAAGCTAGTTGGTTTTAGTGCATCAAGGATTATTTGACCTCAGCAAGCTCCTGTCCTGATCACAAACTATGTGAGCATGTGTGGTTACTCTTATTAATGCCTTCTGAGGTACTTGTATTTGATGTCCTCCTGGCAAAAGTGGATCTGTTCATAGTGTTGAATAAGAACAAACATTAGCTAAACTCCCAGGACAGCCTTCACAGTTTCAAGACAGTTCCCTACAGCAGCCATTCTAATTTTGGATAGGGAATTACTGGGGGAGGAGGGAGAGGGGAGGAGTGAACCCAAAATAACAATTTTTAAAAAGTCACATTGATATTTGCATGGGAGTTTGAATGACCAAACTATGTGTAGCCATCACCACACTAACTGAAAGATCATATGAATACATATGATCAGTGGAGCAGCATTGGTTCCTTTTATTTTGTCTGGGAGTGCTTGAGTGCACTTTAGAACAAAGCCACTTGTACCGACAATACAAAATAGGCATAATGACACGGTAGAGCTTATTTCAGTAAATATAGTACTTCCATAGGGAACAAGTCCCTTAAGCGAATAGACTTTCTAAATCAACAGGACCAATCCCTTTCCAAGGAATAAAGCACGAAGAGGAATATGTTTCGTTTCAATGCCAAAGCATGACACGTTGAAACAAATAGTCTAAGAATTTTTCCCCCCAAAGAATAAAGCTGGCAAAAGATTTTCTCTGCCCTGTGCTTTTAACGGGTGCCCAGTCCAATCATTAGAGTGAACAGCAAGAGAAAGATCTGTAGCATTAAGGTCTTAAATATGAAAGCAGAAAATATTCTCCAGATGAAGTTTTTTTCCCCCCAACTGAGACACGTATGAATAGACAGATTTTATGCATGACCTCTCTTACCATTCACAATCGCACAGGCAACTTCCCCTTCCCATTTCCAATCATGTAACATCCCTGTGGCAACTACAGCAATTGCTTGCCTGGAAAAAGTAATAGGAAAATTTTTCGCTAGTTTATATGTCAATCTGACAAGTGTTTTGTCCTGTCTGAAAATCTCAATCACACTCTGTTTTTTTGCCTTTTTTCCATCTCCTCATCCCATTTGATCTGTTCCCCTCATGCGCCCCTCCCCCAACCCCCCGCCACAGGCATTTCATTTTGGCAGTGAAAAACCTGGATGCCTATAGAAGCATCTGTTAGCAAGGAGGAAGAACCAGTACATTGTGATCCACCAGCTCTTCCACATCAGCTGGAAGTGTTTTGCTGGTACCAATGGTCTATGGACCACAGTTTTAGAACTGCTGCTATATTGTAGATTTGTTCAAAAAACAAACAAAAACCCTTAGAGTTCAATTTTTAGAAGTGCTAAAACACTCAGATTCCATTATCTTTCATGAGAGCTTTAGGTGCTCAGCACCTTTGAAAACCAACTCATTTTCTTACTACATTATTTATGGATCAATTTGTTTTTGCCAATTTCAAACCTTGCTTAACACAGCAGCTTGGAAGTCTGACTCAAGCTCAAATGCTTTTGAGTTCACATTTTGCTTAGGAGGCAGTAGGGGGAAAAAGCAGTGAAGAGAGGACAAAAGAAAATAATAAGGTGAACAGTGGAGGATGTAGTGGGTAGAACTAAATAAGAGAAACTGAAAAAGAACAGAAGGGTGTAGAGAGAAAATGTTTAATAAAAAACACATACAATGTACTGTATGCCATATATAGGGCCCACCTACTCTTACTGGACTCACATTTTACTGGAGAAAATGGAATTAAAAGGGGGCTTTTCTCTCAACTATATAGTTCGGATTTCGCTTAGCAGTGTTTTTTTAATTGGTTCTTTTTTGAGGGAGAAAACACCAGCAACTGATGATATTAAAATACAGGATAAACGAGTTTTCAAATGAACTAGGTTTGCAAAATCAAAATAAACAAAAAACCCAAACAAAAAACAAACAAAAAAACAGTTTGAGATGTTCAGAACAAGGAATGAATACATTTCCTACTGATGCATGGGGAATTAATCTGCCCAACTTGCTTTGTACTAACAGGAATTACTTGTATAAATCCTTTACCCATTAAGAGGAAAGGACTCCCTTAGGGTGAAATTAATCCCAGCACAGAGAGCCACTAATGTGTATTATTCAAGACCTCTTTAAGCCAAGGTCTTTGCACAGGCATGAATTTTACCTTTGGGGAGTTGCAGTTGTTCATTCATATAGGAGGAATACTGTGTCACAATATTACTTCAGAAGGACGTCTGCATATTTGGGAAAGCTAGAAATTGGTAGCATATAACCTTTAAGTCTATTTCAATTTCCTTAGAACATGTTTATTTTTGAGTTTTCAAAATTGCTTATTCCAATAATCCTACAGTGTTTTTACTGTCTCTGCTATTGTAGCAAAGCTCTGCAGAATATTATGAAAACAACGAAGTCAGCAAGACAGTATTTTACCTAGTCCATCAATGTCAACATTAGCTCCACTCTAAGAACCTCTGTACACCAGTGCTATCTGTTTCATTAGACAACTGTGTGGGATGGGACCAAGGTGCTTGTTAGTATCATGTCATAAGACTAGGGTAGGTTTATCACAACAGTTTATATATATAAAACTCTGAAAATTTACTTTTGTTTCAAACAAATGCCTTTTTCAAGGACATTTTCGTGCTTTAATTCAGTGCAGATAATTTGTGGGAAAATCTGAACACCCAGAGCTAGATGGTGGCATTTATGTCCCTTCCTTGGGGTAGGGGAGCTTTTTATTTATGAGGGTGGTAGACAGATAAGCAGCATTAGGATGGAGCAGATCACTCTTCCGGTGTGTTGGCCCTGCTACTTGGGTTGGTGAGGGAGCAGGCCCATTTCTTTTGGTCTCACCCTCACTCCCTTTTTCTGGGACTCGCTCCACCAGCAGAGCAGGGAGCACAAGGGCTGCTGCTGTGAGAAGCCTTGCATACCTTATTGATAGGTGGGGAGGAAGGATCTTCTTGCATTGCCCCTCAAGGGCTATTCTAACCCACAGAGTATAGTAGTAAGTGTTGGACATGTAACGAAAAACAATGCCTGCAAATAATTGCTTGAATTAAAAATGGAACCTGCTTTACCTGTGTTCATACCCCTCATATGTTCCTTTTTCATGAATAATCTACTAACAATTTACTTTGCAGAAAAAGCAAATTTTAAGCAAAAATTAGAGAATATTCAGAAAGAGAGAATGTTGAATTAGCAATTGCAAGTACGTGCACCTGACTCTAAGTTACATAACAAGTGAACAGAAACAATACCCTCACATCT
Organism: Chrysemys picta bellii; assembly: GCF_011386835.1. NCBI lineage: Eukaryota > Metazoa > Chordata > Testudines > Emydidae > Chrysemys > Chrysemys picta. The sequence goes on along the minus strand of NC_088795.1, from coordinate 73,568,327 downwards.
ACATCTTCAGTCAAAACCAATCAATACAACTCGACTATCCAGTACTGAGTATTTGCAATCAACTTGCTCATAAACACATCAGACACAAAAACTGTTAATAAATATTGTTTGGTAAATGATTTTGAATAAGAAATAAATTTGAAAAAAATTGGTCATATACACAATACACAAACCAAAAATGAAGGCACATTCATTGAACACATTATTTGTTCAGTTCTATTAGTGACATGGTGCTGAAAACATCAGCTGTACAAGAATAAATGAGCAAAGACATTGGTGGGATTAATGTAGCAAATAGTTTGACTAAATAATACAGGTCATATTGAATGACCTGAGCAGTCTTTTCTGGTCCTGCTAATTAGAACAGGTTTTTAAGCTTTCACTAAATCAGTTTGAAGGCTGTGGATGTATTTGTTTACACATGCAATTAAACGCTGGTTTTATCATCCCTAGATTTGATCTATACATGTTTAGAATGTACACATGCAGAATAAGTGCAACAGACTTTAAATAAGGATGCGCCAACAAAAGTTATTTGTTTCAATTAATTTTTCTAAGAGTTCATGTCAATCTGCCTATTTGTTTGAGGTCTCTGTACTTTTTTTCATCGTCTCAATCAAAATTTCAGTTCTTTCTGGACACAGATGTGCTCTAAAATCTGCCAAAGGGTTTTAGAAATCATTTAGAAATTCAGACATACTCTGCATATTCACACACACAGCAATACTCTACTTAAAACATATTTATGCAACATGGAAGGGATATAACTAGAGATTGGCCAATATTAAAAAAGCATTTTACATTATTTAATATTATACATGATTAAAAGCTGGTCTCAGGCTACTTTTCACCCTTTCACATCATGCCTCTAAAAAAAAAGCTGATTACTTACATGAAAATGGAGAACAGTTACTATTGGCAAGTATGGAAAATAGTGATGTTTATTCTAGGTTGTCTTTCATCACACATTTGACCTTGGGTCAAAAGTCCCTAAGTAAGTAAGGAGGCTACAGGCCAAATTTTTAAAGGTTTTAGGTACCCACAGATCAGTTAATAGTGGGATTTTCAGAAATGACTAACTCCCATTGAAGTTAAAGCAATGGGAGTTAAGCATTTAAATATCTTTAAAAATCTGGCCCTCAGGCACTTTTGAAAATTTTACCTCTTGTGTAAATTTGTGAATTCTCTTGAAAAGCAGGTAAAAGTGGGTAAAGCATTGGTACATGGTTTTGGCCACTCATCTTACATACTTTTCTATTGTCACTGTCATGGGGCAGCTGGTCTCTGTGGATAGGCTGAGCCCAGCTACCCTGGAGAGCCTAATCCAGCTAATTAAAAAGGACTGAGCTACATCTAGGTCTATAAAGGGCTGCTAGCAGGCAGCTGGAAGGACTGAGGCAGGCTGAGCCCAGGGAGAAAACGCCACACTGGAATGGAGCTAACCCCTGTGGTGGGCTCCTGGAGCAAGGGGCTCAGAGAAGCAGCATTGCAGCTGCTGCTCCAAAAGGGGAGCAGAGCTGACTGAGGCTGGGAGGCAGCCAGGAGCTGGAGTGCCAGACAGCTCTGGGTAGGGTAGCCCTGAAGCCTGGGGGCCAACAACTGAATTAAGACTAGTTTCTGTTTGGTTCATAATCCCTGGATACAAAATAAACCACCTTGACTGAGACTGGTTGTGGCAGCATATGATTTGGAACCAGGGAGAAGCAATGGCCATAGTGACAGTCACTTATGATGACAGCATATAAAGAACAACTCATTTCTTTATATAAATATTATAGCCTTCCAATATTCAATACCATTTAGCATTTTAAACCATTAGTATGAACTGAATCTATGTTTTGAGGAGTTATATTTTCTCTGAGACATTGTATTTGATATTTACTTACTTTTCATGTCATCTAAATGACTTGCCTCCTACTTGTTCATTGCATTTTTCCTTTAGTTGCCATATTAACACCTGCTGTGGAATCAGAACTGTCCACCAGGTAATATACAGTTGAAAACTACAGCTGCTGTTTCCACAAATCAAGGCTCAAGGGAACTATGTAGCACTTCATCCTCTGGTAGCAATTAAACTACTGTCCTAGAGACTAGAAAAATTCTCTAAACATAATCCAGAGCCTGAAAATGTTCTCACTGAAACTAAAGTGTGAAGACTGTTTTTAAAAAAGACCTTCCTGATAGACTTATGAACTTTTCCCTGGCACAGTTCACCCCTGCAAGAATATCTTATGAAAGGCTGGTTTAGCTGCAGTTCCTTACATTAACAACTGCAGCCAAATGTAAACTACACCCTAGGCAGAAATGTTTTTCTAAATAATCTAAAATATTCTTTCACCGTTCATTCACATTTTGCAGAACATTCAGGGGTGAAAGTAACTCTTTAGACTTACCGGTATGGGGGCTGGCTCCGGCACCCCCGGAAGGGGCAGGGCCTTGAGGGTCAGCAACCCCCAGCCAGCCCATCCATGCTCCCTGGCCCATGCTGTCCAGGGCTCCAGTGGTGGTTTAAAAGGCCCAGGGCTCCAGCCACTGCTGCCGGGCCCTTTTAAATCGTCAGCCCAGGGGCAGCTGCTCCTTTTCCCGCCCCCGTTGGCGGCCGGGGGGGAGGGGAGGGGAGGAGAATGATGTTAAAGTGCTTTAAGCAGGATCCTTTGCCGCCATAGTGCTTTAACATCGCTGCCCCTTTTGCGTCCCACCCCCCATTGGCAGCCCTGCCAGTAGGGACCCTACCAGCAGGGTTGCCAATGGGGGTGTGTGTGGCAGCAACGTTAAAGTGCTGCCACGGCAAAGGACCCTCCTTAAAGCGCTGCCTCTTTTGCCTCCCCTGTTGGTGGCCCTGCCGGTAGGGTCTGTACCAGCAGGGCTGCCAACTGGGAAAGGGCAGCGCGGCAGCGCTTTAACGTCACTGTCCCTTCCCCATTGGCTGCCCTGCCGGTACAAACCCTACCAGCAGGGTCATTTCTTAAGAATAAAAAAGCAACTTTGAGTCACTTGTAGAGAAGCTTTTATTTTCCCCACACCCAGTACAGATTCCCTCTCTCTGTAAAGCAAGAAGCCTGAGTGTTACAAAAGTAGTCTCAATATTTTTTTTAAACTTGAAAACTACCACACTGACTAATATTGCCTCATTGTTGACTTGTATTCCTATCAGTCTCTATCCATCTGTTGTGTCTTGTCTGATGCTTAGATTGTAAGCTCCTTTGGGGCAGGGATTATCCTTTTGTTCTGTGTTCAGACAGCACCCAATGGGGTCCTGTCCCATGACTGGGGCTCCTGGGCACATAAAAAGTGATCAACATTCCTGAAGTAACTTTTCTATAACATATACAAAATACATGATGGTGTGGTGTAGGCTAAAGATTATACTGACACTCATTTGGGATGACCTACATGATTCAGTAGTGGCTTTGTCTGTTGTGAGCAATACAGACATCCAAAATGGAAGCTGGTTAAAATCTTTATACCTGATTAGACTACTGTCTACTCCATATTGTGTCTCTTTATATGCAGATACATATGTAACATCCATGTGTTGCAACTCTGCTTCATCTAAAAGAACTTCTTCAAAACCAGGGATGAATCAAACAACGTCTGACTCAGACTAAACAAAGGAGTACTGATAATCTTGTAAGACATCCAGACTTGAGTAAAAATGTATTGTGAATGTGGTTTGAATCAGAAACACAGGATTTAGACACCACTAAACATTAGAAAAATTCAGTCCCAAATATAGATTTGGGCTTTGCAGCTCACATCCATCTCTAGCTCAGGTATGTTTAGAGCTAAATCTCCACACCTTTGGAGGTTCATCGCTTGTGAATCAAACAATTACAAATCAGTGCCCTGATCCTCAAAATGCTTATGCAAGTGCTTAACTTTAAGCACATGGCTAGTCTCACTGAAGTAAATAGAATTGCTTATATGTTTAAAGTTAAGTAGGTGTGTAGGTGGTTGTAGGAGTAAAATAAAAGTGTTATCACTGCTAGAAGAAAGCATTAAATCAAACTGCTGGTGTTAAGTTTTCAGAGATGTCTTTAAACAATTCTTTCCTCTGGTGAGAGCTGTATTATTTCATACTCTGCTACTCAGGCAAGTTTTAGATTAGAGAATTGGGTGAAAGACATGAGTCAGGTATCGATTCAACTTCACAGAGAAAAACCAGGACTCTCGAAAGCTCCCACAATGTCTGTAAAACAATTTGTAATCTAGTGTCTGTATTATTGCACTTAAATAGATGTAAGACACATACAGGGACGTGGATTGCTAATGCTTCTCAAAAGAAAAGAAATCAGATTTAAGTTCTTACAATAAGTAGAGTGCAAAGTGGTGCTACTGAGTAATAGAAAAATAAAATGTGACCACGAGAAATAGTTCTTTCGATCCACACAAGTTATTGTTATATAGTCAACATGTGGAATTCCTGATTAGACTGTCAACATCAGGAACTCATGTATAGTACCTTCCTATTTAATTAAATACTAGAAGCTTCAATTTTATGACATTCAACTTCAAGCACCAAGGAGTGAGATAGCTGCCCTTTGACTCTGTGCTTCCACTGCACATACACATTTCTTCCTTAATAAAGTAATTACATTTTGCCCACTAAGAAGAATTACTTTGCAGTGTAGATCTGAAGGAGAATGGTCAAAAGAAAAGATCTCAGAAAATAAGTACTTTCTCAGGCAAGATCCCAATGGAATTCATTAGCAGTTTTATCCAAGAATGGAAATCTCCACTGTGTAAAGTTTTGGTTCTTCAGGTTTGCTTCAGTTGAGGGTACCATCTACTTCTGATTCATGCAGAGACCTGCCTGTTAATACTTCCAAGAATTATAATTGCAATAGTAGCAATAGGAGAATGGAACTGCAAATATGCAAGAAGAGTGTGGATATGGGATATAATGGTGCCAAAAAAGGCTCTAGTTTTCATCTCAAAGAGAATGAAAATTTGGATCAAACTACATGTGCACTAATGAACAACAAAACACTGTTTATTGCACCAGTTAATACAGTTACCCTTTTAACTGATAAAAGGTATGGATGGTAGTTGAGAATGTCTATGTTTTTTACATTATGAGATGTGCTGAGAAAATAGGTTCAAGGCATAATACATTATTTTTTCCTAATATGGCAGATGGCTGAAGATATAAGCCATAGATGACAAATAAAATCCAGGAGAGGTCAAAATGGTAGATGATAGTAAGATACATATCATCACTCCCATGCTCTGAGAATAACTTCCTTTCCTAAAACAATAATATACTCTCATAATTCAATTCATGCCAAATTTCAATAGGCAGGATGTGGTGAAATTTGACTGGAGCATATTAACAGTCCCAATCTTGTAAAAGTGCTATGGATCTTTAATGAGAATGAGTTGTTGGGATGTCAATTTTACTTATCTGAGAGAAGGCATTTTCAACAGAAGACTGACCCTATGCATCCAGTCTTTCTGAATGTTTGTGACTGCCATTTGCATCTCTCTATTTTGGAAAAATAAGCTGAATTGAAACAGTAATTTGGAAGTTACCTTTATGAAGAGAGATTGTAGATTTATTACTGTTTGTTCCAGATTTATCCAGTGTTTTACAAGGAGGAAAAGGGAAGCTAACTACACTTGAACTTAGTCTTCAGCCCTCTTCAAGTGTTCATTTTCCTTTAGTAGCTTTGTATAATTTTCCAAGCAATGTCAGATCTAACACTTTCTTGTCTTTTGATGATCATGCTCTAAGCAGCTTCCATTCTTCTGTAAAATGAATGTCTGAGTCTTTTGTTAACATCTATTCATCTTCCCCCTTCACTCTGGGGCCTAGCACTCCTTGCAGACAAAAGTTGTACTCTGAAATGTATTCACATTGGTTTCCGTTTGCATTTTCGTAAGACCTATTGAAGTAATGTAGATTTTAGTGCCTTAGCACCAATACACGTTCTGAAGAATAAGATGAAATGAATTATTTTTAAATGCTGCAGAAAATACTGAAGAAAATACACCTTAAGTTACTAATAAATATAATTATTCTAAAAAAAAAAATCACAGCAGCATCAGGGATTTTTAAAGGTAGAGGTTCGTATGAGAAACGTGCATATAATTGGGTTTTTTGTTATGATATCAAGATCAAATTTGTTTCTTTTCTGTTTTTCATATATGTTAAGTAAATTACAGATCAGCGCAGGACTCCGTAAATATCCTGTCACTGTTGATTGTAATCGGTACTGTTTATCTCTATTTAAAATATTGCTGTAATAAGGTAGCTTTAAGGCTTTGATGGTCTTGAGCAAGTCCAGTCTCCAGCCAGAGACATGTTTCTGAACCTCCTACCTAGTAACAGTGCAGTGGTTAAGACTACATCACTCTCAGTGTAATGGTGTAAAGTACATGTTGTGTAGATAAGGGGTTACATTATGGCACTGCATTCTAGCATTTAATTCCTGATTCTGTACTCACTGATTATTACACAATTTCTCTCAGTCTGTGTTGGGTTTGAAAACAAATTAGGAGCTGTCTGTATCTTGCCTCAGTTGGCAGAGCAGCTCAGTCAATGTTTCTGCTCTATGAAACTCAAAGACAATTCAGAGAAGCATTAAGAAATATAAGCTACAGTGGCTCTGTAAACATTTTCCATAGTACTAGGTCAATTAAGAAATAAATAAATTTAACTCCCCCGTGACAGAATATACCCCTGTGTTTGCATCCTACAGACTATTGTAATAATATTCATACAAGGTATGCTTTCTGAAGTATCATTTAAAAACTAAATTTCCTGATAAATATCATGGCAAAATGCACGTAGCAGCATTATATGAAGTTAGAAACAAACTGAAATCATGACTAAAATTAGATTTTCCAGATAAATCTGGGGAGTGGGTCAAACCAGTTCCTCAGAGACAAAGGGCAGGTTGACACCTCAGCTAGGCATATGGACCCAGGGCTGCCGAGAGCGGGTTCGGGCCCTGGTGAAAAAGTTTTTTTAGGCCCTCCAGCAAGGGTGGACTGGCTAAACAGGGCCAATGAGGGGGAGCAGGGGGGGAAGCTGGGCCCCGGGCCCCCTTCCGGACTGCCAGGCCCCAGTAATTTGTACCGGCTTCTCCCCACTCTCATCGGCCCTGTATGGACCATTACCTGCTAAATGGCTATTCCTCAGCAGGAAAGAGAGCAGAGGCAAAAAAATAAAAAAAAAAATAAAAAAAAAAATCTAAATTTTTAGCAAAGAAACAGCATGGAGTTTCCTTCCACACAGACTGCCTGTCACCTTGCTCATAACTGGAAATGCTTCTCAAAGGGGGACCAGGACTATAAAATGAAGGGGCAGACACTCAAGACACCCCCTTCTGTCTGCCAATTACATTATCTGCACCCAGGGCTTGCTCCAGGGTTTTGGCCGCCCCAAGCAGCCAAAACAAAAAAAAAAAAACAGCCGTGATCGCAATCTGCGGTGGCAATTCGGCGGGAGGTCCTTCGCTCCAGGCGGAGTGAGGGACCGTCCGCTGAATTGCCACCAAATACCTGGACATGCCGCCCCTCTCCGGAGCGGGCACCCCAAGCACCTGCTTGACAAGCTGGTGCATGCAGCTGGCCCTGTCTGCACCTGAGAAGAAAACAGCCGTTGGACTTTGGAGGAGACCCAACCTGAGAGTTTGATCAGTAATCTGCCGGAGCATGTGGTGAGAAAGTTTTCTTTGCAACTAAAATAGTTTAAGATACTAGTAAACAGTTTCTTTATTTTTCTTATAACCATTTCTGACTTTTATGCCTCATTACTTGTACTCACTTAAAATCTATTTCTGTGTAGTTAAAAAACTTGTTTTACTGTTTTATGTAATCCAGTGTGTTAAACTTGGAGCATGTAGGTACTCTATTTAAACTAATAAAATGGCATATTAGTCCCTTAAAGGAATAGTGGACTTAATATATTTGTACAGTCCAGGAGAGGGCTGGGTAGTAAGGACATACAATTCTGGAGAAGATCTGGGACTGGGGGTGTGTTGGTGTCACCAGGGCCGGCTCCAGGCACCAGCCGAGCAAGCTGGTGCTTGGGGTGGCAGCTTGTAGGAGGCGGCATTCCGCCCAATCCTTTGCCATTCTGCCCGCCCAGTTTTTTTGTTTTTTTGGCTTGGGGCAGCCAAAAAGCCAGAGCTGCCAGTGTCACCCTGCAGCATAACCAAGATTGGTAAAATTCAAGGTGTGGCTGAGTGGCTGCAGCACACACAGCCATAGCTGGGTGTGATTTACATGCTGGAGACTGTTTGTGAGCAGTCTAAGTTGGAGGATACAGCAGCAAGGCATTGTAAAGGTACAATAGAGAAGCTTTTGGGGTCAAACTCATCTTGGAGAGACTTATCAGAACCAATCCAAGTGTTAAAAAGGGTTCACGATTAGTTTGGTTTCATCTGAAGTTTGAGCCAATTCTTCTTTCCCCCTTTAAAAACATTACAAATGAACAATTTTGCCAATCTTTTATTATTTATCTTCAAAAGGTATTTAGGGACCTAACTCCTGTTGATTTCAGTGGCAGATAAGAGCCTAAGGCTTTGTCTACACTACAAAGTTAGAGTGATGGAAGCTGCCTGGCATCTGCCTAGTTGTGTACAAGTCTACACTTAAATTTGTCTCCAACCCATGTAAGTGTCCCGTTATGGTGACCTAGTAACAACACCCCCGAGTGGCACTGAATCATGGTCAATGTACAGAGGTTAACAAAGTGCAAATGTAGGCACAGCATTACCTATGTCAACCTCAACAGTCCTCCAGGAGATGCCCCACAATTCCTGACACTGATCGCTCTGGTCACCATTATGAACTCCACTGCCTAATGGTCACGTAGACCAGAAACCCCCGCCTTCCCCTTTAAAGTCCCATGGATTTATGAAGTTCCTGGCTTGGCAAACACACCTAGCAGCTCACCATCCTTGAGTGCAACTACCCAGCTAACCACGTTGGCTGCACACTTTAGACACTCCTGCCTGGAGTAGACGAGATATTGGATCTCCTGGGCTTGTAGGGAGAAGAGGCTGTGCAGGCACAGCCCTGAACCATCCAGAGAAACGTGGACATCTATGAGCAGGTTGTTTGGGGGATGCAGGAGAAAAGGTATGACAGGGACCAGCAGCTGTTTCATGTGAAATCCAGGCCAGGCATATCAGAAGGACAGGGAGCTGAGCTGCAAACTTGCTGTTTTTATAAAGAGCTGTATGCCATACTCAGTGGAGACCCCACCACCACCCCTAAACCACTGTGGATAACTCTGAGGAGCCTGAGTCACAAGCCCCTTCTCTGAACAGCAAGGAGGAGGAGAAATAGGAATACGACGGGCAAAGGTGACAAGGGGTCCACCTGCGTAGTGAGACAGGACCTGTTTTTGTATCCACCACAGTCCAGAATGGGCGAGCCTGATGCAGGGGAAGGAAGCTCAGGTAAGTGTGTAGATTAATTTTCATTACCGGGAAGGTACCCCCAAATTAACAGGACAGAGCTTTTAATTAATTTACCCATGTTAAAAGAGGAGGTAGAGGTACAACCAAGGGAGATAGAGTTGCCATCTGCTTTTCAGTCACCTCTAGATTTAGGTGGGCAGGTGGTGGTGGTGGTGGGGGCTGCGGCACGTGGAGCAGTTTATGTACACAGTGAGGTCCCTTGAAAGATCTTGCTTAAACTTTCATGGAGGTACTCTGCAATCCTCTCCCCAAGGTTTCTAGGGATGGCTGCCTTATTTCATCCTCTGTGATAGGACACTTTCCCATGACATTCAGTGATAACTTAGACAGGCACCATTGCAGTAAACAGGCTAACAGCATACAGGCCCGGCTGGCTTCAAGACACCAGCACCAGCTTGTGCTCTCTGCCTTTGTTGCCCTCAGGAGACAGATATCAGCTAAAATCACTGCTTGTTGGATACAGTGCAAGTATTCAGTGCCATTGCCTTATACTGGAAGATTCATACAACTGAACAATTCTTTCCTTACTTCCCCTAACCTCCAAAGGGCTATACTCACCATGTCTGGTGCCATGACTGACATATTGCACAAGCAATCCCAAGCAAAAATAATTGTATAGTGTTTAAAACTTTAGGGGATCAAGGGGAGTGATTTCTGCATCTTAAGTTTTGCTTTCCATAGTGAATAGGCTGACAATGATACCTCTATGTGTTCTATCTGCAGCTGCTGCCATTGTGGTCTTCAGGGTCTCCCCGTTCACACTCCCAGAGCACCTGAGTCCAATGAGAAGGAGAAATAAGAGGATTTAGGATGACATGTCCAATAAGATCCTGCAAGCATTGGACCATGGACACAGGGCCTGGAGGATGAACATAGCAGACAGCCTGGACAAAGAAAGAATGGAGATGAGAAGGGCCCAGGAGTCCCAGCATTAAAAGAAGAGGGAGATGCATCAGGATATAATGGGGCTTCTCAGGTAGCAAAGAGGTGCTCAGACTCTGGTGGACCTGCAGGTTCTGCAAACCCAGGCTCACCTCCCTCTGCAGCCCATTGAGAACTGAATACCAGACCTCCCTAAACCACCTCCTCATCATTCCACATGGCATCAGGGATCGTTGCCCTACCTCTACCGCTTCACCCACTGAGTTCAAACTCAGAAGACAGCCGATCCACCTCCACCCACGTGGAACTATTCCCTCTTGCTTCACATACATTATACAGGGCACAGAGACAGCTATAACCATTGGATATTTTTCTCAGTGAGATCCAATGTTTTGAGTAAACAATGCCAATGTTGACCAAAAGCACATTCAACTATCATTCTGCACCTGCTGATCCTGTAATTGAATTGTTTCTTGATGCTGTTGAGGTGGCTGGTGTATGGCTTCATAAGGGAAGGAGAAGGGGTAGTCTGGGTCACCCAGGATCACTATTGGCATTTCAACATTCCCAATGGTAATTTGCTAGTCCGGAAAGTTCTTTCTTGCAACTTTCTGAAAAGTCCTATGTTCTTAAAGATGTGAGCATCATGCACCATCCCTGACCAGCCCACATTGATGTTGGTGAAATATCCTCAGCGGTCCACCAGCATTTGCATAACCATAGAAAAGTATCCCCTTCTGTTGATATACTCTGGGGCAAAGTGGTCTGGTGCCAAAACAGGGATATGCATGCTGTCTGTTGCCCCATCGCAGTTCAGGAGCCCCATTACTGCGAATCCATTCACCATTTCTTTCACTTTGCTGAGAATCACAGTCCTGCATAGCAGGAAATGATTAATAGCCCTGAACACTTCAATGACAACAGCCCCTGTTGTGGATTTCCCAACACCAAATTGATTTCCCACTAACTGGGAGTTTCCACAGTTCACTCACCACTTGCTTCTTCACTGTTAGTACAGCTCTCATTTTGGTGTCCCTGTGCTGGAGGGCTGAGGTGAGCTTGGCACACAGATTCAGGAATGTGGTCTTGCACATCTGAAAGTTCTGCAGCTACTACTTGTCATCCCAAGCGTGCATTATGATGCAATCCCACCAGTCAGTGCTCATTTCTTGGGCTCAGAAGCAGCCTTCCACCATCAGCAGCTACTTTATGAACACCACCAATAATTTTGAATCGGTTCTTGCTAAGTCCCATAGCAATCTGCCCTCCAAGAAATTGTCATGCTCACCACTGATTTGGTTCTTCTTATGGGTTACATACATTGCAGGATCACGTGCCCTCTGCTTGCAGTGCTCATGACATTAGTGCCCCTGTCAGATACGGCAGACAGCAAGGAGACCTGTGCGGGTTTGTGGGATTTTGAAAAAAGGCACGAAAATTATGGGAGGACATTATGAGATAGAGAAGTTGCAAACTGGGAACTTCACCCCTTGCTCCCAGTCACCCCAAGAGACTTATTTCAGGGCCATCATCTATTGCCAAAACTTCCCAAACGACAGTGTGCTGGATGGAGGTGAGTTGTACACTGGGATACCTACCCATCATGCATAGCACTGTGCATCAATACAAGCACTTCTGGTGAGTACAGACAGCACTGACACAAGGAGACAAGAATGCACATGTATGTACAAGCAAAGGACTAACTGCAGCGGCTCTATGCAGACAAGTTATGTTGGCGTAAGTTTGTAATGTACAAATGGTCTAAATATCTTTGACGATCAGGGTCTTAATTTTTTCTAACAGTCTGTGGGTGAAAACCTGTAATCCGTACTTAGGCAAAACTCCCATTGACTTCAAAGGGGGCTTTAACTCAGTAAAGGTTGCAATTTTTGGCATTAAATGGTAGGTAAGCATAAATATTATTCTACTCTTTTTAATCTAATGATCCTGCAATTCTGGTTACGTCTTACTAAAACCTCAAGATTCACAATGCAACTGAATATATATTGCCACTTGCTCTTTATATTTTATATATATATATATATATATATATATATATATATTAAAAGCAGAACTTAAATTTCAGTTGTAGTCTAAAATGTTACTAAACAAAAATGGCTTCCTGTGTGGCCACATATCTACTTACTCCTGCTAGCCCTAGAGAGCCAACACAGCTAGGAGTGAATGAACTAGAATCTATTCCTTGTGTATCAACATAATTGTTTCACTAAGTTCCAATGAGTTATAGTTGCAAGCCTGCAGAAGACAATGGGTTGTACAAGAATCACTGGGATAAAATCTACAGACCATGTGCAAATAGGGAAATCTTGAATCTGAGTAGAGAGGTTATTTTACCTCTGTATTTGGCATTGGAGTGACAACTATTGGAATACATTGTCCGGTTTTGGTGTCCACAATTCAGGAAGGATGTTGATGATAAATTGTGACAGGGATAGGGAAAGAGCCATGGAAATGATAAAAGGATTAGAAAACATGTTTATAGGGATAGACTCGAGGAGCTCAATATATTTATCTTAAAGAGAAGTTTAAATAGTAACTTGATCTCAGTTTTACGTATACCTACATGGGGAACAAATGTTTGATAACAGGCTCTTCAATGTAGCAGACAAAGGCATAACACAATCCAATGGCTGGAAGTTAAAACTAGACAAATTGAGACTGGAAATAAGGCATACATCTTTAACAGCAAGGACCCATAGAAACAATTTACCCAGGGATGTGGTGGATTCTCCATCACTGGTCATTTTTAAATAAAGATTAATTTTTTTCCCCTAAAAGACTTATTCTAGGAACCATTTTTGGGAAAGTGCTATGGTGTGTGGTCACACTAAATGATCACAATGGTTCCTTCTGGCCTTGGATTCTATACCACAATGGATTTTCATTGTTTTGTATACATGGAGTTCTTGTCATGAACTACAGGATCCACTTTGCTTGAACATATATAGCCTCTCTGTTCATTTTTGTTTACTCTCCGTTTCTATTACAGTGATGGAAAAATTAGTTTTTAATGTCCATAATAATACCTCTAGATTTATGTATGGCATAAAATAGAAACATTATAGCATGGTGTGTGTTATCTGAAAGGGTGCATACAGAAGTATCTCTCCCACCCCTTCAGTAATCCAATATGTAATCCTGGGTAAGCATTATTTGGAGTCAGTAATACATCCTGCCTATACAAGACCTTCTGTAGGTATACCACTGTAGCCGTGTTAGTCTGTATCAGCAAAAACAATGAAGAGTCCTTGTGGCACCTTAGAGACTAACAAATTTATTTGGGCATAAGCTTTTGTGGGCTAGAACCCACTTCATCAGACGCATGAAGTGAAAAATACAGGAGCAGGTATAAATACATGAAAGGATGGGGGATGCTTTACCAAGTGTGAGGTCAGTCTAACAAGATAAATCAATTAACAGTAGGATATCGAGGGAAAAATAACTTTTGAAGTGGTAAGAGAGTGGCCCATTACAGACAGTTGACAAGAAGGTGAGAGTAACAATAGGGAGAAATTAGTATTGGGGAAATTAAGTTTAGGTTTTGTAATGACCCAACCACTCCCAGTCTTTATTCAGGCCTAATCTGATCCAGTTTGCAAATTAATTCCAGTTCTGCAGCTTCACGTTGGAGTCTGTTTTTGAAGGTTTTTTTGGTTGAAGAATTGCCACTTTTAGGTTTGTTACGGAGTGACCAGAGAGACTGAAGTGTTCTCCTACCAGTTTTTGAATGTTATGATTCCTGATGTCAGAGGTGTCCATTTATTCTTTTGCATAGAGACTGTCCGGTTTGGCCAATGTACATGGCAGAGGGGCATTGCTGGCACATGATGGCATATATCACATTGGTAGATGTGCAGTTGAACGAGCCCTGGATGGTGTGGTTGATGGTGTCCCTTGAATAGATATGTGGACAGAGTTGGCACTGGGGTGTGTAGCAGGGTTTGGTTCCTGGGTTGGTGTTTTTGTTATGTGGTGTGTAGTTGCTGGTGAGTATTTGCTTCAGGTTGGGGGGCTGTCTGTAGGCGAGGACTGGCCTGTCTCCCAAGGTCTGTGAGAGTGAGGGGATTGTCTTTCAGGGTAGGTTATAGATCCTTGATGATGCGCTGGAGAGGTTTTAGTTGAAGGCTGTAGGTGATGGCTAGTGGCATTCTGTTACTTTCTTTGTTGAGCCTGTCTTGTAGTAGGTGACTTCTCGGTCACCTACTGACTCTGTCAATCTGTTCACTTCACCAGGTGGGTATTGCAGTTTTAAGAACACTTGATAGAAATTCTGTAGGTGTTTGTCTCTGTCTGAGGGATCGGAGCAAATGGGGTTGTATCTTAGAGCCTGGCTGTAGACAATGGATCGTGTGATGTGGTCTGGATGAAAGCTGGAGGCATGTAGGTAAATATAGCGGTCAGTAGGTTTCCAATATAGGGTGGTGTTTGTGACCATCTCTTATTAGCACTGTAGTGTCTAGAAAGTGGACCGGTCCAGGCTGAGGTTGATGGTAGGGTGGAAATTGTTGAAATCTTGGTGGAATTCCTCAAGGGCCTCCTTCCCATGGGTCCAGATGAAGATGATGTCATCAATGTAGTGCAAGTAGAGTAGGGGCGTAAGGGGACGAGAGCTGAGGAAGTGTTGTTCTAAGTCAGCAATAAAAATGTTGGCATACTGAAGGGCCATAGTATGTCCTATAGCAGTCCCGCTGACTTGAAGGTATAAATTGTCCCCAAATCTGAAATAGTTGTAGGTGAGGACAAAGTCACTGTAATTTGGTCATTTGTGCAAGTGTATTTTATTCTTCACTGTCAGCATTACCAAATAATCATATAATCCCAAAATAAGTAACAGAGAAAAGGGCCTTTCTAAAACTATTTTACACTATTGCTATTTAGAATATTGTGTAATGTGTTGATATAAGACCTCTAAAGGGAGTTGTGTCCAGTCCCCTTTGTCTAGAGGGGGAGTTAATAAAATACAGATAGTTTCCTTGGGAATGGGAGTGCAAAGGAAATGAAAGAATTCTGTAAGACAAAAAAATGTTTACATAATCTTAATATTGAGGAACAGACTGACAAGTGCTTGGATGTTGTTTTTCTCTTCACTCCATACCGAAAAGGCAAATGAGTGATGTCCTGAGCGCTCATGGGACCAGAATCTCCGCTTATTGACACCAGTGTAAGTAACTTCTTGTCTGAAGTCAAAGGAATTATGTGGCTTCAGGACGTGAAGTCAGTGGAATTAATCTGGATTTATACCAGTGTAAATCAAAATCTGGTCCATTTCTTTAAGATTTATAATAATAAGGACATTCAATTTACTATTTTGGACAAATTCCATCTCCAGTAATTCTGCTCTACTTAACTAAAAATCATCTCTGTACTTTAAACTAGACGTGGTAGTCTTTGCATCCTTTTCTGAACTGTTGAGTAATGTGCTGTTAAACTTTTGCCATGTTTCACTTGAGAGAGAGAGAGCTGTATTTAGTCTTGAGTGAAGCAATTTCTACAGAATGAGAGACACATTCTTCACTCACTTACAAACAATGTAAATCCAGAATAACTCCACTACATTCAATGGAGTTTCTCTGTATTTGCACTGGTGTAACTGAGAGCAGAATTTCATCCTATATGTATGTATGTTTGTCTGTGTAGTAATTTTGAAAAGCCATTTGTAACCTTCATTAAAACACCATAATGCATGTGACTAGTGCTCTATTAAATCAATAAATAATCCTAATATAAGACATTGACATGAACTGGCCATAGTCTCCTTCATTTGCCACATTAGTTCCCAGGTATTTCAGTACCTTTGACACCTAAAATTACATGCTTGTGAGATATGTATCAACCATAATATTTTCCTTCACATTGTTTAATTTTGTTTCATAACCATGTATGATGCACAGTCATGAAGGCTGAATATCAGTTGCTCAGCCAATATCCCGGACACATTTAGCAATGATTTAGATTACACTCATATCAATTCAGATATTAGCTATGCCTATTAAATGGCTGTCAGTGGAATCATCAAAATCAATACTTTATTTGTTTTTCAGGATTCAATTGCTCTGTAGAATCATCCACTCCCCTTCTAATTATCCCTGATCTGCTGTTGAACATGCTCGGCTAATGCAGCAACTGAGATAATAAAAGTTGAATTAAGCCTTACTACAAGTGTACTCTGCCAGTAGCATTAGGGTTTTGTATACTGGGATAATTTTGTTGCTTGGTAACAAAAATATTGCAGTTGGAGTGCCTAGGAAAGCAGGCTGGATGCAGTATATTTCTTTATTTAGAGAAGTTTACTGTTCTACATATCCTGCATATTTACAGAATTGTGATTAATGTTAATGCACACTTTTGACAACGTAGTGTGCTGAGCTTTTGAGTCCTCGGTAGATCCACAAATGAAAAAAAAAAAAAACCTCCCGTTCTGTTATACCCACTTCATTTTAGATGGGATTTACATATTCCTAGAGTTTAATGAATGGAGTAAGTGGCAAATTCCACTCACCCCAGGAGGCTTAGTGATTCTTTCGCTTGCACCTGCATTTGATTTTAAATTTTAAAAAAATGTATTTTGAATGGATTCTCCTGGCTATAAAGCAGTACCAGATGAGAGTTTTTAAAAATTTACTAGTATTTTGTTACACTAGGTAGGTGACAAATACAATGGTTCGTTTATGACACCGGAGCAGAGAAAAATCTGATCTAGCAAAAACTTATGAACGTGCTTAACTTTATGCATTGTTAGTAGCAGCATTGAAGTCATTGGGACTACCAGAGTGAATTAAGTTAAGCTCATAGAATTATAGAAATGTAGGGCTGGAAGGGACCTCAATAGGTCATCTAGTATATCTCCCCCATTATGTTAGGACCAAATATAACTAGCCATCTGTGACAAGTGTTTGTCTAACCTGTTCTTAAAAAAACCCCAATTATGGGAATTCAACAGCCTCCATAGGTAACCTGTGACCATAGTTAACTACCCTTCTAGTTAGCATATTAGGAAAAAGTTTCTATCTAAATCTCTCACTGAAAATTAAGCCAGTTATTACTTGTCCTGCAGTCAGTGGACATGGAGAACTTTATTGTGAATCTTAAGGTTTTTAATAAGATCTATAATCAGTTTTGGCAGGATCAGGATTCTGATTCTCTCTAGGGCTAACAGGAGTAAGTAGATATGTGGCCACACAGGAAGCCACATATGTGGCCACAACTGAAATTTAAGTTCTGCTTTTAAAACTATGTTATAAAGCATTGCTTACATTAGGCTGTTAACATCCAATGTCACAAGAAATAATAGTGCAATATAGGAAGTACCAAATTAATCCTGGCAACTGTTGTCTTGCAATATCCTTCTGTAGAAGCCAATGTTTCATACCAGTAATTTAATAAAGTCTATGAAGATTCGTTGTTTTTAATCCTTTGAGTCATAACCAAATTAAGTCATGTTGAATAGTTCAGTTTAGATAGCATTTCACAAAGAAGGGATCATTCCCTTATGCATTTCCTCATCCAGCCTAGTTTTTCTTATTTCTGTTTTAATGCCTGTTCTTTAGCTGCACTCTAATATTCACTTTTGTGATTAAAATTGGTGCTTTTCGGGACACTTTGAGACTCAAACGACAGACAGTGGGTGCTGCTGAGTATCAGCTGCTGAAGATCTTGGCATAAAGGCAACGATAAATAACTGAGTCAGCTGATGCCTCATGGTTTATAGTGTTTTACATTGCTTGACATTTAATTTGGGTCATTCTTTTTATATATACACAACTAGGGCTGTCAAGTGATTAAAAAAATCGTGACTAATCGCACTGTTAAACAATAATAGACTATCATTTATTTAAATGTTTTTGGATGTTTTCTACATTTTCAAATATATTGATTTCAATTACAACACAGAATACAAAGTGCACAGTGCTCACTTTATATTTAGTTTTGATTACAGTGCAAATGCTTGTAAAAAACAAAAGGAGCATTTTTCAATTCATCTACAAGTGCTGTAGAACAATCTCTTTATCATGAAAGTTGAACTTACAAATGTGAATTATGTAAAAACATGCATTCAAAAATAAAACAATGTAAAATTTTAGAGCCTGCAAGTCTATTCAGTCCTACTTCTTGTTCAGCTAATCGCTCAAACAAGTTTGTTTACATTTGCAGGCGATAATGCGGCCCACTTTTTGTTTACAATGTCACATGAAAGTGAGAACAGGCACTCTCATTGCACGGTTGTAGCTAGCATCGCAAGATATTTACATGCCAGATGCACTAAAGATTCATATGTTCCTTCATGCTTCAACCACCATTCCAGGGTGTTATACCAATAGAATAAAAACCAGCAGGATCTTATTAAGAGGGATAAGGCGAAGATGGGACATTTATTGTAAATATAATGATAAAGCAAAAGATAAAAGTAAACAATGTTGTTTTGACTACTTATTCCTATCACTACTTATTCCTTATATACACACACAGTCATTCAGGTTCTGTATAGGTGTTATAGTTACCAGCCTAGAAGTTGCTCATGCCAAGTTACTGGCCAGGTTTCTTGGTCATGAGGATGGAGCCGAGTCTGTGTCAGGTGCACCTGATGCTCCTGGAGGTTGGCAGCAGAACCAGAGACTCAACATCCTCAGTCTTAGGAATTAATTCCTATAAGAATGAACTCTCATGTTAGTCTATGGGAGCTGTTTCATTTTGCTGTTGCTGACTCAATCAGCAGATGGCACATTCCTGGACACATTCCTAGGCACATTCCTGGTGGCTCCAAACTGTCCAAAGTTTGTGTTTCTCATCCTTCCAGGTGATGGGGTGGATCCCAGTTTCCCTCCGGGGATTGTCTGGTCATCCACTTGACACATTCTTCGGCCGATGGATACTCCCTTTCTAGGCTGGCACCTCCCTAACCATTCATGTACATCAAGCATTCATCAACATACATTCTATATCTTAAGCATATTTTAATTTACTGTCTCCACCACTTTCAGGGTGTGTGCTAGTTAATTTGAGACTCCTGGCCCTTTAAATCACAGAGGGTGGGGGTCTGTCCTAGGGGCCGTTGTTGTTACAATGAAGTGAAAGTCACTTAACGGCTTATAGTGTTTGTTTACATTGTATCAATTACTTCAAGAACAAAGTCAATTAACTTGTTTGTAAGTTTTACATAGTAATAAAGTATCTTTCACAGAATAGATATAATCAATGGTTTCTACAGACAGTAGCTTACAAGTTTTAACAGAAGACCCAAGAGATTTTTGTACTTGGTGAAACTGTTGGATTTTAAAGTGTGGGGGACAAATTATAAGGGGGTCACCGTCACTTGGGGGAATCACTGTTAGTACCTTCTTTAATATCCCTAAAAGGGGACATGTGTCCATGCTGATGACGGGTTCTATTCAATAACAATCCAAAGCAGTGTGGGACTGACGCATATTCATTGTCATTATCTGAGTCATATACCAACAGCAGAGGGTTGATTTTCTTTTTTGGTGGTTCGGGTTCTGTAGTTTTTGTATCGGAACGTTGCTTTTTTAAGACTTCTGAAAGGATGCTCCACATCTCGTCCCTGTCAGATTTTGGAAGGCACTTCAGATTCTTCAACCTTGGGTCGAGTACTGTAACTACTTAGTGTTTTGTAAATTCACACTAAAACTAAATGGCAGACATATAATTGTGAGTATATGAAGTGTTTGCAATGAAATCCAAACCTACCCTATTTTGGTATCATTACTAACTTGAACCTCTGACCAACAGTGTCAAAAGCTTTGCTAAGGGATTTGGGAATGTGGGCCAATTTACAGATTTACATCAGTATGAGGTGAAATACAGTTGCAGTTTGAGATTCTTGTTCCATACTGTTCCTAAAAACCCGAAAGCAAAACTCAGGTTATGGGGGAAAGGAGATGAACCTGTATGGGTTGAAAGACTAAAACTGAAGAAATCATTCAGGTCAAATTGCAGAGTTTTGTGCAACTCCTGTAAGGATACACTCCTTTGAAACACCACAGTGAATCAATAATACAGCTTAAAGAATAAACAGCTCCTTAACTGTAGTTAGAGGTTTGTGAAGTCTCTCTCAAAATTTACTACTTTGGTAGAATTTGTCTGTATTCACTTATGCTTTTCCTAATCAGAAGTTTTGGGGAAAGAATACTAAGAAGTAAGGTGATGGAGCAAAGTGATTCAGAAATATTAATTATTTCATTAGGGTAAAATTGTTGAAATACTAATGACATTTATCATCTTACAACCATTCAATGCCATTTCTATGCTTTATCTGACCATTTCTTATATTGACTGGGCATTAAACGATACAAGATATTTTAACTTGAAAAAGGACTGCTAGATATATTTTCCCTGATGGTTTCAGATACTGTTACAGTTTCTCTAGCACTGACCGTTTTAACTGCTGCCTGTGGCACTGGAGTTTCATTTGTGATCTGTGAGCACTGGCAGCTGACATCACAGATTCAGTGACAACAAATACATCAAAAACAGAGCTTAAGCAACTCTTGCTTCTGAGTTATTCACTTTGCCAGAACTGGGCTATGCCCTATCCATTTTTGTTTTGTGCATTCTATGTTTTGTGCCTCATTAAAGAAGAAAAAAACAATGCATTCTAGGAGTTAAAAGATGTCTCAGTTTGTGAAGAAAACACTTGCAATAAGAAGAAATAGGAAAATCACTGATGTATTCTGTTTGGGTTATAAGGTTCTAGAAAAAGAATGAATCAGTTACTCAATAGTCATTTCACTCACCATTAGCTGGGCATGAATGTATAATAAACGCCATACTATCCCTAAAAGGTACTGGGGCTACCAAGTAGCCTACATCATGGGAATAGTGCACTGCCAGGAGGGAGACCCATCCTGAATTCCTACTCTTATTTTCCTAAGGTTGGAAGTTTATGCTATTGCAGTATGTTTATCTGGGGGAAAGAATGATTATATGAATTACAAGAATTATTATGACTATAATTTGTTTTTCTTGCACATATAGGGGAGCAGATCATAAGCCATTGTAAATGGGCAGAGCTCTGTTGACTCCAATGGAGCCAACATCAGTTTACACCAGCTGAGGATCAAACTCTATAGCATTTTGAATTAACGTATGTGGTAGTGACTTTTATATATGCAAGAGCTTACCTACACAGGAAAATTGACTAGAATAGCTATTCTGAAACAGCTTCCCATGTGGAAACATTTATTCTGGAATACGAGTGTTCTCACACAGAGCTATTCCAGAATAGCTATTGCACTTTAAATTCATACCATTCTTTATTCTAGAGTAACTTCCCCATGTAAAGAAGCCCCATTAGTTATTGTGGAAATCTTTTTAAATCTCTCCTCAAATGGAAGTCTTTCCATGCCTAGGTTCAGTTTGGTTGCCTCTCTCTGGGCCTTTCTACTATGTCCTTTTTTCAGACGGTGTGACCAAAAATGATAGCCAAGATGAGGACTGCCATTGGTTTAGATAAAGCCCATATAATACTGGCAGCATTACTCTATCCCAATGGTTCTCAAACTGTGGGTCCGGATCCCAAAGTGGGTCATGATCCCATTTTGATGGAGTTGCCAGGGCCAGCATTAGACTTGCTGGGGCTTGGGGCTGAAGCCGAAGCCGAAGCCTGAGTGCTTTAGCACAGGCAGCGGGGCTCAGGCTCTACCTCCCCTCCCCGCCCCAAGGGTCATGTACTAATTTTTGTTTTCAGAAGAGGCTGCGGTGCAACAAAGTTTGAGAACTGCTTCTCTATCCTTTTCTCAATCCAGACTATCATCAGTTTGCTTTTTTGATGGCCGCTATTCACTAAGCAAAGTTTTTCCTTAGGTCTTCTTGAGTTACTGTTAATTTAGAACCTATGTGTACGAGTATGATTGAGGTCTATAAAATCATGGCTGGTGTGCAGAAAGTAAATAAAGAAGTGTTCTTTACTCTTTCTCATAACACAAGAACTAGGAGTCACCAAATGAAATTAATAGGCTGCAAGTTTACAACAAACAAAAGGAAGTATTTCTTCACACAACGCACAGTCAAACTCTAGAACTCTTTGCCAGAGGATGTTATGAAGGCTAAGACTAACAGGGTTCAAAAAGAACTAGCTTAATTCATGGAGGATAGATCCATCAATGGCTATTAGCTAAGATGGGCAGGTCCCTAGCCTCCCAGAAGCTGGGAATGGGCAACAGGGGATGGATCACTGGATGATTAGAATCATAGAAGATTAGGGTTGGAAGAGACCTCAGGAGGCCATCTAGTCCATCCCCATGCTCAAAGCAGGACCACGACCAACTAAATCATCCCAGCCAGGGTTTTGTCAAGACAGGTTTTGTAAAAACTTCCAAGGATGGAGATTCCACCACCTCCCTAGATAACCCATTCCAGTGCTTCACCACCCTCCTAGTGAAGGAGTGTTTCCTAATATCCAACCTAGACCTCCCTCACTACAATTTGAGACCATTGCTCCTTGTTCTGTCATTTGCCGCCACTGAGAACAGCCTAGCTCCATCCTCTTTGGAACCACTCTTGAGGTATTTGAAGGCTGCTATCAAATCCCCCTTCACTCTTTTCTTCTGCAGACTAAACAAGCCCAGTTCCCTCAACCTCTCCTCATAAGTCATGTGCCCCAACCCCCTGATCATTTTTGTTGCCCTCTGCTGGACTCTCTCCAATTTGTCCACATCCTTTCCGTAGTGGGGGACCCAAAACTGGACGCAATACTCCAGATGTGGCCTCACCAGTGCCGAATAGAGGGGAATAATCACTTCCCTTGATCTGCTGGCAATGCTCCTACTAACGCAGCCCAATATACCGTTAGCCTTCTTGGCAACAAGGGCACACTGACTCATATCCAGCTTCTCATCCACTGTAATCCCCAGGTACTTTTTCTGCAGAACTGCTGCTTAGCCAGTCGGTCCCCAGCCTGTAACGGTGCATGGGATTCTTCCGTCCTAAGTGCAGGACTCTGCACTTGTCCTTGTTGAACCTCATCAGATTTCTTTTGGCCCAATCCTCCAATTTGTCTAGGTCACTCTGGAGCCTATCCCTACCCCCCAGTGTATCTACCTCTCCCCCCAGCTTAGTGCCATCTGCGAACTTGCAGAGGGTGCAATCCACCCCATCATCCAGGTCATTAAAGATGTTGAACAAAACCAGACCCATTACCTGTTCTGTTCATTCCCTCTGAAGCACCTGGCATTGGCCACTGTTGGAAGACAGGATACTGGGCTAGATGGATCTTTGGTCTGACCCAGTATGGCCATTCTTATGAGTAGTTCACATTGTTCCTTCCAATGCATATTACCAGTGCTTGTTTACATGTAATTTTATTAGAAATCATGCTGCCCAATTATCTAGCTTTCTTAGCTTCTTTTAAAGAGCTTTATAGTATCCTAGATTTGAGTAACCTAAATAAATTTGTTCCCTCTGGAAAGTTTGCTGTCTTGCAGTTCAACCGTCTTCCAGATCATTAATATATTAAATGATACCACTTCTACTTTGCTGGATTTAATTTCTACATATTACTTGAAAAGTGGAAAAGAAAAATCAAAACGAGTAACAAAACTGCATTTGCAAGGAAAAAGTAAAGCTGTCATATTTTAAAATAGATTTTTATAGAAGTTCCATATCCCTCATCAGAATGTTTTGTACTATGAAAACAATTTTCTTCTCTGGAAGAAGAGACGACCCGTTTCATAGAGCTGTTAACATGACCTACACAGAGAGTTGTGCTGACATTTAGATTGAGATATAGCAGAGCTTCCATGGTGACATTGCTGAAGGTTGAACTTGGCATGTTAGATGATATATGTCTATATACCATAGTATTTGAAATGTCTTCTTGTAATAGAAATATCACCTTTAGCATCAGTGACAATTAAGGAACTGTTACTTTAATATGACCCACACAATTATTTGGATATGATTTTTTTTCTATACTTTATCATGACATTTTGTATTTGCTAATATCTGGTATATGTCTGAGAGCAGTTAAAGGACTTTGATAGCATCTTTAATCCAGGGATTTCAAAACTTTTACCTCCTTCACAGGTTTAATTGGAATTTGTTAATCTTCTGAAATGCAGCTGCTTATAGGATGAAACAAACCAACTACCATACAACAGTAGCTGAAAACAGAAAGCACCGGAAAAATCGAACAGTGATACATCCAGTTGATATAAATTGTGGTACGTACATAGGTAATTATCTGAACTGAAATTTGACAATTGAGTTAATATACTTATTTTTAGAAAAAAAAGTTTCATGGGATATTTAATGGCCCCAAGCGTAAGACTCCTGGTTTTCAATATTACCCCAAAAATTTCACCATAAACACCACAATGCCTGCACCACCATACTGGTGCATTACTTGAATAGTGATGCATAGGGAAAAGTCATCCACTGAATCCCAATACCTCTTCTTGTAGGTCTCCCTTGTAAATATGGTCTTAGTCCAACCCAGGAATCTGCATGAGAAATGATGGCACCATAGCACAAGGTGGTGCAGATGTTACCAAAATCTCAAATAAATTGATTCTTGTTATAAATTCTGAATAAACTTTTATGTTACCAATGTGACCCTGTAAATTGCTGCTCGAACACCATATAGTGCTTATGACAGGTATTTCCGAAGTTTTTGGCAGTATTCATTGCCATATGTGCCACAATATCTCGGTATAAGAACATGAGCCAAGGATGGATTGGCAGCACTTTGAATTATTTTTGTTGGTACAAGTTACAAATTTAATGTCAGTTTAACATAGCTCACTTTACCGTAACAGATATGACAACGCAAGCATTTTTCAAAATCAAAGCAAAAATTCAAGGCAAGGCAGACTAAGTCAATTCCAAGCAGTCTGACCCTGAGAAAGTCTCCAAAGATATGCTCATTAAAGGAATGGGGGGTGAAGAGAAGCATTTTGAGTGCTGTGATATATGGGTTATTTTTGGTTGTTGGAAGATTAAAGCATGGCTCAGAGTACTGTCAGTTCTGCCCCAGCTAGTTAGATCATTGTATAACCATGTTTTCCTACTTTCCCAGGATCTCATAACAAGCCCTTATATTTGAAGAAATAAAGTTTCTTCTCTGGTGGTGGGGTGAGCCTCATGATTGTTCTCCTTGTTGTGAATTTTGCCTCTTTTACCAAGAGAAGCTCAAATGCAAAGCAATATTAAGGGAGCTCGTTTGCAGTGTTTTTTATCTTCAGAACAGAAAAGGAGACTTATTTACTTTGACCTGTGCTAAAATGAAAAAGAAAATGCCCTCCATGTCTCTGCTGCACACCTGTTTTTGGGTTCTTTTTGCTCGTTTAGTTCATGGGCAGAGGTTCATATGCAGACGAAGAGCCTTCAGAGTAATTTAACACCACAGTGTCCGTCAGTGCTCCAATAAGCAGAATTTCTCATTCAAAACATTGTTGGATTAAAATCAGGAGAGACCTTATTTAAAAAAAAAAAAAAAAAAAAAAACCCACACACAACCCATACATTGAAAGAGAAATCAGCAACAGCTCTTACTGGGAAGGGAATATAATTGTCTTTTCAGAAATTTCCTTTTGCAGTGACTATGTTCACTCCTCATTCAAATTTGGCACTTCACACTCAAGGCCAATGTTTCCCTACATGAATATGGACTGCAAAACTCCACACATTTCCACTGAGAGTTTCTGTCCAATTCTTCTTTTAAGGTGGGGGTGAGGGACAAATTTGCCCTTAAAAATGGCAAGAGGTTCAGCCCCTGAAAGCTGTTTGTCTTCCAAGATCTACATAGATTATGACGGAGTCTCATGATACAAGGACCTACCATTTGAAAGGACTGTGCCACCACACTGCCACAAAGTATCTCTCATTCTCCCAAAAGAAGGATTCAATGGTTAAGGCCCAAGACAATGGAGTTCAATTCCCTGCTCTCCCATGCACTTCTTGTGTGTGATCTTGAGCAAGTCACTTAGTCTCTCTATGCCTCAGTTCCCCATCTGTAAAATGGAGACTGTAGTTCTTCCCTACATCACAAGGGTGTTGGGAGGATAAATACATTAAAAAGATTGTGAAGCACTTTGAGATTTACTGATGAAACTGCCATGTACATTATTAACATTTATTAACAATTCCACGGTAGCCTGAAGATGTAGCATGTAGATGTGGTGTTTAGATGTTGCTTGTAATTATTAGAACTGGGAGCACTGGCTGTTGGGAGTCTGAAAGGACAGGAAACAGGAAGGAGGGGGAAGGAGTTGAGGAGGCTGAGTGACAGTTACAGAGGGTGCAGCAGCAGCTTAGTAAAGAGGTTTCTACTTTAAAAATAAAGTCCTGTGGAAGTTTGTTAGTACCTTGCCTGGTTGTTACAACAGTAGATAGGAAAAATGAGGTACAGGAAGGTGCCCACGGTACACACAGGCAGTGAACCAGCTGTGACACTGGCAGACCAGGTGCCAGTTCTTGCCAAGGCTTTAGACCTCAGCTGAGTCTGACAAATTCATTGCTGAAAAGAGTGTTTCATCTTGTGCCAGATTTATGTTACTAATTTACCTAGGGCATTAGGTGATTAGGCTGAGGCATGCAGGATTTTTAGGGGAGGAGATGACAGAGCACACCAAGTGTTTATTATTTTACTAATAAAGCTTTAAAACTTAAAGTAACAGTATATTACTATGGTTAAGATGGGCATTGAGCTAATAATGTGTTTAGCCTTTATGAAATGCTTCTAAGTTACTGCATGAATTAATCTCACTTATAATTTCATCATCATATGCTATAAGGTAATATTTAAGTTTATGCTTTCTAAATGGAAAAAAATGTTTGCTTTGAAACTGAATCCAAGCAGGAGGGATTGTCTCCTGCCCACCAAGAAGGCTCATCAAAACTAAATGAGCCATTTTGGGACATCATCATACAAAGACTTTGTTAATTGCCCCTTACACTCATGAAGAGGCCAGGGTCTGGTCTACACTATAGACCTATATCAATATAACTACGTTGCTTGGGTGTGAAAAAATCCGCACCCCCGACTGATACAGTTATACTGACTTAACCTCCATATAGGACATGCTATGTTGGCGGGGGAGCTTCTCCTGTCAATTTAGCTACTGCCTCTCAGGGAGGTGAATTAACAAAACCAACGGAAGAATTCTCCCCCATCAGTGTAGAGCATCTTCTCTAAAGCGCTACAGTGGCACAACTGCATCGGTGCAGCTGTGTTGATGCAGCAGTTTAAGGGTAGATATGCCCTACGTGGAAAAAAGCCTCAATCCCATCAGCTTGAAGGAGGAAATAGCAGCTGATAAACTTAAATCTTTTTTGCTGTTTGGACTCTCACAGGTTGCAACTATGAAACAGAAGCAGAGATCTCCAGGGTCAACCTGGTTTAGCCTTAAAAGACATTCAGAGCTGACAGATTACTACAACTCTATCACCTTTAGAAACCATAGACTAACTCATAGGTTTATGTAGGTTTGCTTGCTTTAGCCTTATAACAACTCACTTCTTGTCTTGGCTAATAAATCCTTAGGTGGTTCACTATAGGACTGTCTAGAACCTTTGCCTATGGTGAGAGATGTAAGGTACAAATTGACCTGAGGTAAGTGACCCGTCTCTTGGGACTGGGAGCAACCTGAATATTTTGTGATCTTTACTGTATAGCAACCATCTATCATTAAGTTCATCTTGCTGGGTGGCAATATGGACTGGAATGTCCAAGGGGATTGTCTGTAACTCCCTCCGCAATAAAACTGTTACAGTGCTTTAGGAGTTGACACTTGTTACTGTGTGATGGTTGGAACCCCATTCTGGGGTCCCACTGACCCCACCATCTTGGGTTCCCTTACTCTGTGCTGCTGTGACAGGCTCTTAAGCCCCCTTCTAGCGCGCGCACAACACACACACACACACACACACACACACACACACTTAGGGACACACCCAGCTATAGAATCACACAGAGTCTGCAATCAGCCCTGTGTGGGAGGACTCAGCTTGGAGATTGCCCAGCACTCAAGTGCACCCACCCTCTGAAGCGTAAACCCAAAATTATATTGTCTTGGGTTGTATAGAGATCTATACAGTGTAAGCTCATGACATTTGCCCTTCTCCCTCACTGTGGAAGAAGATATGCACAGATTTTTGCCCCCCCCCCCACCCAGTTATGAATTGCACAAAACTGGGTTTTAGAACAAACAAAAAACAAGTTTACAAAAGGTAAATTTTAAGTGATTATAAGGGATAGCAAACAGAACAAAGCAGATTACTCAGCAAATAAAAAAACCACACACACAAACTAGGCTTAATACATTAAAGAAATTTGTTTCAAATAGTAATTTCTCAGCCTAAATGTTGTTTTATGCAGGTTACAGAGTTTCTTGAAGGTAAACAGGTTACAGAGTTTCTTGAAGGTAAACTGCACCACTTGCAGCTTAAATCTCTAGGTAAACCCTTCACAAGCTGACCTTTCTTGCCTGGGCTCAACCCCTGCCTCCCCGATCTTAGTTCCTTTGTTTCTTCAGGTGTTTTCAGCAGTCTTCTTTCTTGGGTGTGGAGGCATGGAGAAGAGCCATGATTAACTCATTCCACAGCCTTAAACAGGATTTACATATGGCAGGAATTCTTTGTTTCCTGGTTTGACCCACATCCCCTTCCAATGGAAAAATACCAGAAGTCCAAAATGATGTCCAGTACCAGGTGACAGGATCACTTGACCCTGCAGTGTCAAAGCAGCATACCAGGAAATTTCTCAGGAGAGAGGGAGGGAGGGAGGGAGATTAGTATCTTCAAATTCCTATTGTTCTTCCTTATGGCCCATGCAAGCTGTTTGCCTGCTATCTGGTGGGTGTTCCCCAGCTGCAAGCACTTTTGTAATCGCTACATAGTCCTAGGGTGACCAGATGTCCCGATTTTATAGGGACAATCCCGATATTTGGGTTTTTTCTTATATTGGCTCCTATTACCTCCCATCCCCGTCCCGATTTTTCATACTTGCTATCTGGTCACCCTACATAGTCCATATTCTTAACTTTAGATACAGAAATGATACATGTATAGAAACAGGATAATCACATTCAGTAAATCATAACCTAATGATATCTCACATGACCCATCTTGCATAAAACATTAGTTATGCCATATTCACATCATAACAATATTTCTATGAAGACTATGGGGTATAATGTCACAAATGCATTGGTGAAATTTAATTATAGAACATACCACCAGTTTGGGGTGTCTGACCTGCTTCTTGATAGTCTACCTTGAGGTTGGCACTCATGGTCATGAGCCAATCCAGACCGCATGACACCAGCCACATCACTGAAAAGGTACACAGTATGCCCACTACAATATAGCAAAACTACAACAAGTGGCGGGGAAATTTCCAAAAATTTGGAATTATCAGAAATTTATTACTCTGGAGAATTCCATCAGGTCCCTTTGGCCCTGAGAGAGACCTTCCAGTTCACATCTCCTGATTATCATTACCTTTTGACACACGGTTATGCCTTGTCCCAACTGTGTTAGTAATTCTATCACCATCTCTTTTCCGCCACAACACACACACAGTATGCGTCTAGCGTGATATGCATCAAAATTAGTCCTCAGGGTTCCCAATACCAATCTCTAAAAGAAAGCTTAGATTTCCAGCAAAATGTTATAGCATAGAGGGATCAGACAACACCTGAGGAATTATTCTACTTTAACTGGTGCTAAGTGCCAGAACCCTCAAACTACAGCCAAATTTTCTCAGTGCGAAATTCAGTCATTTTGTCCATTCATACAGCAAGTGTTTGAGAGTAAGAGAAGGAAGGAGAAAGATGCCTAGGGTTATTAGGAAAGATATAGTTTGGAAACTATGACTTCCTTTGAGGTTACAAGATTTTTTTAAAATATATCTAGAGCGAGAGGGTGAGAGCAAAAGCGCATGAGTGCACACACACTAATTTTTGCAGCTAGGATATGGAACACTTTAAAATACTCCCCACACTTTACATATCTTCTTCACAAATCAATCCTAGGATCCCCCTTCCCTCAGCTTCCTCCCTCAACACACTGGGTGCAGAGAACTGGGGATAGGCTCTCTGCAAAGCCTGTCGTTGTCACTGTGAACACCAACCAGAGGAGGTTAGTAGAATGAGAGAACACAGGACAGAATTTTTTTTCTTGGATTCATGTTATCCCAAGAATACAATTTAGTACAATTTTAATTGTTATAAATACACTTTACTAAATTGCACGAAGTGGGTTGAATTATTGCTGTGATGAGGAGAACATACTTTTTATAAGCTTCACTAAAGAACTTCAGAATATGCGGTTGCTGCTGAGTTTAACTTCAGTGAGGAAGAGACTGTAAACATTAAATCAGGGGGGTGACTGGATTAACACAAAGAGCAATTTGAAAGAGAAGGAGGTAACAAGAAACAGTATTAATATTGATTTATTTCACTCTGTATATCAATGAGGTGGAAGGAGGACTGGCAATAAAGTGATAAAATATGCTGGCAATACAACATGGGGGGGATGGTCAATGCAAACAAGAGTCAATAAAATAAATAAAATAATTGCAAACTGATTCTGCAACCCTTATTCATGCAGCAAGACATACTCAACCAAGTAGGCTCATTGACGTCCGTGAGTAAGTGCTGCTCAACAGGAGTAAGGTTTGGAGAATCTGTTCCATAATGACTTGGATATAAATGAGAATGGTCAGATGTGGCTTATGCAGTTCAGTATATTGAAAACTAAAGTGATGTTACAGTTGTAACAAAGCATGAGGGGGAGGGATAGCTCAGTGCTTTTAGCACTGACCTGCTAAACCCAGGATTGTGAGTTCAATCCTTGAGGGGGCCACTTAGGGATCTGGGGCAAAAATCAGTAGTTGGTCCGGTTAGTGAAGGCAGGGGGCTGGACTCGATGATCTTTCAGGGTCCCTTCCAGTTCTAGGAGATATTATTAGAAGAACGTACTCTCAATGGTTATAGAACGTGAATAGGAGAAGCAGCAAGATTGAGGAGAAGCAAAACTCAAACAGTATGTAATAGCAGCAAAAAATAAAAATTCCAGGAGTCCAACGAGTTAATAAGACTTGGAAATTTTTTTTTTAATATTGTATAAGGGATTCATGTGTGGAGATAGGAAGCATAAAATAACCAATGCATCAAGATCTTCCAACAACTGATTTACATGGGGGTACCCTAAACTCCAGGAAGTGATTAAGTCACTTCAAGAAGAACAGCCTTAACCAAAAAAAAAAAAACAGTACCTCTGATAGGGGAATTAATAGAATCAACAAGTTGTACCAGCCCAGTATTAAAGGCACTTCTGGAAACACTGTACTTATTTATTTCAACGTTTTTGCATCTAGTCCAAGCTCTAGGCAATTTAATTAACTGATAACTGACAATGTTTCATACAAAAATTAAAAGACCTATAACTCAAAGACATAATCCAACCTAGGGATAGTAAGCAGCAATTTGAAATTAAGTCAAGTATTCAGGAATCTACGAAGACCTCTACATTTGCCTCTTGATGTCTCAGATCACCCCAGCTTTAGTGAGGCCACATTCTAACTTGTTGTGAACTGATCTTTTTCATTATTAAAAGAATATCTTAGAAATGGGGAAGATGCAGAAAGGGATAATTAGAATAATCTAAAAGGGTGAAAGACCTATAGTCCAAAGAGTTGGAAAAGATGGGTCTGTATTCCAGGGGGAAGGGGGAGAGAGAAGGAGATCACGAGGGATCCAGATTAATAAGAAAATAGCTAGTGTAGATATCACTGCACAGAGCTATCTGAGCTAGGGTCTAATACAAGAACAGAAGGGCATGAATTTCAGATAAGAAAGGCCTGACCTAAAAGGAAAGTATGCAGAATTTATTTACACCAAGACATTAATATATGGAATAAACCACCACAGGCAGCAATAAAAGTATCTATTGTAAAATAATGTGCTTAAGGAAGAAGTCTGAAAACAACTGCCAGGTCAAAGGAGAGAAAAAAAGACCTAGATAGGACAGAATCAGGCCAGGAAGCCTATGTTCTTACAATCTGTATAGGAAACATGGAGATTTTATTCAAAATAATAGCAGGTGTATAAAGCTAACTCAATAAATAATTAGGATTATACATTTCTTTATGACCCTGAAATATCTGTGAAATGGTGCATCAGCTGAAATGATTAATATATCTTTAATACATTGCATTCCCAGACTGATAAATGCAACCCCCCCCCCCACTACTATCTAGATTATGGGTAGGTGAACCAGCCCTCACAAAAACTTGTTCATTCCATACAGGAATAAAACTATTCCTGAATTAAACCTGAATCCTTTTAAAGGGTTGGATGAGGGACACTCTCCCCTGATAGACATTCCTGCCCTTCTCTAGATGAAGTATCTAGTCAGTTTTCCTTCCAACAGACTTCTCTTTTTCCATGAGGTGCCTCTTCCGCTTACTTTTCCACAGCATTACTCTCCTTCTTTATGATTCCTCCCATCTTCTCTACAGCAATCTCTTCTATGTTAAGCGCTCTGTGTGGTCATGAGCATCAAGCTATGATTTTGTTAGCACTGAGTCAACTATTGCGTGTTTTAGGTAGATGAGTTTGTCTGCATGAGAGTGTTTTACTGGCTAGACATAGTTAGACTGGTGAACCCCCTTATATGTACAGTGGGGGAGGAGCCTGGCTCTACTTCCAGCTGTGAGGAAATAGGGAAAGATCAGGGCTTCAAACTTCCTTGATGTAGGAATTGCACTGCTGAGCTGGCTCTGTATAAGGTGGAACGACCTTGTTTTACTCCCTTCCACCACAGCAGTATTCCTTCACGTGCTGCTGCTTTCTTATTGGTGAAGAGGCTTGATGTGTCCCTTTCTTCCCTTCACCCATATCTGTCACTAGTTATGTGGGAAAGGTACAGTATATGGACATGTTTTTAGCAAGCTGAATTTACCACCTCTGAGGCACAAGCTTGGCAAAAGCTTCATCATATATGCAAGGTTTATGAATTGCACTAGCAAAAAAACTGATTAATGGTAACCTCACCATATTGCTTTTTTGCTGACCAAAAGATTGTAACAATTAGTTTAATATAAAGCATGGTTCAAAGCAAACAGTATAGGACCTTCCAAGGAACTAGGAAATTCATGATGTATATTACTTATTTCATCAGTCTTCTCAGAGTATGAGCAGAGTATGAGCTTCTCTGGGCATGATTCTGTATGTTTTACCCTGGTGCATAATGGAAGTAACTTTACAGTTGTCAAAGGAGTTACACAGATATGTAAAACTGGGATGAGGTTTGAATCAGGCTGCTGCTCTTTCAGTTCTATCTGATTGCATTACATTTAAGCAAGAACTCTTCATAGCTAGTTGGCTGAGGGAAAATATCAGATGCAGAGAAAACAATGGTAGGGTGTTCTGCCCTTACGAGAGCCATTTCAAAATTCTATCTAAATATTAATATCAAACAGCATTTTAATTACCACCATTTAATGCCAGATCCTAATGGCTCCCCTCCCCAGATTTGTGCTAAGGAAGGCAATCAGATAAAGCTCCTGCTGTGTGTACTCACAGCTCTGTTCATGGGCCTGAAAAATACATATTTGCTGACTTTACAGAGGAAATCAGGGATTTTAATATTTATGATGCTGTGAATATACCACAGATTATTGCTATCCTCAAGTGCCTTCACACAACCTTAAAGAAAGAAATATAATATTCTCTTAGTATCAGGCAAATGCTGTAATACAAAAAAGTGTATCTTAGCATTCCCACTCTCTCAAGTAGGTTGTACAGCCTGGAGGAGCAACCACTGAATTACAAGCTCAACAAGTTATCAACGGAATGTCTGAACCCCTTCTGTGCCTGCCACAAACCTGACACATACACGACAAATGAGCATTTAAGCCTTAAAGGTGACCTGAGTGGGGAGGGAAAAGAGGGGAAAAAATAGCTTGAGCCTTTGTTTTGCTTCCTTTGATGTTAAAGGCGGCCTGACCATGGTTGTTTTATTTTAACTTAAATAAAAGTTATGGTTATGCTGATTTTATTGTCTTTCTGGCCATGAAAAATTCTATGATGGTGGCAGAACTAGTGAAATGTCATAACAAGAGTCAGAAGAGTGAAAGATGAGTGTCTGAGAGGAGAAGGGATTTGTAATCAGATTGATTAATGTTCTTCAGGTCAAATCCTTGGCCCCATTCTAGCCCCTTTATACTACTCTAAAATTTGCCAGGGACCAGGCTGGTTCCTAGCTGACCCCAAATTCCAGGGGCCACAAAGCTGGCATACAATCCTTGACTCTTTTCCCACTGAGGGCCTCAGCCTCCATCAGCATAGAGAACAACAGAATGGGATCAAGAATAGAAGCATGGATCCTGTTAGGCAAGGCAGATCACCACTAATTTGGGCCACCGAGAAAAGCCTGTAAACTACATTTTAAAATCAAGAATTCTCAGTGAGTTCGGACTGCGTGTGAATGTTTAACCAAGAAATAGGAGATGTGATTTGAAAATCACTTCTTTTGGCCAGGCATCCACCACTGATTCTCACCTTACCCTTCAAACTCCAATACAATACACACAGTCACACATTTTAATTTAAGGAGGTTGAACAAGTGCTAACAAACTGCATATACAACATAAATCTTTCACTACCGTATCCCTCATCAGCCCATACCCTCTCCTTAGTTTGTAATCCCACGCTGAATTAAATCTAATGTAGCTTCTATGGGCCAAATTCAGCTCTCAGCTATATTTATGTAAATTTTGGATAATTCCTTTGAGCCCCTCAGGGAACAGACATTTTATTTGACTATCAAGCTCCATAGCACTGTATAAATACAGCTAATGAAGATAGGGATTCACTATAGTAATTAAGATGTTAGCCAGCATTCTATCTGTAATAATAAATAATAAGTCAATAGGTAATTACTAATAAGTCTGTTGGAGTGGACATTTGGTTTATGGTAATGGCACTGTATTGGGATTCAGGAGTTCTATTTCTGGCTATGCCAGACTTCATATATGACCTTCAGCAAGTCACAGGTTCTCCGTGCCTCAATTCCCCAGCTCAAAAACAGGAATAATGATATTTTGCTACCCACAGGGATGTTGTGTGTATAAATTCATTAATGTCTGAGGTGTTCAGATACAAAAGTGAAGAGACCATAGAAAGCCTGTAAACAAATAAAATTCAGATTTTTGAAGGCCAGAAAGGAAAAATACAATCATCTAGTCTGATCTCCTGCATAACATATCTTATATAATTTCACCTAGTAATTCCTGCACTGAGCCCAAATAAGGGTAGGAATATCCTCTTTCCAAGAATTTGTAGACAAACCAGTTTGGGATATCAGGCTTTGTAATAATATAAACTTCTTGCTATTTCCTTTTACTTTCATTATCTTAAATTCTAATCCTAGTTCAGTTGAATTTAATGGTAAACTGAGTTCAACTGGCAATGGTTCAGACTTAGGCCTGGTCTACACTAACCCCCCAATTCGAACTAAGGTACGCAACTTCAGCTACGTGAATAACATAGCTGAAGTCGACGTACCTTAGTTGGAACTTACCGCGGTCCAGACGTGGCAGGCAGGCTCCCCCGTCGACTCCGTATACTCCTTGCGCCGAGCAGGATTACCTGAGTCGACGGGGAGCACTTCTGGGTTCGATGTATCGCATCCAGACAAGACGCGATACATCGAACCCAGAAGTTCGATTGCCTGCCGCTGAACCAGCGTGTAAGTATAGACAAGCCCTGAGAGACTAAAGACCAAGTGGAGCAGAGTAAGCAGAAGAACAAGTCTCCCCAAGGTTTCACCAATCTGTATCAACTGAGTTGTGGCATCCACAGCTAGGGGGGTCTCTCGGTCTATTCAGCCTAGTACCCTTGGCACTAACAACTGGTCATCTGACTTTTGATGTGGACATCTGGAGTGAAATCCTAGCCCCAGTGGGAAATCCCCTCCCAATGAGAGTTTAGCCATTGACTTTAATGAGGTCAGGATTTCAGACATGTTCACTAGGAACTGGATTGAGAACACCAACTCATATCTGTTAGGCTAGCAAACTGCCATATCATAGTAACAGCTTTCAGTTGAAAAGTTCCATGTCCCATTATTTCTCAGCAAACACTGAGCATACATGAATCCAAGATGGCCTTCAAAGTTTTAAATGTCAGACTAGATCTAGTCTGACCAACTATATACCACAGTCTATTAAATTTCACCCCAAAACAACGAGGAGTCCTTGTGGCACCTTAGACTAACAAATGTATTTGGGCATCAGTTTTCGTGGGCTAAGACCCACTTCATCAGATGCATGGAGTGAAAAATACAGTAAGCAGTATATAGATCACA
This sequence comes from Chrysemys picta bellii, assembly GCF_011386835.1. Classification (NCBI taxonomy): domain Eukaryota; kingdom Metazoa; phylum Chordata; order Testudines; family Emydidae; genus Chrysemys; species Chrysemys picta. The sequence continues at coordinate 73,531,665 of NC_088795.1, read as the reverse complement.
GCATTTTCATGTGCTGTGATCTATATACTGCTTACTGATTTCATATAACATGTCTGAAATCCTGACCTCATTAAAGTCAATGGCTAAACTCTCATTGGGAGGGGATTTCCCACTGGGGCTAGGATTTCACTCCAGATGTCCACATCAAAAGTCAGATGACCAGTTGTTAGTGCCAAGGGTACTAGGCTGAATAGACCGAGAGACCCCCTAGCTGTGGATGCCACAACTCAGTTGATACAGATTGGTGAAACCTTGGGGAGACTTGTTCTTCTGCTTACTCTGCTCCACTTGGTCTTTAGTCTCTCAGGGCTTGTCTATACTTACACGCTGGTTCAGCGGTAGGCAATCGAACTTCTGGGTTCGATGTATCGCATCTTGTCTGGATTTTCATGTGCTGTGATATATATACTGCTTACTGTATTTTTCACTCCATGCATCTGATGAAGTGGGTTTTAGCACACCAAAGCTTATGCCCAAATACATTTGTTAGTCTAAGGTGCCACAAGTACTCCTTGTTGTTTTTGCTGATAACACAGACAATGTGCCATAATACACTTTAGCTCTTGGAGCTGCATACACATCTAAAGAGTGTGTGGTATGACTAGACATCATTTTTCACCCAGTAAAAATACATAATATTTAATGTATATGACCCAAATGTAAAGCTATGTAGATATTACAGCGATGGGGTACAGTACAAATGATTTAGCCAGACAAAATAAGTGTGCTTTGTTAATCTCTTGCAGCATTCTGATCAGCTCAGTCATCCCTCACCTTACCCAGGCCCTCTCCCTACATCTAGGCTTTCCCTTGCAGGTATTAAGCCTATAGACACGAGTCCCAATCCAACAGATTTCTTCAGTTCTATCAGTTTAGTCCTCCTCCCTAGGTAGTTGCAGGATGTATTACAGAGAGCAGCGGTCTCCAGAGCAGAGCTATTAGCTTTTCTTGTGAGGCATCTGGAAGTCACACATCCTGCCATGACCTATTAGGGCATAGGCTGGAGGCAGAGAGAGAAGCAAGCTTGCAGGTCAAGATGTTTCAAGGAGCAGAACTCTGCTCTAGAGGCAGCTCCTCCATAAGGTTAGCTTCTTGTGGATTGTCAGAACAGAGTACCTGTCTGAGGGACCTAAGGGGGCCTTGTCAGGCTTGAAGTCCTACTAGGAAAGGTTAAAACTCCCAGGAAACCTTGGAGGCATAATTGACATTCCCTCAATCCCCCATTTTCTCCCACTTTACTGCTCACCCCATATATAACTGGTCACTGTCTCTCTCTCACTCTCTGACACTTACACAATTTTTTCCCTTTCCCCTTGCACCTCCTATGGCTCCCTTCTCTTCCCTCATTACCCACTGCCTAAGAGGAGAAAAAGTCTAGATACTCCTCCACGACAAACCTATGGGTCATCAGAAAAATGTATGGTGTATACTTGCGTTACACTAGAAAGTTTTAACCTAAATACCTAGAATTAATTTTGAGTCAATACAATTAAGAGTGTTGAGACTGGAAAATTCATTGTGCTATAGCAGGAAACTATAATTATAATTTCTAAAGGAAACTGATCTTACTTGCATGGAAAAAAAAAAGCAAAGCAGGTCCAGAGCAAATAGGAGTTAGCAACTATTGTCAGATAACACATGATCTATGATAACATATGAGACTGAAAGCTTCTAAGGCAAGAGCCAGAATCTTGGATTATTAAAAACATATGATAAATAAACTAAATATTAAACCAATAGTAAATTAAGTAATTTACTATAAAATTTTAAGTATTAGGTTTGCAGGTGGTTATACCTATTGTGAATTACAAGAGACATCAGAAGCAGTTTTGAATTAACAACTATATACCCTGGGTTGGTGTGAGACATTTGTATTTGTGGGATAAAGAAAAAGGCTTAACTGTGAATTATTGTCTTTTGAATCATACTGATATTTCAGTAATTAAGTAATTGTTTAAGTTTATAACTTTAGAATTATTTTTGGCTTAACGTTTACTAACAGTCATGTAATTTTGAGTTGACTGATGCATTGATAAGGATTTGTGTTAAGGATCCATAGAGCCATACTAGTATGTAAATCACTTCCTTAGAGTAGTAAGTTGACAAATTTGTGATAAGAATTTATTATGATTGAATCTATTACTTCTTAATAAAGTTTTAACAGCCTGTTAAATTCCTTCATTTAAATTTTGTACTCCATAACATGTATCCAACTTTTATTTCACTTTCCGTAAATTCCTAATTACATTTACATTCCATTTTGATTAAGAAAACTGATACATTTATAAGAATTCTCAATTCGGTACATTAACAAAACCCAAAATTCAATCAACTTATGAGAAGCCTGATTAATTACAATTACTTAACTATTTCATACTGTATTTATCTTAATTGTCTCACTTTACAATACTGCACATTCTAGTATGGTGATTTTATAGTAGTATTTAAAATAAACATTCTTCTAGTGCACAGATAACCACTCTGGTACTGTTGCTTACAGATGATGTATGCTGTCAGTGAAATAAATAGTTTAGCAATGAATGGAGTGAAGCAAGACCTAGTTTTCATTAACACCACATTGCAATATCTTTATAGGTTACAACCTGCAAGCAACAAGCAAGGCTGGAAACATAGCAGTATGTTATAGGGATGAGTTAGACTTTGTGCAAAGGATCCAAGGAACTGAACAGCTGCATTTCATGTAAGTGATTTTTAAGATTCAAATCTCTCTCAAACAGCATTTGTGCAATAGAACAGAAAACATTACTGCTTCATTATTTGTCAGAAATTTAAATGTGATTAGTTATGCTTGAGTACCAGCCATCACTTCTCAGAGAAGAGCCCCAAGAGCATCAGTAGCAGGCTCAAAGGTAGTTTACCGGTACTGGGAAAAGGCCACCTAAGGCTCTCTTCAATCAGAATGGTAACCCTGCTGAGTTGGAGTAGACATGCAAGTAACCGCCAATAACAAGAAAATTTATGGTCATTCTCTCTCTCTTCCTCCCCCACACCCCCTTCTTCTGCTATATTTTTAGTGCTTTTCAAAAAAAGTCTAGGAGTTGCTGATTGCAATTCTGGAGTGAAATATATTTACTCATTTCAAAGAATCATTCTGCCAATTGATTATTGTTTTATAATCACTGAATTCTACTAATTTCTGATGCATTCTTCCCAGGTTGAGTCTCCAGATGGATTAGAGCTGGCTATGCTGGGTTTCTGCCACCCCTCTTGCCCCTGCAGAAACCCTCAATGCAAGGGAAATGTGGGCAGCATGCCCCAGAAAAAGAGATGTGACGTGCTCCTGACTGGCAATTCCCAGCAGCCTGACCTATTCCTGGGGGGTGTAGTCGGGTGGGTCCAAATTAGGGTCGCCCTCAGAAAGTAAGGGGTGTGAGAGGAAATAGAGGGGCTGAGGCAGGAGGAGAGGATGCAGAAAGGAAAGAAGAGACTAAAAATGTTAAGAGCAGTTGTACCGAGTCTGTAGAGCACTAAACATTCCCAAGCTGGAGATAAGTAGCCTTTGTAGCGTACAGCTAGTCAGCTTCTTTCAAGTGGGGCAAATCCTTGGTTGCACCGAATTCAACGTGAGCTTTCCTGTTGATTTCAATGGGACCAGAAAGTGGTCCTGTGTGTTCAAAAAGATTTTCTTGTTCTCCAAGCCTGTTCTATCAATTCAAATATTCCCTGAGTTCATGCTAAAGGTGGTTGCGGCAACATATACATGCACCCAAAGAAAAGGAAAAATATATTTCCAAATATGTATATTTAGTAATTGATGTTAAGTTTAGTAAATAATTTTCACCATCTACAAGTAAAATTAGTAATGTTTATTCCTCTAAATCATATTTTAGACACCTATAGCAATTTCTGAGGATCTCCGTGATTTATGAGCATTAGTAAATTAAGACTGAACACCTCATGAGGTACAGAAGAATTGTTTTATAGATGAGGAAACCAAGGCACAGAGAGGCACCATGGTCCCAAATATTAGATCATGACAGAGTCAAGAACAGAACCAAGATCTCCTGACTCCCACTCCTGTGCTTTAATCACAAGACCACCCTTTCCTCCCGGTTAGTAATAGCAGCCTTTTGTTTATATTAAACTAAACAATTCAGTTACCCATTAATGTACTTACTTTATTTATGGCACTTACAGGATTTTCTTATAGTTTTATTGATTAAAATTTACTAAGTAATTTCCTGAAATATTACTACTTAATAAAGTAGTAATTGCTTTACTGAGAATTTTTTTTTCTGTTAGTATAAGCCTGATGTTCTTTACTGACTTATGCCTGAGAGGCAGTATATAACTGGATTGGTTTGGGTTGAGAGTTCACCTCAGGAGTCTGTGAGGAGAGCAGATATGATGATATAAACATTTTTAGTTTAGAATCTTTAAGGAAGACTTTTTTTTTTTAAAATCAAAGAAAGTTTTTTTTCCAACATTCAATTTTCAGTGTTTTTTAATCTGTTTTTACTTTTTTCTAATACTTAATTTTAGGGCAAGTGGCAAAAATGAAAACATTCATTTTAAGGAGGAATTAATTCTGACACCCTAATAGCAATCATTTAAATGTCAACATACTTATTGTTTTGCTAATCAAGCACATGAGAAAGGAAAGGCATGATCTCATACTGAAGATTATGCATAATTGACTGAGTTTCATTTCATTTTGGCATCATGTGTAGGTGGAGCTTGGGATAGTACCACCATTTTTCTCTACAATGTGCTCCTATCCCTCCTCATCATCACTACTACTCCCCACTCTCAGGATTGTTGTTCAGTGTCTTGTTTCATGTTCATTTGTTTTATCTTATTTAGATAGTAAACTCTTTCAAAAAGAGGCAACATGCCTCATCTATGCCTGATCATTCAAATTCTTATTCTCAGGGGACCTAACTTTAGCTGAAGGGAACTGTGCATTGATTGCAATAGGAAGTGGTTTCAGCCAATGTGAGGTAACAGACGTCAATAGGACGACTCACGTGAATAAGAATTTCTAGGATTGGGCCAACTGGCTGCTATGTAAATTAACTGACTACATTAATGTAAATAAATATATATATTTAAATAAAGTGAAAAACTTAAGGGAAAATTTGATCCCTAAAAGACAGTATTAAGGACAACTGCATCAAAGAACCCTACCTTGGTGTATCCGGTCAGCTCAAAGGGCCAGTGGCTAACCACAGATTTTATTTTAGATGTATTTCTTTATGTCACCAAATATAAACAATTTAGTGTGGACACAGATGGGTGGAAGACAGCAGAGAAGAAGAAAGTAGTGATAGCTGCAATGGTACACAATCCCACGCAGTATTGTTAATGGGTCCGATTGTCCACTGCGCGATGCTAGTTTTATGTTGATGTAATTTCTTGGATTTCAGTGACTTACAGTGTCATGATGTACAGATGAGTCAGACATCATTCGAGTCGGGGCCCTTCTCTTTGTTTCTTCTATAGCCTTCCTTCTCCTCTCAATCTGAGGTTTGTGCAGACCACTGAAAAGCAGGACAGGTTCTGCCTACTCTGGACCAGCTATCTTTGACAAACAGGACCCACCAAAGTCCACCTGACAGTCACAATAAATGTCTACTGTGTAATAAGCACACCTGAGATGTTGACTGTTTGCATGGAGTTAGAAAAATATTTGTATTGTACAATTTTCTTTGGAAAAAAAAAATAAAGTTTGGGGATTTTTTTTTGCCCAAAGTTCCAAAATATTTTAAGAAACTGCTCTGGGCGTTATCCACTTTTTATGAGTTTTAAAACTAATTGTCCAGTTGTGTTTTATGACTAAAATGCCCGGACACAGGTAGATGCAAAATCATTAACAAATGCAAACTGAAAGTCAGTGACGGTGGTTGAGGCTCAGATAGATGAACTATATTAAGTACCCACTTCCTCACTGGTTCCCAAAACCTAGGATCTAGTGTTCAACTGGATTTTCACTAAAGTACAAAACAGATTTTTTTCTCTCACCAGCAAATCTGAAAAAAAATCATATTAGGTCGAACTAATTTTATCTTGACAAAAACAAATTCAATTAACGGAAATGTTGAAATAGTAATTTTGAATTCATTTTTTTTTAAATTGGAATTTGTTTTTAACCAAAACAATTCACTAAAATCTACAACAAATTGTTGAAACATTTTGGTGTTGTCTAATCTGCATTTTTCACCTAAAAAAGTTTTCTATGAAAATTTTCACCCAGCTCTAGTTAGACAGAAAGATGTTATGTACTTAATTAAAGTACATTACACATTGATCAACGTATTCAATGCTTGGTTCATCTGAAATTGCCATAGTATAAAGTGCAATTTGATTTATTCAGTCACTTGTGCTGCTGAATGGTTTAGGTACTATGGAGAAAATGAACACAAAATCATATATGCCTCTTTAAACTGAGGAGGGCAGTCACGAGTTTTTCTGCTCTTGGATCACTGCTGTGCAACATCTAATATGTACTGCCAGTACCATCCATATAATGCCTCTAAAATTCAGGTTAGTTTATAAAAGGGTGAATGCGCCTTCTGGGGAGGAATAACAGTGGAAAATCTGAAATTTAGTGTTCAACCAAATAAGCATCAAGTTAGCACTGAGTTAATGAAGATTTCACAAAAACACTTTTAGATCAATGACTATGATGATCTTCAGTTTGACATTTGTCTGTGCTCCTTGTGCACCTATTTCACTTTATAATGGTCCTTGGGAGACTTTCGTTAATTATTTGATTATAAAGTCATTTAAAAAATAAAATATGCTCACATGGCTAAGTAGTAAAAGTTTAATTTAAAAGCAGCAGACCATGACATAATTTTAGTTTAAAATTAACCTCCTGGGCTGAGGCTAATTAAACTAACTTCTGGGTCACAATGTACACACTTCACTACTTAAAAATACTACTAAAAATTATAAATAGCTTAACACATTTTGCCTCTAGGCGGTTATATTTTATATAGAAGAGCTCTGTTTATCAGAAGAGATTCACAGCATTCTGTGGTCTATTTGTCAGACAAGGTCCCTAAGAGTGGCTAATCTAATCTTTCAGTAACTGTTCGTCTCTGGAAGCCACCTTCTCCTATGGACTCTGAGCCACAGGGCAGAATGGAGGTGGGGAAATAAGGGGCCCCATTCTTCATGATCTTGCATGTTGTGTAATCATTAACACCAGCACAAAGTGAATGCAAAGTGGGTGTAAAATGCTACAAAATTAGAATGCTAATGTTTTACGTCTGCTTTGCACAGGTATCAGTGATTACACAAGGCACACTTGCACACACACAAAAAGTCCATCAGGCCCAGTGTCTCTATTTTTGTTGTCCTTTCCACTGGATTCAACAGGGCCCTTGCATGACTGGGAAAGGAAATTAAAAAAAAAAAAAAAAAAAACCACAGAGCCAAATTAAGTGATATAGAGCAACACTAAAATACATGGTGGTGCAATAGTGAAGTATATAGAGTATTATTTTTCTATGGCCAAAAAGGAAGCTGAAATTACAATTTTTGCACTGTAGTGCACGAATGAGGCCTATCTATTGTGTTGTACACATTGCAGATGCATGGTAATTATGGAGATGCTTGGTCATGACTCCATAATTAAAGTTCTGTTCTGAAATGTGTTTCAAGTAGGGCACACATTTCTGCTTCTCTATATGCATATCGCCTTTTAATATGAAATATAAATGAATTGTTAGTTTCTATGCCCTTCACATTTTCTTTGCAGTTTATGTTTGCTTTCTTTCATACATTTTTGGTGTAAAGCATTTCAGACTGACCTGTGTCCAAAGTTTATACTTGGAAATCTATCATTTTTGTTGACTGATATCTTTCAAAACATTTTTTCTGCACAAAAATTATTCCTCCCCCATTTTACCAATATCACAACAGCCATACCTCTGACTCCCCCTTTACCAAATTACCTTCCACCACCATGCCAAACTCCCACACAAACTTACTGGACCGGGAGCACACCCATATGCAAAACTCTAGCAAATATCTAATGTATATAAAATTTTTAGAAAAAATTAACGTATAAATTTAAATATCTAAATCTAGAAATAAAAAAGACAAAGCAAAAGGAGGAGAGGGCAGTGGAGGGAGTGGGAGACTCCAGCATTTCGTTTTCTTTCCCAAAGTATTTCATTATTTTTCCATCCTAGAATCAGCAGTTCATTCCAACCTACCCTGCTTACAAATCCACTTCTTGCCTACTCCCACTTCATTGCAAAAAAGAGAAATATCCAGCCAACATCTTGGTTGGGATAGAAAGCACTGTATATTTTTGCAGTGACATTATTAAAATCTACAGTAGTGATGTAGTTAAAGGGGAGGAAGGACTACAATCAGGAGGTAAGGGGCAGTTTAAGGTTCTATTTTTCTCCTCCAGCCCCCACTTTGCTCTCCTCTCCCCTAACTTCTTAAGAAACTGACTTAAGATCTTATATCCAAAAATGTAAGAGCCTACACCAAAATTTAGATTCAAAGCTGCTCTTCCCAAGTACCAGCTGGGTTTGGAGGTGAAATATGAATCCACCATTTCCAAGTCCTACTCTTAGCATCCCAAACCTTCAGAAATACACCCATTTTTTCCTTCTTCTCCAATCCCTCCCCTGAAAAACCACCCTCCTCAGCCCATATCACTGAAGGAAACATCTGCAACATCCTAGGAGGTCCTGAGTTTTTCCCTCTACCACCCAGTCCCCATTATTCAGTTCATCCCCTCCTCCGCACACCATTCCAGTTTTCCCAGGAACAAAAACCCAAATCTCTCCTCAAAGGTTACTTTGCTCCCCAACTCCTTCTGAGAAAGCTACAGGTATTAGGGAACACGTTATATAATAAAATACCAACAACTTTTCTTTGTACTATAATTGCCATAATTATGAGCCCCAAGGGCCACAGGCTGGACACCCTTGCTCTATAGCATATAGAGTAGTAAAATAATGATCATTTTAACCCTAACCAAATATATTTTCTCCTCCGGAGGTTTTTAAGGCCTGGCTTGACAAAGCCCTGGCTGGGATGATTTAGTTGGAGTTGGCCCTGCTTTGAGCAAGGGGTTGGACTAGATGACCTCCTGACGTCTCTTCCAATCCTAATCTTCTATGATTCTATGACAGGTTTCAGAGTAGCAGCCGTGTTAGTCTGTATCTGCAAAAAGAAGAACGGGAGTACTTGTGGCACCTTAGAGACTAACAAATTTATTAGAGCATAAGCTTTCATGGACTACAGCCCACTTCTTCGGATGCATAGTGGGCTGTAGTCCACGAAAGCTTATGCTCTAATAAATTTGTTAGTCTCTAAGGTGCCACAAGTACTCCTGTTCTTCTTTTTATGATTCTATGGTATCTTGAAAAGATGATACAATAGAATATAATTAATGAGAATGTCTTGTAGCTAGCAAACAGAGGGAACAGTTCGTATACCTTTCACCTTCCAACGGAATGGGCAAATTCTTTGCCACAACAAACAGCATTAAAATACCACTTTGGATCATTTTATTTATAGTTAAGGCTGTGAGTCTTTCGTGGATTCCATGACTTTCTGGGAGCTCTGATTTCTGCAGCTGCAGCAGCTGACCCCGCCCGAGTCAGTGGCAGCGCCCTGGGCTGCCCCCAGCAGCAGCATCCGCTGGAGCACCCCCGCCTCCAGCATCTAAATTTAGGCATGGGTATCTTTAGTGAAAGTCATGGACAAGTCACTTGCCATAACTTTTTGGTTATTGCCTGTGACCTGTCCGTGACTTTTACTAAAAATACCTGTGCCTAAATTGTAGCCTTATTTATAGTTTAGACAGAGCTCTGATTTTGTGCCAAATGAAGACTAATCTTTTAGTGCAGTGATGGGCAGCAACTCAGTAACTTGGAAGAAGCATTATTAAAAGCACATTTCTTCAACTTTCAAAAAGGAGATACACCAGTAGGCAAAAAAATATTTGGTCTCGTACAATGGGACACTACTATGAATGTACTTATTTATAATCTTTGAGCTTAGTAGCACCCCCAAGATTTTAAATTCCTGTGAAGTTTTAATGGTACACTATATGTTATCCTTGTTGTATCCAAAGTCTTCCCAAAATTCATCCCTCATTCACTTTCTTTATGAATCTTGTGTTGAAAATGATGCAACAACAGCTGGGTTGTAGTCTGAACATATTTTGTGGCTGTCTTCTCTGTTATAAATTAAAGACACTATGTTAATTCATACATTTTTAAACTCAAGATTTCATCTGTGCCATTCTGTTTGCTGGACTACAATATATCAACTTCAATTAAGGTAGCTTTCTTGAGGTCAGAGTTTTGCACACTTGCTACACTGCTACTTTAAGAGTCACCTCACTTCATAACAAATCATGTGATGACCCCGTTGTAGTGAGACCAGATGAAGGGCAGGGAAATCATCTTCAAAAGGTAGCTCCTTTTATCCTTGGAGTGGTGTTAACAGACAATTAAGAGAAAGGAAGAGATTGAGAATTACAAGAAGGGTTCTTTGAGTGAGTGGGGGCTAAGGATTTTGAAGCTAATTGATAGTACTACTCATGGTTAGGACTAAAATGAGCAGGGCTACAATGAAAAAAAATCTTACTTTTCATCAGGCGATGATTTCTTTTGTAAGTACTTAATGCAAACTCCCTTTCATTAAAGGGAGATGAAATTAAAGAGATCCCATTGAATTCAACTGTAAAACTCAGACTTCAATGAGAGCAAGATCAGACGTCAACCTATGCTCTTTTGCCAAATTTTGTGGTTTCTAATTTTATTTCCTGCTCTCCATGTTGCAATATTCTCAATCTGCACTTCTTTCTACCTGCAGTTATTATTACTTGCCATGTGGTAGGGACCCAGTGACCCCAGCTATAGCAGGCTGTCCCTGCGAAGCTAGGACCATGACAGTAGTGGCGGCAGGTGGGCAGGGCACTGAATGCCACTGGCTCCCTGGCCTGGGAAGGGACCTGCAGAGAGGTGCTGATGGGCTGGCGCTGTGTCCGGGGCTGGGCCAGCTGCCCTGACACCATGACAGGGAGTGAGACAGTGTTCCCTCTGCAGTGCCACCCCAAATACCCCCTGCAAGTACACACATACCCCTCCAGCACTCCCCCCAAATACCCCATTCAGCACCCCCATCCAGTTTCCCCTCCCTCTACCGCTTGCAGTGACCTCTGTTTGGGAACTTGAAATATGGTAACCCTAGGGGTTGCTCTGTTCTCAGCGCCTTCGTTTCTGGAGCTGTCAGGAGCGAGTCCACCCTGCCAGCAGCCACCTGACCCCAGTGTCTGGTCTGGGCATTGAGGTTGGGCTTTGTGGCTGTGAGCCCGAAAGCCATGGGGCTGGGGCAGGGCAGCCAAGGGGAGAAAGGGGTGGTTCCACTCTGTGCACAGGGAGTGTGGGAAGAGTGGAATTGAATGCAATGGCAAGTCCCTGGGCAGCAAGCAGGGTGTGACCAGGCTGCTGAGAGTAGGATTGCCAATTTTGTTTGGACATATTCCTGGAGGTATCATCACATGACATAATATTTAATTAAAGATTAATCCTTATTTCCTGGAGACTCCAGGGCAATCCTGGAGGGTTGGCAACTCTAGCCGAGAGGCAGGTGCCCCAGGGGATAAGTACTGCAGGGAGCACCTCGGGGAACATCTCATGGCAGTCAAGCTCCACAGCAGTGTCCAGCTACAGGGGGTGTCACTGGCAAGCACCAGGCTCCTCCGGGGCAAGAGTATGTCAGACACACAGCTTGGAGCTGTGGCGCCCTCCCTGCCTGGGGAGCGCCTGGCTGTGCAGAGGCAGCTGGTTTGGGGAGCAGGGCAGGGAGAGATGCTGGGCAGCCAGTCAGTGCCCTGGGTCCCACAGCACAGAGTCAGGGGCCCGAGCAGCCAGGCAGCTCCCATCAGCTTACAATCTGATGGCTTATGGCAAGACACGACTTTTCAAACTGTGGGGTGCGCCCCTCAGTTTGAAAAAGCCTGTGCTAAATGGAAGGCAGAAATTGGGTGGGGGAGACGGGATGTAACCCTGCGTGCCCCCTCCCAACGTTGCCTCTAGGCTTGCTTGCTCTCCTCGGGTGCTAAAATGCTTAGTTACAGCTCTGCAGACAGACAGTGATGTGGATGGGGGTGATGAGTAGGAGACCAAGATAACAGAAAACAAGCATGAGTTGGATAGTAGGCAGTGGCACCAGCTTCCCCTGCTTAGCCCATATGCGATACCAGTTTTCCACACACTATATATAAAAATCTACTTCAGCCATCTCTGCTGCTCTTCTTTATAGAGGTTATTTCCCCCAAAACGTACCTGGTTCTTACAACCTTAATCTGGTCGATTTATGATCAGATTCAACTCTTTACAGCAATCTTATGCCTATATTTTATGCCTACATTTTAAATTTCATAACATATTTACTTAATACTTTTCTTCAGTATAACATTATATGAAAGGCAAAACACATAGTATTAAAAACATTGTTCTATATTCAGCTCAGCGTGTGGGGATGTGAAAGTAAACATCATTAACCAAGTTCCATGCTGCCCGCCCTTCCGGGGCATTCCAGGAAGGGCCGGCTCTAGGTTTTTTGCCACCCCAAGCAAAAAAAGTTTTGGCCGCCCACCCACCCCACCCCTGGGCTCTCTCCCCCACCCCCACTGCTGCCCCAGCCCTGGGCTCCCCCACACCAGTGCTGACTCCGCCCGCTCCCCCCTCGCCTCCAGCCAGTCCAGCGCTAGCAGAGTCAGGGTAAGCAACGGGGCTCCCGGGCCACGCCTTAGCCCAGGGTCCCTCCAGTCAGGGCTCCCACCTCCAGGACCGACCAGGACCCGGGAGGGCAGAGCCAGCGGACCGCCCCGGCAGGGGCTGAGGAGCCGGGACAGGGTACCCCAGAGGGAGTGGAGCCCACACAGCAGCGCCCTGCCCTCTATGGCCCCGCTACTGCTTCTGGCCGTCCTGCCACAGCCCCTGGGTGGCATGGGCCGCTTCACCCAGCCCCAGCTGCGGCGCTGGGGGGGTGGGGGGCGGCCATCCTGCGGCATCTGCAGGCGGCTCCATGTGCCCCGAGAGGCGGCCCCCAGCCCGAGTGTCCCCCGCTAGGAGCCTGCCCGGCCCAGCCACAAGATGCGGGCATTGCTCCCCCACGGCGTGAACTGCAGCGGCCCCAGGGCCGCCCAAAGCACAAAAAAGAAAAGAAAAGAAAAAAAAAAAAAAAGACGGTCAGAATGCTGCCCTTGAAAACGTGCCGCCCCAAGCACCTGCTTGGTTTGCTGGTGCCCAGAGCCGGCTCTGATTCTGGGGCTGGGGGCATTCCAGGGCTGGGGGGCACTAGCTGGCAGCTGCAGTGGGGGGGCAGCTTTGGGCTCCAGCGGGGGGGGGGGGAAGAGACACAGAATGGGTGGGGTCTCGAGTGATAGGGTCAGGGCTGGGGGCTAGCTTCCCCCAGCCAGTGGTTCTCACACCACTCATGGCCATTTTCTTGTGTGTGGGGAAGGGGGGGGGGGAAGAGAAAGGAAAAGAATTAATTATTGGGAGATCAGAAAGACCACCTCTCTTCTTGGCAGCATGCCATGAACATGGAGCGAGAAAATTAAAATTGCAGGCCCAGTTGTGTAACTTAGTTACAAGGAGTACTACTTTCACACAAGAAGTTCTAATACATGCAGTGGGGTGATGTGTGTAATACGGTATTACTCAGAATGAAACATAAGGGTTGGAAAATCAGACCTGTGAGCATGCAAGTTACCTATCCGTATCAAGGTGCAGCTGTCCCTGACTTTCTTCCTTCTCTGTCTGTTTTCCCTCCCCAAGTCCTCCCTTTTTGGGTCACCAGAAGATTCCAAACAAATAACCCCCACTCCAGACCTCTGCTCTCCTTGGGCAACAATCTTTTATTAGGGTCTACCCTGCTGTATTCCCTGCATCCAGGGGAGCAAAGGGGAGTTGCCTAGCACCCTTAAATATGACCCCAGTTAAGCAAAACATGGTTACTTGTTAATATCGGAGCGAACAAGTACTGACCAATCATCAGAGAAGATGAACAAAAGACAGCCTTCAGGAACTCAGGGTCTTAAAAAGCTAACTTGAGAGTGGCTGCAACTGACAGACAGACTGCCAGCAGATGGGGATCTGTTCTGACAGGAAGGGTGCAGGCAAGGTTACTTGCTGTTACAGATTTCAGACATTTAAGAGATGTACGATAAGAATGTTTGCTATTTACAAAATTACATCTGTAGCACTACAAAATAGAGATACAGAGATGTATATCTACTGTATTAAATTGGACAGTGTTAAAATAAGGATGTTTGCAGTAATTTAAGAACTAATTAGACATATGCAACTAAAGTTCGATTAAATACACGCACTAACATTTACATTGTGTAGAAGGCTTTAGAAACTGTGGTAGAAATACTGGCAGAATGGGGGTAACCTGGAAAACCAGATCATATCAGGTAAACATAATGAAGAGGATCTCTAATGTGTATTTTAGATATGTCCAAGGGCAGGTCAGAAGAACAGATAAGTGCTCATTTTATTTTGTATTGTTGTGCTAGAAGGTGCTAAGACTGCCATCAAGCATGTCTGATCTATAGATCAGTCACAGACCTGGTTAAAGTCGATGGTACTAACCAACTTTCATTAAGGCTAAATGGAAGGAGCACTTCAATGCCCCTTTGTGTAATGATAGCTGAAACAACAAGGAAGCCATCACCCAAGGTAATGAGCATGGTAAGGCTGATCAGAAGCTAAACCATGTGACGGAAGCATTTCCCTGGAATTAACTGCAAATGCAGTGGATGGGGTTATGAGCATGAGGCAGATAGGGTTGCCAGTTTTGGTTGGATGTATTCCCGGAAGTTCCATCACACAACAATCTTTAAAGATTAATCTTTAATTCCTGGAGGATTGTCAACACTAAAGGCAGAAAGCAACCAGAATCCCAGCAGACAGCAAGAAGGGTGGTCATGAGTGTGGTCCTGAGAGGGAGCAGAGACAGTTGCTTGGGGTATGCACCATATTTGGTGGAAGGCAGACTTGGATTTTTGAGGGAGGAGACTGCTTGCAGTTTGTTTCTACTGTGTCAAGGAAACAGGACTTTGAGTACATTCTTTACAACTAAACTGGATTGCACCAAAGAATATACTCGACTTGTAACATCAATTTTATTCCCAAAGGAAATGAAAAGCCCCCAATATTGGCTGTTAGGGCCAAAAAGGAGAAACAGTGTACATCTAGATAAATAACAAAAGAGAAATTATATCTCAGAAGAATGGCCATATTGCGTCAGACCAATGGTCCATCTAGTCCAAGATCCTGTGTTCAGACAATGGTCAATGCCCGGTGCCCCAGAGGGAATGAACAGAACAGGCAATCAAGTGATCCATCCCCTATAATCCACTCCCAGCATCTGTTAAACAGAGGCGAGGGACACTCAGAACATGGTGTTGCATCCCTGCCCATCCTGGCTAATACCCATGGGTGGACCTATTCTCCATGAACATATCTAGTTCTTTTTATCAAAAAGGAACAGAAAAAAATATAAATATATGGAAGGACTCGATGTCACAGGTGAACAAGGTCTTCAAAAACATTGTATGAGCGATGGTAGAGTGTTGGTGGTACTTTGAGATCACAATAATGAATGCTGATGCTCCTTTCCCCCTCCTCCATGCACCTTCACTACTTCTTTTACTTATCTGCTGCCCTACGCTGGGGACTGCTACATTTGCCTGAATCTGTCAAAGGTGATGGGACACTGCCAGTGCTTTGTAGTCCCATAACTCTGATGTTGCAGAAGTAAAACTGCATAAGGACTTGATCAATAAACTACTGTATGAGAGAGCAATGCTGCTTGCTGCCTGGAAGTCAATGGCTCCACAAGAACCATAGAGAAGTCATTTTTTTTTGCTTGGGGTGGCAGAAATGCCGGCCCTGCTTGTTGAGGATAGTGCATTCAATGTCTCACTGTGGATGAAATACTGGGGTATCAATTGTCCTTGGATACATTGAAAAAGTATGGGGGCAGGTGTTTGTGTATATATCTGTCACATTATCCAATACTTGAAATTTCTCCCAAGGCAAACAGTATGTTTAATACCAATGGCACATATGAAATATGCTAGGATGTTAATTTTAATCTCCAAGTAGCCCTTTGACTCCAGAAAATCATTGGAATTAATAGTGGCTGGCAAGGATCGCACTCTCACAATCACTTGTCTAGCAACTTATCATGAATGAACACCAATCATTAACATACCCGACTGCCTAAGAATGAGAAGCAGTCCAACAATGAGGCCAGTTTCCAAAAAGGGAGGCAACTGCATTGAACATTTCAAGATGCATGTACCTTACACAACTGTGTATTTAACCTCAAATATATTAAGCTGAGATCCAACCTGGAGCTTCATCATGATGGAAGACAAAAAGGTAAAATCTTCAGTAAAGTAGTGCTGGGGACCAGAGGCAGATTAAAGTTTCCTGGGGCTAGAGCAAGTGGGGGGCCCCCTCCTCATCCCTTCTGCCTCCATCCCTACTCCCGCAGCCCTGCCCACAGCCACTTCCCTGCCTTTCTGCCCCTTCCCCAGGGTCTCCCGCATTCTGGCCCCCCCCACTGCAGCCCCACAACCCCCTTTGCTTTCTGTTGCCCTGCACTGCGGCCCCAAGACCTAAGAAGCTCAGTCCCCGCACCAAGGCCCTGGGACCGCAGTGGGCACTCCTCCAATCCCATGGCCACAGCAGAGATCCAGGTGCTGGGGCTTCCCCGCGCCCCCCCATGTTTCTATAGAGAACCAGGTTTGGGGTGCTGGGGCTTCTCCTGCTCTGTCCGGCGCATCTACGGGGATGGGGTCGGGGGCCACAGGGAGGATAGGGCTTCCCTCACCCTGCCCGCCCAGTGGCTGGGGTCCCAAGCTTCCACTGCCTGGAGGTGAATTTTTTCCCTGGGGCCCCCAGTTGGCTAGGACCTCTAGGCACATATGAAAGATGTCCTGTTGGCCCAATGGCTAATCCGTCATTGCTGGGAACTATCCATGGAACAGGAAGAGGCAGCCAATATTCATTAGGCCTAAGGTCTTATCGGTACCACAGCACTATGCCATATGATCCAGGACCTAAATGGTCCTGAAAATTTTAGGGGCAGCTTTCATATACCTTGCAAGGCAATCACTTCCATGAGACTACTGCTTTTTGACTATGGCAAGCGGTATTTGGCTCTCTTATGTTCAGCCCTAGTAAGGTGCCACAAGTACTCCTTGTTGTTTTTGCTGATACAGACTAACACGGCTCCCACTCTGAGCCCTAGTATTATTTCCTTTCTTCGCCACCCCAGAACTATTTGAACTAGCTATCACTTTAATTGTACAGGATCCAATTCTTACCTTCCATTCCATACTAAAAAGGAATGTATTAATAATTAAGAGTGCTAAGAGAGCTCTTCAAATGTTTTTTTCCTGCACCCTGATCCATTATCAATTCTGTGAATGATTTCACTAAGCTCTGTATATGATTTTAAAAGGGAAAAAAATGAAAAGATTGATTGGTAAACAAGAGCTATCATCTATAGACTCATTATTCCTCATGCTCCAACCCTGCACTGCCCTTTAGAAGATAAATTTTCTCTCTGCTGTATAACTGCTGCTCCATGGCTCCATGATTAATTACCAGCAGCCACATGCAAAATCCACCATGATGGAGTGTCTGCAGGCATCAGCATAATTACCCACTATAACCATTGACAGTTCTTGTCACTTGAGCAGCCAACCATCAGGACACAGAACTGAAAAAATGCCTTGTAAAAGTGGGTAAAGAGAGGCAATTAGAATAAAGCAAGACCCATCCAAAGTAGTTGGCATGGTCTCTTAGCTGTAGGGATCAACTCTTAGCTGACAGCTAAAGCTGTGCGAGTAATTCATAACGAATAATTTTCTCAACAAACGTAGTTTATTTTTCAGCTTGCAGACTGCACGAGCAGGCTGAAGTTTCTGCAGCTGTATTAATTTTTGATAGTTACACAACCATATTTTACAAGACTTTTAATTCTGTGATTTGCTCATGAACAGATAGTATCTGATAACTGACATACTTGAAATTTCAGTTAATGATCACAAAAAAGACTACATGGTTTTGTTTCTGTTCCTTAATTGAATGAACAATTGTAATCTAATGGAGAGTTTGAATAAGTGCCTGGGCTTTGGCGCTTTCAGAGTGAGCAAGGATAGCAGTCTAAAGAGACGCAGAGTTCATAATTCTCTTTATCTTCTAACAAATTGTAAACCCTTTGACTTTGAGTCATACAGGCTTTGTTTAAGGCTTCATTCCTTGAAAAATTAGGCTGCAGGAGATTTAGGGTCTAAATCAATGCCCACTGAAATTAATGGAAAGACTCCTAGTGACTTGGTTTGGATTCTGTTTACTTTCCCCTTACTATTCCCATCACACTCCCACAAACAGAATGTACGTGTAGTCCTAGTGTCAGATTTTTTGCTTGCCTTGTTTAATTGCCTCTCTGCTGGACCCCTTACAAGGCATTTTGGGTATTCTGTTCCCTTGCTGTGTCAAATGGTGTGCCATCCCATCTATAATATGCCATTTCCACTGTGAACAGTAATATATGCAGGCTTTTACTTCCCATGAACATTCATGGGAGTAAAATGCAATCACTTGAGTATTTGCAGAAAGTGAAGTCAAAAGGGCACAAACATAGCTGAAGGGAATTCTGAGGGGGAAAAAAAAACACCCTAGTATTACATTCTCCTATCCCTACTGACAACAATCCTCATAAATTATGGCAATGGTCAGAACAATTTTCTCTTCCATAGAGTTCAGTTTTCCAAAATATGGCCTATTATTTCCACTTCTAATTTTGGATTGAAAATTGTAAAACAAAATTCTGGTTCCTGGTCTGAGACTGGAATGCAAGCAAAACAGAATATATAAATAGAGAGAGAGAGAGAGAGAGAGAGAGAGAGAGAGTTAGTTGTATGCTTTCTATTTTTGACACAATACAATGTACCATATTCAATATTATATTGGCTGCGTGCCATGAGTCACAGACAGACTTAACCACAAAACTGTGCAAGGCTAAAATGAGACAGATGTTAAGGAAACAACAATGGAGTGCTTTTGGGTTCTTTTCTGTTAATCAAGGCCAGCCACAGAATGAAAAACTGTAACACAGGAATCACCTATTTAAAACAGTGTGAGTGATGACATTAGCCATCAAAATGTCTCCTGGTTTTTCTACAACTGTGGATGCAAAATTTCATCATACATAACACATGTATATCACAACATGTGGATGTACCTCATCCAGTGCATCAAGTACCCCTACAACAACTATGGGTGTATAGGCGCTGATTTCTGCTCCAGTCAGTGGGTGCTCGACCCCCCCTCTGCCCCCGCCCCAACTCCACCCCTTCCATGAGGCCCCACCCTTGCCCCCATTCCAACCCCTTCCCCAAAGTCCCCACCCCAACTCCACCCCCTCCCTGTCCCTATTCCGACTCCTTCCCCTGTTTGGCAGCTGGGAGGCAAACAGAGGAACGGGGATGCGGCATGCTCGGGGGGGGGGGGGGGAGAGGAGGGAGCTTGGCCGCCAGGAGGTGCAGAGCACTCAATTTTTCACCATGGGTGCTCCAGCCCCAGAGCACCCACAGAGTCAGAGCCTATGTATGCGTGGAACTAGACAATCACTATGCTCGAGTGAACTTTCACAGAAAAATGAGAAAAGACAAAAATACTGTAGCACCTGTGGGCAAACGCTTTTCACAAAGGGATCACTCAATATCTGACTGCTCAGTACTCACCTTCAAAGAAAACCTACACAACACCTTCAAAAGACAAGCCTAGGTACTTACATTAAAAACTCTGCTGGACATTAAAAACCATGGACTTAACAGAGACACTGGTGTTATAGCTCATTACAACAATTTGTAACACACCCTACTGCCTGCTAACCTGTAATTACCCACTTAAAATGAAGTGGTATCCTACAGCAGTGGTTCTCAGCCAGGGGTCCAGGGCCCATTGCAGGGTCACACGTAGGTTTCAGGGGGGCCGCCAAGCAGGGCCAGCATTAGATTTGCTGGGGCCCAGGGCAGAAAGCTTAAGCCCCATTGCATGGGGCTGAAGCCCAGGGCCCTAAGCCCCACCACCAGGGCTGAAGCCTGACAAGTTAGCTTCACAGGGCCCCATGTAGCATGGAGCCTGGGCAGTTTCCATTTGCTACCCCCTAGCATTGGCCCTAGTTTTTACATGCAGAAAGACAGTTGCGGCAGAGGGGGGCTGTGGAGTTTTTAATAGTATGTTGGGGGTGGGGCTCAGAGAAAAAGATTGAGAACCCCTGTCCTACAGCATGTGTGAACCCCTTATGCCTTCCAGTCTGTCTGTCATGGGGTGCTCTACTCACTGCTGGAGTGCCTCCTTCTGTCCACATCTCGGGATCAGCTCTGCCAGGTTGATGGTCCTTCCTGCAGGGTCTTCCTCTTCCCAGGGTCTCCCTCTAGGATTCAAGGAGCTCCTTCAGGCCTCAGCCCTCCAGCCATGTCTCTATACTCCTTCCTTTCTAGGGTTCTGAAATCCCACTAGACAACCATCCTAGGGAGTCTATGCTCCATTGTCTGATCTATGCCACTTCCCCAGTGATTGTTAGGGGAACCTCAGAACACCCACTTTTTTTGGTTCCAGTCCAGGGACCCTTTATGTGCAATTGTGTCTGCTTTCCTTCAGACCCTGTTGCTCTTTTCCCTGGACTCCTTTTTACAGCTTCTAGGTCCCCGCCCCTCTGGGTGTACCAGCTCAAACTCCCTCCTCCCAGGGAGTAACTGCAAACTACTGACCGCCATAGCCTCAAACACCCTGTTCCTACTCCCAAAGAGTTGACTGCAGCCTACTTCCTCTACAGCCCCTTTCTTCTGGCTTTATGCCAGCTCCTCCTGTTCCTCCCCAGCTGGGCTCCATCTTCAATCAGTGCTTCAGGCCCTTGGTCTTCCCCAGGTGCAGTCTATCAAGTTAATCATCCTAATTTACCATCTCTGCCTTGTATGGGGTGAAACACTCCATCATGCTGTCCCACTTTGTATTTAGCTCAGACACTCTAGTTACTTTCTCTAGACTTGGGGAAAGCTTCATGAAGCTCAAGAGCATGTCCTTTCCACCAACAGAATTCGGTCCAATAAAAGATAGTACCTCAGCAGGGCCAGCCTTAGGGAAAATGCTGCCCTGGGTGAACTTCCATTTTGGAATCCCTGGATGGACACAGTGCCCCCCATGGCCCATGTGGGCTCCCCACCTACCTGCTCCCCTAACCCCTGCACTGTGCCCCCTTGTGCCCCAACCCCTGCACTGTGACCCCTTCATCTATAACATGCTGTGTCCCCTTTGCCCCTAACCCCTGCAACTCCCTCGTGCACCCCTAATCCCTATACTCCTGTTCTGAGCCTCTAACCCCTGCACTGTGTCCCTTTTGCCCCAACTCCTGCACTCCTAATCTCTGCCCCCCATTCCCCTAACCCCTGCACCCCACTCCTGTGCCCATGCAGGGAAACTGACCTGGATGTACAGAGCAGCTGGCATTGCTGCTTGCTCCCCCCGTTGAACGCTGCTCCCCGTTGTGTACCCCTAGGGGGCTATGATGGAAGGAGCAATGTAAGGGCTCCCTGCATCCTGGTTACTTTCCCCACCTAGGCTGCATAAGGGCAGGGCAGGAGAGCAGCAGCTCCTGATGCTCACCTCACACTGCAGCCCAGGTGGGGAAAGTGTCCTGGACGCATGGAGCATTTGGTGTTGCTCCTTATTCCTCCCCCACCCCACACACAACCTGAGGGGGACACGGAGCAACCCGCGGGGGTGGGGGTGAGAGCAGTATCTGTACATCACCGCTTCCCACCCCCACCCCAAGTTCCTCTGCCAGGAGGAAGCAACGATAAATCTGGGTGCCCTCCCAACATGGTGCTCCCCTGCCAGCCTGGAGCAGTTTCTGAGTCTACGATCTACACAATGGAAGAAGCCTTTTCTTTTTCTTTTTTTAAAACAAGCATTATTGAAGGGTTTTTCCTTTCCCCCCTAAAATAAATGACATCACTGCCTGACATAGTTGGCTAATCAGCACAGTAAAGCTGCAGCACTGAGCCAGTGACAGCTTGAAATTGCTAGGAATTCAGAAAGCAGTTCAGAATACTTTATCACACAAAGTCTAGCAGACGTCTGATGAAGTTTCAAACTGATAACATCTGGGACTTTTACTAAGAAAATGCCAACATTTATTAATCAACATCAAGTGTTTTTATTGCCATTCAATAGGGATATCCTAAACAAGAACAATTTTGAAGTATAATTATTCTGCTGACACAATAGATGAGGAAAGATTAAAATATTTAGATCACTGTAGCATGGCTCAGCAGTCAGGGTCAGGACTTGTCAAGACAGTATCATAATGCGACAATAACTAGGCTACATAAAGCAGCCTAATTTTTATCTGAATGATACTGTTTCTCTACAAACCTTTGATCAAGCACAAAAATTGAAAATACTCATATCTGATTATATTTACCTACCAAATCATAAGCTTGCGTAATAATATGGAAAAGATTAGGCAGTGCAAGGAATTCTTCCTCCATTAAGTTAAATTTGTGTTTGTGGAGGTTCTTGTATATTTGTGATGGAAGGTCTGATGACTGGTCCGTAATTTTAAGCAAAGGAAAAATTGCTTGGAAGAGAAATTGATTTAAAAAAGAAAAATACCACAAAGACCTGAATATATTGGGTTCCAACCAGATACAAAAAAAATCGGTGCAATGAGTTCTTTAAATGAAGTAGAAAGGCATTAATCACCATTAAGAGTCATCTCTTAATAAATGTGATGCTGCCCAAACTCTCCTGTGTGCAGGTAGCTGGAAAAAACTTGTTTGGAGAGCAGGGGGAGCTACTCAAGATATTTGGATACTCAAGGTGTCCCAGTCATAGGGACTTAAGAGAGATCTCTGGCCACAGCAAGGAGTTGCTATTTAGACAGCAGCGTGATGCTGACTGGCAGACGAGGGGGTTTCTCATAGAGAGATAAGATTGTTTTCAAGGAATATGTAGGCAAATTTAGGCAATTCACTTTTCTTTTTTCTCTCTGTAACAGAGATGAGACTCTATTATATAGTTTAGCTTATGAGAAGTGTAAATCTAGGTATGTTAAGCAAATTGTTTCTTTTGATGTAAATATTGTTGTCCCCTTTGAGCCAAGCAGCTAGACAAATATTTGGGATCCAATGGATTGTTCCAGTTAGGAGGAGAAATTGATGACAATCAGGTATTTCTCTGATGCAGTTTTGTTTATTTATGAATAATGTCCCATGCCTTTGCACGCAGAAGGAATCAATAGCAGGAAACAGCTTTTTTTGCTCTCAGCACCAAGAGCACTTTTCAGCTTGCCAAAAGCCTCTCCCCAGGTTTCTTCCAGGGTCAGCTACCATGTCTTCAACTGCTTCTTCAGGCTCTCTCTCTCTCTCTCTCTCTGTCTTTCCCAGTTTTTTTTGGTCTGCTCTGCCTCCCCCCATGGCTACCCAAAAACAATACTTCACAAAAAGTGGGGGACGTCCAGGTTGGATATTAGGAAACACTATTTCACTAGGAGGGTGGTGAAGCACTGGAATGCGTTACCTAGGGAGGTGGTGGAGTCTCCTTCCTTGGAGGTTTTTAAGGCCCGGCTTGACAAAGCCCTGGCTGGGATGATTTAGTTGGGAATTGGTCCTGCTTTGAGCAGGGGGTTGGACTAGATGACCTCTTGAGGTCCCTTCCAACCCTGATATTCTATGAAAAGCTCCTGGTTGGGTTCATATACTCCTTTTGTCTCAGGTGGGGGCTTATAGTTACAGTTATGTTATCTGAAAAGTGAGTTCACACTTGTCAATCTCAAGGGGGGTTTAACTCCACCCACAACAAGGTTTCACCCGGCTCATATCAATATTCTCTGTTTTTAGACTTCTGGATGATATTATACAATTGTATCATGAAATTACTATGCCATGGAAAGCCTCTATGTATGTGAATCCAGCGTTGCGAACAGGACATGCACAAGGCACACTCCAGACTGAGGACAACAGGAAGGTGCTTCAGGTTAATTACAGTGTTTTGACCATTGACAACTTGCAAAAGAGTAACTGCATTCCAAGGGAAAAGAGATTTCCTCTTCTGTATGAGGGAGGGATTGTTTGGAACAGTAGAGAGGTACCAGGGACAGAATAAAGAAAGGTAGGCATTGGAAGCTAGGGAGTGTCACTGTGCTTCAGTGGATCGCAGCTGAGAATGTCAAATTCAGGACAAATTGCTGAGAAACAGGGCAGACTCGCCCCAAACTGGTGGTTATTCTATCCTTAGATATACCAAGCCAGTAACCAAAGTAAACTTCTGTATCACCACATTGGTTAACAAGAAATCAAAAATGCAGTCTCCTTAGGCATTCCAGCCCTTGGATCACCACTCAGCCACTGGACTTTATGGTGAGTGGTTACAGAAAACCAATTTCATCAGATATAGGGGCCTTCCAATCCTAAGGGATCAGCCACTTAGCCAGGTCAATATATAAAACTCAGATCATACCAAATGATCACACTGATGCCAATACTTTAATAACTAAAAACCAAAGTTTTAAATAATAAAAGCAGAGAAGAGAGTCAAAAATGGTTAATAGATCTTATACATACAAGTGATTTTCAGTGGTCATAGATCAGGATCATAGCAGTGATGGAATAAACTGCTAGCTTTCAAAAGTCGCTCTGGAATCACCCAAACAGATTGGGGGTCATCAGTCCTTGTTTATAGCTTCCTGGTTAGAAATCCAGTCCAGAGAAAAGAAGCGAGAAATGAAGACAAAATGGACATGTCTCAGGTACCTTTTTATATCCTCTCCCATGTGCGTGGAAATTTACTGTCCCAAATGAAGTCCATAGCCCCTGTTTATGGAAAGTTACTGGCTCAAGATGGAGTCCAGCTTCACATGAGCATATCACATACCCTGGCGTGTTTTGCTGAATCACAAGGGATGGCCATTGGCCCCTCAGAGTCGAGATATGTGCAGGAAGACCTACTGATCAGGATGAGTTTCTTCAATGGCCCATTGTTAGAGTAAAGTGTTCTTAATTGGCCATCAACACACAGCAGTCTAGCCTCCACGTGAATTTATTTGGGAGGTGTCACCCAGGAATACAACCCATGCGTAAACTACAAGTACCTAGTCAATATTCATAACTTTAGATGCAAAGATGGTACATGCATATAAACTTAGCAAATCACAACTTTTCCATTGACACCTTATATAACATACTTCGTACAAGATCTGTTGCAATTGTATAATGGTGGTAGCAACAATGATACAAACAGTCATCTTTCTTATATACAGCATCACCAGGAGAAACACAGAAAGAGAAAGCACTGTGAAGAAGAGAGCAAGATCACACATTTGGGGAAGAGACCTGCATGAGGGAGAATTATCCTAGAATGCAGAAGTTTGATGAGGCAAAGGACCCTGCCTGTCTTTCTGGACAAAGATATTTCCCCTGCCCCTTACAAGGGCTCTTAAGGGAGGAGTGAGTTCATAAGGAGCCATTGCAGTTAGCATGTTTATTATTTTATAGGATCTTTATTCTTTATATGATTTAGTAAAAGAGCAATAATATGTTAGACTTGTGCAAAGTGTCTTATGTGTTTCATATACTTCACAACCACCACATTGCCTCCCAGAGAGAGTTTAAAAGTAAACCAGAAGGTTCACACCTTGTGGTGGGATTGGTGTGTTTAAGAGATGGGGGAGTCTGAAGGGTCAGTGCTGCACCCAGAGGGCTAGGTAGCTGGACTGAGAGTTCTAGATTTCAGAACAGAGTGTTAGGGCTAATCTACACTACCCGCTGGGATCGGGGGGTAGAAATCGATCTCTCGGGGATGGATTTATCGTGTCTCATCTAGACGGATAAATCAATCCCCGAATCAACGCGCTTGCTCCCACCTCGTCAGGAGGAGTAAGCGTCGTCGATGGGGGGATTTGCCACCGTCCTCACAGTGGGGTAAAATCGAATAGGATACGCCAAATTCAGCTACGCTAGTCACGTAGCTGAATTTGCGTATCTTAAATCGACCCCCCCCCTTAGTGTAGACCTAGCCTTAGACACAGGTGCTCTGGGAGTGTGCCTAGGGACCCCAAGATTGAGGCACTAGGATCTGGACCCTGTTCAGGCCCTGAAACACTTGGGATCTAAGTATCCAGAGGCTTGGATTAACCTCACAATAGTCTGGTGGCCAGCAGGGGATGTCTGACTGGATCAGTGACATATGGGTTTTACACAGATGTCACAAAGAGAAGATTACCCTGTAACAATGAGAGGAGTTGAAGAGTAAAGCATTTCTGAACCCTACATCCCCATCTCAGTTTCAATCAAAGGGCATGGGCAAAGGAAGTTGTTCAGCAGGGTGGTGGTGGTGAGGGGGGGGGACAGAAGTAAGAAAATGACCCAAAAGACTATGAAGAGAGAATTGGCAGTGATATTGATTATAATGATGCTAATAAAAGTTCAAACACACATCACCCTGCAGATTTAGGGCCTGATCCTACAAATCCTCTCTCAGGCAAGTAGTCCCATTGATACTAAATATACACAAGGTCCATGTGTTACATTCATACCAGCCAGATTGTAATTCCTTGAGCCTTAGATGAAGAGACTATTACACTGTATATTATTACTTTAATAGTGGATACAAATTATTGAAGGTTATTTATGATGAAAGGTGCACAGTCCCTGGAGATACTGCGATAACATGATATGTGGGGCTGTACTGTGAACAGTAGAATACATTTCATAGTAATACACAGCATCTGTCTATTTGTACTTAAAGGTATTTAAAGTGGGAACAATTTGGGGAAGGTTGATGATTTACTTATTAACCTAGTATATATGTATAGAGTTCAGGAAAACATAAAAAGCACCTGGCCAAAGACTTTGGGAAATCTTGGCCTCAGTGAAGTGAATGGCAAAACTCAATTGACTTCACTATAACGAGAATTTCACATTTGATGCCTTTGGCATAAATAAAAAAATACAAATGAACAAAAGCAAACAAAGCAATTTCCCCATATCAGAAAAGAGAATAAGGTTACCTCACCTCCCCCCCCCCCCCCCCAACACTTGTGGTACTCTTCTCAGCATACAATATACCCACACAGATTTCAGTTCCCCCTAACATCTCCCAAATTTGGGCAAAGACATTTACAATTGAAGGGGTTGAAACGGATTAAAGCAATCATGTCAGACTGGTGGATTTAGGCTTTTGGCTGTAAGAACAATGATGACTATTTCTGGTGTGGCTTACTACAAATCTATTCTGATCACATACAAAAACGAAGACTCCTAGGATCTTCATTTCTATATTCTGTATCTTCATTTCTATATTCAGGCTACATCCACAGAGCAATCAGGAGTGTAATTTATAGCCTGTGTACCTAGCTATCTTTAATCTAATTAACTAAAACAGCAGTGAGGATGGGGTAGAATGGGCTTCAGTGTGGGTTAGCAGTAGGAGTATGTACCCAAGGGGGGATTGTGTAGCCCACACTGAAAACTACACTGCTGCTCCCTCATTGCTATTTTTGGCGAGCCTAGCTAGATTAAAGCTAGTGCGGGTATATCTATGAGCTGTAAATTACACCCTCCCACCTATAGTGTAGACATAGCTTAATACGGACATACAAACAGAGGTTAGGGGAGAAGAGCGCTGTGCCCTTTTATTCTTATTTTATACGCATGTAAAAGAACTGAAAGGTTCTTCATTTTGTTTATTAAAACGTTGTCCTTGGTTTTTACACTGGAAATTCAAAAATCTTATGTGCAGTTTACTTTTCTGGAAGATTCTATGGATGACTTGAAAATCAGTAGGATTATATCACATCACACACATCATGCAGATGTAACCCGATTAATAGAGAAGGAAAGTGACTTTTATTCAGATTGTTTAAAACTTTTTTGTTATTCAACTTTTCAATTTTTTTACTCTTAGCTATTCAACTCAAACACCCTGTAAACGGATGAAAGAAAAGAGCAGCTTGTTAAAGATTCAACAATGTGACTCCTTGATTATGGTCAGAGAAAGCTCACAGTACACATCCAAGACTTCCAATGAGTTCTCCAGCAAAAACAGGGAAGAACAAACATCATTAGAGATATTTCTAAGGTAAGAAAACAAGAATACTAATAAATTATTATTATTAATAATACATATCCTGTCTGCCTATACTTCATGAAGAAGCAAGCAGGGGCGGCTCTATGTATTTTGCTGCCCCAAGCACGGCAGTGAGGCAGCCTTTGGCAGCATGCCTGCGGCCGGTCCGCTGGTAACGTGGATTCGGCGGCATGCCTGTGGGAGGTCCGCCGGTCCCGCGCCTTCGGTGTACCCACCGCCGAATTGCCGCCAAAGCCATGGGACCGGTGGACCTCCCGCAGGCATGCCACCGAAGGCAGCCGGACTGCCGCCCTCATGGCGACCGGCAGGCTGCCCCCCATGGCTTGCCGTCCAGGCACGCGCTTGGTGCGCTGGTGCCTGGAGCCGCCCCTGGAAGCAAAAAAAGTTTCCTTTTTCCACAAGACTGAAAACTAAAGTACATAATCAATACACTCAGGGAAATGAGATGTCTACCGCTTAACTACATTCAAAGACAAATATGTAGATTACAAAATTAGAGAGAATGCCAAATATAAAAAAAATAAGTTCTCATATTCTGTACTGTACTAGCCCAATAAGAATTTCTACGCACAGCTCTGCAGAGCATACAAACCCAGATCTTTTATCACTTAAATGATCGTCTTGGGCAATTGAGTGTCATATTTTTAAGAATCTATTCTTAATGCAATTATTTCCTTAAGATAGTCAAATATATTAAATTCAACTTTAGTAGAAACTACTGAGCAGATTGTAAAATTTAATGATTAAATTTACTATTATTAAATTAAGAAGTGGTTTTAAATACTCCACAAGTCTTTACCTGCCACACTAAACCTCCCTGCCATCTCTTCACAAATTGTCACTGTGATAAATGAAAGGGGGGGGGGGGGGGGGAGAAGAGCTTCCTTTGATGGACAGCCAGCCAGCTGTAAAATCCCTCTTGGTAGCCGTTCTCTGCTTGCTTTACCTGTAAAGGGTTAAAAGTCCACTAGGTAAAGAAAAGGAAGTGGGCACCTGACCAAAAGAGCCAATGGGAAGGTAAAACTTTTTAAAAATTGGAAAAACTTTCCCTTTGTCTATTGTTCTCCAGAGAAGGAGACATGGAACAGCAATGCTACAAGCAGGAATGCTTTGTAAGGCTTGAACCAGGTATAAAAATTCATTTTCCATACCTAGAAGAAATCATTGGACAGGGCATGTTTAAAGAAATATACCTAATTGCATCTATTTATTCTGGCTTGTGGATCTCCTCTGTGCTAACCCCAGATGCTTTTGTTTGCTTTGTAACCTTTAAGCTAACCCCCAAGAAAGCTATTTTGGATGCTTAATTTTTGGAATTGCTCTTTTAAAATCTAGCAAAAGCCTAAGTTCCAGATGTATTT
The DNA here is from genome assembly GCF_011386835.1 of Chrysemys picta bellii. Classification (NCBI taxonomy): domain Eukaryota; kingdom Metazoa; phylum Chordata; order Testudines; family Emydidae; genus Chrysemys; species Chrysemys picta. Next base: position 73,502,114 of record NC_088795.1, on the reverse strand, counting down.
TCTTCCTTTTTGTTTTTAATAAAATTTAACTTTAAGAACAGGATTGGATTTTTAGTATCCTAAGAGGTTTGTGCAGGTTGTTTGATTAGCTGGTAGCAACAGCTAATTTCCTTTGTTTTCTTTCTCAGCTTCTCAGCTGTTCCCCGGGGCGGCGGGTGAGGGGGAAGGAGGCTTGAGGGTATCCCACAGGGAGGAATTCCTAAGTGCTCCTTCCTGGGTCCAAAGGCTTTTTTTTGTATTTGGGTGGTGGCAGCGTTTACCAAGCCAAGGTCAGAGAAAAGCTGTAACCTTGGGAGTTTAATACAAGCCTGGAGTGGCAAGTATTAATTTTTAGAATCCTTGTGGGCCCCACCTTCTGCACTTGGAGTGACAGAGTGGGGATTCAGCCTTGACAGTCACCCAACAAAACCTTATACAATTTTAATGTAATTTTTAAAGCTAATGGTATAAAAACACAAATGATATTGTAGCTATACAAGGGCATCCTAGCTTGAATAAACTGTGGGAGTCACAGTAAATTGAAACTGAAGAAAAAGTCACTGGATGCTTGAAAGCAGATGGCCTTATTGGACTCATCATATTACATTTTAAAAGGTTAGTTTAGTTTTTGCTCAGCTTGGGATAAAAGTACATAGTACTTGCTCATAAAAAAAAATCAGCATATAGCTCAATGGTACTTGAGATACTGCATTTCTCTCAATTTAGAATAAGAAATAACTGAATGACCTTAGATACCACTGTAGGGCACTTTTGATGGTGACCACTGTACCTAGCATTCTAGGACTATTGCTTCTCCATTGTAACAATAGCTGATTTTAGAGTCCAATCCAAAACCTACCAAAGTTAATAGGAGACCTTCCAATGACTCCATTGGGCGTTGGATCAGGCCCCTAAATATTATATATATATATATATATATATATATGAAATATTTCATTTAAACCACTTGATGTCTTTCCTAGTTAGCTACTGGTTGTGTCCTGCAGCGCTAATGTGACAGACGTGATTTGAGTCCTGCTCCTGTTTCTCCACTCCCTCCGGTGTCAGTCAATGACAACCATCAACAAACCAACAATAGCTTGCAATCATACAACTACAGTCTCTAATTTTGTCCCTTATGTAAAGCAGAATGAGGTTGGCCACACATACAGTATCTTTTACCAATGAGAATGCAGCTAGTATTTAATCACCTACTATTCCTTCAGTTCTAGTTGCATCTCACTTATTCATGACAGGTTTCAGAGTAGCAGCTGTGTTAGTCTGTATCCGCAAAAAGAACAGGAGTACTTGTGGCACCTTAGAGACTAACACATTTATTTGAGCATAAGCTTTCATGGGCTACAGCCCACTTCTTCGGATGCATAGAATGGAACATATATTGAGGAGATATATTTACACATACAGAGAGCGTGAAAAGGTGGGACTTGTCTTACCAACTCTGAGAGGCCAATTAAGTAAGAGAAAAAAAACCTTTTGAAGTGATAATCAAGATAGCCCAGTACAGACAGTTTGATAAGAAGTGTGAGAATACTTACATGGGGAGATAGATTCAATGTTTGTAATGGCTCAGCCATTCCCAGACTCTAGTCAAGTTTAAGTGGATTGTATTTAGTTTGCATATCAATTCCTGATGTCAGATTTGTGTCCATTAATTCTTTTGCGTAGAGACTGCCCGGTTTGGCCAGTGTACATGGCAGAGGGGCATTGCTGGCACATGATGGCATATATCACATTGGTAGATGTGCAGGTGAACGAGCCCCTGATGGCATGGCTGATGTGATTAGGTCCTATGATGATGTCACTTGAATAGATATGTGGACAGAGTTGGCATCGGGCTTTGTTGCAAGGATAGGTTCCTGGGTCAGTGTTTTTGTTCTGAGGTGTGTGGTTGCTGGTGAATATTTGTGGTTGGGGGGCTGTCTGAAAGAGAGGACAGATCTGTCTCCCAAGATCTGTGAGAGTGAGGGATCATCTTTCAGGATAGGTTGTAGATCTTTGATGATGCGCTGGAGAGGTTTTAGTTGGAGGCTGAAAGTGACAGCTAGTGGTGTTCTGTTATTTTCTTTGTTGTACCTGTCTTGTAGGAGATGACTTCTGGGTACTTGTCTGGCTCTGTCAATCTGTTTTTTCACTTCAGCAGATGGGTATTGTAGTTTTAAGAATGCTTGATAGAGATCTTGTAGGTGCTAGACTCTGTCTGAGGGATTGGAGCAAATGCAGTTGTATATTAGAGCTTGGCTGTAGACAATGGATCGTGTGGTGTGTCTTGGATGGAAGCTGGAGACATGTAGGTAAGAATAGCGGTCAGTAGGTTTCCGGTATAGGGTGGTATTTATGTGACCATCGCTTATTAGCACAGTAGTGTCCAGGAAATGGACCGCTTGTGTGGTTTGATCTAGGCTGAGGTTGATGATGGGATGGAAATCCCATTGAAATCATGGTGGAATTCCTCAAGGGCTTCTTTTCCATGGGTCTAGATGATGAAGATGTCATCAATGTAGCGCAAGTAGAGTAGGGGCGTTAGGGGATGAGAGCTAAGGAAGCGCTGTTCTAAGTCAGCCATAAAAATGTTGGCATACTGTGGGACCATGCGGGTACCCATTCAACATAACATTCAAAAACCAGTAGGAGAACACTTTAACCTGTCTGGTCACTCAATGACAGACCTGCGGGTAGCAATTTTGCAACAGAAAAGCTTCAAAAACAGACTCCAACGAGAAACTGCTGAGCTTGAATTGATATGCAAACTAGATACAATCAATTTAGGCTTGAATAGAGACTGGTTATTTATATAATTAGAGCTTGTCAAAATGTTTTGAATTTTTGATGAAAATAGTTTGCATTTTTGTAAATATGCATTTTTGCTATTTTTGATCAGCTAATACATTGGTTGAATTTTTTAAAAAATGCAAACTTTTCTGCATGTTTCAACAAGATTTATGAACAATAACTGCACAAAATTACATGGAACTCAACTTGTGACCTTCCAACTACCTGTGTATTTAACAGAAAACTGTGTGGTAAGTCTTTCAAAAAATGTTATTCGATCAGTGTCAAAATTGCCTTCATCCAAGTTACAATAGGTGACCATTAGATAAAAGTGGAGGGGGGAGGAGGGTTAAGAGCAATTAAAGAAATCTTACTCTTTCAAAGCCCTGGAAACAGGGATTCAATGTGAATCCAGCCAACAGCTGGATTAAAAAAGATTTATCTCAAGATGGACAAGGCCAGAATAATCAATAGTTCTTTATGTAGCCTATAGTTGCCTATACAAAAGAACAAATAATAGCAAGAGCACTGCAGGTGTTCAGTGACTCCCTATGAGACCAAAGAGAGAAATGCTGTAGCTGATTTAAAAAAAAAATACCAGGAGACTAATTTTATGACCATTCATAACATTTATATCTATGCAAGCTAAGATAATAAAGGTAATCAAATCTCATGCTTCAGTGTGTCAAATGATTGCCTAATGGTCAGAAAGACATTCCCTCCCCATCCATGCCTACCAATGCATAGAATTGGCTAGATGCCTTATTGGGCTGTTGGTCTGAATTTTGTTTTATTTTCTGGGGGGAGGTTTACTCTTAAACTTTGAGAATGGTCTGCTTTTGAAATCAGGATGCCATATGTTAGATAGACTGATCAGGAATGATAAATCCTATGTCCCTATATATTTTTAACATTCCAAGTTAGGAATGCAAGACTCCACAAAAATATTTCTTGCTTCCTTAAGGTGTCCATAGATAGGTCTCCTAAATTTGTCCAACTATTTCACTAGTGTACAGGTATCCTGTTATAAGGGTTTTCACTGACACCTTGCTTAACACTAGAAACATCATGCCTTCCGTGCCCATACAGAAAATTAGAGCAACTTTTTCTTTTATTTTCGGTCACACATGCCCAAGTTTTTGTACCCTAATAATAATCGTGGAGAAAAAGGAAAGCAAATAAACCTCTGCATGTATGAATAGGTGTCAGTGCAGACACCACACCACCATCACCACTTCCTTCCTCTATCTTTCAGACTAAACTTTATAGTTCAGAGGGCAAAATATTTCAGAGGATGCCAAGTAGAAACTACTTGCCTGTGACCAAGAGAGCTGGCATCCAATTGGGTGCAATGCAGGAGTCAGTCTCACTCTTCCAAAATCTACAGAGTTTATAGACGAATAAGCAGGGCCTTATATTTTATGTAGTAAGTGTATTAGAAATTAATAAAACATATTCTTCCCTTCCTGTCCCCATTCATTTAATGAATGATGATTTGCATAAGCAACACATTATTAAAGAAACTTTCCCTTAACCCCCCCAAAACAAATCGAAAAACCAAAACAAGCAGCTTCTGTTGAAAAGGTTAAGGAGTCTCAATGTGACAGTTAAAATAAACCACACTTTGTATTGATTCTGTCTTAGTCTCATGTAATAACCACTGTCTAGCATACAGTTCTAGGCTAAACTAACACTATACAGTTCAATCTGGGATTCATTACAAGAAATATAACCACTCCCACCTCATCCAGAGAGAGATGGATTGAAAATAACAATCAGAACCCGTCACTCAGAATATATCAATTCATCTGTGTTAAAATCCAGCGTTGGATAGGGAAGACTCCTCATTGCAAAACATGGCCAATGTAACAGCCATAAAAACAGTGACTAGATATAGGATCTGCGACATAAAAAAGGTGATAACAGAAGCTGGGCAAAACAGTAGAGTACATAAGATATAGAAAAAAGGGAAAACTTGAACACAGCCCCCATCCCACCTCACCCAACCCACTGATGCAGTAAGAGCTTGCATGATATAACTCGTAGTTTTAAACTATGACAGGGAATAAATGTGCCATTCAATTTTGAGCAAATAGAGGGATTCTTTGTATTTTGAGTTTCAGGCTCCTTTATACTCCCAGCCCATGGCTTGCTTCTGTTGGATCAAGGTTGCTATTTCTCTGGGTTTGTGGAATGTATGTGCCACATCATCCTCTAGACCTTTTAGCACTGCTGGATACAGGAGGGCACAATTAAAGCCTTTACCCATCAGGGAGTTTTTGACTTCAGCACATGCCATCCTTTCTTTCCACAACTGCGGAGAAAAATCTTGAACACCAATGTACGGGGCTTACTACTCACCACTGGCATGCCTCCTCATAGCTCATCTGGGGATTAGCTCAACAGTTTAATGCCTGTTCCTTTCATCACTCAGCCATTATCTCAGTCTCACACTCCAGGACTCAGGATAGTCGTCTTCTTTGTGACTCGGCCTCCGGCCTCCTTCTGGGGTCTGTCAATGGTTATCTGGATAAGCTGTCTCTCTGCCATTCCAGGCAGTCCTCCATTCTATATCCAAGGTTGTGCCACTTCCTTAGTGGCTGGTAGAAAACCTGGTCTTATCATCTACTCCGGTTTCCAGCCCAGGGACCTTATGCTCCACAACTATGGTTTACTTGCTCCCAGACCTGGTTGTTATCTTCTTGGGCTCTGTCCTACTCCCTCCTTCTATCCTCTGGCATCTCTGGGTTTACCACCCATCCAGGCTTCTTCTGCTCCCTGTGGTTACTTTGCCCTTTGGCTTCTTACCAGAACCTGCCATCTCTAACAAACCTCCCTTCTGTCAGGAAATGACTAAATACTATTTTCCCCTGCTATTCTCAGCTTTATCAAAGCCCCCCACCAGTTCCTACCCAGGTGAGCTTCGTGCTTAATTAAGCATTTCTGAGCTCTGGGCTCCACTCCAGGTGCAGCCTATGAGGTTAAAACTGGCCCATCTAGCCAATGCTAACCCCTTCAGGACTGGTGTGGTGTGAACACTTCAGCACAACCAAAAACAAACAAGCAAACCAATTTTATTCTTGTGTTCTCACTGCTCTTGTATCCATGATGCTGCTAGGATTTTCACCTGATCTGTGAAGTTGTGAAGCCACAATACAACAGCTCTTGGCCAGTGCATGATGACACTGGTTGATTTTAATGAAGTGATGGGTGTATTTGCATTCCAGATTTAAAATCTCAGGGAGTCATTTATCCAAAGCAGATTGTAGGTTGGGGCCTCCTGGAGACCGACAGGAGGTCTATGGAAGGAGCTATGTTCCTTCCATGGCTGTTTTTCTGTCACCTAGACACTTTACCATTTTCACAACCTCTTGCTGGAATTGGGGCAAATTCAGATGAAGTTATAGCCTCCCACTCTCTAGATTAGAGATACTTTTCTCTGCCCCCTCCATTTTCTCCATTCATTCGTTAATTTTGCTTGCTATCTTTTCCACAAACTAACTGCAGTAACTAGAGGCAGTGAGAATCTTCTCCTGCTGCTGTGGCTGCTGTCTGTTGTGAAGCAGGTCAAGGAGCACAAGAAGATGGTGGATCTTGCTGTGGAGAAGCAGCTGGGGGGTGTCCACATTCTATGCTTGAGATGCTTCTGCTAGCAGAGTATTGATTTAAGGCATTTGGAGTCTGGCCAGAGTGGAAAACAAAGTCATTTGAAAAAAACTTTGCCTTTAAAAAAAAAAACCTTGACTCTATAAATGCTATTGGTTTCATCATTCTATAACACTATCCATAAGGATTTGATGTAATGGAGTCCAAAACACAAGTTACACAATAGCCTAAAAGAAATTGATATTTCAACCTGGGTAAGCACATAAAGGAAACTTAGTATATCCTGATTCTACAGGTGAAAAATTCTGATTTTGTGGAGCTCAATATAAAAGTACAGAAGACAAATCAGCAGGTGCTGCTGCTCCAGGATCAGACCACAGCCAGATATAGAGCAACAAAACATGTGATCAGTATCTTGTAATCTTTGCTGATTGACTGCATTGGCAACTGTAAGCCAAAGTGTTTGCCTCTAAAAGGTCATTCCGTTGCGAGGGTGATGTGAAGACGGGGACCGAGCATGCTTTGTTGTACATCATCAGCATTTGACAACTTCTTTTCATGAGGATGAATAAATTGCAACTTTGTGATTTGTACTAATTTGGTTTGGGAAAGTAGCCAAAGTCAGATTTTTGCTTTCAATGGATTGCATAGAAAACCTCACTTTGTGAATTAAAGTTTATGACAGTTCCTTTGCAAATGCTAATGGAGTCTCTAACTAAAAAGTCAGACTCTGTCTTCTGAATTCAATCCTATAACAGAATCATATCAGGTGAAATAAGCAATGCCTCCCATCCTGCAAAAATAATTTTTTGTACTTAAAACTTTTGTTTTAATCTTTCATTTGGAACCCTGACTGTTTAAACCATATTCAAATGTCTATCTTGTTTGTTTTCTATATTGCTGGGTGATAAGAGCTAGTGTTCTCAATAAATGGAACAAATTACTAGAGAGCAAGACTGCTACAAATCTTCAGTAGCAATCTTTAAAAATCTGTTATAAAAAGATTAACAAGGGGAAAAATTATATGAGTATGACTTATGTACCTGCTGAGTTATCTGAAGCTGCTGGTCTTTCTGATAGCACTGGCTCATTAACGGATCCCTATACACAAAAGATAGTTTATAATGCGTTTTTTATTGAGCAAGAATTGACATGTAGGAATGGGAATTTACAAGGGTTCTTACTGACTGCATTAGCTGGATGTAACATTTTAATGGTAATACCAGGTACTGCATGGTTTCTTTTGTTTATGATGGAATTACAGCATAGTCATTGCAAAATTCTGAGCCTATTTACACCAGCATAAAACTGGAGAAACACAGATTGGTGGGAGAGACAAATGTGAGGGGGTGATGCTCACTGATAGATCAAAAATACCTAGAGAAACTAATTATATGCCAACATAGTAATACACAGTTTTGGATTGGATTCCATAAGTGCTTGAGATTTTGTTAAGGCATGGTTCTGTTCTCAAAAATAACTGTATTGTGTCTCAGTCATTTTGACATCATATTTTCTCAGTTTAAAAGTTTAAGGAATTTTTGTTTAACTGATAGTCACCCTGAGAGCTGGACGTTAAGCTCTATTCTTTCATCTTCAAGAATCTGCACACAAAATTATGCTCTTAGTGGACCCCAGTATCTTTAATAGGGTTGTGCAGGTGTAAATTTAGATAGCATTTGATCCTGCATGTGGAATGTAGGGAGCAACTGCTGATGGCTCATGAGCCAGACTAGAATCCAATCTCACTCCAAGAGCTATGCTGACTCAGCGGCGCTCAGAGGAATAATAATAATAAAAAAAAACAACACATTTTTTTCCTCTAAAGCAAGAAGTTGTGGCTTAGAATACACTCAGGGTAGATTTTGCTAATAGCACTTAACCCACAGCAAGGGATAGCAAGAAGCTGGACAACCCTATGAAGACCACCACAGGCATTTTGCCTCAGAGTACTCAAGGAGGCAGAATACTTCCCAGGGCTCTCTGGGGTAACTCATTCTGTGACAGCTCTTTTAGGAGTGTGTCATACTGCCACTCACTCCTCACATGTCTGGCCAATGATTGGAGGTTTCATATACTCCTTATCTCCTTTCAGGAGCATCTCAGTTGCAGTGCCTGTGCTTCTCCTTACTCCTGTCCCTGCTCCCATCCCATGGTGCAGACCTAGCCCACAATGCCATATTTCCCCAATAGCTGTACACAAAAGAACTGCATTTTGGGCAGACCTTGTAGTCCTTACTCAAGCAAACCACTATTGATTTTAGTGAATGTTTTGTCCAATTGTAACTCCTGCTTCACTAAGAACTTAGAAAGGACTTCAGGTTCTTTAACTGTAGACAACAACTGATCTTTTTTTTAGGCTATAACTAGCGTGTGACACTGGTAAACCAAGTTAAGCCAAGGCTGTAGGTGTTAGCTAAGAACTGGCACTCATACCTGGAAACTAAACCAGCTCATTTGTATGTTAGTTTTGTTCAAAATACCTATTAGTCTTATAAGAATGTATTTAGGGTTTAGACTCTATGCAAATGCTTGTAAATTGCTGCATGCATTAATCTTACTAGTAATGTCTGTATTCTATGCTACAAGGTAAAAGATAAGTTTGTTTTATAATTGTAAAAATGCCTACTCTGAACCTGTGAACTCAGATGGGAAGAGTGGCTCTCCCCACTCATCTAGGAGGGCTATCAAAAATGAAGAGGACCATCACAGGACAGAAGCTTTATTAATTGCCCCATCCATCCATGGAGAAGTCAGGTCAAGGCCTTCTGCACAATCAGTTTGAATGCTGAAAGAGGGAAATAGAAATAGCTAACATGATTTTTCATACCTTTGCTGTTTGGACTCTCAGGGGCTGGAGCTAAGAAACAAAAAGCAGAGATCTCTAGGGTCAACCTGGGTTAAGCCCTAAAAAAAACATTCAATGCTGACAGATTACAACATCTCTGCCACCTTTTGAATCACAGACTGAATCTCATTTGTGCATATATGCTTGTTTTAACATGTAAAAAACTCATTTCTTTTTTCCTAGATCATATATCTTTAGTAAGTTTATTATAGGGTGGGCTTCCTGCGTTGTCTTTTGTATGAGTTGTAAGGTATACATTGAACCGGGAGTAAGTGTCTGGTCTCTTGGGACTGGGAGCAACCTGAATATTTTGTGATTTCTGGTTTAAGTGACCATTTATCACCAAGTTCGGCTTGCCTGGGTGGCAAGATAGACTGGACAGCCCACAGGGACTGTCTATGACTCAGTGATAAGACGGTTACAATGATCTTGGGGATCACATTTGTTACTGGTAGGGTGACCAGATGTCCTGATTTTATAGGGACAGTCCCGATATCTGGGACTTTTTCTTATGTAGGCTCCTATTACCCCCCACCCCCTGTCCCGATTTTTCACACTTGCTATCTGGTCAGCCTAGTTACTGGATTGGTGAAATCTAATTGTCAAACGTACCACTAGTTTGGGATGCGTGCCCTGCTTTTGACAGTCTGCCCTGAGCAGGGCCGGCTCCAGGCACCAGCCGACCAAGCATGTGCTTGGGGCGGCACCTTATAAGGGGTGGCCAATGTTGAGGTGGTGGGGGGCGCTCGCGGTGTTTTTGTTTTTGTTTGCGGGGCGGCGCTTGAGGGGTTTTTTTTTGTTTCGGTGGCATGGCGTGGTGCTGGGGAGGGCGGGGGCTTCGGCAGCGCGGTGCTGGGGGGGGCAGGGGTTTGGGTGGGATGGCTCGGCGTGGCGCTCTGGGGGTTTGAGCGGCCCGGCACGGTGCTCTGGGGGGGGGGCGGAGGTTTGGCTGGCCTGATGCGGCACTCTAGGGGTTTGGGTGGCCCGGCGCGGCACTCCAGGGGTTTGGGCGGCCCGGCGTGGCGCTTGGGGGGTTGGCCGGGCTGGCCCGGTGCTCGGGAGGTTGGCCGGCCCGGACCGGCGTGGCGCTCCGAGGGTTTGGGCGGCCCGGCGAGGTGCTCGGGTGGGGGCAGGGGTTTGGGCGGCCTGGCGAGGCGCTCGGATGGGGGCGGGGGTTTTGGCGGCCCAGCGCGGCGCTCGGGGGTTTGAGTGGCCTGGCGCTCTGGGGGTTTTGGGCGACCCGGTGCTGGTGGGAGGGGAGCGGGGGTTTGGGCGGCCCAGAGTGGCAATCGGGGCGGGGGTTTGGGTGGCCCGGTGCAGCGCTGGGGGTTTGAGCGGGTGTCGACGGCACGGCACTCGGGGGAGGGGGGTGTTACGGCGGGGTGGCGCTCTTCTTTTTTGTCTGGGGCGGCAAAAAAGTTAGAGGCAGCCCTGGCCCTGAGGTTAGCACTCTTGCTCCTGAGCCACTCCAGACAATGTGACAGGTGAACTAACAGCATTCAAAGAGATGATTAGACCAAAATTAGAAATGTAAACAAAGAAAACCTTATAAAACCTTAGACCAACAGAACTGTTACCACAAACATATATAATCTAATGAAAGCAGCAACAAACATTGTCTGAACCCCACAAATTGTAGCATTAGGAACCTGAAAATGCAGCGGAATATAAACTAAAGTGCAAATGACTATTGATTTCCAGTGTCTAAGCTGACAGAAATGCAAAAAGTAAAAACATTAGGCAAGAATATAGGTAAATTAATGTGTTTGTTTACAACATACTAAGTTGACAGTTTCTCATTCATTTTACATTGTTATGATGTGCATGGAAAACAAATTCTAGTCAGCTACTCCATTTTCTTTTGTTTACTATATTTATTTACTGATTTATAAAATACCCCCAATTAATAAACAGGAAAACAAGCCGCAGAAGAAATGGAAACTACATATGCGTTTAATTTTAACACGTATACTTTGAGAAGTTTAACACATACTGGTACTATATACAATATTTTCCATACTATTATAATCTCAAATTCATATTGCAGCATTTTGTCTGCCAGTAATTTATAATAAGAAAGAGAAAACTCCAGGCTTGTGCAGAATAGAAGATAAATTTGGAGTTAAGTGGTGTGCTTTACCTAGGTACCATAGCGACTGTAAATTTCTGACAGGCCCAGATTAACCAAGGTGCACTTGGTGAACTTGCACAAGAACCCCATTTTAGTGGGGATTCTGACCACTGGGCAGCAAACAAAAAACTGAGTGGTTCTACGAGCCTGTGTGCCAATTCACAATGCCACCCACTCAAATTTGACCTGGCAGCCCATCTTCAGGACCATGCCTTGCAACAACAGGAGCACATGAATGCGGAGCAGGCAATAGGAGTCAGTGGAGTTGGGCATCTGGGATTGGGAGGGGCAGCCTGGGATGGGAGTGGAACACTGAGCTTGGAGCAAGGAAAAGGGAGGGGAATGGGGTCATGCTGACAAGTGGCCAGGAAGGTCCTGGGACAGTGGGTGAGGGGCTAGGAGTGAGTGTGGAGTGTAGGAGGGCAGAGGCTGGGGGTCAGTGGAGGGGATGTTGGGGCTTGTGGTGAGTGGGATGTATGTCGGGCTGCAAGGATATGTGTGCGGACTGTCAGACTAAGTGGGGTTAGTGGAGGGTTGTTAGGGTATATGTGAGGTGGGTGGGGCATTTGGGAGCATCTGTCGGTTGGTGCATTTGTGGCTGGGGTGTTTTGCTGAGTGGCTGTGCAGGAGCTCAGCATACTGTTCATGCCACGCAGGCCGGGCAGCCAGTAGAGCAGAGCTATAGTTTAAGGAAGATGGGGTGGGTCCCCCAAATTCCATAGCACACAAGGCCCCACAATTCTTTAACCAGGGCCTGCCCTCTGACTATGATTTCACCTTCACTTACAGGTAAAGTGATAAAAAAAAAAGCAAGTGTTAGAGGCAGCAGGCTCCACTTGAGCTGCAACAGGAAAAGATGCAACAGCAGGAGCTGGGCCTGAAAGTCAACCTGCAGTTTCTGATGTAGCAGATGTTTTTTCCATGGTCTGTAATTTGCAGACTATTAAAGGGTGTCAGGTTTAGCATGTATATTTTGCATGAAATAATATTCTAGAGGACAGAACTGCATAAATTGGCCATAAGAAAATAAAATATTGCATGTATAGACGAGAATCTTTCTACCTACCTAAGAACTCAGATAGAAGTTTAAAGTGAAATTAGAGCACATTAAAATGTAATACATGGCTATGTAAATATACATTATAAATGTGTGGAATCTACATTGTAACTAACAAATATTTTGTATGTATGCAACCCTACTGTGGAGAGAAAATAGGTCTAAATTTTTCCAGCATCAATACATTGCAAATGCCTTTAAGAAAAAGATAAAGAAAAAAAAGAAAAAGTATGGAAAGCCACATTGCTCCTGGAACAAAGAGAGATAATAAGCTATGTGTTATGTTTGAATGAAACATAAATGCTTTTAAATTCAGCTCTTCAAGCTCTAACACTCAGGTACCAATCTGGACAATGGACTGTATGTTCTATTCAAAATGCAAATACAGCTTGTAAGCAATCTATATACAAAATCTTTACCTTGCTCAGTCCCTGCTTCTGCGCATATAAAACAATTGCTGAAGATGCCTATCACTAATAAATTAACAGTGCAAGTATGTTGAACAAGTTAAGTCTGATGAAGCAGAAGGCTGCAAACTATTGACAAAATGAGGTGTTTGCATTAAACATATTATTTGGCTTTGCTCTTACAAAGTGCTGCTATTGTCTTCCTTTTTTAACCTAATTTTTGCTGAAGTAACTTTTGATGCTATTTTCATGCAGGCCTCAGTCAGCTGGAAAGTAATAAATTTATTTCACTACAATATCTGAGTCTCCACAAGCAAGTTTTATAAATTGTAGCTCACCCTACACAAAGAAAATGAAACTTGGATAATAAAAGCTCTCATGTTAAAATATGCCATTGATAAAATTCTTACTTTTTCTAGCAAAGATGTAATTGGGGCCTTTATTTCTGGTCATTATCAGGACATGACTATCACATGGAAAAATGCTCTATAATGTGCATGTTACTTAAATAATGTTACAATAATTCGGGTAGCACTTGAGATGTGATGTGTTTTACAATTCTTGGCTGAAGCTGAAAAGATAAAGCCTTGCATGAATATTAGAATTAGTGTATATAATCACTTATTCTTTTTATTGAGTAACTACTTTGACTGTAGTGAGGTTCCAGGCAGGCACAGGGAATCCCCTGGGCAGACCTGATTGCATGACTGAGGTCTTTATCTAATCTATCTATTGGTTTTATACTGCTGCACATAATCATAGTATCTGAGCATCTTCAATGTAAAATCAAAAGCAATAGTGAAGTCCCTATTGTACTTCATGGAGTCTCTGGCGTGTCTTCCTTTTTGGGCTCAAAACTCTGCTTTATATAGGGTATTTTGTTCATTGGAGGGTTTTTTTGGTGGGGGATGGGGAAGGTTGTTAGGGATGCGAAATAGAAAGGGATGTTATATTGTGAGATTTCTCAAATTAAACAGTTATGACTTGGAAGAACTTACATAAATCTATAAATGTGCTAATGATATAGGATTGTTTATATTTATCTAGTCATAGTTAAACTAATATATTTGAATACGTAAACTAGAAAAGATTAGAGAATAACCAAGACTGTCTCCAGAAGGTTATACCTCACCAGCTGCTGATTCTTATTGAGGATACTGGGCCAGATCTTCACCTGGTATAAACCAGCATAGGTCCATTGACTTCAATGGCATTATACTGATTTATACCAGCTGAGGATCTGGCCCATCAAACTCTAGTGGTAGACTAAGATTTTTGACAACTATCTGATAAAGTTGCATACCAGTGATTCACAACAAAGCCACATAGGAAAGGTTATATAGAATAAAAGTATCATTAGCTCACTGGACTGAAAAATGACTAAAAGACAAGAAGCCAATTGTACTTGTAAATACCACCTTAGTTCATGGCTGCGATAAAACACTTTTTTACTGTTTCTAGAAATAGCTGGGCATTGTAAGAATCCCATTAGTGCAGCTACATTGGTCATCCTTAAAACTTGCCAATTCCTTTAATGAACAGTGGCTGAGATCACCTCTTGCCCTATAGATTGGCCATAGTAAGGGCAGTATAGGGAGTATAAACCCCCATCTTATTCCCAAACAGATTATTTGCCTCTTGGAAATAATTTTACTAAGTTTTAATTTAAAATAATTCATAAATCTTGTAGCATTCAATGAATCCAAATAGTAAGTATTCTGTAGAGAAGTATAAGGCCATATTGAAGATACTGAGATAAACTTATACATTAATGGAAGTTAAAATTGGCAATTTTTAAGGGTGGCCACTGCTATTAAACTGTAAGGAAAAGCAAATATAATTTTCAATAAAGTAGTTATATCGCCAAAATACTGTAAGTAACCTCCATTGCTCCAGGTCTAAAAGTAAGAGAATCTTTACTGTACTTATTCCTCCATGTTGAAGATTTAGCTTTAGGTCCAGCCTAAGAGGGAATGTCTCAGATTCTCCCCATCTTGTAATTTTCAATAATAGTTTTTAATGAGCAAATTCCTGCTTAAAAAAGTAAACTGGCAGAAATTAATGCTCTTGGGTATTATTGTTGGATAACAGGATTTCATGTGGGGATATTAAACCAAAATGGTATAAATAATTAATAATTAGGATAGTGATGGTAAAATCCAACTTTAAATTCAGACAGCATGTTGCTCAGTGGCTGGGAGAATAGGATTAATATAGGAAAAGCATATTATAGTAAGAAAGATAAGTCATGTTGTATTTCCAGCTTCTTTCAGGTGATTCATTACAGTCATCAGACAACTAAGAGTTATAGATTGGATTTAAAACACATGGACATACTTGCCATATATCATAAAACTAATTGTTAATAGCAGGGCAATAAATGCAATGAAACTCATTTCTTTTACTTCAGAGACAAAAATAGCATTTTTGGTTTATAAAACATGCTGAATCTGCACAGAGCAGCAGACTCTAGAGAGAAAGAAAAGAATGCAACATTAAGAAATAAGTGCGCTACACAGATTAAAAAAAAAGAAAGACACAGAACTGCCCATGTGACTTGTACTTGTCCTCCCTCCTAAAGTTGAGGAAGTTGGGAGATACATTGGACAAAGTGAGGAAAGTGGGCCAGGGTAAACATTTTCCATATTTTGTATAACTGTTATATGAAAACACCTCAAAATTTATAACCGTTATCTTCAGAGACTGGCACCATTCTTCAGCATAGGCCGGGCAAGCATGAAAATAATTTAGTGTGACATTGTGGTAAGCTTCTTTTGTGCAAAAATAAACTAAAGCTAAAATAAACTTTCTATAGTACTGTCTTTAGAAAAATCCCTCAGTTCTTTTAGATTCCATTTGTTTTACCAACTCTTTTCTATATCAAGCTGCAGAGATTTGTACTCTCTACTATGAGGTGATTTACTAAACAGTGCAATGCACTGGAACTTTGTTTTAGTTTTACTGTTTATTAGCACGCACATTAAACCCATTTATGTAGCAAGTACTGTATCTCTTAAAACTGCAGTGTAACTTAGGCCTGGTCTGCATTAGAAAATTAAGTTGGCTTCACTACGTCACTCAGGGGTGTGAAAAATTCTTCGGTCGACCTAGCTACCACCTCCTAGGGAGGTGGATTACCTATGCTAACGGGAGAACCCCTCCCATCGGGGTATGTACAGCCTACACTGAAGTG
This sequence comes from Chrysemys picta bellii, assembly GCF_011386835.1. NCBI lineage: Eukaryota > Metazoa > Chordata > Testudines > Emydidae > Chrysemys > Chrysemys picta. Next base: position 73,486,103 of record NC_088795.1, on the reverse strand, counting down.
CAGTGCAGCTGTGCTGCTGAAGCATTTCAAGCGTAGACAATCCGCCATGTTGATGCTATGGGCACGAACTAAGAGATTACTGCTTTGCATTAATGTAGTCCTGTTTGAAGAGGACTACTTTAATGAGAACCAGAAACCTTTTAGTTCACCCCAGGCATCCATATGGGGGAGTTACAGAGTAGCAGTTTTGTGTGCAGTGCTATTCATCCCCCGAGAATCTGAACTGCATGGCACTGTAGACAAGCCCTTAAACTTGCCATAGGCACACTATAGGCTCTTATGGGTCGTCACTGAGATAATACATTGCTAAATCAATTAGAACCAAAAGCAAATGAATTTACATTCATTAGTAATTTGGAAAGTGGAAAGTTCCTCTGGAATACACATTTTTCATAATTTTGGATCACACTTGACCTCACTAATTTTGTTTAACCAAGCCCATTAATCAAATACATCCAAGAGGCAGCTCACGATCTTTCAGAATTCAAATAGAAGCAGAAAGTCAAGGGCAGCACAAATTGATCCACATCACCTACCTTATTAAGGTTACAATGCTGACAATGCTTCCCTCATCTTACTCAGAATTGCGCCCCATCTGGCTACCATTGGCCTGCTATTTTAACAATTTAAAACAATTTACCATACTAATTCCCAACAAATTGCATAATAGTTTTTGTCTTTGCACAAAGATAATATGTAGTACACTACACTCCCTATAAGATATGTTGGAGCTTTTTCTTCTTATGCAAAGTTATCATACTAAGGTTTTCTCTTTTAAGCACCTCTGAAAAAGGCAAAGGGCCAAATTCTTCCTGGGAGTATGTGGACTATAATTGTGTTACCCCAAGATGAGATGATCCAAACTGTTCACTTAACAATTTCTTAGCAATTTCTCTTTCTGTAGAAAGTTTCAGGTCATTAGGCTACCGCTTACAGACTATATATTGATAACTCTTCATTCTCCATGTATCCTTGTAGAATTCTTTTCTCATATGATCAATAAGTTGAAAGTACAAATGATGAACAGAAGAGATGAACAAAATATGAATCAAGAGAGGATGACTGTGACCAGTACAGTTGTTCTCCATGGACCTTTCAAAGCAGCACACCCTGAAGCTTTTTAATATTAGGGTTGGCAACATAGGGAAGTAGGACACAATTTTCAAAGTGATGCTTCTTAAGAAGGAAATCCCAGGAGGGGATGAGATAGATTCATTGCTACAACTTTTGTAGGAGTTTAGAGTTAATAGATGCTGAAATATTGCTGTAGTGAAAAATATGCTGTTTATATTTTAACAGTAAAACAAGGAAAAGAAAGACAATAAAATATAAAACAAGAACATTGCTCTGTGCATCGCAGGAATAAGAGAAATGGATGACAGCACAATTTAGGGGCCTACCATATGCTATATAATATTGGTTGTGTGGCAAGGAATGATTAGCAGAGCAAGACAAAATACAAAGAGAACATGAGAAGGAGAGAATTAAAAAACATTACTTAAAGAAAATAACACTGGTGAGACATCTTAACTTAAATTGAAAGCATAAAAAGTAATATAAAAGCAAACCTCAAGAAGATTAAGTTTGAAACAAATCCAGATTAAAGCAAGAAATTTATGAAGCCATCACAAGTCATCCCATTGTTCCTTAGCACAGTAGCTTGCGTGGCAATGCCTATTCCAAAAAGACAGATAGGGAACTACATGTGTTATAATACAATGTTATTTGTATACATTACGCAAGACATAGAAGTCTCAACTCACAATATGCTTTATTTTATTAGTCTCCACCTTGCCATTATTTTAATAGTGTTTTTGCTTTTCATTTCCTTGGTTGTTGTTTTTTTATTCTGACTTCCATTCAACTAAATGTTATCTTTGCATACAGTACTTCTAGCACTGCTATTGCTATAGTAAAAGGTGAAAGTTAACTGCCATGCATGCTCAGTGACTAATTATCAAGCTAAAATAAACTAGCAGTTTAATATACATAAGAAACCGAGAAGCTATGTTGCAGACCTTGCACTGGGGCAGCATATTGTTGTGTTACCACAGGGCCACCTATGACTCCATCTCAATCTACCTCTTAGTCCTCTTGCTGCTCTGGGAAGGAGATATGCTGCACCAGGTCTCTCTCCAGTGCAGCAAATGCTCCTCAAGCAGCAGGACAGCTCTTTGCTGAATGTTTTGTGGGCAGATCCAAGGCTCTGTTTGCTTCCTGCTCTTCCTCCCTCTCCTCTCCTGCTCTCATGCTGCTGCCACTGATGTGGATAGCAGGCACAGGATCATAAGGGAGTACCTTGTCTTCAAACACCAGTTTTTCTCATGCACAGCAAAACGTTTAAAATCCTTCTTCTATAATACTTAATGGTCTGCTTAAGGATGCAGTTTTGAACTTCAAATGTTAAATTTATAGCCTCTGAACTGATTTTCTTTGAACATTGCTTGATTTTTAATCTCAACAAGACCTACATGGCAAGAAAAGTTTAAAGAATACAGATTGAGTAGACTTAAGTAGTGACATTTGGAAGAGGTACATGTATACTGATCTAGGAGGTTCTCACAGATGCATCCAAAACTTTTCAACATGGTCCATAATTTGTAATGGCCCAGTATTTGAGATGTCTGCAGCTTTAGTATGGCCCAGAACTTGAGGTTTAGTCAGAGTGAAAGTAAAATAAAAGACTTAGCGGTACAGGGGTCCGACTCCAGGCCCCGGAGGGGCGGGGCCTCGGGCGGAAGGGGCAGGGCTGCGGGGGGTCAGCCTCCCTCAGCCGGCCCTTCTACGCTGACTAGCCCGTGCCATCTGGTGCTCCGGTGGCAATTTAAAGGGCCCAGGGCTGTGGCCACCGCCCCGGTAACAGCAGCCGGGAGCTCCGGGCCCTTTTAAATCACCGGGCCCGGGGCAGTTGCCCCTTTTGCCCCCTCCTTCCCCCCATCAGCGGCCGCCCCAAGCAAAAAAAAAAAAAACCTGCGGCGCGGCCGGAGCCAGGGTGTGGGGGGAGAGGGAGGGAGCGTGCGGGAGAGAGAGAGAAGGGGGGCGGCCAGGGCTTCAGCGGGGCGCTGCCACGTGGCTCCTCCCGCTGCGCTGCCTGCCGGGAGGGCTCTACGCCTGCTGGGCTTGCTGCAGGGCGCTCCCGTCCTCCACACTACTGCCCCTTACAGGGAGGCCGGAGTGGAACAACAACAACAACAACAACAAGCGTCTGTGCCGCCCTAGGATTGGGCGGAATGCCGCCTCCTACAAGCTGCCGCTCCAAGCACCAGCTTGCTCGGCTGGGTGCCTGGAGCTGGCCCTGTCAGCGGCCCTGCCAGTAGGATCCCTACCAGCAGGGGTGCTGACAAGGGAGAAGGGAAAAAGGGGCAGCAACGTTAAAGCGCTGCCGCTGCAGCACATTAACGGCAGCTGCATATGGGCCGGTATCAGTAGCCACTCTGTACCGGCCCACTTTCACCTCTGGGTTTAGTTAAGGCGGGCTGCATTTATGAAGCCTGAATTAGAGAAATCCCACATCAAGCAAATTGGATTGCGGGTGGGTGGGAAGAAGCTAGTATTTGTCCAATAGTAAGGTTGAGAAATCAAGCTCTCAAAATCAGGAAATTCCAAAAATTAATGTTTAAAGGTGCAGCCTTATCTTTTTCCTCTTTTGCATTTCCCTTAATATAAGCTCCTGTTGTAATACCGTATGGTACTTGTCAGATACTTGTCAGATAACTATAGGTCAAAGCTCGCATCGGTGCAGGTAGACACAATCCCACTGGCTCTATTTTAAATATCAGACTGCAAGCTCCTTGGGGTAAGGATCTGTCTTTGTATGTGTTTGCACAGCACTTACTGCCACGGTGACTGGATCCGGATTGAGGCCTCTATCTAAATTATTTTGTGTTTGGGATCTTGAATATGGCAATAAAACAAACCAATCCCAAACAATGTTTTTAAAGAGTTAGAATGAAAAAGATATTGCATAGTATATTTAAACTTTTTTGTAAATAAAAGGAACAGCATATGGAATTACAATTTATGTGCCAAAGTGTATAGTCTCCTCCTAATATGTACACACAAAGTATTTTAACTCCCATTAGTAATCACAGAAGAGCAAATTATGGACCCTATTTAAGTCTAATATGATTTTAAAAGTATTAAACTAGTGTGATAGACCCAGACCAGTTGGGAACAGCAGAGTAGCAGAAGGGAGATATACTGGTCACTGGATAAGTAGTTTTCTGTTCCCTGAGTGATTAGAGCAGGGGCTGCTCCAGGCTAATAGACCACCTGACTCCAATTAACCTGCTAAGAGTCAGGTGAGGCAGTTAAGCACCTGACTCTAAGGCCTGGTCTACACTACAAGTTTAGGTCGACTTTAGCAGCGTTAAATCGAATTAAGCCTGGACACGTTCACACGACGAAGCCCTTTCTTTCGCCTTAAAGGGCCCTTTAAACCGGTTTTTTTACTCCACCTCCGATGAGGGGATTAGCGATAAAATCGGCCTTAGCGGGTCGGAATTGGGGTAGTGTGGACGGAATTCGATGTTATTGGCCTCCGGGAGCTATCCCACAGTGCTTCATTGTGACCGCTCTGGACAGCACTCTCAACTCAGATGCACTGACCAGGTAGACAGGAAAAGGCCCGTGAACGTTTGAATTTCATTTCCTGTTTGCTCAGCGTGGAGAGCACAGGTGACCACGCAGAGCTCATCAGCACAGGTAACCGTGATGGAGTCCCAGGATCGCAAAAGAGCTCCATCATGGACCAAACGGGAGGTACGGGATCTGCTCACCATATGGGGAGATGAATCAGTGCTAGCTGAACTCCGTAGCAGTAAACAAAATGGCAAAATATTAGAAAAGGTCTCTGTCAAGGCTGGATCCCCACTTTGAACTTTAGGGTACAATGTAGGGGCCTGCATGAAAACTTCTAAGCTTAACTACCAGCTTAGCTCTGGTTCCGCTGCCACCATCAATTTTCCCTCCCTGGGAAGCCTTGAAAAACCTTCACCAATTCCCTGGTGAATACAGATCCAAACCCCTTGGATCTAAAACAAGGAGAAATTAACCATCCCCCCTCCTTCCTCCCACCAACTCCTGGTGAACACAGATCCAATCCCCTTGGATCTAAAACAAGGAGAAATTATCCATTCCCCTCCTTCCTCCCACCAACTCTTGGTGAATCAAGATCCAAACCCCTTGGATCTTAAAACAAGGAAAAATCAATCAGGTTCTTAAAAAGAAGGTTTTTAATTAAAGAAAAAGGTAAAAATCATCTCTGTAAAATCAGTATGGAAATTAACCTTACAGGGTAACCAAACTTAAAGAGCTCAGAGGACTCCCCTCTAGTCTTAGGTTCAAAGTACAGCAAACAAAGATAAACACTCTAGTAAAAGGTACATTTACAAGTTGAGAAAACAAAGGAAACTAACACGCCTTGCCTGGCTATTTACTTACAAGTTTGAAATAGGAGAGACTTGTTTAGAAAGATGTGGAGAACCTGGATTGATGTCTGGTCCCTCTCAGTCCCGAGAACGAACACACTCCCAAACAAAGAACACAAACAAAAGCCTTCCCCCCCCAAGATTTGAAAGTATCTTGTCTCCTTATTGGTCCTTTAGGTCAGATGCCAGCCAGGTTACCTGAGCTTCTTAACCCTTTACAGGGAAAAGGATTTTGGAGTCTCTGGCCGGGAGGGATTTTATAGTACTGTACACAGGACAGCTATTACCCTTCCCTTTATAGTTATGACAGTCTCAAAGGCCATGAAGGACAGAGGCCATAACAGGGAGCACAGCAGTGCCGCGTGAAAATTAAGGAGCTACGGCAGGCCTACCACAAAGCCAGAGAAGCAAACGGAAGGTCCGGGGCAGAGCCACAAACTTGCAGCTTCTACGCGGAGCTGCATGCCATTCTAGGGGGTGCAGCCACCACAACCCCAACCATGTGCTATGACTCCCTCACTGGAGAAACACACAGGGAAGCGGGTTCGGGGTACAAGGAAGATGAGGATGGAGATAATGTAGATAGCTCACAGCAGCAAGGAAGTAGAGAAACCAGTTTCCCCAACAGCCAGGATATGTTTATCACCCTGGACCTGGAACCAGTAACCCCCGAACTCACCCAAGGCATGCTCCCAGACCCTGAGGGCACACAGGGGACCTCTGGTGAGTGTACCTTTGTAAATATTACACATGGTTTAAAAGCAAGCGTGTTTAATGATTAATTTGCTCTGGCAATCGCGGCCAGTACAGCTACTGGAAAAGTCTGTTAACGTGTATGGGGATGGAGCGGAAATCCTCCAGGGACATCTCCAGAAAGCTCTCCTTCATATACTCCCAAAGCCTTTGCAAAAGGTTTCTGCAGAGGGCTGCCTTATCCCGTCCGCCATGGTAGGACACTTTACCACGCCAGGCCAGTAGCACGTAGTCTGGAATCATTGCATAACAAAGCATGGCAGCGTATGGTCCCAGTGTTTGCTGGCATGCAGACAACATCCATTCCTTATCTCTCTTTGTTATCCTCAGGAGAGTGATATCATTCATGGTCACCTGGTTGAAATGGGGCGATTTTATTAAGGGGACATTCAGAGGTGCCCGTTCCTGCTCTGCTGAACAGAAATGTTCCCCGCTGTTAGCCATGCGGTGGGGGGAGGGGTGAAGTGATCATCCCAGAGAATTGGGTGTGGAGGGTGGGTGCGGGGGGGTTAGTTGGGTTTGTGTTGCATGTTAACCCGGAAACCTCAGCCCCTCCTTTTACATTGCAAACCCATTTTAAATGGCCAACCCAATTCATGCTTGATATGGGAAATGAGGGCGCTGCTGTTTGAAACCATTCCCACATGTTAAGAAGGTTAAAAAAGCCATAAGACTGTGGCTTAGCATGACTGCCTGCAAGCCGAAATCTGTTGCCTGGCACTGCGTGAGTGATCTCTCACACCAAACCGGCAGGCCCTCACTATAAGAGGAAAAATGCGACCTTCTAACGAAAGCACATGTGCTGTGTAATGTGAACAGCAAAATTTAACGTGAAAGAGTGTACCCATTGTTCTCTAAAATGTGTCTTTTTTAACCACCTCTCCCTTCTCCTCCACCAGCTGCAAATGTTTCTCCTTCACAGAGGCTAGTGAAGATTAGAAAGAGAAAACGGAGGACGCGGGACGATATGTTCACGGAGCTCCAGATGTCCTCTCACGCAGACAGAGCACAGCAGAATGCGTGGAGGCATTCAATGTCAGACTTCAGAAAAGCACAATATGAACGAGAGGAGAGGTGGCGGGCTGAATCGTGGGATGAACAGACCAAGTTACGGGCAAGTTGCCTCAACCTCCCACCCCGCCATAAATGTCTCCCCTTTACTCTCACAGATATTGTGGAGCATACAGCAAGCAGCAATAACAATGCGGATATTCTTTTCGCTGAGGTGTGAGCGAGTCAGTAAGCTGCGCCAGCACGCTTTTAAACGTCCAAATGCACATTCCACCACCATTCGGCACTTGCTCAGCTGTAGTTGAACAGGTCCTGACTCCTGTCCAGGCTGCCTGTGTATGGCTTCATAAGCCATGGCATTAAGGGGTAGGCTGGGTCCCCAAGGATCACGATAGGCATTTCAACATCCCCAACGGTTACTTTCTGGTCCGGGAAGAAAGTCCCTTCCTCCAACTTTCGAAACAGAGCAGAGTTCCTGAAGACGCAAGCATCATGTACCTTTCCCGGCCATCCCACGTTGATGTTGGTGAAACGTCCCTTGTGATCCACCAGGTGCAGCAGCATTGAAAAGTACCCCTTGCGGTTTATGTATTCGGTGGCTTGGTGCTCCGGTGCCAAGCTATCTTGGGTTCCGTCTATGGCCCCACCACAGTTTGGGAATCCCATTGCAGCAAAGCCATCCACTATGGCCTGCACGTTTCCCAGAGTCACTACCCTTGATATCACCAGGTCTTTCATTGCCCTGGCAACTTGGATCACAGCAGCCCCCACAGTAGATTTGCCCACTCCAAATTGATTCCCAACTGACCGGTAGCTGTCTGGCATTGCAAGCTTCCACAGGGCTATCGCCACTCGCTTCTCAACTGTGAGGGCTGCTCTCATCCTGGTATTCTGGCGCTTCAGGGCAGGGGAAAGCAAGTCACAAAGTTCCATGAAAGTGGCCTTACGCATGTGAAAGTTTCGCAGCCACTGGGAATCGTCCCACACCTGCAGCACGATGCGGTCCCACCAGTCTGTGCTTGTTTCCCGGGCCCAGAATCGGCGTTCCACGGCATGAACCTGCCCCAGTAACACCATGATTTCCACATTGCTGGGTCCTGTGCCTTGTGAGAGGTCTATGTCCATGTCAATTTCCTCATCACTCTCGTCGCCGCGCTGCAATCGCCTCCTCGGCTGGTCCTGGTTTTGCTTTGGCATGTCCTGGCTCTGCATATACTCCAGGACAATGCGCGTGGTGTTCATAGTGCTCATAATTGCTGCAGTGATCTGAGTGGGCTCCATGATCCCAGTGCTAGCTATGGCGCCTGGTCTGAAAAAAGGTGCGAAACTAGTATCTGACGGACCAGGGGAAGCAGGGAGGGAGGGAGGTAGGGGCGAGTGACGACATGGCGTACAGGTACAGGGAATTAAAATCAAGAAAGGTGGCTGTGCATCAGCGAGAAACACAAACAACTGTCACACAGAATGCCCCCCCCCCAAAGATTGAACTCAAAACCCTGGGTTTAGCAGGCCGTTGATTTCACGGAGGGAGGGGGAAGCTAATGAATACAGAACAAATCTATTTTTTACATCTTAAGCTGGCAGCCGATGGTGCAGCATGACTGATAGCCACTGCAGTACGATGACGACGGATACCAGTCGTAATATACCATCTTCTAACAAAAGGCAAGGGGCTGCTGCTCTGTAGCAATGCAGCCCCACGTCTGCCAGCCCCATGTCTGCCAGCACCCAGATCGCCCTCGGCCTCTTCTGGGTGCTTAACAGAAAATACTGGGCGATTGGCAGAAAATAGCATACTACGACTGATAGCCATCATCATCAAGATAGTTCGATAGGACTGAGCATGTCTGCCCAGGTGCCCATGAGTGACACTGCAGTACGATGATGATGGATACAAGTCGTAATATACCATCTTCTACCAAAAGGCAAGGGGCTGGTGCAATGCAGCCCTACGGCTGCCAGCCCCATGGCTACCAGTCATGCTGCACCGTCTACCGCCAAAAGGCAGTTAGCTGCTGCTGCTGTTTAGCAATGCAGTACCACGTCTGCCGGCACCCAGATGACATATGGTGACGGTGAGCTGATCTGAGCGGGCTCCATGCTTGCCGTGTTATGTTGTCTGCACAGGTAACAAGGCGCGAATCTATTGTCTGCCGGTGCTCTGACGGAGGGAGAGGGGCCTGATGACATGTACCCAGAACCCCCCGCGACACTGTTTTGCATCATTCAGGCATTGGGATCTCAACCCAGAATTCCAATGGGCGGCGGAGACTGTGGGAACTGTGGGATAGCTACCCATAGTGCAATGCTCCGGAGGTCGACGCTAGCCTCGGTACTGTGGACGCGGTCCGCCGACTAGAGCACTTAGAGCATTTTATGTGGGGACACACACAATCGGCTGTATACAACTGATTTCTATAAAACCGGCTTCTATAAATTCGACCTAATTTCGTAGTGTAGACATACGCTAATTAAGGCCCCTCTGATGTTATAAAAGGGCTCACTCCAGTCAAGCCAGGGGGAGCCAGAGGAGAGGAAGTGAGTGTGAGGAGCTGGGAGCAAGAGGCACAAGGAGCCGAGAGTGAGAGGATGTGCTGCTGGAGGACTGAGGAGCACAAGCGTTGTTAGACATCAGGAGGAAGGTCCAGTGGTGAGGACAAAGAAGGTTTTGGGACGAGGCCATGGGGAAGTAGCCCAGGGAGTTGTAGCTGTCATGAAGCTGTTACAGGAGGCACTATAGACAGCTGCAGTCCACAGGGCCCTGGGCTGGAACCCGGAGTAGAGGGTGGGCCCAGGTTCCCCCCATACCTCCCAACTCCTGATCAAACACAGGAGGAATTGACCTGGACTATAGCTTCTACCAGAGGGGAAGGTCTCTGGACTGTTTCCTGACCCACAGGGTGGATCTGTGAAGCGAGCAAATTCGCCAATAAGCGCAGGACCCACCAAGGCAGAGGAGGAACTTTGTCACACTAGAGAAATGGCTTTAAAGGGGTAATGTCCATTTAACTTAAACTATAGCTGCCAGTACCACTAGAATTGCTCACTCTCTCTATATTGTCACATATAGTCAAATAAATTTAATATTTGTTTTAACGTAATCTTATCATATGCTATAATATAAACATAGCCAATTCTAATTTAAAGAAACTAGAGTTTGTCACAATACCACCTGCTTTAGTAAGAAGGCAATTGATGTATCTTGAAAATATATCCATTAAAGCCAAGTGTACAGTACCTGAAATCACCCAAAATTTTCAAGATTATGTTAAAACAAGTAGTTTCTTTATAGAAAATTGTTGGCACATTTTTGATTTCTTCATCCATTGTCAGGAATTCCCCTACTACAAGAGACTATCTGTTCCAGGTTTCTTCCAGAGCTCTCTAAAGTAAGATTATACTGCAGCGAATGGAAAATATGCATATATTTTTAGTGCAATGAGCATGGAATTATTTTAAGTAAACAACTCATAAACATCTTTAAGACAGATTAAGCAATGATCAAATTACTTTCAGCATGTTTCTTGAATCAAATGAAAACAAATTAAACCAAATGGAAGATAGAGAAGGTAAGTAATAATAGTAGTAATGCAGGGAGAAAGGATGCTCCGCAATAGTACTATTCTGGGACTTGGGAAACGTGGGTTCAATTTCCACAAACTTCCTGTATAACCTCAGACATGCCATTTACTTTCTCTGTGCTCCAATGCTCTATCTACAAAATAGGGATAGAAGTACTACCCTCCCTCCTTCTCTGGTTATAGGCAGTTCTGCTTGGTGGGTCGGGGGTGGGGGTGTCATTCCTATTATGATACAAAAGCTTTATCAATGAGGAAGGTATTGCAGCATGCTTTAAACTTCTTCAGAATAAGAAACACTGATCAGACTAAGTTTTTTGTGGAAGCTTGTTTCACGGCCAATCATAAACCAAGAATGTTTTATCTCTATCTCTCACATGGTTCATCCTTGGCCTGGTGAGCTGCATTTGTCCCTGAAGATATCAATTATATGGCAGGGTTATGGATGGAGAAGCAGTTGCTGATGTAGCTGAGCCTAGTCCTACTGATGTCTTTGAAGATCATCATTATTTTTCTGGATGGAATGTTGACAGCAGGATAGATTTCGCATGCAGTGAAGGGGTGGAGTTGTTGGGGAGGGGGAGTGTGACTGTGAGTGTATGTGTGCACCCTTAAGAAACAGCCATTTAGCCAAGAGTAGTCTACCTCACAGGAGTCTTTCAAGATTTATTGCTTGTAAAACAATTTGAGTCCCAAGAATGAACAGAGCTAAATGCAAACACATTTATTACCATTAAAATAAATAAGGATGTGATCCTACAAAGTCACTGAGTTTTTTACCTAAATAAGGTCTTGCAAGATTAATTAAAAATATTAAGGCTGATTTCTGTTAACCCAAAACACTGAACATTAATAGGATTCCTCCAAACCTAGTTCCATGTAGCCTGCCAAGTGAATACTTCCAAATTGAATGGAACTATTTGTTTAAAACTATTTGTCAATATTTTATTCTAACAGCTGGATGGTTCATTCCCAAACAAGGTACTGTAGCCTCTCTCTGTATTACACATGGCAAAAATAACTATTATTTAATGGTACTAGTAGGCCATTGGTTATTCCTGAAGCATTTCTCAAGGATTAGTAAAATACAATATGATTAATAATCTACATTAACACAAGTATAGAGATAGCAAGTATTTATATTAGAGAGAGAATCATATCAGAGGCTGCACTGTAGCGATTTGGTATAATGTAATTTCTGGAATTGAATGAAAAGAAATCAAGTTACAGTAAAGACAAGTGAATAGGGATGTGTGCAGAACCGAAGCAGTGTCAAGCCCAAGTAATGTCTCCTGCTAGCAAATCCATTAGTTTCATGACTAGAGCCCATGAGGATGCATATTAATATGGTGGTGGGAACATTAATTATGCGTGGCAATATTTATATAGCTAATATACTCATTTATATCACCAAACAACAACGTTCTGTTAGCTATTCATTTTGACTTAAGGCTAAAAGAAAAAGCTTTAGCAAAATAATATGCTTCAGAAAATCAGTTAGACATCACGGAATTTTGTGAAACTATCAGAAAGAGCTGACTCAGCTTCAGAACTGTGGGTTGCTTCATAACTGCAAAAGTTTTGCAGCCCTCTTTTCTTATAATGAACACCACCTCATTAACCAAATAACAAATACAGCCTAATTACAGGCACAGGCTTACATTATGAACTTCTCTGAGTCAGTTAATTGAAAACTTAATCTTCTGCGGGATGATCTTCCTTTACAAAGCCGATATGAGGAGGCATTTCACATGGTTTTATTATCTGAATCTTTTGTATCACCAGGGTAATTCAAAATTATCCTTCTTAGTTCATCAAATTACTTCTCTTTTATGAGTTAATATTTATTGAGGAAAACTAAACAAAAACAGTCTAAGGCCTGGTCTACACTAGGCGTTTATGTCGAAGTTAGCGCCGTTACATCGAATTAACCCTGCACCCGTCCACACTGCGATGCTATTTAGTTCGACATAGAGGTCTCTTTAATTCGACTTCTGTACTCCTCCCCGACGAGGGGAGTAGCGCCAAATTCGACATGGCCATGTCGAATTAGGCTAGGTGTGGATGGAAATCGACGCTAATAGCTCCGGGAGCTATCCCACAGTGCACCACTCTGTTGACGCTCTGGACAGCAGTGCGAGCTCGTATGCTCTGACCAGCCACACAGGAAAAGCCCCGGGAAAATTTGAATTGGAATTCCTTTTCCTGTCTGGCCAGTTTGAATCTCATTTCCTGTCTGGACATCGTGGCGAGCACAGCAGCACTGGCAACGATGCAGAGCTCTCCAGCAGTGATGGCCGTGCAGTCTGTGAATAGAAAGAGGGCCCCAGCATGGACTGATCGGGAAGTCTTGGATCTCATCGCTGTGTGGGGCGATGAGTCCGTGCTTTCCGAGCTGCGATCCAAAAGACGGAATGCAAAGATCTACGACAAGATCTCTAAAGACATGGCAGAGAGAGGATACAGCCGGGATGCAACGCAGTGCCGCGTGAAAATCAAGGAGCTGAGACAAGGCTACCAGAAGACCAAAGAGGCAAACGGACGCTCCGGATCCCATCCCCAGACATCCCGTTTCTATGAGGCACTGCATTCCATCCTCGGTGCGGCCGCCACCACTACCCCACCAGTGACCGTGGACTCTGAGGATGGGGTAGTGTCCACGGCCGGTTCCTCGGACATGTTAGGGGACGTGGAAGATGAGGAAGGAGATGAGGAGGGCGAGGCAGTCGGCAGCGCTCACAACGCTGATTTCCCCGACAGCCAGGATCTCTTCATCACCCTTACAGAGATCCCCTACGAAGCGTCCCCAGCCGTTACCCCGGACACAGAATCTGGTGAAGGATCAGCCAGTAAGTGTTGTAAACATCTAAACATTTATTTTTAACAAAACAGGAATATTAACAATTTAAAGAATGGGTTGTTCATGATTAGTGTGCCCTATGCGCTTAACGGTTTAGTCATGGGCAGTGCAAGTTTTGAAAAAAAATCTAGCAATGTCCGGTTTTCAGTGATTGTCCTGCACAAGCCGCTCTACTGTTTATTCCCTGCTACTGCAGCTACAGTAAAATGCGGTCTATATGTCCGGGGATAGAGCAGTAGTCCTCCTGGGATATCTCCACGAAGCTCTCCTGGAGGTAACTTGAAAGCCGTTCCATGAGGTTCCTGGGGAGAGCGGCCTTATTGGGTCCTCCGAAGTACGAGACGTTGCCGCGCCACGAGACTATCACGTACTCGGGAATCATTGCTCTGCATAGCAGGGCGGCATACGGCCCTGGTCTTTGGAGGCTTTCCCGGAGCATTCTCTGTCTGTCGCTCTCAGAGATCCTCATCAGGGTGATGTCGCCCATGGTGACCTGCTTTTAATTAGGTAGGGGAATGTTAGTGTTGGGACTGCTTTCCCGTTCCTTGACAGAACTGTAACCGCTGGTTTTTAGCCACGCGGTGGAGGCGGGAGAGGGGCAGCCGAAAGGGATCGTTCCCGGGGACAGCCGCGAGGGGGTGGGACAGGGGCAGAGTTCCCGCTTGCCGGATTGCTGGCTGCAGGAACTGACATAGCTTTAAATGTGAAATGAGGCCAGTGGTAATCTAAAAGTTTTAAACTGCCACAAGTGTACGGCTTACCATGTCTGCCTGCAACAGAAATTCCGTTGTGCTGCCCCGCTTCTCAAATGTGCTGTGCAAGACCCCAGGCACTGAATGCGAAGGCCGAAAATTCGACCTTGTGCTGAGTGCGCATGTGATAGGTGCTGTGCATGGTCTTGTTCACAGAGAAAGACTATGTTCTTTGTTCACAACTACATTTTTCTTTCTGAGGAATTCACTCCCTTTTTCCCATTTCCACAGCCCCATCTGTGACTGTCTCACAACCTAGCCTGGAATCACACTCCCAGAGGCTAGCGCGGATTAGGCGTAGGAAGAGGAGGACACGGGAGGACATGTTCTCTGAGCTTATGGCCTGTTCCCAAGCCCAGGCAGCACAGCAGACCCAGTGGCGGGAGAACTTGACCCGAATGCACCAAGCCAACATGGATCGGGAGGAGAGGTGGCGGCAGGAAGACCAGCAGGCGACTCAAACGCTGCTTGGACTACTGAGGGAGCAAACGGACACGCTCCGGCGCCTTGTGGATGTTCTGCAGGAACGGAGGCAGGAGGACAGAGCCCCGCTGCAGTCCATCTATAACCGCCCTCCCCTGCCACCAAGTCCCATACCCACCTCACCCAAAGTGCAAAGAAGGAGAGGCGGCAGAGTCCCTGCTAACTCTCACTCCACCCCTGCAGAGAGCTCTAGTAGCAGAAGGCTCTCATTTCCCAAAATTTGAACAGTTCTTTCCTTCCCGCCTGACACAAGCCCCCGTCCAAGTTTCACCTCCCAATGCCATGTGTAGTTGATAATAAAAAATATGTTTCTGTAAACTACTGTTTCAATCATGTTCTTTTGGAGGAGGATGGGAAAGGGGGTTGGTAATTGGACAGGACAGTCACCTTTGGCAGGGTACATAGTCGGGGGCAGGCACAGCAGCAGGGCACATACACAGTGCAGTGATGCAGTGACTAGTTACCCTGGTTAGTCTGGGAGGTTGTTTTCATGTTATGTGGTGGGGGGTGGGTTGCTCTGTGACTTTGTGGCAGGGGAGGGCAGTTACAGATCTTAAGCGGCGGTCCTTAGGCAGGATCACAGAGCCACACAGCAGGGGATCTGTAACCGTCCTCCCCCTGCCACAAAGTCACATAGACCCCCCCATACACACAGTCCCGATCAGGAGGGGTGACAGGCTCCGTTGAAACAACCATCCCACTGCAGCGGAGCCTGTCAATCCTTGAGTTTAGAAGCTGCATTCGCGTCACTACACTACACCCGCTCCGCACCACAGTCTGCGTCCCAGTTTTAAAAAATTCCCGCGAAAACAGTATTAAAGAAAACGGTGTGCTTTAACAAAGTTGAACTATTTTTATTTCGCAACGTGTGTTGGAAGGGGGGTGAAGGGGGTATGTAACTGGATAGGATAGTCAACATTACCTGGGTAAAGAAACGGGGGCAGGTTTAGCTTCTCAGTACACAAACTTTAAAGTCACAGGTTACCCTGCTCACTGAGGAACTTTGCTTTCAAAGCCTCCCGGATGCACAGCGCGTCCCGCTGGTCTCTTCTAATCGCCCGGCTGTCTGGCTGTGAGTAATCAGCAGCCAGGCTATTTTCCTCAACCTCCCACCCCGCCATAAAGGTCTCCCCCTTGCTCTCACAGAGATTGTGGAGCACACAGCAAGCTGCTATAACAATGGGGATATTGGTTTCGCTGAGATCACAGCGAGTCAGTAAGCTTCTCCATCTCCCCTTGAGACGGCCAAAAGCACACTCCACCACCATTCTGCACTTGCTCAGCCGGTAGTTGAAGAGTTCTTTTTCAGTGTCCAGGGCGCCAGTATAGGGCTTCATGAGCCAGGGCATTAGCGGGTAGGCTGGGTCCCCGAGGATGACTATAGGCATCTCCACATCCCCAACAGTTATTTTGTGGTCCGGGAAGTAAATACCTTGTTGCAGCCGTCTAAACAGACCAGAGTTCCTGAAAACACGAGCGTCATGAACCTTGCCCGGCCATCCCACGTAGATGTTGGTAAAACGTCCCCTGTGGTCCACCAGTGCTTGCAGCACCATGGAAAAGTAGCCCTTTCGGTTAATGTACTGGGTGGCCTGGTGGTCCGGTGCCAGGATAGGGATGTGAGTTCCATCTATGGCCCCACCGCAGTTTGGGAATCCCATCGCTGCGAAGCCATCTATGATCGCCTCCACGTTTCCCAGGGTCACTACCTTTGGCAGCAGTACATCAACGATTGCCTTGGCTACTTGCATCACAACAACCCCCACGGTAGATTTGCCCACCCCAAACTGGTTCGCGACTGACCGGTAGCTGTCTGGCGTTGCAAGCTTCCAGAGGGCTATGGCCACTCGCTTCTGTACACTCAGTGCAGCTCGCAACCGGGTGTCACTGCGCTTCAGGGCAGGGGACAGCAACTCACAAAGTTCAAGGAAAGTTCCCTTCCGCATGCGAAAGTTTCGCAGCCACTGGGATTCATCCCAGACCTGCAGCACTATGCGGTCCCACCACTCAGTGCTTGTTTCCCGTGCCCAGAATCGCCGTTCCACGGCATCAACATGACCCATTGCCACCGCGATGTCCTCGGCGCTGGGTCCCCTGCTTTCTGACAGGTCCGTGCTACTCTCAGACTTCAGGACATCACCGCGGTGCCGTAGCCTCCTTGCCTGACTTTTCTGCATCTGTCTCAGGGAAACCTGTATGATAAGCTGCGAGGCGTTGAGAGCGGCCACAACTGCAGCGATGGTCGCAGCGTGCTCCATGCTCGCAGTGCTGTGGTGTCCGCGCTGTCAATGACTGGAAAAGTGCGCGAAATGATTTCCCGCCGGCGCTTTCAGGGAGGGAGGGCAGGAGTGATGGACGGATGACGACAGTTACCCAAAAGCACCCTCGACACATTTTGTTACCCAGAAGGCATTGCCGGCTACACCCAGAATTCCAATGGGCAGAGGGGACTGCGGGAACTGTGGGATAGCTGACCACAGTGCACCGCTTCGAATGTCGACGCTTTCACCATTAGTGTGGACGCACAAAGTCGAATTACTGTCCTTAGTGTGGACACACACGTTCGAATTTGCAATATCGATTACAAAAATTCGATGCAAGTAAAATCGAACTACTCTCGTAGTGTAGACAAGGCCTAAGAGTCAAATCCTGAGGAGTTACTGAGGGCTCTACTCTATAACCTCTTCTCATGGTGAACAGCAATTACTTGCACCAACAGTCCCATTGAAGTCCACTGGACAACAGGCCTAAGTGATACTTGACATCAGTAAGGGTTCTAGAATTGGACATTCAGTTTTCATTCAGCCCTTACTGGGACACATTTCCAGGTGTATGGCACAAGTGTATAGCCCGATGTGAAAAAAATGGTTACTTCTGCTCTCTCCTGAAATAATTTTGTCTATTCATTTCAAGTAGAATCACACCCTTAGGGGTGTGCAGAGAAATTTAACTTTGACCCATTTGGGGGGGCATGTTCTGTGCCCCCACCCCAGCCCCGGAGGAGCTCTCTCTTCCCTTCCCCACACCCTGGGCAGGAGCTCACTCTTCCTTTCCCCGCCTCACAGGGGCTGGAGGAGTTCTGTGCCCCGACTATTATTGGGAGGGCCCGTGCCCCTGCTTGCCATTCCTTGCACATGCCCCTGCACACACACCCTGATTTTCATGGAAGGCTTTATAAAGCATGTGAGCCAAGCTGAAACTAAGAAGCTGAAGGCTTGGGAGACTACCAGCAGAAAGAGAATAGCTCTCAAGTGTTGGCATTAGTATGCACTTTCGATCTCCTTAAATAGGAAATAAAAATTGTTGTTGATGCAGAAAAAAATAAAATGCAGCTGTGGGTAGTGGTCAATTCCTAAATATGAAACCCATTCATATTCCCTGCATACCCCCTTTCTCCGTCAGCAGACAGCTGCTGGTCTTTGCGGTACAGCTGGAGGAAAGGGAATATTTTGATAAAAACATCCCCTATGATTAAAAAAAGTTACAAAGGACAAGCATCTGTCCCTTCCTCCCTCCAATGTTTGTACCTACACGTATCCATGTTTTGAAGTGAAAGGCTTTTTTTTTCTCTTATCACCCTCTCATACTAGCCAGTCCCTGAAGACAGATAGGTATCATACAGGTCTTGCAACCTGTTTTATAGCTTCCGGAAAAGGAATAATATGTGCATTGATGGAAGACTTTAAAGCAGGAACAAGAAGAGAGAAAGATGGTGGAACATGACAACAATTCATGTCAAAACCCAATCACTTTCCACTGAAGAGAGAGAGAAGCACAAACAACAGAAACAGTATATAGGCCACTCTATCTGATACTGAAGGCTCTCCTATGTATAGACTCTTTGTTAATCAGGAAAAATCTCATGATTTGCAGGGAGTACTAACATGGGATGAGATATAGTTAGAAGCTTTTAAGCACTTAACTCTCCAATCTATAGAAGCAGATTTTAAATTAGCTACTTCAAAACAGAATTCTGTGCATTAGTGAGGCTAAAAGAGGCAGGGGACTTATTTTTCTTCAGTGGGAATCACTTTCTAAAGCACTTTGCTAATCTTGACTTTAAAACATCATTACATCCTAGCCTATTTGTATTTAATTTTATTACATATTACTTGATTTCAGGCTTTCTGAAGTGACTCAACACTCAATGCATCAGATGTTGAGTCTTCATTTTAATTCTAATAAGTGGCTTTTGTTTGTAGCATTACATATATATAAACAATCTTTAAAATGCAAGTTCAAAATTGTACTTAATGGGCTAAGCTCTGTGCTGAATATTCTGGCCCATTGAACTCTAGGCAGAATTTGTCTCAATGACTAACAGTCTAATTCCTGGATTCTGAGCTCTCTGGGGCAGCAATCATCCTTGTGTTGTTTGCCTGTATAGTGCCTAGTACAAAGGAATCCTGATCTCTGACTGGGGCTCTTCGGTGCTATTGGTACAGAATTAATAAATAACAGTCATTGCTAACAACTCTAAACAGTTATTTGTTGGTATAACCCTCTCTTTGGTAACGGATCAAAAGCAGTTGAAAAGAGCTTGAGTTCATGAAAACAAAATGCTTTTCTTGTTTTAAAAAAATTGTACTTTGGAAAAGAAATGGCACCAATCATTTTTATATTAATTCTCATGGCAAACTATGTGAACTTTCACAGCATGTATTTCTGATTTAGAGCTGTACAAATATTGTGGAAATTCTATATCTGCTTATTCAAAAAGTGTTGTGCTCATTCTGATCTCTTATCTGTCTGTACATTCAGGAATTGCTTGATGGTGCTCAAGGCAGATACTGCATACTTTCCACAATGTGCACCATGCACCATTGCATTACACACCATTTATGATCTTATTAGCTTCTATAGAAGCTATTATGTCTCTCATTTGTAAGAATAGTACTGAATTTTCCCAAGCAGAAACAAGTCTTGTAGCTCTTCATTTGCATTTCAGAGGCCTCATTTCTAGGCATTTACTGTACGTAAGTAAACAGAGATTTTAAATATTAAAAATACATTTGGTATGACTGAAAACTTAAACACCTACAGTCCCCCATTACAGAATCTTTGAGTGTGAAATTAAAAAGTAAATTATAATATTCTGTCAGAATGAAGTTTGTCCAACACTGTCTTTGTTAAACTGTAAAGAACCTTATTTAAAAATGCAATCTTAAAAAGAAACACACTACGTACGTACTAAATTTCCCCTTCCTGTCCTTGTCCAAATAAATTAGATAAAAGTATGATTTCATCAGGTCAAATGTAAATCAAAGCAATTTTTTTATTAATAAAGAGGCAGCAACTAGAGGTGGTCAGAAATTTTCTGACAGAAAATGGCCTGTGAGAAAAATCAAACTTTTCCATGGAAAGATTTCAAGATTGGGCCCCCCCCAAAATCATTTTGAAATGACGGCTGACCAGCTTTTGTTAATTCCACTTTCTGCTTGCAGGGACAAAGCAGAATTGAGGAGAGCCTTCTCGATGGGCAGCCAGGAAGCTGTAGCCAGGCGGGGGGGAAGCAGAGAAGCTGAGGCCTCTCCAGCAGCTGGGCGGTTGCGGGTGGGAGAGGTGGGAGGGTGCTGAATATTTAGATCTCTGGCAGCCTGCCTGGAAGCCTCTTGTTAATTTTGCTTTCTGCTTGCAGGGACAAAGTGAAATTGACAAGCGCCTTCCAGGTGGGCAGCAGGGAAACGGAAAACATCAGTTTCAGTTCTCCGGAAATGTAGTTACTTTGAAAATCCATTCCCATAAAAAAAAAAATCACATTTTTGACTTTTTGTCACAATTTGGGACAAAAAAAATGTACAAAATTGCATTTCCTACCCCCGGGAATGAATTTCAATTTTCTAGCCAGCTCCAACAGGAACATGTCCTTTACATCAAGTTAGTGTGTTGGGAGTTTATATTAAAGGATCCATATTCCCTCTTCCCTCATGTTTCCATAAATGTTAACATCTGACTTAGTCTAAACACAAGTAAATTCAGAATATGGTATGCTGAATTCATTCTACAAAGCCTTCATCTCAGAATATATTTGGAATGTTAGATCACTAGGTATTTGAAAACCCAAACACAGACATATATAATCAACACATAGATTAATTGGTGCTCTGTAAAAACCTTAGATATAAAGTAAGAGTTGAGAATGGATCTTAACTTAAAGAAGAATACATTACAATTTAAGGTATTAAAACAGACACTTAAGGTCATACATGTCAATGCAAGCCATCTACATGGACTGAGGACAATATAGCCCTTTATTCACAAACATTCATTCCATTTTTAATTTTTTTTAAATTTGCTTTGACAGTGTTTGTGTTCTGTGTGTGAAGATATCCTAGCAAATAAGTATACTGGCAGGATGCCTGCCAAAGCAGTGAATTTGAACTGAATGTTTTCTATTAATATTCCAAAACATCAAGTTCAAACTCATAATCATAAATATTTACATTGGAAATCTTATTCTAAGAGTTACCGTATATTTGTCTAATCAGGAAATAAAAAGTATATCATGTGACCTATGTCTCTATTCAAAACAACTTGAACGTTGAATTTGGAATATTGACTACTCAAAGCAATACTCATATAAAGCAGTTTGTGAACAATTTTCAAGGGTAAAATTTGTTGGCATAAAGCATTCATGAAATAATTTTGAATAGTGAACAAATGATACAACTCAGTCATCAGTGAAAAGGAGTTTATGCTAAATTTTCCAAATACACTGTTTGCAGCCAATTGTTTGTTCAGTTCTTTATTTCCCTATACATTATTTTAATTTAGGGTGGGGTTTTTTTTTGCATTTAGATTTAATTTTCCTGGTTTTGTAGTGTAAAAATAAAAAGGAAAAAATAAGGAACTTTCCAATAATGTATACCTTTAAGCAGTATGTACTGTAAATTCTGTAAAAAAAAAAAAAAAAAAAAAAGCCAGTATGTTCTTCCATGTATAACCGTACACAAAACCATTCCACAAAAAGTTATTACTTGTTGAGATAGATCATAAAGCCTTTTAGTCATTACATTGAATTGTCTGTATCTCGAAATATATTCTAGCAGTAAACTGTGCTGAAGCCTCAGAATGTGCCCAGTAGTGAAAACCTTGCTCTGTCAAAACTCCATTTGAGTTCATAGAAAAAGGAGAGCATGACTTGACCCAACACAAATAACAAAATACACATTAAAACATTACAAAAAGGTGGGGAGGGGCACACTGAGCCTTCAGTATACATTGCTGAAGGCTTGAGGCTGATGCACTTGCCCAAAAAGCTGCACTGACATCTTAATCCAAACTTTATGTATTGCAGAATAGGGCCCAACGTTGTAGAAATCTTCTTGCACACTCAGGTAAATGTTTTAAGCTGTTTTTGTTCAGATTTCTGGGAGGTGCTGCTGACCTTTGTAATTTTGCAGGAGAAAAATGAATCTTGAACTCTCAGACTCATGAAACAATAAGAACAAGACCATTTCTTGGTTATTTCAATGATACACTGTCAAAAACAAGGCTTATGAGTTTGAGGAATGTGCATTCATGCAGAATAGGGAAAAGGCCACATTTGCATTAAAATTAAAATTTTAATTGTTTTTTTTATTGATGCTTGGTGAATTGGATCTGTAAAGAGCCATATTTAAGTAGAATGAAATTTCACAAATAATGTAGCTGTGTAAACAGTTTTAGTAATTACACACTGCTCCATCTCTCAGTAACATAAAGAAGAAAAGAAAGTGAGACTAGATTCATTTTAGAAACCCTGGAGAGTTCATCGTATCACGAAGGCCAAAGAAACTTATGTACCAAAATCTGTGCAAGGTAGGTTTAAAAGGAAATAGGGAAACTGGCTTTCTTAGGGCAATCTACAGAAACTAATTGGTTTAGCATCTGGAGTATTGCTGTCCACCCAATTAATATTTCTTTTTTAAACAAAGGTGAAAAAAAATTCTGCAGTCACAACATGTTCTTATTTTCTACAATCATAGAGTTACTATACTTTATTATTATTTTTTTTTTGGGATCATCGGTCACTCTTCATGTTGGCCATGGAGGACCCCACAGGCATTCAAGGTATGTTTACCTTATTTGTCTTATCAGATAGAAGGTCAAGAGTTGATCATGCTCTGTAATTACCTATATGAGGAGATGATTTCTCCTCTACAATCAAGCAAAGGCATAACAGAACCTAAAGGCTAGAATTTGAAGCTAAACAAATTCTGTCCGTTTGAAAGTTTAACAGTGAGGGTAATTAATTATTAGAACAACTTACTTAAGCATATGGTGGATTCTCCATCAGTTGGAGTGTTTACATCAGATTGAATGCCAAGATTGGATTTTAAAATATATGCTCTAGCTCAACCATAAATTATGGGCTAAATGCAGGAATTACTAGGTGAAATGCTATGTTAAGGTCTGTGCTATGCAGGTCAGACTAAAATAGAACAATGATCCTTTCTTGTCTTAAAATCTATGAATAATTCATTATCCAAAGTTTAACCACTCTGGCCCAACAGACCCCCAATTTCCTCTCTCTTGCTCTCACTAACATAGGATTGGGCTCACTGGGAGTCATGCTATACCATGTCCATGGAAGATAATGAGCTCTGAGGATGCCAAGTGAACTCCACACCAGACATGGGAGCTTTTAATCCAACCAATTTAAAGGAAGACAAAATGACAACCACTCCCCAAGATGCCTAAAGTTCATCCCACCCACTACAATAAAATGAATAAATAAAAAAATGATATATTTAAAAAACAAAGCAATGGCTCCTTCTGATACTTGGAGACAGCAATAGGAAAAAAAAAAGGTCTCTGAAACCACAAAGTCTTGTTCAATCTATTACAGATGGGAAGTTGCATTAAGTCACTACACTTCTTGTAGCTTTCTGAAACTTGGAGCCACCCAATGTGGAGAAAAGCAAATTTCCGTGACCTGACCATTGTTAGGGGGCTTATTCCTTCACCCCCTCACTTCCCTGGTCCTTCTCGCATGAACAGAGAGCAACAATACCCAAAGTCCAAAGACGCTAACAATTTGATGTTTATTGTGGTGAACTTCCAGCAAGCATGATTCCAGTTTCCTTCCTCAGTGTCCCCCTTCCCAGCTCTGACACCACAGAGCCATCCCAGTTCCCATTACCCCCTTAGCAAAACATGATTCCAATTTCCCCACCCCCATTCCATGTTCCCATTCCCCCCTTAGCAAAGCATGATTCCAGTTCCCCCACCTCCTGTTCCCATCCCCCCCTTACTTCCTGATTGACTGTAGACAATATAGTAAAACTTGAGTTCTGCTTAGCTATACCTTAACCAATAATTTTACTGAAATTTAACTAACCAATCCTAACATACTGTAACATGGTTATTTAACCAATATATTCCACCACCTTAATTAGTTTACACCCAGCAAAATTAATTATACAGCAGACAGAAACAATTACAGAACCAGCCAGAGACCATGCAAATAAACATACAAAACAATACAGAAGCGAGGATTTCACATCCCAGCTATTGATAAGTGAGTTCTTGCCAGACAGGATGCTATTAAACTAAGTTTCCTTTTACATCTTCTAGGCTCTTTCCTTTCTCTGGAGGTGATAGGAATATCAGGACAGGATTGTATTCCTAACAACCCAATAGCACCTTATTTCCATGTGACTAGTTTGGAATGTGAGGATGTGACCACTCACTTCTCAGCTTATGGTTGCCTCTGCTGCTTAGCCAAAGGCCTTACTTAGCCTAAGAACAGAGCCTCAGACTGTCCCTTACGCATACAGAGAGTGATTTTGATTCTCTCTTTTATACCTCTATAACTAGCTAAGTAATAAGAATACACGTAAATTCTTAAAGTATAGGCCTTTACAGACAGGCCTGAATATCTATATCCTAACAACCATTCTGAAGATATAGTGGGCGGTTGGATGTGGAAGGCCACAGATATCACTTAGCACATACAATCAACCCTCAGTCATTGCACTTCCTCTCAAACAATACAGAAGATTTTAACAGTGCTTATTGTACAAATTCCTTTACTTATCTGTGTAAATAACATGTGCCAAATTCTGCTTTCACTCACATGGGTTCAACCCCACTGACATCAATAGGAGTTACACCTGTGCAACACAGATATTTGGCCACTTATCTCTAAATAATTAAGAGCCAGATGATGCCTTTAAAGGCATAGATAGCTTCACTGGGGGTTGTGCTGGGCAGGGCACAATGCCTCCTTAAGATTATGGTGCACAGGAAAAAGGACAACTAGCATGAGCCCTTATGAAGGTGTAGTGTATACTCACCACTTCAGCCAAACAGGTTTGCTGACACAGCTCGGAAGGGAGTAGGGCCATCGCCTCACTTCCTCTCCTCCTTTAGGGAGTCCCATGAGGTGCAGATAAGAAACAGTCAGTAAGAAGAAGAGAACACAACGACTGCAATAGGGCCTGACTCATGCAGAGGAAGACTGGGGGGTGCCCCCTCTGTTGTTATTACTGATGTCCCAATCAAGGATCGGGCTCCACCGCACTAAGCACTCTACACCAGTGCTTCTCAAAGTCAGGCCGCCTCTTGTTCAGGGAAAGCCCCTGGTGGTCCGGGCCGGTTTGTTTACCTGCCGCCTCAGCAGGTTCGGCTGATCGCAGCCCCCACTGGCCATGGTTCGCCGCTCGAGGCCAATGGGGGCTGCGGGAAGGGCGGCCAGCACATCCCTCGGCCCATGCCGCTTCCCACAGCCCCCATTGGCCTGGAGCGGTGAACTGCGGCCAGTGGAAGCCATGATCGGCCGAACCTGCGGACGCGGCAGGTAAACAAACCGGCCCAGACCGCCAGGGGCTTTCCCTGAACAAGCGGCGGCCCGACTTTGAGAAGCACTGTTCTATACCACATATAATGAAAAGATGATCTCTGCCCCCAAAGAACTTACAATCTAAGCATAAAACAAGAGCCAATACGTGGATACAACAAACAGATGGGAAGAGCACAAGGGACTATTACACCAACTTCCCAACCACCACCAGCAAGTGCTTTGTAGGCATCACAACACGGGTGGTTTCAAGGAGAGATTTAAAGGAATATCAGTTTAATGGCAAGATACCTAGCGCTCACTCACTATGGAGAATAATTATTAAATTCCATACCATGACTTGATGGGATATGTTATCAAGTGCACAGCTGTGAAAACATAGATCAGAACAAATGAGCAACTTACTCAGAAAACAGAAGACTCTCCCTATTTAGTGTGGAACAGCTGACAAATCAGTTGCTTTTCTATTCACTCTGGAGATTCCTCCTTTTTGTTTTCCTTCATACTGCTGAACTCCTTTCAATTCCTAGAGTGTAGCAGACCCACTTTCACTTCATGGACAAGCAGCCTTCTCTGAGATAGATGCCAGCTCTGCCCCCATTAAATCAGTCAGCAGGAGGTACCCATAAAGCAGATGGTTGTCACCTTCCTCCTCATAGTTCAACCACACCCCGTCTGTGATATAGAGCTCCTGGACACTACCCCACTGGCAGATGAAAGCACCTTACCTTTATACTTTCATGTTATTAATTACCTTCCTAGATTAGCAATGAAGATGTGTTTAATTAGCACATATAAGTGGGGACTACTTCAAGAGTAAAACCTTTGAGGGTTGATGCATTAGACAGTCTAATGGTGGAAAGTAAAGCTTAATGAAGCACAGTTAATCATAAGGGAATATTAATATTATCAGAGAATAACAAATAGAATGTAATATTAAGAATGAGTCTAATTACTTACACTTTTGCATTTTGAATATTAAAATTGTCAGGAAATCAATCCACGTTCCTTCTTCCTAGCATAAACATAGGATTTCCTTCTTTCATTCATATTTAATTCATTTATTTATTATTCCTTCCTTCTTCCTCCCTCATCCTCCTTTTTAAAAAAGGTCAGCAGACCTAATTAACTATGTTGTATTTATTTTCTAAATATAAGATTCTCTGCATCTTGTTCATGGCCACACTTTATACACCTTCTCTCACAATTTCATTACATTTGTCATTTTTATCATGTCATTTTATTCCCCACCCGCCAATCTGCCACAGCATACTCTCTCTAAAGGTCTAAATATAAACACGGAATATTCCTAATTCCTCCCGCGCCCCACCCTCAATCACATTTTGTTCAACTGTATGCTCATATAAGACTCTTTTGTAGTTTTCTGGCAGCACACCTTGTTTCTAAGACTCATACTTTCAAATCAAGATTTTTATTCCTCATATGACATTTACAAAAAAGTGTCCTTCACCATTTGTTTGGCAGTCAGATGCATTAATTATAATTTACTACCTACAGCCTTATTTTTACATTCTTAACTGTGTAAAATATAAATGCAAACTAAGTGACAAACACAGCTAAGCAAACAGCAGGGAACGTTCTCTGATAATTATAATTTCTCTTATTAGCACTAAGATGTTAATGACAAGTTCATTTAATTCATCCAGCCAGTGATCTCAAGAACTAAGTCTTCTGGTTTCTAGTTTCAAATACTAATTTAAATGTAGTTAACTAAGGTTAGAAGCAATATGGATGACTGGTAGGATTGGTAGTGCGGTACACAGACAGCTACAGCTAAGTCAAGGCCTGGAGGGATGTTGCAGAACACAAATTAACCCATCACCGAACTGAGGGGCTGCAATGTTTAATAGTAATTAAATGCTTGATTCTGTGAGCTACTGAGTACTCTGTAGGGTTGGGCTCTAAGAGTCTGAAGGCAAGTTAGAAAAAACAACTGCTTTTTAGGCGTTTAACTGAACTTCATGGAACTCATTCCTCCAAACTCTCCAGCAAGCAATCAAGTGACAACATATTAAAATAATGCCATATGAAGTTATAATTATTCTGTCTCACAAAACCACAAACTTTCTTTGAGCTCAGACATTGCAAGAATTACAAAGTAAAGACTTCACATAACTATTCTCACTTAATGCCGGAACAAAAAGCAACAATTCTGCTGCTTTGTGCATCCAACCTGTGCACTGAGTGAGACAGAGATCCTATGGAAATAATCATAATCCTAGCTTTTTTTAAGGTTAAAAGGTAAAAAAAAACAATTCTATGTCTACAACCCCAGTGAATACCATATCATCTGCAGGGTGTGGACTCTGAGCCTTACGCACTGTAGCACAGACTGCTACCACTTGGGTTACTGGCAGCATGAGAAGGCTGTTATCAGTGATGGGGACGGGAGGAGGATAGGGGGATAGAGAGGATGGGCTGTTGGCACCATGTGCTGGGTCAGGATGAGTCCAACCTGATTCTCTTTCTTTCCCATCCTGGGAGGTGAGGGTCTCTTGTCCCTATGGGCTACTGGGTCCATGTGCTGAGTCCGGGTGGTTTATGAGTGCAGCCTGGCTCAGTTCTTTCCCCCATCACCCTGGGGAGAGGTGCCCCTGGGAAGGAGAGGGGAGGATACAAATCTGGGGCCTTATGCTTTGGAGGGGGATGAGTACAAGAGGCACTTGTCTCTTTCTCTTGAGCTCCTAGGGGTTGGTGAAGATCATGCCCCATGTAGTGGCCCCGGAGGGGGAATGGGAGGCTGGGCTCGTGTGCTGGTTGGGGATGGTGATGAAAGGATTGTGGGGGGCGAGAAACCTGTTTCTTTCCTTCCCCTTGCACTATAGCTGCTCTTGCAGATAACAGGTGTTCTGAGTGCAATGGCAGCTGCCCCAGCCTTGGAATGGTAATTTCAAAAAGTTGAAAAAAATGTTTTGTCTCAATTTCAAGCATTTAAAATAAAATTAAAGGAAATTTTGAAACAAAGTTGCCTCAAACAAAAAAAATATCATAAGTGGTCAAAGAAAAATGAGAATTTTTACACTGTATTTCTAAGGCAAATCTGAATGAAATTTCACAAGACAAAAGGAATAACTCTGCTCTACCTTGAGAGGATTCTCAGGGACAAATGCCAGAGGTCTGCTGTAAACAATAGACACACTCCTGCCCCCTAACAGCCCCCCCAGAACCCCAGACCCATCTAACCCCCCCTGCTCCCTGTCCCTGACTGTCCCAACCCCTCTCCACACCCCTGCCCCCCTGACAGCCCCGCCCCAAACTCCCGACCCATCCAACCCCCCCCCCCCCGTCCCCTGACCAGAGCCAGCTTTAAAGAGCCCAGGAATCGGGCTGCACTCTGGCCGGGGTTGCAGGGCTTGGGGCTGGGCTGGAGCCGGGGCTGGCGCTGCTGGGGCCCGGGCTGGGCTGGAGCTGGGGTCGGCGCTGCTGGGGCCCGGACCTGGCCGGGCTGGGCTGGGGGTGCTCGGCCGGTGCCAGGCTGGCACCCTGGGGCCGGAACTGGGGCCGCTGCCCTGGGGCCCGAGCCAGGCCGGAGCCACTGGGGCCGCCGGGCGCCGCTCGGCCTGGGCCCGAGGGAGCCGATCGGCCAGGGCCGCGCCGCCCCAGAGCTCTCCTCCTCGCGCCCCCCCGCCCCAGCTTACCTGCTGCTGCCTCCCGCTTGCCCCTGCTTCTTTTCAGACTTCCCGCGAAGATCTGATCGCGGGAAGCAGGGGAGGGGGAGGAGCAGGTGGGTGGAGCGTTCAGGGGAGTGGAGGAGGGGGAAGACAACTGAGGGGCCGGACAGCGTGGTAAGGCTGCAGGGGATGGGGGGAGCTGGGAAGGGGCTTTGGGTGCCCAGCGGCGCTTGGCCGCCGCTTTTCTATCTATAAATAGCAGACTGAGGGGAAATCCTGGACATTTTTAGATTTTTAAAAATCCCCCCCGGACGGCTATTTATAGACCGAAAAGCCGGACATGTCCGGGGAAATCCAGACATATGGTAGCCCTATTCTCCAGCAGAAAAGCCCCTCCATCAGTTAGGCTGTGTCTACAGTATGGAGTTATACCATCATAGCTATAGTGATGTATCTATGTTGGTATAGTCCCCATAGCATAGACATACCCTGAATGTATGAGATTCTAATCCAATATGAATGAACCAAGCAAGTCTACTGTGAAAAGTGATAGCTAGCTGGGAGGCTGTGAAAAGTAACAAACATTCAAATCTCACTTTTCACAGCAGACTTTCTAGTGCCTCATTGCACCCTTACTTCTGCGCTGCTCCTGACAGTAGGCGTTGCCTTAAGAGCTGGGCGGTGGAGAGCAGCGGCTACCTGAACCTCCAGCTCTGAAGGCAGCACCGCTGCCAGCAGCAGCACAGAACTGTAGTAGTAAGTGTGGCAATGCCAGACCATGCCACTCTTTTGACATTTGACTTTGTGCTGGGAAAGTTTGAGAATTCCTGCCTTAACGGGTGCTACTAATATCTGCTCATGTTACGTCACTTGTTAATATCTCTGAAGAGTTTCGAAGGTAACAACTTAATTCGTACAACACCCCTGTGAGACTAGGATACATTGATGGTGAACAGCAACCATTGGCCCAGGGCCTATGCACAGGTCCACATACCAAAACAAGACACCTCATACAATACACACATTTTGGAGTAAAGAGTTTCCATACAGTAGTTATGACAGAGTGGCATTTGAGCTCATAATATGCCAATGGGAAACTATGAGGGTGAGGTAGAGGAGCTGCTGATCCACTGCAGATCCAGAAGCATACAAAGGGAGGGTGCAGAAGGGTGTCTGGCACTATTCTCTTTTCTTCTTTAAATAGCTTCTGTTCTGTATGATACTTGAGGATATTTTGATGTCTTATTCAAGAGCAAAACCAGGATAATACTTGAAAAATGTCCCTTATTATTGTAATTAAGTGTTCAAAACCCCACAAAAGTTTGAATATCTTACATTTTTTAAATTGCACATCACAGTATTCAGAAACATGTCTTTCTTCTGTTGTATATAATGCACCTTTCTCTGAAGCATCTGCTGCTGGCCATTACTGAGGCAGGAAACTGGGCTAAATGGCCCCCTGCTGTGATCAGACATTGCATTTCCTGTGTTCCTATGTATCCATGAAGATTACACCCCTCAAACTGTATGTTATTCAGAGACTTATCCTGAGTGTGATGATTTTTTGGGGGGAAGGGAGGAATGACTACTTGGACTTCTGCTCCTAGGGAAACGCAATTAGCCATACTCATACTGCACTAGGTTATCCTGGTGTGAAGAATGCAGAAACTAATTACTGTATTGTAGGTCATCAAGTCCCCGCTGAGAAATTACTACACAGTTACCCGTGGAAGCTGCTGCTGAGATCTTTTTAAAACTCTTATGTATATCAACAGAATTGCAATTCTGGCAGTTATCCAGCAGGCTAATATAGCATTTTATTGACAGCATTTAGAATACAACAGGTTCTAATACTGTTGTGTCATAATCTTGTTTACTTATCTATAATATAATGGAAGCATCACATGGACTTTTTTGTCAGAAACAATGTATTTTCATAAATCTAGTTATAAGTTGTGTAGTGCCACAAAATATTTAGCTGTTCCTTTGGATTCAGATTAAAACAGTATTATTGTCTCACATTAAATGGAGAGAACTGATTTGGAAGAAATCAGTCATAGACCACACTCATAATATGTAGGATTCAACTGAAGTAGACGGTTTTGGGCCTGTCTTCATCCAAACGCTATCTAAGCAATCTTTGTGTACTAAATATATGCTTTCAATGTTGTAGCCGTGCTGGTCCCAGGATATTAGAGATACAAGGTGGATGAGGCAATATCATTTATTGGATCAACTTGTGTTGGTAAAAGAGACAACATGTAAGATTGAAAGCTTGTGTCTTTCATCAACAGAAGTTGGTCCAATAAAAGACATTACCTCATCCACTGTGCCGCTATAGTAAATACTAGCACTCAAATTATAAACCATGGAAACAAAATCTAATATAAAATTTGCTTTGGGGTTATGATCAGGAGCGCCGGCAGCCTTTTTGGCACCCTAGGCCGCGGAAGGTCCCGCCCCCAAAATGGCACCCCCGACAGTGGCAGCGGAAGGTCCCGCCCCCCAAAATACCGACGACGACCATGGTGGCCGGATGTTCGGCCGCCGCCGTCGCTGCCCCCAAATATCAGTGCCCTAGGCGACCGCCTAGGTCGCCTAATGGGTTGCGCCAGCCCTGGTTATGGTGAATATAAACAGTGATTATTGGTATTGGTAATATCTCCAATTAATTAGCTTTGTTTTAAAAAAATTCAGATAGAAAACCAAAAAGGGGATATTTCACCTGCAAACCAAGATTAAGTGTGTTTGCAGCATCTGGACCTAAAGGTTCAATCCAATGCCCAGGGACATCAATGGATTGGATTGGTCCCTCAACGACTTGTGCTATGAATAAGAGAGAGAGAGAGATCGCAATAGAGGCCATTATTCTCTCTATTCTGATTGTACATTCAAATCCTGTATGTGTCCCATTACAGTTCTGTTAGGTAGCCTGAGGTATGACTGGTTTCAGAGTAGCAGCCGTGTTAGTCTGTATCCACAAAAAGAACAGGTGTACTTGTGGCACCTTAGAGACTAACAAATTTATTAGAACATAAGCTTTCGTGGGCTACAGCCCACTTCTTTGGATGCATATAGAATGGAACATATATTGAGGAGATATATATACACATATATATATATACACATATATATATCTCCTCAATATATGTTCCATTCTATATGCATCCAAAGAAGTGGGCTGTAGCCTACGAAAGCTTATGTTCTAATAAATTTGTTAGTCTCTAAGGTGCCACAAGTACTCCTGTTCTTTTTGAGGTATGACTGTGCTCCCTCCCACTCCTATAATGAGTGCAATATTCACCAGCATATAGAAGCTGTTGTTCAAAATATAAAAACAAGAATTGGATAGTTTATTAACTTGCATTACTTATTTGGCTTTTCATAGGTCTTTTACAAAATACAATTTACCAGCAGTGAGGGTTTTCAGTGTTGTTTGCCTGACTGCAGCTTGATTCTCCTTGACTTTGTTAAGGAATGTAAAAAACAAAGAAGAAAATCTCCTTTCATTTTCATCATGCATTTGGAGTCATTTCTTCTGAGTATTCATTTCTAGGAATGCACAAAAATCTTCATAATGACAAAGTAAAAACATGACTGCAATGCATTTGAATTTCAAAGTTGCATACACTCTCCAGTTTTCCAGGTAAGTGAGTATGCCCATCTCAGAAACAAATAGCTTGTTAAATATGGCTGAGCAGCTGCCTGATTACCAATAGGAAACATCTAATTAATGTGCAGGAGAATCAAAAGGCAATTTATCTTACTCATTGCTCTTCCTGATAGTCATTCATACTATTTAAGGGCCTGATCCAGCAAGGTGCTGACCATCCTCAACTCTCAAATGAGCACTTGCAATTGCAGTTGTGACCTTACAGGACACAGCCCTAATTGGTACTATAAAATGTGAAATTCAGTGTTTCTTTAGCATTAGGGGAGGATTTAAAGAGACAAAGCAAATCACTTTGAAGTCCAGGCCAACATTAATTGAGATCTCTGTAGAAAAGCACAGAACATGATTGTCTCAGTTAAGAGTGGTGTGCCAGCTTCGTCTGCATAAAGAAAATCCTTAGTGTCACTTAATGCCATCGTTACATACTTAGTTGCATTTAACACATTTGAGAAAAAAATCATGAAATGTTATAAAAATATATATTTCTCGGGAGACTAAACAACCCCTATGTACAGTATTTAGGCTTTTATTTTATTATGTATCTGAGACTGTAATGCTTCTTTATGAGTCAATCTAGCGAGTGTGGTAAATAGGCTTTATAGCTATTTTTAAAATACCTGCATCATGTATTTGAGGTATGTGAGCCAGGGGGCCATTTCACCCTAATAAGTTAATATGTGTTTCAGCACTTAAAAAAATTATTATGGACTGAACATATTAAAATACTGTAAGGTAAAAGGGGCACTGCCAAATACCTTAGACCAAATGCTGCAACATTTTTTATCATTTTTATGTATTTTAAAAAATTAAGGATTTGAAGTATTTTAAAAACAGAGTTCATATTTCTGAGACATTAGCCACTTAACATAATAGTTGTAACATGGGTGCTACCCAGTGATTGTGTGTGTACATGAGCATGGGGGAGAGCATGTTTATATAAGATGGCTGGACCAACACAGTGAAATATAGCATGTGTAAGACAGGGGATCTTCTTGCATGAGTTCTTTCCCACCCCAGATATCTTTGTCTCTCTCTGGCACTGACCTGAAGAATTTGATTTTGATTTCTGCTCTTGCATAAATACCTTTAGCATACATTGTTCTCTGGCATTTGCTGCTCCAGAATATCAGTATATTTTATATAACATTTATATATTAATTCATCTACAGTATATAAGGAATGTATAATTGGTTATTAATTATTTAATCCTTAGTACTCTTTACTAAGGGACTGATGCAGAATAATTAAAACAAACCCTTTTCCAGTTCCAGTCTCTCTCTTGGCAGCTGTTGTAATTTATGGCAGCTTCTTCACAGCTGTCTATGGGCTACTCTGCAACCAAGACGAGCTCAGGGCACTCTAGCCATTCCCTCCGCCACCTGGAACAGATGAGCTGCAGCCATCTCCAATTCAGTTGGCAATGTAACCTGTCCATCATTCCCTTTCCCACAGCATTTGAAAGCTTATTATGTCTACTTTAAAATGAGGTTTGATATGGAGCTGTCATAAAAACAGGGATAAACAATGACACCATCAACATGTTAAAATGATCACTTTGAAATATCTGAATTTGTTTCTGTTAGTTTAATGGCTCTATGTATTATTTCAAAACATAAAATTGGATTTCTTTGTGAGCTCAAAGTGTCACAGTAACAATCTAAAGGGTAAAACAATGTCTAATACATTTGTACAGGTATCAATGAAATGTAATAGTGCTGGTGAAATTTCTAGTCAATCATCATCTTGTTCACTATTATGATCTTTGTTGGGTGTCTATGGGTAACCAGAGTCTTCATTGCTGTGGCATGTACACAGTTTTGTGCAGGGATGATTGTTTGGACTACAGACAGTTGATTGTGCAGTGACTCTTACTGGTACAGACACGAATAAGATCTTGCAGAAACTCAGGTGCCATTTGACCATTGAAGAATACAGGAAGTAGTTCATCAACATTTTTCTGTCCATGTTTCAATGGTGATCCAATATCTGGTTTACTTATGTGTGAAGACATCCAAATCTTTGTTTGTTAACATGCTCTTTTGACATGTTCTTCAAAACTGTCCTGACAGGTGGAAGTTTGGTCAGTGACTTGTCCTTTCTGATGCCTAGACTGAGGTGCAAACTATTCTGGTTTCTGAAAGTCTTCTTTTCTTTCTCATTCTGGTCATACATCAATGCTAACCAACATTCTTGCAGCTGAAATTTCAGCTTGTCCATTATTCTCTCACAATTTGTCAAATTCTTTTAGGACCTGCATTAAGTACTCAGCAGCCAATTCATCAAATGTATTGAATTTATCTCCAGACATCATTTGTATGGCATCTCTGATGTACACTGTGAATTCTTTCTTAGCTTATGGATTCTTTCAGTTTGAGTTTCCACCTGATGCCTTAATCCAGTTTTGTCTGTTCTTTTCATGGTTCCATCAGCACGGAAGAGGAACATAGTTACACCCAGTAGGACTTGAGCCTAAGAACAGTTGCCATTGAATCATCTTTGCATCTTTCTAAAGACAGGGATCTGTGGGAAACAATTTCTGGACTGGTAGCTGCTGTGATTGTCTCTTCCTTGCCAGACTTACATTTGGTCTTCTTGGTCATGTCAGCAAAATGTTTTGATGCCAGATTTCTTTACTGGGCTGAAGAGGCTACATGTCCCATCTCACAAATCTCTCCATTTGTTCTTCACCAACATATGCTATTTTCAGTAGTGACTCTTGCACATCTGATGATACATGCAGTCCAGTAGATACATCGATCAGCACCTCTGTATGTGATTCAGGGTCAAATGGGTTTGTCATATGGTTGCTGACATGACTGGTAAGAGCTGTAACTTGCTCTTCATCCCACTTAGTGCAGGCAAGGACTTGTTCTTCGACTTTGTCATCATTACTTCTTGTTAGGCCACTTTTTTCTCTCATAAATTTGCATATTCATAATATAAAGCTATGTATTGTCATGTCTAGCACCAATACCTACCTTTGTGTTAGTGAATTAAAAAGCTAGTTTCTAGAATATTTCAAAGGCTAATAGTGCATGCACAAGCAACCACAAATTAAAACCTTCTACCCACAGACTAGATGCTACATTGTATGTACAAAAGCTTAAAAATGGAGAAGCATTACAGTAGGAATTCTAGTACATATATATCTACCCACTATGCAGTACAAACTATGAGTATGCAATCTATTGCTACTGGTTCACAACCTTAAGTATGAGACTGATCTGGTCCGCAAGTTTCAATTGAAAATATAGGTAACTATTATAATCACTTGATATACTTTGACAATTCTTATATGCACCATGAAAACATTTCATGTTAGCATATTGCAAAATGTTGCTAGTTGCCTTTTGCCACATACTAAGCAACTTCTTTATTTCTGAAAAAAAAATCTTGCCCATGCAAATCCAATAAAAAAATATTTTAATACATTGTCATTTGGTAGCTTTGACCAATAAACACCATCATTAAGAGGTTGAAATTAACTTCAACTGTAGTCTGTCATGTTGCAGTGTTCCTGGAACTGTGCAAAAAATGACACACACACTCATTTTGGATACCATTGTTTCACCCTCTTACAGCACCACTTGCCAGCTCCACATCATACCTCACCCAAGCGTACCTAAAATAAGCTTTCAAGTACTATACAATGCAGGTGTATGTAGTGTGGGCACAAAAACTCCAAAAATATGACCCTTTTTAGAAAATTGCTGCACATTTACAATATACTTCCTCCTGTCCCTGGAAACACCAGTACCCAGGGGACTGAGGAAGGTTGTATCCTGTGCTGGGGCAGCTCCCCCAGAAGCCCTGTTGGCCCCTTTATGGACCCCACACTCCATTAGAGCAGTGTGCTGGAGCTGGGACCAGAATTTGGCTCGGATGTTGGAAGTTCAGCTGGGAGAAGCCAGAGGCACACATGGCAGTGTGGAACTGGGTTCTCCATATGCTCCATCTCCCAGGAGCTAGAAACAATCCATCTTTAGCACAGTGCTCTCCAGTGGTCTGGCTCAAACATCAGAAAACTGCCCAGTCTCCAGTGTGGCTAATCGCTGTCCCCACTTGGTTATTCTCAAAAGTCCTAAGGGTTAAATTGTTTTGTGTTATTTTCTGTATTTGAGCAACATACTCTGATGATATTAAGGACTGTGTTCTGGCTTTGATTGCCAAAGACCATGTGGAAAAAGAACAGGAGTACTTGTGGCACCTTAGAGACTAACAAATTTATTTGAGCATAAGCTTTCATGGGCTACATCCCACTTCTTCGGATGCATAGAATGGAACATATATTGAAGAGATATATATACACACACACATACAGAGAGCATGAACAGGTGGGAGTAGTCTTACCAACTCTGAGAGGCCAATTAAGTAAGAGGAAAAAAAAACTTTTCAAGTGATAATCAAGTCTAATTTGCATAGCAATTCGAGTTCAGCAGTTTCTTGTTGGAGTCTGTTTTTGAACCTTTTCTATTGCAAAATTGCCACCCGCAGGTCTGCCATTGAGTGACCAGACAGGTTAAAGTGTTCTCCTACTGGTTTTTGAATGTTATGTTGAATGGGTACCCGCATGGCCCCACAGTATGCCAACATTTTTATGGCTGACTTACAACAAGGCTTCCTTAGCTATCATCCCCTAACGCCCCTACTCTACTTGCGCTACATTGATGACATCTTCATCATCTGGACCCATGGAAAAGAACTCGAATTGATATGCAAATTAGATACAATCAATTTAGGTTTGAATAAAGACTGGGAATGGCTGAGCCATTACAAACATTGAATCTATCTCCCCATGTAAGTACTCTCGCACTTCTTATCAACCTATCTGTACTGGGCTATCTTGATTATCACTTCAAAAGGTTTTTTTTTTTCTCTTACTTAGTTGGCCTCTCAGAGTTGGTAAGACAACTCCCACCTGTTCATGCTCTCTGTATGTGTGTGTGTGTGTATATATATATATATCCTCAATATATGTTCCATTCTATGCATCCGAAGAAGTGGGATGTAGCCCATGAAAGCTTATGCTCAAATAAATTTGTTAGTCTCTAAGGTGCCACAAGTACTCCTGTTCTTTTTGCGGATACAGACTAACACGGCTGCTACTCTGAAAAAAGTCCATGTGGGTGGCTGGGTGTATGCACAGGCAATCTGACCGAGCAGCAGATCTTAAAGACATGCTGGTCAATTCAATGTCACTCAGCATGCTAGAGTGAAAGCTACAATACCCTCTGAAAGGCTTGGAAACCTGGAATGCTGGACTGAGATTATGGTTGCCAATTAGGGTGACCAGATGACAGGAAGAAAATATCGGGACACAAGGGGGGGGGGGTCACTGGCGGAGCAAAAAAAACCAAAACACCGAGTGCTGCCGGTGTAAGGACACAAACAGCTCCCTCTCCCAATTCCCTACTGTGACCCAGTGCTGCCGGCAGTCAGGGGCGGGAGCTGAGAACAGCCCAGGGCTGCAGGCAATCAGTGGAGATTATGCTTACCCTTCCTTAGGTATGCATACCTTCAGCCTCTGGTTTTTAGGAGCGGGGGAAAAAAACCAACAGAGAACAGCTGAGTGCTGCCGGCAGTCAGAGGGGAAGAAAAAAAAAAAGCCGAGAACAGCTGAGTGCTGCCGACAGAGAAAAAAAAAAAAAAAAAAAAAAAAGCGGAGTGCAGCGTCCCGACCGAAGATCAATCGGGACGCGGGACACATACCTAAATATCGGGACGGTCCCGATTTTATCGGGACGTCTGGTCACCCTATTGCCAATTGGCCTTGTAGGTACAGAAGAAAGATGCAGGAAGCCTTCCACCATACATATATTTGGCATATGCACAGATCATAAATTGAGATCAAATCCAGAGATTTTTTTAGCTGTGAAAACTCCAGCCTTAGTTAAGAATATAAAAATTGTCATATCTCTTTCTATTGAAGATACTAAACCAGACAAGAGGGAATAAGAATTTTAGTTCTAATTACAGACTGTGAAATAAAAGGTATAGTAATATGAAGTAGGTTGTGAGTAAAGCTATGACAAGTTATTTTTAATTGTCCTGTTGACATATCATTGCTGTTGATGGTGTGGGTATAGTTGGATCATATCCAAGTACAACTGACATAGAATGTCATTAACTATTTTAATTAGAATCATTTTTATGTGGCAAGTCTAAAGTGCTTGAATGCACAGTAATCAGACTCCTCAAATAATAACTCTTGATAAGTCCTAAAGATTCAAGAACAGGGTGTATATTCTTTAAACTGTGTGTATATTCAAACTTTTATTAAGGAACCGTAAAAAACAAAATCACCAGGAATGCATTCACTCAATAATATTTACAAAATATGGAAAGTAATTGGTCCTTGCTACAATCAACATTGCTATAAAACATTGCTTATACTTCATTATAAGTGTATCTATTCCACTGCAGCTGGTGCTTTTCTTTCTCTTGACATTAATCAGGATTTAATAATCTTTATTTTGGTGCTTCATTATCAAACACTATGACCTGTGACTGTTAAGTTATACAAACTTCTTAATGAAGACGCTGTAGCTTTCTCTTTAGACTGTCTTTCATTCATCAACAAATGTTACTAAGGTTTTTTAAAAATACCTTGCGTTTATCAAGTGGACTTGTACAAAAGTAAAGAGTACTGTGTTATATTACCATGTTGTTATGACTGTTAAAATAAAATACAGCACAGTTACCTATGCAAAAGAAGCAAACTGGAAACAAACTGAATTAAAGCCCACAAGGTGCTGAAAAGTTAAAAAAAAAGAAAGGCACTTCAATAAGGAATTTATTTTTAAACCTTTCTTTCAATGTTACCGTGACTACTGAAATTGGCACTGAACAGTCTCTCAGTACGAATATTTGAGGAGGAATGTATACAGCAGTCGATTTCAAGAAAGCAGGATTACAAAATGTGACTCATCATAATCCTGTAATTTTCCTGCTAGCTAACAAGCAGCAGTTAAAATTTTGCAAAATTGCAGTGCAGTGTTTCTGGGAATAAAATGAAGATGAGAGGATAAGAAAAAAATCTGACAAAAAATTGTGGTTAGCTTTCATTTGCTTGTTGGATGTAAAATATAGATGGTTATTACAAATCAAATGCAAAATAATAATAATAAAAAAAATGCTACAGCCTCTGCTATATCAGCTTTCAAGCTCTGGTCATTAAAAATGAATCTCATGATTTTTGGCCGTGTTGTTTTGATGCATGAGATCTCATCATCATAACAATGAGAGCTTTAGCCTCTGAAAAGATTACGGACGTTTCTTCATGGGTAAATTGCATTTTATTGCAAAGACATGAAATTAAAAGACTCTGATACACACATTATATGAGAGGATGTGGATATGTTAAACTATATCCATGTTTCAAAAGATAGCCCACACTTTCCATGTACAGAACTCAAAGGACAATGTTTTTCTTTAAGAAAAAAGAAAGAAGAATGAAAAACATTTAGGATGTTAAAATGGGTATATGACCCGAGAGGCTCTTTTGATGTTTACAAAAACAACAAGGAGTCTGGGGGCACCTTAAAGACTAACAGATTTATTTGGGCATAAGCATTCGTGGGTAAAAACCTCACTTCTTCAGATGAATAGAGTGAAAGTTACAGATGCAGGCATTATATACTGACACATGGAGAGCAGGGAGTTACTTCGCAAGTGGAGAACCAGTGTTGACAGGGCCAATTCAATCAGGGTGGATGTAGTCCACTCCCAATAATAGATGAAGAAGTGTCAATTCCAGGAGAGGAAAAGCTGCTGCTGTAATGAGCCAGCCACTGCCAGTCCCTATTCAAACCCAGATTAATGATGTTAAATTTGCAAATGAATTTTAGTTCTGCTGTTTCTCTTTGAAGTCACCCACAACCACTTCAGATTTGGGGACAACTAATACCTTCAAGTCGGTGGCACTGCTATGGGTACTCGCATGGCCCCACAGTATGCCAACATTTTTATGGTTGACTTAGAACAACGCTTCCTCGGCTCTCGTCCCCTAGTGCCCCTCCTCTACTTGCGCTACATTGATGACATCTTCATCATACGGACCCATGCAAAGGAAGCCCTTGAAGAATTCCACCTGGACTTCAACAATTTCCACCCCACTGTCAACCTCAGCCTGGACCAGTCCACACAAGAGATCCACTTCCTGGACACTACAGTGCAAATAAGTGATGGTCACATAAGCACCACCCTATACCGGAAACCTAGTGACC
The DNA here is from genome assembly GCF_011386835.1 of Chrysemys picta bellii. Taxonomy (NCBI): domain Eukaryota; kingdom Metazoa; phylum Chordata; order Testudines; family Emydidae; genus Chrysemys; species Chrysemys picta. Next base: position 73,444,924 of record NC_088795.1, on the reverse strand, counting down.
GCTATACGTACCTACATGCCTCCAGCTTCCATCCAAGACATATCACATGATCCATTTTCTACAGCCAAGCCCTAAGATACAACCGAATTTGCTCCAACCCCTCAGATAGAGACAAACACCTACAAGATCTTTATCAAGCATTTGTAAAACTACAATACCCACCTGGGAAGTGAGGAAACAGATTGACAGAGCAAGACGGGTACCCAGAAATCACCTACTACAGGACAGTCCCAACAAGGACAATAACAGAACACCACTGGCGATCACATACAGCCCCCAGCTAAAACCTCTCCAGTGCATTATCCACGATCTACAACCTATCCTGGAAAATGATCCCTGACTCTGACAGACCTTGGGAGGCAGGTCAGTCCTCGCTTACAGACAACCCCCCAACCTGAAACAAATACTCACCAGCAACTACACACCACACCACAGAAATACCAACCCAGGAATCAATCCCTGTAGCAAACCTCGTTGCCTACTCTGTCCCCATATCTACTCTGGCGACACCATCAGAGGACCCAACCACATCAAGGGCTCATTCACCTGCACATCTACTAATGTTATATATGCCATCATGTGCCAGCAATGCCCCTCTTCCATGTACATTGGCCAAACCGGACAGTCCCTCCGCAAAAGAATAAATGGATACAAATCGGACATCAGGAATGGTAACATACAAAAGCCAGTAAGTGAACATTTCAATCTCCCTGGTCATTCTATTACACATTTAAAAGTCACTATCATTGAACAAAAAAACTTCAGAAACAGACTTCAAAGAGAAACAGCAGAACTAAAATTCATTTGCAAATTTAACACCATTAATCTGGGCTTGAATAGGGACTGGGAGTGGCTGGCTCATTACAGAAGCAGCTTTTCCTCTCCTGGAATTGACACCTCCTCATCTATTATTGGGAGTGGACTACATCCACCCTGATTGAATTGGCCCTGTCAACACTGGTTCTCCACTTGCGAAGTAACTCCCTGCTCTCCACGTGTCAGTATATAATGCCTGCATCTGTAACTTTCACTCTATGCATCTGAAGAAGTGAGGTTTTTACCCACGAAAGCTTATGCCCAAATAAATCTGTTAGTCTTTACGGTGCTACCAGACTCCTTGTTGTTTTTGTAGATACAGACTAACACGGCTACCCCCTGATCTTTTGATGTTTGGGGTAGTAGTAATATTGGTCTACAGATATGGGCCACATAGCACTGATAAAATATGCTTTGATAACTAGTTAACTAAGGCCTGGTCTACACTAGGCATTTATGTCGAAGTTAGCGCCGTTACATCGAATTAACCCTGCACCCGTCCACACCGCGAAGCTATTTAGTTCGACATAGAGGTCTCTTAAATTTGACTTCTGTACTCCTCCCCGATGAGGGGAGTAGCGCTAAATTCGACATGGCCATGTCGAATTAGGCTAGGTGTGGATGGAAATCGACGCTAATAGCTCCGGGAGCTATCCCAGAGTGCACCACTCTGTTGACGCTCTGGACAGCAGTCCGAGCTCGGATGCTCTGACCAGCCACACAGGAAAAGCCCCGGGAAAATTTGAATTCCTTTTCCTGTCTGGACATCGTGGCGAGCTCAGCAGCACTGGCAACGATGCAGAGCTCTCCAGCAGTGATGGCCGTGCAATCTCAGAATAGAAAGAGGGCCCCAGCATGGACTGATCGGGAAGTCTTGGATCTGATCGCTGTGTGGGGCGATGAGTCCGTGCTTTCCGAGCTGCGCTCCAAGAAACGGAATGTAAAGATCTACGAGAAGATCTCTAAAGACATGTCAGAGAGAGGATACAGCCGGGATGCAACGCAGTGCCGCGTGAAAATCAAGGAGCTGAGACAAGGCTACCAGAAGACCAAAGAGGCAAACGGACGCTCCGGATCCCATCCCCAGACATCCCGTTTCTACGAGGCACTGCATTCCATCCTAGGTGCGGCCGCCACCACTACCCCACCACTGACCGTGGACTCTGAGGATGGGATATTGTCCACGGCCGGTTCCTCGGACATGTTAGCGGACGGGGAAGATGAGGAAGGAGATGAGGAGGACGAGGCAGTCGACAGCGCTTACAACGCTGATTTCCCCGACAGCCAGGATCTCTTCATCACCCTTACAGAGATCCTCTACCAACCTTCCCCAGCCGTTAACCCGGACACAGAATCTGGGGAAGGATCAGCCAGTAAGTGTTTTAAACATCTAAACATTTATTTTTAACAGAACAGGAATATTAAGAATAACAACAATGGGTTTCTCATGATTAGTTTGCCCTAGGCGCTTAACGTTTCAGTCCTGGGCAGTGCAACTATTGAAAAAAAATCTAACACTGTCCGGTTTAGCATGATTGTTCTGCCCAAGCCGCTCTACTGTTTAGTCCCTGCCAGTGCAGTTACAGTAAAATGCGGTCTATATGTCCGGGGATAGAGCAGAAATCCTCCTGGGACATCTCGAGGAAGCTCTCCTGGAGGTAATTGGAAAGCCGTTGCATCAGGTTCCTGGGGAGAGCGGCCTTATTGGGTCCTCCGTAGTATGACACGTTTCCGCGCCACGAGACAATCAAGTACTCAGGGATCATTGCCCTGCACAGCAGGGTGGCATACGGCCCTGGTCTTTGGAGGCTTTCCCGAAGCATTCTTTCTTTATTGCTGTCTGAGATCTTCATCAGGGTGATGTCGCTCATGGTGACCTGCTTTGAATTAGGTAGGGGAATGTTAGTGTTGGGACTGCTTGCCCGTTCCTTTACAGAACTGTAACCGCTGGTTTGCAGCCACGCGGTGGAGGCGGGAGAGGGGCAGCCTACAGGGATAGTTCCCGGGGACAGCCACGAGGGGGTGGGACAGGGGCAGAGTTCCTGCTTGCCGGATTGCTGGCAGCAGGGACTGACATTGCTTTCAATGTGAAAGGAGGCCAGTGCTAATATTAAAGTTTTAAGCTGCCACAAGTCTACGGCTTACCATGTCTGCCTGCTACACAAATTCCGGTGTCCTGCCCCGCTTCTCAGATCTGCTGTGCAAGACCCCAGGCACTGAATCCGAAGGCCGAGAATTCGACCTTGTCCTGAGTGCACATGTGATAGGTGCTGTGCATGGTCTTGTTCACAGAGAAAGACTATGTTCTTTGTTCACAACTACATTTATCTTTCTGAGGAATTCACTCCCTTTTTCCCATTCCCACAGCCACATCTGCGACTGTCTCACAACCTAGCCTGGCATCACACTCCCAGAGGCTAGCGCAGATTAGGCGTAGGAAGAAGAGGACACGGGAGGACATGTTCTCGGAGCTTATGGGCTGCTCCCGAGCCCAGGCAGCACAGCAGACCCAGTGGCGGGAGAACTTGTCCCAAATGCACCAAGCACACATGGAACGGGAGGAGAGGTGGCGGCAGGAAGACCAGCAGGCGACTCAAACGCTGCTTGGACTAATAAGGGAGCAAATGGACATGCTCCGGCGCCTTGTGGATGTTCTGCAGGAACGGAGGCAGGAGGACAGAGCCCCGCTGCAGTCACCCCTCCTGATCGGGACTGTGTGTATGGGGGGGCTATGTGACTTTGTGGCAGGGGGAGGACGGTTACAGATCCCCTGCTGCGTGGCTCTGTGATCCAGGATAAGGACCGCCGCATAAGATCTGTAACCGCCCTCCCCCGCCACCAAGTCCCATACCCCCCTCACCCAAAGTGCAAAGAAGGAGGGGTGGCAGAGTCCGTGCAAATTCTCACTCCACGCCTGCAGACAGCTCTAGTAGTAGAAGGCTCTCATTCCCCAAAATTTGACAAGTTCTTTCCTTCCCGCCTCACACAATCCCCCGTCCAAGTTTCATCTCCCAGTTCCATGTGTAGTTGCTAATAAAAAATACGTTTCTGTTAATTACTGTTTCCATCATGTTCTTTTGGAGGAGGGGGGGAAGGGGGTTGGTGATTGGACAGGACAGTCACCTTTGGCAGGGTACATAGGCGGGGGCAGGTCCAGCAGCAGGGCACATTCACAGTGCAGTCACTAGTTACCCTGGTCAGTCTGGGAGGTGGTTTTCATGTTCTGTGGTGGGGGGTGGGTTGCTCTGTGACTTTGTGGCGGGGGAGGGCAGTTACAGATCTTATGCGGCGGTCCTTATCCTGGATCACAGAGCCACGCAGCAGGGGATCTGTAACCGTCCTCCCCCTGCCACAAAGTCACATAGCCCCCCCATACACACAGTCCCGATCAGGAGGGGTGACAGGCTCCGTTGAAACAACCAGTCCACCACAGCGGAGCCTGTCAATCCTGGAGTTTAGAAGCGTCATTTGCGTCACTACACTACACCCGCTCCCCACCACAGTCTGCGTCCCAGGTTTAAAACATTCCCGCGAAAACAGTAATAAAGAAAACGGTGTTCATTAACAAAGTAGAAATGATTTTATTTCTAAACGTGTGTTGGAATGGGGTGAAGGGGGTATGTAACTGGAGAGGATAGTCAACATTAACTGGGTAAAGAAACGGGGGCAGGTTCAGCTTCTCTGTACACTAACTTAAAAGTCACAGGTTACCCTGCTCAGTCAGGAACCTAGCTTTCAAAGCCTCCCGGATGCACAGCGCGTCCCGCTGGTCTCTTCTAATCGCCCGGCTGTCTGGCTGGGCGTAATCAGAAGCCAGGCTATTTGCCTCAACCTCCCACCCTGCCATAAAGGTCTCCCGTTTGCTCTCACAGAGATTGTGGAGCACACAGCAAGCTGCTATAACAATGGGGATATTGGTTTCGCTGAGATCACAGCGAGTCAGTAAGCTTCTCCATCTCCCCTTGAGACGGCCAAAAGCACACTCCACCACCATTCTGCACTTGCTCAGCCGGTAGTTGAAGAGTTCTTTTTCACTGTCCAGGGCGCCAGTATAGGGCTTCATGAGCCAGGGCATTAGCGGGTAGGCTGGGTCCCCGAGGATGACTATAGGCATCTCCACATCCCCAACAGTTATTTTGTGGTCCGGGAAGTAAATACCTTGCTGCAGCCATCTAAACAGACCAGAGTTCCTAAAAACACGAGCGTCATGAACCTTGCCCGGCCATCCGACGTAGATGTTCGTAAAACGTCCCCTGTGGTCCACCAGTGCTTGCAGCACCATGGAAAAGTAGCCCTTTCTGTTAATGTACTGGCTGGCCTGGTGGTCCGCTGCCAGGATAGGGATGTGAGTTCCATCTATGGCCCCACCGCAGTTTGGGAATCCCATCGCTGCGAAGCCATCTATGATCGCCTCCACGTTTCCCAGAGTCACTACCTTTGACAGCAGTACATCAACGATTGCCTTGGCTACTTGCATCACAACAACCCCCACGGTAGATTTGCCCACGCCAAAGTGGTTCGTGACTGACCGGTAGCTGTCTGGCGTTGCAAGCTTCCAGAGGGCTATGGCCACTCGCTTCTGGACAGTCAGGGCTGCTCGCATCCGGGTGTCATTGCGCTTCAGGGCAGGGGACAGCAACTCACAAAGTTCAAGGAAAGTTCCCTTCCGCATGCGAAAGTTTCGCAGCCACTGGGATTCATCCCAGACCTGCAGCACTATGCGGTCCCACCACTCAGTGCTTGTTTCCCGGGCCCAGAATCGCCGTTCCACGGCATCAACATGACCCATTGCCACCGTGATGTCCTCGGCGCTGGGTCCCGTGCTTTCTGACAGGTCTGTGCTACTCTCAGACTTCAGGCCCTCACCGCGGTGCCGTAGCCTTCTCGCCTGACTTATCTGCATCTGCCTGAGGGAAAGGTGGATGATAAGCTGCGAGGCGTTGAGAACGGCCACAACTGCAGCGATGGTCGCAGCGGGCTCCATGCTCGCAGTGCTGTGGCGTCCGCGCTGTCACTGACTAGAAAAGTGCGCGAACTGATTTCCCGCCGGCGCTTTCAGGGAGAGAGGGCGGGAGTGATGGACGGATGACGACAGTTACCAAAAGCACCCTCGACACATTTTTTTTACCCAGAAGGCATTGGCGGCTCCACCCAGAATTCCAATGGGCAGCGGGGACTGCGGGAACTGTGGGATAGCTGCCCACAGTGCACCGCTTCCAATGTCGACGCTTTCCCCGTTAGTGTGGACTCACAAAGTCGAATTACTGTCCTTAGTGTGGACACACACGTTCGACTTTGCAATATCGATTCCAAGAATTCGATTTAAGTAAAATCGAACTACTCTCGTAGTGTAGACATACCCTAAGATTCTTTCCTTCTCTCTTCTGCTTTTCTTAGTGGCCAGCAACAGTAAAATAGGGATAGCTGAGGGTATGTCTACACTACGAAATTAGGTTGAATTTATAGAAGCCGGTTTTATAGAAATCGGTTGTATACAGCCGATTGTGTGTGTCCCCACATAAAATGCTCTAAGTGCATTAAGTCGGCAGACCGCGTCCACAGTACTGAGGCTAGTGTCGACTTCCGGAGCGTTGCACTATGGGTAGCTATCCCACAGTTCCTGCAGTCTCCGCCACCCATTGGAATTCTGGGTTGAGATCCCAATGCCTGAATGATGCAAAACAGTGTCGCGGGGGGTTCTGGGTACATGTCGTCAGGCACCTCCCCCTCCGTCAGAGCAATGGCAGACAATCGATTCGTGCCTTTTTATCTGGGTTACCTGTGCAGACAACATACCACGGCAAGCATGGAGCCCGCTCAGCTCAGCTCACCGTCACCATATGTCATCTGGGTGCCGGCAGACGTGGTACTGCATTGCTACACAGCAGCAGCTAATTGACTTTTGGCTGTAGACGGTGCAGTATGACTGGTAGCCTTCATTGGCGATCTGGGTGCTGGCAGATGTGGGGCTGGCAGACGTGGGGCTGCATTGCTACACAGCAGCAGCCCCTTGCTTTTTGGTAGAAGATATATTATGACTGGTATCCATCGTCGTCGTACTGCCTTCTCAATGACGATGATGGCTCTCAGTTGTAGTACGCTATTTTCTGCCAAGCGCCCAGTATTTTCTGCCAAGCACCCAGAAGATGCCGAGGGCTATCAGTCATGCTGCACCGTCGTCTGCCAGCTTAAGATGTAAAAAAAAGATTTGTTCTGTATTCATTTGCTTCCCCCCACCCCTATGAAATCAACGGCCCGCTAAACCCAGGGTTTTCAGTTCAATCTTTGGGGGGGCCATTCTGTGTGACAGTTGTTTGTGTTTCTCCCTGATGCACAGCCACCTTTGTTGATTTTAATTCCCTGTACCTGTACGCCATGTCGTCACTTGCCCCTCCCTCCGTCCGTCAGATACTAGTTTCGCGCCTTTTTTCAGACCAGACGCCATAGCACTGGAATCATGGAGCCCGCTCAGATCACCGCGGCAATTATGAACACTAAGAACACCACGCGCATTGTCCTGGAGTATATGCAGAGCTAGGACATGCCAAAGCAAAACCAGGACCAGCCGAGGAGGCGATTGCAGTGCGGCGATGAGAGTGATGAGGAAATAGACATGGACATAGACCTCTCACAAGGCACAGGCCCCAGCAATGTGCAAATCATGGTGTTACTGGGGCAGGTTCATGCCGTGGAACGCTGATTCTGGGCCCGCGAAACAAGCACAGACTGGTGGGACCGCATCGTGTTGCAGGTGTGGGACGATTCCCAGTGGCTGCGAAACTTTCGCATGCGCAAGGGCACTTTCATGGAACTTTGTGACTTGCTTTCCCCTGCCCTGAAGCGCCAGAATACCAGATGAGAGCAGCCCTCACAGTTGAGAAGCGAGTGGTGATAGTCCTGTGGAAGCTTGCAATGCCAGACAGCTACTGGTCAGTCGGGAATCAATTTGGAGTGGGCAAATCTACTGTGGGGGCTGCTGTGATCCAAGTTGCCAGGGCAATCAAAGACCTGGTGAAATCAAGGGCAGTGACTCTGGGAAACGTGCAGGCCATAGTGGATGGCTTTGCTGCAATGGGATTCCCAAACTGTGGTGGGGCGATAGACGGAACCAATATCCCTATCTTGTCACCGGAGCACCAAGCCACCGAGTACATAAACCGCAAGGGGTACTTTTCAATGCTGCTGCAAGCCCTGGTGGATCACAAGGGATGTTTCACCAACATCAACGTGGGATAGCCGGGAAAGGTACATGATGCTCACGTCTTCAGGCACTCTGGTCTGTTTCGAAAGCTGGAGGAAGGGACTTTCTTCCCGGACCAGAAAATAACCGTTGGGGATGTTGGAAATGCCTATCATGATCCTTGGGGACCCAGCCTACCCCTTAATGCCATGGCTCATGAAGCCGTACACAGGCAGCCTGGACAGTAGTCAGGACCTGTTCAACTACAGGCTGAGCAAGTGCTGAATGGTGTTGGAATGTGCATTTGGACGTTTAAAACCGTGCTGGCGCAGCTTACTGACTCGCTCAGACCTCAGCGAAAAGAATATCTGCATTGTTATTGCTGCTTGCTGTGTGCTCCACAATATCTGTGAGAGTAAAGGGGAGACATTTATGGCGGGGTGGGAGGTTGAGGCAAATTGCCTGGCCGCTGATTACGCGCAGCTGGACATCAGGGCGGTCAGAAGAGCACAGCATGGCGCGGTGCGCATCAGAGAAACTTTGAAAACGAGTTTTGTGACTGGCCAGGCTATGGTGTGAAACTTCTGTTTGTTTCTCCTTGATGAACCCTCCGCTCTCCTCCCCACCCGCCCCGGTTCACTCTACTTCCCTGTAAACCAACTCCCCCGCCCCCCGCTTGCAGAGGCAATAAAGTCATTGTTACTTCACATTCATGCATTCTTTATTAATTCATCACACAGCTTGGGGGATAATTGCCAAGGTAGCGCGGGATGGGTGGGGGGAGGAGGGAAGGAAAAAGACACACTGCAGTTTAAAACTTTAACTCTTATTGAAGGCCAGCCTTCTGATGCTCGGGCAATCATCTGGGGTGGAGTGACTGGGTGGCCAGAGGCCCCCCCACCGTGTTCTTGGGCGTCTGGGTGAGGAGGCCATGGGACTTGGGGAGGAGGGCTGTTGGTTACATAGGGACTGTAGCGGAGGTCTCTGCTTCTGCTGCCTTTCCTGCAGCTCAACCATACCCTGGAGCATATCAGTTTGATGCTCCAGCAGCCGGAGCATCGACTCTTGCCTTCTGTCTGCAAGCTGACGCCACCTATCATCTTCAGCCCGCCACTTGCCCTGTTTATCCCGTGATTCAGCCCGCCACCTCTCTTCTCGTTCATATTGTGCTTTTCTGTAGTCTGACATTGACTGCCTCCATGCATTCTGCTGTGCTCTGTCAGCGTGGGAGGACATCTGGAGCTCCGAGAACATATCATCCCGAGTCCGCCGTTTTCTCCTAATCTTCACTAGCCTCTGTGAAGGAGAAACATTTGCAGCTGGTGGAGGAGAAGGGAGAGGAGGTTAAAAAAAGACACATTTTAGAGAACAATGGATACACTCTTTCACGTTAAATTTTGCTATTCACATTACACAGCACATGTGCTTTCGTTACAAGGTTGCATTTTTCCTCTTATATTGATGGCCTACCAGTTTGGTGTGAGAGATCACTCACGCAGTGACAGGCAACAGATTTTGGCTTGCAGGCAGCCATGGTAAGCCACAGTCTTTTGGCTTTTTTAACCTTTTTAACATGTGGGAATGGTTTCAAACAGTAGCGCCCTCATTTCCCATACCAAGCACCCGTTGGGTTGGCCATTTAAAATGGGTTTGCAATGTAAAAGGAGGGGCTGAGGTTTCCGGGTTAACATGCAGCACAAACCCAACTAACCCCCCTCCCCCCCACCACACCCAATTCTCGGGGATGATCACTTCACCCCTCCCCCCCACCGCGTGGCTAACAGCGGGGAACATTTCTGTTCAGCCAAGCAGGAACGGGCACCTCTGAATGTCCCCTTAATAAAATCGCCCCATTTAAACCAGGAGACCATGAATGATATCACTCTCCTGAGGATAACAAAGAGCGATAAGGAATGGATGTTGTCTGCATGCCAGCAAACAGCAGGACCATATGCTGCCATGCTTTGTTATGCAATGATTCCAGACTACGTGCTACTGGCCTGGCGTGGTAAAGTGTCCTACCATGGCGGATGGGATAAGGCAGCCCTCCCCAGAAACCTTTTGCAAAGGCTTTGGGAGTACATGAAGGAGAGCTTCCTGGAGATGTCCCTGGAGGATTTCCGCTCCATCCCCATACACGTTAACAGACTTTTCCAGTAGCTGTACTGGCCGCGATTGCCAGGGCAAATGAATCATTAATCATTAAACACGCTTGCTTTTAAACCATGTGTAATATTTACAAAGGTACACTCACCAGAGGTCCCCTGTGTGCCCTCAGGGTCTGGGAGCACGCCTTGGGTGAGTTCAGGGGTTACTGGTTCCAGGTCCAGGGTGATAAACATATCCTGGCTGCTGGGCAAACTGGTTTCTCCGCTTCCTTGCTGCTGTGAGCTATCTACATTATCTTCATCCTCATCTTCCTCGTACCCCGAACCCGCTTCCCTGTGTGTTTCTCCATTGAAAGAGTCAAAGCATACGTTTGGGGTAGTGGTGGCTGCACCCCCTAGCATGGCATGCAGCTTCACGTAGAAGCGGCATGTTTGTGGCTCTGCCCTGGACCTTTCATTTGTCTCTCTGGCTTTGTGGTAGGCTTTCCTTAGCTCCTTAATTTTCACGCGGCACTGCTGTGCATCCCTGTTATGGCCTCTGTCCTTCATGGCCTTGGAGACCTTTTCTAATATTTTGCCATTTCGTTTACTGCTGCGGAGTCCAGCTAGCACTGATTCATCTCCCCATATGGCAAGCAGATCCTGTACCTCCCGTTCGGTCCATGATGGAGCTCTTTTGCGATCCTGGGACTCCATCATGGTTACCTGTGGTGATGAGCTCTGCGTGGTCGCCTGTGCTCTCCACGCTGGGCAAACAGGAAATGAAATTCAAACATTCGCGGGGCTTTTTCTGTCTACCTGGTCAGTGCACCTGAGTTGAGAGTGCTGTCCAGAGCGGTCACAATGAAGCACTGTGGGATAGCTCCCGGAGGCCAATAATGTCAAATTCCATTCACACTACCCTAGTTCGATTTTATCGCTAATCCTGCCGTTGGAGGTGGAGTAAAGAAACCGGTTTAAAGGGCCCTTTAAGTCGAAAAAAGGGACTTAGCCGTGTGAACGTGTCCAGTCTTAATTCGATTTAACGCTGCTAAATTCGACCTAAACTCGTAGTGTAGACCAGGCCTCAGATTCAGTATATGATAACTATGAATTTAAGAGGTGGGGTAGCTGGATTTCAGGCTGTGTTCATGCAGTTGATGCACAGCGTACTGCAGCCCAAAGCTCTGTCTAAGAACGGTGCATCATGCCTGATGCCTGAAGGGCTGCACTCAGAGAGACTGGAGTGGGGACAGAGGTGCAGTTAGTTCTGTAACCGTAACAGTCTCTATGACAGAAAATTAAGTATAGAGCAGTCACTGTAAAAGAGTGAAATTTCAGTCATGTCAGCAATTTCTAAAACTCCTACAGTAAGTTGTTTATATTTGATATGGAAATACTTTTGTTTACCATACCAATAATATTACAAATGTGCATTTACATTCATGGTTTTATGAAGTGTAAACTTTAGCTTAGTCACCCTATTCAGATATGCTTCAGTCTATAGAGAATACCATCCAGCTCTGAAGAAAAAAAGTCACTAAAGGTAGCAACTGAAAACCCAAGGAGCTGAAGAAGTGATGTTTTTTACCCATGAAAGCTTATGCCCAAATAAATCTTTCTTTAAGGTGCTACCGGACTCCTTGTTGTTTTTGTGGATACAGACTAACATGACTACCCCCTGATACTTGACACCCTGCCAAGCTCTTTCAACAACTAACAATTAAACTTAGGAGAAAATAGATATCAGGTAACTGAATTGAACTGAAGAGCTCGGTAATAATTTGTGACCCCACCGCTGTCTAAAGACAAAAGCTCTGTGGTTGTTTAGGGCCAAACAATTAATGAAAATCTAAAGGAAATGCCGATTTATAATTCCAAGCATGTCGCCCCCAGGTCTTTTTCATAGATTCATAGATTCTAGGACTGGAAGGGACCTCGAGAGGTCATCGAGTCCAGTCCCCTGCCCGCATGGCAGACCAAATACTGTCTAGACCATCCCTGATAGACGTTTATCTAACCTACTCTTAAATATCTCCAGAGATGGAGATTCCACAACCTCCCTAGGCAATTTATTCTTCCAGTGTTTAACCACCCTGACAGTTAGGAACTTTTTCCTAATGTCCAACCTAGACCTCCCTTGCTGCAGTTTAAACCCATTGCTTCTGGTTCTATCCTTAGAGGCTAAGGTGAACAAGTTTTCTCCCTCCTCCTTATGACACCCTTTTAAATACCTGAAAACTGCTATCATGTCCCCTCTCAGTCTTCTCTTTTCCAAACTAAACAAACCCAATTCTTTCAGCCTTCCTTCATAGGTCATGTTCTAAAGACCTTTAATCATTCTTGTTGCTCTTCTCTGGACCCTTTCCAATTTCTCCACATCTTTTTTAAAATGCGGTGCCCAGAACTGGACACAATACTCCAGTTGAGGCCTAACCAGAGCAGAGTAGAGCGGAAGAATGACTTCTTGTGTCTTGCTCACAACACACCTGTTAATGCATCCCAGAATCACGTTTGCTCTTTTTGCAACAGTATCACACTGTTGATTCATATTTAGCTTGTGGTCCACTATAACCCCTAGATCCCTTTCTGCCGTACTCCTTCCTAGACAGTCTCTTCCCATTCTGTATGTGTGAAACTGATTTTTCCTTCCTAAGTGGAGCACTTTGCATTTGTCTTTGTTAAACTTCATCCTGTTTAACTCAGACCATTTCTCCAATTTGTCCAGATCATTTTGAATTATGACCCTGTCCTCCAAAGCAGTTGCAATCCCTCTCAGTTTGGTATCATCCGCAAACTTAATAAGCGTACTTTCTATGCCAATATCTAAGTCGTTGATGAAGATATTGAACAGCGCCGGTCCCAAAACAGACCCCTGCGGTACCTCACTCGTTATGCCTTTCCAGCAGGATTGGGAACCATTAATAACAACTCTCTTAGTACGGTTATCCAGCCAGTTATGCACCCACCTTATAGTAGCCCCATCTAAATTTTATTTGCCTAGTTTATCGATAAGAATATCATGCGAGACTGTATCAAATGCCTTACTAAAGTCTACGTATACCACATCCACAGCTTCACCCTTATCCACAAGGCTCGTTATCCTATCAAAGAAAGCTATCAGATTGGTTTGACATGATTTGTTCTTCACAAATCCATGCTGGCTGTTCCCTATCACCTTACCACCTTCCAAGTGTTTGCAGATGATTTCCTTAATTACTTGCTCCATTATCTTCCCTGGCACAGAAGTTAAACTAACTGGTCTGTAGTTTCCTGGGTTGTTTTTATTTCTCTTTTTATAGATGGGCACTATATTTGCCCTTTTCCAGTCTTCTGGAATCTCTCCCGTCTCCCATGATTTTCTAAAGATAATAGCTAGAGGCTCAGATACCTCCTCTATTAGCTCCTTGAGTATTCTAGGATGCATTCCATCAGGCCCTGGTGACTTGCAGCCATCTAACTTTTCTAAGTGATTTTTAACTTGTTCTTTTTTTATTTTATCTGCTAAACCTACCCTCTTCCCATTAGCATTCACTATGTTAGGCATTCCTTCAGACTTCTCGGTGAAGACCGAAACAAAGAAGTCATTAAGCATCTCCGCCATTTCCAAGTTTCCTGTTACTGTTTCTCCCTCTTCACTAAGCAGTGAGCCTACCCTGTCTTTGGTCTTCCTCTTGCTTCTAATGTATTGATAAAAAGTCTTCTTGTTTCCCTTTATTCCCGTAGCTAGTTTGAGCTCATTTTGTGCCTTTGCCTTTCTAATCTTGCCCCTGCATTCCTGTGTTGTTTGCCTATATTCATCCTTTGTAATCTGTCCTAGTTTCCATTTTTTATATGACTCCTTTTTATTTTTTAGATCATTCAAGATCTCGTGGTTAAGCCAAGGTGGTCTTTTGCCACATTTTCTATCTTTCCTAACCAGCGGAATAGCTTGCTTTTGGGCCCTTAATAGTGTCCCTTTGAAAAACTGTGAGACAGTCCACACAGATTGTTTTAAGCCTTTTCATTTACTCCTGCATAACCACTTTTGCCAAGTTCTATAGCTCCTTGCTAGCATGAAGAACACGTTAGCCACAGATGATTACAATAAGTATTTTTCCTAAGAAACATTTAGAACTCTGACTGAAATATAATAGACTTTCTAAAAGCCCATCAGGATCCTTCAGCTCTTCCAATCTGCGAAGTGATGATAACTTTGGCTGCTATGCTGTCACCTTATGCTGTCCAATTTAACTTGCTTCGCAAACTGGCAAAGACCTTCCTATATTCAGTCTTCGGTGATGTACAGTTGTTACACATTAGTTTTCTTGTTCAAAACAAACATTGTTGGATTCATCTCTATGTTCATCTAAAGTACATTTTCCATAAAAGAAAATATTTATCTTTATAAATAAGTGCTAGTTGCTTGGCCTTTGAAAGTTTTTTTCCCCAACCAGTTCACAAAATCATTTTTCTTATATTGATAAAATGCATCCAGACAATCACCTCTATTCTCTCGGGTTTGTTTAGATTATTTGACCTAGCAGGAGAGATTAATTTCTGTGAACTGTTAAAGAACTCTCCATTACACAAGAGTAAGAGGTTCAAAGGACTTTAAAGTTCACTAAACTAATTGAGCCTGGCTTTTATTTATTTTCATGGACATTTGACATCTGGATTATATGAAGTGGCATTTAGTAGTTCACTACGAATAGAAAAGAGGTTATTACACTTGTGCATTATTCATTTATGACCACCTTGTCCAAATGCATTATCTAGTCTACTTAACATACTTTTTATCACTAAAAAAAGCACGTCAGAAAAACATTAAAACCTTAAATACTATAGTGATTCAGCATAATATCTTTCAAGGAAGCCAGTTATTGTTTGTTTCAGGGATGTGGCATAATTACAACTCCCATAAAAACCATAATATCATAATTAAAAAGCCAGGCAGAAGGAATGCAAATCATAATCTTTCAGGAACAATTTAAATCGTTCTAATTCTCACTTTGCTAATCTGCAAACCCACGTCTCACAAAAATTCTGCAAGAGTCTCTATCAGAAAATGATTTTCTCAGGAACTAAAGAAAAGATAGTCATTCCAGGAAAACTGTGGGTGAAATGAAACAAAGCTTAGCACTACAATTGTCTTTGCCTTTCAAATGGCAGATTAAAGAAAAATGAAAGTCAAAATTAAAAGATTTTTCCATTCTCTCAAAAATCGCATGATCCAGTGGTAACAAGAACTAGAGCCTCAACTCAGTAGATACCTGTCTTTAAGGTATAATCACTTTATAAAAAGGATGAGTTCAGGACAATGATTTTGTACTTTTTATGTTTGTTTCTATCTAGTGGCATTAGAGAAAGAGGTGCTTATTGACAAGTACACTCCTAACTAGATCATAAATTAGTGGAGACGGGAATATATACACTTATATAGTGTCATAAAAACAATAATATAAATGAAGTTTTATCCTATGCCCACTGCAACATGATAGTCCTGCAAATAAGGCCTAGGACTGGGAACTAGGCAATTTGGATTGTGTTCCTGGTTCTTCTACAAAATCCCTGTGGTCTTGAGCAAGTCACAAAACCTTTCTAGATACCAGTTTTTCTAGGGATAACATAACATAATACCAGGGCCGGCTCCAGCATTTCTGCCGCCCCAAGCAAAAAAAAAAAAAAAAAAAGCCGCGATCGCAATTGCGATCGGCAGCGGCAATTGGAAATAAAAAAAGCCGCAATCGGCGGCAGCAGTTCAGCGGCAGGTCCTTTGCTCCTAGAGGGAGTGAGGGACCTGCCACCCACGAATTGCCGCAGGTGCTGCCCCTCTCTCTTGGCTGCCCCAAGCACCTGCTTGTTAAGCTAGTGCCTGGAGCCGGCCCTGCATAATACTACAGACCTACCTTGTTGTGTGGCTAATTCACTAATGTTGGGAGATGCTCAGACAGTACAGGACAAGCACGTTAGAAATGCCAACAAATTAAGATAGTATAAGTGGACTAGTTGCACCATCTATTAAGTGGCCCGACATGTCCCATTATAAGACCATGTTTTCAGTTACTTATAACTTTAAATTAATTAATTAATTAATGGAGATATCCCATCTCCTAGAACTGGAAGGGACCTTGAAAGGTCATCGAGTCCAGCCCCCTGCCTTCACTAGCAGGACCAAGTACTGATTTTGCCCCAGATCCCCAAGTGGCCCCCTCAAGGATTGAACTCACAACCCTGGGTTTAGCAGGCCAATGCTCAAACCACTGAGCTATCCCTCCCCCCCTTTGCCAAACTTTTAAACTTAAAACTTTGCCAAACTTTTAAACACCTGGGCTGAAATTTTCCATGCTGGGTGTCTGCCTCTTATTTTTTTTAATTTATTTTAGATTTAAAATAAAATTTCAGCTCAGATGGTTCAGTTATTTCTGAGAACAAGAGTAGGGGAAAATGCACTCTTTTCCCCACGTTAAAGAATTCTGGAGACCTTTTCCTTGAAAATCTCTACTGTCCCCATGCTTTGCAATAGACACTTGAATTTTGGCAGGAAGGGGGCCTTTATGCCTGTGATATGTCTATTGCTGTCCCAATGAAAATCCACCTAAATTTGACTAAGTTATAAACCTTTGAAAATATCACAGTTCACACATGATGATATTAGAGAATTTGGTAGCTAAAAATCCAAGAAGATTGCGTCCTCACTGGGCACTGCACTTTCCCTGCAATTGCAGCTCTGTGCTGTGCTAGATCCACCTGGACTGAGATCAGGAAGACATTCTCTCCTGTGTGCTCAATGCCCTGCATAGGACCCACACAAAATGGAGAAGGAAGTTTCCTGATCTGAATGCAGATGCGACAAAAATTAAGGTATCAGAACAAGGAGCCTGGGGGGCAGATGCAAGGAGACTCTGACAGTGAGGGTGAGAGGGAAAGTGGGAGTGGGAAACAGGGGGGACTGGATGGTTGGGCAAGGAGACTGGCAATGGCCACCAGGGAGGCACTGGGAGCAAGTAGATGGTGGGAAGAGGCTGGATAAGAAGCCAGGGGAAGACTAGGACTGATTGGGTAAGAAGATTGTTACAAGAAGTCATGAGTGTGTGTGTGTGTGTGTGTGTGTGGGGGGGGGGGGGGTTAACACTGAAATTGGCTAAGGAACCTCAGAAGGGAGACAAGGTCTGGAATCTGAGTGGGGACAGTCAGCTGAAGTCCTGTGAGGGGGAGAATAATCGATTGGGGAAGGAGCAGTGAACACCTGCAAAACTAACTAATTTTCCTCCTTCAAATCCTCCTTTGCTATGAAGCCTACAAAAAGCTCAACAATGATTTAGGCTGCTGGTGTGTTGAGACCACTGCGTATATCATGCTGACCAATACTGTCTCGTTTCCTTGTACTCTGTTGTCTGTCTAAATCAGTTGTCTCTTGTTCAGTACTTAGATTGTAAATGCCTTGGGTTAGAGACTCTGTTCTGTGTTTGTACAGCACCTAGAACATGGGGGTCCCGGTTTATGACTAGGGCTCATAGGTGCTATGGTAATATAGCCAACCAATGACAGCAGGATAGTAACTAAATAGACAGAGATGCATTACTTTAAAAAAAAACCACACACAGCTATGTCCCATGTTCTTTGCATCAACATTTCCTAACTTTTAAGTGGTTGATTATGCCACCATAATGTTCTTTTAGGGGTTTTGGGGTGTAATTATTTATGATCTGAAGCAATGAGAGACATTGATTACTGTGACACAGTAAGCCTACTTCCTTTATAGCACTCATGGCAGATCTCCAAAACCCATGATTTTTATTATGTTTTATCCTAAAAACTACCTTGTGACTGGCTAGTTGGGACTATTTGGTGATGTTAACCAAAGCTGTGTAACGAAATTGGCACATGGCTCTATATAACTGTGACGTGCAGTCTATATGGTTTTATAAAAATATGGTAATGAGTGAATATAATGTAACTGGAATATGCTTTATACAAAAGGTCTCTTGTAAGGTATCATTACAAAGCTTCTAATCTACTGAGTGTGATCATCCTATTTGTATAAATGTACCACTCTTGTATCTGGGACTAGAAATATGAAATATAACTCTGAGGGCCTATTGTAATTATGCAAAGTGAGGGCTATTAATGGGGGTTTGGAATTTTAATGGCTCCCATCAACAAAGACAATTGACTGGGGCTCTGTTTGCAAGCAAGCCTTCCTGTGAGTCAGGCTGGGAGGAATGAAGGCTTGGGGTCTTACATTGACATGTGATCATGTCACATGAACTGGAATCCATCTTTAACCTGGTGCTTTTCCAGTGGGGCGGGGAGGGTGGAAACCCAGAGAGAGACAAAGGATTCCCGTCTTATGCAAAAGATATATAAAGGGGTGGAACAGAACAAAGGGAGAGAGGAGCCATCATGAAGAATCCCCTAGCTACCACCTGAGCTGGTACAAGAGCTGTACCAGGGGAAAGAATTGTGCCCAGGCCTGGAAGGTGTCCAGTCTGAGGAAAAAACTTACTGAAGCATCTCTGAGGGTGAGATTATCTGTATTCAGTTTGATTAGACATAGATTTGCGCATTTTATTTTATTTTGCTTGGTGATTTACTTTGTTCTGTCTGTTACTACTTGGAACCACTTAAATCCTACTTTCTGTATTTAATAAAATCACTTTTTACTTATTAATGAGCTTAGAGTATGTATTAATACCTGGGGGAGCAAACAACTGTGTATATCTCTCTATCAGTGTTATAGAGGGCGAACAATTTATGTGTTTACCCTGCATAAGCTTTATACAGGGTAAAACGGATTTATTTGGGTTTAGACCCCATTGGGAGTTGGGCATCTGGGTGCTAAAGACAAGCACACTTCTGTGGGCTGTTTTCAGGTAAACCTGCAGCTTCGGGGCAAGTAATTCAGATCCTGGGTCTTTGTTGGAGAAGACGGGAGTGTCTGGCTCAGCAAGACAGGGTGCTGGAGTCCTGAGGCATCTGGTTGAACTGCAGGAACAGAAGCAGGAGGGTAGAGTCCCTCTGCAGACCCTGGTGCACAGCCAGCCAGCATCGCCTGGCGCAGAATCACCCTCACACAAGCGTTCCCTGAGGTCTGGGTGAAAAGTCCATTATCCCTTTCATTAACTCAGGGGAAGGGTACAAGGAACAGAAGGCGCCCATTCACAGACCTTTGATGGTCTGGAATGCGGTATTATGTTACACAGATGAAAATGTTTCTCCTGTTCCAACTTTACAACCCCTTTTCCCCAAGGTTACCTTTTTTCTGTTCTCCCTCTTTACTTATGTTTGTTAAATAAAGTAAATGGATTCAAGAAATAAATGTTCTTTATTGAGTAAAAACAGTGGGTTTGGGAAAGCACAGAGCAGACAAGCAGCTCACGTTGCTGTGACCCATTATTGAAACAGCTTTTCAAAGCCTTGCGGATATGCAGCGCCCCTTGCTGTGCTCTTCTTATTGTCCTGGTGTCTGGCTACTCAAAAATGGCTGCCCTGTGATCAGTCTCACCTGCCCACCCCTGGGAAAATTCCCCCCCCTTTTTTCACAGAAAT
This sequence comes from Chrysemys picta bellii, assembly GCF_011386835.1. Taxonomy (NCBI): domain Eukaryota; kingdom Metazoa; phylum Chordata; order Testudines; family Emydidae; genus Chrysemys; species Chrysemys picta. The sequence continues at coordinate 73,425,310 of NC_088795.1, read as the reverse complement.
TATGGAGCACACAGCAGGCAGCTATAACCATGAGGATGTTCTCTTTGCTAAGGTCCAATCTTGTTAGTAAACTTCTCCGGCGCCTTTTGAAATGACCAAAGCACATTCAACCACCATTCTGTACTTGCTGAGCCTATAGTTGAACTGTTCCTTACTGTTGTCCAGATGGCCAGTGTATGGCTTCATAAGCCATGGGAACAAGGGGTAGAGTGGGTCCCCCAGCATAACTATAGGTATCTCAACATCGTCGCCAGGTTCATTTTGTGGTCTGGAAAGAGTCCTGGATTTCAGTTGTTTGAACAGACCTGAGTTCCTAAAGATGCATGTATCATGAACCTTTCCTGACCATCCTATGCTGTTGTCAGTGAAATGCCCTGTGGTCCACCAGCACTTGCAACACCATTGAAAAGTATCCGTTTCGATTTATGTACTCTTTGGTGAGGTGTTCTGGTGCCAAGATGGGGATAGGCATGCCATCTATTGCCCCACTGCAATTAGGAAACTCCATCATGGCAAAACCATCCACTATGTCCTGCACATTTCGCAGACTCGATTCATAGCAGAAGTCAATTAATGGCCCTGCACACTTGGAGCACAGCAGCTCCAAATTGATTCCCCACTGACTGGTAATTGTCTGGCGTTGCAAGCTTCCAAATAGCGATAGCCACTCGCTTCTCCACTGTCAGAGCAGCTCTCATTTTTGTGTTGCTGAACTTCAAGGCAGGGGAAAGCTCTGCACAAAGTTCCTGGAAGGAATTCAAAAGTTCTGCACCCACTGCTCGTCATCCCATACCTGCAAAACGATGCGGTCCCACCAGTCAGTGCTTGTTTCACAGGACCAGAAACGGCACTGAACACAGTGCAGCTGCTCTGTGACTGCCAGCAACAACTGTGAATTGTTTTTTTCAATGGCTTGCAGCAGGGCTGCTTGCAGGACATCGCTATGTTCCATGTGGCAGACCCTACTTCGGCTCTGGAAATACAGCAGGAGAAGGCAGGAGGTGTTTGAGTGCACAACTGAGCAGGGTCCATGCTTCTAGGGTTATGGCATATATGCGGAGATTTTAAGGCGCTAAAACCACTGGGTTGTTTGCTGTTGAGCACAGTGCATCATGGGATGCCGACGCACTGTCCCCATTCTCCCCTGTGACAATGTTTTGGTCCCATGAGGCATTGCACAAACTTCCCAAAACACACTACAGCAAGTTGACTTTGGGATAGCTACCCATGATGCACTGCTTTGTGCATCGATGCAGGCACTGCTAGTGAGGACGCACTCCATCGACACAATGAGCATGGTGTGGCCATGCACAACCAACTTAATTAATTCGGAGGCTCGAGGCCGAATTAGATAAAGTGGACTTAATTTTTAGGGTAGACAAGCCCTAAGAGTGCCTTAGTGTGCACTATCTTAATGCACTTCAGAAGTGTATTAAGCTAAACCACCAGAGGGCACTTTTAGTGCACAGTAAGAGTGTCCACAGGGGAAGTTAGTGAGGAGTAGCTAGTGTGCTGTAAATTTACATCCTAGCTTATTGTGCACTAACTTCCCCATGCAGGCAAGCCTTCAGTTAAGCCAACCACCTGCCACAGCTTTAACCTCAGATCACTGCACCGTGGAAATTAATATTACTCTTAATCCTTTACAAACAGATGCCAGATATAAAGGAAAGATGCCAGCCCCAAATGAACAATTTGAAGGTAGTCTGCAAAAAACTTAAAAAACTATTTCTGAAGTAACATTTAAAATCTTTCAGAGAAATGCTGTCTGTTTTCCTGCCCTCCCCCTTCATACATACATGCATCCCTGCAAATACACCACTATATTCTGCTCTGAGTTACACCAATGTAAATGCTCTACAGTCATTACAACTACTTCAGATTTTCTCCAGCATAAGTAGGAGCAGAATTAGGCTCACGTTCCTGGAACAGGTGGGAAGTTAGGAGAGGCCAGTTAGTGAAATAGTTCTGCTAAAGATTACTAAATAATATTTATTGAAAAATTTACACTGTTATAACATGCGGGAAAAACACCACACAACAGCCACTCACACGGTCATGTTCTCTTGTTATCATAATTTGATTTTGGAACACCACCACAAAAGTCAATGTGCAACCGTATTACAAGCTTTGTCATACTTCCTGTAATTCTGATTTCAGGCACCTGATTATACCATCATTGAAAAGTGAATTCAGGGTCCTGAGTTTAAAATACTCTTCATTTTGTATAAGGCTAGCACTGTATTATCAATCTCTTCTGTGGAAAGAATGAAAAATGTAGCTGGAAGCCCTACCCACATCTGTATGATAGCCAAGAACTCAGCTCCAAACTGCAAACTCTCACGGATACTCACAAGTACATATTAGCACGACTGCATTCCTGCTGCTGCAGGAAACACTGCTGAAATTCCAGAAAACCTCATAATTGCCTGCAAGTTAGATGTCTTGCTTGGTCTTACAAATGAATTCATTTGCAGAGCAGACACTGGTTTAAATTGTATTCAGTGAACTTAATAAGCTTAAGCTGGAATTCTTTTCATGTTGTGCTGAAAGTCAATTTGCATAATTCATTCACATATTCTCAGCAACAATTTGCACTTTAAATAATACTAACTAGTAAATTAATTACATCATTTTAGAATCAACTGAAATGTAAACATACAGTTTACAGAATAAAGTGAATATCTGAACAGCATGAGAAATAATATATGAATGCCAACTTTAATTAATAAATGTTTATCCTTTGTCTATACTTAGACTTTGGAACAAGTCAGACTTTTATGAACCAGAGTGTTAAGATGAGCAGCAAATTACAACAGTACAGCAATGTTCTACACTGAAGGTGATTTAGAGACTCAACAAAGCACAATCTCCAAAACACTATATTATATGAATACTAAATTGGAAGGATAACATTAATCTAAAGATTACTCTACAAACTACGTTCTGCTTCAGACTTCTTCCCTCACATTGGAGAATCACAGTGACCCGTGAAGCCAAATAACTACACAAAATGAAGTAGGCAGGCTGGAACCCCTATGGTGCAAGATTTGCTCAGCCAAAACCAACAAATAGCTCATGGCCTACATAGAAACAACCATAAAGCGAAAAAGCATTCCTCTTGGACACAACTGCATCAGCCAAATGACAGAATGGTGGTGATAAAGCAGTGAATCAACCCAGAATATCTACACATTTTTCCTGATCCAAGTGTGACCTCACACAGTTACCCCCTCAAGCTTACTTCACTGATAAAAAAAAAAAATCACTAAAATTATAGTGTACCTACCTCTTTCTTTGCTAAACACAGACAACTGGGAACTTCTCCCAGGCCATTTGACTTGATGGAATTTTAATTTTCTCATCCTTCATGACACTCCAAGATAGCTGCATTCCACAGGAACACTGCAGCTGGAAAGACCTAGCTTAGAGAAAGCCTATGTTTGACTGTGTTCATGCCCAAATGTACAACATCTTTTGAAAAAGTTTTTTATTGGTATAGTGCCTGAGACATCACCACCTCCATCTAACTACTGAACATTTAAATGAACACACTTCTAGTCATGGTGGAATGGAGAATGGAAAGAAATAATATAAATTGTGTTACAGATGTTAACATATCTTTTTCATTTTTTACAACACTAGGCTAGAACATGAGCCTTAGAAATATGATGGCTAAAGAGAAGTTTATGAATGCTCGCTATATTATGAACATATGTAGAAATCTCAGACTGCCAGAGAAAATTTACTCACTATTATCTGCTGACTGGCCAAAATAAATGGAAACCTAAACCACATTGTTCCGGCTGGCTCCATCCTTTGACTAAGCCTCACTGTGTATCTCATTAAGTTACAGTATTATTTAAAAAATGGCACCATTCAGAAAGAATGATTGAAGAACTAATCCATTAAATGATGAGGGTTAGTCCCATTATATAGGGAAAGCATATTTTTAAAATGGTATTTGGCATTATGATGGTGTTTTGTGCTAAAACTGTAATGCCAGACAAAAAGAAAATGTATCTATTTGGAAACAAAGTGTTTGCCTTTCATGAACTGTGTGATGGAATTATCTGCTGTTAGATCAGCATATTAACATGAGGCAGTTAAGAACTGACTTGAAATCAAAAGATTGTGTGAAACCACCCTGAAAAGTGCAAATACAGGTGAATGAACTAATTAACTCCAATTCTCTATTCTGTGGTTTAAGTAGTACATTTTTTTTTATTCTTTATGGGCCTGACCCAAAACTGATTGAAGTCAGTGGAAAGACTCCCCATTATTTCACCGGGTTTTGAACTGGCTATTTGCCCTTTGGTCTATTTACGATCATTAGAAGTATTATCAGCACTATCTTCTGTCATTTATAAAAGCTGATCTATGCCTACCCCATCATACGTCTTAAATAGTATTTAAATGAGTACAATTGCCGTATCTACTGTAACTAAAGAAGTTAAATTAAAATTACTGGGATCAAACACAGAATGAGAGAATTTTTTTTGGCGTACCTTTATAGCCGAAAAAAACAAACAAACGTGTCACTTAGGATAAGCCAGCTTCAGTGAAAAATGGAATTTTGATGAAATAATTGCATATGGGTTTGCTTAAAATAATTTTATTTTTGCTTTAGTTAAGAAGGCTTTAGAGCAGATTTCTTTATTATTAAACCTGTCTTTCTTTAAGAAGCTTAATTTGATCTTCCAACTACCTGCATTTGCTCAGCTGTTTTAGGTATTTTCTGTGTTGAATTTGTAGCTTTTTGCATAGAAGGCACATCCCATTTCCTCTTTATTATCTAGGTATATTTTTTTAAATTAAAGTAATAATGGCACATTAAGTTTTGTAATGATTCTTGCTAGTTCTCTTTCAAAATTAATGCACTTAAATGCCAGTCTAAAAATCTGGTAATACAGCACAGAATATAATTGCTTCCTTATAGCACCGTAATGCATAGAATCAAATAGAAAGAATTCCAATGGAAACAATGAATGGTAGCCATCTACTTTACCTTATATTACAATGACTGCTTCATATAATTTCATTTCAACATAAAATAGAGAATTCTATTGTCTACTCTGCTGCCATTTCTCTTGATATTTGAAATATATTTAATTATACAAGGTCACATCTGAATAGGTAAGGCTCTCTGGAGAGAATGAAATTGAACTTTTCCATATCAGATCACTTCTCTCTCCAGAAATGAATTCTTTATTACCCTAAAATTACATGATATTATCCTGAAATGACATGATATGTCTTATTTCTCGTCTAGCACATTCCTGGAATTAGGCTGGAGTATAAAAGAAAACTAATGGTTCTGAGAATTGGCTGCTCCAAAGGGTGCACTCTTTCATTACTTACTCTTAATAACTGGCAGTCCACAGCAGGAAAAGCTGTAAGGAATAAGCCAGTTGCATTTAGAGATGGGAGTTATGGCCTTTTCTTTATGATGTAGCATAAAAAATTATGGCAAATTATAACAGCTGTTACGGATGTGTTAAACCTGCCAAAGTTCTGTTTGTGCTAAAAGGTTCCATTCCAAATTGTAAATTAAGAGAATTCTCCAATTGTTCACATACTGAAAGGCTTAGAAACACTGTTTGCAGAGAGATGTCACAATTAAAACAAATCATTATGGTGCAGAGAAATGGCACTAAAAAGCAATGCAGGCTTTTTTTCCAAAATTTCCTTTAGACAGTAAACTTTTGTTCACTGCAACTGAGTAGATGAAGTAAAATTTAAAGCATCAAGGATTTATAGCTGTAAATATTAGGAATTTGATGCATTTTCATCAGGAAGCCCTCATTTTCTTGTCTAATTATGCAAAATGAGTGCATGAATGTATGTCTGAATAAAATAAATGGCTATTCCCTTTTTTGCCATTGGAATTCATTGTTAGATAGTATTTATTATAATTCTATCAGGAAACAATTATATTGGTTCTGTATTACCAGATTTTTAGAACCAGAAGGGTAGCCGTGTTAGTCTGGATCTGTAAAAAGCAACAAAGTAAAAAGGTGCCACAGGACTCTTTGTTGCTTTTTACAGATTTTTAGATTGGCACTTAATTGTATTAAGTCTGAAAGAGAACTAGTAAGAATCAATACAGAATATAATTTATTATTACTGCTTCAGTTTTCCAAATTTATCTGTTGGGTCTTCCAGATTATGTGGAGAGGGTTTTTTTGTTTTGTTTTGTGTTTGTTTTTTGTTTATTGGGGGGGGGGGGTTTGCATAGAAAGAAAAGAAGTTTCAAAACAAGAAATACCTAAAAAATCTGCATATACACCCCCATCCTCAACAGGTGTATGCAGGCATGTATATGCCTGTAGGCACATCTATAGTGGAATCCCATTATAAGATTAATTTTGGAACCCCAGCTATGGTCATATATCTAAATGGTTACTGCATCCATATCCATAAAACAACCTTCCAAATCAATACATAAGTAAAATCTCCACCTTGCAAAGACAACTCAAATTCTAATAGGCATTTTTATGCCCCGAAAGGTCAAATGGTTTATAACTCTCTGTTTGACAGTCTCATCTTTTGTAAATTCATTGAGTGAAATGTTGGCCCCATTGAAATCAATAGGAATTTTACTGTTGACTTCAGTAGGGCCAGGATTTCATCCCATCCCTGCAGATAGGTGGCACATTAGAAAATACTTTTGTATCTTCTGTTGTACCTCTGATAGTAGGAAAGAAAATTAAAGTATCATTTCCAATTCTAACCTCACCACGCAATGCCTCATGAAGTAATATGAAAGAAGACAAAAAACAGAACCAACAGGCAGTATCTATCTATATTTCCAATTCAATTCATCACTAAAACCAAGATGCTAACATTTACAAACCAATTTTTATAATTATAAATAAATGGAATCTGCAAGAATTAACTGGGGAGATTTTTAGGCATACTGGAGGAAGTGGGTCTTGAGGGGAGATTTGAAAAGGTAATGACATCACTGATCTATTTAGGAAAGATGTTCCATGTGTAAGAGGCAGCATGGAAGAAGGCACGGAGGTGTTTGTATGAGAAGCAGATAGGTGGGCAAATGGTGCTAGTACCATTTTGTAAGCATGAAGAGCTGCAAAAACTGTAAATACTAACTACAGAAGCATAGGTTCTGTCTATTTTGTATGTTTGAAGATCGTTTTTGCGTACACTACTGTGATTAACTTGTTAGCTGACACTACAGCTGGTCACAAAATCAAGATTTTTCTCCATGGAAAATTGAGAGTTTCCAAAAGTAGTTTTCATCCACAAGGAGATAGGACAAGCAGAAATCTATAGCCAGCAGAGTTAAGAATACTTAGAAGGACTTTGTGAATATATTAGGAACAAAAAGAATTCTAACAAAGGCATTGGTCCAATATTAAATGGAAACAGTAGAATTGTCAATAACAATGCCAAAAAGGCAGACGTGTTCAATACATATTTCTGTTCTGTATTTGGGAAAAGCCAGGTGACGTAATCATATCATGGATAAAGATTAAATACTTTCTATTTCAACATTAACTCAGGAGGATATGAAACAGCAGCTAATAAAATTAGATATTTTAAAATCAGCAGGTCAGGTTAACTTGTGTCTAAGAGTTTTAAGGAAGCAAACCCAAGAGCTCTCTGGATCATTAATGTTGATTTTCAATAAGTCTTGGAACACTGGAGAAGTTCCAGAGGACTGGAATAGAGCTAATATTGTGCCAATATATTAAAAGGTTAAACGGGTGACCCAGGTAATTATAGGCCTGTCAGCCTGACATTGATCCCAGGCAAAATAATGGAGCAGATTATATGGAACTCAATTAATAAAGAATTAAAGGATGGTAATATAATTAATACCAATCAATTTGGGTTTATGGAAAATAGATCTTATCAAACTAACTTGATAACTTTTTTGATGAGCTTATAAGTTTCACCGATAAAGGTAATAGTGTGGATGTAATATACTTAGACTTCTGTATGCCATTTCACTTGGTACCAAACATTTTGATCAAGAAACTAGAAAGATATAAAATAAACACAGCACACATTAAATGGTTTAAAGGCTGGCTGATAGATCTCAAAATGTCATTGTAAGCAGAGAATCATCATTCGGCGGGTGTGTTTCTGGGGTCCTGCAGGGATCAGTTGTTTGGCCTACAATACCTAACATTTTTATCGATGACCTGAAAGAGAATATAAAATCAATACTGATAAAGTTTACAGATGACACAAAGTTTGGGGGACATGGTAGATAATAGAGAACAGATCACTGATACAGAGCAAGCAAGATTGTTTGGTAAGCTGGGCATGAGTAAACCATGTGTGTTTTAATATAGCCAAATACAAAGTCATATAACTAGGAACATACTTACAGGTTTGGGGACCTTATTCTGGGAAGAATCTGAAAAAAGATTTGGGGGACCATGGTGGATAATCAGCTGAGCTTGTGCGCCTAGTGCGAAGCCATGGCCAAAAGGCCAATGTGATCATTGGATGTATAAAAAGGGGAATCTCGAGTAGGAATAGGGAGGTTATATTACCTCTGAAATTGCCACTGGTGCAACAGCTACTGGAACACTGTGTCTAGTTTTGGTGTCTACCCTTCAGGAAGGATATTTAACAGCTGGAGAAGGTTCAGAGAAGAGCTACAAGGAGGATTGAATTGAAGGATGGTTAAAGAATTGGAAAACATGCCTTATAGACTGAGCTCCTTTAGCCTTTCATTATCAGCTTATCAAAGGGAAGGTTAAGGAGCAACTTATTCAGTGTCAATAAGCACCTTCATGGGGAATAAATATTTTATAATAGAGGGCTCCTCAACCTAACAGAGAAAGGTACAACAAGATCCAAAGGCTGGATGTTGAAGCTAGGATGTCTATAATCATGGGGAGAGTTTTGAGAGACATGGGGAAAGTTTTGAGAGACACTCTCAACTGCAGTGCCATAAGCAGAGCAGGGCAGTCCCAGGGGTGACTCTAAACCCCCACACCTGCTCTTCTCCCCACAAACACCCACCAAAGGCCCTGCCCCCTGTCCAGGTCAGAGGCCAGAAATCTGAGCCAGGCAGCATGGGACGTCTGCTGCTCTGGCTAGTGCCATGGAGCAGGCAGCCTTGGTGTTCTCCCAGCTCCTCCTCCTGATGCTGGTGCCCAGGGCTGAAGATACTTCTCAGCTCCCTATCTCCTTTGACTACTAGCACAGCTGGTAAGAGCCACACAGGCGGGGAGACCTGGTTCCAGAGCTGGCAGAGTCCTTGGAGAGCAATGACCATAGTGGGAGACCATCCCGCCATTCAACCCCTAGCTACCCCCTGCCTGCACCCTGATCAGTTTTCAAACTTTCTGAGCTGACTTCCCCCCCCTCCACCCCCCTCGAGTTTTAATTTTTGGTTGTGCCCCTCCCCCCAACCCAGACAGGCTGGGTAGCCTGCTGAGGTGAATCAGAAGTGGAGGTGGCACTCCCTCCCCAGACCCCACCATGAAGAACTTGTCTGAGCCCCACTGGGCCCTACCCCTCCCACCTCCCCCCCCCCGCAATATAGAAGTTAAACTATGCCTATGTCTATAATGCAATCACAGGGTGTGTGGTTGCAGCTTGAGTAGACATACCTGAGCTAACTTTAATCTAGCTAGTTCAGGTTCTGGAGCAGTCAAGTAGTGGCATGCAAGCACCAGTGTGGACTGTACAAGAGCACCAAGAACCTAGGGTTACTACTCACGGTGCTCACACACATTAAATGTGCACTGCTGCAGCTTCACTGTTCCAGATCTTGAGTTAGCTCAGGTATGACTGAGCTGTAATTAAAGTCCTGTTATTTGAAATAAAGTGCAATTGCTTTTTTTAAACAGTGAAGGTAATTAACAATTGGAACAACTTGATAAGAGTTGCGGTGGGTTTGCTATCATTGGAAATTTTAAAATCAAGATTAGATGTTTTTCCTAAATGAATTGCTCTAACTCAAACAGGGATTAATTCAGTTAGTCCCATGGCCTGTGTTATGCAAGACATCAGATGAGATGATCACAATGATCCCTTTGGCATTATAATCCATGAATTTTGAAATAAAATTTCTCACTTTGTTTCTAGAAATGACATTTTCAAATGAAAATATGTTGAAAAAGCAGTTCAAACATGAAAAGTTTTTTCCTCCTAGATTTTCACATACAAACATTTTCCTCCTTCTTCTGCAGGAAGAGGAGGGGGGGGGGCTGGAATTAAAAGACAGAAGGAAAACATTTCCAAATTCAAAAACTGAAAGGAGATCCCCTCCACCCACTCCACCCCCCCTACCCCAAAACTGAAACAAAATTACATGTTCAATCAAAATGAAAAAAAATTGTATCTACAAGTGTCAGTACAAAGTCATAGGGCTGGAAGGAACTTTGAGAAGTCATGTAGTCCTATGCTTGAGCAGGACCAAGTAAACCTAGAACATCCATGACAGGTGTTTGTCTGAAATCACCTGTTCTTTAAGTCTCTAGTGACAGGCATTCCACAACCACCCTGGAAGCTTGTTCCAGTGCTTACCTATCCTTATAGTTAGCAAGTTTTTCCTAATATCTAACCTAAATTTCCCTTGCTGCAGATTAAGCCTATTACTTCTTCTCCTACCATCAGTGGACATAAAAGACACGGATCTCTGTCCTCTTTGTAACAGTCCTTAAAATATTTGAAAATGTATCAGGTACCCCCTCAGTCATCTTTTCCAAAGAATAAAAATGCCCAGCATTTTTAAAAGCTTTCCTTGTAGGTCAGGTTTTCTAAACCTTTTATCATTTTTGTTGTTGTCCTCTGGATTCTCTCCAATTTGTCCATAGCTTTCTTAAAGTGTGGGGCTCCAAACTGGACACAGGCCTAATCAGTGTTGAGTAGAACAGGACAGTTGCCTCCTTTTCTTACATACAACACTCCTGTCAATACCTCCCAGAATGATATCAGCCTTTTCAGCAACTGCATCACATTGACTACTCATTCAATTTGTGCTGAAGTAGATCTTGAGTTAATAGAGGGATAGCTTCCAAATCCACTTCAGCAGTCTACTGCCTAGCCAGCTATTCCCCATTTTGTAGTTGTGCATTTCATTTTTCCTTCCTAACTATAGTACTTTGCTCTTCTTGTTACTGAATTTCATCTTTTTGATTTCATCCCAATTCTCCAATTTGGCAAGGTCATTTTGAATTCTAATCCTGTTCTCCAAAGAGTTAGCAACCTCTCCTATCTTGGTGTCATCTGCAAATTTTATAAGCACACTCTCCCTTCCATTATCCAAGTCATTAATGAAAATATTGACTAGTACCTGAACCAGGACAGGCCCCTGCAGAACCCCCCTAGATACATCCTTCCAGTTTGACAGCAAACTATTGATCACTACTGATTGAATTTTTTTCATTTTGAAGTTTCCAGTCAGAGAATCAGACTGGCTCAATGCAACTGACATCTTCCTACTGAAAAAGTCAATTTGAATGAAATCTCATTTTCTACAGGGAATATTTTTCATTCAAAAAATTTCAACCAGCTCCAGCTGAAACCTTTCCATCTTATTATTACACTAGAGACTATTCTACTTCCTTTGGATAATGAGGACCAAATTCTGCTCTCATTTACATTCATACAAAACCAAAATAAATCCATTAAAGAATGAGGCAAGGATTATTATTTGCCTTTTAGTAGCACCCAAAGACACTAATAATTAGGGCCTCATCATGCTAGAAGCTTTAGGTAGCAAGCTCTTGAGGCAAGGACAGTGTATTCCTATATGTGTCTGTTGTGCCTTGGACATTTGAGGCATGACTGTAAACTAATAATACAAATAATGCCTGAATCTGTATGAGTTTGTAAGCCAATGAGAGTGCCTGAGTAGTCAAAGCATTTGCAGACTCCTAGTGCTGAGGAAATGCTGTACATTTTTTATATTAACAAATTTCTTGACAATACAAGGAATCATCTTATATATGTAGAAAGGGCATCAATTATACAAGATGAGAATACAGCAGAATTGAGTTAATAAAAATTATGAGTTATAGTAAGTGTATGCTGTAAAAGTTAGATCAGTTATTTGCTTTTAATTAGTTCACCCCAATTTCTCCTCTCTTCAATTTTTAATTTCTCTGATAACACCTTCTGTGCTTTTGCTATACAGTAGATTTTCTTGATCCTTTATCTAACTTTGAGCCCCCTCAGGCAATTGAATTCAATTTCAAATCTCAGTTAAGCCTAGTTCATGATATCTTTTGACATGTTATTCCATTTCAGCAGATCCAGAGCAAAGGCAAAAATGAACAAGTAAAGCCCAACACAACTGCCACTGCTTCGTAGAAATAAAAAGGGAGAAGACTTTTGAGGAATAGCTTGCCAATAATTTCTACTGTGGCAAAAGAGGGAGATGGTGAAGGGTGAAATACATACCATTCTGAAAAGTGCAATGTATGTTCTAAGCTTTCCTGGAGCTTTGAAAGAGAAACTGCTTTGGTTTAGTCTAATCTACCTAATTACAAACAGGAACAAGGTTCAATTTCTTCTCTTTAATAAAGCAAGGGTAAAACTGGAATAATCCCAGAGATGTCTGTGGAGTGACTACAGATTCACACCTGTGAACAAGAGCAGAATTGGTCCAGAATCACTAAAATTTACAAAAGGGTTTCTTAAACTTAGTGCATTGACCATTTTATGGGAAATTATCATCATGACAGTCTGATGACATGGTTGGAGACACAAGAAATGTTGAACTACTCTTAAATTTAACCTCTTAATTTCCTTAAATAATATAATTTATCTTGCAAGACTTGCTCTTTTCCTGTTACATATTCAAATACTGATCACCCTTCCTGTGTCTCAAACTATATCACAAGACTGGATTTCCTGTTGGAAAGTTATAGTAAAGTGATAACTCGCTGAACTGGACTTGACCTTGCAGTCATGATGTTGGAAAAATTCCAATTAACATCAAAGGGAGTTAATACACACCAGTGCTTTAGGACTCAGCTATATTCCCAGATGAGAGAAACCAGCACTATTAATAGGGAAAGACATTGAAACTAGTATTTCTAAAGCTGGTTTTAAAATTCATTTGTAACGTATACATTGTGGGCCTCTATTCTGACATCAGTGGGACTCAGAGCAAGGGCCCATGTAGGAGTAGGCCCTAGAGTGTGATCCTTACCCAATAAAGTTACTGAAAGTTTTCAGTGGGAACAGTATTGAGCCCTTAATTAGTAAAGGCAAACTTCTGCTCCTAGTTCCATACAGCAGATCTCACCTCGACATTCTGCTCTTCCTTCTTGTGTGAATCTCCCATCGACATGATTAATAGTTCCACAAACACACAGAGAGTAGACTATCCAAGTTGAGAACAAACACTGCAGATGTGAGAGCAGAATGTAATGGGTTTACCAACCCCATACTGAGCACAGGTAGAAGGAAGAAGAGAGTGAGCTTTCACTTCACAACTTTAGTTAGTTCATCATAACTTTCCTGAGTGTAGACAAGCCATTAGATACCCTAGTGATGAACACAGTATAGGAACCAAGACAAGTAGATTGTGGAGATAACACCAACTCTCTCAACCTTCCCTTCTTTTACTACATCACTGCTTCTTTCAAGTCTCTCCCTCTTTCTTATTTTTAACTATGTCCCCAATTTGATATCAGAGTTAAATTAAATGTCTCGCTGGAGTTAATCTCTTAAAAATTAAAAAGGTAAGTAAAATGCAAGGAATTAAATGAAAGGTTTTATCACAGAGAATGTGATCTGTGGGGTAAATATAATGTCGAAGGGATAGTGGATAAAAGAGTAATATATGCCACAATGCTCCAGGCATTGTAAAAAAAAATCGACAAGGAATTTTTTTTAGTTATCCTAGAATCATTTTTAGTCAGCAAAATATCAGAGTGCATTTTTAAATTGCTAACTATTTCTGCAGCCAGTTTGCTCTTGCTGATCTATGAGATAATCTCTCTTTGAAGAAGTTCTCAACATACTAAGAGTATCTATACTATGGCTATTATATCAGCATATATACAGCACTGTAGCTATGCCAGCATAACCCATAATGTAGATGCAGCCTACACTGATGGAAGGGATTTTTCTATCAACGTAGAGATATCACGCCCCACCCCCTCCGAGCAACAGTAACTAGCTCAATGGAAGCAATCTTCCATTGACCTAGTTGCGTCTACACAGGAGGTTAGACTGGCACAGATACATCATTTAGGGTGTGAATTTTTCACACCCCTGACCGACGTAGCTACGTCAACCTAAATTGTAAGTGTAGACCAGGTCATTATGAACCAGACCCTAAAAACAACTGCTAGAACAATAACAACCATTTAGCCAAAAGTGTGTATTTCCCTCTGAGAGAAATCTCACAGCACCATGCTCAATTCAGCCATTAATGTACCACTTTCATACATGGGGAAGGTGAATGGCTGTTAGTCCATCACCACACCACAGCCCATACTTATTTCTGTTGTTTTCTCCCACAGCCAGAGCTCTGATACTGTCCCAGTCTGTTCTCACAGTCCATCCTACTCGCTCCTCCTAGCTGGAACTCAGCCTTCTGGAACCAGCCTCCAGTGATGGCCAGCTTGTGTCGCTTCCCGCAGCTCCCATTGGCTGGAAACAGTGAACCGCGGACACTGGGAGCTGTGGGTGGCCATGCCTGCAGACGGTAATGTAAACACTGTCTCATGGCCCACCAGTGGAGCACCCTGACGGGCCACATGCAGGCTGCAGGTTGTCCACCATTGCTCTGGATCCCCCAAACATCTTAGGTTCAAACTCCATCCGAGTTTCCCCACAGGAGCTTCCTGCTCTCTGGGCTTCTCTCTGTCACAGCTTGCTTGGTCTTAGTCTTCCCTGCAAGAGCCCTTCTCGCTCCCTGCAGTCTCTCTCCACTTTCCTGCTCTGGGCTTTTCCCTTCAGACTCAGGGCTGTTCAGGAGCTTTCTTGCTCCCTACCTGGCTCTTTCAACAACTGGGGCCTGTCAGCACTTAAACCTGTCTTCTTTTATCAACTGATTAGCCTCAGATGGTGCTTATCCTGTAATCAGGGCTGCCTTAGCTCCATGATCTCTAGTTCACAGTGCAAGCCACTCTGTTACACATGGGGATAAGTCTTGGAGACTTAGGGCCAGATACTGATACCCTTACATTGTGTAACACCTTATTTCATGTGTTAATAAAAATAAATAAATAAGTATATGCTTTACTCTGTTTATATCCATCTGTTGTCTCTTGTCTGATACAGTACTTACATTGGAAGTTCTTTGGGGCAGGGACTTGCTTTGTACAACACCTAGCACAATGGGATCTTCATCTGTGATTAGGACTCCTAGGTGCTACAATAATACAAATAAATAAATAAATAATAATAATTAAGGCTAAGATCTAGTCATGGGTATTTTTAGTAAAATCATGGACTGGTCATGGGAAATAAACAAAAATTCACAGCCCGTGACCTGTCTATTACTTTTACTATAAACCCCCCTGATTAAATCTTAGCAGCTCCTTGGGCTCTGGGGCGCTGCTGCTCTGGATGGCCCTGGGACACCATTGCTCTGTGGGGCCCCAGGGATCAACAGCTGGCCCCTGCTACAGCAGTAGGGGCTGACTGCCCCCCCTCCCCCCACCCATTACTCCAAGTCCCCTGGGGATCGCTGCTGCTTCAGTGGCCCCTGGGGCTAGTGGCACTGGCCACTGCTTGGGTGACTCCGAGGCCAGCTGCTTGGGCAGCCCTGGGGTCAACCGCACTGGCAGCTGCAGAAGTCATAGAGGTCCCAGAAAGTCAGGAAACTGTGACTTCTGTGACAGACTCGCAGCCTTAATAATAAAATAATAATTACTTCATTTGTAGAATTAGGTAGTATTCAATCTGAGTAAAGATATTAAAATCGGGCCATTATTGGGTTGGTAAGAGGCTGAGGTCTGCAGCAAGGTATCAAAATAACTCTGGGTACAAACGTCTATCTGTGATCTGCAGCAGGAGTGAACATTTGCAAATTGGAGCTAGAAGAACTACTGTCATGCTGTGACAAACTTTAAAAATGGTAATTCCTTCTTAATTTCTTTCTCTTTATAGAACAGTTACCAGGATATGTGTGTGCAAATAGTTGATTTTTCCTTTAACATCAGTCTGCTTTAACTGCCCAGTTCCCTCAGCGATGTTGCATTGTGATGTTTATGGCATCACAATTCAAACAGTGGAAGTGACTGAGCTGTCAAAATACCAGGCTACTGAAACGGTAAATGAGTTAGACAAAGGAACAGGTTGGTTTGAAAGACGACAATTTCTGTTCCTGCACATCTTGTCACAGTCATCATCAGCAATAAGAAAGTAACATGACAATTTAATGGAGGTTTAAATAAAATTTTACATTTTGTAAAGTTTGCCAGAGCATGGTTGTGTTTTATTAAGAGAACAATGATATATAATTAGCTGATAAGTTGCAAGTACTTCCTTCTTCCCTAAGGGGGGAAAGGGTGGGGAGTCAAACCAACTTAAAATGTCTAAACAAGCCTTGAGAACATAAAGGTGTTGCACATCCTATGTCACAAGCACTATAAAATATTTTTAAAGTATCCAATACAAGTAAATCATTTTGCATTAAAGAGTTGTTTAATTCTCATTGTTTAACACTACATTGGAACTGACACTGCTACACAGAAAGGAAAGAGTGAAAGGAAGAACTTTTCTTCATTCTAGTTATCTAGAAAAACCAAGAAAACAAAAACAAATGCCCAACCCCAAACAGATTTTAGTTAGATTATTACAAAGAGGGTCTTCTAGTAATCCTACAGAAAGCAGAAATAACTGACTAAAACAATGCCCAATATTGCATGGGATTCCATTTGGGGAAAGGAAGGGAGAGAAGAGATATTTTGAGATCCATAGTTAAAGACACTCTGGTTTGTTGAGTTTTTACAGACAGAAGTGGCCTGAAAATAATTCCTCAGACCACCAAGTTTAGATAAATTCTTGGAAAAGTGATGTGTTTGTAATATGTATAGAGGTGTTGCATCTCCAGTATCTCTGACTCAGAAATACTAGGAGAGAGATTTTTAATATTTCATGAAACTTTAAAGAGAACAGTGTCCAGGGTTGAAGTGGCAGGGAAACGAAAATCAGAGTCTTAACTGCATGCTTAGAATCATAGGTTACGGGCACATAATAAGGATGTCACTGAAACAATGCGCCTCTCAGGAAGGTATTAAAGCATGCGTTCACTCTGAAAAAACACCGGCAAAAACGATATTGTCGGGATCCATATATACTTTCCCCAATTGACTCCAATATCTAATTTGCTCAATTTACAAATGAAACATTTTCCATAATATTGCATATTCCATAATATTTCCAACATTGACCATAATATAATTAGATTTAACATCCCGATCGTGGGGAAAACACCACAGCAGCCCACCACAGTAGCAGTTAATTTCAGAAAAGGGAACTACACAAAAATGAGGAAGTTAAACAGAAATTAAAAGGTACAGGGCCAAAAGTGAAATCCCTGCAAGCTGCATGGAGGCTTTTTAAAGACATCATAATAGAGGCTCAACTTAAATGTATACCCCCAAATAAAAAAACATAGTAAGAGAACCAAAAAAGTGCCACTGTGGCTAAACAACAAAGTAAAAGAAGCAGTGAGAGGCAAAAAGTCATCTTTTAAAAAGTGGAAGTCAAATCTTATTGAGGAAAATAGAAAGGAGCATAAACTCTGGCAAATGAAGTGTAAAAATATAATTAGGAAGGCTAAAAAAGAATTTGAAGAACAGCTAGCCAAAGACTCAAAAAGTAATAGCAAAAAATGTTTTAAGTAAGCCTGCTAAACAATCAGTGGGTCCACTAGACAATCGAGATGCTAAAGGAGCACTCAAGGATGATAAGACCATTGAGGAGAAACTAAATGAATTCTTTGCATTGGTCTTACAGCTGAGGATATGAGAGTGATTCCCAAACCTGAGCCATTCTTTTTAGGTGACAAATCTGGGAAACTGTTCCAGATTCAGATGTTTATAGAGGTGGTTTTGGAACAAACTGATAAATTAAACAGTAATAAGTCAGCAGGACCAGATGGCATTTACCCAAAAGTTCAGAAGAAACGAAATGTGAAATGGCAGAACTACTAACTATGGTATGTAACCTATCATTTAAATCAGCTTCTGTATTAGATGACTGGCAGATAGCTAATGTGAACCAATTTTTTAAAATAGTTCCAGAGGTGATCCTGGCAATTACAGGCCAGTAAGCCTAACTTCAATACCAGGCAAACTGATTGAAACTATGGTAAAGAACAGAGTTATCAGACACATTAACATGATTTGTTGGGGGAAGAGTCAACATGTTTTTTGTAAAGGGAAATCATGCCTCACCAATCTACTAGAATTTTTTGAGGGGGTCAACAAGCATGTGGACAAGAGTGATCCAGTGGATATAGTGTACGTAGATTTTCAGAAAGCCTTTGACATAGTCCCTCACCAAATGCTCTTAAGTAAAGTAAGATGTCATGGGATAAGAGGGAAGGCCCTCTCATGGAGCAGTAACTACTTAAAAGATAGGAAACAAAGGGTAGGAATAAATGCTCAGTTTTCAGAATGGAGAGAGGTAAATAGTGGTGTACCCCAGGGGGCTGTACTGGGACCAGTACTATTTCCCATATTCATAAATGATCTGGAAAAAAGGGGTAAACAGTGAGGTGGCAACATTTGCAGATAACACAAAATTACTTGAGATAATTAAGTCCCAAGCAGACTGCGAAGAGTTACAAAGGGATCTCACAAACTGGGTGACTGGGCAACAAAATGGCAGATGAAAATCAATGTTGAGAAATGCAAAGTAATGCGCATTGGAAAACATAATCCAACTATACATATGAAATGATGGGGTCTAATTAGCTGTTACCACTCAAGAAATATCTTGGAGTCATTGTGGATAGTTCTCTGAAAACATCCATACATATACATTACATATGAAAACACAAAACTGCTTCCATTTAGATTGTGTGCTGTTATTTCATTTTCAGTTCAACCTCTAAAAGGCTTATTTCCTTCTGATGCTGTTCCAGTCACTCTCAGTGGGAAACAATAGAGTTTATATATTACTCATTCATTTAAAAACCCTGAGGCAGGACCCCTGTGGAGTTTCTTCAGTAATTGGTCTCCAGATGCTGGTGATGTATAGTGCTCTGAAAGTTCTTAAACATCATGAGAACACAATTCCATTGGCTTCAAAAGTTGCATGTGTTTAAAGAAACAGCAGATTGCTCATGCATGTTTTACAGTGCTCTTACAGTATCTAATTATTCAATATCTTATAAGTAGTGTGCTACAATTTACTAGTCTAACACAACAGTGTAACAGTTTGCAAACTAGGTAATTAGTCTATTATTGACTAAAAAGATATAGCATAACTGAGTACTCCATCCAGAAAAATCAGTATGTGTTAGAAATAAATGGTCAGGCGCCAGAATAAACATATTCTTAAATCTCATTTAATTCAGTGGGCTATTAGCATGTACCGAAGTGATCTGTTGAATCAGGGCTTTTAAGCAGGACAAAAAATCTTTTATTTAAGACTATAACGATTACATTCAATCTCCATTTTCACAAAATAATTTTGCAGAAGATAACTGAATTCTTTGTAGTATTTGTTTGATAAGATATTTACCAACATTTGTAGAGTTAACATTTTAAAATTTCCTTTTTATAAATTTTCCCTGAGTCTGACATATTTTTGTGTTCCTGTAATTAAACCATCCCTGTCACCAAAACATCAAATTTCACACAGTCTCATAACATCTCAAACATAGGCCAAATTTTATACTTAAACATGGAAAGAGTTATTCCATAACTTGAACTGAGATCTGCAAAGCAGAGCTGACATCTCTCCAGAATCACCAGCCACTCAGCTCTCCAACAGAATGGCTCTACTTGCTGTACTAGCCATTCTGACCTACCTCACTCCCGGGTTCCCAGCAACAGCCCATACCGTCAGCGACCTCCCTGCAATGTGACAACCTTCAACAGCAAGAGTCCCCGTCTGACAGACCCATTAAACCCTGTAGGGCTGGAGCTGTCCTTTGGCAAACAACAGGATGTTCACTAGACTGAGAAGCTGTTGAAATAAAAGAGCTGCAATTCCAGAAAGCTTTAGCTGCAAGTCTCCCGTCTCTGCATTAGTCTGTCTCCTCAGTGCTCCCTCTTTGTAATGCAGGCCAGAAATGGTGCAGGGGAGTTGTAGACAAATTTGCCTGAAAAACACAGCTTACAAGTCACCGTGGTGGCAGCTTCTCTCTTTGGTAAGCCTGTTACCCGTTCTGACCAACCTCAGTAGGTCTTTTAGGCTCGGAGTACTAATATAGTCAATGGAGACTTGGTTAGAGGGCTACTCACATGAGCAAAGTTTAATGGGTGTTTGTATTTGATGGCATTTACTTGATTGTATTTGGTGGCCTTTACTTGATAATCTTTCATCTTCACAATTTAAGCTTTATCTGTTTGTTCATGATAATTATTTTTTACATTCCAAAAAGTCTGCAGAAATTTCCTCCAAACCCTCAGCTCATCACAAATACTCTGCATTAACCTGGAATAAATGTTGCTGACATCTATTCCTAAATCAAAATTCACATAAGCAGCCTTAACTCTGATCATGTTTACATTACTGTTTCTCCTAATAATGTGAAGTGATATGTGTTATTTATTCCGGGATAAGGCAGTGTTGTGTGTGGGAATACACCAGACATAACGGGATGGAGCTTTTAAGCATTACTGTAGTATAAATAATAATCTTCAACTGTTGTAAACTGGCATAGCTCCATTAAATGACTGGAACTATGCTAACTTACAGAATCCAAGGATCTGTAACGCCTGCATTTTAAGGTTATACTTATTCCATGAATATATATATAAAAAGATGTTTATATATATTTATTTCCTTTCAGTTTCACTAATATTTTTTGATATATGATCAATGACAGGGCAGAATATTGAGTGGCTGGATCACTGCTCTGAACCAGTATTAGCAATTCCTATGTTCAAAAGGTCAATGAATGTGTTAATCATGTTGGCTGTCCTCTGATCTTGGGAAGAGATAAGGTATGGGGGGGAAAGAGTAAGGAATTCTGTAAAGTAGACATTGTACAAAAAGACTTTCAAGCATGTGCTGAGAAAATGGAAAATCCTTCCTCCTAGGACCCCGAATTTTGAGGACAATCTGTATTTGAGTGGACAATACTGAACAGGGAGGATGAGAGAGATACAAAGAAGTAGACTTGTTTTTGTTCACATGGGCAAGAGTGGATATCTTACTGAGGACAGAGACAAGGACATCTCCAAACAGTCCTGGGCTTTGGAAAAAAAAAAAAAGCCAAGGTTATGCATTTTAAAGATATTGCCATCCCAAGAACAAACATCAGTAGAGGCAAGCTATTACAAAAGAAACCAGGATATTAGCTCGTAGCCAAACCTGTCATGCAATCTGTTGACCATTTGGGGTTTGAACTCAAGTTCAAGCTTAACACCCCTTCTGTCTAACACAAATTGTGCTAACCCAGGACTCAGACCCAGGGTCTGAGCCTGAGTCAAGTCGGAACCCAGGGTTCAAACCCTATTGCCTTGCAGTGTAGATTTAGTCCCATTGGACTTGTGCTCTGGGTGTCCATCAAAAGTATCTCACAAGCCCATGGGCTGACTTCCTTTGTCCTCTAGACAGTCAAGTTTTTAACAGTCAAGTTTACCAAGACTGTACCACATACAAAAGTCTAGAATCGCCATTTTTGGGAGGGTACTAGGGAGTCGGGTGGTTGGACTTGGGCCCACAGGTTGGGATCCTGGGTTCAGTAATTCCTAACCAGGGCTTACAAATGAGTGTATATGCTCAAGCCGTCAGTTCACAAAGTCAGGATCTGCTATCATGAGTTCTACCCTGGGCTTACATTGCAGTGTAGGCATACCTTAGAAGACACTTGAGCAGATTCCTGTAGTTTGGGAAGGCTGAATTTCAGTCAGTCCTCTGGGTGAATAATATGCATATATATCCTGTAGCTATACGGATAGGCCCTAATTCAAACATTCTCCTTACAGCATTTCACCAGGCACCAAAACCTTTATCATCTGGATGTGCTGTGTGAGTGACTGCCAGAAAAGGGAAGTGAATCTAGGGCTAGACTTCCCTTTCATTTACACTGGTAAAAATGAGGTTTGAGAGGGGAATGTATCCCTTAGTGCCTGTATCAGCAGAAACTACATCCCAGAAACATTACTATTTAAACTACATTTAGACATACGGGAAGTAAGAATTAAAAGATACAAGCAAGCAAGCAAGCAAGCCATCCCTTTGTAATACTAAATACTAATTGCCATTATTTCTTAGGCTAAGTTAAAATTGCCTCAAGAGGTGCTGTTTACCAACACTTCTAGGAGCAATATTGGTCACAGTGTAAGCTGTGTATTTTTTTCAGTACAGGGACATTGCTGTGACCATGTGTGAGAGAGGGCATTTGTTATTACTGAGATGTTAGTACAGTATCACTATTTTTTAATTTACAAAGATATTAAAAGTTTTAATAAGATCCTCTAGAAAGACTGAGATAAGGACAAGGTCTTCATATTGTATTAGTGAACTCTGTCTACTTCTAGTGACTTTCATTTCCTTTATGAAAACTGGCTATCCACTTTTGCTACACTGTGCCAATAACATTACGGAAAAAAAAAAAAAAACCCTGGGCAGTCTGCTTTACATTCATGAGAGTATCCCAACACAAAAACACACAAAAAGGAATCAGGAGGCTACCATTAGAGGAGAGATTATACATGACAGAGGAAATATTGATAAAATACATGGGCTGATTTTAATACAAAAAAATCAGGCCCTCAGACAGTAAAAAAAAATACTGGAATGTCTTTTATGTCGCCATAATAACACAAAACTAAACTGATACTTCCTTTTTCACGTACCAAACTTAAAAAGCAACATTAAGGTTGATGTCCAAGTCTGTAATTTACTCTATGTCTTCCAATGACATGGAATGAATCAAAGGCTGTCCCTCTAGAGAAAATCTTAGAGGGCAGTGGTTCAATAGATATTCCATACTGTGGATGTCTTCTCCACATTTGCATACCGGGCCATCACTCAGTTTCCATTCGTGTTGTAGGTAATTGCAATGATGCTGGGGGGTTCTGTTGCAATTTACTTTGACCCATATCTTGTGTGCCATGGTGAAGCCCAGTGGTTGATCTATAGGACCCATGATCTGGTCTTGATTCTTAACCCCACTGATTTTCCATAACTTCCACCACTTGATGACAGTCCAAAGGTTTTGAGGGTTTTGGCCACTAACCAGAAGGGGTTCCTGGCCTTAAGGCAGCACCTTGGGAATGGGAGCAGGGTGTGCAGATCTTTGCGGGTGGGGAAGTCTGGGTTTGTTATCATGCAGTTATATTCTTGTATTATTGCTGGGACAGGTAGCTAACCTGTCCGTGTTGATTTTAATTCTCCGGTGACAGTTCTTATAGTAGCATTCAAATGCATATCTACAAATTTTGAATAATTCGTATGAACCATAGAAAAATTGGTTTGCCAAATACCTATGAAAAAAGCCAACTACAATATTTTTATTAACCTCCTTAAAGTGGCTGCAAAAAGGAACATCTCCTGTGGCTACAGGAAACTCTGCTGCTCAGCAGACAGCGAGGCACTACTATAGAAGTACAGGACAACAGGTAATCCTGTTGCTGCAACCACTCTCCTGGAATCACTGAACTCTGTTAGATGAGAGCAATGGGCAAAAGCTATGCAGAACCTAGATTTTACCCACTCAAGCAGGAAAGCCTGGAGGCTTTTCCATAACCTCTGCAGAGCTAATCTTCCCCAAAACAGAGTGCTACATGTCACAGCTGATGCCACAATCGCTCAAATTCTCCTGAATTCCAAGGACCAAACAGAGCATCATCACAAAAGGAAAGTGAAAAACGAGCTTCATCGCTTTCTATCCAGCTGCCCAGCATCAAATTTATCACAACCATTCAGTAAAGAAGAAGTGAACAAGACCATAACACTCACCAGACTTTGCAAAGCTTCAGGCTCAGGTGGCATCTTCCCCAAATGTCTGAAAAACCTAGATCAGCATGGCCAGAACTGATTGACATGTTTCTTTACCAATGTGCATGCCCTTGGCCAAATGCCAAAAGTATCACAGCAGTCAACAGTCACTGCCATCCTGAAACCAGAAAAAGCAGCCATTGAGCCGAAAAACTACTGGCTGATATCATTACTACACTTTATGGACTAGCTCTTGGAAAAGTTGCTATTCCAGACACTTAACTCTGTCTTTGAGGACTACATCCCTACAGAGCAATTCACGTTCATACCAGGATGAAGCACCTGTGATCAAGTAATTGTACTAACAAACAGCCCACTTCGAAGCCCACTATCAATGAGAGTTCAAAACAGCAATGGTCTTTGTGGCTCTGTCCCAGTCATACAACACAGTTTGGCAGGATGGCCTGCTCTTGAAAGTGTTGAAAATAACACATTGCAGAACAACACTAAGCCTACTGTGATCACCAACCACTCGTTGTGTGTGCATCTAAGGGAACAGCCCAGCAGACCTCACCTACTGAATGTAGGCTGGGCTTGACATGAGTAATTAAACATGGGGGAGGCCTCATTTCTTGGGAGACAGGCTTAAGGAGGTAAATGGATTAGCTGGAAACAGAATATCTGTACTAGCTAAAATAAGGGGGAACACCTAGGGAACCATTTACAATGGACAAGATAACAATGGATGAGATAGGCCAGGAATATAAAATGAGGTAAAGAGTAAATTCTGCATGGATGGAGCATGGTGTACAGTGATGGGTTCCTACAAAGTGACCAAGACAATCCCAAAACATGTAATACCATGTATAGTAAATACAATGTAATGTGTAAATGTATATAAAAGAAGAGGTTTGCTGTGTATAAGAGATGAGGTTTGGATGTGTTGCATGCCCTATACCCAACCCCCTATTCTTCAGCCTGATCAACTCAAGTGTAGTTGATTGTATGCCAATAAAGAAACCCCAGTGATGAGTTTGGAATAGAACTGAGTTTTCGGGGAAGCAAATGGAAATTGTCTCTGAGGCTACCCCAATATAGTGGTGCCATGACTCGGATCGGATCCATTAATCTGGAACAGGTAACATATAGTTTATTATAATGTATAGTTTTATTGTCAAGGACTGTAATCCATCAGTTTAGCAATGGCATTGGACGCTTTTAAATTTGGGGAGGTTACCGGGGCACTGGAGGAGTAGGTTAAATCTAAGAGAGTGACCCTATGGACTCCTCAGAGAGAGGTATTAGGGGGAGACTGGGGCCAAGTGGAAAAGAAGCTCCAGTGAATAGTGCTGAATAAAAATGCAAAAAAGAAAAAGAAAAAACTTGTTATTGTAGTGACAAATCCTGGGAATAGAAACTCTGTGTAAAGAAATAAAAGATTTAACGATTATATTGGAAATCTTGAGGAAAAAAATTAGCTGGAAGAGCAAAAAAGAGATAAATACTGTTCATGCCAGGCAGTCTAACCTGGCATTTTTAACACAAAATAAAAGCTGTAAGAAAATTAGAAAGGTACTTTAAATACCTGTGTAAAAGAATACTTGGCAAAGCACAGCAGAGGACTGTTAAATGCCACTAAAATATTCAAAAATAGGATCCTTAGACAGGCATAAAAATTTTATTTTTTTATCCTATAGCAAAGAAAGACCAAATCAAGGCAGCAGTTTCACAAGGATTATTTCAGGTGACAAAAACATTACAAATAAAATGTGCTACCTTAAGGAATGAATGCAAAATCATAAAAAGACAATCCAAGTTGTAGAGAAGGAAACATACTAACTAAAAATAATCCTGAAAGGTCAGGAGGAAAAAAAGACCAATGTTACCTATATGCATAAATCCAAACTAAAAAGCAGCTGTCCTTCAAAGACTATATTTAGTGAGTACAGTGTTGAAGAAAAAGCATGCTGAGATAAAAAAATTAGTGCAAAAACATCAAAAATAAGCTTAAAGTCACACACACACAAATTCAGATGAAAGAGGTATCACAAAAAATTAAGTTATTTTACAGTTAAGAAAAGCTTTTGCACAAACTAATGCTACAAAGTTTTGAAGGAATTAAACTGTTAAAGTTGTAAAAATGTTAAAAAATAAGCGTTTAAAAAGGTAATAAATTAAAACATTAAAAAATGTTTCATTTAATAATGAAACCCAGATATGCAAAGGGAAGCTCAGGTGGTAACAGCTACCATCACAACATGCTTATTTCCTTGAAAAGCTTTTACAGCCATTGTGTAAGAAATGGGCCTTTCCCAATAAATGTGTGTGTAAATAATCAGTTGTGCTAGCTGCTGCAGGCAGAGTAATAATCTAATTTAAATTATTATACTATAAATAGTGTAATCAAAATCACTTAAAAATAGAAATTTGTATATTGCTTATCTGCTTCCAGATGTACTAGTGGGAATGTAAACGGAGTATAGCTATATAAAAAAAAAATTAAAGGCAATGCAAGGGGTGTTAATTAGCTCAAATAACAAATTATTTAAAAAAAACAACCCACAGGGATCTGTCTTGGCACTATCACTCTTTAATGTTTATATCAGCAACATGCTACCATCCATGTCATGGAAATTTGGAGATGCTGATGATCTTGTGTTCTCCATCCAAGTGAGCACTTTCCCCCAAGTGAAACATATGTGCTCAGAAGATCTGAAAAAAAAAACTGGAATACCAACACTGGGCATGGCAACCCCAATCGAACCCTCAACAAAAAAAAAATTTCCATGTTCCACCTGAACACCACCATGTGAAGAAGTGCCTGAACGTCACTTGTTGTGATCTAAACTCAGGCATGTGGATTTTCTGAAATATTTGGGAGGGATTCTAGATTGCAGCCGTACATATTGCCAACATTTGACAAAGACTGCTGCCAAGATAAAGGCTAGGAATAATTTAATCCACCAACTAGCCAGGATCAGTTGTGGAGCAGATACTTACACTTTGCGAACATCCATATTGCCCTTTGGCTTCTCAGCAGGGTGAAAACTGAGTGCCAGTATGCCAGTGCCATTAGCACACATAGGAAACTGATGCTAGAAGCAACCTAATCATTTACAGTGTTACCAAATCATAAAACCCATAGTAATGATGGCAAAACGTGGCTCATTGCAAGTTTGGGTAAGTATCCAACAGTAAGTTTCCCATATAAAATATAGGAGTAGCAAATATTGAAGGAAAACTGGGAAATAATATTGCTACTGTTACAGCTTTAAGGCTCCTGGAAGTGCACTTTAACTGAATTTTAAAACGACCTGTGAGTATTTCCACAAACAGGGACAGGAAACTTTAGGGAAATTAAACCACTCTCTTGGCATCCAAAACTTGTCTCAGAGCTATAAATACCAATCAGAGCCATATTATCATATTATGAATGAGTTTTTAAACCTATATAAAAGAAAGCAGCGCACAGCTCACACTTGTATGCCTTATTAATGTATGTAATTTCCACAACAGTGTACTGCTGACTTTCTAGAAATCAGTTAACTGTAAATAACTACTTTTAACAGAACTGCTCAATTTTCCTCTAAAGCACTTTTTGTTTGGAAGTTATAAATGACTGTCAGTCAACATTTTGCCAATATACTGCTTCATGGCTTGTACAATCAAATATTTTCACTTTCTTATAAACTCCTTAGATTCTATTGAAGTATTAATGATACCACCACTTTCCATGAGATGTGAAATCAATCACAACTCCAGTAGGTTATGCTCTCAATATTACTTAGTTATCTATTAAAATCATTAAGCAATAATCAACAGTACTACAGAGGTATAACTGCATATTCAATTAGCTTCTGCAATCAATACTTTCTCATTAAGCTTTTTTTGATTTTACTTCCTATCACCATAATTACTTATAGGGCTCATTTTCATCAAGTGAAAAGCAGATATGGAAAAACTAAAATATTAGCACACCCTAATTAAGGGTCAGATTATCACACGCCCAAATCAACCATCCAGGACAGTGAGGTGCCAGAAGAGGTGGGTGAGGAGAAAGCACTTTCTTTGAGGCCACTGCTCCACCCACCCTGGCAAGTAAGTGCATGGAATAGGGTAGAGAGTGATGGAGAGAAGCCGGAGGGGGGGAGAGGGAGGGAGGAAGGAGCCTTGACTGTAACCTCTGTCCTCACACAGTGCACGACCTAGAAGATCTGGTTGGATGTAACTGGGACGTGTGATGTATGTTGTAAAGGGCTATAGCAAAGTACTCCCTTCCAGGGGCAGCCCAGGAGGAATTATGAGTCACAATTCCTTCCCAAATCTTCTTTTAGGTTAGTACAACTGTGTCTCTTCTTTATTCAGGGGTAGTAGCAATATCTCATATAGCCATATATTAAAATTATCTAATAAGTGTGGTTAGTGCTTATTTCAGACAATTTTTAGAAAAATTTATAGAAATATCTTCCCCCAGTTTATTTGAATTATTTTTGAGAAAGTTACACCACATGCGAAACTCTCACCCCTTGCAAAAACAAGTATCAGAACAGGTGGAGATAAATACACCCCTTTTCCTGCCTCGGTTGCATATGTTTAGCTAACTAAGGTTAAGAACATAAGAACATCCATCTAGCCCAGTATCCTATCTTCGAAAAGTGGCCAATGCCAGGTGCCCCAGAGGGAATGAACAGAACAGGTAACCATCAAGTGATCCATCCCCTGTTGCCCACTCCCAGCTTCTGGCAAACAGAGATTAGGGACACCATCTCTGCCCATCCTAGCTAATATCCATTGATGGACCTATCCTCCATGAATTTGTCTAGTTCTTTTTTGAATACTGTTATAGTCTTGGCCTTCACAACATCCTCTGGCAAAGAGTTCCACAAGTTGACTGTGCATTGTGTGAAGAAATACTTCCTTTTGTTTTAAAACTGCTGCCTATTAATGTCATTTGGTGACCCCTAGTTCTTGTGTTACGAGGAGGGTAAATAACACTTCCTTATTTACTTTCTCCACATGTCATGATTTTATAGACCGTTATCATATCCCCACTTAGTCATCTCTTTTTCAAGCTGAAAAGTCCCAGCCTTACTAATCTCTCCTCATACGGAAGCCGTTCCATACTCCTGATCATTTTTGCTGCCCTTTTCTGTACATTTTCCAATTTCAGTAAATCTTTTTTGAGATGGGACAACCACATCTGCACTCAGTATTCAAGATGTGGGCATATCATGGATTTATATAGAGGCAATATGATATTTTCTATCTTATTATCTATCGCTCTCTTCATGATTCCCAACATTCTGTTAGCTTTTTTGACCACTGCTGCATATTGAGTAGATGTTTTCAGAGAACTATCCACTATGATTCCTAGATCTTTCTTGAGTGGTAACAGCTAACTTAGACCCCATCATTTTAGATGTATAGTTGGGATTGTTTTCTCTAATGTGTATTACTTTGCATTTATCAACATTAAATTTCATCTGCCATTTTGTTGCCCAGTTACCCAGTTTTGTAAGATCCTTTTGTAGCTCTTCGCAG
Organism: Chrysemys picta bellii; assembly: GCF_011386835.1. Taxonomy (NCBI): domain Eukaryota; kingdom Metazoa; phylum Chordata; order Testudines; family Emydidae; genus Chrysemys; species Chrysemys picta. The sequence goes on along the minus strand of NC_088795.1, from coordinate 73,395,745 downwards.
TCTGCTTTGGACTTAACTATCCTGAGTAGTTTTGTATCATCTGCAAATTTTGCCATCTCACAGTTTACCCCTTTTTCCAGGTAATTTATGAATATGTTGAACAATAGTGGTCCTAGTACAGATCCCTGGGGGACAAGGTTCCAGATGTACTGGGGAAACTTCATCTCACCATTTGCACTAGAACTTTGCTGCTTATACATGGTAGAAACCAACAGATATGAGAATTGTTAATATCTCTGAGAGAGGCCGGTATGCCACTAATAAAAATGTGGTCATTAAACTCTCCCTTAAGAAATTATCTTTTAACATTAATATTTTTCATAATCACCACCCAGTCTCTAACCTTTCTTTTCAGAGAAAATGGTGTTTCAAGAGCTTCAGTTGTATCTAAATTCTATTGTTATTCTTGATCCCCATCTGTCTGATTTCAGACATGGCTGTTGTACCAAGCCAGTGATAGTATCTTATTGACAATCGGTTGTTAGTGAGGAATACAACAGAGGTAAGGTATCTGTGCTGATTATAAGACTGGCCATACTTGGTCAGACCAAAGGTCCATCCAGCCCAGTATCCTGTCTACTGACAGTGACCAATGCCAGGTGCCCCAGAGGCAGTGAACCTAACAGGTAATGATCAAATGATCTCTCTCCTGTCATCAATTATGTTACACCTAAGAGCAGTTTTTGAATCCACTGACCATATGGTTTTGCTGATTCACTTGTGGGCCTAAGTAGGGATGGTTGGGAAGTCTTATAATATTCCAGGGGTGACCAAACTGCGGCTCTTGAGCCACGCGATTCTTTTACAGTTAAAGTGCAGCTTGCAGAGCCCCTCCCCACATTCACCACCTGCCAGATGGGGGTGGAGGGGGAAGCTCAGGACCTCTGCCTTGCAGTGGGGTGGTGCGGTAGGGGCTTCTGCCCAGAGGGGAAGGGGGTCTTGGGGCTTCAGCCCCATGGGGCATGTATGCCAGGGTTCAGGGGTTCAGCAGGAGCGGGGCTCTTGAACTTCTGAAGATTGTTGTATGTGGCTCGGAGGGTCAGTAAGTTTGGCCACCCCTGTACTATTCACTTTGTCTCTGAGAGGACTTAGGAGGGCAGTTATTTTCCTTAACAATAAGCTTCGACATATGGAAACCCATGTGGTTCCATTATGTCAATCTTCTTCTTCAAAGCAGACATAGTCTCACAAGAGAAGATTGCAAGATGAAGTGGCACCAATGTATGGCTGATTCCCAACTGTGGAACTTCTCGTTGTCAAACTTGCCTACTGTGATATTTCTGCTATCCTAGTTCCTGACAGAGATGGAACATAGATAAGGCCTGGTCTACTCTAGAAAATTAAGTCATCTTAACTACATCACTCAGGGGTGAGGATTTTCCCCAGACTGGCATAGATAAACTGAATTCTTCCGTCAACCTAGTTATTGCCTCCCATCAGCGTAGGTAATGTCTACCCTGATGTGCTACAATGGTGCAGCTGTGCTACTGTAGTGTTTTAAATGTAGATCTATCCTAAGGATGCTGAAGCTCAATCCAGGTAAAACGAAATGGTGCTGGCCCATATGGAAAAATGTATGGGGATTATGCCTGTTCTCACTAGTGTGTACAAGTTCACCATTTGTTGGCACAGTTTGAAGCCAAGTAGTCACACTCAATTCTTTAATGCTTCTGGATTCTCACCTAATAATGATGACTCGAGTGGTTTTGTTTTTGGAATTTTTGGTCATTTATAGTTTGCCAGGAAATTGAAGCAAATTGCTCTGAACCTTCACTAACATTTCTGCAAAAGAAATGTGAATTTTTCATGTTTAAATTGTAACTTCCCCAAATGGGAAGAGTCAAGAAATGGGTATTTTACCACCTATGAGAGGGATCTGAAACAATTTAATGGAATATGTGACATTCAGATTTCCTCAGATGTGGCATATATAGTAGAAACTTAAATCTGTTAAGCCATTCACTGTTTTAGTCTTTTGCAGCCTCTGCACTGCAAGTGAACATGGCCATATTTTCTGTTATATGTTACCACTTTAAGGCTCTGAATAGCTCTTAGATGTTCCTAACAGCACTTTATGCTCCATATCCACAGAGTTATTAGATCCGCCAAATTGGATATAGGAGATGGGAGGCTGTACCTTCTGCATTTACATCTATGAAAGTGTTTGGTAATTCAGGTCATGATTTTAAATAAAAATTGAAGTTATTCCTTTAATCTTTCCTCTGCTCGCGTTGGAGTGACACTCAGAAACTTTCTGCCGGGGGTCACAAAAATAACATTTATTTATTATTATGTGCCAGTACCCCACACAGATAGTGGCACTTCACTAAAATATACAACTTACATGGACAGCACTAGAAGTGAATTGCCCTACAATATCTGGTATATTAGATAGCACATAAGTTATTAAAACCTGAACTATAACTCACAAAAGTGAAGTTTGAAGAGATTATATTTATTTTTCTAGAGTAAGTCACTGTAGTACTATGAATCACCAATTTCAAATTTACAATTTAAGAGAAATGAACAAGTGAAAAATCCTAGGAGGACTGGAAACATGAAACAATTATTGCTCTAGGCAGCTTTACGGAGTTTTGCTTTACAGACATTCTATCTCAAATTGCAGTGAATAAGGAGAATTTCCAAACGTATTGGCCAGAAAATGGATGTAAAGAGACAAAATATTGAACTATATGAAAAAATGTGATCTATAACAGGGGTTCTCAATCTTTTTCTTTCTGAGCCCCCGCCCCCAACATGCTATAAAAACTCCATGGCCCACCTATGCCACAGTAACTGGTTTTCTGCATATAAAAGCCAGGGCCAGCATTAGGGACTAGCAAGTAGGGCAATGGTCTGGTGCCCCATGCCACAGGGGCCCCCACGAAGCTACATTGCTCAGGCTTTGGCTTCGGCCGCAGGTAATGGGGCTCAGGGCCCCAGGCTTCAGCCCGATGCAGTGAGGCTTCGGCTTTGTGCCCTGGGCCCCAGTGAGTCTAATGCTGACCATGCTTGGAGGACCCCCTCAAACTTGCTCACGGCCCCACAGGGGGCGCCGAACCCCTGGTTGAGAACCACTGATATATGCTACATTTTTACATTAAGTGAGTTTAAACAGCATGGTGACTTTTGCATTAGAGGTTAATGGGGGTTAATATTAGCTAGGAGAGTGACACTAGTTCATATTTTCCACAAATGAGGAAACTTTCATTGGAAAACAACAACATGGGGTGAAGTTTAGAGATCTCCTTATCTTTTTCAGTTATTTTGTGGGCTAAATGTTAATAACTTATTATGTGATTTTGATTTAATTTGGGTGTGATATTTTCGTACATTTTATGCTTTATTTTCTTTACATGAGAGACTCCTGCAAGTAATTACTGTAATAGAAGAGTGAGTTACAGAAAATTCATTCATATGGCTTGATCACAGAAGCTAACTGAGTATATAGGTATGTAGTGTTTATATTTCTTTCTGTTGCTCTAAGATGGAGAAAGTGTTAATCAAAGATACCAGAATGACTGAAATGGAAACAAAAGTCCCCACTACCTACAGGTCCTGTGTAGCTATAAGTAATGACAAACTTTTCCACACTGCACTTACAAAGTACATTACTCCTGATTTGTATGAACTTCCTTCAGCGATAAGAAAATAGTTTAGTACTCATGGACCATTCATTCCTTTAGTTCCCTGTTGAGAAGGCCAATCTGGGTGCAACCTGCAATTAGATGTAGTGGTGATGGTGGTATTTGGGATGTGGATTCTTTCCACTTGGATAAGAACTGAGACCACCAGCTTGTGCTGCATGACTTTTAGTAAAGGACTAAGCAATTGATGTTGATGAGAGAGTAGACTGAAGGAGTCAATCCCTTCATATCTTTTGTACAGTGATGATGTTAATATTTCACTAGTGGAAACCATGTGTCTTATAAGGGAATGAAAATATATAATGATATAATCCCTCAAGGAGGTAGATATTGCCAAAATATTGGTCGATGGGCATTTAAATTCCAGGTAAATATAGATTTAAAATACATGAACAATTTATGAGCAGCTCTGTTTAGGAATAGGAATCAACATGATGGCTATGCCGGAGTTCACAAATAAGTTTTAACATTTTGATTTAACTGTTTCCCTCTACACAATGGACCAGATTCTAAGATGGTGTAAACTGGCATAGCTCCATTTAAGTTAGTTGAAGCAGTGTGGTCAAGTGGATTAGGCACTGGACTGGGATCAGGAGGCCTAGCATTTATTCTCTCTGTGCTACTTACTTATTGCGTGACTTTGGATAAGTCACTTCATTTCTCTGCCCCTCTCCTTCCCTTCTCATAGTTTGTCTGTCTGGTCCATTTAGACAATTAGATCCCTGGGGCAGGGGCAGTCTCTTACTGTGTGTATGTAACAGTGTCTACCACAATGGGGCCCCTATCTTGGTTGAGGGCATCTATGCACTACAATAATACTAATAATTATGTACAAAAATACATTAAAAGAATGTAGAGTACAGGAGAGAGAGTCTCCCTGCTTTGCGTTCCTGGGGTTGGCTATCTGAAATGTCTCTTCCCAGCAAGTGCTAATCATCCACTGCATCCCTGGGGTGGAGCATGCTCAGTATAGATAGAATCTTGAGAGACTTTAGCTGCCTAATTATAGCAAGTGTCTACTGAGCATGTGTGAGCTGTAATTTTTCCAGAGGCTCATAACATTGCCAAATTTGAGCACATTTTCAAAGGCACAACCCTAATACCGGCGCAATATCCCTGACAAATATCAAGCTTCTACTCCAAAGCATGGAGATGATAGATGAAACGGTGGTAAGATTTTTTTTAAATGGACAAAGTAATGAATTTTTTCCCTAATCTGATTCTCAGAAAAGGTTGAGCCACTTTTGCTGAAGATTTCCATACAAAATTCAGCATAAGACAGATATCAAGTGTGGGAAATTTTAGCTCAAGCAATTAAAGTCTGACAAAGCTACAAGCAACTGAAAATAGGGTCTTATAATGGAAAGTATGAGGCAGCTTTAAATATAGGCAGCACCTGTAACAACTACAAAAACTTCATGTGAATGTAGCAAAAGGAAATGAATGTTAAGTTTGCCTCCAATCTTGCCTACTATTTTTGTTTTGTTTTTTGTTTTTGTTTTTGATGTCTCAGGTTTGGCCTGACTCAAATGGCCCAGAAAGGAAACTGTTTCAAAGGCCCTAAAAAATTTGAACCCTGATCATAGAACTGTTAACTCCACAAAGTTCTTCCACTCTCCTGGAGTCAATCAAAGGCCACATAACTTGTTTTTGGCCTCTCCTTTATCGCAACTGTGCTCATCAAATTAGGAAAGAGACATAAAACCATGAGACTAAGCGGATCATTCACAGAGTGGTAATAATCAATAATCAATAAATACATGCGGTGAATATAGTTCACCAGCAATACATAGGCTAAAGTGTACATGCAAGAAACACTGCAAAAAGTTTCAAATGATCAAATAAAAATAAAACAAAATAAAAGGAGTATGTCTGAAAAAAGATTTGTCTTATTTTGGGTGGTTGTTGTTTTTAACTATGAACAACATGGCCAGCTCTGCTAACAACAATAAATTATTTAAATCAAAAGCAGTCCACGTCTTCTTTTTAAATTCAATGCACAGTAATGATCATTGTGTACATAATTTCACAAACTAACTACTGAAAATGCACTCAATGGGAAATAAAGTAGTAAAATAAATTATGTGGGCCTATTAGGAGGTATTTGAAGCTTTTGAGAGCACTTCATTCCTATTGACAAAACCGGTTTTGAAAATAAGAATCTATATTATGTTTCATTCATATATTTCTCAAGGTTTGCAAAGATTGACTGAGGAAATAAAGTATAAGATAAGTAATTTATTAATCTAATATCCACACATTGGCACTTAAAAGCAATGCAAAGCTATTTAATGACAAAATATATATTCACAAACACTCATCCTGTCTCACATATAAGCTCATTAGCCATCACTTGGTTGTTAGAGTCAAGTGCTTATATTGGCAATGCTAATTTATTCTGTATTTTGAATTCCCATATGTTAAATAGGATAAAAAAATCTAGTACCACTGTAAGTGGACAGAAAAAACATAATGGTTGGAAGAAGAAGAACAGGAGTACTTGTGGCACCTTAGAGACTAACAAATTTATTAGAGCATAAGCTTTCGTGGACTACAGCCCACTTCTTCGGATGCATATAGAATGGAACATATATTGAGGAGATATATATACACACATACAGAGAGCATAAACAGGTGGGAGTTGTCTTACCAACTCTGAGAGGCCAATTAATTAAGAGAAAAAAAAACTTTTGAAGTGATAATCAAGATAGCCCAGTACAGACAGTTTGATAAGAAGTGTGAGCATACTTACAAGGGGAGATAGATTCAATATTTGTAATGGCTCAAATAATGGTTGGATTGAATGATTTAAGTCTGAATTAATTTATGTCCAATTTGGAAGGCAATACGTCTATGATTCAGTAATCCATTGTTACCTTCTTAAAAAAAGAAAAGAAAAATTAAAAAGACATATATGAAGTCTCAACATGGTACAATTAGTTAATATGCAATTTTCTTTTTCTAGTATTTGTCACTCATCTTCCCCTCTATTGTGGTCTTCTCCCACCTATTTCTATTGTGATCTCTATGGCATAAGGCCTATCTTTTAATTTGTTTGTTCAGTACACAACATAAAAGAGTCACAATCCTGACAGGGTCTAGTGTAATGCAAATAATAAATATTACAACAGCAGCAACTATTTGCCTAGGGAGGTTATGGAATTAGAGATTAGAGATTTTTAAGAGCAGGTTAGACAAACACCTGTCGGGAATGCTCTAGATCAGGGGTAGGCAATCTATGGCACATGTGCCGGAGGTGGCACATGAGCTGATTTTCACACTGCCAAGGTCCTGGCCATTGGTCCGGGGGGGCTCTTGCTTTTAATCTAATTTTAAATTAAGCTTCTTAAGTATTTTAAAAACCTTCTTTACTTTACATACAACAACAGTTTAGTTATATATTACAGACTTATAGAAAGAGACCTTCTAAAAACATTAAAATGTATTGCTGGCAGGTGAAACCTTAAATTAGAGTGAATAAATGCAGACTCGGCACACCACTTCTGAAAGGTTGCTGACCCCTGTTCTAGATAATACGGAGTCCTTCCATAAGTGCAGGAGACTGGCCTAGATAACCTCTTAAGGTTCCTTCCAGTCCTACAAATCTATGATTCCATGAATTTTAAATTGTAATGGTAATTTAAATGTTAAATAGAATGTTTAACTACATAAATGTAATTAAATTTTGTAATCCCTGTGTAATTGTAAACAGGGAATAGTTATTGAACGGCTGTATTCCCAGTGGGGTCCCACAGGGATCATTTATTGGTCCTATACTATTTTTGTCAATGAGCTGGAAGAAAATATAAAACCATCACTGATAAAGTTAGCAGATGACATAAAAACTGGAGGAATGGTAAATAATGAAGAGGACAGGTCACTGATTCAGAGCAATCTGGATTTCTTGGTCAACTGGGTACAAGCAAACCATATGCATTTTAATATGGCTAAACGTAAACGTATATATGTAGGAACAAAGAAGGCAGGCTATATTTACAGGATGAGGGACTCTATCCTGGGAAGCTGTGACTCTGAAAAAGTTTTGGGGGTTGAGGTGGATAGTATTCGTACAGTAGATTTCTTTTTGTACAAATCAGTGGAAAACATCTTACTGAATCAGAGGTCAGAGAGAGAAAAACTATAAAAATCGACAATTTCCAGTTGTAGAAGCACTCATCTTTTATCACTGAACTTTAATTGAAAGATCTGGTTGGGTTGTGACCCTATAAGTAGATGGAATTTTTTCCCCTTCCCATTCCAGAGGATCAAAACAGAATCTAGAGTCAAACAGGAGATACTTGGTCAAATCCCAAAGTGATGACAATATGTAGTGAATGTATTACAGACATGCTTGATAAAGACATTCAGCCAGAACACTACTCCTGTCCCACAGAGAATCCACCAGAGAATAAACATAGAACCATCCCTGTCATTCCCAAAGTATGGCAAATCTACCTGACCCCAACAAAATCTTTCCTTTTCTGGATGTTGTTAAGTGAATCCAATTTCCCCATAAGAATTAATGTAAATAGGGGGGGATTAGGTTCCAGCGAATTGTTTTTCACCAGACAGAACACTAAGACAAATATTCCATCCTCTGACTTCACCACCTCAACCAAGCTTCACAATCATCATTGCTATGTACCAGTATTAAATTGTTTGTTTAAAACTTATAGTGTGTGTGTGTGTGTGTGTGCGTATTTTATATATAAAATACACACACACACACATACATATATACATACTGGTACATAGCAATGATGATTGTGAAGCTTGGTTGAGGTAGCCATCCTGCAGCAAAAAATCTTCAGGACCAGACTTCAAAGAGAAACTGCTGAGCTTCACTTCAACTGCAAATTTGACACCATCAGCTCAGGATTAAACAAAGACTGTGAATGGCTAGCCAACTACAAAAGCAGTTTCTCCTCCCTTGGTGTTCACATCTCTACTGCTAGAAGAGGGCCTCATCCTCCTTGATTGAACTAACCTTGTTATCTCTCGCCTGACTCACTCTTGCTTGCATATTTATACCTGCCTCTGGAAATTTCCACTATATGCATTCGATGAAGTGGGTATTCACCCATGAAAGCTCATGCTCCAATACATCTGTTAGTCTATAACGTGCCACAGGACTCTTTGCTGCTTTTACAGATCCAGACTAACACGGCTACCCCTCTGATACTTGGTTGAGGTGGTGAAGTCAGAGGATAGAATATTTCCCATGGAATGCCTTAGTGCTGAATCACTCGTCTGAGCCCTCAAGGGTTAACACATTGTTGTTAATGTAGCCTCACATTCTACAAGGCAGCACATGGAGGGCGGGGAGACAGCATGGCAGACAGAGACAGAGACACACCCCCTGTGTGTGTGTGTGTGTGTTTGTGAGAGAGAGAGATGCGCATTACCCCTTTAAGTATGCTGAGCCCACTCTAAGAACATTGCCTTTTTAAGTAGTTCAGCAATTTGAGACAGCAGCTGTTGCTAGCAAGCTCTCTCCATCCGATGGGGTAAGCAGGGGGCAGGAGCAGGGGGAAGAGGGACACCCTACCATTAGCACCCCTCTATCCCCCCTCACTCCCACATAGCAAGCTCCCAGGAGCAGCTCCAAGGCAGACGGCAGGAGCAGCACATGGCAGTGGGGGGGAGGGACAGCTGAACTGCTGGCAACTGGTAGCCTTCTGGGCGGCTGCCTTACAGGGAACTTAGGGAAGTGGGGAGCTGATAGGGGGGCTGCTGGTCCACCCTGTTTCCAAGCCCCCACCAGCCAGCTGCAACGGGCTGCTCTTTCTGCAAGTGGTGGACAAAGCGACGTTAGAAGGGAGCATTGCACAACTTTAAACGAGCATGTTCCCTAATTGATCAGCAACGTAACAATGAAACAATGTTAACTGGGACGACTTTAAGTGAGGAGTTACTGTACCTACTTTTTGACCACTACATATGTGGAAGGAACCAAAACTAGAATCAGAGGCAGATTTTCTTGAATGCAAATACCTTATAGTTTGGAGGGAAATCAGGGTTAGTGGGATGAGCAGAGCGAATAAATCACTTGATGCCTTAAAAATGTTTCAGAGCTTCCTTCGTCAACACCTTCAGGCCTGACTTGCTGTAAACTGGTGGCTCATTTTATTTTCAAATATATCTTCTTTGTAGCTTGGCCAAATCCCATATTTTCAGGACCTACAACATCAGCTTCCACTCCCAACAGTTTGGCTGAAATTATTTTCTATTTGATCCTCAATAGTGTCCAATCAGGGTCTTACTCCCACAGTATTTGATGCACTAAATCGTAACTGATTGCTGACTAATTCTTGCAGACTTTACTCTCCAACCAGTGTCCCGTGGTGAAAAGATGTGCTGTTGCATTTTGGGATTCAGACCCTCTGTGGTTTAATCAAAAGTGACCTTGGATACATGGTAAAAAAGACTATCTTTAGGCACTTTCAAATATCTGTTGTTGCTAGAACTACTGCAGACTACACGAGTGTGCTGATGTTATCAGAAAGCCAACCTCATGAGGTTCAAACACAAAGCAAAAGGAGCAGGCAGGCTGGCAGAGTTTAACAAACTGGTTTCTCCCCTGCCTTTGCATGCATGTAATTCTCCCTCCCCATCCCAGATGTTTTTTGTGTCAATAGGAACTCTGTTAAATCATTGAATTCACCGAAGAAAACTCCTTGTAGGACACAAAGGGTTAGGATTATAGTGTGTAAAATTACTTTATTCAGATTAAACTTTTGACAGTGAAGTAAATAATTATCGATTGTCTCACTGTCAGACAGATATCCTGTAAAAGTTTCTGGGCACTCTCAGCCCCCATGAGGTGAGTGTATGAGATGAAATACATGCTCTGCAGGAACTGAGTGTACTCAACACTTCTGAAAATCAGGCCAGCCATTTAGATGCCAAAATATGGACTTCTTAAATATCTAACTTTAGGCACTCACTTCTGAAAATGTTGACCTCAACCTAGATATTGTATAAAGTAATACAGAATATTAGAAAGTTAAAACAATTCAGATGGAATCATGCAACTGTAAATTACTTTAATCTGATATGTCCAGTATAACATGCTTATTAGGAACAACAATAATAGAAAGATATGCTGAACAGGATCAGAGAGAAACAGAAATAAAATGAATAAATAAGGCACAATGTAAGACAACTTAGAAGAAGGGAGATGTAACTGTTTTAAACCTTTCAACTTGCAGTATTATCCAGTTCCTTCCTTCCTTGAAAGCACATTGTCTCAAAGACAAAGTGCTATCAGAAAGGATCAAGAAAATGAACAAAAAACAGCCCAATGCTTAGAGGAAAAACCAAAAATGATCAACAATGTAAAAAAGACAGGGCTATGCAAATCAGGAAAAGACAAAATATGTTTGAAGTACAATAAAAGACTTAAAAAATTCCAGGAAAAAAGACTTGCTAGAAATGCAAACACAACTGATAGTTTTTTCCCCCAAAGTTTCTAAAGGACTGGAGTATACTAAGTAACGAAAGAGGAAATGGAAATTTTATAGGAAATAAAGTCCAAAATAATCACATTACTTAAAATATAATTTCAAAACTGAATTTTAAAAATGCTTTACAGATATTGACTGCTTTTCTAATCTTCCTAAATCCTTTCCAGGTCAGTCAGGGATGGTTGATATGTACATTTTGGCAATGAAATATCAATGCAAATTTAGCTTCTGTCAGCCTACTTGCCAAGTGCCCCAAATTTGGCAGCGCTCTCCCTATTTTTAGCAGGAAGTTCTATTCTGTACCTGTAAATGAAATGTTCCAGTGCCCTATCCAAATCTGAATATTCATCTGTTGATGCTGTCACATTTCCTTAATAGGCAACAGCAGCTGCACATATGAGGTACTCTTGGTTGCATGAGGGAATGTGCTCCCTCCACTCCTAAGGCATTTGGCAGCATATACACCAGCAGATCCTGAACAATGATAGGAAATCCAGTAACAAATCCAGCCACTATTAGCTCTTTGCTAATCCCTCTTCTGCTGATACAGCTGTCATGAGCCTCCATCTTTGCTTCCTTACCATGCAATTCCTTCTCTGTCCCAACCAATCCTTTAATATAATACTTTATTGTTCATCTGTCTGCATTCATTAGCCCTCTTCTCTCCCCCAAAATCTGAAAGCCTCATAATGTGCTTGCAAGATAGATATTTTTGTCCCTATTTTACAGCTGGGAAAATGAAGGCACATACTGTAATTTAAAATTATTTGTTCAAGGTCAACACAAGGAATGAACAGAAGATAAGAACTCAGGGATCATGGCTCACGGGCCACTGCATAAACTGCTTACCATGCTTTTTTATCCTTAGCATTCACCTGGAGTTCCTCTTGAATGTACCCTTAGATTCCTTTGTGCTGGCTGCTATACGGTTATCAAAGAAGGGCATCAGGAAGGTACTGAAACACCTAGTGCAAAAGATCCTGGAGCAGATTTAGGAGTATCTGAGAATGTGAGACAGGGAATTGAGTGGGTTGCTGATCTGGATGTGGATAGGAATTAAGAAAAGATGAACAGCATTGAGGGAAAACAATGAGGAGTCCTTGTGGCACCTTAGAGAGTAACAAATTTATTTGGGCATAAGCTTTCATGGGCTAGAACCCACTTCATTGGATGCATGGAGTGGAAAATACAGTAGCAAGTATATATATATATATATATATGCATGGAGTGGAAAATACAGTAGCAAGTATATATATATATATATATATATATATATATATATATATATATATATATATATATATATATATATATATACACACACACTTGCTACTGTATTTTCCACTCCATGCATATATATATATATATATATATATATATATATATATATACACACACACACACACACAGAGGACATGAAAAGATGGGAGTTGCAGACTTGTGTTGTGAAAGAGAGAAAGGGCTAATGTGTTGGGTAGGAGAAAAGGAGGAAAATAACAGACATGGAATAAAGGAAAAGGCACATATGAACTGAGAAATAAGAAGGAATTTAATGACTTCAATATTTTCAGGGCATTGCATACAGGCTTTTCTAAATACATTTTCACCATCTGGATAAGTGGCCCCATTTCTGGATTAAGTTTTGGAAAGTATGAAATGGTGTCCAGCCAAAGTGGCTGTTAGGTAGTTGGAAGAAGATCTGGGTGAATATTGCAGGGAGGGGAATATTTGTGAACATGTTCTGTAAATCTGACTGACAATTTGTATTTGATTTTCAGCAAACATTCACATGAGCAGTTTTTGTTTTCACAAATGTTTGGGGAAGAGTGACAAGAGCAAACTGCATGTAAACTCTGCTATACACTTCTACTTTTATATCTTTTCTCTCCCTTAGTCAAGAAGGAACACATCCTAAAATCTGGGGCCCTTATACATAGTCAAGTATAATGTCCTTTCTTATGCAGTAGAGGAAAGGCATTAATGCCTGTCCCTCCACTCACAGCAGAACATAACCTTCTGGTGCATAGGGGAAAGAGGAGCAGGGTATGAGCTCGTGTGGCGGGGGTGGGGGCAGAGTCAACAAAATTATGTAAAAGAGCAAAAGAGAATACAAGAGGCAGAAAAGGCAGGGAAAAAAAAACAGCCAGAAAAATTAGTGTGTATGTGGGGGAATAGACAGAAAGATAAAGATACTATGGCATCTGTGTCAGGTGTGAGGGGGTTTGCCCAGGGAGGGGTGGTTGCACTAATCCATTAAGCCACCTCATGAAGGTACGACAACAAAAGTAGTTTGGGAAATGCTGATTAAAGAACTAGAAACAAGAAACACATGAAAAACAAAGACAAACAACTTTTCCTTTCTTCTTATAGTCTAGGTTAATTCATACTACAGCTACTAAGGACAGAGTCTGCGTTGTTAGATTTTACATAGTAGAGGCCAATTCCTTCGTTTTCTCATGCCCTGCTGACAAACCCGGATTTATATATTAGCCTTCTATAATTATTTTTGAGGACTGATGGAAAAGGGAGTGGGGTTAAAGTTATGGTATGAAGTTTAATCGTGTCCAGACAAGTTAAGACATAACCCCTGTATCCCCCAAATCAGGAGATAAAACAATAATAAAATCATTGAAACCAAGTGGCCCATTACCAAAAATAACAGAGCACTCATCTCCTGGGTCATTGCTCTTGCAGACTAGGCAGGAATCCTCTGCAATTGGTTTATCTGCTTTGACACTAGAGTGTTTGTCTTAACAGGATGCCTTCTAAAACAAAGAAAATATTGGGCAATATGGTAATGGATTCCACTGAGAGAACAGTGTCTATTTACCTTAGAAAAAACATGCACACTCATTCTAAAGGGGAAGCCCGATAGAATAACAGCAGGACGGCTGTCAGCTGTGACCAGAAGGGTCACAAAAAGCTCTTTTGCATATAGGATCCTGAATGTAAGGTGGTTCTTCATTTTTTGCAACTGAAACAGAGAATAGCCTACTCTGGGTAGCCTTTGGGGAAATGCAAGCCTTCAGTATGCTGAGATGTGTGATTGCTAAGTTAGTGGTTTGCTATTTTTCTCTATACTTTAAATCTCTAAATAAAACTTTTAAGAAAGAATTACTGACTTGCTCCATCCCAGTGAAAAGTGAGCAGCAAAAGCCCCCTCACCGCGAGTGACTCAGAGAGGTACAAGTGGTACAGAAAATGTGACTATGTTCACTTGCAGTGCAGAGGCTCCAAAAGACTAAAAGAATATACTGTTTACTAAAAAGTATACTGATTTTATCTTGCTCTTAGCAAAAGCAGATGTCAATGCTATCATTAGCATTTTGTGATATGATGACTTTGCCCTGAATATATTTGCATGCCAATATAATTGCTTCCTTTTTACTTCTACTTGGCTGGGTTCATTTGTGGATTTCAAATGGTTCTTTTTTAGGTGTGGTAAAATTGGCATCTTCATTAACTTTTTCAAAAGGCATGCGCTTACTGTTGGAGTGGGTTCTAGCTAAACAATCCCCACGCATCTTACTTTGGAGAAGGTGTTGGATTCCCATGCTGTGTGGTCTCTCGGGCTGAGACTAACTACAGGCTTTTGGTCTCAAGTACATATTGAGGAGAAGGCATGTGGATAAGAACACTAAAAATTATAACTATGTACTTGTTACACTGGTACTCAGAGTAATCTCCTTCCATCCTGAACGGGTCTGCTCACTGTACTGTGTGGTTTTGGAGCCCCAAAGATGGACCAGAACTCATTGGGCTAGGCACTGTACAAATATAGGGTAAGGCAGCTGCTGCCCTGTCCCAAGAAGTTTGCAACTTAAGTATAAGTCTAAACTATGCTTCTCCTCTGTTTCTAAAAAAGCTGTTAAATATATTTCTTGAATTCATCCATCACTTTTGACACTCACAAAGTTACAGAAAAGATGTTTTCTTGCCCGGAATTTCTGTCAGGATGCAAATGGTGTTTCTAGATCACCACATTTTCATGTGAACTTGATTTCTTTCAATATATCTTCTTCGTGTTCTGTAAGTTTCTGGCATCCATCTCTATCAATCTTTATATATACTGAGGCAAAGAGAATGTATACAACATCATTTTAATAAAGACTACATTTTAAATCAATGACCAACATTTAGAATCATTTTGTTTCCTTTACATACAATCTTTTGTCTCCTTTACTGACCTCATCTTCTTTATTGATTTGAACCATTTTTCTTTATCTTAACCTCTTGCACAACCAGGGAGGATAAATAATGAGAAAGGCTTCAAGCAGATAAAGAAAAAGAGGTCAATGAAGGAGACAAAAGGGCTTAAAAGGACTGTAAATGTACTTTATTAATTAAAACACATAGCTCTTCCTCCATCTTTTTTTTAAAGAAACCAATGAGGAGCAACTCACACTTATGTACATTCCATCTTGTGGTGTGCATGATGCTGTCAGACCTCACAAACTAAGAAAGAGCAAACCTGGATATATGTGGATGGGAGACCTACAAGGACCACCTGGAGTAGGTGCTGCAGGATGTGATGCTAATGATTTAGTATATTATTCTTTTCCCTTTGAGTCACTACATAACCAATGCCCCAGCACAGCATTTGAAGAGATAGGGTGCACAACGTCCATGGAAAGACCCCATGGATTTAATCGGATTTGGATCAACCCCATACTGCTTCCAGGGGTGCCATCATTTGATGTTGTACAAGACTAATGCCTTGCCCTCATGTGGTGTCTGAAGATCCTTTGACATTTTCAAAGCATGGGGGTGAATTCCTGGCATCTTAGTAATTACATTCTGTCTACAAAAACAACAAGGAGTCCGGTGGCATGTTGTTTTTGTGGCTAAAGACTAACACAGCTACTCCTCTGATATTTGATTCCATCTACAGAAAGCCTCCCTGCAGTTTATTTGCATATGGTACTCTTTACTTCCTGTCTTAAACTATTGTGAAGTGCTGCTGTTAAAGAGCTATCAGCCAGTAGGTGTGACATGATCCCCATATATCATTAGACTACCAGGTGTTCTGAGGAAGAACTATTTAATATTTGTCGTGCTTGGATGACAAGCTCTATAAATCTGCAAAAGTGTGTTACTTGTATATTTTTTTCCAGTAGTGCAGAGACTGGATATCATCTGCAAAGATCTAAAATATGTTGCAATTAGTGCGAGTTTATTTCCCTTGTAAATCTGCCTATTTACAACATCATTCTATTTTTTTGAATAAAAAGCTCCACATCAGCATTAAAAAGCATAGCTCTTCCTTATTGCATGGATGTTAGATACTTATTTTTTCCCCCCTTCTTAGGTATTTTCACATGCAGGGACTAAAGCATGTCTTCATTAGCTGTATTAACATTCATAGGCTGTAGTAAAATCTAACAGTGAAAAGGTCTCCCTACCCTACCTTCAGTTACACAATATAATACCCCAAGAATTTATATCTGTTAATGTCTTAATTATTGCTAGTTTTCTTTCTTGTGGATATTGGAGTCATGTCAGAAAGAGAAGACAAAAAAAGCCTGAATATAGGTGTGTGAGAAATTTCCCCCTCCCCCAAACATTGGGCCAAAATCTAAGCTGGTGCAAATTGATGCAGCTCCATTGAAGTCAATAGATCCACATTAATTTACATCAAGTAAGGAGCAGGCCCTGTTGTTACAGAACATGGAGAATGCCATGCATTATTTTCCCATTATCCCTGTGTGCACACACTTGCCCAAGCCACAGGTAGGGCCAAATTCTGCTCTGAGTTACGCCAGGCTAAATCCAGGGAAAAAACTCCCACTGTGGAGTTATTTCACTGTTATATCTGGAAGTAGAAACTATGCAGCATATTGCTATGTTATATCTGACTTTATTTCTTACAGTTTAATCTATTAAACGTTGTAAATGATTTATTAATAAAGCAATGTTTCACACGGTGCCCCATCTGAAGACTGCCAGGACTCATAAGATTATGTAATTACACAATTAGAGGTGTTTTTTTTTAAATGTAAACAATTAATGGTTCAGAATTGGCTATTGTAGCCTATCAAATTTATATATATCGAGAGACTTGTTATAGTGAGAGACTTGGGTAAAACAGTAAAAGACGGGAAAAAGCTTCTGAAACTGTGTATTCCCCCTTCCTTCTCCCCACCTACTCTCTCGCACCTATTAAAAAACAAAAATAAAAAAACCCCATAAATGCCTTAGTCCATATTTAAGCATCTACATAACTGGCCTGATTTTCAGAAGGGCTGAGGACCCATCAGCTCCTATTGACTTATTTATTAGAACAGCTGGATCACTGGTCCGATCCAGTGTGCCTTTAGAATTCAGAATTTTTACTAATGTAATTGCCTCCTTCATGAGGACTCCACCCACTGCCCTCTGGGTAAGGGTGCCATATTCTGTGTAGTGGTCTTCAAACTTTAAGCAGGAGACAACGGTTTTAGTACTCTAGTGCAAACTCTATAAGAGGATAAGTCTGGTACCGGATTTAGAAATGCAATGTGCTTCCACTTGGAAAGAAGTCTCCACATACTAAGTGTGAGGCTTGTTTCCCTTGAAAATATTATGGGAAACACAAAGTAAAGGAAAATATTACTCTTTCTGACTTGAGTCAGAAAAAGCAAATTTAGATGATGAAAACAAAGATGATGAGCAATCTACCTTGAGAAGTTCTATGTAGGGATTTAGAGACTGAAAATTTTAAGTAAGACTTGATAAGCAAATGAAATGAACTTAAACTACTAAGCCAATTGCTTCGAGCATTTACTCAAAATAACTTCCAACACACTATTATGGGTTATCTAAGATATTTAAAGAAAGTCCTCAGTAGCCAAAAACCATTAAAACACTTAATAGTGCACAAACATTGGTCAGCTAGTAGTAGTAATAAGGATGAGAAAGGGCAGGTCCTCATCTGGTATATAGTATCACCATGACTCCATTGATTTCAGAACCTCAGTGTGTGTAAATATTAGTCTCATACAAAAACTACATTGAAAGAATGTTAAGGTTGCAAAGTGAAGCACTCAAAAGTTTGGAAATAACTAAGTTTGTCTTCTGTCCAAGCCTTTCGTCCCCTCAGGGAGGGTGCGCTCTCTCCTTGGAAAGGGTTAGGCAATTGCAACTATAAGCATTGCTCCAAGCTCTGCCTATAGAATATATTTACATTTCCACTCACCCATCTCCCTTCTTCATGTTTACATTAGGCTACCTGCGCTAAATATACTCCTGCTATAGCACCATTGATTTCAGCAGACTTACATTAAGAACAATATAGGTCCCTATAATACGTTTAACGGATTGCATTGGGGAAGCTGTCTGGAAGATCTCATAAGTCAGCAAGTTTCTCTGTCAACTTTATCAGGAGTAAGTCAGTTGGCTTGATGTTAAAAATGTGCTAATGGATTCTCAGAAGACAAGCTCTGCTCCTCCTCACAGAAGAAAAACAAAGTTTGTCTGGTGTGACTGATGTGCCAAAGGACAGCCCGAATCAGACCGATCGGCTGTAGCAGCAGAACTATGCTTCTGGATTCAGCTAGTGGATAACATGTTATATCCATTGTCTCTAGGATGAGTGTATGTTCTGTGCAGAATTTAATTAGTATCTGGGTAGCAGCTTAGAGGGGATGGACCAAAGATACTAGATCTTTTAGTTGGACTAGATGCCTCTTTCTCATGGCAACACTGTTCAATACATGCAATTTGGTGCATGGCAATGACCCAACATTTTTTGTTGATATTTAAGTTGTGCATAGCTTTGCAGTAGAAGGAAAGATAGAATAAAGAGGTTTAATTAGGTCTGATCCCTATTTACTGAAAACTAATTTGGGGCAAAACTGAAAATAGCAGTGGAGTTCAATTAGTTAATTTATTTGTTCAAGAAAGAATAAGAGTTGTTTTTCCTTCTATTCAGAATTTCTGTCCCAAAAAAGTACATTGATTATCCTAGCAAGGAAAACAGGGAATTGGGAAATGAAACTCAGCTGTTGAGGAACAGCAGGATAAAAATGACAAAGGGGCAGTGAAAGAAGAGTAGAGCATTTTCTGAGAGAGAGAGAGAGAGAGAGATTTAAATATGTCTTTGTTTCAATTTTTTAGTGTGTCTGGCTGAAAAAAGAATATAAAAGATTTAAAAATAAATAAATAAAATAAAAAAAACCAGTAAAAGAACGCTCTTGCTGAGGGAAGTTCTGCCTTTGGCTGCAGGCATCTCTGAAGCTACACTGAGCAGCTGGGAGAGAACTGCAGGCTAGCACTTTGATCCCTCACTGGAAACTGCTGCTTAGTTGGACAGGCCTGGGGCAGATTCGGATGTAGAATAGAACAGCCCCACAGAGTGCTATCATACCCAGAGTGCGTTCAGCCTCCCTCTCTTTGGAGCTGCTGCTCCTACGGCCAAAAATGGAGGAGAAAATAAAACATTGATGGAAAAGCACTGAAAATTACAAGTATTAAAGCTGCCAAAATGGGAAGAGTTGCCTCTTCTGCTCTGCCCTCTAGAAAGTTCATTGGAGAGATAAAGAAGAGGGCATAGCCTAGGTAGCTAGACGATTCCAACATTTTGGAGATTCTGCTTAGATGTTATTTTTGGTTGCAGATTTGACACAGAAATTGCCATATAAGGTAAGAGCAGGGCTCTCTCTCAACAGAGAGTGTTCCACACAATTAAATGTTTTCTGCCATTCAAGCTGGAAAATGGCTACTAGTGCTACTGCCTACTACATTAATTTTATTGAGGAACTAGACAGTTGACAGGGGCTGACAACCCATCTGATATTCTTCTAGCAGTATCTCAGTGGAACAGCTGATCTATGGTGAGCTGCTCTTTCTTACCTCAGATGTGATGACTCTCTTGTGCCAAAATTTTGGTACTTGTGGATACTGTTCCAGTAAAACAGTATTTCTACAACCACTGGGATCATTACTATGACTGAAAACATCTTGGGTCTTGTTTTTATCATCATAATTATTTTGTTGAGACAAAGATTTTCTTTAAAAAAAGTGCTGAAAATAATTGTATACTTTAAGTTTGTTTGGTGAACATTTTTTCATTTCTGTAAGGGCAATAGCACACTCCTGGTCACTTGAAGTTTTTCCATTGATTTAAATGAGCTGTGGATCAGAGGGCATTTTAGAGGATGCTAAGGTTCAGGCTGTTGAATTTGCTTAAATAAATGTACACTAGCAAAATATTTCAATCTTCAAGTTGTTTAATATGAGTGTCCCCCTTTACTATGGCAAGATGGAATATAATACCAACCAGGGAAGTGACAATCCTCAATTTGTCTCGCAAACTCAAATATTTATCTTAATCAATACAAATATCTGTTTAAAGTGTTAGAAGCTTGATTCATTCAGGTCTAATGAAAGAAAAATGGTTCAGTTCCCCTATGGCCCTGATAGTACAAGCTGGTACATTACTAGTAGTACGAACTCCATTGTAAGAGGACTAACCTGAATACAGCTTTCCTGATTAAGCAAATGGACAAAAAGACCAAAAGTTATATAGTCAATTCTACATGGTTTTTATCATTACTTTTGCCAGGAAGTTTGTACAGTAATAATACATTAAACCACAGACATGTAATATTTAGAATGCAGAATTGACACCCTTATTGATTAACTGATGATCAAGAGTTGCATGATTATTAAGTAGGAATGGTTTTCAAAGTCATCACAGTTCATTATTTAAATAGTAAAGGCCTAATCCTGAAAGATGCCCAGCCCTTTCTGAGTAGTGCTGAACATCTATTATTCCCAATGACTTAAAAATGAGTCAACGTGCTCAGTAATGCTCAAGATCACATTCTTAGGGTCTAATCCTTCACCCATTGTAGTCAATTTCACTTTTGCCATTAACTTTAACATATGAAGGATCATATCAGAAGCAATACCCTGGTCCTGCTAACTCTTGTGCATCTATAATGCCTCTGCTTCAATGGGAGTCAGCAGTGCTAAATACCTCACAGAACTGGGTCCTACTTATGAACATTTTAGAGGTAACATACTTGCAAGTGCAGTCCAGAAAGTACTTGAAAAAGCAGTCAGTGTCACTTGCTTTATAGGTTTCTCTTGGTCTAAAAGAGGAAAATATGCGTTCCAAGGAGAAAAGGACTACACTTTAATTGGATGACTAAATTTATTCAGAAGTTCTATGGAAGTCCCAGATTCTTCTCTGTGCCACAGAATTATTAGTCTTGAAGGACTCAAAGCATTCCTGAGTACTGCCCCAAAACCATCTGTAAAATGGTCTGTAATATGCAGAAAGAAATTACTGACATGAAAAACACTCAAAGAAAGAAGTACCCTTAAAGTATACACTGTTTTTTAAGTCCTTTTTTCTAAAAATTTAGTTCACAAATTTGTTTGATAAGATTATCTCTTTTGGTATGTTAATGGGAGAGGTATTTTTTTACAGAGGAATACAGAGCTAAGACAAATGGACTTAGAACATTCTGCCAGCAATGAATAACGGAAACTCAGCTGCCCAGAGGTTGAGCAGCTAATTGTTTATCTTCTCTTATTTATTGTTATAATTTTTCTTGTTCAGATTACACATTTGAGCCTGAAAAAGGCAACATATGAGGTACACCAAAGTAGTAATTTAAGACTGCTCTTCAAACACCACACTGTTATTTGATGAGTTTACTGCACCTCTGATTGAGAGACAAAAAGCACTGACCAAAGTTCAGGCAACTCTAGGATTTTCCTCTTACTAAAACGAAGTGTTCATCACTAGTAAAGTACACTTTATATGTTGTATATCTTTAGACTCTCTCCCGCACACATCGGTAATGTAATACACACAATTCAATGAACTTTCTACTGTATTTAGCCATCATATAAAAGCATTACACAACATTTCAATCACTGTCTACAACACAGGTTAATTACATAGGCTACGTTGCATATAGAATTAGCACTGGTGGCAAAAAGATCACCAGTGATGGACACAGAACATCCCAGCCAGACTGTCTAATGGATCTAGTTAGAGATCAATCCATGATGTGCCTGATCTGCAAGGAAACTACATCCCTCTGGGATTTGCCTTGAAGATGAGGAGGAGGAGCAGGGCAGGGATGAAGGGAGATGATGTGACAGATGAAATAACCTGAACTGTGAAATAACCAAGTTTCAAAGGAATGTGAAGAAGGGCCCCCCCTCACAGTCTATTCCAAGTTCCCATCCCTTGCTTTGGGGTGGAGAACCCTCTCACAACCTTCTGGGAGGCAACAACGACAATCACTCAAACACAGAGCTCTACTCCAAAACTTTTAGCAGCATGGAGAGAAGAACCACAGTGCCATTAAATGGAATAGTTAATGAGAATATAATGAAATAAGAACATAAGAATGGCCATATTGGGTCAGACCAAAGGTCAATCTAGCCCAGTATCCTGTCTTCCAACAGTGGCCAATGCCAGGTGCCCCAGAGGGAATGAACAGAACAGGTAATCATCAAGTGATCCCATCCCCTGTCACACATTCCCAGCTTCTGGCAATAAATCCACAATGCTTAACATAAGAGCTCTTATTCCATCCAAATGACCCCAGGAGCTCCAGGTTAGGGCTTCTTTGGTCGGGGGCCAATTAATGCATGTCACACAGTGAGAGCTTGTGGAAGCCATTCACACCCAGGCTGCTCCCTAAATCCGTATCCTAATCCACAAGCTCAGCGTCAGAGTCTGCTTCATCCCTGCAAATGCAAAACATGTCTCTGTGCAAGATCCTTTCTAGAGTGACATTCCCATCCTTCAGTGGGAGGGGAGCTGGCAGAAGGTAGTAAGGGCGGCATTTCTGGTCAGTTCTGTAGCCAGCTAGGGCTTTGTGGGAAGGTTAGGAGGGACCTACTCTTTCTTCTCCTGCCCATTCCATAACCAATCAGAGCTCTAATTACAGGGTTGCCTTTAACAACGTTGCTGAAATATGGAGTGGGCAGGAGTTTCACAATATTTTTTTCTTTCTCTGTGCAACAGCTCTACGATTCCCCCCCTCTTAAACCAAGGTGTTTAAATACACTTGATACTGTGTATACAAAACATTTAGATCTTCTCTCTTTGCCTCCCACCCCCAATGAATTTGTAGTGCTTTCTTTTTGTATATAGCTATATAACACACAGACTAGACTATACCATGAATATTCAGCTCACCTGCATTTCAGGCAATGTAATGTTTATATTTCACAATTACAGAGTATTTTAGTTGCTGTCTTAGTACAGTCATTAGCAAAAATTATTCAAGCAACAGTCTGGAAACAGTAGAAAGAAAGAACTTCACCCCTGAAACCTCTCTCTTTTTTTTTAAAAAAAAGTAGAATATGATAGACAAGTGTTTTTAATTACACAACAAGCTTCTTGTCTAAGTAGAAATATATAACATTTTCATGTTCTGAATACTAACAGCGCTTCTATTTTAATTAATTTCAATCAAATGATATACATAGAATAATAAAATCCTAGTGAACAGCGGGAAATGAACAAAATTAGGAGAAAAATTAAAACAATGATGGGCAAAATCCTTAACTCCTTAATAATTTCTTTGGCCCAGACCCAGCAAACCTCGTAAGCATGTACTTCATTTCAAGCATGTGAGTAATCCTACTGAAACCAGCAGGGCTAATGCTGAAGGGCTTTGCTAGATCAGGGCCTTAGTCCTCACACATACAAAACTCCTATTCAAGTTAATGGAAATTTTGCCTGAGTAAGACCAAAGTAAACACAGAATAAGTTTTTCAGGTTTTGGCCAAGTAGTTATTTGTGCGGGGGCAGGGGGAGATTTTCTTCACTCCTTTCTCAAATACCATATTTGTAAACCCAGATACATTGCCTGAACACACGTCTGGGAGACAGGAATTCCTGAGTTCTTATTCTAGCCCTGACACTGACTATCCATGGCTGCAGGGATGTGCCATGTGCCCAATTGCTTACTGCATGCCAACGTGTACTTAATTTAGAAGATTTGTACCTGTTAACCTAGAGATAGGTATATATCGGTGTTAAATATGTACATGCATGTGCAAAACATGTATTTATTTGCACATGGACAAATGTGAACTTTTCTGGGAACTAAAAGTTAGTTCAGCCACCTCTTCACTCTAGTTTCAAGATCTATAAAATGCAGATAATACTTACATTAGTGTAGGGTGGTTGTAGCTAGTGCTTGTACCTTGCTTTGAAGATTAAAAGATTGGCTGGGCACAAGTACACTTTTTACCTGGTGATGCCACCTACACACAAAGATGGTAGCAGTAGAGGTACCATAAGAGCCATCAGAGTGGCATGTATTAAGGAAGAATCTTTACAGGGACAGCGACAATGAGTTTACAGCTGCTTTGTTCTGGTACAACCAGACAGCCCATGATTTTTAATATTTAGGAGGTGATAAAGTATTATATTTAAAAATCAGAATTGCTATATAAAGTTATACATTTAATTTCAAATTCTGTCTATAAACATTAAGGATTAATTTATCTAATATTTTAAAATGGAATTTAAATGTTAACATGCACCAGAAGAAAAACGGTCAGTTACGACTAATGGAATCTGTCCTTAACTTTTAACGGACTTTAATAAATTCCTGTAACTCTGGCCATTAAATGATAAATTAAAGCTTGGACTTTACATGATCGGTATGCACTGATACCCACAAAGCAGCATGTACTTTCCCTACTCTTAATCATGAAAAATCTATACAGTTACCTACAACATGACCTCAAACTCAAGAAGACACCATGCATAGAATCTTTATTCTTGTGACCCCTTCATAAGTCATAAAAGCTTACTCTGACTTAATAAAACTATCATTTCATTTATTAGCTGTAGCAGAATCTATTTATTATAATAAATTGTGTGTTTGCTCTGATATGTTTAAACCAGAAAAACTGACATCCAGTTTTTATACCTTATTCTTTTTATACTGTTTATCCTTAAAATAAGAATTTATGGAGATGTACATTCTATATTCTGTGGGTTTAATTTTGGTTTTCCTAATGAAAAGATACTGTTGAGGTACTTTTAACAATGTATTTTAAAAAGTGTGTATACATATTTTCTCACACTGCTTTTTTAAAAAAACTCTTCTTAGAAGCTTGAAATAGAAATCTGGTTTCTTTTTTCCTGGACCAATCCTGTGAAGTACTCTGCATCTTGCTGAACCAGGCCACAAATAATGAAATTATTTTCCTCCATCACGCATACACACTATGGTTTGTGTTTTGTTCTGGTAGTTTCTAATGAGTACTGAGTTGCTGGCTTTTTTTTTAAATAAGTTTAAACAACAACAAATTACCAGGTTCATAACTATGGCTGAGCAGAATTGCTTAGCTTTAGAGTATCCATATAAAAGACCCGTAAGAGCTTTTATACTGATAGCACTCCTGTTGAAAATGAGGACTGATCTCTCTTCAGCTCCCAGCCATGTATATTACTTTATGAAACTGAGGTTTATGCATACTCAGAGCCTTTAAAAACTATTACATGTTAGCAGACAGCAGAATATTTGAGGCAAATGCAGTGCTCTTTGGCCTCTGCTTTGGTTTTAAATATACAACAAGCAGAGATCAACTTTCAAGGAGGGGATATAAAAGTCAATGTGAAGTAGTAGTAGAAATGTTGTCTGGAATGATTTAATCTGAACAAATAAGGACACTTTAGAACATAATTCTAGGAGTTAGTTCAGAATTAGGGTTGTCAAGCGATTAAAAAAATTAATTGCATGATTATGTTAAACAATAATAGAATGCCATTAAATAAATATTTGTTGATGTTTTCCACATTTTCAAATATATTAATTTCAATTACAACACAGAATACAAAGTGTACAGTGCTCACTTTATTTTTTATTATAAATACTTGCACTGTAAAAAATAAAAAATAGTATTTTTCAATTCACCCCATAGAAGTACTGTAGTGCAATCTCTTTATCATGAAAGTTTTGTAGCTGGCATGTAAATATCTTGCAATGCCAGCTACAAAACTGCCATACTCTCAGAATGCCTGTTCTCACTTTCAGGTGACATTGTAAATAAGATGCGGGCAGCATTATCTCCCGTAAATGTAAACAAACTTGTTTCTCTTAGCAATCAGTTGTGCAAGAAGTTGGACTGAGTGGACTTGTAGGCTCTAAAGTTTTACATTGTTTTGTTTTTGAGTTCAGTTATGTAACCAAAAAAATTCTACATTTGTAAATTATGCTTTCACGATAAAAAGATTGCACTACAGTACTTGTATGAGGTGAATTGAAAAATACTATCATCATTTTTACAGTGCAAATATTTGTAATAAAAATAGCATAAAGTGAACACTGTACACTTTGTATTTTGTGTTGTAACTGAAATCAATATATTTGAAAATGCAGAAAAACATCCAAAAGATTTATTTAATAGTATTCTATTATTGTTTAACAGCGGGATTAATTTTTTTAATTGTGATTAATTTTTTTGAGTTAATCACGTAGTTAACCAATTATTTGACAGCCCTATTCAGAATCAAATCATACCAAGCAATATTTCTATTTGGGGTGTGTGTCGGGAGGAAATTTTTAATAACTTTTTGCCACATATTTAATAAATCAGATGAACTAAATATATGTGGAGAATATGAAGCCAGGATGATTATGGGAGAATGGTACATTACCTATATGTCATGTGTGTGTGTGTGTGTGTGTGTGTGTGTGTGTGTGTGTGTGTGTGTGTGTGTGTGTGAGAGAGAGAGAGAGAGAGAGAGAGAGAGAGACGGAAGAAAGGACCATCTCTGTCATTAACTATTCTATAGTGAGGATTGCAGCTTCACTTTTTAATGGGGAAGAAAACAATCAATATTTAAAATATTTGCATTATAGTCATCAATAGCCTTTAAAAGAAATATTCCTCATGCTGTTTCTTCTCAGAATTTTTCCTCTGTTGCACATTAAAATCCACAATGGAACTGTACATCTAAATATATGGGTACCATACTTGGTGTCTGTATTTTTTCACGTGTGCTGCAGTAATATTTACATATCTGCCAATATCACTGTGTGAGTTCTCTCCTAACAGGGACACATCTGAAGAAAGTTCAATGTTTCCAGCATGGTGGCACTGTTCCTCGAAGAACTTTCTTTGGGACAAATTTTCCAGGTACAGAGGTCACAAAAGTCTCTTATACTTCGGGACACATTATTGGGGCAGCAGTGTCCCCCATTTTAATTTAGAGAATCTCTCTGAAACCAGCAGAATCTTTTAAAATGAAAGAAACTTAGTGTGACCGATACATGATGGAGAATGATGTTGTGAATATCAAAACACTCATCCTAACCACATATATCTCATTCAACATACTTGGAAGTTTTCAAACAGGAATCTAAAGCATCTTTAATTTTATATTATTTGGTTTACACATGCAGAATTTACTC
Organism: Chrysemys picta bellii; assembly: GCF_011386835.1. Taxonomy (NCBI): domain Eukaryota; kingdom Metazoa; phylum Chordata; order Testudines; family Emydidae; genus Chrysemys; species Chrysemys picta. The sequence continues at coordinate 73,368,247 of NC_088795.1, read as the reverse complement.
AGCACTGAATGCCAGCTTGAAAGTACACTATATCAAAGAGGTTCCCGGTAGAGATAGTGCTCTGGAATACACATTCATAGATTCAAGGCCAAAAGAGACCATTGTGATAATCTCATCTGACCTCCTATATAACAGGCCATACAACTTCCCCCAAAACAATTCCTAGAGCATATCTTTTAGACAAAAGATCCAATCTTGATTTAAAAATTGCAAGTGATGGAGAATCCACCATGTCCCCTCGTAAACTGTTCCAGTGGTTAGTTATTCTCTTTGTTAAACATTTTCTACTCATTTAGCTTCAACTTCCAGCCTTTGCCTTGTATTATACCTTTCTCTGCTATGTTGAAGAGCCATTATTAAATATTTGTTCCCCATGTACGTACAGACTAATCATGTCACCCCTAACCTCTTTGTTAAGCCAAATTATTTTAACTCCTTGAATCTATCACTATGAGGTATGTTTTCTACTCCTTTAATCACTTTCATGTGTCTTCCCTGAACCCTCTCCATTTTATCAACATATTCTTGCACTATGGACACCAGAACTTGACACAGTATTTCAGCAGCCATATCAGTAGTGCCAGAAATAAAATAACCTCTCTGTTCCTACTTGAGATTCCCCTGTTTATGCATCAAATATCACATCAGCCCTTTTGGCCACAGTGTTGCCCTGGGAGCTCATGTTCATCTGAATATTCACCATGACACCCAAATCATTTCAGAGTCACTGCTTCCCAGGATACAGTCCCCCACCCTATAAGCACGGCCCACATTCTTTGTTCCTAGGGGTATACATTTACTTTTAGCTGTATTAAAATACATATTGTTTGCTTGTGCCCAGCTTAGCTAGTGATCCAGATCACTCTATATCAGAGACCTGTCCTCTTCGCTATTTACCTTTCCTTCAATTTCTGTGTCACTTGCAAACTTTAGTGATGATTTTATGTTTTCTTCCAGGTCATTAGTAAAAACATTGAATAGGGTAAGAACTGATCCCCATGGAACTTCACTAGAAACACACTCACTTGATGATGATTATCCACTTACAATTGCATTTTGAGACCTATCAGTTAGTAAATTTTAAATCTATGTAAAGTGTGCTATGTTAATTTTATATTGTTCTGGGTTTTTTACTCAAAATGTAGTGTGGTGCCCAGTCAAATGTCTGACAGTGGTCTAAGTGTCTGATATCAACACTATTACCTTTACCAATCAAACCTGTAATCTCATTAAAAAAATGATATCAAACTAGTTGAACAGGATCTATTTTCCATAAACCCATTTTGACTGGCATTAATTATATTACCCTCTAATTCTTTATTGAGTCACATATCAGCCACTTCATTATCTTGCCTGTGTTTGATGTCAGACTGGCAGGCCTATAGTTACCCGGATCATCCTGTTTTCCCTTTTTAGTGTCACTTCCCCTTTAAACCAGTCCTTTTTTTTAAAAATAACAACAACAACAACAATTCAGCTTTCTTCCTCAATTGTGGCTTTTTGGGCATCTACTAAACAAACAATTTCCAATTATCATTCAAATTTTTCAGATTAAATTCTTCCTTCCATCTGATTTGGCTTATAATTGTTTTCAGGTTTGTGAAGTTTGGACTTTATTCTGTTTGCACATTATAAATGTGACCAAGTCATGATTACTTATACCTAAGCTACCATTAATTTTTAGTTGTGAGATCAGTTCTTCTTTAAATGTCAAGACAAGTTCTAATGTAGAATTCCCTGTTGTGGAATTCAACACTTTTTTGAGTTAGGAAATTGTCATCTATAATATTTAGAAATTCAAAGAATATTTTAGTACTGGCAACATGAGGTCTCCAACCTATATCACTCAAATTGAAGTCCCCCATGATCATGCAGATTCCCCCCCTCCACTGCCCAAAACTAGGGTTACCATATTTCAACAAGCAAAAAAGAGGACGGGAGGAGCCCCGCCCTAGCCCCGCCCCTGCCCCTCCCACTTCCCGCCCCCCCAGAACCCCCAACCCTCCCCCCGTTCCTTGTCCCCTGACTGCCCCCTCCTGGGACCCCTGCCCCTAACTGCCCCCCGGGACTCCACTCCCTATCTAAGCCTCCTTGCCTCTTGTCCCCTGACTGCCCCAACCCTTATCCACACCCCCACCCCCAGACAGACCCCTGGGACTCCCACGCCCCATCCAACCACTCCCCACCCCCTGACAGCCCCCCCAGAACTCCCAACCCATCTAAACCCCTCTGCTCCCTGTCCCCTGACTGCTCCGATCCCTCTCCCCACTCCTGCCCCCTGACAGCTCCCCCCCAGAACTCCCAGCCCCCTACCCCCCCGCTCCTTGTCCCCTGACTGCCCCCTCCTGGGACCCCTGCTCCTAACTGCCCTCCAGAACCCCACCCCCTACCTAAGACTCCCTGTTCCTTGTCCCCTAACTGCCCCCTCCTAAGACCCCCCCCCCAACTGCCCCCCAGGACCCTACCCCCTACCTGTACCCTGACTGCCCAAAACTTTCTCCACTCCCCTCCAAAAGCCCCCCCCGTTTCTTGACTGCCCCCTCCAGAACCTCCCTGTCCCTTCTCCTGCCCCCCCTTACCCTGCTGCTCAGAACAGGGTGTTGGGCTCTGTGCCAGCCGGACACATGGCTGAGCTCCCCTGCACAACACAAAACCCGGTCCCTGACCCTGCACAGGGCTGCCGGAGTGGGCTGCAGGAGGAGGAGCTGCCGGCCGGCTCAGAATGCAGGGAGGGGGGGGTGGGAGGAGGAAGCTGCTCCGGAGTCCAGCCCGGGACTTTCCTGCAGCCCTCCCAGCCACTCGCTCTGCCGGGGGAGGGGGAAATCCCGGACATTGTGAGTGCTTTACAAATTCCCCCCGGACGCTATTTTTAGCACACAAAAGGAGGACATGTCCGGGTAAATCCGGACGAATGGTAACCCTACCAAAACATTATAGATAGGTGCATCGGTCATCCTGTTCCCTAGTGTGATTTGGTGGTCTGTAGCAGATACCAACTAACAATCCATCTTGTGCTTTATCTGTTAGCTCACTGATCCATAGGCATTCAATATTTTCTTGTTAGTGATCAGTGACTCAAACTGGACATAAAGCGCAATTACCTCATCCCTTTTGCCCCATCAATTGTTCCTAAACAGGTTATAAACACTGATTTTAACATTCTAATCATGTGAATCATCCCACCATGTTTGAGTGACACCAACTAGACTGAATTAATGCTCATAAATGAGAAATTCCAATTCCTGTTGTTTGTTGCCCAAGCTCCCAGCAGTGGAGTACTGGCAATTAAAAGTTTTATTTGCTTTGTGTTCTTTGGTTCCTTGATTAATTTTGTTCCGAACATCCTGATTTTGTGCTAAATGAGTGCACATATCTTCTTTTAACCTCCCCTTTTGCTATTAATTTAACATCCTCTTGAGTACTGTAGCCAGCCTGTCCAAAGGGGACTGCTTCCCCTTCTGTGATGGAGACCCAAACTATACAGTCCCCTCTCCCCCAAAGAAAGTAGACCAATGTTCCACAAAACCAAAACCCTCCATCCCACACCACTTACCTAGCCAGAGGTTTACTTCCAGAATCTTCAGCCTGCTATTTTTCTTTGCTCATGGGATAGGAAGGATCTCAGAAAACATCACTTGGACATTCTTCTTCAGCATGCTTCTGAGTTGTCAGGATCCCAACAGGGGCAATTGGGACCACCGATCAGAGCAAGGGCAAACCTGAGCCTGGGAATAGCGGAGGACTTCATAGTCAGGTTCCAGGTCAGGGCCAATACCAAAAGTCAGAGTCTGAATAAGGAGGCAAAGTCCAAATCAAGCTGAGGTCAAAGCCAGGAGTTCAGAAGCAAGGAGCAGGAATGGTTGTGACAGTTACAGTAGATCCACCCTGATGCCTGGATACGTCCTGAAATGCCTCTTGGATTTATATAGGGTGGGGAGCCAAGGAGGAGCCATGAGGATGCTGCCTGTGAGATTCCTTGAGGTGGGATTTCCCATGGTCTGTGTCCACAGTGGCTTGGGGGCAGTGGAGAGCAAGCTGGCTACAGCTGCTGCTGCTGGGTGCCAACCTGGAGATGTCAGCTGCCTGCTTGTTCTGAAGGCCTGGATTTTGACCTGGAAGGCCTTACATGAGTTCCCTGAAGTAAGCTATTATCTGCAAGATATCCAGCAGTACATTGTCATTAGTACAGATATGAACCATCACTAATGTATCCCTGTCCATCAACTTCAGAAACTATCCAATCTCAGAGTGACACCTTGTGTCTTGGCTCTGGGAATGCAGCACATTATAATGTTTTCCATCTTTCCCTTTCAGAAGGTTCTTCCAATTCTTTTGAAGAGTGAATCCCCAACAAGGATTGTCTATCTTCCTTGGATTGTCACAGGACATTTGTTGGCAAGCTTGATTTTCTTACAGGTTGGGCTGAGCTGCCATCTACAGGTGTGTTCTGTATATCTTTATTTTCCCTTTCACTGGCTGAATCTTGAGAGGTATCTTCCACAGTTTCCACACTGAGGACCTGATATTGATTTGAATCTTCTAGCTGTATGGAATTCCTCCTGGTCCTCTTCTCTCTTGTGGCCGCATGCTGCCCATCCTCATCTGTCTCCACCATGTAGAATGCTGCCATGATCTCTGGTGATCTTCCAGGCCTCCTGTCTGACTTCCTCTCCCCATAACTCCCTGGTGGCCAGCTGCATTCTTCCACAAACCTGGGGTACTTCTGTTTCCTGAACCTGGTGGTCTAGAAACACCTCAGCTTCCCTGACTCTCAGTAGTGTCACAACTTTCCCCTCCAACCCAAGAATACTTTCCTCCAGCTCAGCTATTACCTTGCACTTCATGCACAAGAAGTCCCTTCTGGCTTCAGACAAGAGAGAAAAAATGGGGCATTCATGGAAGGCCATCTTGAAATTGCATATACTCGCTCAACTCCCTTCAAAACTCTTATCTTAGCTGCCTTTCTCTGTGAGTTTTGAGTTCTCCTAGCAAGTGACATTTTATACCAAATCCCCCTGCTTAGCTCAGCTCCACCCCTCACCATTGGGGAGTGAATAACTACTCAACATTCAAATTAGCTGCCTGCACATTTCCAAGTACAGTTTAAGATGTTGTTTTTGACTTATGAAGACCTATATGTCACAAGACCTGCCTTAGAGACCACCTCTTTTATTGTGCCATATTGCTATGATGGATGCACGTAAGTTGGTTCTAGGCCTCTACTTGCAATTTGCTGCTCCATTGGTCAGAAAAGGCCTGAATCTGTTGACATTTAGGGTGCGCTGAGTATTCATGACATTCTGGGCAGGAATTGAGGGAGGCTGCAGTGCGGGTAGGAGTACTGATTTTTATTTCTTTATCTGCATGTTTAGTTCTGTATAATTTGGGCAAAGGTATTTGTAAAGGGGTATAAAACACCAGTACCACCTATTGGTCAGGCTGGGGACAGCAGATTGTCTCCCTTCTTGGCGTTCCCCCCTTTACAGTCATAGTTCTGCTTTGTGGGGGTCTGTCCCTTCTTTTGTGGCTCAGTCCCTCCCCTTGCCAAGTCACATGTTCCAGTTCACACCTGTTTGGATGTACCAAGAGAAAGTCCGATCATGGAGAAGTCTTTCAGTTCTCACAAAGATTTTTGGGCGTTTACCTTAGTCCAGGGACTTTGGAGTCTGGGCCCTTGAATAGCCAGGATCTTTCCCAGCTGGATTCTCCACTGAGGTAAAGACTCCCATTGTTTTAGCTGCCTACCACTGGGCCTTGGATCAGAGTTTCGGCCCAACCTCTCCACCAGGCTCCGATCCAGGGCCCGATGGTAGGCATCTAAGCTCTGCACCTGGGGGTGCTAAGCAGATGCCTCCCTTGGTCACTTCATACCTATAACCCAACCCCCTGCCCCAGAGTAAATTAAAGAACTGCAAATAAAGTTTCTGACCTTCACAATCAGTCACCAGTCTCTCCTTTGCAGTCCTCCTTTATCAGGTCAGTGTTGCCATGTGTCAGGCAATAAGAATTCTCGGGCAGTACATCCTCAGAGCAGAGGTCTGCTCCCTTCCACTGTCTGCCTCTCTCTGCACTGCTCTGCTCCTTTTAAACTCTGTCTCCAGCTTGTGCAGGCTTTGCAGGTGTGGCAGGACACGGCCACCTTGGCCCAGAGCTACTCCTTAACCCCTTGACCTCCGGGGCGGGGCATATCCCATCACTGGGTTGAAGTTTAATTTTTGTGGATGAGTTCTTCTTATGAGGAGGAGGACTGCTATTTGCTGCTGCCGCTTTTGCCTTAGTTCAATTTTGTTATCTGATAGGGTGCCTAAAGAGCCTGAGAAAGGTTTTATTGTTATTTTTATTTCTATTTCTATTTCAACATACCAAAATAAATGATGCAGGTACTAATTGTGTCCTTGGTAGCAATTTAGAACACCATCAATGGCAATATTAGAATATGAAACAAAGAATAATTCACTTGTACATTACATTGTAGGTGTTCGTTTGCCATGGCAGCATTAGAGCTGACAAACAGTATTTTTCTCTGTTAGAATTTAGCCTTCTCAGCTATTCACAAGACTTGGATTTAGATCGTATATGGAATCAAGATTGATTGAACTGAAAAGCCACAAACTGATTATCCAAAACCTTACAAAGGAAACGTAGGCACGCTGATAAATTTGTCATTCTTAAGCACTTCCATTATTATAAACAATAAAACCTGCTCTGATACGAGGCATTCACACTGATTCATCAAATGAATACACTGTCATGCACTGAGAAATGCATATTTGGCTCTTTTCAGGTTTATGTTAACAACAGACTTGTCACGAAAAGTCATTTGGGACCCTAGCTCTCAGCTGTAGTTATTCCCACGACTGGGGACTTTTATGCTGCTCACAAATAATTATTCTAATGTACCTCAGTTTGTTCTTCTTTTGAAAGAGATAAGAGCTTTAAAACAATGTTTTTGGAAATGCCTCAGATATTTCAATAAAAAGTGGCCCTTACATAGAGAAAGATCATATTACATTGCAAGTCTGGGCTCTTTGTGTATGCATGTGAGGGACTACATACACATATGTAAAAAAAAAAAAAAAAAAAAAAAACCAGGAGTACTTGTGGCACCTTAGAGACTAACAAATTTATTTGAGCATAAGCTTTCGTGGGCTACTTATGCTCAAATAAATTTGTTAGTCTTTAAGGTGCCACAAGTACTCCTGGTTTGTCTTTTTTTTTTTTTTTGGCGGATACAGACTAACACGGCTGCTACTCTGATACACATATGTAGTAGGCACACTAGCGGCTCCCTCTATCACAGCCTCCCTGGATTCAGAAATGTACCTGATAAACAACTGGAATGGGAAGAAATAATTGGTAGGAAGATCCCCCCAGTTCTAGCAATACAGCCAAGTGCTCAGCTGTTCAGCTAATGTTTCTGTTAACTCAAGCCTGCAGGGAACCTTCAATCCACACAAAAAAGAATAATCCTCATGCCAAACCTGAACTGCAAATTAAGAGTTTGGTGCCATTTTAATTCTGTTTGACACAAATCAATCTACAGTCTCTCAGAAGGAGGGGGGGAAAAAGGACCCATGTTTTATTTGCTGAGTTTTAGGGCAGGTCTACACAACGAGTTTAGGTTGACTTATTGCGATATCTACACCACGCTGGATCGACGGGAGAAACTCTACCACTGACTTACCTTATGCTTACCATTCTAGTGGAGTACCGGAGTTGACGGGAGAGTGATCTGCAGTCAGTCAATTTAGCAGGTCTTCACTAGACCCACTAAATCGACTCCCGGTGAATCGATTGCTGTAGCATCTATCCATGATAAGTGTAGACATACTCTTAGGCCTGGTCTACACTACGAGTTTAGGTCAACCTTAGCAGCGTTAAATCGAATTAAGCCTGGACACGTCCACACGACAAAGCCCTTTTTTCTGACTTAAAGGGCCCTTTAAACCGGTTTCTTTACTCCACCTCCGATGAGGGGATTAGCGCTAAAATCGGGCTTCATTGTGACCGCTCTGGACAGCACTCTCAACTCAGATGCACTGACCAGGTAGAGAGGAAAAGCCCCGCAAACTTTTTAATTTCTTTTCGTGTTTGCCCAGCGTGGAGAGCACAGGTGACCACGCAGAGCTCATCACCACAGGTAACCATGATGGAGTCCCAGGATCGCAAAAGAGCTCCATCATGGACCGAACGGGAGGTACGGGATCTGCTCGCCATATGGGGAGATGAATCAGTGCTGGCTGAACTCCGTAGCAGTAAACGAAATGGCAAAATATTAGAAAAGGTCTCAAAGGCCATGAAGGACAGAGGCCATAACAGGGATGCACAGCAGTGCTGCGTGAAAATTAAGGAGCTAAGGCAAGCCTACCACAAAGCCAGAGAGGCAAACGGAAGGTCCGGGGCAGAACCACAAACATGCCGCTTCTACGCAAAGCTGCATGCGATGCTAGGAGGTGCAGCCACCACTACCCTAACCGTGTGCTTTGACTCCATCAATGGAGAAACACGCAACAGGGAAGCGGGTTCGGGGTATGAGGAAGATGATGATGAAGACAGCTCACAGCAAAGAAGCGGAGAAATCAGTTTCCCCAACAGCCAGGATATGTTTATCGCCCTGGACCTGGAACCAGTAACCCCCGAACTCAGCCAAGGCGTGCTCTCAGACCCTGAGGGCGCACAAGAAACCTCTGGTGAGTGTACCTTTGTAAATATTACACATGGTTTAAAAGCAAGCGTGTTTAATGATTAATTTGCCCTGGCAATCGCGGCCAGTACAGCTACTGGAAAAGTCTGTTAACGTGTATGGGGATGGAGCGGAAATCCTCCAGGGACATCTCCAGAAAGCTCTCCTCATGTACTCCCCAAGCCTTTGCCAAAGGTTTCTGGGGAGGGCTGCCTTATCTTGTCCGCCATGGTAGGACACTTTACCATGCCAGGCCAGTAACACGTAGTCTGGAATCATTGCATAACAAAGCATGGCAGCGTATGGTCCCGGTGTTTGCTGGCATGCAGACAACATCCATTCCTTATCTCTCTTTGTTATCCTCAGGAGAGTGATATAATTCATGGTTACCTGGTTGAAATAGGGTGATTTTATTAAGGGGACATTCAGAGGTGCCCGTTCCTGCTTGGCTGAACAGAAATGTTCCCTGCTGTTAGCCACGCGGTAGGGGCGGAGGGTTCATCAAGGAGAAACAAACAGAAGTTTCACACTGTAGCCTGGCCAGTCACAAAACTCATTTTCAAAGCTTCTCTGATGCGCACGGTGCCCTGCTGTACTCTTCTAACCGCCCTGGTGCCTGGCTGTGCATAATCAGCGGCCAGGTGATTTGCCTCAACCTCCCACCCCGCCATAAATGTCTCCCCCTTACTCTCACAGATATTGTGGAGCGCACAGCAAGCAGCAATAACATTGGTTTCTCTGAGGTCTATCCGAGTCAGTAAGCTGCACCAGTGCGCTTTTAAATGTCCAAATGCACATTCCACCACCATTCGGCACTTGCTCAGCCTATAGTTGAACAGGTCCTGACTACTGTCCAGGCTGCCTGTGTACGGCTTCATGAGCCATGGCATTAAGGGGTAGGCTGGGTCCCCAAAGATAACAATAGACATTTCAACATCCCCAACGGTTATTTTCTGGTCAGGGAAGAAAGTCCCTTCCTCCAGCTTTCGAAACAGACCAGAGTGCCTGAAGACGCGAGCATCATGTACCTTTCCTGGCCATCCCACGTTGATGTTGGTGAAACGTCCCTTGGCTCCACCAGGGCTTGCAGCAGCATTGAAAAGTACCCCTTGCGGTTTATGTACTCGGTGGCTTGGTGCTCCGGTGACAAGATAGGAATATGGGTTCCATCTATCGCCCCACCACAGTTTGGGAATCCCATTGCAGCAAAGCCATCCAGTATGACCTGCGCATTTCCCAGAGTCACTACCCTTGATATCAGCAGGTCTTTCATTGCCCTGGCAACTTGGATCACAGCAGCCCCCACAGTGGATTTGGCCACTCCAAATTGATTCCCGACTGACCGGTAGCTGTCTGGCGTTGCAAGCTTCCACAGGGCTATTGCCACTCGCTTCTCAACTGTGAGGGCTGCTCTCATCCTGGTATTCTGGCGCTTCAGGGCAGGGGAAAGCAAGTCACAAAGTTCTATGAAAGTGCCCTTATGCATGCGAAAGTTTTGCAGCCACTGGGAATCGTCCCAAACCTGCAACACAATGCGGTCTCACCAGTCTGTGTTTGTTTCCCGGGCCCAGAATCGGCATTCCACGGCAGGAACCTGCCCCAGTAACACCATGATTTGCACATTGCTGGGGCCCGTACTTTGTGAGAGGTATATGTGCATGTCAATTTCCTCATCATTGTCGGCGCCGCGCTGCAATCGCTGCAATCGCCTCCTTGCCTGGTCCTGGTTTTGCTTTGGCATGTCCTGGCTCTGCATATACTCCAGGAAAATGCGCGTGGTGTTCATAGTGCTCATAATTGCCGCGGTGATCTGAGCGGGCTCCATGATCCCAGTGCTATGGCGTCTGGGCTGAGAAAAGGCGCGAAACTAGTGTCTGACGGAGGGTGGGAGGGTGGGGCGAGTGACGACATGGCGTACAGGTACAGGGAATTAAAATCAACAAAGGTGACTGTGCATCAGGGAGAAACACAAACAACTATCACACAGAATAGCCCCCGCAAAGATTGAACTCAAAACCCTGGGTTTAGCAGGCCGTTGATTTCATGGAGGGAGGGGGAAGCAAATGAATACAGAACAAATCTGGCCCATCTATTTTTACACCTTAAGCTGGCAGCAGACGATGCAGCATGACTGATAGCCATCGGCATTTTCTGGGTGCTTGGCAGAAAATGCTGTATTATGACTGCTAACCATCATTGTCCAGATGGTTCAATGGGACTGCTGGGTCTCCAGGAGACAAAATGAAGAATCAGATGCCCAGAGTGGAAAGTTTGGTTCAGTATTTCTTAGAGGAATCTGCTGAAGAAGTTTCCCAGGTACCTCTGATTGAGCTCACTGAGGAATATGACGATGATGGATATCAATCGTAATACACCATCCACTGCCAAAAGGCAAGGAGCTGCTGCTGTGTAGCAATGAAGTACCACGTCTGCCGGCATCCAGATGACATATGGTGACGGTGAGCTGAGCGGGCTCCATGCTTGCCGTGGTATGTTGTCTGCACAGGTAACCCAGGTAAAAAGGCGTGAATCGATTGTCTGCTGTTGCTCTGACGGAGAGGGAGGGGCCTGACAACATGTATCCAGAACCCCCCGCGACACTGTTTTTGCATCATCAGGCATTGGGATCTCAACCCAGAATTCCAATGGGCGGTGGAGACTGCGGGAACTGTGGGATAGCTACCCACAGTGCAATGCTCCGGAAGTCGACGCTAGCCTCGGTACTGTGGACGTGGTCCGCACTTAGAGCATTTTATGTGGGGATACACACAATCGACTGTATAAAACCTATATCTATAAAACCGGCTTCGATAAATTCGACCTAATTTTGTAGTGTAGACATTCCCCTAGTTACTAGAACTCTATCAATAGAAACATAGTGAACAAACACTAAAATCTCTGTTTGATCATTTTTCTATTAGTTTTCCTTTGCTGTCCACCCCAGGCAGGTAAATAATGTGAAAAGAACCATCTAATTGCAGAAACCAGAAAATATAGATCAAATGGGCCAGCATGATCTCTCACAACAGTGACTAACCAGAGTAACATCACTGAGTTAATTGAGTTACTCTAGATTAACAAAGATGTGAGATCAGACACTAATAGAAGTATTTGTTAAATATATTCAATATATATTGAGGAGGGCAAAGTGTTTGCAGTGTTACCTGACTGGCTAATTAATGACAGCACAAGTACCACAGCCATATTCAAGCAACTTTTCATTTGCCTTCTCTAATAAGGTACAGTAGAATGCTCTGGGATAGATGCTACCAGCAATCATAGAATCAAAATTCATGGTATATTTTATAAGAATTTAATGTGAATACTGGCCACAAACTTCTTTAGAAAAAAAATGAAGATTTCCATTTTTCTAAAGAGATGAGCCTGATTCTTTAGACTGGAAATCAGGAGGACAGGGCTGTACTCTCAGCTCTGCGACGGACTTGCTGTGTGACCTTGGACAATCATTTCATCTCTCTATGCCTCTGTTTCCTCTCTCACCCTTTTTCTGTCTTGTCTCAATAGACTGTAAGCTCTTTGAAGTGGGGACTGTCTCTGACTGCGTCTTTCACTAGGTCTACACTGGGGTGGGAGGGAGGGTCGACCTAAGATACGCAACTTCAGCGTATCTTAGGTCGATTTACCTGGTCGTGAGGATAGCAGCGAGTCGATTGCTACCGCTCCCCCGTCAACTCCACTTCCGCCTCTCACCGCCGTGGAGTTCCGGAGTCAACGGCAGAGCTATCGGGGATCGATTTTATCGCATCTACACTAGACGTGATAAATAGATCCCCGATAGATCGATCACTACCCACCGATCCGTAGGGTAGTGTAGATGTACCCTTTATACTGGTTGGGACCTCTCGTCACTATTCTAACAACTAGTAATAATAATTCAACTAGCTATATAATTTTAAAATAACACTATTTCTAGACAGTGATGGTGCTGTATAAATGGGGATCACAGGTGAGGTCCAAATTTTTTGCTTGTGCACATATTTGCATGTGATGTCTTGCTTGCATGTACAAATACAGGTATTCCACGTGTAATGAAGAGCTTTGTAGATACCATTTTGAAGGCCTGTTTAAAATGTTGGCCCTGGAAGAGTCAAGAGTCTGACTTGAAGTTTTAAAAAATAGAAGACTTCTGGGAGATTGGATTCCTAGATATGGTGATTTTTGTATGGCACTTTTTCCATGTTAATTTACAATCAGAGTTCCAGAGGGAGCCACTCAATTTGCCTTCTATTGGATTGTTGTGCAGAAGACAAGCAGCATGCACCATGAATGGAGAGAGAGAATGAAGCCTTTCAATAATGTCAATTCACAGCAATAATGACAAAGGGACATAAGGAAATCTCATTAATACAAAATTATACTTTGGTGACAAAATCTAGGAAAGGGGAAAAGCAAAATAAGACAAGATAAAAGTGAAATAATGCAGATTTTATATTTGTTCCCCAAGGGTGATTGGACGATAGAAACATCATATTATATCCAAAAGTTATACGCTCTCCAAAGCTGATGGAGGGTATCACATTGGAGATCTCATATTTACACATCAAGAGAGGAAACTTAGCACTTCTTGATTGTGCTCAGTCTCCAGCAGCCTTCTGGCTCTAAAGAGCAATAGTAGTTAAGGCTCCCCAAAAACCAGATCCTTTCTGAAAGTCATACAGTTGAATGAAATGGCACAGGATCAAACAAATGCTCACCCTTTGGATTTTCACCAGAAGGAAAGATTATTATATTATTTCCTCCACAGATGTTCCCTTGCTCCAGACCCAAGGAAACAGGAAGTGGAAAACTGTTGTATGCCAATAATTATTTTTGCTTTCCTTATCCAGCCATGCTAGAACCAGCAGACTATAATGCACTGGAAATTGTTCTCCATAATTAGATAGTGGTTGATTGAGAACTTGAATAACCACCACTCCCTGTTTAAGTAATCTTTTACGATTAGTTATGTCAGTTTGACAACGAGGAGTCCAGTGGCAACCTAAAGACTAACAGATTTATTTGGGCATAAGCTTTTGTGGGTAAAAAACCCACTTCTTCACACCAGACTAACACTGCTCCCCTATGATACTTGGTACTATGTCAGTTTGGAAACCTTAGAAAAGGGCTACAACTTTCACTCTCTACAAAATCTGCCTCCCCTCTTCTCATGTGAACTCAATGCGATGTTATTTGCAGAATCTCTCCTTGCAACTTAGTGCAGTTGATATAATACAGTTCACACTTCACCTGCCTGCCTTTGCACCAGAGCAAAAATGAAAGAACAAGTAGGATGCCTGCAGTAGACTTCCAAATAATGTATTATCTATTGCTTTTCTTTTTTTTCCCCTTTAACTGCAGATTTGAGAGAGAATAAAAAATAAGCTCCTTAAAGAAAACAGAACTCTCAAACTCAGGAGAAGCCTTAGGGAAGTTACAAGTCAAAATAGGAAAAAGAGTGGCAAAAAAAAAAATCATTTAAAGTGGGCTATACTGGTCAAAAAAATCTTAAGAACAATACCCAAGAAATATTACCTTCCCTTGGAAAGTGAATTTAACTTTTAATAAAACTAAACTGAGTAAATGTAATATCTGAAAATAGAAATCTTATTTGGAGGGATAATTACGTGAACTTTTAAGTTTGCCAACAGACTTTCAGCATTTATCTTTCTTAAGACAGTTGAGCTCTAAGAAACATTAACTAGTTAAGCCAGCAATCCTGCAATGTGATCTACACAGGTGGACTGATGCAGAACCCACTCAAGTTAATGGAGCTCCATGTCGATGCACCAGTCTATCTGTATGCAGAATCAGGGCCTTTTGTTAGTTTAGTGCAAGCGTTTTCAAACTTCATTGCACCACAACCCCCTTCTGACAACAAAAATTACTACATGACCCCAGGAGGGGGGACCAAAGCCTGCGCCTGCCCAAGTCCCACTGCCCAGGTGGGAGAGGGGCAAAGCCCAAGCCCCACCACCCTGAGTGTGGGAGGCCAAAGCACAAGGGCTCCAGGCAGGGGGCTTGTAACCTGAGCCCCACCACCCAGGGCTGAAGTCCTCAGGCTTCGATCCCAGGCAGTGGGGCTTGGGCTTTGGTAAATCTAACACCAGCCCTGGCGACCCCATTAAAATGGGGTTGTGACCCACTTTGAAGTCCCGACCCACAGTTTGAGAACCGGTGGCTTAGTGAAATACTTAAGGGTTCCCTAGGACAGTGGTTCTCAATCAGCGATATGCATACTCATGGGGCGATGCAGAGTTCTTTCAGGGGGTACATCAACTCATCTATATATTTGCCAAGTTTTACAACAGGCTACGTAAAAAGCACTAACAAAGTTAATACAAACTAAAATTTCACACTGACAAAATGAGAAAATAAGACATTTTCCAGTAATAGCGTGCTATGACACTGTATTTTTATGTCTGATTTTGTAAGCAAGTAGTTTTTAAATGAGGTGAAACCTAGGGTACAGAAGATAAATCAGACTCCTGAAAATGATACAGTAGTTTGGAAAGGGTGAGATTCATTGATCTAGGACACTTACCACTGAAGTGCAACAGTTGTTTAATGCTGATTTATAAACAACCAAAGAGCAGTGTAGGATAATACACAAACTAAAGTTTAAAACATGCAGTGAAGAATATGGCAGCCAAATAATAAACATACTTTGTACTTCTGATGTGCATAATGGCACTGTAGGTAGGTAGGAGTAGAAACTAGAATCTGGCCCAAGACCCACAATTCACACCCATGTCTTATCATTAAAAGTGGTAGCTGCTGACAGTGACCTTGATTCTATATGCTTTGACACTGGTTCAGTGTCAACTCTGACGGACGAGCGCCTGGGAGACTTATGCTACCCAAAAATGAGTAAACATTAAAGGAATACTAAAGTCAAAACAGAAAACGCAAAGCCTTCTCTGAAGTGCCTCCACTGGAAGAGTGCCATCTTTTAAATCACTAACTCCACTTTTCTGTAGCATTCTGGAACTAAATTAAATGCAGCTATGACAATTTACACTAGCTGAGGTCCTGCCCAATGGTGTTTATTGGAAATACATTAGTGCAATGCTGATGTTAATCCAAAACTAAAGGATAGCACTTCTTATGGTATTCAGGAATTAAGATACCTGACTCACATCAATGTTACTGGGAAACAAGAAATTAAAGCATTGCACATGACATTGAAAATACACCTCTCTATGGGCCATTTTTTCTCATCTGAAGCCTGAGCCTCAATCATCAAGTTTCCTCCTCCCCAACAAGAAATAATTAAAACAAACACTTTAATTTTTATTTTCTTGCTCTATACAAGCATGTTTATTATCATTAAGTGACAGTTCCTGAAACGTATTGCTGAGTCTAATATTGCCAGTCCTGTAGTGAAATCACTACGTTAAATTGTTTATTGAAAACTAGCTTTTAAAAATTATCACATTATAATCTAAATATGAGTCAATTAATCCTATTTCAGTAATCCATTATGATTCTGCAAGGCCATCAAAATTCAATTAGACTTTACATCCATACACATTCAATAGACGTGTCAACCTAAAGTTCATAATTAGTAAGAGATGGAAATTGCCATCCTTTGTCTAGCCATAAAGATACTTATTGGATGCAGAGTCATCAAAAGCAGAAACCAACTGTTTAAAAGAGTCAATTATTTTGATTAATTCAAGTAGTCAGTGACTTCAAATTGAAAACCCAGAAGCCCTTTCATTACATTTCATTTAGGATTAGCAACATTTATGTTTGGGATACTTTATAAATGATGGCTGTTCATTACTCATTGGTATAATTAGACTGTATATAATTGTTCAAGTCAGATTTGACTAGTGCTATTTTAGGAAAGCTAAAACCTGCAGAGTAAATCTGAAAATGTTCAGCTATGACCTGTGACAGACCCAGACCAGTGGGGTACAGGAGTCTGGTAGAGAGCAAATATACTGGTCACTGGATGAGTAGTTTTCTGTTCCCTGAGTGACCAGAGCAGGGGCTGCATTAGAGTAATCAAGAACCTGCTAGAACCAGTTAAGGCAGGCAGGCTAATTAGGACATCTGGAGCCAATTAAGAAGAAGCTGCTAGAATCAATTAAGGCAGGCTAATCAGGGCACCTGGGTTTTAAAAGGAGCTCACTTCAGTTTATGGTGTGAGTGTGAGGAGCTGGGAGCAAGAGGCGCAAGGAGCTGAGAGTGAGAGGGTGTGCTGCTGGAGGACTGAGGAGCACAAGTGTTATCAGACACCAGGAGAAAGGTCCTGTGGTGAGAATAAGGAAGGTGTTTGGAGGAGGCCATGGGGAAGTAGCCCAGGGAGTTGTAGCTGTCATGCAGCTGTTACACTATAGACAGCTGCAGTCCACAGGGCCCTGGGCTGGAATGTGGAGTAGAGGGTGGGTTCCCTGGGTTCCCCCCAAACCTCCCAATTGACCTGGACTGTGGGTTCTTCCAGAGGGGAAGGTCTCTGGGCTGTTCCCCAACCCACATGGTAAATCTCTGAGGCAAGAAAATCTGCCAATTAGCACAGGACCCACCAAGATAGAGGAGGAACTTTGTCACAGACCACAAAGAAGAATATTAAATGACATGATTTGGAGCTCTATTACCTGTGATTTTTTTTCAGTTCATATTTTAAACTATAATAAAGGTATGGTACATAAAAGAAAAACACATAGCAATTGAAATACACCTTAAGACAAAGAGGACCATATTCTCTGCTTGTGAACACTGGCATAGCTCTGCTGTAGTCACTGAAGAGATATACAATCCAGTGTCTCACAAGTATGAAAACTAACCTTATTCTCTCAGGAACTTAATAGCGTGGAAGTGATATAAATAATCACATATGTTTGGAGATAGAACAGACTCTACTTGCAATGAGAACAGAGCCCGCACAAATCTTGTTTTGCTATTTCTCCTTGATTTACCTTCCGAACAAAAACAGAAAAACTGATTACTGTTGTATTCAGAAGTTCAGATTTGATTAATGAGAAAATGTGGAATATGGCTTAGAACCATTGCTTAAAAAATAAATAACCATGACAAGGTGTGAAAAAAATCAAATAAATTAATGTAGCAACTAACACTTACAGTGGGATTACAAAAAATGTTATGAAAATACCTAGATTTCCTGCATCTTATTTTCACCTGTTATGAAATTGTGTTTTAAATTAAAACACAAAGTAACAAGTTAACATTATCTATGGCCTTCAGAAAAAGTGATGAACATAGGCTCTTGTGACAGATATTGCAATCTCATGAAATATCTTTGGGTACCATATTGTATTAAGTTATGTATCACTGTGGGCCAGGGATTGTATGCAATTCCAGTGGAGAGAGTTACCATGACTCCTCCAGGAACCAAAAATAATGGGAGAGATTAAGATGAACCACTCAAGATGTAAATGCCTCCAGAGAGGTACCATCCCCTGAGGAGATTTGCATATACTGGTTCAGCAGGGTTTTCCAGAGACCAACAGATAAAGAAAGGCTTTTGGCATAAAAAGGCTGTGTTTAAATTGACTCAGACCCTTCTTTATGATTCAACAAATGGACAAGATTGTCCAGTGGGACTTTGGCCTACAAGGGCCCCATAAAACTGATAGGTGACTTTTTAGTGTGTGTTTAAATCTATGTGTTTATTTAAAGATGTCTTGTAATTCTTTTACTTTAAAAATAAATGTCTGCTTAGAAAGAGCAGTGTGGTAACTTGTAACTGCAGGATCGGAGCTCTCAAAGAGAAAGTAAAGCACAGGTGCTGTTTCTTATGCAGACTGTGTAAGGGACCAGGGTGTAGTTGGTCTGGCCCAGCTGTCATAGCTGGGCTGAAGCCCATATGTCAAGGATGGTAATCAGTGAGCCAGGGTCAGAGGAATTGCTAGAGTCAAGTTCAATAAGCAAGACTCAGGGTCAAAGTCACACCAGGGTTGCAGACTGGAGATCAAAGGTAGTACCAGGCTAGAGTCAGGAGACAAGAGTCAGTGTCAGAGTCATGCTGAGATCAGAGGCTGGAGATCAGGGGAGGAGGTGAGGTCTGGAGTCAGAGCAGGGCCAAAGTCTGTGCAGTTGCCCCACATAACTTTCTGGGGGACCCTACAGAGTTAAATGGTGTGGTGAGCCAATCAGAGGGCCATGGAGTACTCTGTCACTCTGGGTCCCTTGGGCGGTACTGCCTGTGGGACCTGTACTCTACAGTGCTCCTTGGCTATGGCTCTGCATGGTCTCCTGATGGCACTGTGAGAACGACAGCCATCCCATGCACTGCAGACTTGGGTTGTAGTCATGGCATCCTTACTGACTGGCTTGCCGGGGACATCACAGTGTAAAGCAGGGGGCTGTCCAGCCTTAAAATCCCTGCTCTGAAGGGAGTGGGACAAGAGTCCCTGCCCAGAAACAGGTAATGGCTAGAGACCTGACTGGGCACTCCTGGACTAAACCATGTTGGGGGAGGAGGGAATACAGGTGCAGTTACCATGAAATTGTGACAACCCTGATTTTGAAAGGTACTTAGTGAGGCACAGGCACCCATCCACACTCTGCACCCTCCAGGATCAGCACCTACTACTTTCCTTCACATCTCATAACTAAACATAAATCACAAATACCATATGTGATTCACTATTAACAATGAAAACTTTAGATAATGAGGAAATAGATACTTGCTGTATATAATGGAATTTACTGGGGGGGGGGGCTGGGAAGAAGGAAGTGCTTTTTAAAAAGTGGGATTCCAGTAGTATCATTCACATCATAGCAGGGATATAACATACTGTTAAGACTAAAAATTTTATCCTGGATGCTTATTAGATTAATAGTCCTTACTGAATCCAGTGCCATACCATAAGTAATAACTCCTCACACGAGTAAGGGGTTTCAGAATCAGACACTACCATTTTAAAATGGTACTCAGCCTAGCCCATAATTTTTGCAGGCACAATCTTTCCTGTCTTTAACTGTGCCCACAATCAACTGCAGGCAAAAATGATAGTATTTACCTGATTGTGATTAAATCCTATCATTTGTTCCCGCAATCAATTGCAGTTGCAAAATTAGAGGCACTCTTTCAAAATCAGACCATTTTAATGGTCTGTGATTGACATAACCAGGGCCCAGGTGTGATTTATCATAAGGCTGCTTGGGAAATGTGAAAGATGTACATTTTCTAGACTGTAATATTATTAATATTTTTCTTTTAAAAAATAGTTTTGGACTACCAAAACTGGGTTGGACAGATATATGAACACATTGGATATAACAAGGTAAAATCTTATTAGATATCTATAAGTATTTACTTGTAGTTAATATAATTTTCTTATTCCTACAGATAACAGATGGCAATTGCTGACAATTCAGCACTCATAGCCAATCATGCTCATTATACAAACACTTTCAGCAAAAATCTTGGGACTTATGTAAAACTAAATTAAATTTAAAAAGCAATTAGATGATAATAGCCATACAGAAATGGGTATATTAGTTTCTGCTACAAAAGTGCTAACTAAAGTCTCAAGCCATAAAATCCATATCTGGGCTCAGGTTTGTATTTCAACTCCCAGATCTCCAAAGATCGGGGTAGTTCATAAATGAAGCTTTGGTTCAGCCCAATTCTGGGAAAAACTTTAATTGTGAAATTTGGATATGAACTCAGTTCTGGATTTCAGACGCCCTCACAGTTCAGCCTTTGGTGCCAACTGGATCCTTTTTCACTTTATACCTGATAAAATGAAATAATTGACTCCTTTTCCAAACGTCTTGTTGATTGCTGATTGCTGACTGCTAACTAGCTCAGCTCTAATGGTCTGGATTTCTGACTACACTGACAGAAAGGGATCAATCTAACACCTTTAGACTTTTGATGAGTTTTATCACATCGTTTTTGATGTGTGAGTAAACTGGAAAAATAAATGAAAAAGTTGTTAGGTAAACCACTCAAATGCTGCTCTGCTTGGGAACCCATTGACATTACTTGCTTTAGAGGGTCTGAAATATGTTCAATGGCTTGTTTTAACCAATAATCCCCATTCAGTTCACCAGTTTGCCCTCCATCATAATTCCTAAGGGAGAGCTCACAAGCTGGTTTTAGTGGGTCTTGACTAAAAAATTTTTTTCCAGAATATTTTTGCAGGTTTTATTTAGAAGTTCAAATTAAATTTGGAGATGGCAATTATAGTTTTCTCCTATTTACACACATGCACACTGTAAAGAACACAGGCCGTCTCTGGTGTGAGTGACTTTGTTTGACCAAATGAATAACAGAAGTGAGTATTGCTGAGAGATACTTAAAGATACTTTTTAATTGTAGGCAAAGTGTTACTAGCATAAAGGCTATATACTTGTCCTAGCCACTACCCCACATCTTAATTATGACATTGGGAAAATATCCTAACTCATGGTCATGAGAACGTGTGGAAACATGTGAATGCATATCCTTGAATAAGTCATGAATGTTTAAACAATCAAAACTTATCACATGACCACTTCTGCTGTTCTGTTTTCAAGAGACATCTATTTGCAGTTAGTAATGAATTGGGTTACAACATATACAGCCGAGCCTGGAAACTTTGATGCAACTCCAAGACCAAAGTGTCAAGTCATTGGTCTCTGACCTACACCGACATGCTGGGACCCCTACCTGGACAAGAGTATGCCTGAGATGGAGCCGAGGAATTACTGATCTCCAAAACAGATGCCAATCATGTGGAGAAAAAGAGGGTGGGGGCTCTCTTGCACCAACAAGATACCAGAAGCTGTATCCTGTTCTGTTCCCTAGACTGGCCACATGGTGAAGTGAAGAGCTCTGACACTGATTAAGTCGAGCCAGAGGTGTAACCAAGAGAGAGGTAAAGCTCAAAATCCCAGTGCATACGAAAATGCAGATCATGTCTTATCAAAGATACTGGTCAATATCAATTTAAAGCCAAAATCGGACCAATCATGTGAGTTGGAGACATTAAAAAGAAGGTGGTCTGAAGAACCTTCTGTAGAGCAATTTGAGGATGCTCAAATCGCTCCAAAACCACTAATGTGTTTGTGCATGTATGTATCTGTCTGTGTGTGTGTTACTAACTGTTCCCCAAAGTACACACTAAACCCGTAAGTCTGTTTATTGAAACAATGAGGGATCCCTGGGTTAAATCAATGACATGTTAAAGCTTTTCTAAGGCTGGAGTTTAATAAATCATTTTGTGTTTTTGCCAGACTATCAGACCTATAGGCATTGTGTAACATGGGAAGGGAAATATATTAGACAAACCAAGTTTAATAGAACACTGGTCTACAATTTTTGAGAAGTAGTCTGCTTCAGAGATAAAATGTGCTATTTATTATGTATTTTGATGTGCTGAATTCAAATATGACACTTAAAACAACTGATTGGCTACTGTTTCTAAGATATTTAAGTTTTTACATTTTATGTCTATGTATATTGTGTAGATAGTCGAGTTTTAATCATAAATTGCAAACCTAGGTCTTTTCATGTGTTTATGGTTCCTTTACATGATAATATTTCACCTGTCCTATTTATGTAACACTTTAAAAATCAGCAAAAGGGTTATATAAATAAAATTTATTATGAAACAAAAGGCAAAAACCTATTCTGTACATAGTTTAGTCCTCTTTAGTGTCCACTCGGCGCTTCTTGGCTTGTCTCTTGTATTCATTAAATGGAGCATCTCTTGTCACTGTCCAGCAATAGTCTGCAAGCATTGATGGGCTCCATTTGCCCTGATAGCGTTTCTCCATTGTTGCAATGTCCTGGTGAAATTGCTCGCCGTGCTCATCGCTCACTGCTCCGCAGTTCAGTGGAAAAAAATCTAGATGAGAGTGCAAACAATGTATCTTTAGTGACATGTTGCAACCAAGGCTTTTGTATGCCTTGAGGAGGTTTTCCACCAACAACCTGTAGCTGTCTGCCTTGTTGTTTCCGAGGAAAATTTATTGCCACTAACTGGAAGGCTTTCCATGCCGCGTCTTTTCCTTGCCATGCAGTGCATGGTCAAATGCATCATCTCGAAGAAGTTCACGAATCTGAGGACCAAGAAAGACACCTTCCTTTATCTTAGCTTCACTTAACCTTGGAAATTTTCCATGGAGGTACTTGAAAGCTGCTTGTGTTTTGTCAAGGGTCTTGACAAAGTTCTTCATCAGACCCAGCTTGATGTGTAAGGGTGGTAACAAAATCTTCCTTGATTCAACAAGTGGTGGCTGCTGAACACTTTTCCTCCCAGGCTCCAATGATTGTCGGAGTGGCCAATCTTTCTTGATGTAGTGGGAATCTCTTGCACGACTATCCCATTCGTAGAAAAAACAGCAGTACTTTGTGTATCCAGTCTGCAGACCAAGCAAGAGAGCAACAACCTTCAAATCGCCACCAAGCTGCCACTGATGTTGGTCATAGTTCATGCACCTCAAAAGTTGTTTCATGTTGTCATAGGTTTCCTTCATATGGACTGCATGACCAACTGGAATTGATGGCAAAACATTGCCATTAGGCAGTAAAACAGCTTTAAGACTCGTCTTCGATGAATCAATGAACAATCTTCCACTCATCTGGATCGTGAACGATGTTGAGGGCTGCCATCACACCATCGATGTTGTTGCAGGCTACAAGATCACCTTCTATGAGGAAGAATGGGACAAGATCCTTTTGACGGTCACGGAACATGGAAACCCTAACATCACCTGCCAGGAGATTCCACTGCTGTAGTCTGGAGCCCAACAGCTCTGCCTTACTCTTGGGTAGTTCCAAATCCCTGACAAGGTCATTCAGTTCCCCTTGTGTTATGAGGTGTGGTTCAGAGGAGGAGGATGGGAGAAAATGTGGGTCCTGTGACATTGATGGTTCAGGACCAGAAGTTTCATCCTCTTCCTCTTCCTCGTCTGACTCAAATGAGAATGATTGATTCTGGTGCATCAGGAACCGGCAGTCCTTCTCCGTGGGGTACTGGGCGTATAGCTGATGGAATGTTTGGATAATGCACAGTCCACTTTTTCTTCTTTGACACCTTTCCCAACTGGAGGCACCATGCAGAAGTAACAATTGCTGGTATGATCTGTTGGCTCTCTCCAAATCATTGGCACTGCAAAAGGCATAGATTTCCTTTTCCTGTTCAACCACTGGCGAAGATTTGTTGCGCAAGTGTTGCAGCATATGTGTGGGGCCCACATCTTGTCCTGATCTCCAATTTTGCAGCCAAAATAAAGGGGATAGGCTTTCTTAACCATAGTGGTTTTACTGCACTTTTGTGATGCAAAAGTCACTTCACCACAAACATAGCAGAAGTTATCTGCACTGTTGACAAAAGTACAAGGCACCTCTGCTCACTCTGGCTAAACAGAAATGTGTCCCTTTGCAAAATCAAACACTGACAAATAAGAGAGCACGACACTGTATGATTTCTAGAGCTGATATAGGGCAATTTGTTCAGCAGAGTGATGTAAGCTTCGTTATGATTGCATCATCCATGACTTCTAGGAATAACATGATGCAATTCATATCATGTATGATGCAATACCAGCTTCAGATTGCATCATTCATTGTTTTACCTAAAAAGCAAGTACTGTCCAAACCCAGTCATAGATTTATTCATAGATCCAGTCAAAGATGTATTTTAGTCATTTCTGGTTTAAATTGAGATCCCTTCCCTTTATAACTCACTTATCCTCCGCCATTCCCAAGTCAAGGGTCGTATATACTGACCCAATAGCATATCTTGAAAACTAGAGCCAATCAACAATTTTAAGCATCATTTTCGTTCTCAGTGACCCAGAATTAGTAAAGTTTGACTACATTTATTTCAGAAGCATTTTGGCTGTAGAGCAGTGTAATCTTTGTGGTCAGCCAAGCTTAATGGGAGAGATGTAGCCAAAAGGAAGCTACCAGGAAAGCATTGTTCTTCCTTAAAATCAAGGTGAAGTAACAACTGCTGCTTTCAGCAAATTGAGTTAAATTAAATCTAACAATTAACTTTTTGATTGTGTTCCAGCTGCAATATCAAACTGACCATTGTAATGTATTTCTTGTAAATTAAGTCAGGAGAACTAAGTTCACCTTGCTAGTAAAATATTTCACTGAAACTTATGTTTATTTTATAATTGCCAGCCTAATCTTTTAATTTTATACAATACACACTGAACTGGTTCATTTTCTAAATATTCAACGCAGACAAAGTTACCTATATTGGAGAAAAGATATAATCCTTTACAGTAATTCCTGAGCCCATTCTATATTTCAGTAATTTAAAATATATCCCTATTATTCCAACAATGCACATAAACATATACATACATGTTTAAGAAACACAGTATCAGCTAAAGTTATTTTGGATGCTGATTTTCATTTATTTAGCTATCTAATACACCTCTCTCATGGTTTATTCTCCATTGTCTAAAAGCCAAATGTTCAGTATTGCCTGAAATGTAAAATGGTGGAAAAGCTTTTACCTTTTCAATTTTGATAAATTGACTTTTTACTGATTTTGAATCCAATGGTTCTTCAGCAATTGAAGCCATCAGATCCTAAATGATGTATGTTTAAGTAATGCACCATGAAGCTTTGGCCTGAAGTAGTTCTCTAAAATTCTTCAACAGGCTCCTGCCAAGTTTTGATAAGACACTAAATAGGTATTGCTAGGTAAAAGCCTTGCTCATTAAACCCTAATGCTGTGGATTTTGAAGTGAAAAAAAATTTTTTTTTAAATGACCAATACGGCTTTTGGAATAATTAGACTTTGTTGTACATTTTCCCTTCTAAGGAAATAATACACAATGTTTTCAAAGTGTGTGTAAAGCTAAACACTGCATTGTCAAAAGAGCATCTCTGTGCCATGGCTGCAGGTAGAACTCCTGAACATTTTTCTAATGGGCATCTGACTCAAGAGTGAAGGTTTTTCAAAGTAGCTGAAAGTCTTACTTCCTATTAGGCTGCCCTCTCTTCACAGCTGCCCTAATATCTTCATTAGACTCAGTGTATCGATTAAGTCGGAAAAGTTTAAAATTATAACCTGCCATCTGGGTGGCAATTTAAAGATTTGTGTGCATAGAATCCAATGGGGATGACAGCATAAAATGCCTCTTATTACAGGTTTCAGAGTAGCAGCCATGTTAGTCTGTATCCGCAAAAAGAACAGGAGTACTTGTGGCACCTTAGAGACTAACAAATTTATTAGAGCATAAGCTTTCGTGGACTACAGCCCACTTCTTCGGATGCATATAGAATATATATATATACACATATATATATATTGCATATAGTCCATTCTATATGCATCCGAAGAAGTGGGCTGTAGTCCACGAAAGCTTATGCTCTAATAAATTTGTTAGTCTCTAAGGTGCCACAAGTACTCCTGTTCTTTTATTACAATGTCACAGTATTGCCAATGCCAAATATTTGAAAATCATGAGCTAGGCCTAAAAACTCATGTATTAAACTTGATGAGATTTTTATAAATATCAGAAATTTGGAAGTCTTTTCCTTGGCATCCTGGTTTCTGAACTTTTTGGGTATATTCATGTTATGTTTACACATTATTCTCTGCAACCATCAAGGCTAGAAGCTTACTTTTTTAAAATGAAAGCTGAGTTTCTCATGAATAACTTGACTCCAGGAGCTGCGGCGTTAAGAAAAAATACCCAACATCTACATACTCAGAATTTTTTAAACACTGAGGTCATGAATATAATTCTTTTCTCAGGGAGTGGGGGGATGGTATGGGGTATGATAAGGTGAACTTAGTAATGGCTTGAATCAAACAGTTGCAATGAAATAGTGTTGTGAATTAAGAGTCTATTGCTGTCTCCTAATGTATGTAGAAGTCACTCATGTGCATGGAAATTAAATGTGTGCCTAGAGAAAACAGAACCCACTAAGACTTTAAAAAGGCATTGCGAGATCCCTCTCTTTTTTGCTAAAAAGCACAGGGGAAAAAACAACAGTTTAGCAACTGAATACTGGAGGAAGAGAGGAGAGAACACAACAATGTTATTTAAATTTGCTTTCTTTTCCATCAAGGAATACCTAGAAGTAGTATTTTTCTATTTTGGAATTATCGGGATCATCAAACTTATCAATGTTTTGAACTACCACTTACATGAAATTTTCTCTATTGACGGATACATTTGCTCATGAAGAATATGAAGAAATCCATATCCTGCAATTTGAGATAAGTATGAAACCTCACAACCTCACTGTTCACTTTCGTTTCCAGATCATGAATAAATACATTAAACAACATGGGACTTACTTATTACTGAACCTTGAGGCACCTCAATGTTAACCTTTTGCCACGATGAAAATAGACATAAAATCCCATCTATTTTCTTCCTCCTAGCCAGTTTTTGATCTAAGAGAATAAGTTCCCCCTCACCCTATGAAAACTTAACTTCTTTAGTAGCTTCTTGTGCTAGACTTTGTAAAGGCCTTTCAGAACTCTACCTAAATTATGCAAACTGGTTTTCCTTTATCTTCGTTCAGTAACTGATCTTGCATACCCATATGCTTTAAGTATATGATTGTGAGTAGCCTTATTGATTTCAGTAGATAAGTTAAGCATGTGGGTATTTGCAGGATTGTATCAGCATAGGGATCTAGTTTTTTGATTGGCTCTCAATCATAATAAGAATTAGTGTTCTAATCACTTCCTTTTTAACTTCAAGTTCTTATTCAGATTGAAATCAGAGCCTAATGTTTTTAGCATCAAAACAAAACAAAAACAAACAAAACTTTCAACTATATATTATGTTCATGCAAAAACTTCAGAATTCCAGAAAGGTTAAATACCTCTCTTTCTCTCAAAAATAAACAAATATATATGTTGCTCTGTGTAATAACATGAGTGAAACAAGCCAATTGTTCCTTAGACTTTTTTCACTATATATAAAAACAATACAATTTTTGTATAAGCTATTCACATACACTAAGTGAACCTTAACTACCAACAGCGACCTTTGCACTTTTGCCTACTAATCCCCACTTTTGATACCAGATGCTGTAGTAATGCATGTGGTTTCATTAATGAAGACAGTTACCTAATTCTATATTTGATGTTGAAAGTTAAGCTGCATTAGTAGTAAGTGTGAAAAACTTATCTAAAACAGGCAAGATATTTCAAGGGAAATAATATATACCAAATGAGAAAAACCTAGTTAATCAACTTTTTGGAATAAGAGGCAATGTACCTTAAATTGAGCTGTACAAGAAATGATAGTTATGCTCGAAGACAGAGGTTCTCAATCTGTTGTCTGCGGACCACCAGTGGTCCATGAGCTCCATTCAGATGGTCTGCGGATAGTTCCCTGTAAGGTGCGTGCCTGGGCAGCCACACACAAGAGAATGAAGGGCCACCCACCCAGTGGAGCCGCAGAGGCGTGGCTCCAGTAATTAGGTGCCTGGACCTGGAGAAGATGCACATGTAAGGTGAGGTGGTGGGTTTGGGGGGGAATAGGAGGTAAGTGATAGGGGAAGTGGGGGCAGAAGAGGGGGTGGGAGGAATTTGGGATGTGGAGGGCTGTGGTGGCCAGAGACAGAGGTGACATTCCCCAGTTCCAGGGCTGGGGCTGCCGGGGAGAGACAGCCCTCCTTCCCAGCGTCAGTTCTGTGACTGCTGTGGCAGGGGAGAGACCCGCCTCCTTCCCAGCCCCAGCTCAGGGGCTGCTGTGGTGTGGGAGAGAGGGCACATCCATCACATTAGAAAGGTAAGACTACCGATATTAAAAAAAAAGTTGTGTGCTTTTATTTGTAGAAAAAAAAAGTTAATAATTATAAAATTTTTCTATAGTGCTTTTATCCAAAACACTTTACAGTAGTTAGTTAATGGTACAAACAACGTTTGGAAAGATCATTAAGTGGTCTGCCGAGACCTTCAGCAATTTTCAATTGGTCCGCAAAAAAAAAAAAGTTTGAGAACCACCGCTCTAAGAAACATAACTTGTGGGAAAATATCTGAAGGGCTATACAAACATTAACACTTTTAAATTTAACAGATGCTCATGAAGGTAGCTCAAGATGTTTCAGATAATTTTTAAAAGGACAATGTCAAGCTGACAGAGCCAATATTTAGCCTACTCTAAATATAACATCATTAAAAACTTTGCTTGGGCCCAAAAAATCTATCATCCCTTCTAAGAGCTGCAATGATTACAGATTTACTGCATTAGATAAGGCCATTTTTCCAACCTGTCCTGTTACTTGCTTTCCTCACTGTCCAAAGCAATCTGATTCTAGAGAGGAAGATTAAAAATACACAATGCGTCTATTCAACGTGCAATGCTTTACATGGGAGAACAAATCTCTCTGGATCTTTGCAGTAATCAGCTTATACCCTGCAGTGGGATTTTTAATTTACCCTTTCCATTACCTTGGTTTGCATAGCTTTGAACATTATTAAAGCCAAATACTATGGCTAATTTTATGACTATGACTTCTTGTGGTACTGATGCCAACTACGCTGCTGTTGGGCTTATCACTAATAAGTTTAATGACTAGATTTGTTTGCAATGTATTAATCAGAGCAAAGAAATACACAACACTTCACTCAACCCTGCCTGCTCCCTAAGAGAAAATTTATATTTGAATAACTTATTTCTCCAATTGTGTGGAAGTATAAGAAAGAAAAATTACTGATACTGGGGTAATTTCAGGCTAACCAGCAGCTGGCTAGAATATTGCCAGCGAAGGTCCAGTTCTGGGCAGTGATGAGCACCTCACTACCTCCCATTAACTTTGCTGGAACTGTGTGCATTAAGTGCTTTGTAGGGTTGGGTCTTTAGTAAGTATCTAATTCTGTCAACACTTAAACCTGTTTTTCACACTCTTGGGGTTTTTAGCCTGTGGGCCAACAGCTCTATACAGATGAATAATTTGTACATAAGGCCCTAATCAAGCAAAATGCATAAAGTTAAAGCGTGTGCATAGTCCCATTTAAGTCAAGGGGAAGTGACAACAGTCTGCAATGCCTACAAGTCATGCCTACAATCATACAAAATCCACAAGCTTACAAAATTAATTCTGACAAGCCTAAATTCTATTAAAATTCGGGATGGGAAAACCCACTGGTGCTTTGGGCTTTGCAAAACCTATGATTTCTGAAACTTTTTAAAAAAATGTGTTTTGAATTTTACAAAATAATTCCTACCTTTAATTTAAACCCTTGGTTTCATTAAATTTTTCCTCCGAAAAACAAACAGAAAATCATGTTTTCCTTTAAAAAGAATGGAGTAACTTAAGGGCAGGAAATGTTTTGTAAAACTCTAAAGGCTCAGCAAAACCCAAAACTATATATTCTAAACATTTAACTGAATTAATTAGAAACTTGTTCTATGCAAATAATAGAGCTTCATGCTTGAAATGAACTCTTTCTTAGGTTTCTTTTGTGGACCTACCAGAGAATAAAATAAGCTTACAAAAATGTACAGGATTCTTATTTTGCCAGAAACAATGTAAACTCAAAACCTCAAAAAATTCAATTTATAATAATCGAGAATCCACCTAAATGAAAACTGCCTAGCAATTAATTGTGATTACACAATCCTTTTATAGAGGAGAATATTTGTATGTACAAATACTGAAAAAGAACAATTGTATTTTAAAAATGATGCTATACACAATTATTGCTTTCCAGAGCACTTCGCAATTCATGAGTGACATTTGAATAGAAATATCAGAAAGCAGATAAGTCTCCCTCAAGTTAGTTAGATGCTATGGTTTGCTGAATGGAGAAGGCAATGGAAGACATTTGTACAACTTGCTAGCTATCCATTTGAATTAAGCAACTAAGAATGGACTGCTACACATGAAAATTATTTCATTCATGTCTGAGGACAGTAGCACGTAAGACACAAGAAAGCACTGATCTCCCCTAGCTTTTCAGGATGTAAATGTCAAGCATAGTAATTTGTTCTCCATTACCATTTGCAAAGAGTTTTTGAATAAATTTCTTTATTAAATACTTCATCAGTTAATGTTTATCTGCTTATTTGCTTAAATATATTTATGTTGAGAAATTCCATATCAAAGATATCTATTCTAAACTATTCTTCACAGCACATCCCAACATTCTGACCGTCCTTTCTATATTTTGTTGGCTTGCAAAGCACAGAAAATATGGGGACGCTGGGCTGCAATTATTATAGTTATGTCTACACTACAGGGCCTACGCAATCATAGCCTTCAATGTAGATGCAGTTCAGCTGTGCCACAGAAGGAGTTCTGCTGGTGCATGAACACCACTTCCCTGAATGACATTAGCTACATTGACAGAAGCACACTTCTGTCAGCATAGTTGTGTCCACACTGGAGGGTTTTGTTGGCAGGATGTGTACGTTTTTTTTATTTCACAGCCCTGACTGAAAAAAGCTCTGTCGGTATAAATTTTTAAGTATAGACCAAGCCTATGAAATACTGGTGAGAAGTGAGCTGGAGAAACATAATATCTGCTTGCAGTGGATGACCAAATGATTTTGTTTTTAATTTTGAGAAACGGAATGGTAGATAGACATCCACCTTCTGATGCTAAAAACTAAAGCCTCTAGCAAGCATTAAAACATACACTTTCACTGAATTGGGGCAAAAATATATTCCTAAATTACATGCACAAAATATTTAATTCCATATGAAAAGCAGGTAATTGCATGTTAATTTGAAATTTCCATTCATGCAAGTGCATCTTTCATGCATAACAGTATGTGTTTTCATGCTAAACTGAGGGATGCAATTATGAAAAAACAGTCCCCAAATGTGTACGTCTTCAGAGTTCATGTACATAGTGGCACTGTCAAGTTGTGCAGCAAATTTAAGAACTCCAGCCAGAGTAGTAAATGTTCTACTAAATAAATTGTTCGGTATCTTCTGAGATATTTGTCTGCTGCTGTGTATGTATCCGGGGAAACAATTAAAAAAGAAAACTGACAAATGTTGTCAAAAGAATACTCATGGAACAGATATTATGATAAGTGCAAAGCCCTTATCAACACATCTGTTATTTGAAGATTCCGCTCACCAACAACTTCAAAGATGATCATTGGGTTTTTTTGGTTATAAAAAGCAGCTTTTGTTTCTTCTATTTGAATCAAACATACTTTAAAGTATTTCAGAGAAAATTTTAAAGCAGAAACCCATTGCCAAAATATTGTAAACAGCAGCCACCACCACCAGGTATCACCACAGTCTTCTAAGGTCTTTGAGTGGGAGCCAACAGTCAGCCTTGGGAAGACAAGCTGTGTTGTTAGTTTTCATTACACAAGATTCTCTGTAGAGGCAGTGCTCGCTGGACAGTTTGATCTGTGTTTTGGTCTCTGATTAGAGTCAATTCCTTGCTTTGTGGGAATCAGAACTGGAAGGGACCTCGAGAGGTCATCTAGTCCAGTCCCCTGCACTCATGGCAGGATTAAGTATTATCTGACCATGCCTGACAGGTGTTTATCTAACGTGCTCTTGAAAATCTCCAATGATGGAAATTCCACAACTTCCCTAGGCAATTTATTCCAGTGCTTAAACACCCTGACAGGAAGTTTTTCCTAATGTTCAGCCTAAACTGCCCTTGCTGCATTTTAAGCCCATTGCTTCTTGTCCTATCCTCAGATAAAGAGAAATATGTTTCTCCCTACTCCTTGTAGCAACCTTTTATGGACTTGAAAACTTATTATATACCCTCTCAATCTTCTCTTCTCCAGACTAAACAAATCCAATGTTTTTCAATGTTCCCTCATAGGTCATGTTTTCTAGACCTTTAATCATTTTTGTTGCTCTTCTTTGGACTTCCTCCAAGTTGTCCACATCTTTCCTGAAATGTGGGGGCCCAGACCAGGACACAATACTCCAGCTGAGGCCTTATCAGCGTGGAGTAGATTGGAAGAATTACTTCTCATGTCTTGCTTACAACACTCCTGCTAATATATCCCAAAACGCTGTTTGCTTTTTTAGCAACAGTTACACTGTTGACATATATTTAGCTGTAATCCACTATGACCCCCATTTCCCTTTCTGCAGTACTCCTTCCTAGGCAATCATTTCCCATTTTCTTTGTGTGCACAACTGATTGTTCCTTCCTAAGTGGTGTACTGTGTATTAGTCCTTATTGTATTTTATCCTATGGGGCACTGGTGTTAGGCTGAGACTCCTGAATGAACGGATTGCCCTACGAGCTCTTTGACCATCTTCATTTCAGGGCTGGTTTTGTGTGTGAATAAAACAAGTTACATGTAGAATATACCTAGACTCTGCATCACTGATTTTTTTCCTCAGCTGGGAAGCCAACCTTCCAGATACCCACCACCCTTTGACAGAGGCAATGCTGATGTTGAAATAGAACACTGGTGTCAGAAGGAGCAACAGAAGCAAAACATAGTATAAAGTATTTCAGACAATTTAGAAGCAGAATTCTATTGGCAAAACATTATAAACATTCAGCTGCCCAGTTTTTAAAACATGAAATGATGTAAAACTTTCTAATCAAGTAAGTTAAAACACTATGGAAATTTGCAGGCACACTTTTAAGCATAAGTGCATTCCTAATCATTAATGTAATTTTTAGTACCTTTTCAAATCATTACAGCATTGGTCATAGGTGTGGTAAAAGGGTTTACATATTTTTTTCTTTAAAAAAAAAATCACCAGTTGTACAGTACTTAAGCATACAATCCTCCCCACCCTCAAATGGATTGGTAGGTTACTGTTGGGTAAAACTGCGCTGTTGTGCCATGAAGGAACATATGTAGAATATAACAGCTTACAACTGAAGGTTTGAGGATGCTATTAGTTTTTGCAAGATGTACTGTACTTTATGTTCTTATGAAGGAAACTGACTTTTTTTTTTAAATGACGTATATAAAGAGTCTTGTTGCTGATGACTTACCGTCAAGCTTGTAATCTATGATGATCCATCTGATGGGAATGTTCATAAAATGTAGCTTCCCTTCATAAGGGAAATCTCTCTCATGATATTCAAAATCTCTTTCAAACTAAAATCAAAATTACATACTGAGTTGTTTAAGAGAAAAGGGCATTACTTAAGTAATAATTCATAATGCAAAGTATAGCAGCATTGTTAGTGTCATTATATATTAAAAAGTTGCTGATGCTTCATGGAAAATTTTGGAAAAAATCATCATATTTAGGAAAACAAGTTATACTTAGAATATACCCAGACTCTGCATGATGTGTCATATTTTGTGAATTTCTTCACTGACCTTTATTACTTTTGGTAAGGAATTATGTATCCTAATTGGGGCCTCTGAATATGGGATTTTTATAAACAGTTGAACTCTTATGAACTGTTTCTGCTCCTGTTTTTTATTCCGCACATGAAGTAAAATTATTTTCATGTTGTCATTTCCATAGCAACTACTTGTAAAGTCAAAGAAGATTATGATTTCAGGTGGGGAATAAAGAGAAGAAGATAAACTCTTAGCAGTACAGATCTCCTGCATCTGATTTTACCCTTGGCAGCTTTAATCTACCTAGCACAGGTAAGAATAGTAGTCACAGTGGCACTCGAACTAACTGCCAGGGACCCTGGATCCACACTCAGGTTGCTAGCCCATGCTGAAGCCCCTGCTACCATATCTTCATTACTATTGTTGCACAATGTTTTAGATTGCTAGCTATTTCAAAGAAAGCATGGTTATGCCAAGGGGCGGCTCTATGTTTTTTGCTGCCCCAAACACGGCAGTCAGGCGGCCTTCGGCGGCATGCCTGCGGGCGGTCAGCAGTCACGTGGATTCGGCCGCGTTTCTGTGGGTGATCTGCCAGTCCCGTGCCTTCAGCATACCTTCCGCCGAATTGCCACCGAAACCGTGGGACCGGTGGACCTCCAGCAGGCACGCCGCCGAAGGCCGCCTGACTGCCACCCTCCCAGTGACCGGGAGGCCGCCCCCTGTGGCTTGCCACCCCAGGCACGCACTTGCTGCGCTGGTGCCTGGAACCGCCCCTGGTTATGCCCAATAGTGCTAAAAATCATACCCTCACTTTGTAGTAAAGACATACCCTTGAGCTGGAGGTATAATTTCCGGCTTGGTTAGATGTTTATGCGCTAGCTCGATAGTTAAAAACAGAACTGCAGTCTTG
Source organism: Chrysemys picta bellii (assembly GCF_011386835.1). NCBI lineage: Eukaryota > Metazoa > Chordata > Testudines > Emydidae > Chrysemys > Chrysemys picta. Next base: position 73,333,511 of record NC_088795.1, on the reverse strand, counting down.
GATGGGCTAACTGCCCCAAATGTAATGGTTTTTATCTTTATCTAATTTGTGTGTTATTCTTTCATTCCAACATCAATGCATCACCTGCACCTAAAATGTAATTACTAAACATTTAGCTTCCTGGCATTACCAGCACATTGTCATATACTGACGAGCTAATCCCTTCTCTAAACAGTCAAAATGTATAATGCAAGCATATCTTAGACAAATGTTAAACAAAGTAAAGGCAGACCAATTGGTGCAGAAAGTCGTCAGATGATCAGGCAGGTTGGCTAGCACCAATCAGCTTTGTCGCTGCATTTTTTGTTGACCTTGCCTTTTACTTTTTCCTTGAAACTGAGATCGCATCCCTATCTTAGCATATAGTCTTGTCAGAATACAAAGTGCAGATGATCTGTATCTCAATCAAATTTGCATGTCATGAATACATGTATAGAAATGTTCCAAATCTGAGGACTGATGTCATTTTTATGTTTTTAATAACCATAATTCAATTTTATTGGATTATTCATTTGGAAGGAAACTAATTAACTTTAAATGTAGTGTGTCTTTGAAAAAAATGTGTTTTATAGGTTGGGAAGGATATGAGGATATGATCCAGAGCTCTAAGTCATTATGGGGTAGTGAAGAATTTAATGCAAGTGAAGAGACATGGCAGCAATGGTAAATTAAATTCTGTATTTATTCTGATCATACACATTGGAGAGACCCTAAGGGGGCTACCTAACAGTCTCTTGTACGACTTTAACCCTGTTTTGGAAGGACAGGCATAGTATGTCCAGGTTAAATCTTTACTCCTTCTTGGAGGACTCAGAGTGAAGAATGAGGACTCCATCAAATAGCATATGTTGTTGTAAACTGTGGACTAATATTTAGAGACTAAGTATGCTGGTACTAGAAAGTACCTGTTGCATGCATGCATATATGATTACAATGACTATCATCATTTCAGTTACTCTAGTATTAGAGGCCTCACATGGGGATCAGGGCCCTGTTCTGCTACGAACTACGTGGGGCAACAGCCCATTTAGAAAGATGATGGTGCAAGCACCAAAGAAATTCAGTTACTATGTATCATGCTGCAGCATCACGAGTGGTTAAAAAATCCAATTCTTTAGCAAGAGTCCTTGCCACAGATAATGCTGGCGTAAAGTGCAGGACAGATGAAGTTGGTGCATTACTAGTGCTTAAGGCTTGCTGCATTTTTCTCTTTGCGTTCCTTTCTCTCAGCCACCGGCTCCCTGGACAGCCCTCCACTGTGGCCACATCTTCCCAGCTTGAAGTGTCAATGTTGGACATTTTTAGCTAGGAACTATAGATGTATATAATTAAAATGATTGGCAAACTGTAGATAAACATATAACTGGAGCAAGGGGGGCAGGAGGATGAGGAAACCAGTAAAACAATCCCATTTAGATAAATAATAGTGTCAAAACAATAAACTGAATAAGGTTCTAATTCAGCAAAGCACTTAAGCATATGCTTATATTCCATGCCTACAGTACTTTGGTGGATCAGGGCCTAAATTGCTATTGGTAAAAATTACTTTTAATCTCTCTATATATATTCTATTTGATGTTCAGGGAAATACGATATTTAATTTCAATTTATGGGAGAGATAAGATTATTTGTCAAACGAATCTGAAAAAGATGCACTGCTTAAAAAAAAAAAAAGACTACAGGATCTCATCATTATAGACTTGGAAACACATTTTCGCAAGTGCACATCTCCTACTGTGGTTATTCATCAAGTGACATTTAGTTGCGATCATGTTGCTTCCAAAGTCCTTGTCTTACACATTCAGGGACTTGGATTTATTGTTTCTATGTCCAGGCTAATAGGCAATATTGTGGGTGAAATAACAATGACTAAACATTATTCTATATGTAAGGAGATGTGATGTTGATACAACTAGACACGGTTGACAACAAGTCAATGATGGGAGGATGTGCAACTGCTGAAGAAAATTCTAATTTTAACATTAAAGTTTCAAATGTTCCACTAAAATCATTGTAGAATCACTATCTGAGGAAAAAAAAGTGGAGCTGGAATAACTCATAACCACAAGGGTGTGCAGGCTTGTGTTTTAGTGGCTATGTTCTTGATTAGAAATGTCCAGATTCTCTCAAAGGATTCAAAAGGAGATGCTTGAGAGTTCATGAAGGGCCAGCTACAGCATTTTGGAGAGGAAATAATTTTTGTCCCCTGTGCTTCTTAAACCCAGGATCATAACATGTCCATGAGGCATGGATAAAAAGAACAGTGAGAGAGGCTGAAAGGGAAAGAATTTTGCTAACTTTTTGACTGAGTGTAGCTGGAATGTCAACACAAAGTGTTTAGCAAACTTACAAAAATGGTTGGATTGTTTATTTATGAAACGTGAACAACAAATAAAAAATATGTTTAATTTTAGTCCACGCCAGAAGGAACTGATGTTGCTTCTACCTTGTCTCAATTTATCCTTAACCTTAATCTTGGCAATCAAATTATATGCACACTGAACTAGTAATAATATATGAATTATTTTATAGAAAGGCTCCACACTCCCTGCCAACCAACTCTCCTGCTACATATGCACTTACTATGTATTTTGAAATGTCTGTTTGTGTTGTAGCCTACTTTCTTTTCTTTTAAAAGCTTAGATGAATGAAGATCATTCTGCTAGCAAAGTATAATTTATCAATATTTTTCTGGACTAGAAGTCACAGATGATAATCACTAACTATCCATTTCAGGGGACCTGGACTGAAATATAGATAAGGCCACAAATGGAAATAAAGCTGGAGGACAGCTGTTGCTTATCTCTAGTGGCTTTGTAGCCCATATAACCATTTCGCACAATCATGCCCAGGAGATACCTAGAGATGGAATAGTGAAGGGTTTATGCCCAAGGGGCACTGACAGAGCAGAGAAGAGAAATGTAAGCTACATTATGTTATAGATGTAAAGCCTTTAAATATGGAGTGATGTGTGTTTTCACTGTACTCAAGCCCCCACCCAACCAATCATAATGTAAAAGGGGAAACTCAAAGGTATCAGCAAGTGGCTCAGAAGAAAAAAAAACTAGCATCAGGAGGCAATAGGGATTCAAAAAGAGAGGGCAAGTGGCAATTATGTGAGAAACAGCATTTGCTTGTCGCATCTTTGGCTCTAGAGTCAGTCTGGCTCCCTTTTCATTAGCATTAAGATTTAATGGGTGTGATGTTGTATGATTGAATATGACCATTTATATCATTGATATTGCCACTGTTATACAATTGCAACAACTCTTGTACAAAATATGTCACATAAGGTATCAATGGAAAAGTTATGAATTGCTAAGTATGATTATCCTGTTTATATGCATGTATCATTTTTTGTATCAGAAGTTATAAATATTGGCCATATACAGGCATCATATATATGTGCAGTATTCCTGGGTGACACCTACTAAGTAAAATGTACATTGAGGCCAGACAGCTGTACTGATGACCCATCAAAGACACTTAGCTCTCACAATGAGCAATAGAAGAAACCCATTTCACCCAGAAAGCACTTCCTGTGGGAGTCTCAGCAAAAGTATGGGCAATGGCTACCCCCTGTGAGTGATCAAGCCATGTAAGGATATGTGATATGCTCATGTGACCCTGGACTCCATCTTGAGCCAGTAAACTTTCTACAAACTGGGATATGAGCTTTGTTTTGAGACAGTACATTTCCAGGCGCATGGCAGAGGACATAAAGGACCCCTGAGATATCTCCATTTTGCCCTTTTTCAGCCCTGATTCTCTGGACTGTGGATTTACAACTAAAAGGAGCATTTTGAACTATGGACTGAGGAACTTCCAATCTCTTGGAAGTTACCAGACATACTTTATAAGACAGCAATCTATTCCATCACTGCTAAAAACCTGATATAAGGACTTTGCAATTATTTCTACGCATTTGATCTATTAACCATTAACAACTCTCTTCTTTTCTTTGATTATTAAACCTTTAGTTTCTAGTTACTAAAGGATTGACTTCTGCATGATTATTGGGTAAAATCTGGGCTATATATTGACCTGGCTAAGTGGCTGATGTCTTGGGATTAGAAGATCCTATAGTTGATTACATTGGTTTTCAGTAACCACACATGATATAGTCCGGTATCTGGGTGGTGAGACAAGGGCTAGAATTCCTAGGGAGACTGCATTTTTTACTTCCTGTTTACCAGTGTGGTAAGACAGAAGTTTACTGTTGTTACTTACTTGTTAGTTTTATAATATAATGAGAAAACAACCAGTTTGGGGTGAGTCTGCCCTATTTCTCAGCAATTTGTCCTGAATTTGGCTTTCTCAGCTGTGACCCACTGAAGCATGGTGACAATGGGTGAGGGAAAAATATCTTGATTATCCACAGCAATTAAAGGTAAAATCTCCAAAATCAGTTTAACTGTCCAATTTAACATGTGTTGCCACAGCAGCTCACATGAAAAACAAGAATTATATCCTTTATTCTTTGCTGTTTGTGCCTGACATGAGTGAATCAATACTGTCCTTGCATTATTTTTGAGAATGCATTATGCTATATAGGCCAAGAATAGACAACCTACTCAAAGAAAATTCAACAGAGAATCAATAGAGAGTATATGAAATTAATTACTGATGAATGATTGGTTATAGTTAGAGCTGGGTGAAATTTTTTCAGTCAAAACTTATTTTTATTTATTTAAACCCCTCCCCGCCCCAAATGTAGATTCAGTGAGTTTGTTTCAACAGGTTTTAAATGAAACATTTCAATTTCTCATTTCAAAATGCCTGTTTCAAAATTTCCTTTCATCTTATTAAAAACAATAAAAATATGGTCAAAATAAAAACAAAACATTTCAGTTTTGTTGAAACTGAATGTGTTTTTCAAACCGAAAGACAATTTTCTCAACATTTTGATTCACTGAAAATTTCAAAAAAATTCATTTTGACCCCAAATATTTTTTTTGAATTGCCAGTAAACTGAAAAGTACATTATTTTTGCAGCTCTCATATATCCTGTCAGCACCTTATATATACACACACACTATTCCCATATTGCATCTGTCAAAAAATTAAAGATTAACAAATATGGAATTAGGGTGAATAAAAAAAATAATAAAAAGAAGTGTAGCAATAACTCCTGTGGAATAGCACATTTAAAATTATGAATGAGAGGGCCCCACACATGGGGAGTAATTGGGCTGAATCAAAAATACTACATTTAATTAAAGTTCATTATTAATACTATGAATTATATTATGGTAGTACCTAGAGGTCCAGAGTAAGAGAGAGTAGAGTCCCTGACCCAAATAGTTTACATCCCAAACAGATAAAATGGACTAAGGATGAGACCAATACAAATATTATTATCCCCATACTTTACAAATGAGAAAAAGATTCAGAAAGATTAAGCCACTTGCCACAAGTCGTACAGGAATTCTATGGAAGAGTCTGGAACTGAACCAAGGTTTCTTGAATCCTAGTCCAGTGCCATAACCACATATCCTCTCTATATTGTTCACCATTCCTCATAAATTAATCTGCTAAAAAAAAAAGTCCCCAACAGACCTAGTTTTAACCCTTTGTCCTTTCCCATGTCAGACTCAGATACTCCATTTATTGTATGCTATCCACAGTACTTCCTTGAGCCAAAATTCTAATAAATCTATGTTATGCACAACATAAAAAATCATAGCCCAGGGCAAATAAGACAACCATTTTGTATGTGTCACTAAAGGTAACACCTGATCTCCAGTTGCATACCAATGTGGAAATTCAATTATAGACTCCTTCTGATTTTTATATTTAACTCAAACTGTGCACTTGCAGTTTATGACATCAGCATTACTACCTGAATTATAGTCTTGTATTCAAATCAGAGATCACATATCACACTTGATAATAAGGGCAGATCTTACAGTGTTTGTACAAATCTCTTCACACTACAAAGAGAGGGCTTATATTCAGTTCAGCACTGTTATCAGGGCATAAATATTCAGGAATGTTGAATCAGTTCATATGTCTTCATACTTTAAATATGCAGATATACATTTCATTAGTCAGTAAACTGAACCACGTCAGAACAAAATACATTTCACTTCCATTTTTCCTCTTGAAACATCTTTTTTTAATCAAATTTTTGCATTTAAGTTAGAATTATTTGCACAAGCTGAATTTGAATTTACTTCTTCTAGCCACCTTTGCTTTTTTCTGAATATTCTCATTCAGTTTAGAACACAGAAGTTATATAAGTGACTCCTTTCTTTGCTTTATAATAAAGTGTCAAACACACAAATGTTCTGGGGAGTACTACAGCCATAACAAGATTATTTGAATTTCTATGGACTTTGTTGTGTGCATGTGAACAGAAAGAATCAAAGTGTCACATCATTCCTACAAAATGACCTCTTTACAACAGAGAAGAAAATAAAATGAAAAGAAGCAAATAAAGTTCTCAACAGGCACGAATAACCATGCTAATCTTACACACAGATCAACTGGAGTGCTTCAGTGTAATTTCACTTAAGATTTATTCTGGGGCCAAAACAAGGATGGATTTTAATTAAGATCACTGATATGAGATGGTTATGAAATAATTTCCTCTGGAGAGTTCTCCAGACAAGAGATGTCTCACTGAGATTTGAAGGCTGTTTATCAAGCACATTTGTCTGTAAATCTATTGCATGCCAATAACTATCATTTCCACTGGTCATCCAGTCACAACAGGCTTCTTGTCAATTCAGATGAAACTTTGTAAGAAAAAAAAATCTCTCTTTTGAGATACCTAATATTTCCAAAGGCACCTTAGGAGATAAAAGACAGCTTGCATTTTTAAACTTTCTATTTTCATCAATATACTAGAGCAATATAACCGAGAATTAATGTATACAAGAATGACAAGACTTTTTTTTATAAATATTAAATGAAACTTACAAATTTCATTACTTCAGAAATCTATGATAACTGAATCCAATTCAGAAAAATTCAGACCAACTAGAACTTTGTGGATCAGAAATTTCTCACAGGGAGTGATGTTTCTGAGCTTTGCACTCCATTATTAATGGTCTATTTTAGACTAAGAAAAAATAACAGGTAGGGAAAAACTGGTGGACATAAATGTTTTGTTGCAGTTTAGTCAACTCTTTGTACTATACTAGCTATGCGCGTTTGTGTACCACTCCACTCCACTGAACAGAATGTCAGACTCTTTAAGTGTCCCCATGTAGTGACTGGCCTACAGAGAATGTATGGACCTAATACTACTAACAACCAATATTCCTTGACCTCAAAAGGAGTCTTTTTGGGGGGCTGGAGTTGCTGGGTTTTATCTCCACTTCTGCATATTAGTAGTTTCAGTGGTATTCATGGTAATTTGTGGGTATAGCTTTTGTACAACCTCCCTCCAGCCAATCAGATAGTACTCAAACAGCAGAGGCATTAGCAAGTGATAAGGAAAAGAGATCAGGTGGGGATAATGCCAGAGAAAATATACCGGAATCACAAAAGCACAAGAAAAATTGTGTTACTAGGTGCCAGATCATAACCCATGTTCCATTGCATTGTTCTGTAACTACAGAGGTCTACACAGAGCTGAATTGGGTGGGACAGTCCCGAAATGCAGAATGACTCTGGGACAGTATTCGTCCTGGAGTTCCTGTGGTGCTCCTCTGCGCCTGCATGGGGCTCAGGGGTGGGGCCAGCCTCTTCCGGGTGGGCAGGGTGAAGTGGGCCTTAGCACCTCTTGCCACAAGGCCCTCCTCCAGCTCTTCCTGTTTCCTCTGAGCCCCCACCCCCTGGGCAGGACAGAAGCCAGAGTCAGGCAGTAGTAAGAGCCACTCAGGCAGCCCAGGCCACTGTGGGGAGCCCAACCCTAGCCCCTCCACTTGTCCTAGGCAGTGTGTCCCAGGGGACAGGGACACGGGTGCTCCTAGGCACCCTGGCCTGGTGTGGCCAGGGGGCAGAGCTTTGGGGAAGAGAAGGAGCAGAGACAGGGCCCCTGCATGTGTCCCACTTTTGCCATCTAAATAGGTGGTCACCTTAACACAGCCTGAGGGGGGGGGAAATTCTGTGTTCCATGACTGCCTACCTTTTCCCATCTCTCCAGAGTCAGACATATACTGGCAGGGCGAGCTGAGAGCTGGAGGACAAGTTGGGCCATATATCTAAACAACTGTTTGCTGAGTTGTACAGGGACAGCAGGTTATCAGTGCCACATGTTGTGGATTTTCCATCAATTAAAATCTTTAAATGAAATTGGATGTATTTCTAAATGATATGCTGTAGCTCAGCCAGAAGTTATGGTCTAGATGCAGGGATTGCTTGGTGAAGGGCTATGGTTTGTGCAATCCAAGAGGTCAAATGAGGTCCCTTCTAGCCTTATAATCTTTGAATCACCCCCACTAAAACCAGTATGTTGTTTTCTTTAACTATAGAAGACCCTTTCCAACCCCTCTCTCCTCCAGGAGTATAATTCAGTGCCTATGCAGAGAGAGTGGGAGCAGGAATGGTTGAGAGATGCTTAGAGAGCAGTGCACTTGCATGGGATCTCTGCTTGCTCAGGCTTCTTTGAGAGTCCAGACTATGAGTTCATACTTCTGGGAGCTTAGTTTATCCACGACAGGAGGAGGAAACAGTGAGTTGACTCTCACCCAATTCCAGTGATCATAGACCAGGGGTCGGCAACATTTCAGAGTCTTCATTTATTCACTCTAATTTGAGGTTTCGTGTGCCAGTCATACATTTGAACGTTTTTAGAAGGTCTCTTTCTATAAGTCTATAATATATAACTAAACTATTATTGTATGTAAAGTAAATAAGGTTTTTAAAATGTTTAAGAAGCTTCATTTAAAATTAAATTAAACTGAAGAGCCCCCCAGACCAGTGGCCAGGACCTGGGCAGTGTGAGTGCCACTAAAAATCAGCTTGCGTGCCGCCTTCGGCACACATGCCATAGGTTGCCGACCCCATCATAGACATTTTAAATCTGATGCTTAAACCTTTCAGTCATCTCCCCTCTCCTGATAAACCAGTCTAGTACTAAGATTATTGTATTTATTAAATAAAGAAAAAGTGTAAAATATACTATTCTGTCAGTTGGGGCTCTGAGCAATTTTTCTGCCTTTCTATTGTTGCACTACTTGTCTCCCTTCAATTCATGTGGCTTGCTTCCAGTGACATTCTCCCTATTTCTATTTTCTTTGGCTTCAGACCTTGCACACAGTTAAATCTTGCACAGTACTTATACTAGAATCAGTGCCATAAATGTTCCAAATAAACGAAAAGCCATGGTCCCTGCCTTAAAAATCCCACAATCTAATACATGGTGGACATAATACAGTTGAGTAATTTCGTGCATGAAGGTTCTGTAGAAGAAATGCATGTTAAGGAAAGATCTACTGGTGGGAAGGGAGAGAGACCAGTTGGTGGACGTGAAAGAGGAGGCTGTTCTAAGTATAAGGTTCGGGGTGGTGGGGAGAGGGCAAAAAATGGGAAAGGGAGATTAAAGGGACATAGTGACAACATGCAGTAAGAGGCTAATATTTATTATTGTATTGCAGTAGTCCCCGGCTCCTTTGTGCTAGGTGATATACACATGTAACTAAAACATGGTACGTGCCCTGGAGAGTTTATAATTAAGAATAAGATGGGACACAACAGATGAATTAAAAAAAAGCAAAACAGAAACATAAGATACCAGGGAGAGGATTATAATCAGCATGATAGGCAGGAGTCACAACGCACCAAAAATTGCTGAGCATTTAGTAGTCAACCAAGAGAAGTGAGTTTTAAAGGAGGACAAAGTGGTGAATTTGTGGATTTTTATACCAAAATCCTTTATTAAGCCATTTTCATTAGCAAAAAAGACAAAATATTTGTCTGGCCCAGGTGTGTAGCATTGCTCAAAAATCTGTTTTATTTTCCTCTCTGTGACTGGGTGCTGGGCAAGGAATGCTTAATCAGCCCCCCGCCACACCCGTTCCAATGAAGAGGAGTAGATTGGAGCTGGCTGAATAGGCCTGTGCCTGCCTGGCAACTAGCAACAGCTACCAGCCTAATTAGCCAGGAGCTATAAAAGGGCAGGGTAAAAGGAGAGGCCAGAGGCTGAGAGGGACTAGTGGCTCTGGTTTTCTGCTTGTGAAGCCTGGCTCCAAAATCCTGTATATAGATAGTAAGGTGATGGTGGGAAATAGAACCAGTAACTCCTCACTTAACGTTGTAGTTATGTTCCTGAAAAATGCAACTTTAAGCAAAACAATGTTAAGCGAATCCAATTTCCCCATAAGAATTAATGTAAATGGGGGGGGAGGGGGTTAGGTTCAAATAAAGGATATATCAGATATTAAACTGATAAGAACAGATACTACACTTGACCAGAGCTCAGAGAGCCGAGAAGTGATCCAGGGAAATTTTTTTTTGCTAGACAAAAGGCATTATACACATTTAAAACAAGCAATTTAATACAGGTATTAAACAGGCTGGCAGCCCCCCATCAGCTCCCCTACGCGCCGCCACAGCGCCTCCCGCGAGGCTGCGCACAGCATCCTTGCTCCTCCCCCCATCCTCCTGAATGCCACAAGACAGCCGATTGCCACAGGCAGGAGGTGGGGGGAGCAGGGGGAAGGTGCTGATCCGCGGGGTCCACCGGTGGGCGGGAGGCGCTGGGATGAGGTGTAGGGGAGCTGATAGGAGGGCTGTCAGTCATGGACAAAGCAGGTGGCCAAACGACATTATAGGAGAGCATGTTCTGTAATGGAGAAGGGACATAACAATGAAACAACGTTAAGCGAGAGGTTGTTAATTGGGGACTTACTGTATAAATAAAATACACTGGTGATTGCATCAATCTGAGGCATCCCTGACTGGTTTGTAAGGGCAGTAGGGGCCCAGCTGCACCTCGCTAGACTCTTCAAGGTGATTCTTACAATACATCTTGCTTCATGGCCAGGTACAGGTGTCTCCTTTACTTTTGCTATTCAAATATTCCTTTTTGCCTACTTACAAAAATATGAGAACTTGGTATGAGATGACTATTCTGCTTAAGGTATTAAGAGAAAGATACACTAGATACTAACACAAAGTTCAATTCCTATTTTTTTCAGAAGCATAACATATGGCACACGCACACAGGTTCACACTTAGCTCCAGTGCAAGGTATCCTTAGGTTTCCTCACACATGCGCTCCTTCTACTCCTCTAGCAGCAGATGATCTTCTCTGAATAGTAGGACTGAGTAGTCTTTCCATTGGGTCTCACTGCTATAGTTCTCTTCAATTTTAATTTTGTTCCTAGGTACTTACACACAATGATCTCTGTGACAAGTAATATGTGCCAGTAATGTGGAGTACTCCAAGAAATAGGAAGTTCAGGCAAAAAAGCTGTCACCCAGCTGTTGCACCAAAGAGGAAGAATGGGTCACCTCACTCCCTTACTCACAAGAGAATCTACAAACCAAGAAGGACACAATAAGGTGGCTATCTGACTCCCCTTGAATATCTGATTATGAAAAAACAGATTGTCAAAAATAGAAGCAACAGCTAACACAAGGTGACAGTGGGAGTTAGAGTCATTATGGAAGAGGAAGAAAGCCACAGTAGTCCTAGAGGAATTAATATAAGCAAGAAGGGCCAATTAGCCAGAAGCTGCACCTGGAGGGAAGCTAGGCATCTATGAGACTTAATTAGGATGAAGATCACCTGGGCAGAAACAGGCAGGGCTTCTATAAAGCCAGGGAGCTGGCAACAGAGCTCTAGGGCTGCAATGAGAAAGTCTGCAGTCATATTCTCTGATACAAGGGTGGAGAGTAGGAGCCTGTAATAGGAGTGTAGGAAGCAATCTAAGGAAGGAACAGTAAAGGCTGAGAGAACAGACCATAATTGTTGATTCAAGGACTCCTGGATTGGAACCTGGTGTAGAGGGTGGGCCAGGGTTCCCTACAAGCCACTTTGGGAGTGGCACAGTCGACATGGCGACTGTGTGGAGAGACACTGGGGGGAACCCTGAATGGGAGAATGATTGCGACTTGGCTGGAGGACTAAGCCACGAAGAAGAGGCGCTGCAGCTTCTGACCAGTGAGTGGGGGGCCCGCAGAGCAAGTGACTGTGGCAACAGACAATGACTGCTGGACAGGGCATGGGCAGTGGCGAGCTAATTCCCCAAATGAGCCAAGACGAGGGGCCATCAGAGCTGTGTAGAGAGTGGTGCCCTGCCACAGGCCTGCTTATCTCAAATGTTGTACAAGTTCAGAAAAGCTTCAGATGAGGATACTTTTTTATACTTATCTGAATTGAACCTCCCAAGCTTCTGGACTTTGTCTATTACTAATATAATTGTTTACAATTTGCAATCATTTTATGGCCGAAATTTAAAGTGTCCATTAATTTTGTATTTGACATCGGGTTTTGAAGTCCATTTTGAGATATGGGGGGATGATTTTCAGAAGTGCTGAGCAAAATCATTCTAACTGAAATCAATGGAGCCACTGAAAATCAGGCCCTAGATTTCTAAAGTTGGACACCTGAATCTGAGATACCCAAAATTACTGGACACTTACAAACAATTAGGTCCATACCTCTACTTCATAAATCACTAGCAGAGCACTTAAAGCATTATCTGTGATTTACTCCTTTTAGTGGTCAGTGTCCATGGCTTCTTTCCAAGATTTATGCTTCATTTTCCATCGAAACTGCATTTGAGAGTAAGCAATCTCAAACGGCTTTTGCAATTGAAAACAAAAGTTCTAAAACTTAAATGGTGCTCAGGAGAATTCACTGCTCAGTAGAATTAACACAAGATGGTAACCAGGATATCAGTTCCCACATATAACCTTGGTTCCACAGGGCACAACTCTTAAAGCAACAATAATGTAATTATATTTTTATATTGCAGTAGTTATGGTATAATGGCAATGACCTCTATAATTAAAGTTGACATGCAAATTCCATCATAATTTTTCCTTTTTCTATCTCTTGTGTTTGGGGGGGAAATCTTTTTGGGAATTTTCCCCCTGCAGCAATCTCAACCCAGAAATGATTATTTTTTTAAGTTTCAACCAAATTCAGTCAGTCACTTGAGTTGTGAATGTGGAAAAAATTTCCAAATTGGAAATGTGTACATATCACTCAGTGTAACAGCTGACATCTTGTTCAAATATAACTTGTTTCTAGGTATAAATCAGATGAAAGGTACAAGCCAAATTCATAGGATTTTTCAGACCACTTATTATTATGTGTAAGTGCATCCATTCAGGCATCTTTTGGGAAGGCAACTTTAACAGGGAAAAAGGGCATTAGTACTGAAGTGATATTTAGAAAGGTGCCATACTGTGCATTTTAGTTTTCAAAAATCTCATAAGTTATGTAGTCTGTTGCACAAACAGATATGTTAGTCAAGTAACTGACCTGTTCCTCTCGCTCTTTCCCCTTGGTTTTGTGGCTTCTGACAATGGGACCAATGCAATGGGTTTTAATATGAAGATGCTCAGAGTTTAAAATGACTTGTCTAATGGGCAAGGAAATCTATTGGGAGTGAATCAGAAGAGCAGGGTTCTCTTATCTTACTTCTGAGACTGACTTCTGTGACTTTGGCTAAGTCATTTACCCTTTCTGTGCCTCTGTCTTCCCAGCTATGAAAAGGGAATAAAAGTACCCTCTTATCTCTATAATAGGAGGATTGTGAGGGTTAGCTATATACTATTTAAACTGATATTTGAAAACAAATCACTATCTTAATAGTATTAATAATTTCCTCCTACAGCACCAGAGTTTACTCAGTCCATTGTTTACAGAGACAAATACAGCCATATATAGTTTATCATATAGACTTTTCAGACAAGTTCCTAAAAACTTAAGCTCTGACTACACCGAGCCGAAGTTAAAGAGCCTGTGCTGCATATTGTAAAAATGTGTGTTTGCCCCAATGTTATTGTTCAAAATTTCCCCTTTCCCCATTAAACTGCAGTTTCTTAGGTGCCAGTTAGCAGCTGCCCTCTACCACAGAGGCAGTTGTAGTCCAGTAGTTCTATATATGTAATCATCATGAACCACTTCATGAGAAGTGCTGTGTAAGTGTAATATTCTATTACCAAATACTCTGCTTAATTGGAACATGCTGAATTGGGACAGTCACTTTACTAAGATATCCCCCAGGAAACTGATTTAGCTAATGATACTGAATGGCAATAACCATTGCTTAAACAGGACACTATTAGCACAAATTCAACATAATGGGGATGAATTTAGATAGTGTTAAGTGGTGTTTAACCAACTGATAAATTGGTATGAATGTGTAATCTCTTGTCTTTTAATACACAAGTTGCCAAATAAATTTTAAGGGATATATATTCCTGCAGAGAAGGTGTTAATCAAAGACAACTGGATTCATAAGGCTTTAACCAAGTATCTACAAAAGAAAGGGAAAAAAACAACAACAACTAAGGAAGCTTCCAGATGACTTTCTCTGTTGCCAAAAACAACAGACAAGACATCTAGTAAAGACTACTGCATGTATGGCAACATGAAAAGAGAGAGAGAGAGAGAGAGAGATACACCAGTTGCTGACATCTCTCCTCTCCTCAAATGTTTTATGCCTATTTAAAAAAAAAAAAAACCCAAAACACTTGACATACGAACTGGAGATTTTAGACCACACGGGAAACTTTTAAGGGGAATGATAAATCTACTTCATATTTTATAAGGAAAACCTTAACTGCATGTCTCATGGTTTAGCATTTTTATATATATTTACCACATGTAATAATTCTCTGCTAGCAAAGATGGGAGCTTTGTCTCTCTTTGTTCCTCCAATGCCTTATATGAAGCTACTCATCCACACAGCTCAAAAAAATCAGTCCCTAGAATAGATACTGGAAACTGAATATAATTAAAATGGTGAGGCACTAAAATATGAAATGACAGTAATGCTCATAAAAGAAATGCCACATTTACACATATTAAACATTAATATAAAAATTCTATGGCATTGTTGTCATAGAACCTGTCAAGCGCATGAATAATCCTGCATTCTCGTGTATCCGTTTATCATCTTCAGCCTTCTGAGTCACCATGACTTTAGAATAAATGGTGCTTTCTATATGGACCAAAGCATTTATCACTTGTGTAGTGTCATTCCACATAGTTTTACAGCTGCAAACAGAACTATAGGTATTGATTTTGTAAAGTTCACACTAGATGTAATCATAAGCATGGAAATTAAAAGACTGATAAAATCTAAGCAGTGTAAAGTAATGAATAAAAATATAGTACAACTGTAGCCTATAGAAACCGGATGAAATAATGGGTAGATGACCTTGAACTGTATTGTCATATTAACTTCTGTAGGCTGAGGAAGTTTATATGGTCCACTCCCATGAGGACCTCTCACAGAGAGCCAAATCAGAGTGATTAATTACAATCTAGGTTTTTGTCCTGTCAACAAATGAGGGTAATAAATACACATGTCATGAGGAGGGAGGTGGAGAATCTGGGGAAAGGGGTGAAACAGGATAAAGGTTCCTAATAAGAAAGTCATGCACTTAATTCAGGCATGTGTACATCTTGATGGTTCTTTTTTTTCCCCTAAGGGATGGGTGTTTTCTTGTTTAATTCAATTCTTGTAGGGAACACACTTACTTTAAGGAGGGATATGAATGAGAGGGTGGTAGCTTGGTGAAGAGATAGTAAAGACATGCATTGTTTAAAAGAGGGCACAGGGGCAAGAAAATGAATGTGAGATGGAGGTTGGTATCACTGGAAGAGTGGGGGATGGTGAGGAGACTCGGATGAAGATGTAGACGAGAGCTACATGTAAGATAAGAATAGAAAGCTATGAGCCCTTCCAGCTGAGAAACGTTCCTTCAACCAACCTATACTTTTTCTGATTGCTCTGATACCTGGGCCAACGGAAGCCTGCTGAATATCCTCGATTCTATTTCCACTGACTTCAATAGGATTAAGATAGGGCCCTTTGGTGACAAATGCTCTGTCATAGGGCAGACGTATCTCATCAAGGTGGTTAAAATAGATTGGCTACAAAATTCTGCCAGCATTTTTTTGGGTGGGAGGGAAGGGAGAGGACTCTGTCTTCAGTTGAGGAAGGCATCAATTGACACTTGTAAGACGATAAATCAGCTATCATGAAATTCCAGTACCTTTTCTTTCTGCTCCTCTGGTGTATAGTCTACATAGTCTAGTGTGGAAAAACTACTTCGCTTAAAAAAGTGTTTTTCACCTCCATGCCCATAGTCTTGGGAAGTGACAAATGGAACATTTTAAATGAATGAAACAGATAGAAATATGAAAACTGTCTTGTTTGATTTCATAAAGATGTAAAAGTAGAAATAATGGCCCCCTCTATAGTGCTACAGCCAGAGGTGAAAGGAAGCCAGTACAGTACTGGTAAGAAAGTGGCTGCTGGTATGGGCCAATACACAGCCGACGTTAAAGGGCTGCCCGGCAGTGCTTTAAGGACCCTACCAGAAGGGCCGCCGACTGGGGGGGGGAAAGGGGCAGCTGTCCTGGGTCCCAGCCACCAACCTCTCTGCAGTCGCCGGCCCCGGACTCCCGGGGCTCCGCAGCTGCTCCCAGCTGTAGTCCCAGCCAGGGGCGGTGAGGGGCGCAGACAGGAGCAAGGGGAGGCATGCAGCTCAGCACCACCACCCTAAAAATTGTTCCAGCAACACTGGCCTGCCCCTTCCACCCAAGGTCCCGCCCCTTCTGGGGGCCCGGAGCACCCTCCCACACACACCTTGCCCAGGGGCCCGGGAGCCCTGCATACCAGTAAGCGATTTAAGTTACTTTCACCCCTGATTACAGCAGATGTGCGCACTTCCAAGAGGAAGATCTAAGCAATAACCCTAACAATGCTCCAGGTTTTAGGTTACAACATGGTGCTAAAGACGAGAACAATATACAATATCTTTTCTATTTTAAAATACTCCTCTTGTAAACTATTTTTCATAGTGTGTGTGTGTATATATATATATATATATATATATATATATATATATATATATATATATATAGGTCTGGATCTAAAAGGTGCAGAGTTGAATGGGAGATGTACTTATGACTTCCTGGGACCAGGCCTGTGACCCATAAGAAATATATATTTGAAATGCAACTATACAAAACCAAAAGCACCCCAGAATAGAGGTATTTATGGAATTGGGGCACAAATTCAGAAGACAGTCTAAAAACACAATCAGGAATTAGAACACTGATCTGATTTAGCACAGCAAAATGTGTCTTTCTGGAATGCTGGAGTTAAATCTCAAAAATCTCTCAAAAAAGTCTGAGTTGTATGACTATGCCCATTTCTGCAGATCTGATAAGCATGTGCATGGGGATCTGTATTTTGGATCCTTACTCAAATCAAACGATAATACCAAGGTTTACTATTGCTAAGTGGGTTTATAAGGTAAATAAGACGATACTGCAGGTTCACAAGGAAGAAATTGTATTTAGTGCTACTGTGCCAGGTTAGAAAGCATATCAGGCAATTTCATAGGAAGTCAGGCCCAATGCACCATTTAACTGATGACAAGATATCAAAGCCTTTGTGTAAGCTAGTATACGGTCTACTGTGGATGCCAGGCTTAAAAAAATAATCAGTCAATGGCATGCATCTATTCAGAAATAAAGTATTCTGATAGTTTGAAGCTACCTCTAAGAAGGTACACTTCATAGAACTCAAAGAAATTATTTTAAAAAACTGATTAATGAAGACTTTGGAATAGTCAGAAAACAGAACCCAGACATGCATCAGCCCAATGACTGGTTCAGATCACCAACCCATCCAGCTAATCAAGGCAATTAACAAAATTCAGATTAAGTGCTACAGCTATTGCACCAGCACACTACCATTTCCAACTTAACTGGAAGAAAGAAAATATCCACATCCAAGCTAGAATCTCTCAGCTAGTATCGGGCTGACACAAACATGAGAATGGCAGCAGTCAGCTGTTGGTCTTGTGACTTCCCATTTGACATGTGACATCACAGCAATGGAAAAAAAATATTTTAGAGGGCAGAGCATTTGGAAACTGACATACCAGACTTCAGTTGTCACCAATGGCATGGCACCTGAAACAGCTTCTAGTCAAATTTCATTTCCAGAGCACACCTGGCATAAAGTAGAGACATGAAAGGCTGACAAGAAGGCTTTTCAAATAATTTCTAAAAATGTCATTTAGTTTTTTCAAAAAAAGTGGCAAAACTAAATCAGACACCATTTTCTTAGTAATTACATGGGGAAGCATGTAATCACCGTAGCCTCCTGAAACGGAGAGAATGGTAGGCTTGCTCTGGGCAGTGTTCCACTGTTGCTTTTGTTAATGTACTAATGAGCCATTTTCACACTAGAGCCAACCTGGCATCAACAGTTACAATAAATTTACTGCAAGAACACTGCTGTTTGTAATTAGCTCTTCATTACACAATCAGGCTGATGTAGAGAAACTGTCTTATGATTTGCTCAGCAAGTGAAGCAATATAATTACACCTCACTTGAAATCAACAAATTAGACTGCTGTTTGCAATTGACTATATTATGTATTATTAGCACTCCAGCAATTGCAGGCCTGTTTCAGCCTTTAGCACTTAAATAAAGTAAGCCTAATTAAAGTACAGAATATTTTTGAATTTGCAATATCAGCTGCATAATAGTCACTATTTTTGCAATTAAAGAAGGAGCCAAGATTTATGTGTCGCATATTCTTCACAAGTTTAAGTCTTGGTCATGCCAAAATCTAATGATACATGTAGGAATCACACAGATTAACATTTTATTACATATTATGAATGAGAAAAGGGAAAACGTTTACTTTGTAGCAATGTATTGTCTAGCCAGACACAGAGAACTTCAATAAATTCAGATTAAGAGGAAAAGGCATCTGTGAACTATCTGTTCAATTTCATTTTTCCTGACAGAAAGATGCTTTACTAATCTTTAACCATTGTGACATTTCCCAGGTATTTTCCTTTTGTTTTGGATTTCTGGCTTTGTGCCAGGATTTCTGCCTTAAAGTAAGGTCAATGAGGAGACAAATGAGCTATTTGAAAGTTACAAAGGTGTTTTGAACAAAACAAAAATAGTGAACAGCAATGGTCCAAGAAAGAATTAATCCACATACATGAGCACTCACCTTCTTCTCATAGCACAATTACTGGGAAATTGGAGAGATGCTGTGATATGATACACCTCTACCCCGATATAACATGACCCAATATAACACAAATTTGGATCTAACGTGGTAAAGCAGTGCTCTGGGGGGAGGGAGGGGCGGGGCTGCGCACTCCAGCGGATCAAAGCAAGTTTGATATAACGCAGTTTCACCTATAACACAGTAAGATTTTTTGGCTCCAGAGGACAGCGTTATATCAGGGTAGAGGTGTATTAGTAAGTTGAATGCCACAGAAAATATTTTACTGAAGGGGTGACTTTTTTTTTAAATTATGCATGTAAAATTATGAGAGACTTAAAATGAACATGGTGGGGGGTGGAGAGAGAGAGAGAGAGAGAGAGAAAATACAATGATGGTTACAAAGATCTTCATATAAAAATTCATGGTTGAAAAGGCAAAAAATATAAACATCCACATAATGTTGCTGGAAAGTTCACTCACTCATGTTGCTTCATATACTCTTCATTCTTTTTAATTCAACACAGAAGAGAAAATTGAATTTTAACAAATTAATCTGGAAGGAAAAGCCTTGAAGCATAAAACAAAAGGCTAACTTTCTTCTGAAGTAAAAAGATTAGATAAAACGTAAGGATATGAAATTATACAATGAATGATGTGAGGAAACAATAGGTGTTCACAGATAAAATGATTCCCCTATATTTGGCAGATCATTACCAGAGTCTACCAAGCAGATAAAATCAGGTGTCAGGACCCCAACAAGGGCAGTAAGGGCCAAGTGTCAAAGCAGAGGCAAACTTGAGGCTAGGAGTAGCCGAGCAGTTTGTAGTCAGTTCCAGGCCAGGGTCGATACTGAGGGTCAGAGTCCAAGTCAGGAGGCAATGTCCAAAAACAAGCAGTGCTCAAGCTAGGAGTTCAAAAGCATAGAATAGAATAGTTGTGGCAGCCGCAGAAGATACACGCTATTGCCTGGATACTTCCTGAAAGCACTGCTTAATTTGTGCTGGGGCTCAAGCAATATTTTTTTACTTTCAGAACTGACACAGCAAGCCCTTGGGTTTATATAGTGCACAGAGCCAATCAGGAGCCCTGGGGGCTGCTGCCTTCAAACCCTTGAGGTAGCACTTGCCATGGTCTGTGTCCACAGCAGGTCATGGGAAATGCAGCATGCATTGGTTATAGCTGCAACTTCATGGTAGCCTGGAGATGTTAACTGTCTGGTAGGTCTACAGGCCTCGATTCTAGAACCATGGGGCTTTACATCAGGTATAATTCGGCATATTGCATTACATTAATGCAAGAGATATAAATCTTGAGGATGTTAAGAATTATGTTGGCTAACAATAAAATGGCAACCACACAGTAACAAGTCTGACATTTGCTCATTAGGCAGCAATAATTTTTTTATGAAAAGTACAAAACCATAATCTGCTGGTCCATTCAGTTTAGGTAGGAGCTGTATTTCTCTTCCAGGATCTGGCCAGTAGATTCTGTACATCAAGGATGAGATGTTTACAAATTTATCTCAGCTCATTGTCAGGAACTGACACAATATACCCCACAAAAATGAAAGGCGATTAAGATAAACAGCCCAATAATTTGCAAGATCATGTTTTTAATCAAGCCTAGCATGTGTAATAAAAGAACTCTTCCAACGTACAATTTCACCACAGCTCTTCCAGCAGACATACAAGAAGAAGGTATCAATTTAAAGTTGTTTCTTCAAGGTAGCAATATAGATATTATAAGTTAGTTTTAGTTTCCTTAATGATATAGGAGACACAAAAATTATAAAGGTACTTCCACATCACAGAGCAGTAGCTGGATGTATTTACAACTATATATAATGTCCTGAGTGCATTGTATATTTAAAGATGATGACTTGCATGTATGTTTTCGTAAAATCTTAAAGAAATCTAGTACTTTGCTGCTGATTGTGAATATAATTAATGGCAAAATATCAAAGTTGAAGACACATTTCTTCTCAGGTCCTATAAAGACCTAAGCTGACCTTCCATGAAAAGTTGGGACAGAATTGTAATATTCTTAGTGCTAAAAGACTGACCAATCTTTAGCACGGTTATTGTCCTTACTGCTAGTGAGATCTCTGAGAAAATATTGTGTTATTTGCTAATGGAAATTGTCAATCTCTCTCTTGAGGCTGATAGGTTACAGCTTGTTTAAAGGAAGTATATATTCGGTCTCTGCTCAGTGATTGCAAATGATGCTGACAATCTATCCAGTTGTTGACCAGCACTGGTTCCATTTTTGGTTAAGATTAGAGAAAAAATGGCAAAACAATTCCCAATGTGACTAGAAGTTTCCAATTACCTTGATCCTTGCAATCTAGATTCCAACACAGAGAGACTCCTTTTGTCGCATTGGTTAATGACTTTTTGGCAATGGATAAAGAGCCGGTGCCCATGCTGATATTAGATCTATCAGCTACCTTCATGCTGTTGATGCACTTGTGGTCTCTGGAAGGAGAGGCTGCTCTTCAGTGACTTTGTTTCTTTTAAAAGGGAGATTCCAGAGGGCACTAATAGGCAATAGGATTTGTTTTATCACACCCTTATGAGCTGTATATAAGAAGTTGTTACAAAAAGTCAGAGGAGATATGCATCAGAAAGGTCTGAGACTATCATGGTGGGTGCGGAGTGGCAAGCAGAGAGCTTGTGGAGGTTATAGTATTTTCCAGACTTCTGGAAGATGCATGTCCATGATTTGTAACCAATATGAATAACCTAGGGGTCTGGTTAGATATCCAGCTGCTTCTGAATGACTACAGAGATGCATTGACCAAGACTACTTTTTGCTATGCACAAATCTGGTCGGCTTTCTTCTTGGGTATGGACCTTGCTCTTGTGATTCACGTCTGTCACCTTTAGATTGGATAACTGTAATAAGGTGAGCATGCACATTGAGGCTAATGCAAAAGAAAGGATCTCATTTTTTAAGTGGGGTTTCTCACCATGAGTAGGTGACAGTGTCCTGAGATCCATCACTGGCTGCCTGTTGGCTTCTGAGGAGAGCTTAAGGTGTTGCTTTTAACATGTAAAGCCCCAGATGACTGGGACATTCCTACAAGAGATACACACTCTCTTTTCCTGTCATACTGCTGCGATTGTGATCAGACCTGCCCAGGCTAAAATCCCCTGTATCGGGGATGAGGCTGCAAAATGTTCTCCGCAAGTGTCCCTTGAATTTGGAACATGTTCCACAACTTGGCCCAAAGTATACAGAATCTATTGAGTTTTGCAGCAGGCCTGGAAGGTCATCTATCTGAAGGGGAATTTGGGATCTGAGAGGCTGGTGAGGATAGCTCTTTAGTATGAAAATGTGATGGTTGGGAGCTTTGATGGTTAATAATTGTGCTTACAGGTGACTTATGTGGTGGGTGGATGGGAGAGAACTGTGCTGATGTTTTAGTTGTGCAGTTATTTTGGTATTGTACTTTTAGTTAATTTTAAAGAAGAACAGGAGGACTTGTGGCACCTTAGAGACTAACAAATTTATTAGAGCATAAGCTTTCGTGGACTACAGCCCACTTCTTCGGATGCATATCATGTGGGCTGTAGTCCACGAAAGCTTATGCTCTAATAAATTTGTTAGTCTCTAAGGTGCCACAAGTCCTCCTGTTCTTCTTTTTGCGGATACAGACTAACACGGCTGCTACTCTGAAACCTTAATTTTAAAGGTCACCCAGACCCCTAGGTAGGAATTTATGTTGTGTTTTACATTTATTTATACTATTTATATTCACTGCTTTTCTAACATTATTATTGCCATGATAAATCCTACCTAATTACAATGAACTAAATATGTCATTACTTCCCTCAGACAGGAAGTCAACGTTTTAGTAAATATGTTAAAATCTGTATTCTGAAGAGGAATACTGCAGAGAAGGATATGGAGGTATCACTGTAGCCATGTCAGTCCCAGAATATTGAAGAGACAAGGTGGGTGAAGTAATATTCTTTATTGGACCAAGCTTATCTCTTCGCTCTTCAATAAAATATATTACCTCACCAACCTTGTCTCTATTATCCTTCTGACAATTTGTTCTCTTTAAAACATAATTGTAAGGTAAGAGTGGTTTCATACAAGGATTCAGCCCTTTTATGGATCATTAATAGTTCATTTAAGAGTGGGCCAATATAGGTGCTATAGTATAAACCTGATCTGTACAGCATTCTGGAAGAAACCCATCAGGAACTCTATGAAGAGATTCAATTAGATTGATTATTTCCTAGGGTAAAGTATCAGAATTTAGAATGTTCAGAAGTAATTTTTGGTAATCGAATCCCACCTAGCATATTGTAGATCTGTCCATTAGACTGATCATAGATGTAAAGTGTTATGGAAAGAATTCAGATTTATGTTTTTATTAACTGATATTGAAGAAGAAGAAGCTTCTGTGACTTCAGTGGAGGTGATTCAATTGTTACTTTTAAAAAAAACAAACAAAAAAACCAGTCATGCTGAAACTTATCATCTTTGTTATCCCCCCCACCCAATAAAATCTTTCTAAAAAACCTCTCATGTGTGTCTCTAAGGCATCAGTTTCACCACAAAGATTAATACATTTTCTATCCAAGTATATGGATTTTTTTTTTTAGGTAAACTTTATGTACTTTCTAAAGAATGCAGTTTGCTGTAGAACTGTGCTAGCTTTTCATTTTTTTAGAATATGTAGACATTGACATTTCACTCCTATTGCTATTTTTGAGGCTTGCTAATAAAGAGACACACTAACTTCCTGTGTATCATGTGACACAAAATCTTCAAAAGTTGAATTTAGCTCTTGTATGGCTGTTCTGTCATGCATTTTTTTCCCCAATGGCAGGTGAAAAAAATATTACAGGTCATGGATTACCTAACCAAAACAAACAAAACAAAACAGTAAACATACAGCCATGATCACAAAGGGAGATTTTGTTCCCACAGCGTGCTTAATCCAAAAATCTCAGTCTGCTATACTGGACAAAATTAAGCCTATTCTCAAAAATAAAAGTGGTTTGCCTTAAGGGAGAAAGAATAGTTCTTAGTGTTGATGGGCAGCTCATCCCCATACATATGAAAGATGCATGTCAGTAATACAATCTTTGCGTAATTTAGAGTTTGGTGAGAGAGGTAGTGGGAAAGCCAATCATAGAACACAATTAAGGTGATCTGAAAAGGTTCTGATAAAGTTCCTGTTTAGTGCATATAAACAAAATATAGTAATTATAGCTAATATAGTAATTTGACTACATCTGGTCCAAAAGTTTACAATTCAAAATGTTCAGATGAAAAATGGGCAACATTTTTCACAAAAAAAAGTTTCCCATTTCTCAACAGCTCAAATCTAGACCAGACACGAATACCCAATCTCCTAGTATCTTCAGTGATGGTTTTCGTATGTTTAAAAGGAATATAACATTCAACAACTCTAGCCATTCTTCCAGTATTTTTGTAAGATGAGTAGGAACCCCTGCTAATCTATGTGCTCTGTAATTGTTCACAATCACCTGGAGAACAGTGAGTTTCTTGTAAATCAAAGAAATCTGGTTTAAATGTATTTAAGCAAGAGAATCCTTTTCTTCTTAATTAGATGGTTTGGCTCATTGACATTTACAGAGACAAACTCATCTATGAGAGTTAAGCACATCACTGCCATTTATATGTTTAAAAAAATCTCCCGCTACCCCATCCATTTTGAAGTTACATTAGTTAAATGTGTGTGATTGTGACAAAATGGCCGATGTTGGTATGGTGGGTCCCATACTTTTCTCGGCGAAGGGCGTGGGGCTAGGACGCCACCCCATGCCCTTGCTACTCTTGGAGCACCGAGGACCCTGCTAGTGACCCAGGAAGGTGGTAGAGGAGGGAAGCAGGGAAGGGGTGTGCTCTTCACTCTGAGCTCCAGCCCCTCTCACCCCGGTGAGTTTCTTCCCCTCTTCCCCCTTGGGTAGTGTTACCCTCAGTCCTTGACACTGGGGGAGGGAGTCTCCTTGCTCTGCTGGGGCAGGGTCTCCCTTCCTCCAGTTCTCTGGTCTTTCAATTCTCAACAACACACCTCCAAACTCCAGTCCTCTCTCCTTCCTCGCTCCACCCTGTCTGCCTGAAGCAGGGTTTTTTGTATTAGTTTCCTGACAAGGCCTTAATTGGCTACCGATGCTCCAATTAACCTATGGTAACATTCCTAGTGAACCACATCATAATTAGCTTAGGGCTTACGCCCTCCCACTTCCCAGCACCCAATAAGACTACTCTCCCACTGCTCCCTGACCCTGCTATATCACAGATGTTATTGTCATATTCTGGGGTCCAGTCCAGATCAGGGAGGGGCTGTGCTACTGCCTGCCTTGCAACCATGGGTGTCTCACAATACTTTGCTGCTGTAGCTCACAAACAGGCTACCAATATGCAGGTCACACCTTGAGTGTATAGCTGCAGCCATGGTCCAGCATTTCTGACCCAGCAGCCTCTTTGCAACTCCAGAGTTAATAGTGAGTTATTAGTTTTCAAACAATACCTCAATAAGGCATATTTTATACAAAGATTATTACAATAGTGTGGAGGGTGAGCATATAGAGGTGCTTTCAGTCACAGTTATGACCAGATGGCATTCTGTACCTAGCAGACGAAGGCTTAACAATACCAAAGTCTGGAAATTTAAGACAGAAAAATTCAAATTGGAAATAAGATGCTTTTTAAAAAGACAACAACACAGAACCATTGGAACAAGATTACAGAGGGGTGCAGTAAATGTTTCATCACTTTAAATCAAGATTGGAAGTCTTTACAAGAGACATGTTCTGCTTCAAGCACAAAGTACATGATGCAGAAATTATTATTTGGAATTCTATAGCCTGTGCTATGCAAGAAGTCAGAACTGGTGGTCAAACAGTTGTTTTGTTTTGTTTTTTAAATGAAAGGGGTATTAGAAAACCTTACGGCATATCTATACTTATGGCTAGATTGGCGCTGCTGTGATTGATGCAGTGGTGTCAATTTAGTGGGTCTGGTGAAGAGCCAGTTGACTCCTGTACTCCAGCTCCCCGGGATGAGTAAAGTAAGTCGACGGGAGAGCATCTCCCGTCAACACAGCATGGTGTAGACTTTACATCAACTTTAGTTACGTTATTTACATAACTGAAATAGCAGAACTTAGGTCAATTTACAGCTGTAGTGTATATATATATTCTCTTATATTTAGAGAAAATAAGCAAGGACCTGTTCAAACAATCCCTGTCAAAGTCAAGTAATATTTAATAGCAAAACAATATTTAGTAAAACATACTTGTGGGATTTTCAAAAATGCTCAAAGGATTGAAGTCACTCTCATTGAGGAAAAGAGAGGCCAACACTGAGTGCTTTTAGAAATCAAACCCACCACATTCAAGTAGGACAATAATCAAAATAGGAGGGGGGTAATCACCATCAAGATTTCCATGCTCAAATCCAAGTACATTAAATTCCACTTCCCTTGAAATTTTGAAATTTCAGGCATTTCAGTTTCTTGCTCTTACCTGGAATCTCAGGAATACTGGGAACAAAAAGTCTCTGTATGTTTGGGTCTTGCACCCTGGTGAGCTTTACTTATTTTCAAATTATTGGCTATTTTAAGTTTTGGTACAAATTTTCAAAGGCTTAGACAAAAGAAATGGCTTCATCAACTTGTGTGGCTCTCCTTCCTTTTCATCCAATAGTCAGGCTATGCCTGTCCTTATGTTTTTTCATCTAATTTTCTGCCCTTGCTTCCCTATCTTCAGTGACAACTGTTCTTGTTCTGCTCTTTTAATTCTTATGCAGCTTGACATTTCTATTGGAGACAGAATCTTTAATATTTCCCCCCCTTTAATAATGATGATACCTTTGGACTTTTTTAACATCCCTGAACATTTCAGCAGAAGAAGTACAGTAGCATTCCCCTTTAATACTTAGGGCAGGTCTACACTACAGCCCGGATCGACACTCTGAGATCGATCCACTGCCGGTCGATTTAGTGGGTCTAGTAAAGACCCACCAAATCAACTGCAGATCGCTCTCCAGTTGACCTCTGTTCTCTACCCCTGATGAGAAGAGTAAGGTAACCCCTGCGGTAACTCGACCCAAGGTTGTCAACTCCAGCTACGTTATTCATGTAGCTGGAGTTGTGTAGCATAGGTCGACTTACTGCGGTAGTGTAGACATAGCCCTAGAAAAAAAGCTACAGTTGCCACATTCTCCACAGAGTCAATGGAGCTCCTGCTAAAGTATGTCAAAATTCCCAAATGGTTTACCAGTGTAAAAATCCTTGACTGATCTTTTAGGAATTTGTTATGCAATCCTTCTACTTTTCATTTCGACTGTTTGTGCCTCAATAAATAAATTAAAAAGAAGCAGGCTAAACTGGGATTTGAAACTGTACCTGAGAAGAGCAGTAGTATAAATGCATCTACTCACTCCAAAATCCAGGCCAGGACATGCACCCCTTTTTATAAATAGATACAGTTTGCTATTGGTTATTCTGAGATTTTAAAATGTAGCCACACTGTAGAAAGTGGAAAACTAAATGTAAGTTGAAGCTTCCAATGTCCTGGGTTAAGAGAACAACAATATTGGTTCAGTTCTGTTACCCTTACTCTCGATGAACAGTATCTTAATCTGAAGGTAGTCACACTGAAGGTAGTCAACATGGAAAGAGTTGCAGAACTGGGCAGATACTATGTTTTCTTACCTCAGGCAACTTTATGCTTTCATCCATTTTTCCACTTTCCACAGTGTGTTTTCAACAACTATTCAAACAACATTATATTCAATGTGCCAACTCACAATTGTTTTGAATTAATGCAGGCACACATGGAAGGAACACACTTGCAGCACAGGACCTCATAGTATGTAACTCATACAATATTTGTTCATATTTAATGAGGAAGTAGAAATTATGGAGCAGAACCCATCTTACAGATTCTATTCTCTTCTGATGCACACAGGTAATTAACATTATTGGGAGTTAAACACACATTGGGAGAAAGAGAGACTTATTTAGTTTAAAGTATATGTACAATGCTTTGGAAACATGGAATATTCAAAGACTACTGAATCTACTTTAAAAGTGTTATATGTATCTTTATGGAGTATCTAACTGTAGGAACTAAAATCACTTTAGGGTAATTAATGCAAATCCCTAATGCAGGTAACAAGTCTGTTACTGTGACAATCTGGTCATCCATGTACATAAATTGCCTTTTAAAAAAATGTTATCTTTGTAATGATTTGTTCAGAATACGTAATACTTTGCTTTATGAAAGCTGGTGGTCACTAGTTAACTCTGTCATTGCCCCTGAGAGAATACGACTGCCAGTGCTGAACTAAGATCAGACCTCCTGAGATAATCGCAATGGTTGCAGGAGCCTGCCACCTAATTCCCACCTCTTGGGGGAGAGAATTGCAGAGCTCCACCCCAAGAAAGGAGTTAGGCTTGAGACCTAAGTGAGGTACCCTCAAGGAGGCAACAAAGTGGTCAGCTTGAGACCTAAGTGACGTACCTTCAAGGATGCGACAAAGTGGTCAGAAGTACATAGAGGCCACAGAAGGTTCAGTTATCTTGGGAACTTGACTAGAACCTAAATTTTGGAAACCAATAGGACTACTTGCAGAATAGGTTACTGGTCAACATAAGGGAGGTTGAATCAGGGCGTAGGTATTTCTAATACAGGTTACTGGTCACTTTCCTCAGTAAGCAGAACTGAAAAGAGGTTTTGAACTGAGAATTTAAAGGCATGGTTGCAATTGTAATGATCATTGTTTTGCAAGATTTTTTGCCTTATAGGAAAAATAGCTCTATTTGTGACTTGCCACCTGTTCCATAAAAACAAAAAAATAATTTCTCAGTGTGCATCTGTGCATTTTAGAGCCAAGGATTCAAAGGTATATTCTATTTGTTGAGTCACATGTTCTTGAGGGCTAAATCAGTATTCACATCCTAAAGAGCCTACAACTTGTACCTGGGAAAGCTTGGAGAGCAAAGGAGTCTGAGGGTTGAGAAACACCTTTGAGAGAAACACCATCTGTACTTTCATTTTGTCTGTGTATTTTGCAATTGTAAGGAAAATTAGTTATTTTTTTTGAGAGAACAAGAATCAGAGAAGTATCGAGAGTCCAACTCAAATAAATTGGAAGACAAGGAAGGAAACAAAGGAAATCTACAAGGGACAAGATAATGCCATACAATGTTTGGGAATATACTGCCCTAAAAATTACATTTCTGTAAGATTTTATATTTGGGAGTAGTGGATGGGACTTGGTGAGCATTCTCTTGGGGCATATTAATTTGCAATTTTTCATATTCAGTTTAAATTGTTTCAGAGACTCCTAATGCTAATAATCACTAAAGTTACCAACAACATATTTTGGGAGGGAGGGGGAAATGAAAAATAAATAAATAAAATCAAACACCACCCCTTCCCCTGTGCACACATTTTCTGGATGGTTTCACAGCTGTCTGGCACCTGAACAGTATTTGAGATACCAGCTGCTAATTTCATGTTATATGCGTGTGTATGTGCGTGCATGCATGCATCCACAGAGGAGGTGCATTCTTTTGCTTCAGTTTCATTATGTGTGGAGATGGGGGTGTAAAAGGTGAAGGGAAGCACACATAATTGGTCCTGAGGGAGGGCTATGGTTTCCCTTTCCAACTCTCTCCTTTGTGTGGTAAACAAGAAAACAAAAAGGGGCCACGGTTTGTTCTGCTCAGGTGTGATAGCTCCTGTGTTTGTAAGTGGTTTGTTTTTGTTTTGTGGGTTTGTTTGTGTTGTTTACCTTCTCCTTTTTTGATGTACCATAGACCACTCACAAATAAGACCAACAGTCAACCACCCACTCTTTTCTATACACTAAAAACAAACAAAAAAAGCTAAACTGTCTCTCTTACTTCATTTACAGAAAATTGTTCAAGGCAGATGAAAATACTTTGTAAAATTTCACAAATTTGCCGCCACTTTTCTTTAGGTTTCACATTTCGTGTCATAAGTAAAATAATGCATATGAAATCCAGCTTTGTGTCACCCTCTCTAGTTGAGAAATACCATGCAGGAGAGCTAGGTGGCAGAATGGCTTAATACTAGGATTTCTCCTCGAAAGATTTAGCTTTAATCTGGCTCCAAAAGTGAAATGAATTTGGTGGCCTTATTCATTTATCCACGTGTCAAAACCATCACCATGTGTGACAATTCAATACGATTGACAACCTCTGCTCTGGAGAGGCCAAGAACTATAATTGCAGGGGTTCTGCACTATACAACTGAGAAGCATTAACTGAAATGCAGTAAAATTTGCAAAGCACTTTCTGGTTATAACCACTGCTTTCTTGAGCAATACAATTTCTCTCACCCAGACAGACATAGCCACATACCCTAATTAACAGGACATTAAAAAGATGATAATGACAGAGGGTCAATAATGCACATTAGCACAGAAAGAAGATTATCAAGTGCTTAAGACAGCTATTATCTAGGACTTTAGAAAGCCTTTTAGGAGACTTTTTGGTGATTTGCATTGTTCTCCACAGATAAAGTATGGAGAAGTTTTCTAGCATGGTCTATTCTAAAGATGCTGGGAGCACATGGCACATAAAGATAGGAAAGTCATCCCAATCTGGAAAGCAGAAAAGCAAGCATCCCATTACTCATGGCTGGGGAAACTATCACCCTTGCGTTAAGTGGCCTGAAGATAAAAAAATTATTGTAATCCATTAGAAAGCAATCCTAGTACAAAACAAACAATTCCAGCACTGCGAACGCCCAATTTTAAAAAATCATGTCAGACCTCCTGCCCCCAAAATCATGAGATTGACTTAAAATCATAAGATTTAAACAAAATTACATATTTTGGGTTCTTTTAATTTGCCTTCTGTGTTTTGAGGCTGGTCCTATTTTAAAGCTCTCTCTACAAACACAAGGACTAGAAATTTACTTATTTTAAACAAAAGCCACAACTCTCAATCATTTCTCTCCAGAAGCCGGGGCTTTAAGTAAAACACCAAATATCATGAGACTGCACTAATTCAGGACTCTAATATTCAATTAATACTCAGATGAGCAGTCTCATTGGGTAACAGACGTAAACCTCAATTTTAACGGGACTGAGGAATGGCTGGAAAATCAGGCCTCAATTTAATAAATTATTGTGAAAAACAAGAATCAGGATGTGACTCCCCATGGAAGTTTTTGGAGAGTGTTGGAGACAACTTCCTGGTGCAAGTGCGAGAGGAACCAACAAAGGGCCATGCTCTTCTTGACCTCCTGCTCACAAACAGGAAAGAATTGGTAGGGGAAATAGAAGTGGGTGGCAACCTGGGCAGCAGTCACCATGAGATGGTTGAGTTCAGGATCCTGACAAAAGGAAGAAAGGAGAGTACCAAAATATGGACCCTGAACTTCAGAAAAGCAGACGGTGAAAGGAGTCCAGGAGAGCTGGCTATATTTTAAAGAAGCCTTATTGAGGACGCAGGAATAAACTATCCCGATGTGCAGAAAAAATAGCAAATATAGCAGGCGACCAACTTGGCTTAACAGAAAAATCTTCAGTGAGTTTAAACACAAAAAGGAAGCTTACAAGAAGTGGAAACTTGGACAGACGACAAGGGAGGAGTACAAATATATTGCTCGAGCATGCAGGGGTGTAATCAGGAAGGCCAAAGCACAATTGGAGTTGCAGCTAGCAAGGGATGTGAAGGGTAACAAGAAGGGTTTCTACAGGTATGTTAGCAAGAAGAAGGTGGTCAGGGAAAGAGTGGGACACTTACTGAATGGGGGAGGCAACCTAGTGATAGATAATGTGGAAAAAACTGAAGTAAGCAATGCTTTTTTTTTGCCTCAGTCTTCACAGACAAGGGCAGCTCCCAGACAGCTGCACTGTGCAACATAGTATGGGGAGGAGGTGAGCAGCCCTCAGTGATGAAAGAACAGGTTAAAAACTATTTAGAAAAACTGGACATACACAAGTCAATAGGGCCAGATCTAATGCACCCGAGGGTGCTGAGGGAGTTGGCTGATGTGATTGCAGAGCCATTGGCCATTATCTTTGAAAACTCGTGGCAATCAGGGGAGGTCCCAGATGACTGGAAAAAGGCAAATATAGTGTCCATCTTTAAAAAAGGATAGAAGGAGAATCTGAGGAACTACAGACCGGTCAGCCTCATCTCATCCCTGGAAAAATCATAGTACAAACTGGGAATCAAAAATAATTTATAGATCTGCCATATTAGGCAACAGTCTTCAAAGACATTTAGATGTAACAAATACAAGACAAGGAAAGAAAGACGGTATTGATCAGAGGTAAGATGGCACTGTTACCAGGATTACTGCAATATAAAAGCCTACTATGATAGAACAGGTAGATAGGATAATAGGACAAGCCTTTATAAAATATACTGTAAACTCTTTAATGTTAACATTCCCAAACACTGTAGTTCCACAAAAGTCTGAGTAGTAGAGTACCATAGTGGTAGAAAAATAGCAATATTTCTCTCTTATATAGAGCTTTCATCTATAGAACTCTGAATACTATTAGCTATTCTGGGATGGAGGCACTAGCTCTCTTGTGCTTTGACGAGAAATTCCATACTGGGTCCTTTCCCGATATATACCAGTTTTGATGCAAATTTTAACTGCAAAAGGTTTCAGTTTTGACAAATGGGTATTTCCCAGTGAGAAACCATTTAATAAATTTATGACCAGCTCTAGTCAAACCCTTCAGTGTTTAATTTTTACAATCTATAAAGTGGTAATAACAGGACATATTCACTTTTAGGGAGCACAGAGATTCTGGGATGAAAGAGCTCATTGGTGGCAAAGCCTAGTAGTTAGAGCACTCTACTCGCCCCGCCTCCAATGTCTCTCACTGGCCATTCACACTTGTGGCAATCTGCCTTTTGGTGTGTATTGACTCCAGGCCCCTTCTGACTTGTTTGGCTCCCTTTTTAAGCTCCACCTCCAGCTGGAGCATGCCCTCCAGCAGGCCACTAATTAGTTTAATCTCTCTCCAGGGTAGCAGAGTCCCAAGACGATACTGGATCCTACAAACTCACCATTGGTGGGGAGGACTTTCAGTCTGTCTATTGAGCTCGGCAGGTGTCCAGTCCCAGCTAGAGTTTTCAAGTCTTTACCCTCCCCTTGCTTCCCCAAGGGGGAGCCTGGAAGTGAGGGTTTTCATGCTTTTTGTAACAAGGGTAATTGGTAAGGAGCCCGCTCTAGCCCAGGGCCTTGTAAAGAGGCAACAATGGAGTGCCTTAAGGCTGCCTACTTGGGCCACTTCCCACCATCCACTTTCCTACCAAAGTCTTACAGTTTGACACAAAACAGCAAAGAAAAAAGAGTAACTGAACCTTTGGCCCCTCGGGGCTCAGCAGGCAGGCTCATTCTCCCAGGGAAAGGCTTCTGCAGCACCTTTCTTCAGGAGATCTGTCTCTGCCCTGTCAGGCCCCTTCTGACTTGTTTGACTCCCTTTTTAAGCTCCACCTCCAGCTGGAGCATGCCCTTCAGTTGCGGTCAGCTGAGCCCAGAGTTGCTCTCCTTAACCCCTTTGTTTCCAGTGTAGGGTTTATACACCCAATCACAGTGGCAGAAGGAACATATTTTGGTCTCAGTTCCTTTCCTGACCGCACAGTACTATAATGCCAGATGAGCAAGAATCAAGGTTCAGCTCCTGAGGTATGTGGATAATGATATTTCTAGCACCATGTTCCAAGATGTGTGAGCCAATCTAAAAGAGAAATTCAGATTTACATGTAATCTAAAGAGCAGGTATACTCCAGATGTACAATGCATATTTTATAATATATTTCTTTCAACTTGTCTCCAGTGTTTTAATCATTTGTTTGAATAGCAATAATATATATATATATATAATAATGTTTTTAAAAGCTATATTTTATATACATTAAAATATAATGTACTGCTTTTAAAACAAGTGTTTTAAATGTTAAAATAGATGTCTGAAGTAACCACAATCTTCTTGATTGAAATTTAAGTAATTGTCAAGAATGTTATAATTCCTTTTTGTCCCTCTTTTTGTCCCTTTTCTTTTTTCAGTCATGTCTTATGGTCAGCTTAAATCACATCTGCCAGGCTGTTGAGAGAGCTGTAAAAGCACCAATTAGAAGTACTGAAACTACCCAAATAATTTATTGACACCAAGGGATCAATTTGTGTCAGCTAGTGAAAAATGTTGTAGTCCATCGCCTCAAGACAGCCCTGGACCAAGTCATCTTTCAAAGTCAAGAAAGAAAAAGGAGGATATGGTGATGGGTTGGGAAGGAAAGAGGGAAAGAGTTTAGCAGGGACTCAGGGCTGTGCAGAATTGTGCACAACAATACTGGAAATAGATTGCTGTGTGTTTATGCATCCCATCTGCTTTCTTTTCTCTAACAAAACAAAACCTAGGAGTTACAAAAACTTTGTTTATATTAGAAACCGCTCATTGCTCAGAAGAAAAATAGAATATGATGTTTGTGTAATGCTAAATGAAGTATGAAAAAGTCAATTCTAGAAAACTCAAGGTAAGGGATAGCTGTATCAATCTAGTCCAGGGGTCGGCAACCTTTCAGAAGTGGTTGCCGAGTCTTCATTTATTCACTCTAATTTAATGTTTCGCGTGCCAGTAATACATTTTAACATTTTTAGAAGGTCTCTTTCTCTAAGTCTATAATATATAACTAAACTACTGTTGTATGTAAAGTAAATAAGGCTTTAAAAATGTTTAAGAAGCTTCATTTAAAATTAAATTAAAATGCAGAGCCCCCTGGACCGGTGGCCAGGACCCAGGCAATGTGAGTGCCACTTTAAATCAGCTCGCGTGCCGCCTTCGGCACGCGTGCCCTAGGTTGCCTACCCCGATTTAGTCTATTTGACTGTGCAGTATTAAATGACTTAATCTGCTGTAAAAAATTTAGGTAACTTTTGCAAAATCCTTCCATTCAACCCTGTGTCAAGCAAAATTATGAGTGGGTGTGGGTCTGGGTGTGGGTGGGTGAGGGGAAATAGAAAAGGGAAGGAGTCGTCTCCTTTGGCAGAGGCTACATAGCAGCTGCATCTCCTTTGCATCTTTGCTCCGCAGGGAACAGAGATAGCAGATCTGAGTGGCCAGGTCCCCACTGCTCTTTCCTATAGTTCTACTGTGATCCTGCACACAGAAAGTCACAAAGAACTGGGCTCCAGAGAATGCCACAGGTGTGTATTTTGTGGAGGATTTCTGTAGCCCAAACATGTTCAAACACCTTGAGTGCAATGGAAGGCATGAAGTTAAAACTACTGAGAAGCCTGTTTGGAAAAATGTATCCTTATAACTGCCACTATATCAGGCAATGTATTACTCAGCTCTAGAAACTTTGCACCTAATGTTTCAAAATAATGCATTTTGCATATCTAACATTTATATAGCCTTCATATTTTCAACAAATTAACTATGTATTTTATTAGTTGTACAAATAGGTTAATCTCTTACTGGCAGTCACTGTTTCTAATTGTTCCATGTAATAGTTAAAAAATGAACAGTCTGTTGCCAGTACTGAAATGTAGGGTTACCATATTTCCACAAACAAAAAAGAGGACACTGGGGGGGGGGAAGGAGGCCCGCTCTAGCCCCGCCCCTGCCCTGCCCCCATCCACTCCCTCCCTCTTCCCACCCCCTGATTGGCCCCCTCAGAATCCCCAACCCCCCCATTCCTTGTCTCCTGCCACTAACTGCCCCCTAGGACCTCACCCCCTATCTAAGCCACCCTGCTTCTTGTCCCCTGACTGCCCCCTCCTGAGAACCCCCCACCCTCACTGCCCCCCTACGACCCTACCTGTCCCCAGACTGCCCCGACCCTTATCCACAGCCCCACCCCATATTCATACCCCCACCCCCAGACAGACCCCCAGGGACTCCCATGCCCTATCCAACTGGGGCCCGGGCCGGGCCGGAGCCGCTCGGCCGGCGCTGCTGGGGGCTGGGCCGGGGGTGCTCAGCTGGTGCCAGGCTGGCACGCTCGGCTGGAACCAGGGCCGCCGCCCTGGAGCCGGAGCCGCTGGGGCCCGAGCTGGGCCAGAGCGGCTGGGGCTGCCGCTTGGCCTGGGCCCGAGGGAGCCGCTCGGCCAGGGCCGCGCTTCCCTGGAGCTCTCCTCCTCGCGCCCTCCCCGCACCAGCTTACCTGCTGCTGCCTCCCACCTGCCCCTGCTTCTTTTCAGACTTCCCGTGAAGATCTGATTCGCGGGAAGCAGGGGAGGGGGAGGAGCAGGTGGGTGGAGCGTTCAGGGGAGTGGAGGAGGGGGAAGACCGCTGCGGGGGCCGGACAGCGTGGTAAGGCTGCAGGGGATGGGGGGAGCCGGGAAGGGGCTTTGGGTACCCAGCGGCGCTTGGCCGCTGCTTTTCTATCTATAAATAGCCGACCGGGGGGGAAATCCCAGACATTTTTAGATTTTTAAAAATCCCCCCCCGGATGGCTATTTATAGACCGAAAAGCCGGACATGCCCGGGGAAATCCGGACATATGGTAGCCCTACTGAAATGTTCTTATCCTGAATCAGTGTAAATTTGGGCTTACAGCTCAAGAGGAACATTTGGTTAGATCGTTTTAGCATTCAGGAAGTAATTTGTTTCTAATAATTGATGCATGTAATGAACTAAGCAATTCTTGCATGTACTTGCAATAGTTGTTTGTTTGCTGTCATTAAAACCAAAATAGAACTCTGGACATAAGATATACATTTTAGATTATTGTATGCCAAGTTACCTCAAACCACATGACAAAACAGGCTTGAAAACGACACCCAATCCAAAAATTGCCTTATAGATTTAATCAAAAGCCTATTTTTCTCTTTGCATGTTTCACTTAATTGCAAGTTGTCTGGGAACATATGTACCTGTTGGTATGTGAAATTACCTCTAGGAAGTTTTGTAAATTTTGCCTTGTGCTCACTTCAGGTTAGCTGTGGATTACATTGGTGTAATGTACTAGCATAATATGACAGATGCTTTTAATTCAGTGTTTATCATGCATCTAACATTTTAACATTCAAGACTCTAGATTACCAGATAGAAACGAATATGCACAATTTGAATAGTAAGCTGTCTGTAGGTCATGTGAGAATCAAATTTTCAAAAAAATTGAGAAGCCCTTATTTGAATCTGCAAGTAGTCATTTGCAACGGCAAATTGGTTAACTGAAAGCATATCAAACTACTCATTTAGTGCTTTCAAATGGTTTGAATTTTTGCCTTGCATATCAAAATCAAGACATTTACCCAGTGTATGGTATATTACCAGTAAATGAAAGTTCTTGGGGGGGGGGGGGAATGACAATGTAAATGGGAGTGTGTATTCACCACACCCTTAAAAAATGGACCAAATTCTCTGCTGGCATAATCTGGCACAGCTCCATTGACTTTGATGGAGTTAAATCAATTTAAATCAGCAGAGAATTCAGTTCCGTAACTCACAGTTTTAATATCCTATTTTCACTCAATATTTCCTAATATTTAGGTCCCTGATCCTGCAAATACATCTACATATGCGTAACTATGCACTTGAGTAATCCCACTGAAATAAATTCAATAGGACTACTCATGTGCATGCAAAAAAAGCATCTAAGTGAGTTAAGCTCCTAAAATCCAATTTTCAGAAGTGACTTAGGCACTTTTGAAAATGGGACTTAGGCCTTTTCTACACACAAAAGTTGTACCCCCTTTAACCATAGCAATATCAAGAGGTAAGATCTTCCTAATATGGACACAATTCTGCCGACGTTAAAGTGCTTATACTGGCATATCTCGTTCTCATACAGAAGAGCGATATGTATACCAGTATAAGGCAACTTTATACGGGTACAATTGCGTCCGTGCTGGTGGTTGTACCAGTATAACTGTATCAGTATAAATATCATATCCCCAACTGAAAGAGTTATACGGGTACAAAATCTATGTGTAGAGCATGCCTTAATCTCCTAAATCACTTAGGCATTTTGAAAATTGTACCCCAGGAAGGAAAATGGCTACAACAGGACTTAACTACAGAACTCAACTGAATTTAACAGAAACAAATCCAATAGTGGCCAGTAAAACAAAAAATAGCAGCAGTAACTGAGAATTATACAGTCATTCTAGTAATAGTCATATTCCCATGATGGGGAGGGAGGATGCTTTGATAGGTATAACATACTTTAATAGGAAATGAAGAAAAAACATTTTCCCACACATTGTTCAAATCAATATAAACGTTGCTTATTATTCACTGTTTACACAGGGCCACTAGGGTACAAGCACTTTACACACATCTTGTTTTCATTGTCTACCACAGCCAGTACACTTTTTTAATCTTATTTTACACTGTTCAAATGTGGAGTCATTAACATGTGCTTTGAGACACCACAAACAGAATATTTTCAATTGCTGTGCTGTAATCTGCTGGTAGGACAGGAGATCTGATTAGAGAGCCATGGGAACACTTCAAAAGTTTAAAATGTAAAACAAGCATAAACATATGTTAATCCTGGGGCTCACCTGAGAGCCTTTCCACAAAGTATCTTCTGCTGTTCTATTCCTATTATGTTAACAATAAGATGCTCCCCTGAG
The DNA here is from genome assembly GCF_011386835.1 of Chrysemys picta bellii. NCBI lineage: Eukaryota > Metazoa > Chordata > Testudines > Emydidae > Chrysemys > Chrysemys picta. The sequence continues at coordinate 73,294,806 of NC_088795.1, read as the reverse complement.
TCTTTACAATATCACTTGTAGAACAACAACAGTATCTCTTCAGCATAAAGTTCAAATGCATAATCTTATCTGCCAGGTTACTATTCCAGTGGGCCAGAGATATTTTCAGGCAAATCAATGAATCAGATATTCTTCTGGGAATGAGACAGTTTATTATAATAAACAAGAGTTTTAGGGAGTTAATTTAATTCTGCTCCATTAGGTAAGATATTGTTGGTGTCCCAATTGGAATAGCTAATAAAACACACCTGTGAAACATGTTTAGTGCACAATCTCAAAATACCATAAAATATCATAGCAAGGAAAGACAGACCTCATGCAGCTTGCAATCCATAATGTTAAAGAAATTAAAGACAGGGCTTGTATTAAAGCTTAAATCTGCAGTGTGAGCCAAGTCTCACCCACCAGGAGAATCTCCAGTTCAAGAGAGAGCTCCCTAAAGCCATGAAACTCAGCTGCAGTAACAATGTAGAGTGCCTAATGAGAAATTCTGAAGTGTTTGCCGAAAGCTCAGTGCATTTCATCTTTCTCTACCTTTTATTTTTTTTTCTTTTAAGCTTTCTGTAGCACACAGGATAGCTACCCACATGCAACTTGCCTGCACTAAGATTGTTGCTAAAAAGCGCTACAAATCATAACAGTTGTACTGCTCATGCAGGAAGTACAATTTTTAAAGCATCCACCACAGCCCATCTCAAAAAGTAAGATAGACTGCTCCTAAACCAGGGTGGATAAAAATCAATGAAAAAAAATGGATTTTTTTTATTTAAATCAGATTTTTTTGATAAAATGCTTTTTGAGGGGAAAAAACCCCATCTAAAGATCATTTTAATTAAGATACATTATAGCTCATGGAATAGGGATTATAAATTCTAATTCTATAGTATGAGACAATATATTCATGTAATGTGTAAGAAAAGTTTTGTAAATGAGTTCCAATAGTTCATGGATTCGGGACCCAATCTTATGGGGTTCTACAGGCTTCTGTATAGATTATTTAGGTTAAACTTTCGATCTACCCAATGGTAGAAGATGCCATCAGACATGCTTAATTTTGCAGTTCTCAAACTGTGGATTTGTGTCTCCAGAGGTAACATACTTGTTTACAACAAAAATGTTTTAAAATAAATAACGGACCTCAACTCTATTGTCTCTCTGCAAATTTGTATACACAGAGTCAATCCCACACCCCTCTTTAAAAGTGCAAAGTTTCAAGAAATTCAATGAATAGAAGATTGTTGGGGCGGAATAGATCTGGACAAGGAGAAGAAGTCTGGAGATAAATGTGAGAAGCAAGGGACATATGCTTGTTTTGTTAAAATATTATATGTTTGCTGTTGAAGAAAAAAAATCCAGAATACTTAACATTGTTGTTTTAGTTAAATAAAACCATTTAAATGTCTGTCTGGTGATGTTCTCCTCCTAATACAGTATGGCAAGAAAATCCTCCAAATATTAATGATTAACCTGTTGAATTGCAGTTAGTTCATCTCCCAATGACTTCATAAGTATCTGCTTCAATTACCTTTGGTAAATGAAATAACCAATCATTTTCTGATATAGCTGTAAAACTAATCTGAAAAGTTTTCAAAATAAATCACTGTTTAAAAATGTATAGTGTGTACCTTCTAAAAATGAAACCTATATCTATCTCTGCGTTGTGAAGAATATGTATTAAGGTTATAATAACTAACAAGAATGCACTTTTATGTAGAAAACCATGATTAATTTGAGTCTTCCTGATTTAAATCAAATCCACCCTGTCCTAAACTTCAGTGAAGATAGGCTCTCTTGTTTGAACTTCCTGAGGGTGTAGTAGAGGACTCCCTCCTTCAGATCACAAAAACTGTGTGTGATTTCATGTTCCAGTGATGTCTAGGCAAATAGTTCCACATAGAGTCCAATGCTGTCCCCTTTTTGAGCATGCTGAGTAACACCTTATTCATGTGGAAACACTGTTCTACGTGTTCCATTCCATCATTGTAAATGGCAATGCCTATGGAGTAAAGTACTACTCAACATTTATCATAGCACAGCACCTAGGAACTCTAGTCATGGACCAGGGCCCCACTGTGCTAGGCACTGTACAAACAAACACAGAAGAAAAAGATAGCCCCCTCCCCAAATTGGTTATAAGGTAAGAGACAACAGATGGATACAGACAGACTCACAAGGAGTACAAAAACCAACAACAAAAAAACAGTAGGATGGTTGTAGCACCCCAGTAGCTTTTTGTAGGCTTCAGGGCAGAGGAGAATTTTAAGGAGAGATCTGAAGGAAGATAAGGAGTAAGATGTTCAGAAAGAGCTTCTCCCAAATTAGGGGGCAGCATACAAGAAAGCACAAAGGTGTTTGTTTGAAAATCTAACAAATGGGCAAAGGAGGCTGACATCATGGGCTGATCAGAAATGGGAGTTGACCTTTCCATATAGAATGAAAGATAACAGGTAGGGTAGGGATAGGTCTGGAATGACCTTGAAAGTGAAGACAAGTAGCTTATGTTTGATAGGGTAGAGAAAAGGGAGCCAGCGGACAGATGCAAACATGAATGTATGAATAGGGAGGGAAAGTGGAATATATTTTTTTACTTTAAAAGGGAAGTAAATTATAGTGATAGAAGATTAAGGTTGCCTTTGCCTAGCAGTCAAAAGTCAGGAAATGTACAACTTTAATTCTGCCTCTCCATTAGGAAAACTTTGTATATCCATTACAATACATGTTACTTAGTTCACATATGAATCATAAGTCTAACATATAAAACATGTTACATGGTATTCACAGACATTATATATAGTTTTGCTGCAAGTTAGTGACACACTAATTCAGGGCTTTTTGAAGATCTGCTCTGCAGGAAACATCAAATCTGCTGCCATTTTGGTTGACTTGACAGTATACCTCTACTCCAATATAATGCTGTCCTTGGGAGCCAAAAAATCTTACCGCGTTATAGGTGAAACTACGTTATATCGAACTTGCTTTGATCCACCTTAGCGCACAGCCCCGCCTCCCTGGAGCACTGCTTTACCGCATTATATTCAAATTCGTGTTATATCAGGAGGCATTATATTGGGGTAGAGGTGTATATTCAAGTGACAAGCAGTAACATGGATCCATATCCAGTTGGAAAAAAATTGTTCCTGTTACAATAAATGAATTTTCTATGCTACAAAATGAATATAAAAGATGGTTTACTCCTTGTTGTTTCATACAATAAATCTCTCAATTATGCTCTACCCTAAGGTTGTTTGGGTTTCATTATCATCACTTCTATAGATTTTTGGCTCTGTTTATAAAGGAAACCGTCTGGATGAATACCGTATTATCTTGGTTAATTCTTCTATCTTACTCTACCTCATGCATAATCAATCTACTTTAAGCCTTCCCTTGTAAAACAACTTATGTACTAAGAAACAAGATGCCTTCTGGGAGGAAGATTACATCACCTACTTTTTACCTTATCACATCAATCACTCTATTTCAGTTCTCCTTGACAACTACTAGTTCCCTGAAGCCATGCAGAAAAACAGCAAAAAATGTCTTTTTATAGTCACAATGCTTCCTCATCAGAGAAACAAAAATGAGCTGTTTTGCCTCTCTCTGATTTACCATGACTTAATCTAAGTCTTTTAATTAGCATCTGTACTCTTGTTGAGGCTTCTTCCCCACTCTGAACTTTAGGGTACAGATGTGGGGGCCTGCATGAAAACATCTAAGCTTAACTACCAGCTTAGATCTGGTCTGCTGCCACCACTCCCAAATGGGCTAACTCCCTTCTCTGGGTAGCCTTGAGAGACTCTTCCACCAACTCCCTGGTGAACACAGATCCAACCCCTTGGATCTTAAAACAAGGAGAAATTAACCATCGCCCCTCCTTTCTCCCACCAACTCCTGGTGGATCCAGATCCAACCCCTTTGGATCTAAAAACAAGGAAAAATCAATCAGGTTCTTAAAAAGAAGGCTTTTAATTAAAGAAAAAGGTAAAAATCATCTCTGTAAAATCAGGATGGAAAATAACTTTACAGGGTAATCAAACTTAAAGAGCCCAGAGGAACCCCCTTCTAGCCTTAGGTTCAAAGTTACAGCAAACAGAGGTAAACACCCTAGCAAAAGGTACATTTACAAGTTGAGAAAACAAAGATAAAACTAACACGCCTTGCCGGGCTGTACTTATAAGTTTGAAATATGAGAGACTTGTTCAGAAAGATTTGGAGCGCATGGATTGATGTCTGGTCCCTCTTAGTCCCAAGAGCGAACTCCCACCAAAACAAAGAGCACAAACAAAAGCCTTCCCCCCACCAAGATTTGAAAGTATCTTGTCCCCTTATTGGTCCCTTGGTTCAGCCAGGTTATCTGAGCTTCTTAACCCTTTACAGGTAAAAGGATTTTGGAGTCTCTGGCCAAGAGGAATTTTATAGTATTGTACACAGGAGGGCTGTTGCCATTCCCTTTATAGTTATGACAACTCTCCAACTCTTACATGGCAGAAAAAAATCAGATTTGCAGGTCATTATTATTAGTTAAGCTAATTCATTTTCATCTACATATTTAAACACTTACAATATTCATAAAAGTTGACTGTATTTGGGCAACTTTGCAAGGCCGTCTACAGATAAGTCACTTTCCAGAGAAACAGTGAAATAGCTGTTAAAGACTGTTACCAGGAGCTGACCTTAGTCTTGAAGCAGCACAGTTCTGTTTAAAACAAAACAAAGTGCTTTCCTCAACAGTTTTCAGCAATAGCACCCACACTCAAGTTCTGAGGAAGCAAGTTCACAGCCCATGGATGCATCAGTGTAATCCTTCATGCAGTGCATTTCTGTAACTAAATTAAAGGCAGTAAAATGGGATAGTGTAGGAGAGCCACAGCTCTCTTTTGTCCTTTCAAAAACAGGATGATGATGTTTAGCTTCTTTCACATTTTTTACAACACCAAACCAATAAATGAATAAACCAATTTCCAAAGAAAAAGAACTGTAGTACAGCCAAATTAAGTTTGAAGGCACATTATCGGTCTATTACCAAGAATGTTAGCGTTAAAAAATCCAAAAGACAACAATTAAATAAAGAGGAAATATTAGAAACCCAGGAAATTAAGAGCACTTCTGCAACAAGTTACATGCACACAACAATCAGAACCTTAATTCTGCCCCACCCAAGTGGACGCCCTCCTTTTCATATTGAGTCAGTAAGTATTGCATAATGTTTTTTCCCCACAGTATGGTTAAAATATTTGTTCAGTTGGATGTCTTGAAGTAGTTATTGAGAGCAATGGTGCAATCGTCAGCTTGGTTTATGGACAAACTAACTCTTGTTTATGATCTTCTGACGTAGAGGGTTATTTGAAATTATTTTCTGTTGGTAAATATTCAATTTATTAGATTTAATATTTATATTATGCTAATGTCCAGGGATTCCAATCAGGTTTGGAATCCTATTACACCATGAGCTGTACAAACAAGGGTCACTCTCCCGGAAGTTTTATACTTCAGTTTGCAGAATTTAATTTTCTAAATTTGACACAAAGTCTATGTTTATTTTTAAGATTTAAATTTTCCCAGTTGTGGGAAATTATGAAACAATTACTTAATAATAGTAACAATTGATTTTCAAAAAGTTAAAGCTTTATAACTTAAAATACATATTTTCAACATGACTTGTCAAAATATACAAAGTAAATATCCTTAAATCAAGCTGAGTTTTCAAGCAGCATTTTTCATAATTTACCTATCTGTAAATTTCAATTATATATATATATATTTCCATTGAAGATCATTGAAATTTACAGATAGGTAAATATACAGATAGGTGTATATATAGTTTCAATGATCTTTATGTATGTAGTTGGTCTGTGTGTATGTGTATGGTAAAATTGACATTTAATGACAATACCAATAAAACTCATACTTCCAAGCTTATTTATACTCCACACACCAATCACAAGAACCAGTGCACCTCCACACTGCAGGGACATGCTGAGCTGCTCAACGCATAGCAAAGGGAAATCATAGCCACATCGTATAGTTACATAATGGCAGCTAGAAAATCTGCATCTACTGTCCTACTATATGGACACTGGCAGCAAGCAACACTGTGCTGTGGAAACATGTAAGCAAAACGTTCATAGAAGATCAACATATTTCCTGACATCCAGTTGTCAGACAGATACCTATCCCAATATTCTCGAGTGACAAATACTCGAGTGACAAATTCTCGAGTGACAAAAAAAGAGCCTCACGTTTTTCTACTAAAGAAACATTTTGCTATTCACAAAAGGTGAAATACAGCCATGTGCAGAAGGCCAGCACAACTAATAGAATGGCAATTAAAAAAAAGGTAAGAGAAAGTTATTTCATATAGGCTGGTACAAGTACAGTAATATGAAAATCAGTAACTTATGCAAATCATTGTGAGCAAGAATATATGCAATAAGCTAGTGTTCTATAGGTTAATATTCTCTCATCACAAAAACAATGCACAGTTGATGTTATAAAGCACAGAGGTTCTATCCTGTGGGCCTCCTTAACAGGCTATTACAGTAAAAATCATCATCATAAAGGAAAAGAATAGTGATATTAAACTCTTTTCTCCCAATTCCAGTTATTTTCAGAGTTCATAATAGAGTATACTGATTCTTTTTTGTAGTGCTATTTAAGCATGATCAAATCGAGTTTTTTCCCATAAGCAGGTTACTAAAACTCAATCCAGTGTGTGCAAAATTAATTAGATGTCCTACATGAGTTGCAAGCCATTTCATCATAGATTTTTCTGTCAACATAATTGTTTTATTACCAGGACAAGCACATTCCTTCTAATGGGCTTTGCATGAATTCTAAAAGTATTCAAATAGAGAAAGCAAAAACCACTACAGCAGACTGGAATGCAAGGGGAGGGATAGCTCAGTGGTTTGAGCATTGGCCTACTAAACCCGGGGTTATAAATTCAATCCTTGAGGGGGCAATTTAGGGATCTGTAGCAAAATCAGTACTTGGTGCTGCTAGTAAAAGCAGGGAGCTGGACTCAATGACCTTTCAAGGTCCCTTCCAGTTCTAGGAGATATGATACTCCATTAATTTAAGTTATTATCTATGTTAAGTGAGGAAATGAAAGTGTGAAACCACAGTGGACTAAAACAGTTCATTATTTGACTGACTATTTACATACTGCATATTGTTTTGTTTATAAAGTATATATTCCCCACTTGAAAGGGTTTTAAATTGTGAGATACAATCTCTTCACAGATGTTCTGGTTTTAGGTAACAAATAAAACCCAAATTTTGACACTGTTGGATTCCATTTTATAAAACATTATTTTGTGACTATCTATGGTTAAATCACTTTTTTTTACATGATAATGATAATTACCCCTTCTTAATATAGCTTGCATAGCAAAAAGCTTGACAATTACATGAAAAGAAATTATCCACCATAGGAAGGAGGCAAGGTACAACAAAATAAAGAGAGTACAGTAGTCTAAGAATAGTATAGGTGGTGGCGGGAGAAGGAGAAATCAGTCTACTTTTCCTGCAGCAGGAGTTCAGATCCTAACCTCAACTAGGCTGACAGGGACTAGGAATTCAACTGCTTGCCCCCAAAAGCTTACAATCTACAGCTGGCAATTTGATTGGCACTGATAGGTTTGAGAAGGAACAGTATCCAGCCTTACTTCCGTTGATTGCCCAAGGAAGAAGCTCAAGAAGAAAATAGGGAATGAAATATCAAAAATCTTGGGAACATTCCATCCATTCAAATAATATATATTTTAAATAGCACTTTCAACAACCTACGCATCACAGATAACCAATGATGGCCATTTACAATAATGATGCAACTGCCAATGCAAAAAACAAGATGAAAAGGGTTATGGAAAAAATGAGTGCATCAATTACAGTTTTCAACTGCATACGAATAAGTCAATTGTTTTAAGCATTCAAACATGGTTTCTTTGTTTGCATACACTATTTTTGCTTTCTTTATTGCTGTAGGCATGAAATAATTTTTTTAAAGGAACAACAGTCAATAAAAGGACTAAAATCAGTTCTGAATTATTCTGTAAAGATTAAAGGATACTAATTTTCAGTACATGATTACTTCACTTCCTTGCTTTCTTTCAATCCCTGTCTCTCTCACACTCGCTGATTTGAATGGAACATACTGCACAGATTGTAATTAAATATATTAAAAAGTTTAATTTTTTTTAAAGTTTCATTTAAATAGATCAAAAGTATTAACTGAAGTATGCTATAAAACACCAATTCTTTCAGAATTGGATTAAATTTTTCAAAAAAAGAAAATCATTAAAAATGACCATATCAAAAATAAAATTTGTGAACAATTGTTCACACTGTCAAATATATTACAAAAAACTAGTTTTTTTATTTTTTTATTTTTTTAAATCAAAATTATAATAGAAATGGTTATAGACAGATTGTTTATTCAAACAAGGCTTATTAAAGCAGAAAAAAATTTCTATATGATATACACAAATGGAAAGTTACATTTCTGTACTGAGCTCTCACCCTGTGAGCATTGCACTATGGATTTTTGGAACTGGAAAGGAAATTTTCCCTTATTGCCAGATTGGCGGGGCCAGGGAGGGGTTTTTCTTCTTTCCTATACCTGGTGGGGTAGATTGGGAAATGAGATGTTATTGTCTAGAAACAGTATGGCCAATAAATGACCATTCACTCCATGGCCCTATCCCTCTCTAAACCCTTGAAAATTTGCCATAGAAGAGGTGGTTTGTTTGTGGCCACAGTCAGTGGTTTCCATTATAGCCTGGATTCTAAGGGACCTATTAGCTTCAATGGACACGCAGGTGTTTCTGGAAGATCAAGAGAGTGGTGGACACTGGGAGGACCAGTCAATGCTTGCATCTCTACCAGCAGCTTCATGGAGTGGTGGTCCCAGGAGCAAACAGTGCTGTCACTCTCTCTCTAAATTAAGTTTTTGTGGCCACACCAGAATCTTCTGTCAGCTGTGGTGAAAAAGGCCAATCACCGTCCCTCAATGAGATGAGTAGCTGGGAACTCCACAAGTTTCAATTTAAGGATTCATTAGTCCCTTGAACGTGGTGTGTTTTTTTTTTTTTTTTTTAAACACACACACACACACACACACACACACACACAAGATAATTTGGTCCCAGGTAAATAATGCACATTTTGGCCCAGAGTTAACATTACAGGCTGTCTGTTTACTCTTTTCAAAGCTAAAAAATGACATGGAAAAGTGCACAGGAATATAATTAAGTATAATTAAATAATACTTCAAAAATCCTGACTATTAAATCATTGATGTTTTGAAAATGGATATAACCACAGGCTACAAGGAACCAACATCACCTTAAAGAGTGTAAATATTGGAAACAGATGTTGGACGTAATTAGCAATTCATATTGTGTCATGTCTGATCTGACCTTGCAATAAAAAAAGCCCTAGTGATCACAGATGTTGAAAGGTGGAAGTTTTCTACACTATGTAGAATACACTCAGTTTGCATTTGTTGACAGAAAGCATGAGGCAGGCTTTTATTTCTGTTGGGTGGCTACGCATTTTCAGGTTACCTGTGTCACCTTGCCAAGTGACAATGCTGGCTCGATTTCTCCCCCCCAACAAGGTTTTAAATGACATATCCACAGGTTTTCATTAAGGGTGAAATATATTTTTGGAGATGGACACATTCTGTTCTGCACCACCTCAGTTTCAGATCGCAATCCTTTTCTTTAAACTTAAGTTCTTGAATACTGAATTTAGGACATTTCTTTTTTTGTAGTTGCTGTTGAATGAAGGTCACCCTTTACTATCAGACAGAATAGTACAGCGTAAGTGCACAGACTGTATCCTCAGGAAAATTCATAAAAAACATTTTATGCGGGACAAAATATTCAGCCCCAATATGCAGTAGCCAGAATACCAGCAGGAATATGCCACTATTTAAGGGCAAAGGGGTTTTTTCCCTCCCAACTACAAGGTGTTTTGTCTCCAAAGGCCCGCAGCATACACTAGCCACAATCTGGCCCACTTCTATTCCTCCATGCTTGCTCTCCCTTCTCCATAGACTTTCCACTATGTCTGGAGCTGCACACAGGTTTGGAAACCTGATTTAACCCAGTCCTATTAAAATAAATCATGTACAATTTCTAACAGCGAGTTACTCTTTTTTTTTTGCACAAATCAGCAACATTTTAAAAACGAGACAAACTATGTTTGACAGATTGCTAAAGCATGCACATATTTATAAACTTCCTAAATTGCCCATCTGCAGCAGCAAGATACTTGGGCATAGTTTGAAGAAGAAAAAAAGTTGACCAAAATAATTTCTTAAAATCTTGAGAGCCATAAAATATTTCTCTCCCCCTGAATCCTAACAAAATGATAATATTGGATAATATATGGGATGACTTGTAAATAGGATAACTTCATACATCGTTAGTGTCTCCTATAGTACATCTAAGAAGCACATAGCAGTAAATAAACATGCACAAGTAATTTTTTGGTCTTTGTCTGCACAAATACAATCTATCTGCATAAACACATATAGATGCCAAAGAAAAGAGATGCTGATGGCAACATGACCTTCATTTATGCAAAGACAGAAATATGGTGGAACTATCTATTAGTCAGGGAAGAGTCATCCAAAACAAATGCTGTCCAATTATCTATTGCATTGCTCTCCACAGGCATACAAGATTAAATGAATGTAGATGAATTACAGCTTTTTTCATACTAAAATATAAAAAATACGCTCGTTTTTTTTTGTTTGCTTTTTTTGACAGGATCAGTACATAACAAAGCCCTAATGGAATCAGAAATTGTCTTCAGAAAGCAAGGTCATTTTAGCTTTTTAAGCTCTTAAAATGTTTCAGATTGTCAGGGTTACCAAATTAATTTGACAGAACAAACCTTTTGTCCCTGTTAAATGTAAAATCTTGGAGGCATGCATTTACTACACTCATTACCACCCCCCTCCCCTTTAGATTTTGCAGTAGGTTAGTGATGAAACATACAAGTTTAAGAAACAGCCTGCAAAAGGCTTGAACAATAAATTGAGAGAGACATTTCTGAAAGTTTATGCACTTTGCAGAAAATTCAATCTTCTTATATGCACATGCATTGCCAAATGAAGTGAACAAGAGCTTTTATTTGAAGACTTATCAGATCTCCCCTAAGTTTTCTTTTCTTAAGGCTAAATATGCCCACAGTAATATTTTTTTAAACCTTTTATTATTTTTTGTTGCTCTCCTTTGAACTCTCTCCAGTTTGTTTACATCTTTCCTGTATATTTTACAAATGTAGAACAAGGTGCATTCTAAACATCACCATTTGCTTCTTTGCATATTGGTGCTTTCCCTCACATCCTATCCTTTCCAAATCTATACTGCTTCTAGTTTGGTCTATTGGAGAGAAAGGATGATCCCGTGGCAAGGGCTAGTCGAACTCTGGAAACCTGTGGTCAGGTCTCTGCTCTGCCACAGAGTTCCTGTGTGACCATGGGAAAGTCAGTTAGTCTTTCTATGCCCCAGTACTCTACTTCTCAGGGATGTTGTTAGGATAAATACATTATAAATTGTGAGGTACTCAGATATTACAGTAATAGTAGGTATATGCAAATTTGAGGTAGATTGTAGTCTCTCTGGGGCAGGAATCTTTTCATCTTTCTGTAAAGTGCCTATCACTTTCTTTGTTGGTGCTGAGTAAATACACATAAAAATAACACCATGCTATTTAATATTAGTGGAAATGTATACCCAGGACTAGAATAGCAGGATTATCACAGTTTACAAAGAATGTATATTCACAGATGGGTCTACAAAGTGTACTAAGAACAAATTTTAACCTAAACGATTATTTACTCAAGACATTTAGCATTAGTTGCTATACTTAGTTTATTATTCAATTTAAAAATTTTCATTCATGCCATCAGAGAACAGAAACAATACCATGTGACTTAGGTGACCAGTCATACACCTCAGTTACCAGCCAGCAAATAGCCAGAGTGAACAGATCCAGGAAGAAGGATGAAAATTGTTCATCCAAACTGTTTGCCAAATACTTACGAAAAATTAATACATTTGCAGAAATTGGTATCCATTCACAATGATAGTCAACAGAAAAATCTGATAATCAGTTGAATAATTTATTCACAGCATATAAATTGTACCAGTTCTATGAACGGTGTCACCCATTTTTAAGTAACGAATTTACCCAGAAATGCAGAATAATTAATTCTGAGTTATACAGTGCTGTTGTCTGTTCTATTACTAAATTCACTGTGATATTTGTGGGGAGTGGAGTGTTTGTTCTGTCTGTTTTTCAGGGCCTATATCTCAGGTTTCAGTTGGTGCGGTGTGCGCGGGGGGAGGAAAGAAGAAGCAGACAAAGAGAGATGCTCAGTAACTTCAAACACTATAATTGATGAGGCCCAGATCAACATGTTAGTACCCAAGAAGAAAAATCAAATCAGAAACTTAATCTGAAAATTGCAAGACAGGGAATACATCTGGAAATTGCCAAAAGCCCATTTATAAGTAAAAATGAACAGATAGGGTATTGCCCCACATGACTAGGGACAAGTTTCTTATGCATAACATGGCAGTTCTGGTGATGAATCGAGACTGATCTAGCCCAAGGCTTATTGGATTGGTCACCACTCTGCTCACAGTAATTGCAGGTATTAACAGATTTTTTAGTCTCTGATAGCTCCCATCGAAAGCTTCTGTGATTTCCAAGATCAGATATTCACAGCCTCAGCTAAAGCAGACTAAAACGTCGCCTTTTTATTGTATTTTACTGGTTGAAGACAAATTTAACATAAATCCTAAATGAAAATATACAAAAATATTAAGAGAGCTTTGTTATAAATACCCTAGGTTTTCTAGCTTTTGGACTATGTATGACTTCTTCTTATTTCAGCAATGATGAAAGCTGAAGACGGTAACCATGAGTTAATTGTTCAAGCCCATGGGTTGTTTGATGTTTCAGTGTACTGTCATCATCATTTTCTTTGGAGTGTAAAGCAAACAGCTGATGCTGAAGAGAGAGAAACTAATGTAGAAATTAATGTTCACCCAGGGTTAGCAATTTTCTCTGCTGTTTATGAAATCCAAGTCTAAATATTTCACATGGAGAATTGGGGGATAAAATAAGATTAACTAAAGAGGAAATTAACTCCATAACACCTATACAAGAGCATTTCAGGATCCATAACTGGGGGGGAGGGAAGATAGAAAGAAGTAGGGTGAATATAGTTTACTACATGAGAAAAGAGTTAAATATACTTTCACAGTACCTTTAGGGGAGATTTCATAACCACAAATTTGATTTACATTATAAAATAGTCATACAAGCTTTGTTCAGAATCCTCACTTAAGTCTTTGGCAGATATCTCAAAAGTCAGAATGAGATCATGTGCAACTAATGTGTGCGTATGCATTTTTGGAAGCGGACACAAAGAATCCCCAGTAGGCAGCATGTTAACAACACCTTGTTCACGCTCTCCTTAAAATCCTTATTTTCAAACTGGGGAGAAATGCAGCCTGAAGTCACCAGCAGAAATGTATCCTTCACACATTTCAGAGGGTTGGGCAATGGAACTTCTCTAGACACTATCAGATCCAAAGATCATGGAAACAAAACCTCCATAATTGTGATTCTACAAATTCTTGAAGTATTATAATCTCTGTTATTTGCAACTTCTTATGCATGGGACTGTGCAAGGAATAAGGATGAGTCTTTTCATAGCACAGGTGAGTTGGGCTTGAGATACCTAATATAAAGGGTACTTTTGCTTTTTCTTCCCCTTTAAAATTCCATCTCCCATGCCAGCCACACACTCAACCAGTTCAAAGCAACTGGACTATGTGATTTCAATTATTGGAAATTGCTTCTTTCCCCCCTCCCAACATGACAATATTCTTCTCCTGTAGGGAATGAAATCCATTTTGAGACTGGCTGCAGATGTTCTCAAGATGACCATCAGTCTCATGAGTACAACTACTGTCGTCGGGAAAACGCTCCTGTTCCCCAGAGGTACACTAAGTCATTCTGCCAAGCAGTAATGCCTTGGTAATGAAACGGATATGGGTGGGTTCACTTACTTGCTGAAGGCAAAAGTCTGTAAGCTTCATTTCAGGAAAAAAAAACCCAACAACAGAAGAATATAATATTAAATAATCAAAATGGTGGCGGGGGGGGAGGAGGGAGGGGAGAAGAGTAATGGGGAACCTTGGAATGGAAATCAAAAGCATTTTGTTCCTACTCCTGCTTACATGTCCTTTTATGACACACTTATGCAATGCAGCATTAGCAGAAATAACCTACGGTATTTAGACTAGAGATGGGCCTAAGAGCAAAATTAGATTTGTAATCTAATTGAAATCAGAATATCCCCAGATTTGGGGGCTTGGCCCGAGAGATAATCCCAAACTTTGGGGTGATTTGGACCCCATGTCCTGGGTCGGGCTATCAAACCTCTAGGAATTAATTCTCAGCATTTTCTGTTATTTTCCTCTTTTATTCTCTTCCCATTAATTTGTGTCAGGAAGACAACATCATTTTGGCTTAAAAGAACTGTGTATGCCCTTCTTCTAGAGTCAGTCAATATTATCCCTTGGATGGGTCTAGAGGTCTCTGCTGCAAAAGTGAAATCAAGTGCTTCCATCCGCAGGGATATAGTGCCTCATTCCTGTAAGGCAGCATCTCCTGCCATTCTAAGGTGCCAAACACGGATCTTCCAAGTAGTAATATGCTACTACTATCAGAGGGGTAGCCATGTTAGTCTGAATCTATAAAAAGCAACAGAGGATCCTGTAGCACCTTTAAGACTAACAGAAGTATTGGAGCATAAGCAAACTTGCGTCTGATGAAGTGGGCATTCACCCACAAAAGCTTATGCTCCAATACTTCTGTTAGTCTTAAAGGTGCCACAGGACCCTCTGTTGCTGCCTGCTACTACTAGATCACTGGGCTAAACAGCTTGAAGGCCCACCTGCCACTAAGGAATTCATATAAGAAAGTATTTTTCAACACACCATACAAAATGTGTAGTAATATTACATGGTTTCAGATTATATAAAATAGTACTTTAACATTTTGAAATCCTTTGCAGGACCACGGCAGGGACTGTTATTCAGTGTATATCTGTTGTATATGTAGTTGTATGCTTAGCATAATGGGGCCCATACCAGACTAAAACCTCAAGATGCTTTCCCATACAAAGAAGACAAACACATGGTTATAACACAATAGAAATTTGCATTCAAATACTGTCTTGCGCATCAAATCCAAATGATTTGGCTCTGGTAGCTGGAGTAAGTAGCAGCATTGTGTTTATTGAGAGATTTGTCAATTTGATTTGGGGAGCTTGCAGGGGACTATTCCGTTCAATCCTACAGAGCCTAAGGGTCTAAAGTTGGCACTCCTATTATGGCAATCTCTCCATCTATGTAGCTGCACTGGTATCCTCCCTTCCCAAATAGCATGCCTCCTACAAGAGGCAGATTATTATTAGTAAGGTCCCTCTATGGCCTATTAATAGCAACTACAGAGGCAACAGAGATGAACTAAAACTGTTCCAAGTTGAATTAACTTCTGCCTAGATTTTTGGGCAGAAACACAATACGTCTGCAGGGAACAGACCCCTAAGTGGCATGTCCCCTCCACTGTTCACCTCTTTCCTACTCTGCTCACTGCATACCTTAGAGCCATTTGCTCTCCTTGCCAGAGGTTTCCAGAGGGTTAAGGAGCAAACGCATTCAATGCCAGAGAGGCAGTACCCCCCCCCCCCACTTATACATGGGCAGGGGGAGAATAGCACTAGCCTTTTTTAAAGCAATAGGTTCAGAGTCATCTTCTTTGGAAATCAATATGAAATTTCTCCACCTCATGTACTTCAGGATCTGGCCCAATGTTTGTACTGGTTGCAAACTATTGTTCTAATTGACATTACAGTGCTCTCCATGGCACTGTCTCAACTTGGCTAGACTCATGGAGAAGAAATAAGTGCCATGTGTGAAAAGGAGTCATTGCTTAAATGTCAGCTCTAGCCACAGCTCACTATATACAGGTTGTCCCTCACTAAGAAGGAGACAACCATTTCAATCATTTCAGAAATTAAATGAAATAAAGGGCCAAAAGATTAAGATGAAGTGCCAGCTTTCATCCAGGAATTCTTAAACCTTCCTTTGCTGCCCTTGGCTAGCAGTTCATTTGGAGCGAGTTACAAGATGCTATCGGGATTTTGGCCTCTCTGCTGGGAAAATATAGCTTTATTAAAGCACTTACCAAAGAAAACAAAAACAAACCCCTCCAAATTATTTTTGGGCAAATGAAACAAAAGAGGTGGGGCAAAAGTGATAGTTGAAGACAGAAGTAGTGAAACTAGGACTCAGAGAGAGGGACCAGTGCTGTGAATCTGTTACTTTTAATATGCCTCAGGTATTCCACATATTGCTTAGTTCACCCTTACTTATTCTCTGACCCTTTCCTTTTTAAAAGAGAAGTTATGTATTTTGACATAGGAGAACACCTATTGTGAAAAGATAACATCCACAAAATCAGAAAACCTTCTTCTACTGCAAAGTTTTCCTGTGGCAAGATAGATAAACATGCAACGTAACCTTAATTCAGTCACTAAAAATTATGCTTGCCCAACATCTGAAGCCACGCATTTACAAACTGGTGTCACAAGTGACATCCTCCTCAAAAAGCTTCAGCAAGTAAAATAAATGGGATTTAATCTGCCGTAAAACAGATTGAATTTATTATTCTTGAGAAAAGCATACAGTTCTGACGTTGAATTACAACTGCTTTGCTTTTAAAACAGGCAGCCCTCAACCTTGCCAAATCACTATTTGCAATCTTGCATGAAGCAATAAAGTCAGATATGTGCTATATGGCCAAACTACCTGCAGCTGGATATTATTATCTGAACATTGATGGTGCTCTGGGTTCTCTACAGACACTGAGGAAGATACATTCCCTGTCCAAGGAAAGTTAGAATCTAAACAAAATAGCCAACAACTAAATAAACCAGGCAGGAAACCCCTGGCAAACTGGGCATGGAGCTACATGAATGAATAATGTGTGAAGTATTCCCCAAGGGGAATATAATTAAGAGCCAGTGAGATGCTAAACCTCACCTTCTACCAATTTTTATCACTGGTAAGCACTGCATATAGCAGCGGTGGGCAACCTGCGGCCCGTCAGGGGAATCCACTGGTGGGCTGTGAGACAGTTTGTTTACATTGACCGTCTGCAGGCACAGGCTCCCGCAGCTCCCAGTGGCTGCAGTTCGCCATTCCCAGCCAATGGGAGCTGCAGGAAGTGGCGGGGACGGTCAATGTAAACAAAATGTCTTGAGGTCTGCCAGCGGATTACTCTGACGGACTGCACGCAGCCCACCAGTGATCTAGACTGTTTTTAAATGTCCTGGATGTATAACTTGAAGAGGCTTACATGCACTATATGCAAAAAGAGGGCTTGCTGTAATATATTACTATCAGCTCCCAAGTCAATGTCTTTTCAGACAAATCATGTCATGGAAGTAACACATTTGTCTCTTTTATAGAACTTGTTAAATGACAATACACCTCTACCCTGATATAACACGAATTCTGATATAACGCGGTAAAGCAGTGCCCTGGGGGGGCAGGGCTGCGCACTCCAGCAGATCAAAGCAAGTTCGATATAACACGGTTTCACCTATAACGCGGTAAGATTTTTTGGCTCCTGAGGACAGCGTTATATCGAGGTAGAGGTATTCTTTTTCATGTTTTAGATTTGTATTTTGAATTTCTCTCCCCCTCCCCCTCACCCCTTTACTTACGTTCTTTAAGCCTCAGGCTCATTTCTCTTTGACCTTGACAACACACTAGTGTTTTGCATTCTTGTTTATGATCATATAAAACACTATGGCTCACTTAAAGTTTCACATTCCTTTTTTACCCCATTGTTGTTTAAAAAAAAGGGGGAGGGAGCGGGCGGGAGAGATAGAGAAGGGGGCAGCCAGGGCTACAGCAGGGGCACTGCCACGCGGCCCCTCCCGCTGCGCCGCCTCCTGCCGCGAGGGCTCTGCTCCGGTCGGTGGGGAGGGAAGGAAGAGGACTGCCCTGCAGGGCGCTCTGGTTCTCCACGCCGCTGCCCCCTACAGGGCGGCCGGAGTGGAACAACAAAAAAAAAAGCGGACGTAAAAGGAAAAGTTATTTACTTATTCCCATAATACAAGAACTAGGGGTCATCAAATGAAATTAATAGGCAGCAGGTTTAAAACAAATAAAAGGAAGTTCTTCTTCACGCAGCGCACAGTCAACTTGTGGAACTCCTTACCTGAGGAGATTGTGAAGGCTAGGACTATAACAGAGTTTAAAAGAGAACTGGATAAATTCATGGTGGTTAAGTCCATTAATGGCTATTAGCCAGGACGGGTAAGGAATGGTGTCCCTAGCCTGTCTGTCTGTCAGAGGGTGGAGATGGATGGCAGGAGAGAGATCACTTGATCATTGCCTGTTAGGTTCACTCCCTCTGGGGCACCTGGCATTGGCCACTGTCGGTAGACAGGATACAGGGCTAGATGGACCTTTGGTCTGATCCAGTACGGCCTTTCTTATGTTCTTATGTGCAGCCCTAGTATTGGGCAGAATGCCGCCTCCAACAATCTGCCGCCCCAAGCACCAGCTTGCTCAGCTGGTGCCTGGAAATGGGCCTGGTTAAGACAACCAGAAAAAAGAACTATTTCTACTAAATACATCAATAAATTTTCTTTGATTTCTTCAGATGTGATAGGAAACATATGAAAAAAAGGCTTTTTAAGACACTGTGCCTTCTGAGATATACCAAAATGTAGATTTCTACCTCAGGATTGTGAGAGCTTCTTTCATTCACACAGTCATCAAACACTGAATTTCTTCATAAATAAATATTGCACAGACATATTTTATAACATTTGTTTAGCTTTTTTTATATCAGCTCTCTAGTTTCGGGTTATATCAAGATTTAAAAGATGTAGTTGTTCTTCTAGTTTTAGAATACCTAAATGTCATAATTTATTGCTAATGTTATGCATGAACAAGCCAAAGGTTTTGGTATTGACAGCTAAAGCTGAAGGAATAAAATCAAGGCACACAAATAACTTTTCATAAATAATCTAGCCAAATGCTCAGTGGTATGCTATGCACTAAAACATTTTTGTTGTCTGTCATCTAAGACTCTTTATATGCACTTCAGTGTTAACATTAGGTAAAAATATAAAATAGGAAAAGAACTGACATTCCTTCATCTATTTTTACAATCCTTTGAAGTTGTTAAGTGTTCTCCACCTTTCTAAATAATTGTATTTCCAACTAATTCGTTGGTCTCTTAGTTATCACTCCGCAATAGTGTTCTGAAGAAGAGTTTGATTAATAAAGGACCTCGGAGGGAATGCTAGACACCTATCATCAGTTTTAAAATAATTTGGAAGGGATAAGTACAGTTTAAATGAATCCTGAACCATATAAAAACTTTAATGGCAGAGTGCACTAATTCACACTTTTCAGTTGAATACCATGGCAAAAATGTAACATTATTTAAACGATATAACTGGCTTCAGAACAATAGGAACCAGACTAAATCAGGCACCTACAATATGGTACTTATTAGGAAAAAGGACAATGACACTAATGGATACACATTCATCACTAGCACATGTGAAATCATCTCCAGCACAGAGGTGATAGAGTACAACAATTTGCTCTCTATTCCTGGATTTCAATAACAGTTACACAGATTAATTAGCCATAGGCTGTTTTAGATATGCCTTCTTTGCTTCCTCTTCTAGTCTTTCAAAAAGAGATCCCGTACAGGATGTAGAACGGATTTTACTAATTACAGATAAGGTATTTCACAAATCACTGTGATTGGATCATTCCATGAACTGAAATGTCATCTTGCAACAGAAGTACAAATCAAACTAATCCATCTGTATTACACAAGCTTGGAGGACTATTATGGAGCTGGTGAGCCCCCACAGCAATTCAAGTTTCTATGAAATGTTTAGATACTATTGAATATGCATTTTCCACTACAATTTTTTTTTACACTATTTTAGCGTTAAGCATCTGGGGAGAGGGATAGCTCAGTGGTTTGAGCATTGGCCTGCTAAACCCAGGGTTGTGAGTTCAATCCTTGAGGGGACCATTTAGGGATCTGGGGCAAAAATCTGTCTGGGGATTGGACTAAATGACCTTCTGAGGTCCCTTCCAATCCTGATATTCTATGATATTTGAGGTAGGAACAGTGTTTTGCAAAGTAATTTCTTTAAACTAGTATTCATTTTTCAGTGGGACACAGTCTTGTACTGTCTCTTTCAGAAGCCTTATCTTCATCCCTGTATTAACAACAAATGTCTTGGTCTAAAAGGTTAAGACTTTCTCTAAGCTGAATACAATTTTGAACTATGTGACTCCCACAGAGTTTGGTTAAAACTATGCACAACGTTTGAAAATGTACTCCAAAAGGTGGAAATGTAGTGACATTTATTCATACAAAATATTTTCACCCTGCTAAGAGAGGTCTTGCTTAGCAGACAGAGGGCGCTCACTAGAAACAAACCAACACACTGAGAACTGCTAAAAGAGAGACAAGATTATTTGATTAATTGTAACTGATTCTCTCTAGTAACCGGGAGGTAGATTTAAACCTTCTAGACCAATAATATTTAATATTATAAAAGCTACTTTTATTATCAGTAAAACCTTCATAAAACACTACTACTATACCACCATATTCTGAACGCATATATGGTCACGAGTGCTTATGAGAGAACAGGGTCTCAGTAACAGTGTTCTCTTGAAGTAAAATTATTCTTTTTAAAACTTCTAGTATGTTTTCAGATAACCAATAAGACTTCTCCTTACAGATGTCTCTACAGCTTGTTTACTACTGGAAAATCACTTGCCTGTCGAAAAATTGCAACACTACCTTACGATTCTTGTCCCAGAAAACTCTGGTCATAGTATAGAATCTATGAAGCAGGGAGCAGCCAGCTTTACACTTGCTTACTTCATGATTACAGTTAAACTACATTATATGTAGAAGGACAGTTCATCAAAATTCATATGGCAATAGAGATGACAGTGATGAGAAACCAAGATAGATTCATGTGTCACACACACCCCTCTTCAAATATCATTGTCAAATAAAAATCTTGCTGAGAAATGCTCTGTCACAGCAATGGTACACAAACATTTTTCTCAGACACCTAAAGGCTTCCTGCCATAATAGTTGTAGGTCAGAAATTTGCTCTGATAAATTCCATATTGAGACAAAAGTTAATTATCTAGAAAACTACCCAAGAATGCAGTTTCCCCTTTACACCACATATCAATCCACTTGGAGATGAGCAACAGCTTTGGTGGATTGCAGTTCAGAGAAAGGTTCACCTTCATCAAGTATCCACTGACAGTTTTAAAATTCAAAGTTGTTTACAAGATTTAAGGTCAGAAAAATAAAGTACATTTGAAAAGAAATAATTATTTGATTTTTTTAATCAATACCTCAAACTGCCATTGTTGGATTTTACCAAGAATAAAGGGGACTTATTGACATTGAATTCAAGAACTAATGATGGAGGATGACTAACACTTGCAGCAATTCAGAGGCTAAGGCTTCAAAACAAAAACAAAACAAAAAAGAAGATTTTTTTAGTTTTACTTTATCCAGATTTCTAGAAATTTCAATGTTCAAAACTCATGTTCTGAAGCAATGTTCCCTTTTTAGTCAAAAGGCTATAATGTGAAAAAATTATAATATTGTCATTCTTTGGTATGGCCATTTTGTACAGTTAAATGGCGCTGCCTCATGCAATAAAACACAAGTTAAGAAATCTGTCAAGTCACATCCAAAAGGTGAAAGTTAATAGGTTTTTACTGGGGAGAATAAAGCCTACAGAAAATAATATGTTTTCAACATTACTAATTTGCAGCATTTCAGAAAGATGCACCAATTCAAACATTTTATTAGTGGAAAAGCATGAGAGAGATTTTACCTTTTTCTTCTTCTTAATATAAAATATATTTCACCCTTCATCTATAGTAACACACAAGCTAACCACAAAACCTAACTAAACAAGCAGTGCTCAATGCATGAGCAAACTATAACAACTAAACTGATCTTTTTCTGGGTACAACTGGTCAAACAGGTTTTGTTTCTTTATATTTTCCTCTCGTTTAATTTCTACATAGTCACAATCTTAAACCACTGGATCTTACCTCTGTCACTGAAGTCATCCACAAGAATGATTTCAGCTATGAGGATGTCTGGAGTCCGGTTGATAATGCTGTATATGGTTCGCAAGAGTGAAGTCCATCCTTCGTTATGAAATGGGATAATTATGCTAGTATTTGGCAACTTTTCCAAGTATACCTTGTGCTTACAGCTGAGAAGGGGGGAAAAAAAGGAGGCGTATAAGAACACAGAAGAGTAGAATGGATTCAGTATATACAACTCAACTGTTTGCTCTGTTCAGCCATCACATTTTGTGGTGTGAAATGACTCAGTATATCCAAACAGTGTCTTTAACTCTATAATCAATCACATCATTAATTAAATTATGTATTTAATTAAATAGCATTAACTACCGACACAGTACCTGCCATGAAACTAATATTCAATAACTACTGGGTCCTTTTTTATTCAAGTACTCAATAGCAAGGATTTTACAAATATAACACCTTAAATTAGAAAAAATGAAGGTACAATAGTGTAATGCTGATGTAAACTCAGAAGTAGATTATGTGGCTTCAGTGGGAATTCTTCCTGAGTAACTAGTAGAGGATGTGCATTCTAAATACTATTTCTCTTTATAAGGATATATTTACTCAAAATATTTTTGAAATATCATATTAAAAGAAGAATTTGAATGATCCTTTTATTATCCAAAGCAAAGAAGAATTGTAAAATTAGTTCTTTACTCAAAAAGGCAAAACTGGTAGACAACGAAAAGTTATTTTACTAGATAGTATATATTCAAACAAAGACTTACGCAAGTACAACTCCAGCTCTACTTCTAAATATTCAATACAATGGATGCCATTAAATGAAAAGTGTTAAAAAAAACATGTCTCTGGATATCAACACTAATCTTTTGCTAACTGCAAAGGCAAAAGTATTTCAGAACTGTTAATCAACAACTGCATTTATATAATGTCATCCAGTAAAATACATACTTAAAAGCTTATCATTTTGCAACAATGTCTAAAAGCCCCTTAATTCTGAGATAAACTTTCAAACCACATAATGTCTGGAGTGGATAGTTACACTACATTTAGTGGGCTATAGAGCCTTTTATCTAGAGGTCAGTGTTTCAAATTCAGCTCCAGTCAACAGTGATGCAAAGTCATTATGATCCAATATCTTTTTAGTAATCCGTGGGAAATAGTTGGAGACCTCAGCCCAGCCCCTAACAGATGTTCAGATCATAATTGGCATGCCTTCTTATCCATTGCAGCAAAGAAGCCAAAGATTGAATAAGTATGGTGCCTGATTCATCCTCTCACACAGAACTCTTGGGTGAATACCCCCTGGTCCCGGTGAATTATTACTGTTTAATTTAATCAATTTGTTCCAAAAACATCCTCTATTGACACCTCAGTCTGGGGCAGTTCCTCAGATTTATCATGTAAAAAGAATGGCTCAGATATGAGAATCTCCCTCACATTCTTTCCCAGCGCGGCAGGGGAGGGCGGCCGGAGCCCCGGGAGGAGGGCGGCGAGCCCGCCCGGGGCTCCACTGTCCCCGGCGGCCAGAGCGCCGGGGGGGAGGGCGGCGAGCCCCGGCGATGGCCCCGCTCTCCCCGATCGCCGGAGCACCGTGCCGCCCCCCTCCAGGTGCCGCCCCAAGCACAAGCTTGGTGGGCTGGTGCCTGGAGCCGGCCCTGTTCTTTGTAGTGAAGAGAGAGGCAGAGAAGCTAAATATATTCTTTGCAACAGCCTTATTTTCCTTGAGTGCTCCGTTAGCACCTCAATTGTCCAGTGGCCCCACGGATTGTTTGGCAGGCTTCCTGCTTCTGATGTAGTTCACAAAATTTTGCTGTAGGTTTTTGCCTTCTGTTTGTTGCTCTTCAAATTCTTTTTGGCCTGCCTAATTACACTTTTATACTTGACTTACCAGAGTTGATGTGCCTTTCTATTTTCCTCAGTAGGATTTGACTTCCAATTTTTGAAAGATGTCTTTTTGTCTCTAATGGCCTCTTTTACTCTGCTGTTTAGCTATGGTGGTATTGTTTTGGTACTCTTACTTTTTATTAAAAAATTGGCACACACAATTAGTTTGAGCTTCTATTATGTTATTTTTTTTAAAGTTGCCATGCAGCTTGCCAGCACGTCACTCTTGTGACTGTTCCTTCTGATTTCTGTTTAGCCTTATCCTTACATCAGTAGTAATTGCAGAAGAGAGTCTATTAGTGTTCTTTGAACAATACAATGAAACTTGGTTTGGGCCTTATATTTTCCAGAAAACATTAATTAAAAACCCCAACAGTCTTGGGAACAGATTCAAGACAACTTTCATTATCACATTCTCCTCACAAGTATCAGTGACATGGAGAAGCACTCTTAACTGTTAGTTCAGGTACAGCCAGCTCTTAATTTTTTCATTGCCATATAAACAAACAAGTACTCTTTCTTCTGCAAACCCCCCATAACTTCACTGGAGGAGAAAGAAATTGGGATGGAGTGGCAGTAGTTGCTATAGCTACAGATACTATTGTGAAGAACACAAATAATAAATACAAATATCAATGCCATTGAGAAGCTTAATCCTCAGAACAGGTGGTGTGATAAATGACGCAGGGGTAGCTCCCTTTTATGGATACCCAGCCAGCCAGTTAGCTGTAAAATCCCTCTTGGTGTCTGTTCTATGCTTGCTTTACCTACAGAGGGTTAACAAGTCCACAGGTAAAAGAAAAGGAATAGGCACCTGACCAAAAGAGCCAATGGGAAGGCTAGAACTTTTTAAAATTGGGAAAGAGCTTTCCCTTTGTTTCTGTTGTGTCTCTCTGGAAAAGAGGGGAACAGAGGGCAGCAGGAATGCTGTGTAAAGTTTTAAGCCAGGTATGAGAAATCATCAGATCATAACTATAATTACTTATTTGAAACCCCCCCCAAATATGTAAGTAAATTAGGAATCAGAGGGGTAACCATGTTAGTCTGGATCTGTAAAAAGCGACAAAGAGTCCTGTGGCAAAGAGTCTTTTGTCGCTTTTTAAATTAGGAATGTTTAGATAGACGCGATCAGGTTTATTTCTTATTTTAGCATGTGGATCTCCTCCGTGCTAACCCCAGATGCTTTTGTTTGTTTGTAACCTTAAAGCTGAACCCCACCAAGAAAGCTATTTTGGGTGCTTAATTTTTGGAATCACTCTTTTAAAATCTAGCAAAAGCCTAAATTCCAGATGTATTTTTTTTCCTTTTTGTGTTTAATAAAATTTACCTTTTTTAAGAACAGGATTGGAGTTTTGGTGTCCTAGAGGTTTGTGCATGTTGTTTGACTAGCTGGGGACAACAGCTGATTTCCTTTGTTTTCTTTCTCAGCTCTTCCCCAGAGGGGAGTGTGTGTGAAAGGGCTTAAGGGTACCCCACAGGGAGGAATTCCCAAGTGCTCCTTCCTGGGTCCAAGGGCGGGGGGGGGGGGGCGCGTTGCATTTGGATGGTGGCAGCGTTTACCAAGCCAAGGTCAGAGAAAAGCTGTAACCTTGAGAGTTTAATACAAGTCTGGAGTGGCAAGTATAAATTTTTAAAATCCTTGTGGGCCCCACCTTCCATACTCCCAGTGTGGGGATTCAGCCTTGACAGGTGGCCTGTCACTGGCATTAGTTTTTGTTCATGAAAACAAGAGGTTATGGTAACTAATCATGCTATAAAGAAAATATACTTAAAGCTTTACATTCAGAGAGTTTTTAGAAAAATGTGTGTTATCTTCTAATCTGAAAGAGAAAATCTGAAGTTTCATACGTTTAGTGTCCATCATTAAAAGTTTCCGGCCCCTAATAGTTTGCTTTTCTTCATGTCTATGTAATCTAGTTATTTTTAAAAAGCTAAATTACCTGTAATTCTACTTATCTGAAGATATCAGGGCAGATCGTCAGCTGGTAAGAATTGTCATAGCTCCACGTGCTTCTGTGGACCTATGAAAATTTACATCCTGATGCAAAAGGCTTAATCCTGGGTCTCATGCCTCCAGCATAAATTATATAGGAAGCTCTCCTACCTCTTAAGATTTTTGATCTTCAGACATCTGTAGGTTGCTTCAGGGGTCTGCCCAGTTGATCACGTTTCAGCTTCAGGATGAAAGAACCTCCTAATCTTTAATTACATATAAAAATACAGGGCCAGAGTTTATTTGAAATGGATACAAGAGCATCAAATCACTCCTGAACAAGGACTAGATGCAGGACAAATGAGTGCTCCTTCAATGACTCCACTACATATCATTTCATCATTCAAGCCCCACACTCTGCAGAGAGAAGGGTGAATGAATGAGTGAGAATCCTGGAAGTTGTTGTCCAGAGGGAAGCAGAGTTACATATCTAGACCAGGCTCTTTCACTGTATGGGTCTAACCAGTATCTTGGTGGGACTTGGAACTTCCACTTAGTTATAAGTGATACTACACTTAAGGTTGCCCAATACTTCCCATTTTAAGACCTGGCTTACAACTGCTTATAATTTTGCTAATCTTTAACAGTTTGAGCTGAAAGTTTCCATGCTAGGTGTCTGCCTCCAACTGATCTTACTCCCGAGGGAATTCTGTGCCAAATAATTAAAAATTCTGCAAACAATATTTTAAAATTCTGAACATTTTATTTGTCAAAATAACACTGCATAATCATGCCAGCTTCAATTATTTTGGTAGTTTATTTCAAAACACCTGTCAGCAAGTATATCTGTAACAATACAGACACACACACAAATTCCCCCGGACTACAGCGTTAAAGAACCCAGTTCCTGTTTCTCTGCCTTCTCCCCTCCACCCCCCAAGATCCCAGCTGGGGTGGGGGCAGTTACCCACAAACCCTCCCCCCCAAAGCCACCTTCAGGAGCCCCCAGCCAATGCACCCAAACCTCCTCCTCCCCAGAGCTCAGCTGCGCCCCCCAGCCCAGATACCCGCATCCCATCTCCCCCCAATCCTAGCTGTGCCCCCCCCCTTTCCCAGACACCCGTCCTTCTCCACCCCCAGAGCCCAGGGATCCAGAGGGAGAAACTGCCTGATGCTCAGTCCCAGGCTTGCACAGAGTTCCCTGCATGCTGCCCTCTCCTTCCCTAAGGGCATGCTGGGAACTCCAGCTGCCAGGAACCATCTAGCTTCCTCTCCCTCCTTCCAGCAGTGTCTTCTATGTGCAAACTAGGCTCTGCTGGGTCCAGCAGACCCTAGTGGTGGCTAGCAGCACTGCAGCTCATTTCTGTGGGGGGAAAGGAAATTCTGAGCGCACATTCTGTAAAATTCCGCATTGCGCAGTGGTGCAGAATTCCCCCAGGAGTATGATATATATCTATGTATAAAGTAGCATCTAAAGTGATTCAACTATTTCTGAGAATTGGATAAGGGAAAATATTAAACTGTTTGGAAATTTTCTAACAGAAAATTTTTCCATTGGAAGATGCCAATTAATCCAAAACTAAATGTTATGTGAAAACAATGTGAATTTCAATTAAATGTCATTTACAAAAAACAGGACATTTCAATTTTCCATTTTGCAATGACTTTTCATTTCAATTTTTTATTTTATAGATATAAAATAAGTCAGAATAGGAACATTTTGATTTTATTGAACAAGATATCAAAATGTTTCACTCAACCTGAAACTATTTTTTGGGGAGAGAGAGGAATTTTGTTTTGTGAGAAATTTTGAATTTTTTTGGTTTTGTTCCGTTTTGGAGTAGGAAAAAAATGAAATCATGGAATTTCTCACAAAAATCCAGTTCCGGGCCAGCTATATTTAAGTTTTATCCAGGTTAAAAAATTATTACAACTTTTTGTTGGGCAGCTTTAATGCCTCCATACTTTGGAGCAGGGCCTTGACATTTGTCAGAGGGGTCTTCTTGCTATCTGGAATGTACCTTTTGCCATCTCTGTGAAAATTCACCCAAATTTGGCCAAGTTATGAGTTTCTGGGAAAAAAAATCACAGTTCATATGTGCTCAATACAGACTTTTTACAGTTTGTCAGCTACAGTATCTGAAGACTCTGACTGACCTAAGATGGACCTAAGATGGACTTTCCCTGAAACTGCTCCATCTGGCAACTAGGAGCCATCTAGGTACAGGGTCAGAAGGGTATATAACCAGTAAATCACAGAGCATACACACACAATGTCTTTGTGTATCAATATATTTAATTATCCTAGTATTTCATTCAATGCACCCACATATGAATAGTCTCTAGAGCACAGGAAGGTGGGGCCTGAGCTCATTTTATTTCATAAAAAATATTTGGGAAGTACTGCTGCCCGGATTGTCCCTTTAGAGGAGTCTCACTCATGAATGGTAAATGTAATTCAAGGGATGTATAAAAGAGATAAAGAAGCACACTGCCTTAAGCACTATAAGCAAGATCAGTGTTAAACCACAAAGAAATGGGAGAATATGAGCTCCTCTTCCTTGGAAATATGTTTTGTAAGACTGAGGAACCAAAACAAGGTTCCTCCCTATGATCTAAATGTAAGCAGAAAAGATTTACTAAGTACAAGTGAAGACATGCAGCTGCTTTTGCCTAAAATCCAGATTGAAAATTTCATAAGTTAGGACAGTACAAACTGCTCTGCCTCAGATAATATAAGCCTTGGCATGACCTAACTGTCAGCCAGCCAGGTCATAGCAGTGAAAAATGCAGTTAGACAGCCCTTTAGGTATGGCTTTAACAAGAGCATTTCTCAATGAATTAGCATCAAAGAGACAAAAGTTGAATGGACTTTCTCAGGCCTTTACTTCTGCTTCAAGTAGAACCTCAAGGAGCTTTTAAAGCTTAGACTGTGGTGAGGGGTCTCCTTGGGATGGGAATGGAAAGAACATGGAGCTCTATTTTACAAAAGAACGTCAGACTAGACTGAAGCACCAACTTATCCATCCAAAGGTTATGTCATCAGCCTGTAACTAATTAAGTGCCTCCTAAACCCATAAGAGCTTTTGTAAGTCTAGTGTCTTTCTCTTGTGAAATCTGTGCTATATTTTGATCCACGTTCCCTTTGGACTTAGTGCAAATATAAGAACAGCCATACTGGGTCAGCCCAGTATCCTGTCTTCCAATAGTGGCCAATTCCAGGTGCCCCAGAGGGAATGAACAGAACAGGTAATCATCAAGTGATCCATCTCCTGCGGCCCATTCCCAGCTTCTGGCAAACAGAGCATAGTGACACCATCCCTGCCCATCTTGGCTAATAGCCATTGATTGACTCATCCTCCATGAATTTATATAGTTCTTTTTAGCACCCTGTTATAGTCTTTGCCTTCACAACATCCCCTGGCAAAGAGTTCCACAACTCCATAACCGCAATGGTTGACTGTACGTTGTGTGAAGAAATACTTCCTTCTGTTTGTTTTAAACCTGCTGCCTCTTAATTTCATTTGGTGACCCCTAGTTCGTGTGTTATGAAAAAGAGTAAACATTTCCTTATTTACTTTTTCCACACCAGTTATGATTTAATAGATTTCAATCATCTCTTTTCCAAGCTAAGTACCAGTCTTATTAATCCTCCTCATATGGAAGCTGTTTCAGACCCCTGATCATTTATGTTGCCATTTTCTGCACCTTTTCCCATTCCAATACATCTCTTTTAAGAAGGGTGACCACATATGCACACAGTATTCAATATGTGGGCGTACCATGGATTTATATAGAGGCAATATAATATTTTCTGTCTTATCTATCCCTTTCTTAATGATTCCTAACTTTCTGTTAGCTTTTTTGACAGGTGCTGCACATTGAGTGGATGTTTTCAGAGAACTATCCACAATGACTCCAAGATCTCTTTCTTGAGTGGTAACAGCTAATTTAGACCCCATCGTTTCAGATGTATATTTGGGATTGTTTTTTCCATTGTGCATTTACTTTGCATTTATCAACATTGAATTTCATCTACCATTTTTTTTTTGCCCAGTCACCCAGTTTTGTGAGATCCCTTTGTAACTCTTCACTTTGGACTTAACTATCTTGTGTAGTTTTGTATCAGCAGCAAATTTTTCCACCTCACTGTTTACCCCTTTTTCCAGATAACTTATGAATATGCTGAATAGTACTGGTCTCAGTACAGACCCTTGGGGGACACCACTACTTACCTCTCTCCATTCTGAAAACTATTTATTCCTACCCTTTGTTTCCTATCTTTTAACCAGCTACTGATCCATGAGAAGACTTTCTCTCTTATCCCATGATTTACTGAACAGCCTTTGGTGAGGGACCATGTCAAAGGCTTTCTGAAAATCTAAGTACACTGTATCCATTGGATCACCCTGGTCCACATGCTTGTTGACCCTCTCAATTAATTCTAGTAGATCGGAGAGGCATGATTTACCCTTACAAAAAACATGTTGACTCTTCTCCTACAAATCATGTTCATCTATGTGTCTGATAATTCTGTTCTTCACTATAGTTTCAACTAGTTTGCCTGATACTGATGTTAGGCTTACTGGCCTGTAATTGCCAGGATCATTTCTGGAGACTTTTAAAAAAATGGCGTCACATTAGCTATCCTCCAGTCATCTGATACAGAAGCTGATTTAAACGATAGGTTATATACCACCGTTGTTAATTCAGCAATTTCACATTTGAGTTCCTTCACAACTCTTGAGTGAATATCATCTGGTCCTAGTGACATATTACTGTTTAATTTATCAATTTGTTCCCAAACTTCCTCTAATGACACCTCAATCTGGAACAGTTCCTCAGATTTGTCACCTAAAAAGAATGGCTCAGATTAGGGAATCTTCCTCACATCCTCAGCCGTGAAGACCGATGCAAATAATTTATTTAGTTCCCCTGTAATGGCCTTCTCATCCTTGAGAAGTCTCCAGAAATTTAGCATTTCAGTTGTCCAATGGGCCCTCGATTGTTTAGCAGGCTTCGTGCTTCTGATGTACTTAAAAAAGTATAGAGACAAGCTGCTAAGTGTTCCTTTGAATGTTATTGGGAATCTCTCTGTCTCCTATGTTTTATATGGCTGCCCACCACTGTAGTAGTTAAGCAACTTCCATGTAAAATAGATTTAACTCCCTAAAGAACTAAATGGAGTCTCTAGCTCTTCTCCCTTTTCTAGTTATGGAAAGATATAAAACTATCCCGAGTATTTATTTTTAAAGGGTTGTGGGAGAGGCGGCGATGTTTGATGTTGCAAATGTCATTCTGTTTATGATGGAAAAGCTGAGCAACCAATCCTTTCTCTTTTTTTAAAAAAGAACCCAACAACTAAGTATGAGGCCGATCATGATTGTAGAATAATATTTTATCTTCTACAACTTACTTTAGGACTGTGTTGGGTATTTGTTCTTTCTCAAGGAGGATTAAATAATGTGAGGAACACTCATAGAGAAGTTTAGGTTTCAGAGTAGCAGCCGTGTTAGTCTGTATCCGCAAAAAGAACAGGAGTACTTGTGGCACCTTAGAGACTAACAAATTTATTAGAGCATAAGCTTTATGAAGTGGGCTGTAGTCCACGAAAGCTTATGCTCTAATAAATTTGTTAGTCTCTAAGGTGCCACAAGTACTCCTGTTTTTTTTTTTTAGAGAAGTTTAGGATGATTACATCTGAGTGGTTCTCATCTTTTCCATTTGTTTTAGTTGTCTGAGCAGAAGGCAAAGAACTACTTTTCTCTATTTCTGGATGGCATACTCAGCAACTTGGACAAAATATTCTGCATTATTGTTTGCTCACCCCAGATTGAAATCCTGTAAAAATACACGACATTACTGATTACAAGTCAAAATAAAAATCAATACAATTTAGGTTAGGACTCAGAACTTCTAGGAATGAGAATTTCAAATGGGTTTGTTTTCTTACATCATCTCTTGACACAAGTGTCCATGTTTATTTTATTGAGAGGACTACTATGAATATCAAATATTACTTTAGGTTATAACATTGATTTACAAACATTTTCAGTTCAGTTTGTGTTTTTCTTTAAATGTCATTCAATAGAATCCATTTAGAAGTCAATAGTTGCTGACTTACCACACAGCTGCTATAGTTATCTTGTGTTCTAAATAGAGTGGAAACTGTTGCTTTTAAACTGCTTTAAATGGCTACCAGTGAATATGCAAGGTTTTTCAAGTTGTTTTAGTAATAAGAAATTGATCTGAGTAACTACTTTTTGCCTCACTCATTTGTTCCTAAAACATGGTAACAAAGCTGCCAATTTAACACCAATCAGTTTGTATTAGTGACCCCTTAATATTACTTTAATCCTCCAGTAGAAAATGTTTTAACTTAGATACAAACCATTTAATAAACACATTTTATAAAATGGTTACTTAAAGATTCCAAGGCATGGAGAAAATATTTTTTATCTTCTGGGGGGAAAAAAACAAAACAGATTGAACAGATTTTTTTAAATGAAAAATGATCTTTTTTCCAGAATGTAAGCCCTTAAAAAAAAACAAAACAAAAAAAACCAATGCATCAACATTTATGTAGCACAGCAAGAGGACTGAATGTAAGTGACTTTTCATTTGTACTGATCTATAAAAGCATCTTATAAATTGATTTTCTGTTCTAGTAGCAGAAAGTATTTCAATTTGCAAACAAAGGAAAGTGAACATGGAGCACTCATTGAACTAGGGTCCAAGTTTTGTTGATTGTACGCATACAGTTATATTTCCTGGATAAGCATAATTGCATTTCGCTCATTGCATTTCTAAAAGCAAGCTTTTAGTTTAGCAGTTATCTAAGACTCTTATAGCTAAAAACTGTGTTCTTCACAACTAACCATTTCAAAAAGGAAAACAGCACGATCAACAAAGGGTAACTTTTAATTGAGCAGAATAATAATAGTAATGAGAGTGACCATATGGTGGACAGTTTGCCAGCATAGGACTTAATCCAGTTTCTACTGAAATCAATGAAAATAGTTCTATTGACTTTAAAGGGAGATTGATCAGGGCTACATAGAGGTGGCTTGGGTTGGGTTGGATGAGGGGCTAGAATACCCAGAATGAATGGCCACCACAGCCTGTATAGAATTTGCATAGTGGTAGCTACTGTTATGCCAGTTTATGGAAATATAATAGCAACATGGAAGGATTAAGTTTACAGTGCTGCATTCCTCCCAGTTTGGGAGGAAAATTCCTTTCTGCCCACAATCCTTTCATAATGCACTCTATGAAACACCATTGCTTAGAATGTGAGGGTGGAATTTCACCCTCAATGTTTCTACTCTCTTTCTCTCAAATATTCTGTACTCATGTTTGCTGCCCCCCCCCCCCCCACTTCTCCTTACCACTATCTTTCCTTTTGATAAATATTTGCACAGGCTTTACCGGGTGATATCTTGCCACATATGAACCAACACCAAAGAGCACAACACTAAGGCTATGGCTATATTGAGACTGGGGGTGTAATTTACAGTTCACATAGACATACCCATGCTAGCTTTAATCTAGCTAGCTCATTAAAAATAGTAGTGAGCGCACAGTTGCACAGTCTTCAGCACCACCTGTAAAGCTCATCTGGATCCCGGCTATGAACTCATTTCTAATCCACATTGAAATCCATGCTATTGCAACTTTACTGCTATTTTTAGAGAGCCGACTAGCTTAAAACTAGCACAGAAACATCTAAATGAGCTGAGAACTACAGCCCTGGTTGCAGTATAAGTGTAGGTACCTTTTAAATTTTTTTTTTCTTCTAAGTTGGGTTAGTCAGGTTTCCCCCATCCTCCAGGATAGGTAAAAGTTAGGAGTGCTTATACCTTAACTTTCACACTCTTTCATATATGCACACCAGTTAGACTATGAATTAGTGGCTGAACCTTGCAGTCCTTATTCAAGGTCAAACACTGGAGCAGCATGTAGGTTATATTGTGGTTAGAGGACCAAAAGAATGTCCACGGTATCCATAGGCCTGACACTCTGGGTAGGCCAAGGCCTCTCTAACAGCTAGTAGGTTGACATAGGATAGGAGGAGGAGGAGGAGAACTTCTTAGAACCTCTGCTTAGAGACATTACATACCCTTGACTCTCTTCCTTAAAACCTTTCACTATTGCTACCACTCCACCAATGGTAGCAAATTCCCACTAGCTTAGAAAGAGCAATGTCATTTTGTACCTTCGTGTTCTTTAACCATGCTCAGAGCAGGTCTGGATGAAAGAATAATAAGAATGTGGTCAGATATCAGCACTCGCACTCTTGTTACTACTAATGGAATGACACCAGTGGTAGCAATGGTGGGAAAAGTGTCTTACGAGACAAGGGCTAAGACAAGGGCTTGAATAGCCGGAAAGAAAGGAGGACAGCATTTGGCCTTCAGTCTTGAAACTGAAATGACTGTGAGGTTTGTCTGATTTCAGTGTAGTTATAGCTGTGTGGGTCCCAGGACATTAGAGACACAAAGTGGGTAATATCTTTTATTGGACAAACTTCTTTTCTTGAAAGAGAAGCTCATCAGGTCTGGGAAAGGTAGTCAGAGTATCACAGCTAAATCCAAATGGAACAGATTAGCATAGGTAATTCACACATTTTGTAAGAAACCATTCAAAGTGAAGTGGTCATTTAACACCACTGCAGTCACAAGACAAAGAAGTCCCTGAAATCCATCCATCCGACAGCAATCAAACAAGCAGACAAAGGGGGTGCCATCATAATTCTCAACCAGGATGTCTATGTTAACAAGAAGAACAGGAGTACTTGTGGCACCTTAGAGACTAACAAATTTATTAGAGCATAAGCTTTCGTATAGGCTGTAGTCCACGAAAGCTTATGCTCTAATAAATTTGTTAGTCTCTAAGGTGCCACAAGTACTCCTGTTCTTCTTTTTGCGGATACAGACTAACACGGCTGCTACTCTGAAACCTGTCATTATGTTAACAAGGCAAATCAACAACTTTTTACTATAAAGAACTCAAACATAACCCCACACCACAATTCACCCAGGAATTTAAGTATACCATCAAATCTTTTCCCAAACAACTCCAAAAGAAACTCTACAACCTCATTCCTCACAAACCCATCCCAGGTATCTTCTACATGCCTCCAAGGGTACACAAACAAGGGAACCCAGGCATCCCCATCATATCTGGCCATTGCACTCCTACTGAAGGAATATCAGGGTTCATAGCAACCATCCTCAAGCCACTCATCACACAAAAAGTCCAGCTTATTCCAGAACACAACCGATTTTCTCCAGAAACTCTGCAACATTAACAACCTTCCTCAGAACACTATCATTCCCACCATAGACATCACCTCCCTCTGCAACAACTTCCCTCACAATGACGACATAGCTGTCTGCAACAAATATCTGCAAGACAATGGAGAACACTCAAATATCCACCCTAAACACATTGCCAACCTCATCCATTTCATCTTCATTCATAACAATTTTATATTCAACAACACACACTTTTTCCAAACCACAGGAACAGCCATGGCTCCCCAGGATGGCTCCCCAAAATGCCAATCTCTTCACTTAGAGGTAGACTTTCCAGAGAGAGGCACAACAAACCCAATGATATACCTGGGATATATCAATGATATTTTCATCCTCTGGACAGACTTCCTAAACTCCTTCAGAGATTTCCATCACAACGTCAATGACTGCCACCCTTCCATCAAACTCTCTCTAGAATACTCTTGCATCAGTATCAACTTCATGGACACCATGATCAGCTACAACAATTGAACCCTGCAGACAACTATATACAAGAAACCAATGGATCACCACACTTACCTACCAGTAAGGTCACTTACCAGTAACCATACAAAACATACCAAGAAATCTGTTATCTACAGCTAGGCATTCAGATTCACTGAATATGCTCCCAGGAGAAAGTATGAGATATACACCTTAGGACACTTAAAACCACCTTCACCAAACAAGAGAAGTAGATTGCATCATGGAATGAGCCTCCCAAATACCTGTTTCAATACAGAAACCCTGCCCTCCAACTACATGCTCCTACTTGTCACCTATTGCCCCACACTGGAACCCATACAAGGTACCAACAATCAATTACAATCCGTACTTAAAGGGGACCATATCCTGAAAGAAATCTTTCCCAACCCGCCTCTTCAAACACCCAACCTTGCCAAACTCACTATCAGAAGCAAGCTCCGCAGAACAAGACATACCAACTCAAAGCGGCACCTGACCCTGCCAGAACAAGAGATGCAAAACCTGCAGACGTATCTCCACTGCTACAATGATCAATGCCCGCCCCTACAACACACCTTTCAAAATCCTTGGGTCTTACACATGCCTATCACAACATGTGGTATACCTCATTCAGTGTACTAAATGACCCAATAACAACTACATTTGGTGAAACCAGTCACTACACACTTGAATGAATTCATGCAGAAAAATGATAGAAGACAAAAACATGCTATAATTCATAGGTGAACACTTTTGACAAAGTGATCACTCCATATCTGATCTCTCAGTCCTCATCTTCAAAAGAAACCCGCACAACACAAAAGAGAAGCCTGGGAGGCTAAATTCGTAATTTTGCTAGACTTTAAAAATCATGGTCTTAAAACAGACACTGGATTTGTGGTTTATAACAATAATCTGGAATCTGCTAACCCTGTTTTTTGTCCTATGACTGCAGAGGTGTTAATTGGCCACTTCACCTTGAATGGTCTCTTACAATATGTATTAACTACTTATGCTAAACAATACGTCCCATGTTGTATTTAGCTGTGATACTCTGAGCACTTTTCCCAGACTCTGAAGAAAAGCTTTCGAGCTACTCAGAGCTTGTCTCTTTCCAGAGAAGTTAATCCAATAAGAGATATTACCTCAACCACCTTGCCTCTCTAGTTTCGTCTGAGTAAGAATTGCAGGGTGTGGCCCCAAAGTCTGGAACCCCTGACAAATTTAAATGGGAGTCAATCTGTCAGTGCCCTGTTGCTCTTTACTTTCTGCATTTTAGAAGAGATGTCTAATAAAAGGTGGACTGAAATGATTCTGTTCAACACTACGTAACACCGTGAATTTTGGAATTTCTAAATATTCTAGATGACTATTTCCTAACTCAAGAAGGTTTGTATTCAACAGGGGGAATTCTATATTATACCTCACCTTGACAGATAAAAGGAGACCGACCACAGAACTAAACATTTATAGTAGCTTAGGTGCAAGTACTCATGACTTGATCACATTTTTTATGGGCAAACAGAAGAAAGTCCAAATGAGTAGCACATATACTTGGTCTTTTAAAATGGCCAGTTTCACAAAACTGAAAACAACTGTGAGCCAAATCAGCTCTGAGGAAGAAAGTAATCAGGTAAAACTGTGCATGATGATTGGGAATTGGTTAAGAACATTTTTTACTTGATACCCCAAAAGCCATAATACCACAACTAAGGAAGAAGATTATATGGTTTATAGGGGAAGTCAAAGCAGATAGCTATATAAAACAAATGGAAGAAAGGGGAAGTCAATAGTAACGGATATAAGTCAGAAGCTGGGAATTATAGAAAATTCATACGGAAAGGAGAGACAGAGAAATCTATAGCCAGGAGAGTTAAGGACAATAAGGAGTTTTTAAAGTATCCTAGGAACAAAAAGAATTTTAAGAATGGTATTGGTCCATTACTAGATGAATATGGTAGATTTATCACTAATAATGCAGAAAGGGCAGAAGTGTACAATTTTTTTCTATAGTTGGAAAAAAAGAGATGTCACATGATGACACTTTCCATGGCAGAGGTGCTTAATGACTTCTTTGTTTCAATTTCTCACCAAGAAGGTTTGTGGCAAGTGGACATTAACATAGTTAATGCCAGTGAAAATGATATACGATCAGAGTCTAAAATAGGGAAAGAACAAGCCAAAAATTACTTAGAGAAGTTAGAGGTTTTCAAATCACCAGTGCCTCATGAAATGCATCCTAGAATACTCAAGGAGCTGACTGAGAAGATATCGGAGCCATGAGCAATTATCTTTGAAAAGTCATGGAAGACGGGAAACATTCCAGAAGACTGGAAAAGGAGTGCTGATCTATGAAAAGTGAAGTAAGGACAACCCAGGGAATTACAGTCCAGTCAGCTTAACTTTTGCACCCGGAAACAGGTGCACCCGGGGGGGGGCAAGTGGGCCAGTCTGCCCCAGGCCCCGAGCCCCGCAGGGGCTCCGCGAGCCCTGGCCCGGTGGCAATCTGGGTCTTCGGCGGCATTTCGGTGGCGGGGGCCCCTTCAGTGCTGCCGAAGATGCGGAGCGACTGAAGGGCCCCCCACCGCCGAAATGCCACCAAAGACCCGGACCGCCGCCGGGTGAGTACAAGCGCCGCACTTCCCCCGCTTTGCCTCAGGCCTCCTGAATCCTCTGGGCGGCCCTGCCCAGAAACATAATGGAGCAAATAATTAAGCAATCAATTTGCAAGCACCTAGAAGATAAGGTGATAAATAACAGTCAGCATGGATTTGTCAAGAACAAATCGTGTCAAACCAACCTGATAGCTTTCTTTCACATGGTAACAAGCCTTATGGATGTGGGGGAAGCAGTAGATGTGGTATATCTTGATTTTAGTAATGTTTTTGATACTGTCTCGCATGACCTTCTCATAAACCAACGAGGGAAATATAACCTAGATGGAGCTACTATAAGGTGGGTGCATAACTGGTTGGAAAATCATTCCCAGAGAGTAGTTATCAGTAGTTCACAGTCATGCTGATAGGGCATAACGAATGGGGACCCGCAGGGATCGGTTCTGGGTCTGATTCTGTTCAATATCTTCATCAACGTTTTAGATAACGGCATAGAGTACACTTATAAAGTTTGCGGATGATACTACGCTGGGAGGGGTTGCAAGTGCTTTGGAGGATAGGATTAAAATTCAAAATGATCTGGACAAACTGGAGAAATAGTCTGAAATAAACAGGATGAAATTCAGTAAGGACAAATGCACAGTACTTCACTTAGGAAGGAACAATCAGTTGCACACATACAAAATGGAAAATGACTGCCTAGGAAGGAGTACTACGGAAAGGGATCTGAGGGTCATGGTGGACCACAAGCTAAATATGAGTCAACAGTGTAACGCTGTTGCAAAAAAAGCAAACATCATTCTGGGATGTATTAGTAGGAGTATTGTAAGCAAGACACGAGAAGTAATTCTTCTGTTCTACTCCACACTGATTAGGCCTCAATTGGAGTATGGTGTCCAGTTCTGGGCACCACATATCAGGAAAGATGTGGACAAATTGGAAAAAGTCCAGAGAAGAGTAACAAAAATGATTAAAGGTCTAGAAAACATGACCTATGAGGGAAGATTGAATACATTGTGTTTGTTTATTCTGGAGAAGAGAAGATGGAGAGGGGACATGATAACAGTTTTCAAGTACTGTTACAAGGAGGAGGGAGAAAAGCTGTTCATAACCTCTGAGGATAGGACAAGAAGCAAAGGGCTTAAATTGTAGTAAGGGCGGTTTAGGCTGGACATTAGGAAAAACTTCCTAACTGTCAGAGGGGTTAAACACTGGAATAAATTGCCTAGGGAGTTTGTGGAATCTCCATCATTGGGGATCTTTAAGACCAGATTGGACAAACATACATAAGGGATGGTCTAGATAATACTTAGTCCTTCCTTGAGTGCAGAGGACTGGACTAGATGACCTCTCGAGGTCCCTTCCAGTTCTATGATTCCACTAGTATCTCAGAGCGATGTTAAAGAGTAGCTACTTAAGTTAGACATATGAAAATCAGAAGGTCCAGATAACTACTTGCATCCCAGAGTTTTAAGAGAACTGGCTGATGATCTCATTGAAACATTAATTTTGATTTTCAATAAGTCTTGGAACCCTGGAGAAGTTCCAGAAGACTGCAAACAAACTAATGTTGTGTCAATATATAAAAAAGGATAAACAGGATGACCTGGGTAATTATAGGCTCATCAGCCTGATATCGACCCTGGGCAAGATAATGAAGCAGCTGATATGGGACTCAATTAATGAAGAATTAAAGGAAGATAATATAATTAATGTCAATAACATGGATTTATGGAAAGTAGATCCTGCCAAACTAACCTGAAGTTTTTATGATATTATAAGTTTGGTTGATTAAGTGTATTACATCAACACTGTTACCTTTGACTTCTGTAAGGCATTTGATTTGTTACCACATAACATTTTGATTAAAAAACCTAGAATATAAAAATTCACATGGCACACATTAAATATATAACTAAATGGGGAATCATAATTGATTGGGTGTTGTTTCTTGGGGGGGATCTCAGAGGGATCAGTCTGTGATCCTATGCTATTTAATATCATCATCAATAACCCTGTAGAAGACAAAAAAATCATAACTGATACAGTTTGCAGATGACTCAGACATTGGGGGGAATGGTAGATAATGAAAAGATAGCTCAAAGATCTGAGCTATCTTGCTTGTTTGGTAAGCTGGACAAGAAAACAATATGCATTTTTAATATAGCCAAATATAAGCATATACATTTAGGAAAAAAGACGGTCAGCCATACATACAGAATGGAGGACTCTATCCTGGAAGCAGTGACTCTGAAAGAGATTTTGGGGTCATGGTGGATAATCAGCTGAACATGAGCTCCTAGTGCGACACTGTGGCCAAAAGGGCTAATGAGATCTATGGATGCACAAACAGGGGGTTAGGAGTAGGAATAGAGAAGTTATTTTACCTCCATATTTGGCATTGTTTCAACCGTTACTGGACTTCTGCACAACTGTGTCTAGTTATGAGGTCCACAATTCAAGAAAGATGTTGATAAATTGGGAAGGGTTCAGAGAAGAGACAAGAATGATAACAGGATTAGAAAATATGCCACATAGGGTATGTCTATACTGCAGCTGGGATGCTCCCAGCTCAGGGAGACAGACTCATGTTAGCGGGGCTTGAGATAGTACAGTGAAAATAACAGTGTGAATATTGTGGCTCTCTCTGAAGTTCAGGCTCTCAAGTGTAGGGGGTCATGTGAGCTTAAGAGCCTAAGCCACAACATTCACACTGCTATCTATAGTGCATTAGCTCAAACACCGCTAGCATGAGTCTGTATACCCAGGCTGAAAGCTTGCTCCCAGTTGCAGTGTAGACATACCCATTTTCATGCTGGCAGACCAGGTGCCAGTTCATTCCAAGCGTATGGCATAATCTCTCACTGTGGTCTGTGCAGTATGTAGATAGCAATGGATTTTTCACCTTCAGTCCATTTGGTATGATGTCCATCTGTTTGCATTTGGAAAGGAAGATGATATCTGTCTGTATTTGTGCAAGTTTCACTTGAAACTTCACTACATACTGCACAGACCACAGTGAGAGATTATGCCATACGTTATCAAAGAAACTGAGGAACCACCTGATCAGCATCCTATACAGCAAACAGAAAAACATCAAGAAAGAGCTCTCCAACCTGGAGACTCTCATAAATAACCAACCCTCCACA
Organism: Chrysemys picta bellii; assembly: GCF_011386835.1. Classification (NCBI taxonomy): domain Eukaryota; kingdom Metazoa; phylum Chordata; order Testudines; family Emydidae; genus Chrysemys; species Chrysemys picta. The sequence continues at coordinate 73,253,211 of NC_088795.1, read as the reverse complement.
CAAACGGACTTTACTAAAATAAGACAGGAGATCTACATTACACACTTCACCTCTCTACAAAGGAAAAAGGACCGTAAGCTGTCTAAAATCCTACCTGCCACATGGGGCCACAACAGGGGTACCCCTAACTCACCCAGCAATATCGTCAATTTATCCAGCTACACACTCAACCCAGCAGAAGAGTCTGTCCTATCTCGGGGACTCTCCTTTTGCCCCAGCACCCCCATGAACATGATACAGTTCTGTGGTGATCTGGAAGCCTACTTTCGCCGCCTCCGACTCAAAGAATACTTTCATGATAACACTGAACAGCGCACTGATACACAGATACCCTCCCACCAACAACACAGGAAGAAGAACTCCACATGGACTCCTCCTGAGGGTCGAAATGACAGTCTGGACCTATACATAGAATGCTTCCGCCGACGTGCACAGGCAGAAATTGTGGAAAAACAACATCGCTTGCCTCATAACCTAAGTCGTGCAGAACGCAATGCCATCCACAGCCTCAGAAACCACCCTGACATTATCATCAAAGAGGCTGATAAAGGAGGTGCTGTTGTCATCATGAACAGGTCTGACTACCAGAAGGAGGCTGCCAGACAACTCTCCAATACCCAATTCTACAGGCCGCTTTCCTCAGATCCCACTGAGGAATACACTAAGAAACTACACCATCTACTCAGGACACTCCCTACACTAACACAGGAACAAATCAACATACCCTTAGAGCCCCGACCGGGGTTATTCTATCTACTACCTAAGATCCACAAACCTGGAAATCCTGGACGCCCCATCATCTCGGGCATTGGCACTCTCACTGAAGGACTGTCTGGATATGTGGACTCCCTACTCAGACCCTACGCCACCAGCACTCCCAGCTATCTCCGTGACACCACAGATTTCCTGAGGAAACTACAATGCATTGGTGACCTCCCAGAAAACACCATCCTAGCCACCATGGATGTAGAGGCTCTCTACACTAACATCCCACATACAGATGGAATACAAGCTGTCAGGAACAGTATCCCTGATGATGACACAGCACAACTTATTGCTGAGCTCTGTGACTTTATCCTCACGCACAATTATTTCAAATTTGGTGACAATATATACCTCCAGACCAGTGGCACCGCTATGGGCACCCGCATGGCCCCACAATATGCCAACATTTTTATGGCTGACCTGGAACAACGCTTCCTCAGCTCCCGTCCACTCATGCCCCTTCTCTACCTACGCTATATTGATGACATCTTCATCATCTGGACCCATGGGAAGGAGGCCCTGGAAGAATTCCACCATGCTTTCAACAGCTTCCACCCCACCATCAACCTCAGCCTGGACCAATCTACACGGGAGGTCCACTTCCTGGACACCACCGTACAAATAAGTGATGGCCACATTAACACCACCCTATACCGAAAACCCACCGACCGCTATGCCTACCTTCATGCCTCCAGCTTCCACCCCGGTCACACCACACGATCCATCGTCTACAGCCAAGCACTGAGGTACAATCGCATCTGCTCCAACCCCTCAGACAGAGACCAACACCTACAAGATCTTCACCAAGCATTCTCAAAACTACGATACCCACACAAGGAAATAAAGAAACAAATCAACAGAGCCAGACGTGTACCCAGAAGCCTCCTGCTACAAGACAGGCCCAGAAGAGAAACCAACAGAACTCCACTGGCCATCACCTACAGTCCTCAGCTTAAACCTCTCCAACGCATCATCAGTGATCTACAACCCATCCTGGACAATGATCCCTCACTTTCACAGACCTTGGGAGGCAGGCCAGTCCTCGCCCACAGACAACCTGCCAACCTTAAGCATATTCTCACCAGCAACCACGCACCGCACCATAACAACTCTAACTCAGGAACCAACCCATGCAACAAACCTCGATGCCAACTCTGCCCACATATCTACACCAGCAACACCATCACTGGACCTAACCAGATCAGCTACAACATCACCGGCTCATTCACCTGCACGTCCACCAATGTTATATATGCCATCATATGCCAGCAATGCCCCTCTGCTATGTACATTGGCCAAACTGGACAGTCACTACGCAAGAGGATAAATGGACACAAGTCAGATATCAGGAATGGCAATATACAAAAACCTGTAGGAGAACACTTCAACCTCCCTGGCCACACAATAGCAGATGTAAAGGTTGCCATCTTACAGCAAAAAAACTTCAGGACCAGACTCCAAAGAGAAACTGCTGAGCTCCAGTTCATTTGCAAATTTGACACCATCAGATCAGGATTAAACAAAGACTGTGAATGGCTATCCAACTACAGAAACAGTTTCTCCTCCCTTGGTGTTCACACCTCAACTGCTAGCAGAGCACCTCACCCTCCCTGATTGAACTAACCTCGTTATCTCCACACTGATATATACCTGCCTCTGGAGATTTCCATTACTTGCATCTGAAGAAGTGAGGTTCTTACCCACGAAAGCTTATGCTCCCAGTACTTCTGTTAGTCTCAAAGGTGCCACAGGACCCTCTGTTGCTTTTTACAGATTCAGACTAACACGGCTACCCCTCTGATATTTATCACATAGTCCAGCTTGCCTGGGTGGCACGACAGACTGGAGTGTCTCAGGGAACTTTCTGTGACTCCATTATAAGACTATTGTAGTACTTTGGGAGTTCACTTTGGTGAACTTTGGTTTGGTGAAATCTAATTAACATACCACCAATTTGGGGTGTCTGCCCTGCTTTTGACAGTCTGCCCTGAGGTAGGCACTCATGGACATGAACCACTCCAGACAGTGACAGACCCCTAGTGAATGAGTCCAGGATCACAATTTATTAAGTTTAACAAAGAGAAGGTTAAGGGCTGACTTTATTACAGTCTATATGTACCTACTCGGGGGGGGAACAAACATTTGATAATGGGCTCTCCACTCTAGCAGAGAAAGGTATAACATGATCCAAATGCTGAAAGTTGAAGCTAGACAAATTCAGACTAGAAATACGGTGTAAATTTTTAATAGTGAGGGTAATTAACCACTGGAACCATTTACCATTGATCATTATGGATTCTCCATCACTGGTAATATTTACATTGAGGTTGGATTTTGTTTTTGAAAGATATGTTGCAGGTCTTGAAAAAAATTCTTTTGGATTATTTATTCTCCCTCTCTCTGGTTTACTGATAGGAATCAGATAAAAAAATAAATTCTTATTTACGGAGATTGTCTTTTACTGCATGTCATATTGTCACTACTTACTGAATAATTTTTAACCTATTCTTACATTTATTCAAAGGATGAGGAGACAAAATATCAGCTCAGAATTTTTAGGATCCAGCTTTAGTACTACTAAAATGTATTTTGAAGTGTACTTATTTTCTCCTCAGCATTAAGCAATCAAAGGATTTTGGAATTAGCAATGTTAGTTATTTCAACATTTATTAATTCATTTTCAAGAGTTTTGGAGTGTATATTTTGAGTGCTGCTGTACTAAAACTACTTTGCATTATAACCTTGAAATAACCTTGTTTAAATTAAAAGAAAGCTTCAAATTGGAACACTTTCTGGCAAGTGCTTTATTATATTCATAACTGCCTATTTTATTTTTCAGCCCACATGTAGTAATGTTTTTAAATCCAGAGGCATTATGCTCTTAAAGACTGTCATGATCAGATAAATCAAATAATTAAAATTCCCTAAAGTATTCATTGAGTAGATATGCCCTGATTCAACAAATTTTTAAGCATATGTGTACCATATTAAGCTCAGTGGGACTACTCACATCCTTAAAGTTAGGCATGTAGCTAACTACCTTGTAGAATCATGATCTAAAAAAGGGAGTTCTTTGTTGTTCTGAAGGAGCAGGGTTCTTTCTCTCAAGAATACCTGATATTTACTAGAGTGGGCTCAGGAATTGCCCATCAATATCAACCAGAAACTAACAACATAAAATAATCAGGGTCACTTTATGGTAGGATGGGAGAAGAAAAGAATGTTTTTAATAAAATTCCATGTAGCGAGAGATTGTCTTTCTTGACCTTTCAAACCCATATGTTGTGCCTCACAGAGCACTACATATCAATTCCAAGATGCCAAAATAATTGACATCTCATGTGCTCTGTGAAAGTTACTTGAATATTATCACAAATACGTTCAATCATTATTCTATGATGCACAATGTGGGCTTTTTGAAACCATCTACACTTCAACACAGGGAACTCTGCCAGACTTTCATACTTATCTGGAAAATGATAATACTCATATATATTGGCCTCAATGTAAAGTGAATAGTAACGGTTCCTCCTTGTCATGAATAGACTGCAGTGCTTTGCAAATGCACACCTTAAGTGACTATGGGCATTCAAGGAATTGAATTCAGAGAGAGTGCATATATGGTAACAAGGTTATTTGAGTACATAGAGGCTAATAGTTGCCAGAGTATTTGCACAATTGACCATGTTACAACAGAAGTTTCTAAAAGTACTTTTTGTGAATATAGAAGAGATTGCAGGCACAGGCTATTCTAAATTTTCTACATATAGACCTGAAAGTGAGTATCAATCTTTTGAAACCTTTAAGAAATAGTGCAGAATGAGGAGTTAGACTCTGGAGCTATCAAAAAGTGTCCCTCACCTCACTAATTTCTTATAAAGCCAAATAGTACCACCAATCTTTTTATCATTCATTAACACGTTCACAATATCAGTAAGATACAATATAGTGAGGTATACAGTTTTTACATGGCTCAGTTGTATTTTTATATATTTTTACATGTGTTTAATTTAACAAGACAGCCAGTTGAAACTAAGCTGAAGTAAAAGGCTGTCAAAGCCTTTTACAGTGTTCTGAGCTGCCCAACTGACTACAAACGGACTCAAAATTTACCCAAATACAGGTGATGTCCCTTGCAAGTCTCAGAAACACAGCATTGATTAGTGCTCCTTAATTCTTCTGTTTTATTTTGCAAATGAATAAAATTTACTTTCCAATATTAACACTATTTCCTAAATGCCTGCAGGCAGCATACAGACTATCTGATGAATACTGTAAATGTTTGCACAAAAATTCAGTGAGTTATAATTAAAATATGTTTTAGGCTCTGTGACCATCATGGATTATATAAAACATTCTTCAAAGCCACCCTTATTTTAGTAAAGACACTATATATTGTTATTATGACCAGGAAATTCACGTTGTCAAGATGATACATAATAAGCCATTCCTGTATTGATGTGACAGAGCTATCTACATGTCGAAATTCTTGGGAACATTTCCATTCCCAGGCACAGCAATGAAAAACTGAATGGAGTAGCTTCACTGATGATAATGGAGTTACTCTGTTTTTATACTATTATAATTGGCCCTAATTCATGAACTCATTTAAGCATGTACTTAAGTCCATCCCTATTCAGGAAGGATGCTGAAGCACATTAACTTTACACATGCACTTTAATCACATTGAAGTTAAGCATGTGCTTAATATTCCTCCTGAATAGGGATGTTTTCCCAAACTAGGGCCTTTGAGAGCAGGGTATTCTGTTCCCCAAGTCCCCTCCACTTATACATATAGTAGCTTGGAGAGACTTGCATAATCCTGGATGAAAGCCACATTAGCTACAATACTACTAGATTGTAATTAGCACTATAAGATGAATATTTATACAGGAATAAGGAAATTTACAATTGGGAATTGTAGATGTGTAGTTTTGTTTAGGAAGTACAATACAGATGTAAAATGTAGAGTGGAGTGATTTAAACTGCGGCCACTGGGAGCTGCGGGGGGCCGTGCATGTAGATGGTCAATGTCAGCAAAATGTCTTGCGGCCTGCAATCAGGTTGCCCATCACTGCTCTAAAGTTTTACATTGTTTTATTTTCAAATGCAGTTATTTTTTGTGCATAATTCTATAGTTGTAAGTTCAACGTTCATGATAAAGAGATTGCACTACAGTACTTGTATTAAGTTAATTGAAAAATACTATTTTATTTTTACAGGGCAAATAATTATAATAAAAAATATAAATTGAGCACTGTACACTTTGTATTCTGCATTGAAATTGAAATCAGTATATTTGAAAATGTGGAAAACATCCAAAAATATTTAAATAAATGGTGCGCTATTATTGCTTAACAGTGCGACTAATGGCAATTAATATTTTTAATTGCTTGTCAGCCCTAATAAATTTTAATCTAAAATTGCAACAAAACAAATTTTCAATAAACTACATTATAAGTGCTGGTTTCTAAAAGATTTAAATACAATGGCACTACTAGAAGAGTTTCTTATTTGAATATTACTAAGCTGCAGTAGACAAAAAAATGTGTAAATGTACTCATGTTAGTAATCTCATTAATTGCAATAAGGCACATTCTTAAAGATACATACATATATAAGCATTTGCGGGGTTAGGTAATTGCTGTATTTTTATTCAAAATGTTTTTCTTACAACTCAAACATCTTTCTCACTACAAAACAAAATTACTTAATGTTAGTACTAAAAAGTTGTCTAGAGTTTCAATAAATGAAAGTACTAAAATATAAACTTTTTAATACACTAATCACAGATGTTGTGTTAACACATCAATATTAAATTTCCTTATGCAACATTTTAAATATAATAATTATAATCCATGATCAAAACTCAAGTCAATTACCACTGAGTGCACTTACAAGACTTTCAAAATTAAAATACTTGAGAAATAAAACTGCTCCTGTGGTTTCTAATCTTTGAGTCCACTAGTCAAATGATGAAAATTCTCATTCAACATCAGCAGAAGTAGTTGTGTCAATTAACATTTGAGGTACAACTTTCATAATCACCTTGTTTTGTCCCAGAGCATTTACTTGAGCTGTTACATTGCTCAATATTCCATTGGAGACCACAACCGTGAGGCAAACTCGCAGCCAAACCAGGGCTGGTCACTTAGCTGCTGCAGTGAGTAAGCACTCAGGCATGCAGCAGCTACCTATCACTGAGCAGAGCCTGGGTCAAATGACCCCCAGCTCAGGTATCTCCATAATCCCAGCAGAGCTGCAGATCAGTCTGACCAATAGCGCTACCCAGCCAGGAACCATCCTGCTTCCTCACAGTACACCAGACTCCAGTGACTGTTCACGCACTAGCTTTGCCTGAGCCTTGTCCTTGTCCTGCACTAGCCTCACTCCAGCCTCATCACTGAGCCACTCCAGTCTTGCCTCCACCTCCTGATCCCCCACTAAACCTCAGACTCTGACAATCTGGTTTTCAACCTTTGGCACATATCTGGACTCTGGGTTCAGTACTGACTTGGCTTATTGTTCAACTCTGACCACCTAGCTTCATCCTCTGGCCTGCACCTGGACTCTGGCTATGGTTCATGTACAGACTCTGATTTCAGTGTTGACCCTGGCCTGTCCCTGGATCTCAATTCTAAGACTACCCTTGGCTCAGGCCCAACCCCTATGCCTAGCTGGGATCCATGCGCCAACCACTAGGCTTGATTATCAGAGGCAGTGCCTAACAGTTTGCTCAGGCTCCATTACAATTGGACCCCAGGGCCTTGATAGAGAATCTGAGTGCTGTAGCCCTGGAGGCAGAGTCCATTCTCCAGAACCAAATTACCCAGCTGCAGAACACCTCCCTCCAGGCTCAGGTCCAGAGCCCTCCAGGACCCTTGGACATAGCCATGGCAGCCATCCTAGAGCATGGCCTGAAAATCCCTTGCCAGAAAGGCTAAATGAGTTCATCAACCAATATCTGGAGCAGGCAGACCCAACGTTGGGCTGCTTTGAATAATTTATTTGATTAGATGACCCCAACTGAGCCTGTGCCACTGAGGCAGCCCTACAATTCCTCACCTAGGGATCACAACCCATCTCCATAGCCCACTTCCAGCTCCTGGCCATGGATTCAGCCTGGAATGAGGTGGCTCAAGTATACCATTTTCAACAGGGATTGAAGTACACCATAAAGGATGAGTTGGCCTGGGTCAACTCCTCTGCAAAGTTACTACCCCATGTAGAGCTCTGCATTAAGATCAAGAACCGGCTACTTGAGCATCACTTAGAGAGGAAACAGGTTGCTACATGTCCCCAGCCTAGTCTTGAGGGCCCCCATGTGCACCCATTGCTTAGTCCTGGGTTCAAACTGACAGCAGCAAGAGGCGCCTTGACCTGTATTGTGGAGAAAGTGGCCACTTTGCCTCAGGGTGCCCCCACAAGCCCAGACCTACTACGGTACTGGGAATCCACCCCATCCAGCCTCGATAGAGGGGTCACAGCTGGACATGACCCAGACAGCAAGGTTTACAACCAGATCCCAACAACCACACCTGCAGGTCCTCTTCCAGATCTATCCTCCTGCCACACTCAAAGCAAGTTGTACCCCACTCGCACTAACAGATGCTGGAGCATCCAGCTATTTTATGGACCATGTCTGGCTGGTGAGTCTTGCCCACATGCTCAGGGTTTAGCTGATCGCCATATTTGGGGTCGAGTAGGAATTTTCCTCCAGGGCAGATTGGCAGGAGGCCCTGGGGTTTTTCACCTTCCTCTGCAGCGTGGGGCCTGGGTCACTTGCTGGAGAACCACAAGTTGAGGACTTCAGTAGCTCAGACATAGGTCAGGGGTTTGTTACAGGAGTGGATGGGTGAGAATCTGTGGCCTGCGTTGTGCAGGAGGTCAGACTAGAAGATCATAATGGTCCCTTCTGATCTTAAAGTCTATGAGTCTATGAGACCTGGCCTTTGCCCAGGACAACCATTAACGCACCCAGAAAACAGCATATTATGCAGCATGCAAAGACTATCAATGGCAGTATGCTGACCTTCGGGCCAATTGCCTACAAGATGGCCCCTCTCCAGGTCAGGATTGGGGACCATAGAGAAATTATAAATTTGACCTAATCCTGTCGCTGCACTTTTGGGTTATAGTGGCTCTCCATATACAACCTGAACGTTTTATGGGCTGCACTGCAGGTATACTTAACTCTGGATTCTGTCACAGCTGCAATGCCTCAAATGACCCTCCCAGAGAAAGGCATCACAAGTTCCAATGGCTGGAAGATGAAGCCAGACAAATTCAGATTGGAAATAAGATAACATTTTTAATATTAAACATTGAAGCAGCCTACAAAGTGAAATTTTAAGTTCTCCATCACATGCATTCTTTAAATCAAGATAGGATGTTTTTCTAAAATATATGGTCTAGCTCAACCAAAAGTTAGGGGTTTAATGCAGGAATTACTGGGTAAAATTCTAAGTCCTTTATTATGCAGATCCGACTAGATTATCCTAACAGTCCCATCTGGCCATCAAAGATATGAGTTAGAATTACCCTAAGATCCCAATTCTGTCAGTGCTGAATAGAGGGAAGTCAGCAGCCCACAACGACAGGCACTAAGGCCCCAGTCTTGCAAGTTCTACACAGGCAAAACTGTATACCCAAGAAAAACCCCACTGATGTCAAACAGGATTCCAGAGGGGTGCAGAGATCCAACAGTGGAGAACAAGTTCTAAGATAAAGCCTGAGTTGGCATAGTTAAATACTGAAAACAAATCAGGAAATGCCAAAGTTAAGATTGTACTAACTCGGTCACCTTCTCCATATGCATGACAATAGGATTTTTAATTATATAATTACATATTATCCTCCAGCTTCGATAAGATCAGAATTATTTTTTACAGCCATGGATACATGTGTACTGTCTTTGTATTTTCAATTCTTTCACATACAGAAATGGAAATTACCACATCCAAGGTGGAAACAAAGCTCAGAGTTGAATGTCCTCAAGCTAGGGGGAACAGGTAATCTCCATCCCAGAATACTGTAAGAACCAACACATGAAATTGCAATTCTGGTAACGATTTTTAATAAATCTCTCAAATTGGGGATGGTACCATATGACTAGAGAATAGCAAATGTAGTATCTATATTTAAGAAGGGGGAAAAGTGATCTGGGCAACTTTAGACTCATGAGTCTGAACTCAAATATGCCAGGTTTAAGAATAATTATTCTTAAAAAGTTGAAGACACAGAGGTAAATGGAAATTGGGATAAAATGCAATATGGGTTTACCAAAGTAGATAGTGCCAGATATTTTAATCAAAGAAAGATTAATCTAACTGGCTTCTTAGACAAGGAAAATGTTGTAGATCTAATCTGGATTTCAGTAAAACTTGACACAGCACCACATGGGAAATTATTAGGGAAAATGCAGAAGATGGAGATTAGTACAGAAATTGTAAGGTGGGTAAGGAACTGGCTAAAGACAAGATGACAATGAATTGTGCTGAAAGGAGAACTGTCAGGCTGGAGGGAGATTACTAGGGCTATGCAGACACTACATCTTAAGTTGCCATAAGTTAGATCACTCAGTGGTGTGAAAAAACCACCCACAAGTGACAAATTACACTGACCTAAGTGCCAGTGTGGACAGAGCTACATTGGTGGGAAAGCTTCTCCTGCCAACGTAGCTACTGCTGCTTGCGAGGGCTGGAGTAATTAAGTCAACAGGAGAGCTCATTCCTGGCAGTGTAGAGCATCTGCACTAGCAGAACTACTGCAGTGCAGCTGCACCATTGTAAGCTCTGTAATGTAGCCATAGTCTAGTAGAGCTCCTCAAGGATCAGTCTTGTGACAGATTTTTATTAGTGACTTTGGCACAAGTAAGATTGTACTAATGAAATTTGCTGATGACACAAAGTTGGGAGACAATACAGAGGTGGATTGGAATATTATACAGGAACAATTGGATGACTTGAGGACTGGAGTGATAGAAGTAGAATGAAATTGAATATTACAAACTGCAAGGTCATGTATTTAGCTCTAACAACAAGAATTTCTGCTATAAACTGGGGGGGCGGGGGCTCATCTGTTGGAAGTGACGGAGGAGACAAATCTGGTGTATTATTAATCAATCACAGGATGACTATAAACCAACATAATGTGGCCATAAAAAAGTAAATGTGATCCTAGGATGTATCAGGTGAGGTGTTTCCAGTACAGCTAGGAAGTATTAGTGCCACCATACAAGACAGTGGTAAGACCTCATTTGGAATACCATGTACAGCTCTGATCATCCATGTTCAAAGAAAGATTAATTCAGACTTTAATGTATATAGAAAATGGCTAGTAAGATGATCAGGGAACCAAAATCCTATCTGACAAAAGGAAACAAAGAGAACTTGGCTTATTTAGCCTAACAAAATTGAGGCTGAGAGGGTATAGGATTATGCTCTATAAATATATTGGGGAGGCGGGGAGAGTGAGGGGAGGGAGAGGAGTAAACACCCGAGAGGGAGAACTAATTTAAACTAAAGAACAATGTAGGCACAAGAACAAATGGATATAAAACAGGGCAAGAATAAAGTTAGGTTGGAAATTAGGAGAAGGTTTCTAACCATTATGGGAGTGAAGTTCTGGAACAGAAATTTTTAAATCAACAGTGGATGTTATTCTAAAAGTTATGCTCTAGAAAATGTTTTGGGGAAGTTCTATGATTACAATGGTCCCTTCTGGCCTTGGAATCTATGAACATAGAAGTAGTGTGGGCAGACAAGCTAAATTTTGTAATGGAGCTTGATAATTTTATGAACGGAATTATCCATGAGAGCAGGGGACTGGACTCAGTGACCCTGGAGGTCTCTTCCTGTCAATGTACCTTTATAAGCTTAGGGCTTGTCTACACAGGGACTCAGGAAAATTAATTCAAATTAACTAAAGGTGTAAATTAAAAGTGGATTAAACTGCATTAAACACTGTTTGGGGACACCGTCACAATTAGAATGGTGTAATTTGGTTTACCTTATTTCATTCTGACAAACCCTTAAATTAGAGCTACACATAGTGGTGTGAAGTATGTGTAGCTACATGCTACTGTGAAAAGCAGGCTGCATCCATACTGCAATGCATATCTTCAGGTGTTAGCGAAAGGCTCTTGCAGAGGGAAGACTTGCGGAAAGACTTCACAGCTCCCTTCTGCCAGAAACTTTCATTGTAGTGAGGGAAAGGCTCTGGCAGGGGGGAGGCAGCAGGGAAAGGCTGAACCCCCTGCCACTGAGTTTTTCCCTGAAGCGGCAGAAAGACTTCAGGAGTTGGGAGCCAGCAGAGCCTTTCCCCGTTACCAGATTCTTTCTCTGCAGCAAAGAAAGGGTCAGGAAGTGGGCAGGCAGTGGGGAAAGGCTAGTCTTTCCCAACTGCTTAAGACTTCTCCTGGGGGAAAAATTCAGTAGTGGGGTGGAAACAGGACACTACACTGCTAATACCAGCGAAGTAGAGAGGGACAGGACTTGGGATAGTAGAGAGCCATGCAGGGTATGCACTCTGGAACATACCCACAACCTTCAGGCATGTTTTCACTTGTCTAAACCATGCCTCACTAGCTACACTGCTGTTTATACAAGCCACTGAAAGAAGAGTACATTGTAGAGGTACCCTAAGTGAGAAAATCCTGTGAAAAATCTATTGCACATGCAATATGATTTTCAAAAGGTTCATAACTGTTAAATCAAAATCAATTTTACCAGAATACTCAAAGCACTTCAGAATTATTTTAATGCCAAATTGCAACTTTTTATACTGAGCCATTTCAACTGTAGATCTATTTTTTAAAAACAAAACCAAACAAATGTAAGGATTTCTTGGTAATTTATTAAAAAAAAGTTTTTTTTCCCATTCTTCTCTTCAATTTTTTAAAAAAAGAAACAAACATTCACCTTCAGATGGTGACCAACTCTGGAAAATTTTCAGTCCAAGAGGTGAATTTCAAGGCATTAGAATGATGAACATGATTCAACCCAACTCCAGTGGTTGCTGTTGCTTGTGGTACAATGAGAAATGTACAGTAAATGTTTTTTCCATAGACAAGATCCACCTCAGGCAAGAAATGAGAAACTGAGGGATATTGAATGCTGTGAGTTTCCACAGTGAATGAGCACTAAGTAATTTAACAGGTATTTACACCCATAATATGCATGAGAAAATTCACAATCCAACAAACCTTAAATTTCCATTTATATTCCATAATGATCTAGTGTTATATGATGGGAATTATCATCAGACATGCATGATTTTTGACTGGTCAAATAGTTATGATAGGTTGGATAGAAAAGGCTCTCCAAAGATACAGCGCAGCAGAAACTGTGGAAGCACAATCCAAAGAGCTGAATTCACGAGAAGGAGTTATCCATCTACTAAAGTGGAAAAGAATATAGCCGGAATAGATCAAATGAAAGAGTGGAACCACTCACTATGAAAACCATTGCTAGGGGGAAGACTGGGTACAGACAGCCATGTAGAAGGTGTGAATCAGAGCATGGCCCCAAACAATGTGTTGCCTTTGGGAAACAATCATAAATGGGGAGAAAATCATTTTGCAAAATGTTGCGGATCCCAAATGCAGAAAAGTCAAATGTATTCAATTAAAGACAATCTGGTTGAGGAGTATTTCATAGACGTGAGATCTAGCAAGCCTGATGAGAGGGACTGGATACTGCCTATCACAGTGAATTGAATGATTATTCCACTGAAACTGGACACAGGAGTTCAGGTTAATATTACACTACTAGTACTCCCAGCTATCTTTGAGACACCACCGACTTCTTCCTGAGGAAACTACAATGCATTGGTGTTCTTCCTGAAAACACCATCCTGGCCACCATGGATGTAGAAGCGCTTTACACCAGTATTCCACAGGATGATGAACTACAAGCTGTCAGGAACAGTATCCCTGATGAGGCCACAGCACGCCTGGTGGCTGAGCTTTGTGACTTTGTCCTCACCCACAACCATTTCAGATTTGGGGACAACTTATATCTTCAAGTCGGAAGCACTGCTATGGGTACCCACATGGCCCCACAGTATGCCAACATTTTTATGGCTGACTTAGAACAACGCTTCCTCAGCTCTTGTCCCTTACCGCCCCTCCTCTACTTGTGCTACATTGACGATATCTTCATCATATGGACCCACGGAAAAGAGGCCCTGGAAGAATTCCGCCTGGATTTCAACGATTTCCACCCCACCATCAACCTCAGTCTGGACCAGTCCACACAAGAGATCCACTTCCTGGACACTACAGTGCAAATAAGTGACGGTCACATAAACACCACCCTATACCGGAAACCGACTGACCGCTATACTTCTCTACATGCCTCCAGCTTCCATCCAGGACACATCATACAATCCATTGTCTACAGCCAAGCCCTAAGATATAACCAAATTTGCTCCAATCCCTCAGAGACAAACACCTACAAGATCTTTATCAAGCATTCTTAAAACTACAATACCCACCTGGGGAAGTGAGGAAACAGATTGACAGAGTGAGAAGGGTACCCAGAAATCACCTACTACAGGACAGGCCCAACAAGGAAAATAACAGAACACCACTGGCCATCATGGACCTCCCAGCTAAAACCTCTCCAGCGCATTATCAGTGATCTACAACCTATCCTGGAAAATGATTCCTCATTCTCACAGACCTTGGGAGGCAGGCCAGTCCTCGCTTACAGACAACCCCCCAACCTGAAGCAAATACTCACCAGCAACTACACACCACAGAAACACCAACCCAGGAACCAATCCCTGTAGCAAACCTCGTTGCCTACTCTGTCCCCATATCTACTGTAGAAACACCATCAGAGGACCCAACCACATCAGCCACACCATCAAGGGTTCATTCACCTGCACGTCTACTATTGTTATATATGCCATCATGTGCCAGCAATACCCCTCTGCCATGTATATTGGCCAAACCGGACAGTTCCTACGTAAAAGAATAAATAGACACAAATCGGATATCAGGAATGGTAACATACAAAACCCAGTAGGTGAACACTTCAATCTCCCTAGACATTCTATAACAGATTTAAAAGTAACTATTCTTCAACAAAAAAACTTCAGAAACAGACTTCAAAGAGAAACAGCAGAACTAAAATTCATTTGCAAATTTAACACCATTAATTTGGGCTTGAAGAGGGACTGGGAGTGTCTGGCTCATTACAAAAGCAGCTTTGCCTCTCCTGGAATTGACACCTCCTCATCTATTAATGGGAGTGGATTCCATGCACCCTGATCGAGTTGGCCCTGTCAACACTGGTTCTCCACTTATGAGGTAACTCCCTTCTCTTCATGTGTCATTATATAATGCCTGCATCTGTAATTTTCACTCCATGCATCTGAAGAATTGAGGTTTTTTTACTCACAAAAGCTAATGCCCAAATAAATCTGTTAGTCTTTAAGGTGCCACCAGACTCCTTGTGTCGTGTTCCCCCCCCCACCCCCGCCCCAGTTAATATTCTGTCTGAACCAGATTATGAGAGACTGAAAATAAAACCAAAACTGGAATTTTGTCATGACTTTCTTGAGTCAGAGCATATCAGATTCAGGTTGTTGGGACAGAAAAGCAACAAGGGAAAATAGTGCTGTAAACGCCTGTGCAAAGTATCCATTTTATGTGTTTCACCTCTCACATGCCCCCTTGAATAGATAAACCAAACGGCTCACACTTTTGGGTAGAGTTCTGGGAAAGAATGTATTAGCTCTGGGTATAGTCTGAGTGCTCAGCACTAGTTTCAGGGACTGGGCAGTGGGCGATGCAGCTGCAACTCTCAGGATGGGGTGATAGAAGATCTTCACCCTCAGAATATGCTAAGATGCCTTAAAATAGGGATAGTGCCTGGTCTCTGTTCAGACTCTCGAGTCTTAAAATACACAATGTCCAGTGGTTGGAACACCTCATAGCAGCCGGTGAAAAGCCAAGAGAAGATACACTATTGTTAAATGTAACCTTATCTTGCAAACGTACAGCTAATGGTCCCAGAAAAGTTGTTTCCCATCCTGGAAGTTTTGCAGTTTGGAGTGCTCTTTAATCAAAGCACAGTGTCTTGTGCTTTGAAGAGGAGAGTGTAGGTTAGGCTTTGTCCTTAAGGCTTAGGCCCATGGCTTTTGGGGAAATCTAGTTTATTGACTGTGTGTCCATTTAGTTGCTATTTATGATTGGTCAGTTTAAATAGTGTGCTTTTACTACAAGAATGTGTGCATTAAAGGAGAGGAATTACCTATCTGGTCTGTTTGCACCATGTAGGGTTACCATATTTTGTGCCTCCAAATGGAGGACACTCCACAGGGCCCCGGCCCCGCCCCCAGCCCCGCCCACGCCCCAACTCCGCCCCCTCCCCTGCTTCCCGCGAACATTTGATTCGCGGGAAGCCTGAAGCAGGTAAGGGGGGTGTGTGTGTGGGGGGAGGAGGCGCGGCCCAGGCTGGCCCCCCCGGCGGCTCCAGCCTGGGTCGGCTCGGGCCCTGGGGTGCCGGCCCCGGCCCCCGGCCCGCCCAGCACTGCTGGCCCCCAGCCGAGCACCCCCGGCCTGGCCCCCGGCCCCCCGGCCGAGCACCCCCGGCCTGCCCAACACTGCCGGCGCACCCCCCGGCTCGCGGCCCCGCGGGCCCGGACCCGGCTTGCGGCCCCGCGGGCCCGGCCCGGCACCGCGCCCCCGGCTCCCCGCCCGGCACCACTCCCGGCCTGGCACTGCGACCCCGGCACCGCGCCCCTGGTTCCCGGCCCGGCTCCCGGCCCAGCACCATGCCCCCGGCCCCGCGACCCCGGCCCAGCCCCGCACCGGCCCCGCACCGTCGAACCCAGCCAAAGAGGCCCCGGCCGAGCACCACCGAGCCCTCCCTCCCTCCCGATTTTCCCGGACATGCCCAGCTTTTGGGGATTTCCCCCCGGACGGGGATTTGAGCCTCCAAAAGCCGGACATGTCCGGGAAAATCCGGACGTATGGTAACCCTAGCACCATGCAAGTTAACCAGGGGAAGCAGAGATGCAAGGATTCATGATCTACATTTAACTGTCAGAGACTTTATGGTGCAGACTCTACATTTTCATTTAACATCCTTATTGAATTTTAAAAGATAATACAAATGACATAATAGGCATAAAAAGAGATATCTAATATAAAGCATTAATAAAATAAAATCTCAGCTGATGTAAAATGGGGTTGTATTAATCAATCCTACATTATGGAAGTCTTCTGTTTAAGATGAATTAATTCAAAGTCAGTTACTGTATTCCAAATGTTCAGAAATCTCTCATTGTGTTTAAATGCATGTCTTTTGTTTATATAAATCTAAAATAGGTGATAAAATCATTGATCAATTTTGCAGTTGCATTGCCTGCGTCTTTACAATGTTGAATAATAGGTTCACTAGTTGAGGTTAACAGAATGTCAATTTCTTAGTCAAAATTTTAATACATTCTGTTAAACTTATTGATTCAAATATAATTAAATATAAGCTCAAAGTAAATTTTGCCTTTGTTATTTTTATGTGATATAACTGAAATCCAAAATGCCTTGGTAGAGACATTGAAGGAGGAGATAGGCAAGAACACCAATTGTAACATACTATGATAGTCAGGAATTATGGGATAGTTCATATACATAACTTACTAAAAATGTATGTAAGCCTTGTACAGTAGAAAAGGGAAAGATAAAGAATATAAATATAACAAGATGCATTCTGCATGTTGCCTGCACACTTTGCACCAGTTTTCATAGAACAGTGAAATATTAGTAGCGGTTTCCTGTGTTAAATATAGCCCTATTTATTAACACAAGAAAATCTAAGACAAAATCTTCAACTGTTGTAAATCAACATAGTTCCATTGACACCAATTGAGTATTTGGCTGATGAACTGGTGTAGTTTTCTTGTCGAAGCAGAGAATTCGAGATATCAAGACTCCCTCAAATCCCAGTTTCAAAATTTTGTCAGGATTGAATAATTTTTTCAACCTTCTGAATTCCACACTATTAATGTGAGGGTGGGAAGGGCAGGAGTAAAGGGACTTTAAGATAAGACTTTGGAAACAGAGGTCCTGTCTGCTTTTCATGTGCATTAGACATTTCATAGCAGTAAGATTCTTCCCTGGTATCCTTAGTAAAAAATTCTTTTTTCTATGATTAGTATGCAAAGTGTTGAGCATCAATCAGTTATGATCCTGTCATTTCAGATGTGGCTGCATTTCAGTGATCTCATATATACAAAGTGTAGTTTATCAAGTGTTTTTGGAAACTCTGTCAATATCAAACTGTTCTATATTGGAGAGGCACAAAAAAGATTATAGTTTTGTTTTGAGAACTTTATTGAATTCATAAGAGTTGGAAAAGTCTATGAATTTGTTTTCAAGTGGTTTAATCTCTAACAGCCAAAATGTCCTGTTGTATTAATTTAAATCGAACAAAGGGCCCAAAGAATCAAAGATGTTAGCCCAGTCATTCTCCAACACTAAATAGTGTTAAACAGGGTCTGGGATTTGGTATACATAGACCTTGGCCTGCTTAGTACATCATTAAAATCCTTTAAACTTTTTACTGAAGATGCAGAAGAGAAGGCAAAACTGTTAAGGAATTTGGCATGTAAAGTATTAAATAAGACTTTCATTTTAAACATCCCTTGTTCCCTTTCCTTTTAGTTGAAGGGAGTTTTTAAGAAGGAGAAACCTCATTGTTTGACAGTCTGATAATTGCCCTTTTCGGTAAAAGAGAAAAAGTTAGTTGAGATGAGCTGGACCTGTTGTCATTACTGCTACTGGTAAAGTCTGATCCCATTTCCTAGAAGACAAAACAATACAAATGCACACAACAGGAGAAGAAAAGAACAGCAAAGAAGAAACTGCAGCTTCTGTCCTTGGTGTTGATTCTAGGGTGACCAGACAGCAAGTATAAAAAATCGTGACACTTTTGGGAGGGCGGGGGGGGGGGGGGGGAGAGGCGGGTGAGGGAGGGGAATTATTGCCTATATAAGACAAAGCCTCTAATATTGGGACCTTTCGTCACTCTCAGCCCAGGGCTCCCTAACACAGCTCATCTGACTAAAGTCCCACTAACCCTGCGCTTAAAAACTGTGGTGCAGATTCACCCAAAGTGGCCACTGACTCTCCCATCTGGCTCTATAACCACCCCCACCCCCGCTGCGGGAGATAGTTGGGGGGGCACACGGGAAACTGCCCCACATCGAGGCACCACCTGCCCCTACTCTCTGCCGCGAACCCCTTGGTGCCCTCCCTGCCTCTGGCCGCTGCAGGCTGCAATCCCTGGCCAAACGCCCTCGTTGGGTCACAGCTGTTGGTGTGGGGGTGGTGTGGCGGGGGCCGGGGAGCTATTTACCCTGCTGGCACGCGCGGCAGTCAACACTGAATGGAGCCCGCGCGCTGCAGGGTGCTGTCCACATAGTGAGTGAGGAGCAGAGCTACGTGGTCTGTGGGGCAGGGCGGTGCCGGGGTCCCCTCCAGTCGCTCGGAGCCAGGCGGCTCCCCCAGTGGCGCTGCGCTGCCACTTCGGGGCAGGCTTCTCCCCCAGCTCACAACCATGCCTGCTCACTGCGCTTCCCGGGATGGCGGGAGCCCGGGGCGGCGCTCTCTGGTACTCTGCACCACGCACGGGGCCCCAACCCTAAGAGCCAGAGGGACCTGCCAGGGGGGCAAGGTGGGCAGTCCTGGCAGTGCTTACCTGGGGTGGCTCCCGGGAAGCATCCGGCAGGTCCCTCTGGCTCCTAGGATCGGGTCAGGTGGGGGGGGGGGGTGGAGGGCTCTTTGCCCACTGCCGGTGCCTGCAAGCCCCATTCCCTCAGTTCTGATTGGGCAGGAGGGAGCCGGTGCAGCACGCGGAGACCCCCTCTGCCTCTGTGCCTAGGGGCCACCAGCACTGCAGGCTCCTGCTGACGGGCGGGCACGCCGCCGGGAGCTGCCCCAGGAAGCGCTGCCACACCAGCCCCAGGACTTTGGCGGTGATAGGGAGCGGTCCCCGATATCAGGACAAAGGGTGTCCCGAGCGATGTGCGGTCGGGACAGGATAAATGTGTTAATATCAGGACATCTGGTCACCCTAGTTGATTCTCACTTGCAACCTCACTGCTGGAGAAACACAGGCACAGCACATGGTCTTATCAACCACATCAAATCTGGGAAACTTGTACCAGCATCAGGCTGCTTAGGACATCGCTATTAATTGCCTCTTTCTGGCCACAGGCTTACAGCAGTTTAGCTAAATATATAGTCTTGTCCAGATAAACAAGACTCATAGAATTAGAAGGGACCACAAGGGTCATCTTATCTAACCCCTATATTAGGCAGAAGGAAAAAAGGAAAAGGATAGCAAAGTAAAGAAATAAGGTAGAGAAGGATAAGGACATATTTGGAAAGGGAGACAAAGTCTCACATCCCAGATTTTTAAAAATCTAGCCAGAGCTTGTAGAGGTAGCAGTGTCATCTGGGTCTCTTTTTCTCTGTTCCATTACAATCAGGACATCTCTCAGGATTAGGACAAAGGAGGTCTGGGGTCCCAGGAGACAGTGGGGTGACAGCAATGATGGTGCAACTGGCTCTGGTAGCCAATTTTTCTCCCCCAAACCTCTTTCTTTGAGGAATCAAAAAGGGAGTGGTGGACAGAATAACCCATTCTCCCAAGATTTTATCCATTAATCAGGCCTAGTTTCCAACACACTAATTTTGTCTCATTGATATCTGGTGCCACACTTGTCTTGTTTACTAAGCATGATCTTAACAGTCCTTGAGTTATATTCTCATTATATATGTAAGCCCCTTTTGTTTGCACTAATTCAGACTGTCTCCCTTTTGCAACTTTTCCCATCAACACTTAATATTACAGGTTATTGTGACACTTTCACTCACTTTTTACAGTTGATCTTATAATTAAGTTAAATTTGTAAGCTCAGTTATTACAACAGTCATCTGTGAAGATAAGAGGAAACTTCATGGGCCAGATACCCAGTTGGTGAGTGTATTTTTCTCCCTTTTGCTAGTTGAACAGAGCATTTGACCCTAGATATTTTCATAAGACTTTACTGGGCATATCACATATGGTCAGAAGATCTTTAAGGGATTATAACCTCCCATTGCAAATGCAATCTAGCCCAGTAAAGAGTTGTGTCACCACCTATTCTGCAACCTTGGGTGCCTCACAATGCTTTGCTATTTTAGGTCCCAACATGGGGCGCTCACAGACAGCTAACCAGCATGCAGGTCAAACCCTGAGCATCTGTGTATAGCTGAAGCCCGGCCAGCAACTGTGACCCCAGCAGCCTGTGAGTAACACCAGCCACATCCGGATCTACAACAGCATCACAGGGTGACCCCAACATATCCCCAGTCCCAAATTTTCCCAAAATGAGTGTTTTACACTTTCCAGCCCTCTCCTGGACAGTTCAGATATAAAGGTCCATTTCCCCTGTAAAAGGTCTATATTCAACTGTTTACTACTTTTAACTGGAATTACCATAGAGTTTGGTTTAAATACAGCATTGGTTTAGTTTAGATTAGATTAAAAATAAAATACAATTATAAAGTATTAAAGTCAAAAATGGTTACAAGGAAAAGACAAAATGCTTCATAGTAACTAAAACTTAACAAGCTAGACTTGATTCAAGATAAAATCCTTACCACTGGTTCCCAGCAACATGGCTGACCAAATTCTCAGCTCAGGATCTGTCCCCAGAGTCAAGGGGCTGGTTCCTTTGTTCTCTAAGGTGGGTAAGAGCGTGAGTGCCCACACTTTTGAGGTGTTTTGTCCCTCACTTTTATATAGTTCAGTCACCCTTTAAAATGCATTTCCCTGAGGGATACCCCTAGGTAAAGTTCATTCTAGCTCTGAGGACAGAGACATGGAGTCTCATGGTGAAAGAGGTTCTATGCAGTTTGCTAAAATGCAGATTGATCTGTTCTTGCCCCCACTTCGCTGCCCAAAAATGGCCACTTGCCAGGTGATTGCCAATCAACTTTGAGGACACTTGGCTAGAGACATCAGCTTGTCCTTTGTCTTTGAGAAATCGGTTTACCCCCTCCCCAGACTTGTCTGGTAAACATATTGTAGTCATAATTTCAGCTTTTGTTCATAACTCAATGTGCATTTTGTACATGCATAACACTGATCATGAATATTCGTGTGTAATTTGTTTTAAATGATACCTCACGAGGCATATTTTGCACAAAGATTATTACAATAATGTGTAGGTTATGAATATAGGGGGTGCTTTCATTCACAGACATCACATCCTTACCTAAACTCCCTAGATACTTAATACCATGAGTTAAACTTGTTTACAATGAATGGTTATTTCCTATGTTTGAGTGAGGATTGAGAATCAAGGAGTTTGTTTATAACAGAATCTTTTGAAATCAAGTTAGCTGCCTAAAAGACTTAACAGTTGCAGAGACAGGGTGGGATTTTCCTGCATACCCACCTGACAAGGAAAACATTAATTCTAAAATATAGTGTCCACAAAACTTTTTAGCAATTTAAAATAGAAAAATGTCTCTCAGATAGAGCTTCTGAAAGGAGGGGTGAGCTCAGCCAGCTCACTCAGCTGCACGGGAGTCTTCCTCCTGCTCCCCTCCCCATATGCACATGGAAATCATGCCAAGGTAGGCAGGGACAGGAGGAGAGGTTCCACTGCCTTTCCTTGCTGCCATTGGCTAGTTTATGGAAAGGAAAGGGAAGGGTTGATTGTTTCTTGTAGTCCCTTCCTTGCTGTATCTGAAGCCCTCAGAGCATCCAACAATCATTCTGCCGTGGATGACATCCCACTCTCTCTGCCCTGTAATGGACGTATACTTTGAAGTGTGTTTCCAGGATGCTGCAGTTCTGACCAATTACTAGACTTGAGAATCAAGAAGGAATTTTTCCCTCAGGGCAAAACTGATGAAGGTGCCTGGTGTTTTCCCCCCCACCTTCCTCACAGCATTCTGTAGGTCTGTTTCTAGGTTAATAAGGAGTAAGGAAGGGAATTTAAGAAGCTGTATGTTTGTAAGTGGAATCTGTAATATCAGAACTCACTGTTCTGGTGTCTAGTGTAGGTGAGAGAAGGCTCAAAAGAGGCTGCTCCCAGAGCTATGATGAGGCCTGGGAGATAATCAGTGGCCTCTATTAGGCCTGGGGGAAAAAAGGGAGTCTTAAATCTTTGCAAGCTGACTTACCTTTCACATGTACCCTTTATCGTCTGACGGATATGGGGAGGATGAAGAAGAGGATTCAGATTCAGAATTGGACTGGAGGTTAGGCTGAATGGGGCCAATTCTGAATATTAGTTATTTGGCAGAGAGCATATTTAACACTATACAGGGTCCTAATAAATGCTTGGTATTTTGGGGGACAGAGAGAAGGAAGTTAATCCTCCTCGCTTAAAGTTACAAGTTAACTTCTGCTTTAAAATCCATCCCTATATCTGTTTTTCATTCTCCTGAATTTCCTGACTATAGGATCGTATTTCATACAAATATTAATGAGGTAAAAATGATCATTAATAAAATCTCCATGTGTAATAAAATCTTTGAAGATGTGCAACTTCAAAACTATGACGGTTAGTATTGCTAAGAGACCTAACAAAACTCTGTAGTAAAGCATTGAAAGAAAATGAGTTTCTAAAATGATGAGAAAGGAGGGCAGTGCAGGCATCATTTCTGTCAGTTTATAGCAAAAGTCAATTAATAAAAGCTGCAATTTGTTTAACCCTGTGGTTATAACAACAAACAAACACAACAACAACAACAACAACATTTTATACACATTAAGGGAAACCAGTGGCAGTACATTGGCCAGCTACCAGGTTTTACACCTTCTAGACTTATCAACTGCCTTGTAAAACTGCCCTTTCTGATGGATAATGGCACAGGAAAAGTTAAGTGCAGCAAAGGTTGTCTGCAAAACATTTTAGGAGCAACCTGCTATAGCAGCTAAGAGATCATAATTCTTATAAAAGCATGCCAGACTAAGTAAGAGCAAAGAAGAAAAATAGTTTCAATTTTCTTTTGAGTTTTTGTTTATACATTCTTTCCGAGCTGAAATCATATTTCAGAGAATACAGTGCCCCCCTGGCATCAGGCTAATGACAAGCCCGCAACAAACAAAAACAAAAAACAAAACAAACAAAAACCTAAAACAAAAAAACCTTGTACAAAACGTTTTTCTAGTGAAAATTTACATAATAATTGTCTCAGAGTGTTAAAGTATTCAATTTACAGTGGCCAGCTTCAGTTATACTGTGTTTCTGTCTAGCCTCGTCAGTTGGACTTGATAAAGTAATGATAAGTGGTAATTTCTATTTCTATTTGACAAGTCTGTAAAGTTACTTTGGATGCAAGCAGAGGGAAGGGGAAGAAAAATCTTTATTTTCACTAAAACGCAACAGAGGGTGCTGTGGCACCTTTGAGACTAACAGAAGTACTGGGAGCATAAGCTTTCGTGGGTAAGAACCTCACTTCTTCAGATGCAAGTAATGGAAATCTCCAGAGGCAGGTATATATCAGTGTGGAGATAACGAGGTTAGTTCAATCAGGGAGGGTGAGGTGCTCTGCTAGCAGTTGAGGTGTGAACACCAAGGGAGGAGAAACTGTTTCTGTAGTTGGATAGCCATTCACAGTCTTTGTTTAATCCTGATCTGATAGTGTCAAAT
Source organism: Chrysemys picta bellii (assembly GCF_011386835.1). Taxonomy (NCBI): domain Eukaryota; kingdom Metazoa; phylum Chordata; order Testudines; family Emydidae; genus Chrysemys; species Chrysemys picta. Next base: position 73,228,776 of record NC_088795.1, on the reverse strand, counting down.
TTGCAAATGAACTGGAGCTCAGCAGTTTCTCTTTGGAGTCTGGTCCTGAAGTTTTTTTGCTGTAAGATGGCAACCTTTACATCTGCTATTATGTGGCCAGGGAGGTTGAAGTGTTCTCCTACAGGTTTTTGTATATTGCCATTCCCGATATCTGACTTGTGTCCATTTATCCTCTTGCGTAGTGACTGTCCAGTTTGGCCAATGTACATAGCAGAGGGGCATTGCTGGCATATGATGGCATATATAACATTGGTGGACGTGCAGGTGAATGAGCCGGTGATGTTGTAGCTGATCTGGTTAGGTCCAGTGATGGTGTTGCTGGTGTAGATATGTGGGCAGAGTTGGCATCGAGGCTTGTTGCATGGGTTGGTTCCTGAGTTAGAGTTGTTATGGTGCGGTGCGTGGTTGCTGGTGAGAATATGCTTAAGGTTGGCAGGTTGTCTGTGGGCGAGGACTGGCCTGCCTCCCAAGGTCTGTGAAAGTGAGGGATCATTGTCCAGGATGGGTTGTAGATCACTGATGATGCGTTGGAGAGGTTTAAGCTGAGGACTGTAGGTGATGGCCAGTGGAGTTCTGTTGGTTTCTCTTCTGGGCCTGTCTTGTAGCAGGAGGCTTCTGGGTACACGTCTGGCTCTGTTGATTTGTTTCTTTATTTCCTTGTGTGGGTATCGTAGTTTTGAGAATGCTTGGTGAAGATCTTGTAGGTGTTGGTCTCTGTCTGAGGGGTTGGAGCAGATGCGATTGTACCTCAGTGCTTGGCTGTAGACGATGGATCATGTGGTGTGACCGGGGTGGAAGCTGGAGGCATGAAGGTAGGCGTAGCGGTCGGTGGGTTTTCGGTATAGGGTGGTGTTAATGTGGCCATCGCTTATTTGTACGGTGGTGTCCAGGAAGTGGACCTCCCGTGTAGATTGGTCCAGGCTGAGGTTGATGGTGGGGTGGAAGCTGTTGAAAGCATGGTGGAATTCTTCCAGGGCCTCCTTCCCATGGGTCCAGATGATGAAGATGTCATCAATATAGCGTAGGTAGAGAAGGGGCATGAGAGCTCCAGTTCATTTGCAAATTTGACACCATCAGATCAGGATTAAACAAAGACTGTGAATGGCTATCCAACTACAGAAACAGTTTCTCCTCCCTTGGTGTTCACACCTCAACTGCTAGCAGAGCACCTCACCCTCCCTGATTGAACTAACCTCGTTATCTCCACACTGATATATACCTGCCTCTGGAGATTTCCATTACTTGCATCTGAAGAAGTGAGGTTCTTACCCACGAAAGCTTATGCTCCCAGTACTTCTGTTAGTCTCAAAGGTGCCACAGGACCCTCTGTTGCGTTTTACAGATTCAGACTAACACGGCTACCCCTCTGATACTTTATTTTCACTGTAGCTCTCAGCTGGGCAGTGAGCAAGTATTAGTGAGTGAAACCTGACTGAATTTCAGAAATTTCTGCCAACATGATATTAAATTTAAACACTCATTCAGAGCTTTACCACCATTTTCTGAACGGATACTGGCCTGTACAACATGAGTGCCCAGTGAGGACAGCATATTTGTTATTAAAGCACTATAAATTCACAGACTCAGTCCCTGATTGAGTTTAGACTTTACATGTGCCTAAATGGTGTTCTAGGCACTAGTACAGCACAAATATAATATGCAAATATATTTATATTTTTAATAATCTCACAACTGTTCTATATATTTATCTTCCTTGATTCACAGAAGTTGCTTAATTACCTTTTATTAATCTGTAATGGACATGTCACTCACTACCACGGTGCCTCCTGCTGGCCATCCTGGGAATTAGTTCTGGTTCGCAGGTGCGCCTTCACCTAGTGGTGTCTTGCTGCCATCGCTGCTGCCATCGGGACCCACGTCACTCTCAGGATCACGGTGTCATTTGCTGGACACAGCCCTCCTGCTGTGCCCCACTCGGGGGGGGGGGGGGGGGGCGGCAGTCCTCTGTCCAGCCACTTGCTTCAATGGCAGGCTGCAGTCCAGGGTCTAGCCACGTGTGTCAGTGGCAACTAAGGCCAAAGGGGGAGGGGGGCGAACCGGCAGTCCCATGTAGGGTGACCAGACAGCAACTGTGAAAAATCGGGATGGGGTGGGGGGGGGGTAATAGGCGCCTATATAAGAAAAAGTCCCCAAAAATGGGACTGTCCCTATAAAAATAGGACATCTGGTCACCCTAGTCCCGTGCTGCATCACCTCCAGCCCCTGCCGTCTGTTTCCTTTGGCTACTTCCCTACAGTCCTAGCACCTTCTCCGCCCTTCTATCAGGGCCACAGTCTGGCAGCAGTCATCTGGGAGCTCACTCATGCTTCCCATCATAGCTTGTCCTACTCCCACGTGGGTTCCCCTGTTTCTCTGGGTCCTCTCTGCCCCACTCATCTTACCCATCCCCTCCATACCCCCACATCCCCGCTGGGTGTGGGAGATGGCTGTCTATCAGGGCCTCGGTTCTCACTGCCCCCTCGCTCTGAGCAGTCTCTGGCCTGGCACTCAGGCATCCCCCCCTTCTCCTCTGGGAGCAATGCCTTTTTATATGGTCCTTCTCATGGCACTGGAAGCATGTCCCTTGTCTCCTCTTGGCCATGGCCCTCTCATTGTCCTTCTCCTTTTGCTTGGCCTCTTCCTCTGGGTTAACCTTACCCCTACAGCCCAGAGGGCACTTCCTCTGTTCGTGTCCCTGTTGCCCACAGGTCCAACATGCCCAGTGCCTCCCTGTTCTCCTCAAAAGGGGGTCTCTCTTGGACTTTTGCTTTCTTGTTCTCCATATGAGGCCTCTGTTCCTCGCTCCCGTAGGGGCACTCTCTCTTAAAGTGTTCCTGCCACCTACAGATGAAACATTCTCCCGGCCTCCTGGTCCTGGGGCCTGAATTCCCCTCTTGCTTCCTGCGATTGTTACAGACCTCCCCCCGCAGTGACTTAAACAGGTACAGCTGCTGCTTTGCTAGTCCAAACATTCAGGTCTTCAAATACTCCTTTGCCTCCCATTGTCTCTGCTGGGCTGTGAGCACCTGCTGTAGCAGGATCTGAAGCTGCCCTTGCTGCTTGTTGGCCCCTTTCCACAGGGGCACTGACTTTGGAGTCCAGTTCAGGAAGGCCCCAGAGCCCGCCACAAAGAAGGCTTTTGACTCCATTTTCTCCACCTTACCTGTACCTTAGTCTCTCAAACGTCTATATCAGGCAATAGTCCCCACCATCCTCTATCTTCCCTGTGTATCAGGGATGACCGTATGTCTGCATTCTCTACCACATGTAATGGGGCGTGTCACTCATCACAGCAGCGCCTTCTGCTGGCCATCCTGGGAATTATCTCGGGTTTGCTGGTGCACCTTCATCTAGTGGCATCTCGCCGCCATAGCTTCTGCCATCAGGACCCGTGTCACTCTCAGGACTGTGGTGTCCTCTTCTAGACACAGCCCTCCAGCTGTGCTCCACTTGGTTCGCTCCCCCCCACCTTCTGGGGGAGCTAACAGTGGCAGGCTGCAGTACAGGGTCAAGCCACCAGCGTCAGTAGCAATTCAGTCACCTCCGATCTCTGCCGTCCATTTCCCTGGGCCACTTCTCCGCAGCTCTAGCGCCTTCTCTGGTCTTGTATCAGGGCCTCAGTCTGGTAGCGGTCAGCTGGGAGCTGACTCATACACTTCTGGCCCCGCCCAGCAGTACTCAGGCCATGGTGCTATCTCTTCTCCCTCCTCCAGGGCAGCCAGTCCTCCCTCTTCAAACTCCAGGGAGAGACTGCCTCTGCTTTGATCAGCAGCCCCTTCTTACATGGGCCAGCCTGGCCCTGATTGGCTTCTCCAATAAACTTTCCCCTAATTGGCTGGCACTACAAGCCTTTGCCTTATTGGCTGGCTCCCACGCAGCCTCCCCAGGGTTGCTTTAACTCCTTATATACCAGTGAGGGGCAGCCCTTTTTTGTTTAAAAAACCTTCATAGAATTATTAGAGTAACAACAGACTTGGGCTTTGACCTGAGTAACTCATTACAAATGTCTGTGGCCTGTTCCCAGGCATCTCTAAGTTATAGTGAACAAGGGGTTATACAACTGGGTCTTTGGCCACATTTCAGATGTTGTTGCCATAGAATCAGAGTTAAAACAACTAGAACATGGAGGAGCTCTAATATCCTGGGACCAAACGCAGTTACAACAACAATGCATTATTTCAGGTTGTTTATTAGATTAAATACTTAGTTGGTATGGATAAAACTAAAAGTTTCTCTCTCCCCTCTTCCCCACCCCTTTGTTTGGCAAGGCAACAAGACTATTACTATTTACAAACTATCTCTGGTCCTTTCCAAGAAGTTGCAGATTGAATGGAAGTGGCCTGAAATGATTGAGATGTCCAGTAAGACATCACCACATCCACCTTGTCTCTCTGCTCCTTAATATCAGCTGAAACTCAGAAACATTATGGATAACATCTCCATTTCCAAATCGTTCACTTAGAGTTCCACAAAGTCCATGTTCTCCATCATATTATTCAGCAACTTCATAAAGCAGTTGGAAAAGCCAGTAAGAAAATTTGGGTGCAAGTGCCAGCAGTGCAAGGATGACATCTGGACCTACATTCCCTTTACATCAAATGTACTCAGTATTATCTCCCCAGCTTTCTCAATGCCTACTCCAAAGCAAGACCTGGATGAAGAGTGACTGGCTGAATCCAGGCAAGACTAAGGTAATGTCAATAAGAAGAAAGTGCTTCTAACATACCTCAAAATCAGTTGGCATTTTCCCTCCAATTGTCAGTCAGACTTCAGTGGTACTTGAAAACTAAAATAGCTATGGCAGCAAAAAAATTCTATTTTCAGCTGTGATTATCCAAAAATTTGTGACCCAGCCTGTCAGTTACAAACCTAATCATAGAGATCAATGCACAAATGACTTTCAGATTTGATTATGCAACCTATGAAATCTAGAAAAGCCCTAAAAAAGTTCCCAGTAGTACAAAATGCAGCATGTTCTTGCTGTCTAACAACAAAGTCACTGCAAAAACATCATCCACATGTTTAATTCTCTGCATTCGCTCCCCACTGATTATAGCATCCTGTTCAAGTCTGTGTCCCAATATTCAAAACCTGAGAGGCTGTCCCTAATTACCTGAGAGAATGCCTCTTTCTCTGCAACCACGACATTCTATGGTGGCTATTTCCACTGAAACTTTGATACTGTGAGCCAATAGGAGAAGACTTTTGAGTACGAGACACAAAAGTTTCACAGGAGCTGGACCTAGACTACGAAACTCACTCATACAAGAGTTAATGACCACCACGGAACGGACCACTTTCAGAAGTAAATGTAAGACTCATTTTCTCAACACACTCACTTACCAACACACTCACCCACTCTCACAAACACGAGCAAGCAAGCAAACAACCTATAAACCAATCATCCTATTTCTCTTACAGGCAGGGAAAACAGAAAACAAGAGACAGATAGCAATTATTCCTATTTTTAAATACTTGGAAGGCACTCTGGTACTACAAAAATGGGGACCATATAAGTAGTTAAAGATGTAATTATTATTTCAAGTTACATATGAACTGTTACAAAATAAATCTCCATTTGTCCCTATACCAATTCTGTGGTGAGGTGTATCTGGAGTAAAACTGGGTGAACACAGTAAAATTAGTTATCTACTCTTGCAACTAAAACCTAGCAATTTACAATTTATTGCTTTAAAATATGTATTTATAAACTTTCAAATGAGGGAGACTTCTGCCTCATCCCCTCCACCAGAATTTTCACAGAAAGCAAAGGCATCACAAATACTGATAGAAATAAATATTTGTGTCTGAGTATTCTGGTGACCATTTTGTAAAGATGTGTTTATTAGTTTTCCAGTAGATTGAAATAATTACAGACTATTTGCAAGCAGTAAAAAAACCCTCCTGTTAATAAATATTAGGTTATCCAACCAGAAACAATACTATGGAAATTTGCCATTGACTTCAGTAGGACCAAGATTTTACTCCTTGTGCTTAGGTGACCAGAGAATAGATAAGGAACATCAACTATTCAGAGTGACCTGTTTTTGAATGAACCATAGGCTACAGTTGCGCATAGTTTATTATTTGAATAATAATGTCAAATTTGAAAAAAATGCCCTATTCACAGATAATTTGAAAACAGAAAAAAGGGCTGAGTTTGTAAGAGAAGTTATTCACAAGTATTTCAATCAGCTCTTGAGTCACCTGCAAAATACCTAAAAACATATATACCCGCTCTACCATCTCCATACCTAACGTGGTCTAGAATAACCTAATCTCTACCCTGATGTGGTGGACATAATCGGATGGATTCATATCAGACTGAATTGCACTTGGGGGGGGGGGGGGGAGGGGAAGTATAGTTGTTTTTTTCCCCTCTGCTTACCTAGAAACTGCTGCTCATGCATATCCTTAACAACTTTGTCATTCCAAGAAATACCATCCATGAAACTATACTTCCAGGAGGCATGTCACAATGTCAACTTTGTCAGTCAATTGCTCAGTGAAGTAGTAATCATGAGCTTCTTCCTAGAGCTTGTTGTATTGTATAGTGCAGTCAGCAATCCCTTTCATGACTGCTTAAATTTTGCCTAAGGTGTGTAGCTAATCTGGGATCATTATAGGCATTTCTTCATGGCCAATATCTCAATAAAGAGCTGCATTCACTGCAACAGATCTTGTCTCTTTCTCCACCATGAACAACACAAACCTCATATATTGACAAATCGTTCCCCATTATTTTGCAAATGTTACACAATATTGTTTCAGTCCTTACTCAAACAAAACCTCTACTAGGGGCTAAAAGATTATATATATTTTTATTAGTTATGGCAACTTAAAAAAAAAAAAACCTGACTAGCTTCCTGACAATATCCTTTCCTCTACCCTACCACCTTTTATTTAAGAGAGACACCTAAAATATTCAGGTCATGAATCTGGTTCCACTGAAGCTAGTGACTAAACACCTCAGTGTCTCATGGCAGAGGAGAAATAGGTCTCCGTTGCAGTGAATTTCAAAGGGATTGCTTTACTTAAGTTACTAGAACCAAACAAAATCACGTTGCTGTCCATGGCTCTAATTCCCAGGCTACCTAACCAGCCTGTGCTGACTAATGTCACTTTGAGGGGGGGGGAGGGAAGGATCAGATAGCAAATGTGAAATATTGGGACACTTTTTTTCTGAGGTGGGGAGCGGTAATAGTTGCATATATAAGACAAAGCCACTAATATCAGGATGTCTGGTCACCCTAATGTAACTGCACAAAGTCTTTTTAAATCTTAGCTTCAACTCCCTGATTGACCCTAATTGGAGTTTTGCCTGAGAAAAGAACAGAATAAAAACGGGGGGGGGGGGGGGGGAAGAGGGGTGTGCGGGGAGGGTCTGGTTTTGGCCCATTATTGATTTTCCGCCCCCAGCTTTTTAGTTGTTATACTAAAAATGGAAATTATAATTGATTTTTCTCTTTTTGAAGGGGAAGTAGATGCAGTTTTCTTATCCAATTAATAAAATGTGAACATACACAGAATGCCAAAATAAATAAGAATTAGAATAAATTCTTATGCTATTTAAGTAGCTTTTCTCTTCACATCAAAATGTAATTGAAAAAGAAATCTACTTTAAGAATTCATTACATCCAAGAGTCTCATTAAATACAGTTAAGTTTAGCACATGTATATTAGGCAAATTTATTTCCTCTTAAGTATCTTGGAGTTCTAGCACTAATCTGCCATGAGGTATGCAAACCTAGATTGTCTGTAGATCAAGTGAGACTCAAGGAGCTCAATCTATTTATCTTAAAGAGAAGATTAAGGGGTAACTTGATTGCAATCTACAAGTATCTACATGGGGAACAAAGATTGAATAACGGACTTTTCAATCTAGCAGAGAGAGGTATAACACAGTCCAATGGCTGGAAGCTGCAGCTAGACAAATTCAGACTGGGAATCAGGCGTACATTTTAACAGAGTAATTAACCATTGGAACAACTTACCAAAGGTCTTAGTAAGTTCTTCATCACTGAATTTTAAATCAAGATTGGATGTTTTTCTAAAAGGTATGTTCTAGAAATTATTTTGGGTGAAGTTCTAGGACCTGTGTTATACAGGAAGTCAGACTAGATGATCACAGTGGTCCATTCTGGCCTTGGAACCAATCAATCACAGATTTCTGTGGGAATTTACTCTGAAGGAAACACATAGTTAGCAGCATTTCTAGTGATTTGAAGTATCAACCTCAAATCATTTTTAAAAATTGAAATTTATGACCAGATTCATCAGGATGCTGTGGCTGCTTTTTGGCACTCTAGAGCAAAGCAAAACATGCATAAGATACTCGCTAGCTAAACTCTGCTTACTGCCTCTGTTTTGCCAGAGTAGAGGAAAATTGATGGCATTTACTCTCTCAGGTCCTTCTGTTTCCTGTGCTCCAAGTTGTTCCTGCTTCTTGCACCTACATACATTTTCCTAAATTCACACATCCTAGTTTGCCTTTCCATCCTACATTCCACATTTCTCTGTACATCATAGTTTAACTGTCCAATAAAGGCCAGTGTATAAAATCTACATCTTCTGAAGAACTCAATTAATTGCCTTATTTTTAAAATACCTATTTTCTCAGGGGGACTGAGGACACAGGTTTATGCCCTCTTTCAAAATGGCCACCACTTCTCATTTTCAGTTTTAGGTATTCTCTGTAGAAGAATATTATTTGTTAGTTTCTGCTGAAAAAGAAACTTTCACTTAGGCAGAATAGGTTAAAAAATTACCATTAATTCTAAAACATGCCTTCATCTGTAGTTTGAAGCTTGAAACATCTGCATTATTCTGTTAAGATTCATGTGTATATTTGGCAGTGCCAAATGTAAAGTAATAAAAAAGGAACAAAGAATGAGGGTCACAGGATGACAAACTGTATTTTGAAAAGCAGTGACTCTGAAAGGAATGTAAGGATTATGGTGGTCAAGTAACTGAACCTGAACTCTCATAACACTGCATGAGAGGGATAACAGTCCTGCAAGTGGCACACTGCTTAAGGGTATTTTTTCATGACAAAATCCAGACTGACTACCTAAAAATATCACCAACTCTACTAATGCTAACTAATTATGCGAACTACATATACTAAAGGTTTAAAGTTGGTTAACTGAAGGAAAAGCTCCAACTCTGACCATTGGAAGCAAGAAGGAACTGAAAGGGAGAGGTGGCAGACACTCTTCTTTTTATGTCCTCGGCTCAGATCGTGACGAGACTGGAGACTTTTGCGAACAGGGGCTGCTAACAGGGAGTTTCGCAAGGGAGTTGGGAAGGGAGCAGGAAGGGGGCGAGGGTCCCTTGCCGGTTCTATCTGTTTTCTCTTTATTCCCCTTAATACCTATAAACCAACTACATTCAAAACTTCTTGCTTAAACAATGCTTTCAGCGGACAGGGGGCTGCAGACAGGAGTTTGACAGAGGGAGGCTTACGATGGTTAGGAAGACCCGCAACACCTGTGCCAGCACTGCTTCTGTCTCCTCCACCTGTGCCTGTAGCCAGACAGAGCACCTGAGCATGGATGCTTCTACCCAGATCCTGGTGTGGTTTTGCAGAGACTGTAACTTGCAATTTCCACTTACTGATATCCAGGCTGGGGGGACCATCCAATGTGAGAGGTGCCTGCTGGTGGAATCTCTCAGGCAGCAGGTGGGAGAGCTACAGGAGGAGGTGGCTAGGTTGAGGAGCATCCGAATCCACGAGCAATTCCTCGACAGTGTCCATGTGGAGACAGCTGAGGTAGCTGTCCCAGTACACAGGACTGCTGATACACCACTGGTGGAGGAGGAGATGGCTCAGGGTGGACACTGGCAGCTGGTTACTTCTGGCAGCAGGCAGTGCTCCACCCCTGCTCCGAACCCTCCCGCCGTGGTAATAGGTAACCGTTATGCTCTTCTTGATACAGGAAAGAAGGAATCACTCCCTACAGTAAAGGAGGAGAAGCCTCGTACCCCTAAGGCTGGGAGGTCTGCTGCCACCACTGTGAATAGGAAACGTAGGGTAGTGGTGGTCGGAGACTCTCTGCTGAGGGGGACGGAGGCGCCCATCTGTTGCCCTGACATTTCATCTCGGGAGGTATGCTGCCTGCCGGGAGCCCGTATCCGAGACGTTACGGAGGCATTGTCGGGGATTATCCAGCCCTCTGACTACTACCCCATGCTACTCATCCATGTGGGCACAAACCATACTGCGCGGTGTGACACAGAGTGGATCAAGAGTGACTACAGGGCTCTGGGAGTACGGGTGAAGGAGTTTGGAGCACAGGTGGTATTCTCTTCAATTCTTCCTGTCAGAGGTAGGGGCCCGGGCAGAGACAGATGCATCATGGAGGTGAATGCCTGGCTGCGAAGATGGTGTCGCCAGGAGGGCTTTGGCTTCCTAGACCACGGGATGCTATTCGAGGAAGGACTGCTAGGCAGAGATGGCGTTCACCTTTCGAGGAGAGGAAAGACCCTATTTGGACACAGACTGGCTAACCTAGTGAGGAGGGCTTTAAACTAGGTTCGACGGGGACAGGTGAGCAAAGCCCACAGGTAAGTGGGGAACATGGAGACTGGGGAGATGGGTCGGAAACGAGAGGGAGTGTGGGCTATATTGTCAGAGAGAAAGGAGGGTCAGGAGAAAACTGGGAGGAAAGATCAAAGCAGTATCTTAGATGCCTATATACAAATGCGAGAAGTATGGGCAATAAGCAGGAACAACTGGAAGTGCTAATAAATAAATACAACTGTGACATTGTTGGCATCACTGAAACTTGGTGGGATAATACACATGATTGGAATGTTGGTGTGGATGGGTACAGCTTGCTCAGGAAGGATAGACAGGGGAAAAAGGGAGGAGGTGTTGCCTTATATATTAAAAATGTACACACTTGGACTGAGGTAGAGATGGACATAGGAGATGGAAGTGTTGAGAGTCTTTGGGTTAGGCTAAAAGGGGTAAAAAACAAGGGAGATGTCATGCTAGGAGTCTACTACAGGCCACCTAACCAGGTGGAAGAGGTGGATGAGGCTTTTTTTAAGCAACTAACAAAATCATCCAAAGCCCAAGATTTGGTGGTGATGGGGGACTTCAACTATCCGGATATATGTTGGGAAAATAACACAGCGGGGCACAGACTATCCAACAAATTCTTGGACTGCATTGGAGACAACTTTTTATTTCAGAAGGTTGAAAAAGCTACTGGGGGGAAGCTGTTCTAGACTTGATTTTAACAAATAGGGAGGAACTCGTTGAGAATTTGAAAGTAGAAGGCAGCCTGGGTGAAAGTGATCATGAAATCCTAGAGTTTGCAATTCTAAGGAAGGGTAGAAGGGAGAACAGCAGAATAGAGACAATAGATTTCAGGAAGGCAGATTTTGGTAAGCTCAGAGAGCTGATAGGTAAGGTCCCATGGGAATCAAGACTGAGGGGAAAAACAACTGAGGAGAGTTGGCAGTTTTTCAAAGGGACACTATTAAGAGCCCAAAAGCAAGCTATTCCGCTGGTTAGGAAAGATAGAAAATGTGGCAAAAGACCACCTTGGCTTAACCACGAGATCTTGAATGATCTAAAAAATAAAAAGGAGTCATATAAAAAATGTAAACTGGGACAGATTACAAAGGATGAATATAGGCAAACAAGATTAGAAAGGCAAAGGCACAAAATGAGCTCAAACTAGCTACGGGAATAAAGGGAAACAAGAAGACTTTTTATCAATACATTAGAAGCAAGAGGAAGACCAAAGACAGGGTAGGCCCACTGCTTAGTGAAGAGGGAGAAACAGTAACAGGAAACTTGGAAATGGCGGAGATGCTTAATGACTTCTTTGTTTCGGTCTTCACCGAGAAGTCTGAAGGAATGCCTAACATAGTGAATGCTAATGGGAAGGGGGTAGGTCTAGCAGATAAAATACAAAAAGAACAAGTTAAAAATCACTTAGAAAAGTTAGATGCCTGCAAGTCACCAGGGCCTGATGAAATGCATCCTAGAATACTCAAGGAGCTAATAGAGGAGGTATCTGAGCCTCTAGCTATTATCTTTGGAAAATCATGGGAGACGGGAGAGATTCCAGAAGACTGGAAAAGGGCAAATATAGTGCCCATCTATAAAAAGGGAAATAAAAACAACCCAGGAAACTACAGACCAGTTAGTTTAACTTCTGTGCCAGGGAAGATAATGGAGCAAGTAATTAAGGAAATCATCTGCAAACACTTGGAAGGTGGTAAGGTGATAGGGAACAGCCAGCATGGATTTGTGAAGAACAAATCATGTCAAACCAATCTGATAGCTTTCTTTGATAGGATAACGAGCCTTGTGGATAAGGGTGAAGCTGTGGATGTGGTATACGTAGACTTTAGTAAGGCATTTGATACAGTCTCGCATGATATTCTTATCGATAAACTAGGCAAATACAATTTAGATGGGGCTACTATAAGGTGGGTGCATAACTGGTTGGATAACCGTACTCAGAGAGTTGTTATTAATGGTTCCCAATCCTGCTGGAAAGGCATAACGAGTGGGGTACCGCAGGGGTCTGTTTTGGGACCAGCGCTGTTCAATATCTTCATCAACGACTTAGATATTGGCATAGAAAGTACGCTTATTAAGTTTGCGGATGAAACCAAACTGGGAGGGATTGCAACTGCTTTGGAGGACAGGGTCATAATTCAAAATGATCTGGAGAAATGGGCTGAGTTAAACAGGATTAAGTTTAACAAAGACAAATGCAAAGTGCTCCACTTAGGAAGGAAAAATCAGTTTCCCACATACAGAATGGGAAGAGACTGTCTAGGAAGGAGTACGGCAGAAAGGGATCTAGGGGTTATAGTGGACCACAAGCTAAATATGAGTCAACAGTGTGATGCTGTTGCAAAAAAAGCAAACATGATTCTGGGATGTATTAACAGGTGTGTTGTGAGCAAGACACGAGAAGTCATTCTTCCGCTCTACTCTGCTCTGGTTAGGCCTCAGCTGGAGTATTGTGTCCAGTTCTGGGCACCGCATTTTAAAAAAGATGTGGAGAAATTGAAAAGGGTCCAGAGAAGAGCAACAAGAATGATTAAAGGTCTTGAGAACATGGCCTATGAAGGAAGGCTGAAAGAATTGGGTTTGTTTAGTTTGGAAAAGAGAAGACTGAGAGGGGACATGATAGCAGTTTTCAGGTATTTAAAAGGGTGTCATAAGGAGGAGGGAGAAAACTTGTTCACCTTAGCCTCTAAGGATAGAACCAGAAGCAATGGGTTTAAACTGCAGCAAGGGAGGTCTAGGTTGGACATTAGGAAAAAGTTCCTAACTGTCAGGGTGGTTAAACACTGGAATAAATTGCCTAGGGAGGTTGTGGAATCTCCATCTCTGGAGATATTTAAGAGTAGGTTAGATAAATGTCTATCAGGGATGGTCTAGACGGTATTTGGTCCTGCCATGCGGGCAGGGGACTGGACTCGATGACCTCTCGAGGTCCCTTCCAGTCCTAGAATCTATGAATCTATGAATCTATGGAGGTAGAAGTGGGCAGCCTAGTGGCAAAGGCCTCTGACTTGAGTGCATTGGGTGCACATACACCTGAAGTGGAATGTATATGTGCACAGTCACTCAAAGGAATACAGATCTATATTTTTTCAGGAGAGTTCAGATTTTCAAGCTTTTATAACAAACACTAAGCCATTGTGCTTCAAGCTTAGCTTGATTTTTCTTCAAGAAAGAATATTACTTTGCCAAGTTTGAGCTGAATTGCTATAGCTTTATCTGAGTTATAGGAGACAGAGAAAGGAAATAATTTAGAATAGGAAAATGGGCTTGGGTTTTGACATCTTTACATACCTCACAAATAGTGGAACAATTTACCTTAATAGTTGAGGCAGGGAAAATTCATCTTTGGACTGAGTCCAAAGATGGAAATTACCAGCTTGAAAGGAACATTTTGGGGATAATGTGAGAAGCTGAAAAACTCTTCTCAACTTTAATTGTAGTGCTCACTATCCATTAATGCAATAATAAAGGATTAATTTTTAAGTGTATTTCTTGAAGTATCCCTGCCAAAAGCACAAAAGTGAAGACAATTCCATCACGGCTGTTTCAAACTAACCCCTCCCTCACCACCTGCAAATACAATGATAATGAGTCTTTTCATACTGAGGTGAGAACAAAATTGATTTGGAAATGAAGTTTTAGCCCATGTAGAGAAAAGAGGAGCCAGACACTAGAAACAGCTGTCTGATGTTTCAGGTATTAAAATGCCTTTACAGTGTGAATATTAGATATTTTTGTAGTAGTTTTGCTGAATAGTTTCCAGTTGTCAGCTAGGCTTTGGAGCAGAGCAACGAGTCTGTGGGTCTACTGTTGGTATTCCTGATAAAAACACTAGAGACCAGATGCCATCATCTAATGAAGTCTTCAGGCATTTCCATAAGGACCTTGCTTTTATAGCTCTGAAGTTAACCCAGTGCTCCCATGCACAAAGTGGGTCACTGGCACAACAGCCACTCTCAAGGAAGAGTTCTACCTATTTAATCACCACTTATTGCCACACATAGAGTTAGGGCTTGTTTACAAAACAACATTTACTAGCATAACCATATTCTAAAATGATATGTCTATGGTTATAATTTTGAAGCTCCCTGTATGGAGACATTTATACTAAACCAGAGAGAGACCAGAATATCACTTAGAAAGCAGTACAAACTAATCCAGAAAAGGTTGTACACACAGGGAGCTGCACAGTTATAACTAAAGATGCACAATTATACTACTATAGTTCTGTCAGTAAACTTCCCTGTGTAGACAAGCCTTCCATTAATCTCCCAGCTCCCCCTACCCCGCCCCCCTGCTGACCACACCCAAGTCTGCTTAATTTGCGAGATCTGACAAAACAGGCCAACATGGTATATATATATTTAGGATATCACTCTCAAATTGTAGCATGTAATTTATTAATGGGTATAAGCACTATGTTTACTTGGCATAGAGTTTTAGTTTACAAAAATAAATCTATTTGTAAACAAGCATATTACTTACATTCCTCAAATATAATAAAATAGCCGGCAATGAGGATGAAATACAGCTTTCAAATTTCTAAAAGACCAGCTTATTCCATGTTAAAGACTTCTATTTTAGTAATCATGTAAATCATCACAAGTATAGTGCTATAAACATATACCGTGCTGTACAATACGTTGGTACCAGTTAAGTTCCTTCCCTGTTTATTATCTAAAAGCACAAGGGAAGACAATTCATACAGGGACTGATTCAAGAACCATTGAAGTCAATGGAAGTCTTCCCATTTACTACAGTGAGCTTTGGATCATGCCTTCAAGGCCTGATGTGGTGTTTAGATGCTGCTTGTATTATTAGAACTGGGAGCACTGGCTGTTGGGAGTCTGAAAGGACAGGAAACAGGAAGGAGGGGGGAGGAGTTGAGGAGGCTGAGTGACAGTTACAGAGGGTGTAGCTGCAACTTGGTAAAGAGGTTTCCACTGTAAAAATAAAGTCCTGTTGAAGCTTGTTAGTACCTTGCCTGGTTGATACAACACCTGGACAGTGGACATTAGAGCTTGAGAGTCTGATTCTGCCACCCCAATTCACATGTATCTTACTTAGGGTTACCATACGTCCGGTTTTTCCCGGACATGTCCTGCTTTTCGGCAATCAAACCCCCATCCGGGGGGAATTGCCGAAAAGCCAAACATGTCTGGGAAAATGCCGGCCGGGCACTTCCCCTCCCGCGGCTGCTCTGCTCCGCTCCTCCCCTCTCAGACTTTAAGAGCCGAGCTGCCCGAGCCAGCGCTACTGGCTTCGGCAGCTCCCCCGCCTCCAGACCCCGAGCCGCGGGCCAGGCACTTCCCTTCCCGGGCTCCAGCTGAGCTGCTCCGCTCCTCCCCTCTCAGACTTTAAAAGCTGAGCTGCCCGAGCCAGTGCTACCGGCTTCGGGCAGCCCCCCTTGCCTCCGGACCCTGAGCCGCCGGAGCAGAGCAGCTGGAGCTGGGGAGGAGAAGTGCCTGGCCGGCGGCTCGGGGTCCGGAGGCAGGGGGGGCTGCCCGAAGCCGGTAGCGCTCGGGCAGCTCGGCTCTGTTTAAGAGCCGGGCTGCCCGAGCGCTACCGGCTTCGGGCAGCCCCCCCGCCTCAGGACCCTGCGCCCCCAGCCGGGCACTTCCCCTCCCGGGCTCCGGCAGCGCAGGGTCTGGAGGCAAGGGGGCTGCCCGAAGCCCGAGCGCTACCGGCTTCACGGTTTGCCGGGCAGCCTCCAGACCCTGCGCCCCCGGCTGGGCGCTTCCCCTCCCGGGCTCCAGCTGTGCTGGGGAAGCGCCGGCCGGGGGCGCAGGGTCTGGGGGCTGCCCGGCAAACTGTGAAGCTGGTAGCGCTGGGTCAGCCCTTTCCCCGTGGCTGGGAATGGGAGGGAGGAGGGGGCGGAGTTAGGGTGGGGAAGGGGTGGGGAAGGGGCGGGCCCGGGGCGGGGCTAGGGCGGGAAAGGGGCGGGGCCAGGGCCCATGGAGGGTCCTCTTTTTTTATTTATTAGATATGGTAACCCTATCTTACTGCACAAGTAGTTTCACACGAAATCATTTCTCTCCTTTAGACTAAGCTATTTGGGGCAGTCAGTTTTCTAATGGACGACTTGTGTAACAAGGTACTATATAACGTGAGTAAGACTGTCAGGGTTAAGCCTTGTTTGCTTTTGCAAATCAATTCATACAGCTATTACCAAGCCTAATCAATCGTACAGGGCTACACTGAATAGTATAATAATATGGTTGAATCAGAACAGGAGAATAATTTGGGTGCCTGAGGATTGTGGTTTTCCAAATGAGGCAGTTGGGGTGAAAGTCACTTATTAAGAAAAAGAAAAATCAGTCACTATAGTGCTGACTGGTTCCTAATAAGTCACTGCTGACAATGCCTTGCTTCTGGGGAGATTCTGAGAAATGTCGTGCCCCATGTGACTAGTAGTGGGTGAAAAACAAAATTACTAGCAGATATACTGGCAAAAACAGGGGAAATGGACACTTTAACTTCATTTTGTCTCTAATGATTTTCTGCATTGTTTCCATTCACACTCTTTTGAACACCAACACAAATTAAGATATTCTGTTGGGGGAAAGAAGGTTCCTTTATGAGAATATTTATCATGCCAACAATGCAATTTAATGGGACTTTGATGCTGTGCAATTATGTATTAAAATGCCATCTTACTGGAAACATTCTTGGCCAGTGGGAATTGCTGAAGATAATTTCCGGCAACCTGGGGATAATTTGGCCAGCCACAAGGCATAAACAAAATATTTAAAATGTACAGTTTAGGAAAAAAGGGTTAGTTCTTTGCATTAATCCTATGCCAATCAACATTGGGATATGGAAATTAATATACAGTCCTACAAGGACACTGTTTGCTTTTTAAAATAAATACACACAATATGGTATTTAGATAGAAAAACAATAAAATACATTCTTTTCGGAATTCTCCTTAGGTTAATTCCTCCTCCATACATTTTGAAATTCTTTATTTACCTGATTGTGTTGGCATTTATGTAGTCTGTGTCCTTGTTTTTGAATTTAAAGGTTGTTATAAAGAAATTCTCAGTTTTTGTGATTTCCTCTCACCTCCCACCCCACCATTTTCCATCCAGCGTTATTAATTCAATTCAGTTCTCTGAAAATTTCAAAACAGATGATTACCTCATATGATGCACACCAGTCCTGAGGAGTTTATACACCTTCAAGACTGACCATTTTCCTTGGGTTTGATGCATCATGAGGTGGTGAAGTAAGGACAGAGCTGGTCTGTCCTGCAGTGGGTGTAAGAGTTACTAAAGAAGAGTAGGGGGAAAGGAAAGTAGTAGATTGAGGTAAAGACTTCCTGGCATGAAAACCAGAAATGATTCCATGTTGAAGAGGTAACTGATGGAGAAAGGAAAAACAGAGGGGGAGTTTAAGGCTGCCATCGAACAGGGATGAAGGGGAAATTTTTAGCAATTGTGAGTTGAAGACAACATGGGAAAAAATATCACTTACATTTTAGTTTTTAAGTAGGTTTTTGGGTTTGCCCCCACATTCACAATACTTGTCAATATTATGAGAGCTGGTTAAAAAATGTGCCCCTTTGGTCAAACAAATCAGCATTTGAAAGTTTCTGCTAGATCTAATTATTATTTATCGTCACCACTGATGTGTTTGGTTCTTTGCAATTAAATAAGATAGGTTCCCTGGTACAAGTTGCTTATGATCTTTCAGACACTTGCAAAGCCAATCAGACACAAATAATATATGATGTACTGGCAGCAGTGATGCATGAATGTATAGGAGTGGTCAATTTTAAAGTTTTATTTTATTAGAGATAGTTCTGTGTAAAATGTGAGAAATAGTGTCCTAATAGTGAGTTGTAAATGGTAAACTTTCTAATGAAAAGGAAACATTTATTAACTTTTCTGATATTTTCTTTCCACCCAGCCAAAAGTGAGCCGATAATCTGCCAGAGGTAAATGACTGCAAAAAAGTGGGAATGGGGCCTTTTAGGGGTTGTAGTGAGGCATAGTGGCCTCCCTCTGAACTGGAGAGCGAGGGATGACTACCTTCCTGCTGATGGGTGGAGCCAAACCCTCACCAGAAGTACCAGGGCAGGGCAGCAAATATAAAGAGAGTGTCCTGCAGTTCAGTGGTGGCTGCACCACAGAAGGAGATGGACGTCTCTTCTAGAGAGCTGAGCCTTCTGAGAGACCCTTGACCAGCAGCCAAGCAGACCAGTGCCCTACTGAGTGAAGAGACAGAGGACCCCAACTAGTGGCTGAAATTGCAACTGCCTAATGGTGAGGCGATGAGACAGAGCCCCAGCTCGATGGAGCAACACCGACTAAGTGAGGTAGGAAGTAGACCAGGGTAACAAGACTTTGGTCAGGTTGTGCTGCTGAGAAACCAGGCAGCAGATTTCAGTTTCCCCGCCAACACAGTGGCAGGACCACCCACCAGTAATAGGGCCCTGGGCTGGGATCTGGTGGAGTAAGCTGGGCCCAGGTCTCCCTATCCCCTTTGCTGCTACTCCACACTTGAGGACTGACAGCACACTCACCCTTGGTCCGAAAGCCTGTACCCTGATTGTTGGTTGTGGGCTCCAGACTGTTAACTGCTGTCTTCCTTAGCCAGGAAGCTCAAGTCTAAAGACTGTTTATTTCTCTGCCCCATCCAGAGGGCCAGGGCCCTAGATTGTAGATTGCTGTCTGCCTTTTGTCGGTCAGGAGTATGAAAAAAAACACATACACCCCTGACTGACATAAAATGATTGACAAAAGTGCTGGTCGGCAGGAGAGCTCTCTCCAGCTGGAATAGCTGTGCTACTGTAAGGTCTGTACTGTAAATATAAGCCTAGAGTCTCCTGGCTAAGACTAAACCCAGAGGGCCAGAGCCCAGACTGTTGATTGCTGTCAGCCCTAGTCAGGAGGCTCAGCGCTAAGACTGCTTGTTGCTCTGCCCGAGGATCAGGCCAGAGCCCCAGATTTAACTGTTTGCCCCAGCCAGGAGACTGCAAGCTGTAGTTTGCTTTTTGCTCGGCCCTGACCAGTGGGGCCCAAGTCAGACTACTGTTGCCTGATGGAGGGAGATGGAGTGACCTCCCTCCCCATTGAGAGTGAGGGACCACTACAGGTTAAAAAGTTATTTAGTCATCCATTCTTGTTCTTTTCCCCTTACATAGTATCCTAAACTGTTGCTGGTTGCATCAAATTTTCCCTACCGCAGTCTATCATTACTTCTGTTGATGGGACTTATCACCCTCCCCCACTAAAGATTGGCTGGGATTCTTCAAACTCATTTAACAATAGCAGCAGGAGGCTCTATGAGACTATGACATTTATCTCTGTCTAATAAAATACTGCCTGATAACTCAGGGTGAAATCATTCTGTAAATAGAAAAGCATTCTGAGCAAAAATGAAATCCTGGAGAATCATTTAAAAAATGTACAGATGCATTATTATTTCAAAGATATGCAAATTTATCTTAAAGGAAGCTTTTTAGATAAATTGAAAAAATATTTTACAATTCTTACCTCTTTCTTATCAGAAATTATCAGATTTTGATTTCAAGTTCCTTAATTTTTCTAAATGATTCACTATTTTCTTCAAATATTCCTTGTAATGTAGATTGTAAACCATTTGTTGTGAAGAGTCAGCATTTGAAATTTGAATTGGTTATATGAGTATATTTCTGTTCCCTGGCTAGATGACTGGAACAATTATAATCAGGTTTCTAGCACAATTATGTGTGTTTATGAGGTCAAATTTTACTCTCTGAATATTCTGCATTATTTGCTTAAAAACTTACAGAACAGAACTATTAGAATCAGGTTCCTAGTGAACATAATCAAACAAACTCATAAGTTGATGGATATTCAGAATATTCACTATTCACTTAAAATTTATAGTTTCTGTCATGGACAGAACATTTCTGCCATGGAACACAAGTAGAATATTCAGGGAAATGGGATATGGGCACAATCACAGTGAAAGCTTGTTTAAAAATACAAGTTAATATTCACTAAAATTGTTTGCAGGATTCACCCAGATCCAGCTTACAGTATTTATTGTGAGATCAAATCAGATTCAAATAAAAACTACAAACCAAAAACCTCTCAACCGCTCAACATAAGGCTGCCAAACTAGTGCACTGCTTGCCCATTTAACTCCAGCAAATAGTTTTATATCTACTTTTGGCCAACCTAGACAAAATACCTAAATTACACAGCACCATAGCTACATAGTCATATTTCCTGTTAGACTGGGGGGTACTTCATCAGAAAGGCACAACAAGTGAATACATAGAGTGAAATCTTTGATCAAATATAGTGTACTTACTTTGGATGTCGAATGTCTGGCAGTGATCGTTCCAGGGCTATGTTGTTACTAACAAGTATGTTGAAGCCATTCTCCCTATAAGCAGAATCATCTCGGTCATCCTCCATTAGAGGATATGGCTTTCCATGCTCACCTTTCCCTGTAACAAAACGAAATAGTTACCAGTCTCTATTATTTGACATCATAGAGAAGGTTCAAAATTGGTACAGTAGACAAGAAGAAATGGAACAGGAATAATCATAGCAGAATATTAAAGAACAAGGTAGTGGCTTCCAAATGAAGTGAGACTGGCTGATGAAAGAATAGCACTGAACAGAGAACAAATATTTAATATTGTATGTAGGTAAACCACAGGCTGGTTGTAAAATAGAGGAGAATGAAGGATTCCAGATAGCGTTGGGTAAGTGATTAGTGAAGTGCTGCAAGCTGAGCACTTGATTATTGGAGCAGATCTCATAGACATGTGGGAAAATACATGTCTATGATGAGGACTACGATGATTGTGATAGAGGACAAAGCTTTGGAACCAGAAATGAAGCTGATGAGGATATCTTAGTGTAACCAGAGCCCATGGTCTCATTGTTGCCAAGATGTACTTTGTATGGAGGGAGAAGTATATTTAATTATATAAAGAGTAGTAGCAACAAGTCTCAGATCAATTATTTCCTAACAATAGGAAAAGATTTAAACAAACAGGAGAGTCTGTACAGTAACCTCAGGAGAGCAGATTGCAGACCAACATAGATTGCTTGTAATGGATGTAAGGATGAAAAGTCTAGTGGAGGACAAAAGAAAAGTTGTTGAACAAAGGATAAAGTGGCAGAGAGGCATGGGTAGAGAAGTTAGTCTGAGATTTAAGGATGAGGGCCTATGGAAGCTGCACAATGACCAAGCCAACACTCAGATACCAATGAGTTTTGGAGGAAGATATCCAAAATTACAGAAAGTGCACGAGCTGCCTGTGGCCAAATGAAAGGAGAGAAATTTAATGAGAAGGAGATGTGGTGCAGGAGGCAATGAAAAAGGAGGAAAGGTGGCAAAAAATAAGATTGGTGTAAAGTTTATGAGGAATACAAGCTGGTAAGGAAAACAGCAAAATGCTGTGGTGAAAGCTAAAGATTAGGCATTTAAAACCTTACATGCAGGACTACCAATGAAGGGGAGGGGGATAATATATAAACTAGGCACAGAAGCATAAAGGACTTGGGACCTCTAAAGATAAAAATGGAAGAGTACTGGTGGAAGACAGCGAAACCATTAGGAGGTAGTAGAGGTTTTATGAGAAACAGGTCAATGAAGAGGAAGTGAAGAAACTGTTGAAGGAAATATGTGCAAGCAACAACCTCACATGATGGGGAAAAGCAGTGGGATTGGACAGTGTACCAGTTGAAGCTTATAAAGTATTAGGTCATGAGGGAATGGTGGTAATGACAAACTCTCCATATTTGTAAGGATCGGCAGGACTTGAACCTGGGCTCTCAGAGATGCCAGGCAACCAACATTTCCACGTATTGGCAGCTGTAACCTGGCCACTCCATGACCCACAATCCACAGAAATTACACACCACAGGTCATGCAGTCTGCCAGAGACACATGCTCAGTCTATCATGAACATGTACAAAGGTAGTACAACCGTAGCAAGAAGCAGCTGCAACTACAGTGGGTCATTCACAGAAATTTACATGAAGGATCAGCCTGAAGCCCACATATGTGATTGTAAATGAGCACCAAGACACAGGATATAAGGAGAGAGGCTCAATGGAGCATGCTTTTTGCTGATGACATGCAGGAAGATAAATATAAACTGGAAAGGGACCTAGAACTATAGAGAGCTGCATTAGAAGAAAGTGGCTTACAAATTAGCCAAAAAACAGAATACATGCAATGCTTCATTGGGAGGGACTACGAGAAGCCGTAAAACTGGATGGTATAGAGTTAAAGACTATGCAACACTTTAAATAGTTCATTTGACAGATGGCAATTTCCTGGACAAATGTTTTGAATTAAGTTTAATTCCTTTTGGGTTATTGTATTAAAAACGTAATTGTTTGTAAGTTACTGTGAAATTGTAGGTAACTTCTCTCAGAGGAGGGGATTTGCTAATATACTTCATCTGGTTATCAGCCTTTTGAAGCTTCATACTGGGGAGAGGACCCATTGTCTGAATGCTTACAAAATATTTGCCATTGTCTGGCTCATTACCTATTCATGGTCTCTTCAAAGATTCAGACTAGATTCTCTCGGAACCAACAGACAAAAAGAATTTTTGAATACATAGGCTCAGTTTAAACTGACTCAGGGCCTTTGTTTTGATCAAGAAAATGGATAGGACCCATGGAAAGCCCCAATCCTTAGGGAAGGCTTGGAACAACTGACTCCAGCCAGAGCCTTTATAGAGTTGAGGGTGATCTCTGGCAAGCTTATTAGCATGTGTGTAGGTTCTTTTATTGTTTTTAAATGTGTTTTCTCTGTAGTGCTTTTACCTTAAGAGTAAAATATGCTTGTTTAGGAAGAACACTGTGGTAACTGTTAACTGGGGCAATGACACGGTTTACAGTCTCTGAGGGGAGAAGCAAAGCAGGCCTGCTGGGAATAACAGTGAAGTCAGGGAACTCTTGAGCGTGAAAATACCTGATTAGGAAGGAGAAACAGGTGGCTCTCCACTTGTGAAGGCAAAGTCTAGGGGACTAGAAGCCTGATAGTATGTGCTTTCATAGACCACTAAGGGGAAATACAGATACAGCTGCCCTGAACTTTGACACCTTGTTTCAGTGTTTAACCATAAGGGGAACATGGATGTGAATGTTACCCACATGAAGAGCAGTTAGTGTAAATGGAGGGAGGTGATGGGAATTCTTGATGATAAGAATATGCCAAGTATCCTAAAAAACAAAGTGTATAAGATCATGATTAGGCCAAAGATCTATGGGTCAGAACAAAGAGAGAAGAACTACTTCATACTGCTGAAATGAGAAAGCTTAGGTAGATGCTAAGTAAGATGAGAGCTGATAGGCTATGCAATGAAATGGTATGAGCCCTGATAAAGGTAGCACCGATCACAGAAAAGCGGAGAGAGTATCCACTCAGATAGCAGGGTCATGAGACGTGCAATATGTAGGCCAGGGAGCACAAGGACTAGCAGTCACAGGACAAAGACCATGAGGAAGACCTAGGAAAGAATGGTTTGAGACGATACGAAGAAGTATGGTGTCAGCTTGAAGATGCACTTAACAAAAATGTTTGGAGCTGAAAAACAAGAGCCACTAACCCTGATGGATGGGAAAAGGAGAAGGCAAGGACGACAAGGATATAGCAGAGATGGACTCAAACCAGAACCGCACACCTAAACACTTCTAAGGAAATTTATGATCTAGATACGCATGCTGATATAAACATCATGATTCAGGTCTAGTGAATATAATGGACTGAAAACCAAATCAGAACTAATCTGAATTTTCCCAAAGTTCTGGGGTAGTTTAGATTAAGATCCACTTCTGGACCTTAACTTTAAAGTGTGTTTTTATGTCTTGTTTTCAAATTTATATTAAAACAGACATTTCAAAAGTGTTTCACATTTGTTTCAACATCGTTATTGTCCTTGATACTGCTTACACTTAAATGATGGTGTCATTTCAAGTTGGTGGGAAAAATTCAGACAGAATATTTGTTGTCAGAATTTGCCATTTCATCTAAATAGAAATGTTTAATGGAGGCTGTTAGACTCCAATGACTTTGTATTAGAATCTTGGCTGGTTTCCTCCCAGATCACCTGCTTTGCTCCACTGCCAGGGAGCTGAAAGCCATGGAAGTCCCGGCATCCAAGTTTGTGGCTCCTTGGCAGCCTGGGTTCCCAAGACTTCCAGGTTCATGACACCTCGGCAGCCTGCCAGCCCTGGAAAGTGATCTGGCCCCCAACTTCCCAGGCTAATGGTTCCTCAAGAGCCCAGGTTCCCAGGGCTTCTCAGGCCCTTGGCTTTGGGGCAGCCCATCATGCAGACTATGCCAAACCCAGGGTTCCATTTCCCTTCATGAAGAATTGCGAAATGTTTCATTTTTGTTCTGACATACAGTGAAATCAAATTTTGAAAAAAATCTAAATTCTCCCGTGAAACTACCTTTCTTTGCTCAGCTCTGGTGTCATCTTCTTTAGTTATAAATATCATTAAAAAATATAAGGGCGAAGGCAATCATTATGTAATAAAAAGTAGTAGCTAGAGTAGATTGAAACAAGAGGGAAACCCCTCAATGAACCAGCCAAGGAAGAGAGGGAGCTGTAAGGAAGTACCAATAGGATGACTAGATGTCCCGATTTTATAGGGACAGTCCCGATTTTGGGGTCTTTTTCTCACATAGGCACCTATTCCCCCCCCCCCCCCCCCCACACACACACTTCTTGTCCTGATTTTTGACACTTGCTATCTGGTCAGCTTAAGTGCCACTCTAAGTTAGATATAGGAAAAAGGAGTTTGTTTTTAATAGAGGGTGGGGAACTGTCGTCCTTACTCATATCCCCTTAATGTAACCTTTAATTACAAAAGGCATACAAGATAATTTGTCAACTTTTGTAACTCTTAGTTTGGGGTGGGAAGAGGGCAGGATGTTGAATACCTGACTAAATGGCTGCAAGTTCCCCATAGTCCTGTGTACCAACCGCTGGGAAAGAATAATTTCCTACAAGGGATGTTATAACGATCTTGCATTACATTGCATTATTTAGTATGTGCATGAGGGTAAACAGCTGCCCTCACTTGCACAGTTGTGCAGTACAACTTTGACTCGTGGAAAGACAAAAGCTCCTGTATAATGTAGACAAGGCAGCAAGAAAAGAAAAAAGCAATCTATGACTTTAAAAGACAGATGATCTAAGATCTAGCTCACCACTCCTCTGAACCTTGTGGGCCTGATCCCCCATTGCCTCACACTTTGAGTAGTGTGGCATATCTTGCTATATTCCTTTTTTAAAGGGGCAAGGATATTTTGTCTTTGGCATTACAAGACATTCACAAAGTGGGATAAGGTGTACTTGTCAGAAAAGTATGAAAAATTCTG
The DNA here is from genome assembly GCF_011386835.1 of Chrysemys picta bellii. Taxonomy (NCBI): domain Eukaryota; kingdom Metazoa; phylum Chordata; order Testudines; family Emydidae; genus Chrysemys; species Chrysemys picta. Next base: position 73,202,879 of record NC_088795.1, on the reverse strand, counting down.
ATTTTTTTCTCCTGTCGTTGAGAAGAATATAACTTGATTTATTTCAAATGCTTCTTTCACATCTGTATTGTCAACGTAAAAAAAAGTTTTATATTTCTGGAAACTTAATTTATATTTTTTATTATATTAGGAGAAAAGTAAAGGATTGTACTCCTTTATTTAAAACCAAAGTTCTGTTGGCAAAATGCATGAAAAGTTCCCTTTGGTTCCATAGAATTCTAGTATTTGTATCCATAATTCTACAGAGAGGACCCTGCTTTCATGCGAGTGAGAGATAGATTTGCTAACAATGTGAAGATAGCCTCCAAATAAACTGTACTAGGAATTTATTCACACAGTAATATCACCAAACTTTTCTTTAAGTTATTCCTTAAATCCAATGCCAGTGATTCTAAATGTTGGGCCTAATCTTGTAAACACTTATGCATGTGCTTACCTCAACCAAAATTTTTCAAAGGAGGGGGCCCATGGAGAGGAGCCATCTGCAGTTGGGCACTTGTCCCAGGGTAAAGACAGTAGGGCACAGAGTGACCTGTAGGCACAGCTTAGCTGGGCACACAGCTTGCAGAGGGCAGAGCCTGTCACAGGCAGGTTTGCAGGGCTGCATCCAGGGAAGAAAGTGATGGAACGTGCGAAGACACATAGCTTTCTCTAAATCTCCCACTTCTCACTCATTCCTGATACTTACAGGCTGTAACCATTTTTAGAGGGGAAATTCTTGAACCTTTAAGGAAAAATATATTTAGTCTGGTGACAACAGTTAATGTTGCCAGCTCAATCTCTTTGCATTGACACCAAATACTTAACTTTGCAAGTAAAAAATGTGAGATGCCCTAAGTATTTTCATTATTTACTCTGGCTTCATTTGTAATTTTGCCTATAAATGATTTTCAGATTTGGAGATTACTGACATTTAATCAAGTATGCATTTTAAGGTTTTGTTATTCACAGTTAACGTATTATTTCTATTCAAAAGAAAAATTATTCTTTAAAATGGAAATATCAAAATGCCTAAAGTTAATATGGACACAAAATCCCTGAAATTATGATTCTATGTGAATCTTCATGAAATTCACAAAATAGTTATGAGACAAGTAATCATAACAAAAGCTGCTCATTTATTGATTACAGTACCCAGCTCTAAAACAGAGCACTACCAAAGTCTACCAGTGGATTTATATTAGATCTGAATGATAAAAAATAGCTATATGCTGTCATAATTCAGTCCAACAAGGCATTATATAGATGTCAATGTGTATAAATCTCTCAGCATATATCCTAAGTAGACCCCAAACAGTTTTTATTTGGTTGAAATTATTCACGATTTGGATAGTACTACTGAGGAAATCCCAGACAGCTTGTATAATTAAACCAGGCTGTGGCTCACACATCCTTTTTGCTAATTAATGTCCTTTATAATTCCACTGCTTGCTCTCTTTCAAGCCAGGTGTTTTTTTCTTTAAAGGAGACTATTTCCTCTGAAGTTTTCTTCTAACTAGGAGAGAGACACCGTTCACAAGACATTATACCTTTCTTGAAAGACCAGTCACAAAAGGTGACGAATCACTCTTCTACCAAGGAAGTGTGAACTATTGTACTTTGCATGGGGGAGCTCTGTGAGGATAGAAGGGATGGGATGCTCCCCAGTCCTTTGCCTCTGTAGCTCTGTTCCAATGTATAGTTTGAAACAACAACTTCTGTTCCCCATATATTTTGTGGTGATTTGGGGGCACTAGAACAGTACAAAGACATCAGTTTAGTTGGGCATCCTAGTTAGCGTAAAACAACATTGTCAGCCTGTGAGGGGGTTGGGACTCACCCCTGCGGCACCTCCCGCTGGTCGCTCTGGGAATTAGCTCAATCCATGGGGATTGCCCTCTCCTGGTGGTGTCCCATCCGTCTCTTGCCCTCCGTTGGTGCCTGGACCCGCGTTGCTCCCTTCTGCTCGTGGCGTCCCCTTCAGGACACTGCCCTCTGGCACTGCCCCCTAGTCCGTTCTCACCCCCTTCAGGGGAGATGGGGGAGGCTAACAGCAGTCTTTCACGTGCTGCAGTGGCCAGTCACTCCCAAAGTCTAACCCCTTCCTTCAGGGGTATGGTGCAGTCCAATATGGCCACTTCCCACGGCCAGTTGCAATATAAGGAGGAAGGGGGAGACCCAGGCCTGCCCGCTACTCTGGGTCCCAACCCAGGGACCCTCTAGCGGCAGCCTCCCTGCCCTCCTTCTCTCCCCTCGCTTGCTGTCTGCTCTCCCTGGGTCACTTCCCCTCTGACCCTTTGCATCCTTTAGGCCCATCCCTCAGGGCCTGCAGCCTGGCAGGTAGCGGGCTGGAGTTCCCTTCGGCTCCCCCGAGCCTGTCCAGCACTGTGCTGTCCCAGGGGCTGTGGTCTCCTAGCTCAGGAGACAGACCTTCCCTGTTGGAGGTCTGGGAGAGACTCCTGCTCCTCTCACAAGCAGCCTTTATATAGGGCTGAGCCTGGCCCTGGTTGGCCACGTCCTGCCAAGCCCTGATTGGCTGCCTCTCGGCACAGCCACTCTGGCCTGCCCTAGCCCAATCTCTCATAGGAGTGGGGCAGCCACCCCACCACATAACCCCACATTTTCAAAGTCATAAGTCAGATCTGCAAAACTCACACAAATTGGCTTGAAAATCATGAGCTGTTAGAAACAAGTTTTGACGGGTTTTATTTGTTTTCTAGTTTTCGAGCCTTTTGGGTTCACATTTTCAAGATTTCCTCTGCCACCATCAGAGCTAGAAACTTAGTTTATTAAGGAACCATGAAAGCTGAGATTCTCAGATACTGGGAGATTTGTGATAAAATGGCAACAGTTGATATAAGTGTATAGTATAGAGCAGCAGTGGCCCACTCTTTGGTCTTTCCCCACTTCCTCTCCATGTTGAAGTATTTGGGGGATATTTTTAGTAGCTTTGCTCATTGCTAGCACAAACCTTCCATGACACAGAATGCCTATTACAAACCCTTTATTGTAGGGCTGTGGAAGTGTGAATTTCATCCTCTGGACCAAAGACACTTGGAAAAAACACTTCTGAGTTCCATGCCTTTGAAGTATGACACAATCAGAGAAAGCTGTGAAAAGTAAACTTTTGAGGGCTTCAGTGACATTACATGGTGCATTTACAAAAAGTGTAAACTTTTTAAAATGTAGGTTCTAAATTAGATAATGGAATTCAAATGTGAAGTTAACACTGTCTTTATCTCAGTTCTAGACCTGAACTCAAGGCAGCATAGGAACAGTAATTTTTTTTTAAAAGAGAATAAAAAAACATTGATTTGAAATTTGATATTTTTCTTCCTGTAGGTTCAAACCTAGAGCCCTTTCCCACATAATTTATACTTCTATTTCCCTCTTGGGTAGGGTTCAGTTACATTTTCTCTGATAGAAGCTGTGGCAGAGAAATATATAGCAGCTCTGAGACGACACAGCTTTCCTTTTAAATGCTGTCCTGCTACTCTGATTTCACATGTTATTTGGTTTAAGTGAACGTATTTCAGTCAATGAATGGCTTACAAAATATTTGCCATGACTACAACTTCAAATATTCACTATTCATAATGTCACATGTTATTGGTCACATAAGTCAGTGTCATATTTCTATTCCCAAACAGAGCATTGAAGAGAGACACATTAACACTTTCAGTGCAACTACATATCCACACAAGTATCTACAATACTTTCACTTTTCATAAGCTTTCTTGGGGGAAAAACCTCTCATATAGATGCTGATAAAAAGTACAAGAGGTTCATACCACAAAGTTTGGATCACCATCTATATAAGTATCAGAGGAGTAGCCGTGTTAGTCTGAATCTGTAAAAAGCAACAGAGGGTCCTGTGGCACCTTTAAGACTAACAGAAGTATTGGGAGCATAAGCTTTCGTGGATAAGAACCTCACTTCTTCAGATGCAAGAAATGAGGTTCTTACCCACGAAAGCTTATTCTCCCAATACTTCTGTTAGTCTTAAAGGTGCTACAGGACCCTCTGTTGCATCTATATCAGTGTCATTTTATTCCATAAATTAGAATGAAATAATGCTGTTCACCTGCAGCAAAAATGATGGCTATTGACAGGGGCGGCTCTATGGTTTTTGCCACCCCAAGCACGGCAGTCAGATGGCTTTCGGCTGGTCACGCAGATTCGGTGGCATGCCTGTGGAAGGTCTGCCCGTGCTGCGCCTTCAGCGTACCTGCCGCCGAAGCCGCGAAACCGCGGACCTCCCGCAGGCATGCTGCTGCAGGCCAGCCTGACTGCCGCCCTCACAGCGACCGGCAGGCCACCCCCCGCGGCTTACCGCCCCAAGCACGCGCTTGCTGCACTGGTGCCTGGAGCCACCCCTGGCTACTGATCAAGAAGAGAGTCATTAATAAATTCTATCACTGCCTGGATCAGAATGTGGTGTAGGACTGCAGTCTTGACATGTTTCTAGGACACAGCCCAGATATAAAACTCAAATGTTGTTTAATTATTACTTTTTAGATCAGACTTCTCAAGTCACTACTCAGGTCTAAACAATCTGCAAATAGAATTTTCTTATCACCTAGGGGGCTTTATATTTCCTAAAATAGTGTGAGGTATTTTTTTTTTGGAGGGGGGGGGAATATGGCACTTCTATGTTAGTTAGCAGAATGCTATTGTAAGTATATCAATGCACATGGAACTTAGAATAATAGACACTTTCTAAAAGTTATCAAAACCCTCAGATAAGCTGATTGTAAAAGAGAATTACAGAAATTCTCCAGAAATCACTGCTTTTGTCAGAGTGACACATATACAATAGGGCTTCTTCAGTCCCAATAGAACGGTTCCGATGTCTCCTTGGAATGGGCATGTACTCCAGGGGTTTGAGCTCTTACACTCAGTTTGTGATGCTGGTAGCCAGAAGTGCCTGAACCAAAGCATCCTGCATATGATGAAGATGTCAGATACAGCAGAGAGAGGGAAGTACAGTAGACAGCATGACAGAGGATTGTGTGAGACAAGGAAAGGAACATTATTCTCTGCAGTAAGTACAAATGCACAACACTGTAAAAATGGCATTGTATCCGAAGAAGTGGGCTGTAGTCCACGAAAGCTTATGCTCTAATAAATTTGTTAGTCTCTAAGGTGCCACAAGTACTCCTGTTCTTCTTTTTGCGGATACAGACTAACATGGCTGTTACTCTGAAACCAGAATGGCACAGTTGCTAGATATGCCAATTATTAAGAGAACAAGAGCAAATCAAACTGTACACTTAAAAAAGCAGCAGTTCTGTGCAATTGTAATGTGCACTGGATAAAAGTCCTGTTGATTAAAAAACACTGACAAGTTCTGTATGTTAAATTTGATGTTATTTATGTTTCCATAGACACAGCAGAAAAACGTTGGCTTTGCTATTGAAAATAACCAAGGTTCATCAGCTGCAAACTTGGCACTCTAGCACATGAGCTAGTGGAAGCTAAGTGGATAAGGGATATAATCCACTCAATCTCCATGGAGACGATATACAAACCTCATTGTTTTCTTATCTTCAATCCACTGCTACAATATTCACTCACACTGTATATCCAGTCCAATGCACACCAAACCCAGGCCTTGATTCACTGAAACACTTCACCACATGCATGTGTCCCATTCACTAAGGGCAAGTCATGCCTGACTAGCCTGATTGCCTTCTATGATGAGATAACTGGCTCTGTGGATATGGGGAAAGTGGTGGACATAATATATCTTAACTTGCAAAGCTTTTGATACGGTCTCCCACAGTATTCTTGCCAGCAAGTTAAAAAAGTATGGATTGGATGAATGGACTATAAGGTGGATAGAAAGCTGGCTAGATTGTCGGGCTCAATGGGTAGTGATCAACAGCTTGATGTCTAGTTGGCAACCGGTATCAAGCAGAGTGCCCCAAGGGTCTGTCCTGGGGCCGGTTTTGTTCAACATCTTCATTACAGATCTGGATGATGGGATGGATTGCACCCTCAGCAAGTTTGCGGATGACACTAAGCTGGCGGGAGAGGTAGATATGCTGGAGGGTAGGGATAGGGGTCCAGAGTGTCCTAGACAAATTTTAGGATTGGGCTAAAAGAAATCTGATGAGATTCAACAAGGACAAGTGCAGAGTCCTGCACTTAGGAAGGAAGAATCCCATGCACCGCTACAGATTGGGGACCTACTGGCTAAACAGCAGTTCTGCAGAAAAGGACCTGGGGATTACAGTGGATGAGAAGCTGGATATGAGTCAACAGAGTGCCCTAGTTGCCAAGAAGGCTAACGGCATATTGGGCTGCATTAGTAAGAGCACTGCCAGCAGATTGAGAGAAGTGATTATTCCCCTCTATTTGGCACTGGTGAGGCCACATCTGAAGTACTGCATCCCATTTTGGGCCTCCCACTATATATGTGCAGAAATTGGAGAGAGTCCAGTGAAGGGCAATGAACATAGGGGGCTGGGCACACGACTTATGAGGTGAGGGTGGGTGAACTGGTCTTATTTAGTCTGCAGAAGAGAAGAGTGAGGGGGGATTTGATAGCAGCCTTCAACTATCTGAAGGGGGGTTCCAAAGACAATGGAGCTAGGCTGTTTTCAGTGGTGACAGATGACATAACAAGGAGCAATGGTCTCAAGTTGTAGTGGGGGAGATCTAGATTGGATATTAAGAAAAACTATTTCACTAGGAGGGTGGTGAAGCACTGCAATGGGTTATCTAGGGAAGTGGTGGAATCTCCATCCTTAGAGGTTTTTAAGGCCTGGCTTGACAAAGCCCTGGCTGGGATGATTTAGTTGGGGTTGGTCCTTCTTTGAGCAGGGGTTTGGACTAGATGACCTCCTAAGGTCTCTTCCAACCCTAATCTTCTACGATTGTATGACTTCAAGAGGACTTAAGCATGTGCTTCAATTTAATCACATGCCTGAGTACTTTGTTGAACAGGGCTGGGCTTATGATGTGCTGAAGTGCTTTACTAAATCCAAGTCTTAATGAAAATAGCACACATTCATTAAGTCACCTATTCCTGTGGTTCCTGGTACTTTTAGAAAAAATCTTAAAATACACAAAATGTAAGAAAGATGGGGTATAAAACAAACCTTAGCTAAGCAAACTGCTTAACCTATTACCCATACTGCCTTTTAAGGGTTTGCTTAATTTGGATGGCTAAAGATAAAAGCCTTAAGAGTTTAACTTTATAGTTTATTAACTATTCTTATAAACAGCAACGGATGCAAGTCTGCAAAAATAATATTGGACTATGATTTTGATAAACTAGAAAATTGGTCGATACACTAGCCATCCATGTTTTCAGAATCAAACAACACAACCACAAAAGAAAGTAACACTTATGTTCAATCACTGTCCTGGGAAGGTGACCTTGTTTATACTTTTGACTAAAAGTCCTTCAGAATAGGGCCTCACTTGTGCCAAGTGGTTATCAACTCTGGTGTTGCTACCACAGAGGGAGGACAATCCAAAGCTAAAGCAGAAGACAATTGGGTGAATTATTTACATGCCAATTCATCAAGGTCTCCTTCTGAATTAACATATAATAGCTGATCCTTTTAGCCTATTTCCCCACAAATTATATTAGCCCCAGGGTTTATTAGATAGTTAAGAATTGTAATTAAACCCTTACATTTTTATGACAAACTACATAGACTGGGTGCAGGTCAAGAGGCTTGCACACTTGGTCTCGTTTTAGGTCTGTATATACTTAGAACTTGAAAGCCTTTATGAAACCCTTAACTAGGGAGACGCATGCAGTGTTCCACAGCCTTAGTTAACAACAGTAAATTGTTCAGTTTCAAAGCCACATTACAACCACTATGATGGGAACGTGTTACAAAACAACACGCACTATAACTCTGACAATCTTTAAAGCACACAAACAAAGATTTACACTTCCTTACTACTTAGGTACCCAGTTCGAGGAAGTGGTCAATTGAATGACTTGGGTCTTTACACAAGAGAACGTGTGTGTGCTACTTTTCACCAGATCTTTACTCAGCCCTCACTCAGTTACTGTTCACAGCAGGAGCTGACACAGCAAACGCACGTGGATCAAAGGATGGACACAACTATAGTCTTTTCTCTGTGAACTAGTGGGCAAACCAAATTGCTGGAAAATAGAAAGAGAGTTAAATGTGCCTACCAGAGTTGCGTACTTGATATCACCAGGATGACTCCCAGGTGCCTGGCCCAGGACCTCAGTCATCTTCATTCCAGGAATCTATGGTGTGGGGAAGTGATATGCTGAAGAAGAAAAGCATTTGTGCTGGGTAGTCCAACTTGGATTCTCTTCTTGGTCCATACCAGCATCTCCAGTCAGATGGTGACCCATATTGATGCTAAAAATTCAAAGTGTCCAGCCAAAATGAAAGATGTCCTCTCACCAGGAAACAAGGCATGTCTTTTGAGTTCTTGCAATTGGGGCTGAAATTTTCCAGTATCTTGGTGCATATCAGCTTGTGCAAGGCCATTTAGGCCATAGCTGTTCATACAACCATCTTGAGACATACATTGAACACTGGCTGGATTGCTCCAAAAGCAACTTACCTCTGCAAGTCACTTTCTGAGGGCCTCTCTACAGTGCACCCCTTGGCCAACTTTGCACACCATGCTTGCTCAAATTGCAGTTTCTCTATTGCCACTCTGCCAGCTGCTGAAATCACCAGTTTAAAATTCATGTAGTATATACAAGTCTCTCCACATTTTTGATGCCCTTTAAACTTGTTTTAACAGTTCATTGCACAGCACAAAGTCAAGAATTGTTCTCCAGCAGGCCAGAAGAGCTGCATAAGTCTTTCATTTCCAATATCCTTGTTTTAACAACAGTGGTGGACCTTTGGTATGTATGCCTGAGCCGTGACTGTGCCTTGTTGATCAATTACATTTCTGATTATTGTACTCTGTGATCAAGTATCCTTATTGCATACTGTGACGGGTTTGGTCACAGAGACCCCCTTGGGACTGTCACCTGATGTGCTGAAATTACCTCTGGGCCCATTTTCCCTGCCAGTGTAGGCCTCCAGAACCCTGCCTTGTTGAACCAGACCCGCTAGCCAGATGCAACACAGACTCGGGGTCTGGACCACGCCCCCTAATAAATTCGTTTTACTCTGTATAAAGGTTATACAGGGTAAATTCATAAATTGTTCACCCTCTATAACAATGATAGAGAGATATGCACAGCTGTTTACTCCCCAGGTATTAATCACTTACTCTGGGTTTATTAATAAACAAAAATGATTTTATTAAATATAAAAAGTAGGATTTAAGTGGTTTCAAGTAATAACAGACAGAACAAAGTAAGTCACCAAGCAAAATAAAGCAAAAACACGCAAGTCTAAGCCTAATACGTTAAGAAAACTGATTACAGGTAATATCTCACCCTCAGAGACGTTCCAATAAGCTTCTTTCACAGACTTCTTAGTCTGGGCCCAATCTTTTCCCTGGTACAGTCCTTCTTAGTTCCAGCAGGGGTTTTCTCATGACTGGCAGCCCCTTTTGTCCTGCTCTACCCCCTTTTATAGCTTTGGCACAAGGCAAGAAGCTTTTGTCTCTGAGTCCCCACCCCTCTTTCTAAATGGAAAAGTACCAGATTTAAGATGGATTTCATTATCAGGTGACATGGTCACATGTCACTGTAATACCCCTAGTCTCCATGGGCTGGCCCACACATATACAGGAAGGCTTTCAAGTAACTAAGGCCATTTACAATGGATTGTTTCTGGAGCACCTTTAATGGCCTCCACTTAATATGTTTACAACAGTGATACAAGTTTATATCTTATTGTCCTAACTCCAGACATAGAAATAATACATGCAAACAAATAGGACGAACACACACAGTAGATATAAGCTTTGTAATGATACCTTACAAGAGACCTTTTGCATAAAGCATATTTCAGTTACATCATTCAAATTCAGAAGCATATTTTCATAAAGCATATGGAGTGCACACATTATTTGCTTCCAGTCCCTTTTAGTTACTGTCTTTCAGCATAGGTGAATTTCACTAACTTTTGATAGCATAAGAGTGCTTGATTCCAAATATTAGCCTTAGTTCTTCACTTCCATCACTAAACTGAAATAAATTAATATGAACCACTTCTTTCCTTAACAGGTTTGCCCAAGTTAAACCCTGTCATTAAAGTTTACAATATTTTGCCCAAAGCTGTATCACTTCCCTTTTACACATTTAATCACAATAGTTATTCTAGTTCCCTGTTTTTCTCACTATTGTGTCTGGCACATAACACCTTGTATTGATATCTATATTTTAATTCATTAATTCACAAACATGGAAGAAAGGGAATTTTCCTCAGCTGCAACAGCAGCACACTCTGGTGAAAGGCTGCAGACTATTTGGAAAGTTTGAAGAAGCCTTGCCGTTAGACTTTTTTATTATTATACTTTTAGCCCTCAGCCCTGTCTTTTCTTAAAAGCTTTGACGTCCAGGCAATTCTTAAATAGTAAATCAATCATAATTTTAGGGCCTCTAGTCATTACAAAAAACAAATGCCAAAAAAATCCAGAAGTCCAAATGAAGAGCCCAGTCCAAACCAGATCACATTCCAAAATAGCCAACTACTATACCCAACACATCCTGCCTGAACCTACTCCCTAACCAAAAGTTAGAAAACAGGTGACCCTTGTAGCATGCAAAGCTGGAAGAACAAAAAACCTTAACTTCGGTGGGCCAAAGCAGCAAGCAAGTTCTAGAGCTGAGGACCTCTCACCGAGAATGGTCTGCCACTATTCCCTCCTTTTCATCAAGGGATCTGTTAGTGCAAGAGCTTAGAAACTAATAGACAGTGCAGACTGCAGCACACCAAGCAGCGTGATGTCTACACACAGCACCATTTGTAACTGGACAGCCACATTGTGACTTCTGAAAGTTCTTCTCCCCATTGTGCTTTATAGTAATTTTGCCGCAAGGAGAAGATTGCCATGTAAAGTTGTAGTGAGTTCCACATTTGAAAGATAAAGTTCAACTCTTCTCACCAGGGACAAACAGGAGGGGGGGGAAAATGCCCTTGGCCACAAGCTCCTACATTAATGCAAATCACACAACTGTCCAGAAAAGAGGCATGTAGTCAAAAAAACAGCAAACAGGAGGTCGGAACTTGAACAAGACATCGTCTTATTTAATTTACACATTTTCCAGCTCCTTGCGTACGAGAACCTTTTACACTCACTCCCACATGAGTGAGTGTATGGATGTAAGTGGGTCTAAGAGTGTCAGAATGCAAGAGTCTAGTTAATGTAAGAGACTCTACAGTACTTTCCTCCTCATCTCTGATATTCCCTAGTGAAACTTGGTGGTTTAATCTTTTGAAATAGATTCTGTGCACTAAAATGAATCACAGAGTCAGAACTCTGTTAAAGTAAACACTTCAGTGTCACAGCTGGCCTCAAATCTGCCATCTTGTGCAGCTGAGATCAAGTGTTGCCTATTTCCTTGATTAATAATCTGCAATCTGTTAGACTCTTTCCCACCATCAGTGCAGAGTGCCACCATCGTCAAAGATTTGGAAATGTAATTTCTTCTTTGAGGACCAACAAACCAAATTAAATTATTTATGTATTTATTTATTTATTTAATCGGAGGCTTTTCTATATCAGTCATAATCATAGTGTAAGAAAAAAAGTTTTCTGCTGAGAATGGTTGGCCAGTTATCTGTGTGGATGGAAGGATCTTTTTCTAAATACACAGTATAGGATTTGGTTTATAGGACATATGTCTTGCATGTTCAATGGGCCTCAAAATAAGTAATGCAATGATTGGGTGGGTAAGAAGCCTTTATTAAGATCAATATTAGCTGAAATACAGCCTTAGAAAATAATGGCGCTGAATAAAATCAGTTCTAATAACCCGGACTCAAGAATTATCATGTGAACTTTCAAAAGTGAGATAGAATCTTTTATTTTCATCTTCACGGTTGGATGAGACTTCAGTTTAGCATCTCAGGAGTACAGTGCCATGCAAATATATAATGCTATATAAATATTTTTAAAATTTAGGTTCTTACTGTATAAGGTCAACTGCAATCAGCGACCTTAGTAAAATCTGGGTGAGAGCATCTGGATTTGGCCTAATAGAAAATAAAATAGTTTCCATTTTGGACAGCAGAAACAAGGAGATAATTTTGCAAACCACTATTTAAGTTAGTTCACCATCACTGAGTGGCTGAACATATGATTTTTTTTTCTGATTTAAACCCTGCCGCACATATTGGTGCTGCCAGCTACCTACTGGAAAAAGTTAAATAAATGTAAGACATAAGGGAGAACACATCCTGAAAATTTCAAAGGGATAACCCATATTGAAAGATTGCTGTCTTTTTAAAAGATATGTCGGGATATTCTATACAGTACTTGTGTAATTTAAAACCTCATAAGCTTTTTATGATTAGTAACCCAGTGAACCTTCCTATTATCAGAGACTTGTGCAGTTTTCCCCCTGAATTTTTGAGTGTAAACGGGGTTTGTGAGTCAACTTTGTTCCTTTCTACTTTACACAAGGATGTATTGATCAAAAATATACTATGATAGAATCAGAAAAGGTTTTAACAAATATAATCTTGTATTGGTTTCCAGTGGGAGGCAAAATCATTGATGTACAATCTGGGTATTCTCTAGGTGTAACTTGTTTCGATTTATAATATATACAGCAGTTTTTGAACGGAGGTGGTCAAAAACAGCTTGCAGACAGAAAATCTCCTCTTCAATGAATATCAGCCAAAACACCAATGTCCAGTTCCCAAGGAGCAACTCTGCCTCAAAAACTGACTCTAGATAGAGACACGAAGGCAGCGAGTTAAGTTTTCTGCTGCTCGCAACTGCTGTCCCCCCAAAAATTGCACCACAAAACGCACATTATCTTCAAAGACAAAACAGTGCTTGTACAATACAAAAATATATACAATGATGTACAACAGCTCCATCCCATGACTTCAATGATCACTATGTATTTTGAAACATTTGTATTTCATTATCTAATATTACTTTCCAATACCTTCCTTGATTTAATTCAGTCCAGGAGATAGCACTGGGGAATAGATTGGGGAGGCACTGAATACTGCATTGCCTCCCCAATGTCTCTGCAGGGGTTGGATACTTTCCCTGGCTGGCTGATGGTCAACAGGAAAGAACATGAAATAGGTAACTTAGTTGAAAGCTCTGGATGGAAATCAGTCAGCAAAAGATGGAGGAACCATTGAATTGAAGATGCCAGAGCCATCAAGGGAGGGGACAATCTACCCAACACCTGGCTGTGACATTAAGCCAGAAAGGGTTAAGCAACTAGCGGGCTAAATGACCCAAATTCAGCCTTTAGAGATTTGTTAGAAAAAATATGTAAATGGTAATTAGGGCCATTTAATGTTAGACAGACTAGAGCTTTGAAATGCAAACCTGTCTTGTTGGAGGATTAGAAGTAATAAGTAAACACATACAATTAATATATCTTGTTAGATGTTAACCAGGGAAACAGACAGTTCCTGTCTGTTACTGTATGTATTGATACAGAGCTCAAAAGGGAATACTAACTTTTAGATGAAACTTGGGTGCAATAATTTCATTGTCTATATTTCTCTTTTAAGTTTGTAGTAAACCCGTCTATGAACTGTTTAAAGGATAATGACCTTATGCAGATGAATGTAACTAGTTACCTATGTATACATAGGAAATAGGTAATTCTACTTCAAAGCCACTATTCTTCACCCAAGGAATACCTGCTGTCAAGAAGCTATCATAACCTGCCAGTGAACTATATAAAGAACTCTTGGGCCCTGATCCTGTTATCTCAGATCTGCTTAAGCTTCATCAGGGAAAGTTTGAATTGCAAGACTGAGGTCCCCAGCTCCCGTCTGGATCACCCTGATATTGGACATTGGACTATGACCTATGGAACTAATTCTGAAATAACTCTTTGCAACACTAAAGCTCACCATCACTACTACGAAACTGACCTAAGAACTCTACTCTTCTCTGTATGTATAATGATTTTTTAACCAACACACGCTCTTTTCTTTTTTAATAAATCTTAGTTCAGCTAATAAGAATTGATTGTAAGCGTGTATTTGGGTAAGATATGAAATATTCATTAAGTTGGTGGGTAATGTGTCCAATCCTTTGGAATTGGTAGAACTTTTTAAATGATGAACAAGATTTTCAATAATCCTTGTTATATTTGACTTGGCTGTCTGGGTAAAAGCCAAGGCTGGGTTGCTTTAAGGGAACTGTGTTTTTGGCTCCTGGGTAACCAGTAAGGTACTGTAGAAGCTGTTTCATTGCTGGCTTGGTAAATAACCACCAACTTTGGGGACTGTCTGCCCCATTCTTTGCATTTTGCACTAACTGAGCAATCTCAGCATGGCCCCCCTGGGACCCTGGTTACACTGGCATTTGTACAACTTTAAATCTGAGAAGTACCCAGTCCTTACCCTTCTGCTTCCTACCCCTTTTTCAAACTGGAACCAGTGGTGATTACTTCAGCCCAGTGGGGGAAGGGAATCTGGATACATATACAGATACCTGAATGGTCAGAAGTCATTTACATGAATTTGCCATTCTTGGCAGCTCTGCAAGAACCCAACCACAGAGTGGATGGAGGTCCCTTCTGTTACCTATCAGTTCTATGTCCTTTGGGAACCAGGGCACAGTTTCCAGCCTGTCTGTCTCACGAAGGACATCTCCTGCCCCCTAGCTCTGCTTGAACCAAAACCGATCAGAAGAAAGACTTACAAAAAGCAATAAAAAGGCAGTGGGAGACACATCTAAATCCCTCCGGACAAGGGTGACAGGATTAAGGCAACTCCCCTAGCCTCACTGAAGCTGGGACAGGGAGGCATCTCCATTAGCATACAGAATGGAGAACAGAGATTCCAAGGCAAGAACCACACTGAGCTCTGGGACCAGAAAAGCAGGGAAGAACTGCATGATGGGGGAATCTCTGCTCCAGATGTTAATGAACCCACGCCTGCACACACCCAGCTCAGTAGTTAAAAGACCAATTCTAGTAATAAATCTCTTATTGGTATCCAAAATACTGAAGCTGCCTAATTGCATTATGAGCTCCCTCGAAGGAATACTGCCCATAGCCAGAAATGATCAGTTCCTATTGTCTAGCCTGAACAAAGCAACTTTGGTTTATTCCCTTGAGCCATCAGTTTATCCATAAACAAATCTAGTGTTCTCCCTTGAACCATTATTGTTTCCCTACAAAAACCCCTACCCACACTCAAGTAAGTGCTCTGATGCCCGGATCCAAAAATCTGCATCAGTTCCATTGGGACTTCATCTTCTCCTGACTGATCATGCTGGGGGTTCTGCCTTTCTCAAGCACTCCAGACCCTCAGCTACCACCACCACCTTGGAACCCCGACCGGTTCAAGCTTCACGGAATGGTGAGAACCCAATACTCTCTCTGTTTTTTTTCTACTCTAGGTATAGCTTTCTAACCCTGATTTGTGTGATCAGGTATAGTTTTCTAAACCTAACTTTTGTAATCAAATTTAAGCTAGATTTAATATTGTAACTGTTTTGTTTGTTTGGCTCTCCTTGTATTGTTATTACTTGGCAATAAATAACTTTTATGGTTAAGCTGGTTGCTTCACTCCCTCCCTCGTGTGTTTTTGGCTTCCACACTTGCTCTGCAGCAATGCTCCTCTTACCTAAGCTAAAGATCCCCGTAGCGCCCCCAAATCCTGTGGGGTTTGCTCATCATTTGGGTTACTACGAGAACAATTGTACTGCGAAAATGGGGATAGGGACATGCTGAACCTGTAGCATAGGAGGGTGGCAGATTGAAAGTGCTGCTCGACCCAGCCGCTCAGACGTACTCTATTACGGTGCGGTTCCCGAGGCATATGAGGGCGGCAGCTTGGAAGTGCTGTTCAACCCAGCCTGCTTAGTCCAAGGGCATATGAGGGCGGCAGCTTGGAAGTGCTGCTTGACCCAGCCTGCTGAGTCCAGGGACATATAAGGGGTCAACTTGGGAGTGCTGATTGACCCAGTCCACTCAGACATGCTCTGTTAATGTGTATTCATCTGATTCTGGGGCTGGAGAAACCCAGCCCTGGGGAACCTAGGTCCTGCAGGATAGCTCCACTGGGAGGAAACTTGCAGCAGGGAGAAGTAGAGCTCCATATGAAAACAAAAGTGACACAAGCAGAACATTGATAGAAGTACAGAACCCCCCCCCAGAAGAGTAACCCTAATAAATGAATGTACCCCAAAGTAACAGGCAAATCTGGTAACACTTCCTCCATGCCTTTTACATCAGACTGTTGTCAGGATAGGTCAGCCCGGTACCTAGTAGTTCACATGGCAGGTTGAGACTTACAACACACCTTCTATTGCAACATAAAACAGCACTGAGATTCTTCCTTCCTAAGAATACGTAGTCCCAAATCACGTTCACTTTCCTTGCAGTTTAGGAAGGACCCAGAAAGAAAGTATTCACCAGAAAACAAAAGCTTGAAGCTGGCTTTAAAAGAAAGGGACAGACCAGGAAGGAATAGAACTGAAAGCTGAAGTTCTCACCCACAAAACCTTCTCCCCCTCAGAAACTCAATGTCTATCACATTTTAACTGCTAGTTGTGGTGGTAATTAAACATACAGATTCTGAAAGTTTAGCACATATGGATACAAGTCAAATTCTCAAACAAAATATGCATTTATCATATTTAGAAAGGGGTTGTTAAAGTACTTAACAAAAACAATAGGAATGTAATCTTTCCTTTAACAACCAGTAAGTTTTCTAGCAATAGATGTAAGAGTTAAAGAAGAAAAGAATTAAGGGGCCTGGACCTTCTGCTCTCCTCTGTTCACCAGTCAAATTTGTACTCTTTTAATCCTGCTGTAGCTCTCTATGTTGACTAGGCTAACAATCCTCTCTGTAACTAAGAAACCAACCCTATCATTGTGACAGACTATCGTATGCATTCTAAGTTGTCCGTAAATCACGTACAACCCTCATGCTGATTTTGAGCTAACAAAGGCAAAGACAATAAATGCCAGTACTGTAAACTGAGATGTCTACAAGCTATTGGGCAATAACTAGTGATAGACAAATCGCAAGTGGTTCTGCATCTGGGTTCAGAGAAGCTTTCAAATGTGAATATTTTCAAACTTCCAAAAAGAAGTTTAATTTAGTTCAAGGGTCGGGGGTATATGTGATGCAGGGCAGGTTTTCACCAAGTCATTTTGCCCTTCTTTACTAAGTAAGCAAATATTTGTCTGAACTATCCCTTTAATATATCTATTTATGGTCTTATATTTATTTTTCATTAAAAACACTGATGTTCAGATTTTAGATCTACAAATATATCATGCAAAGCCCCTGGATAAATTATCAGAATGTTAAATTGCTGCAGGTAAAGGTTTGATCCTTTAAGATGTTGAGCACCCTGGCCCCAATCCAACAAAGCATTTAAGCATGTGCTTAACATTAAACACTTAGTAAATTTCAATGGGATTATTCACATGATTAAGTGCTTTCCTGGTTCAAGGCCCAAGAGACTGGATATATGGAAATTCCATATTCTAATCGATTAAGAATCTTTCTATATCTCCTGTTGCCTTTTTCAACAAAAGCATTTTTTAAACTCGGACTATTTTCAGGAAAAAACAGTGATGTATTTAGATGATGAAACCCTTCCCCCCGAATTGTGTTGGTAGTGGTTCAATGGCACCTAGCTGTAGTAGATGATCGATCTACTTCTAGCCTTAGGAGGTGCTCATGAGAGGGGTCCCTGAAGAGGGACAGGGAAGGAGGTAGGGTAGGGGGGCAAGAAGTAAAGGGGATGGAATAGCCCACGTATATGTGTTCTAAAACCCAACGATCTTGTGTGATGTGTTCCCAATCCTGGTAGAAATGTCTCAGGCAGTGGCCAAATGGACAAGTTGGCTCTGGTGTTACAGGGAGGTCATTCAGACTGGTCCACACCAGGCTCTAGCCTTCAAGTTGTTACAATGAATGCACTTCTGTGGTATGCGTGTTTCTCCGAGGCATCTCAAACAGAGCGTGTGCCCGTTGGACCATGGCATTGGTTCTCAGTAGGAGCCGCATCTCTTAAAGCCAGGGTAGCCTGGCATGTTTGGGGTAGTGCCCCTACAGAATGGGGAAATGGAGAAACTTACGGTTGGTGCTCCAAATGGAGCAGGGAATCAGAGAAGAAACTATTTTTTTGAACTACTAACTAACAAACTAACTAAAAAGTACTATAAATGTATCTAAAAACTACATTTCTATTTTGTCTATGGGGGAGAAGCTGTCACAGTCCCCTGAGCTCTGTCTTCAACCAAGGATAGTTGAGAAGGAACTGAGCGGGTCGGGCCGTGTGCACACTAAACGAGACTCCAACAGGATAGCGAGATAGCTACTGAACACATGCGGCCCAACTGAGCACTGCTACCGAAAATTTCTGATCGACAGCACCAGGACGCATTGTTACCTGAAGTGGAGCACCCACTGGGACAGCACTTAAAGAAGAAAAATCAACTTTTTTATTCCTATCTGCACAGTTAGCATTTTTAGGGGAAATTTTTAGGGAAATAGCATTTTTTAAGATAAATTCAGACTGAATAAATTTTCATTCAGGAATTTGTGTGATGGTTTTGGTGGTTTAAGATGATGTCTTAAAATTTCCTGAGTGAGAAATTAACTCAAGATGTGAGAAAGATGGTTGGCAGTTCAGTTCAAGTCAGTGTGATCTTTGGTGGAATTAACGATGCAGTTTCATTAACAAATGTATATTAACTTTTTTAAAATGACTTGTAACATCAAATTATGCATACAGATAGCCTATGTAAGCCACTGTTCTTATGATCTGTATGGTTGTCAGCCTTCCCTCCCTCTTCCTGTTACTGTTTGTTACTCTCCCTTGTCTCTTTTCTTACATTATATTGTAAGCTCTTGGGGCAAAGACCGTTTCTTCCTAGATGTTTGTACAGTATGTACTATAACAGGTCCAATCCTGATTACAATCTTTGGGTTCTACCATAATACAAATAATAATGGGCTTCATGCTCTTCATATTACAGCTCTAAGTAAAAGTTCACTTGATGATGACCTGAAAAACTGATAGTCAGATACACTATATAAACACACAAGGCCTTTGCATTTCTTAAGTATCAATTAAATCCCACAGATTAAGTGGGACAGAGGGAGTGTATAGACCTTTTGCTGGTCTGCAATACAGGGGCAAAATGTCACTATTTTCATTGTTCCCAATACTTAGTACTAAGGAATACTGCAAATACTCAGATAACATTATGTAGTTATCCAAGGGTTACCAATGGATTTCCACCATCTGTTTACTGCTGGGGAACTTGTCACTTGAGCACACCAGCCATCCAGAAACTTATTTCCCTCATTTTCATCATTCAAAACATCTTGATTAGACACCTCCTCACAGCTTCTATTTTTAGCTGAATAGATTGGAGGGCTGGAAGGTAGGATGGGAGAGTGCAGGTGGTTGCTAGAATAATTTCTTATTTGTAAATCAATAGATCTTGTACTTGAGACAGATGTTTAGCACAATTCCCCACTGTCTTTCCCAGAGTTCTCAAAGGATCCCGCGCTATTTACACAACTTTCTGAACGTAATTCTGATCTCTCATTACACAGAAATCTAGCTCCAATGACTTTACACTGGTGTAAGTGGGATCAGAATCAGGCCCATTGTTTTGATTTTTCACTACTTTAGTCCAGTAACATGTTGGGAGTCTCTGCCAATAAAAGATTCAGAATGCTTTCTAAAATATTTATTATGTACCTCTGTCAAGTCCTGGGGCAGCCGAAGGCTTTTTCTTGGCACAATATCTACTACTGTTGAATTCAAAAGTTGTTTATATTATTGGAAAGGCACATTCTTGCTCAGGAGTTCCTTGACAATTTCTGTAAGTGTTTTTTGTAATAATTAAAAAATCATAATAGTATTGCTAAGCCCAAGAAGAAAATGCCCTGGGGGTCTGATCCAGTAAAATATCAGTGGTCTCCTGGACTATAAATCTTACAAAGTCACAAATGCAAACTCTGTATCTAAATGACCTTGGCCAATTTGTTCTGCTGCAGATGCCAAAACAACCAGAAATTCACTCTAGTTAACTGGTGGGAAGAGTTTCTGTGCAAATGAATTTCCCCATCACTGAGGGGAGTGGTGATGAACTTTGCTCCTTTCATGACTGCTGCTCTAGGAGCAGGAGTAACATGAATCCTGTTGGCTTTCTTTCTTGCTGAGCAGGTGTGTACCTGGGGTCTATGTCTAGGCTTCATGACCTCTCCTATCTGCCTGGTTCATCACCAGTACAAAAGTAATCAAGCAAGAAGAGATAGCTGCCCCTTTTAAAACTCTTGAAGAACACATCTCCCTCAGTATACGGGGATCTACTCTGTGTTGTCTAGGTGTCATTCCATGAGCCTGCTGATCTAATATGTAGATCATGTGGGCAGTAGCACAGACTCTGCCACGCCTAGGAAGCAGGTAGTTGTGGATAGCTTTGAGCGGATAATCCCCAGTTGTTAATTAAGAGGTGGGAGCAGCCTCTGTGGATGTGCAGTTTCCAGGCCAGTTATATTCTGTCAGCAGCCATAGGTACTCATTTGGGCTGGGTAGGGCCTGTAGCATTAAAACTAAAGCATGAGACCTTCTTCCCCAGTACACTTCCTATAACAAAAGGGTGGAGAGAGAGAGAGACACTTCATTTCTTTAAAGTGTACCATGGAATAGAGTCTGTATTTTTCCACATTTTATTTCTGTACACAGGACACATGTATTGCAATAAATGAGTGCTGCAAGCTCATATTTGAAAATGTATATGAAAACTTTGTAAAATACCCAAATCTGAGTGCTTGGAACAACCACTCCAACTAGTACAAAGGAATTACAAGGAAAAGAAATACTGAATCTAGACCCTTACCTACCATCATAAGCCTAGATTCCAAAACAACTGCTATACAGTGTATTTGAAATACCATAGTGTATGATCCATGATAATGAGCAAAACATGCTGTTCTCATAGGAATTGACTCGCTGTCACCATACTGGACAAGGTATGTCCCCAGCAGCATGCTACAGTCTGAGCTAAAACTAATCACAACTCTGTAGCCAGGGGGTGCACAGCGCATCTTCTATTTAGTTCAGCTACTTACTACCAAGTGTCAAACAGCAGAATGCTTTTTTTCCCCATTTAACTTCAGAACAGATTGGCAGTTGACCATTATGCAGAGCCAAGCATTGTAAACAGTGAGTGAGCAAGCATGTGAAAAATACCACTTATCTCCACCATAAAGGCTTTGCAATTTGGTTCACTCACTGGCTGACCTGTATGGATAAAATTAACTAGATCATCTGAATAAATCTAAATATGGATCTAGATCATCTGAAGAAATTCAGCTAACAGAGTGAGAGGGGAAAATGTTTCAGCTTAAATAAATTAATTCACAAAAGTTGGCTCATGAGTACCATTCTAATATTCTTTTTAATAACAGTGTTTCTACCGTAACTAATGTGTGTCCCCGACCTGATCTCTCTGAGGTGCTCAAACTAGGCTGTCACCAATACTATATATAATTAAATGTTAAAAACCCTATCCTAATGAAGTATTACAATTTCAGAGTTACAATTTAAAGATGTCCGGAAATGCAAAAGTTAGGATTCCTACATATGAAGTTAATTTAGCCAGGCTTATTGTTTTTTCATTCTTTTATTCCGCTTTCTCTTGTTCAAGGCCTTTTATATTTTAATTGCATAACATAATTTATACATAAGATATACAGTGTGGCAATGAGATAGTAAGTTTCTTAACTTTTGGATATTCTGCCTTTTTACACTACTATGAAGTCTACAAACCCGAGCTCTTTCCTTGAAAGAAACTATTTCTGTAAACAGCAGCATAATATATCTCCTTGGCATATATATCTCCAAATATGGCTGCTGCCTCAGTTTCCCCTTTTCCAGTTGGGGGTCCAAAGTGTTCCCCACAGATAAATGATTTGGGGGTTCAGTCCTCCAACCGAAACCTCTGTGTCCTTCCCCTTATGAGGATCAGAATCCAAATAAAAGACTAATGAAAGGAAAAAATGCTGAAGTCTTCTGCCAAGTCTGTACTGGGGAGGAGCAGAGTAGGAGGGATCCAAGACTCTGCCCATGTGTGAGCTGGCAGCTATATGGAGAAGAGTATGCTACATCCTTAAGAGGGGCATAGCAGTGCATACACTTTTCCATGCATACTAGGAAAGCCAGTTGCTCCTCCTGGCACAATCTAGCCCTAATGGGTTTAGTCTCACAAGACCCATAGTACATAAGAACATAAGAATGGCCATACTGGTTCAGACCAAAGGTTCATCTAGCCCAGTATCCTGTCTGCTGACAGTTGCCAATGCCAGGTACCCCAGAGGGAGTGAACCTAACAGGTAACGATCAAGTGATCTCTCTCCTGCCATCCATCTCCACCCTCTGACAGACAGAGAGTAGGGGTACCATTCCTTACCCATCCTGGCTAATAGCCATTAATGGACTTAACCTCCATGAATTTATCTAGTACTCTTTTAAACTAGATCATTATAGTCCTAGCCTTCACCCCCCCCCCCTTCAGGCAAGGAGTTCCACAGGTTGACTGTGCACTGTGTGAAGAAGAACTTCCTTTTATTTGTTTTAAAACTGCTGCCCATTAATTTCATTTGGTGGCCCCTAGTTCTTATATTATGGGAACAAGTAAATAACTTTTCCTTATTCACTTTCTCCACACCACTCATGATTTTATATACCTCTATGATATCCCCCCTTAGTCTCCTTTTTTTCCAAGCTGAAAAGTCCTAGCTGCTAATCTCTCCTCATATGGGACCCGTTCCAAACCCCTGATCATTTTAGCTGCCCTTCTCTGAACCTTTTCTAATGCCACTATATATTTTTGAGTACAGATGTGGTCTCCTCATCTCAGTGTTCAAGATATGGGCATACTATGGATTTATAGGGAGGCAATAAAATATTCCCTGTCTTGTTCTCTATCCCCTTTTTAATGATTCCTAACATCCTATTTGCTTTTTTGACTGCTGCTGCACACTGCATGGACGTCTTCAGAAAACTCTCCACGATGACTCCAAGATCTCTTTCCTGATTAGTTGTAGCTAAATTAGGCCCCCCATCATATTGTATGTATAGTAGGTTTTTTTTTTCCAATGTGCATTTACTTTACATTTATCCACATTAAATTTCATTTGCCATTTTGTTGCCCAATCACTTAGTTTTGTGAGATCTTTTTGAAGTTCTTCACAGTCTGCTTTGGTCTTAACTATCTTGAGCAGTTTAAAGAATGCGGAGTACTTGTGGCACCTTAGAGATGAACAAGTTTATTTGGGAATAAGCTTTCGTGGGCTAAAACCCACTTCATCGGATGCATGCAATGGAAAATACAGTAGGAAGATATATATACCCACAGAGAACATGAATAAATGGATGTTGCCATACCAACTCTAATGAGATCAATCAATTAAGGTGGGCTATTATCAGGAGAAAAAAAAACTTGTGGTGATAATCAGGATGGCCCATTTCAAATAGTTGACAAGAAGGTGAGAGTAACAGTAGGGGAAAAATTAGCATGGGAAAATAGTTTTTAACTCATTGAAGACTGTTTTTGAAGTTTTGTTGTTGAAGAATTGTGACTTTTAGGTCTGTAATTGAGTGACCAGGGAGGTTGAAGTGTTCTCCAAGTGGTTTTTGAATGTTATAATTCTTGACGTCTGATTGTGTCCATTTATTCTTTTGCGTAGAGACTTTCTGATTTGGCCAATGTACATGGCAGAGGGGCATTGCTGGCACATGATGGCATATATCACACTGGTAGATGTGCAGGTGAATAAGCCTCTGATGGTGTGGGGCTCATGTGATTAGGTCCTATGATGGTGTCCCTTGAATAGATATGTGGACAGAGTTGGCAACGGGCTTTGTTGCAAGGATAGTTTCTTGGGTTAGTGTTTTTGTTGTGTGGTTGCTGGTGAGTATTTGCTTCAGGTTGGGGGGCTGTCTATAAGTGAGGACTGGCCTGTCTCCCAAGATCTGTGAGAGTGAGGGATCGTCCTTCAGGATAGGTTGTAGATCCTTGATGATGCGCTGGAGAGGTTTTAGTTGGGGGCTGAAGGTGACAGCTAGTGGTGTTCGGTTACTTTCTTTGTTGGGCCTGTCCTGTAGTAGGTGACTTCTGGGTCTTCTTCTGGCTCTGTCAATCTGTTTCTTCACTTCAGCAGGTAGGTACTGTAGTTTTAAGAACGGTTGATAGAGATCGTGTAGGTGTTTGTCTCTGTCTGAGGAATCGGAGCAAATGCGGTTATATCTTAGAGCTTGGCTGTAGACAATGGATCATGTGATGTGGTCTGGATGAAAGATGGAGGCATGTAGGTAAGTACAGCAGTCAGTAGGTTTCCGGTATAAGGTGGTGTTTATGTGACAGAGCCAGAAGAATACCCAGAAGTCACCCAGAATACTCCAGGACAGGCCCAACAAATTCCTCGTTCTTTTTGCTGATACAGACTAACACGGCTACCACTCTGAAACTTGAGCAGTTTAGTATCATCTGCCAACTTTGTCACCTCACTGCTTACCCCTTTCTCCAGATCATTTATGAATAAGTTGAATAGGATTGGTCCTAGAACTGACCCGTGGGGAATATCACTAGTTACCCCCTCTCCATTCTGAAAATTTAGCATTTATTCCTACCTTTTGTTCCCGGTCTTTTAACCAGTTCTCAATCCATGAAAGGATCTTCCCTCTTATCCCATGACAACTTAATTTACGTATGAGCCTTTGGTGAGGGACCTTGTCAAAGGCTTTCTGGAAATCTAAGTACACTATGTCCACTGGATCCCCCTGGTCCACATGTTTGTTGACCCCTTCAAAGAACTCTAATAGATTAGTAAGACATCATTTCCCTTTACGGAAACCCTGTTGACACTTGCCCAACAATTTATGTTCTTCTGTGTCTGACAATTTTATTCTTTACTATTGGTTCAACTAAATTTCCCGGCACTGACGTTAGACTTACCGGTCTGTAATTGCCGGGATCACCTCTAGAGCCCTTTTTAAATATTGGCGTTACATTAGCTATCTTCCAGTCACTGTGTACAGAAGCCAATTTAAAGGACAGGTTACAAACCATAGTTAATAGTTTCCCAATTTCACATTTGAGTTCTTTGAGAACTCTTGGGTGAATGCCATCTGGTCCCGGTGACTTGTTACTAATAAGTTTATCAATTAATTCCAAAACCTCCTCTAATGACACTTCAATCTGTGACAATTCCTCAGATTTGTCACCTTCAAAGGACAGCTCAGGTTTGGGAATCTCCCTAACATCCTCAGCGGTGAAGACTGAAGCGAAGAATTGATTTAGTTTATTCACAATGACTATCATCTTTAAGTGCTCCTTTTGTATCTCGATGGTCCAGGGGCCCCACTGGTTGTTTAGCAGGCTTCCTGCTTCTGATATACTTAAACATTTTGTTATTACCTTTTGATTTTTTTTGCTAGCTGTTTTTCAAACTCCTTTTTGGCTTTTCTTATTACATTTTTACACTTAATGTGGCAGTGTTTATGCTCCTTTCTATTTACCTCACTAGGATTGGACTTCTACTTCTTAAGAGATGCCTTTTTATCTCTCACTGCTTCTTTTACATGGTTGTTAAACCACAGTGGCTCTTTTTAGTTCTTTTACTGTGTTTTTTAATTTGGGGTATACATTTAAGTTGGGCCTCTATTATGGTGTCTTTGAAAAGTGTCCATGCAGCTTGCAGGGATTTCACTCTAGTCACTGTACCTTTTAATTTCTGTTTAACTAACCTCCTCATTTTTGCATAGTTCCCCTTTCTGAAATTAAATGCCACAGTGTTGGGCCGTTGAGGTGTTCTGCCCACCACAGGAATGTTAAATGTTGTTATATTATGGTCACTGTTTCCAAGTGGTTATAGTTACCTTTTGGACTAGATCCTGTTCTCTGCTCAGGACTAAATCGAGAATTGCCTCTCCCCTTGTGGTTCCTGTACCACCTGCTCCAAGAAGCAATCATTTAAAGTATGGAGAAATTTTGTCTCTGCATTTCATCCTGAGGTGACACGTCAATATGGGGATAATTGAAGCCCCCCACTATTATTGAGTTCTCAATTTTGATAGCCTCTCTAATCTCCCTTACCATTTCAAATTCACTATCACTGTCCTGGTCAGGTGGTCGATAATAGAGCCCTACTGTTATATTCTTATTAGAGCATGGAATTACTATCCATAGAGATTCTATGGAACATGTAGATTCATTTGAGATTTTTACTTCATTTGATTCTACATTTTCTTTCACATATAGTGCCACTCCAACCCCCTGCATGACCTGTTCTGTCCTTCCAATATATTTTGTACCCCAGAAATATGAGGACTACTCAAATGAAAGGAATTTGCAGACAGGATCTTAGCTAGTAAATTCTTCTGCACAGCGTGTATGTATTTCATTTTCCATTTATCACCAAGCATATTTATAGCACAATAAAAATACATTGGAATGTATTTTGGGCTTTAGTAAACAAAAATTACACTAATACGGAGTTTAATTTATATGTACCTTCAACTTTATCTAGGATAAAAACAATATAGAGGTGTTGTAATTATGCTAAAAAAACCAAACATTATAAACCAAGGAAATTCAGAGTTAAGATTTGGCGATACATATTTATGGCACCGAAGCACTTAACTCAGCACTGTAATGATATCATGCAATAACCATACTTTTATGATTAAAATGGTTTTTGAAGACATTAGATTCTTCCCTCCACTCCAGAGTGTAACACTGAATCACAATGTTCTTTTCCCATGGCTCCTTGTTTTTCCACATATTCTTCCAAGTCATTTACTCCCTCTGCTAGTGGCATGTGTACAGTACTATTAGCACACTTACATCAATAAATCAGAACTTTCAATAATCTTTTGTTCCATCGTCTCACAAATTACTACTATTGCAGTAGTCATCAGTACTTTTCTACCTCATTTCCTTTTTGTTATTGAAAACAAATTCTTTATCTGGGAAAAAAAAGTTTCGTAAATATGCTCCATGCACTTACTTTCTCAGTCCTGTTGTGGAAACAGCAAAACATATTGATTGAACTACCAGGAACACACACAACTGCTGTTTCCCATGCCAAACTTTCTTCCATTATTTCACCTTTTTCTGACTACCTGAAGACTAACCATTCCATAACTATTTTCACTTCACCTGGAGCAACAGTTAAATTCAGTCCTCTTGCTGGTAAGGGAATTAAGCAGGGGCAGATCTTGCGGACTCATGAATCACTCCCTACCACCATATACTGAACAGTTTGCCACCTACTTTATAAAATATACTTTATATCGGGAGCAGAATTCAGCATCTACAGCAAGTGACTAAGCTTTGCTAAAGCCCAAATCTCTGTAGAAACTTAATATGCCCTGACATGCATGTAGCAACTTTTTCAGGAAACTGCTGCATTTTTAACTCTGAGGAGTCTGAATACATCACTTTCCTATACACAGATGCATGCTGCAATTACATATCCCATGATAAGTTCTCAATAGGACTTCTCTAAAAGAGGAGAGAGACCAGGCTGAACCCTTTATCTTTTCTCTGGAAGGGGAAATCCATGAAGTGGCAAGTGGAGAATCTTCAGTGAGTAAGAAAACAACCCCTATCTCCATGACTACCGAGAAGGCTAAGGATTCTCTAATCCATGCCCTACACTTCAAAGAGTTTCCTGAAATTATTTAACAAGGTGTGAGGCACTTGGAAACACAAGGAGGAAGATAAAGAAAGGGAGAGGCAGGCCCCATGCATTTTTAGTAAATATGGATTATTTTGCCTTAAGTCCTCTCTGCATTCATTAGACACTCCTTTTGGATGAAATGACAGTATTTTTTGTTTTAAAATTAGTCCATCTGTTAATTATTGTAAAGGCATGGAGAGATATTTGTGACACTAAACTTGAAACAGGAGTCAAGCATTATTTAGAACTGTGGTTCGAACTGTGTTTCAGACCACAATAATACAAGTAGTTGTTTGAAATGGCTCCAAGTAGTCTGTTAATATGGTTTCCTATCTATTTTTGAAGGTACTTATCACCTTCCTCTCAAAACCCCCAGTACATCTAATATTGCTATTATAATTCAGGCAGAAATAGATTGGTTTCAATGAAAGTTTCCGGACTGTGAAAGAATCGATGGCCCAATTCAGTACTTTTAGAAAAAGAGTGGATTTAGTTCTTTGAAAAGGACTTCAAGTGTGTGTAGGAGTGAAAATTGGGCCTGCTCCATAAACAAGATTAAGTACACAATTAAACTAGTTTGAGATGGCAGCTGCGGAACTTGAACTGGGGTCTCCTACAGTCAGGCCAGTACCCTAACCACCAGTCTATAGAGCATTAGTGAGTCAAACATGATCAAAATCACCTCTAGTGGAAATATTAACATAGAAAATCTAAAGTCTCCACAAAATATGATAAAAATGTATGGATAGACTTAAGTAAAAAGAAAGTGGCCTTTTGAGGACTGTCCATTAATTTTAAAAATACAATCCAAAGTAGTACTAAATCAATTTAGTGCTTTGGCACCATTTCTAATGCTGTTGAGATAGAAATACATCTATACAGAATTGAACCACTGACAGTAATTGCTAATTAGCATTAGACTGATATCACTCATTACTATGGGTGAACATTTATTTTTCCCCCTCTTAAAAAAACCTTTCATTTACATAAAGAAAGCAGCCTGGTGCCATGGGCTCTTCTCTGTTCCCAACCTTAAAATATACAAAATGGCCTACTTTTTTTTTTAATGTCAGATACTTAAATGTTCTTTTATGCTGGACTACATATCTGAAAGTAAGTAAGTTTGGTGAATGGAACAATGAATACTCTTAGTTCAGGAGACTCACATGAGACAATAGTACTTGTCGCTCTCAGGGTACGTACATTAAAACAATGTCTTCATTCTTTCTGGAAAGTGCTTTAAATACACTTTTGCTGACTACAAAAAAAACTTTGTTTAAAAAAAAAATATTAACCCAACTTTCAGTTTTGCTCAGAAGCCAAGCATGGTGCATATTTTTCTCTATGAATCAGTTAACCAATGAATTTAGATTTTTTGTTCATAAAATGATCTTTAATTGACCCTCATTAGTGAGAATTTTAAATGTGCACCAAATTATTTAGATATGAAAATTTCTTCATTAGTTATTCATGGGCTGTTCATCGATAAATCATGATGAATGAAGGTTAATAGTGGGGAGGAGGGATAAAGAAGGATAATACTTTAAGCAATATGATTTCTGGGTGACAGTTTGAGCACATGCACATCTTGATGGTTTTATTTTATTATATATAAAAATATTACGATTACCGACTCACTTCTTGTGGTATCAGAAGACATGAGTGTTAAAGAGGTATTCACATTACAAGAGTAGATTGTCTTATTGACCAAAACTTGAGAGAGCATTTATAGTAAGTGCCATAGAAAAATATACCGAGACAGGTGTGAGAGAAGCTGACGAAGGAGGCCTGCCAACTATTGTGAAGCAGAGCAGGGGGCTGGGGGAGAAGGGGGAGAAAGAGAAAACACACTAGGTTAAGCTAGAACAACAAAGCCTTCAAGCAAGGACAAAAAGTTTTAACTTGAGGTAGTTGAGACAAGGGAGGCACTGGAGAGATTCTAAGGAGGAGTGATGATATGGCAACACCAAGGGATAAGAAGCTCAATTTTAACAGCTGCACTTTGAATGGACTGGATGGGAGTGATGTGTGGATCAACTTGGAAGAGCTGAAGTAACTGAGATGGAAGATGAACAATGCATGGACTACAAGTGAATAATTGAAACAGGAGAGGTTGCGAAGGAAGAAACTGCAAAGTACCGACACAACCTTGTTGAATACGGAGAGAGAGAAAAGAATCAAATAGAATAAAACAAGATATAAATACCATAGTTCTTAGTCTTTGAGATAGAGTCCAGTGGCTCTCTCTGAAGTGCCATTTCTCTTCAAAAATCAGGATTTATTATCAACATGGCCCCGCGGTAAAAGTGTGTTTTGGTCAATATCTAATACACTAAGGAGCATGAAATGGTTAATAGTTCATGCTATTAGTACAAGTGTTTCATTAAATCATTTACAAAGTAGCTACGTTAGAGGAAACTATTTGAATTTCCAATAAGTGGAAGGGGCAGAATTCACCAAAATTGCTTTGACTTTGTCATTGGCAGTTGCAGGGAAAACCGGGCTTATAATTACAAACCACTACCTTCAGTTTAGAAATTTAAGACAGTGGAGGTAGTGAAAATAGACAATGATTAACTGGAGGGAAGACAAGACGCAAGATGCCAGCATTCTACAATGAAGAAATGTAAGCCTATGCCAATTTTTGAATTCAAGTGAAAGTGTCTCTGAATCTTGAGTGATTAGACCGGAGCATATAATTTACAAAATATTTTACTCAATGAACGTAGCCTTTTTTGGGGATCATGTCTTTACACAGATCACAGCTCCAAATTTATTCATTATTTTTAAATTACTCAATTTTTGGTGAGCTTTTTATTTTTAAAGTCTACAAATTGATCATTAACCAGAATGCTGAAAATATTTGATAATATATTTAATATTAAAGCTGTGTTATGTGATAGTCACACCTAAGTCATATAGTGCGGAATTTGTTAGATGATTGGAAAAGCATAACTTTTATGCAGAGGAAACAACTTTAAAGGCAGTACTAATGCTCTGAATCTCCTGGAAAAAAGAACAGTAAACAATTTAGACAGATGGAAAGCCAGGCCACTATAAGCCATTGTGATCCCTTCTACTTACTTTGTCAAGCAATGTCCCATCCCACATAAAACATTCCATGTGTAATGACAATGTTTGTATGTACAGGTTTTATATTGTACTGTGAGTATTAGAGCAGGTAAGCTTAAATTTTGTTTTGCATCTACAGCTGTGCAATTAAAATACCATCAAGATTGTTGTGGAAAGTGATGACAAGAGGTCTGAGCACACTAGAAGCAAGATCACTTGTAATTTCAAGCAGATGCTTAGACTATTTTATTTTAGCACATTACTGGAAAATATCAAAACAAAACATGCACTATAATTTTATAATATTCCATAGAATAATCAGCCCTTTCCCTCAGTGTGGGGACCCAGGACTAAATTAGTAATAGGAGGTCTTGCAGATCAAGGTAAAATGGGAGTTAAAAGAGCTGTGCTGACACCCCGCCCCTCAGGCTTCAGATAGTTCTTTTAGACACTTATGATCAAATTCATACCAAGAGGACAAAGGGATGGGGAAGTGGTTGGATGCGGGAGAAGAAAAACCATGATTTTCTCCAGGGGAGGAGGGAGCCTAAAGGTATTTTCTCCAAACAGTGATGTTCTCATCATGCCTTCTCCCCAGAGCCAGTTTTAGGCACTACGGGGCCCAATTCGAAAGAGCTGCCGCCAAAGACAGCGGCGGGACTTCGGCAGCAGCTCTATTGGCTGCTGGGGACTTCGGTGGCACGTCGGCGGAGGTTCCTTAGGGATGTTGCGGGGCCTTCTTAGGGGCACGGGGCCTGATTCAGGGGAATCGCCCTAAAGCCGGCTCTGCTCCTTACCCTCTGGAGGCTGCTGCTGAGCTGGGAGTGTCACCCACTATTCACTGTCCTGGAAACCAATCCCCACTATTCTGGCATGTTAGGGCTGCCTTCCAGATCACATTTTGCCTCTGGGATAATAGCATAAAGAATGACTGAAAGTAAAAAAGTGTTTTTATATGCATTCTACAATAATTTGGTTAAAAGCAATAATTTTGGAGTTATCTATGCAAAACAGTATTACTTGTTCAAAGAGTTAAAATTGTTTTAGTGACTTGAAATGATGTTAGGAAACTTAAAAAAATCTTAAATGAGGTTAACCCACCCTTACAAAAGAAATTAAAATTATTAAATATATTCAGAATTTATTGATCGGAGACGGTGGTAATCACTTTTTAAAATGTTTTGGACAATGTACCTTCAAAGTAATTGTTTTTGAAAAAAGTTTAAATCTGATTGTTGTAGTCAATTCTATTTTTCGCCAGTCAACTTGTTAACAGACTTTATCATTTGTACTGCAATAGCACAAAGCGCCTCTGTATAGTAGTCTGGCCTCACTGTGATACTGTGTCTGAACAGCACTTAAGTAACAACACTTTTGTTTCAGAGTTCTGCAGAACTTAAAAAAAGATGGGTGGAAGAAGTTCCACTCCCTAAGAATGTGTTTTCTCTTTTTACATCATTTTGGTGGTAAAGAGGACAAATTCCTTTACAAGGATACTGCCACATGGGTAGCTTGGGAGTACATTTAATGGGTAGCCAGGCTCTGCACACAGGCAGTGATGACAGGAGCTTTAACGAGCTAAAGCTTATAAAATAAATTATAGCATAGCAGCACATACCCACTCCCTCACATATATAGGTCACATGTCAGACAGCAGAATCACATAGGAAAATTGCAAGGCTGGTGTAACAAAATATATTTTTTTGCAAACTTAGACCTATAGACCCTATTATAGACCTCCCTCACAAGCTGCAGCAGTAACAGAGACACAGCCTCTTTATCATGTACACAAGGTGTTACAACCCACCCTGCCCCCAGAGTTGATGGCACCTTCATGTCCACAGCCTATTTGCCTTTTCACATAACAGACTGGTTTATGCGGAGGGCAGTCACTGGATCATACCTACATGCATGCAATTTATGAATAATGTGACTAATTAGTGGTAACACAATATAAAATACAGATTAGTAAATTAAATGTGTCCACTCAGGAATGTATATCATATTTCTGTCACATAGATCTCATAGGGTATAGAATTTATAGTAAGTCTCTAAACCCCCTTGGCCAGAACTCTGCTCCTCAGACATTTAAATTGACAAGAGCAACTACACCCTTCATAAACAGAACTGTGCAATACTCTTGCTTACTACAGCTGATCGAAAATTTTCTTCAGCATTTGGGCATTTTCCCAACAATCTTAGAGCAGACAATAGTATTTGCAAATTTGAAATTTTGTTGGTGAAATTTTTTTTTTGACAGTTCGGCTGTTTATACAACCATGAAACAAATATCATGCTATTTGGGTGATCAAATAGCTAATATCAAAGTAACAAGTAAGAAATACGGACTAGAATAATTTGTAACAGTTCAAGAGCAACTTTAATGGCACAAAATCCCTGGTGGCAAGGTCTTTGGTCAAGGGTCCCATATGCCATTGCCAGAGGAATGACAACTGAGTGAACTCTGGTGGGGACATAGATTCGGCATGGTGGCGGAGACAAATGCAGAGATGGTGGCATACAAGTGTCCCTACCCACTACCATTGTAATCCCTATAGCTAGATTAGGTGGTAGAGCTTGAGACTCTGCATTGAGATGAGAAATTGTGAGAGGTTACACAGAGAAGACGGTGGCCAGCTGTCCCTAACGCACACCACTAAAACTGTAATCCTTATAGCTGGGTCGGGTGGCAGAGCCTCTGGACTGGACTGCATTACATTAAGAGATGACACAGAGGCAGCAATCAGGCATCTCTTCTTGGAAGACAAGTAGCACTTCCTCCTAGAGATGAACCTGAGTGTGAACTAACTACTGGCAACAAACTATGAGCAGAGTGCAAAGAAAAGGGTGGAAGTGGCATTGATCCATTGAACATTCACATTGGAAAGTAAGGAACCCGAGGCAAAGGAACTACTTCTGAAGAAACTGTATGTATGTGTGGGGAGTGGGTTAGTTACTAAGTGTTTAAACATCCTGTTATTTATTGTGTTTCCCAAAATAAACGCTGTCCCCTTTCCTCCTTTATATCATTTGCTTGGTTGTATACACTGATCCAGTACTTGCAAGAGGGCAAATATTGCTTATTAAGGGCATCTAGGCAAGGTATTTCATTTTTCCATTTCTTGAGGTGGGAGCTCAAGCCAGAGGTGTTGGCAAATTTGTAGAGGAACCCCTAGATATTTGAGGCCAGCCTTCCTGCTGCAGGCAGAAAGGTTACACCTGTTTCAAAAGTAATATAAACATTTAAAAAGGGCCCTATTCACAAAGTATTCATGGCAAATTGTTTGCTCAACTCTACCATTTCAATTTCAGAGATTATTCCAATATATTTGAGAAATATAGCCATAGACATTTGGCAAAGTATTTAAATTGAAGCTATTATGCTAGGTTTTTTGAAATATCTCCATGCCCTTACAACAAATAGTCTTTAAAGTTAATCGACAATAGCTTCTTCTGAGATACAAAGTTTTCTTAGACACTAGTAGTTGGGGGAAAATCTCTTTTTGTAATGATTGTGAGATAAAAATATGATCTAGATTGGCTATAATTGCTGTCAAGTTTTTGTACTATTCCTTTGCCAATATTTATTTCTGAGGCATTCTCTTCTTTTAAAATTCGACTTCTCATATGAATACGAAGAAGATCACTGACTTTTTCTTTGTTGTGCTGGGCCAAGTCACTACCTGTTCTTAACTGACAGGTTTGGTAATTTTTACAAATACTAGCAAAGACAAGTCAACCCCATTTAATTGGCCTACAAATAGTGTCCCCCTTCTTATACCAAGTTAGGCATTTTATTTTTAGGAGCTTTCAAAAATTTGCTTGCTTCTTCAACAGGGAGAGTTTGAAATGGAGAGGCATGAATGCTCCAGAGGAAGTCCATTCAGTGTTTCACAGTCATGCTGGAAGGGCATAATGAGTGGGGTCCTGCAGGGTTCTGTTCAATATCTTCATCAATGATTTAGATAATGACAGAGTACACTTATAAAGTTTGCGGATGATACCAAGTGGGGTGGGGTTGCAAGTGCTTTGGAAGATATGATTAAAATTCAGAATGTTCTGGACAAACTGGAGAAATGGTCTGAAGTAAATAGGATGAAATTCAAGAAGGACAAATGCAAAGTACTCCACTTAGGAAGGAACAATCAGTTGCACACATACAAAATGGGAAATGACTGCCTAGGAAGGAGTACTGTGGAAAGGGATCTGAGGGTCATGGTGGACCACAAGCTAAACAGGAGTCAACAGTGTCATGCTGTTGCAAAAAAAGCAAACATCATTCTGGGATGTATTAGCAGGAGCATTGTAAGCAAGACACAAGAAGTAATTCTTCTGCTCTGTTCCATGGTGATTAGGCCTCAGCTGGAGTATGGTGTCCAGTTCCGGGCGCCACATATCAGGAAAGATGTGGACAAATTGGAGGAAGTCCAGAGAAGAGCAACAAAAATGAACAAAGGTCTAGAAAACAAGAAGGAGAGGGGACGCGATAGCAGTTTTCAAGTACATAAAAGGTTGTTACAAGGAGGAGGGAGAAAAATTGTTGTTCTTAATCTCTGAGGATAGGACAAGAAGCAAAGGGCTTAAATTGCAGCACTTTAAGGTTGGACATTAGGAAAAACTTCCTACTGTCAGAGTGACTCTCCATTATTGGGAATTTTTAAGAGCAGGTTGGACAAACACCTGTCAGGGATGGTCTAGATAATACTCTTGAGGTCCCTTCCAGTTCTATGAGGTTCATTTACTGTCAGATACCTCACACTTGGGGAGTGGGGAGGAGAAGAGGTCTAAAAAACCCTCCACAATGATTTATTAGTGTATAGTTTATATCAAATTAGATTTAATTTACTTAGCGGATACAGAAAGTGGCCTAGACAAAATGAGCAGGACAATAGGGTAATTACCAGATAATTTTAGCAATACCAGATTGATACAGACTCACGACCATGCCAAAATATCAGTGATTAAAAAAAATAAAATTAAAAAAATTAAAGGGGGTGGAAGCTTTGAGGGGTGAAAGGTCCACCTCCCCTCTCATCGCCTCACTCCAATTACCCTTACCACAGCACATTACATTCAAATTAAAGAAGCTATTGAATACCAGGCTCTCAGTAATTTTAAAGTTTTCTGGCAGTACCTCACCACTGTAGAGAAGTCATGATGTTCAGCAACACTTGTGGCCGCAAATAATCAATCAGTTCATTGGACACCAATGTGTTCCTTATTTTTTCAAAAACTAAATAAACTACATGGATCTTGAAATTCAGTAAGTGGTAAAAGGTACTGGAGGGAAGTCCTCGGAACAACTGTTGCTCTACAAAAGCTTCTGGCCACAAGAGGTCCTTTTGTGTGTGTAGAAAAGAGATTTGTCCTCTCTAATTATATAGGAAATCTAGGATGCCTGGAATATTTGAGCAACTTTGAAGATTTCCTCACAGAGCACTAATAGAAATTTAGAAATGCAGGTAAGGAATATTGCAAATTGTGAGACATCATTGGTTAATGATGAAGTAATTAGGAAGTATTATTAGGGGTCGACATTTTCGGTGCAAAGATCATGCTAAAAGTCAATCTCTCAATGCCCATCATAAATGTACATGCTAAAGCTTTCAAGACTGTATAAGCCAAAATGAAACCACAAGAACGGCCATATTTGGTCAAACCAATGGTCCATCTAGCCTAGCATCCTGTCTTCTGACAGTGACCAATGCCAGATGCTTCAGAGGGAATAAACAGAACAGGTCAATTTTAAAAGTGCTCTACCCCCATTGTCCAGTCTCAGCTTCTGGCAGTTGGTTTAGCAACTCCCAGAACATGGGATTGTGACCCTCATCATCTTGGCCAATAGCCATTGATGGACCGATTCTCCATGAATTTATTTATTTTTAACCCAGTTAAACATCCCAATCAAGGAGTTTCACAGGTTGACTGCTGACTCTTAAATTCATTGGGTGACCCCTGGTTCTTGTGTTATGTGAAAGGGTCCTTCCCTATTCACTTTCTTTATAGACCTCTATCATATACCCTCCTAGTCCTCTCTTTTCTAGGCTAAATAGTCCCAATCTTTTAAATCTCTCCTCATATGGAAACTGTTCCATACCCCTAACCATATTTGTTGCCTTTCTGTATATCTTTTCTAGTTCTAATGCATCTTTTTTGGGGTGGGGCGATCAGAAGTGTACCGGGCATACCATGAATGTATATAGTGGCATCACGATATTTTCTGTCTTAGTTTCTGTCCCTTTCCTAATGATTTCTAACATTGACTGCTGCTGCACATTGGGCAGATGTTTTCTGAGAACTATCCACAAGGACTCCAAGATCTCTTTTTTGAGTGGCAACAGCTAATTTAGATCCATCATTTTGCATGTAGAATTGCGATTATGTTTTCCAATGTGGATATTCTGGGTCCTTTCCCAAAAAAGACACCCAGAAACAGTACATACTGACTTTCATGGATTTTGCCACCCGATGGCTGGAAGCAGTAGCTCTAAGCAATACCAGGGCTAAAAGTGTGTGCCAGGCATTAACAGATATTT
Organism: Chrysemys picta bellii; assembly: GCF_011386835.1. Lineage (NCBI taxonomy): Eukaryota > Metazoa > Chordata > Testudines > Emydidae > Chrysemys > Chrysemys picta. Next base: position 73,165,501 of record NC_088795.1, on the reverse strand, counting down.
TGGCCAGGGTAGGTTGGCCCTCCAACATCCTTACAGATTCGGGAACTAATTTCCTGGCAAGGAGCATGAAAAGCCTGTGGGAAGCTCATGGGGTGAACCACTTGGTTGCCACCCCTCACCACCATCAAACAAATGGCCTGGTGGAGAAGTTTAATGGAACTTTGGGGCCATGATATGTAAATTAGTAAATGAGCACGCCAACGATTGGGACCTAGTGTTGCAGCAGTTGCTCTTTGCCTACAGCGCTGTACCACATCCCAGTTTAGGGTTTTCACCATTTGAACTTGTGTATGACCATGAGGTTAAGGGGCCATTACAGTTGGTGAAGCAGCAATGGGAGGGGTTTACGCCTTCTCCAGGAACTAACATTCTGGACTTTGTAAACAACCTACAGAACACCCTCCGAACCTCTTAAGCCCTTGCTAGAGAAAACCTACAAGATGCTCAGAAACAGCAAAAAGCCTGGTATGATAAACATGCCAGAAAGCGTTCCTTCAAAGTAGGGGACCAGGTCATGGTCTTGAAGGCGCTCTAGGCCCATAAGATGGAAGCGTCATGGGAAGGGCCATTCACGGTCCAAGAGCACCTGGGAGCTGTTAATTATCTCATAGCATCCCTCACCTCAAACCTAAAGCCTAATGTGTACCATATTAATTCTCTAAAGCCCTTTTATTCCAGAGAATTAAAGGTTTGTCAGTTTACAGCCCAGGGAGGAGATGATGCTGAGTGGCCTGAAAGGGTCTACTACGAAGGAAAAAGTAATGGTGGCATGGAAGAGGTGAAGCTCTCCATGACCCTTGGGCATATGCAGCAACAGCAGATCAAGGAGCTGTGCACTAGCTATGTGCCGATATTCTCAGCCACCCCTGGACAGACCGAATGGGCATACCACTCCATTATTGACACAGGTAATGCTCATCCAATTAGAGCCCAGCCTTACCGGGTGTCTCCTCAAGCTAAAACTGCTATAGAACAGTAGATCCAGGATATGCTACAGATGGGTGTAATCCGCCCCTCTAACAGTGCATGGGCATCTCCAGTGGTTCTAGTTCCCAAACCAGATGGGGAGATACAGCATTTAGCTTACAGTAGTCCACGCAAAAACGTAACTCGCCCGGACAACTATCCAATGCCCTGCACAGATGAGCTATTGGAGAAATTGGGACGTGCCCAGTTCATCTCTACCTTAGACTTAACCAAGGGGTACTGGCAGGTACTGCTAGATGAATCTGCCAAAGCCCATGTCGGGCTGTATGAATTTAATGTGCTCCCTTTCAGGCTGCGAAATGCACCCGCCACCTTCCAAAAACTTGTAGATGGTCTCCTAGCGGGATTGGGAGAATACGCAGTCGCCTACCTTGACTATGCGGCCATTTTTTTGGATTCATGGGCAGAACACCTAGAGCATCTCCAAAAAGTTTTGGAGAGCATAAGAGAGGCAGGACTAACTGTTAAGGCTAAAAAGTGTCAAATAGGCCTAAACAGAGTGACTTACCTTGGACACCAGGTGGGTCAAGGAACTATCAACCCCCTACAGACCAAAGTGGATGCTATCCAAAAGTGGCCTGTCCCAAAGTAAAACAGGTCCAATCCTTCCTAGACTTGGCAGGATATTACAAGCAATTTGTACTGCACTACAGCCAAATCGCCACCCCACTGACAGACCTAACCAAAAAGAAACAGACAAATGCAGTTCAGTGGACTGAAGAGTGTCAAAAGGCCTTTAACTAGCTTAAAGCAACACTCATGTCTGACCCTGTGCTAAGGGCCCCAGTCTTTGACAAACCGTTCCTAATAACCACAGATGTATCCGAGCGTGGTGTGGAAACAGTTTTAATGCAGGAAGGACCGGATCAGGAATTCCATCCTGTCGTGTTTCTCAGCAAAAAACTGTCCGAGGGGGAAAGCCACTGGTCAATCAGTGAAAAGGAATGTTACGCCATTGTATATGCACTGGAAAAGCTACGCCCATATGTTTGGGGATGGCGTTTCCACCTGCAAACCGACCATGCTGCGCTGAAGTGGCTTCATACTTTCAAGGACAAGAACAAAAAACTTCTTTGGTGGAGTTTAGCTCTCCAAGATTGTGATTTTAAAATACAACACATTTCAGGAGCTTCTAACAAAGTGGCTGATGCACTCTCCCGTGAAAGTTTCCCAAAATCAACTGGTTAAAATCATCCTTGAAATTTGGAAAATAGTTAGTTTTTACATAATCAGTAGTATATCTAACGGTGCTTGTGTCTTATTAATTCTGTTTTCTCCTAGAGTTCCAGGAAGAAATCACAGCCAGTGTGGAGTAGGCTGTCCAGCACTGTCTATGATTTGGGGCGGTGTGTCATAAACATACAGCTAAGGGTATCATAACATCCCTCTTTACCCTATAAGGGGTTAATTCCTCTTTTACCTGTGAAGGGTTAAGAAGCTCAGGTAACCTAGCTGACACCTGACCAAAAAGACCAATACGGGGACAAGATACTTTCAAATTGGAGTGGGGGGGGGAGGGAGAAAGGCTTTGTCTGTCTGTTCTGTTTGCTTGCCGGACACAGATCAAGGAAGCAAGCAATCCAACTCCTATAGAGTTAGTAAGTATTTGGCAAGGAAATGTGTTAGTTTACTTTCATTTTGGCTTGTGTTTCCCTTTGTGTAAGAGGGAGGTTTATGCCTGGTTTTGTAACTTTAAGGTTTTGCCTAGAGGGGAGATCCTCTGTGTTCTTGAGTCTTCTGCTATTCTGTAAAGTACTTACTATCTACTTACTTACTAGTATTTTACAGAGGTAATTCTTTTACCTTTTCTTTAATTAAAATTCTTCTTTTAAGAACCTGATTGATTTTTCATTGTTTTAAGATCCAAGGGTTTGGATCTGTGTTCCCCTGTACCAATTAATGAGGATATTATTCTCAAGCCTCCCCAGAAAAGGGGTTGTAGGGGCGTGGGGGGATATTTGGGGAAGGAAGGGCTCCAAGTGGCCCTCTCTAAATGTTTGTTTAAATCACTTGGTGGTGGCAGCATTACTTAATCCAAAGTATAAGAGAGAAATTGTGCCTTGGGGAGTTTTTAACCTAAGCTGGTAGAAATAAGCTTAGGGGGTCTTCATGCGGGTCCCCACGTCTGTACCCTAAAGTTCAGAGTGGGGACGGAACCCTGACAACACCCTAAGGAGAGATGTCCCAAATCACATGTTTGACTGTAAGCTGTCCAAACAGCTACACTATGTAAGCAGGCAATCCTCTCTTATATGACCCGATGGGAAACATACAACCTCGTTGTCTTATCTCGCAGATCTGTTTCCTTTTTTTTTTTAAAGCAATAAGCAAGTTGATACTTCCACCAGTTTACTAACTTTACAACTGTCCAAGAATTAGTCTTTCCGTATGTCCCCTTTGCCACACAGGGTTATTTCCTTCAACGTGATTCTCAATCTAACCCCTTGTTTTGGTGGCTCAGTGCCATCAGCTTCCATATATGCTGTAGGCCTCTGTTCTCACTACAGCCTTGTTAGCGGAAGCCAGCCGAAACCTTTGGACCCAGCTTTGGCTCCAGCTGGCAGAATCATTAGAAATTGTTCTAACACTTTAGAAGTCCACAGCTTACCCAATAACCACTGGGCCTGGTATACTCTGTTAAAAATTTAAACTTTACCTAGTTTGCAAGTGTTTTGTAAGATGCAGCATCTTTTCATGGGGGAAGAGGATGTACGGTACCTAGCTGTTCTATTTATATATTACATAGCTCATGCTGGTAGGATTTTATGCTGTAAAACCCATCTGAAATGCTATTAAGTATTTGAACTTTTCATTTTTACTGCTGTTAGTGAAGAACTACAGGAGTAACTCATTTCATACAGTACACAACTTTTAGATTGTAAACATAACTGCTACACAACAGATATTGCCTTTTCATAACCCATTGGGAATTACATTTAACTCTGCTATCGCAGTGGTGCAGCATTGTAATACTTCTAGAGGCTTTTTAATACTAAGCTTTGCTTTGGCAAAGTTCCTCCACATTTGTAAACAAGCACCATTCTAAAACAAAAAGGATTAGCCAAAGACTTGTGAGGGAATGCTTCTATTGCTCTTCACTCTAAAACACTCTGTGGGAGTGCTGATGAATCCTCTCAGAACAATAGAAAGTAGGTCATCTAACAAGTCAAATTCCTGTGCACTCTAGTTTAGTCAGAGCTGTACATGAATGATCCTGGCACGTTTTAACTCAGTAATCTGAACAAATGATAGTGTTGCACTCTTGGATATTAATCACAAATCTTGTTATATTTGGGGTTGTTTTGTTACATAAGAATCTTAGCTTTAGTTTGAAAGAGAAGTTTGAAGTCTTCATGGTTGCAGAGAAAAGCTTGGAAACCATGAACCTTTTTTCATGTATTGCACACTAGATAACATAGGATTTGTATTCTGGGGGCTTGGTGAGTTGAGCGAGGCAACCCCCCTTGGTCCAGTGTGGGTTGATATACCCCAACAGGGTTGTTGGGATTCCCTGCTGAGTCAAATGATTGCGATTAGGAAACTCAGGACCCTGGATGGGACTGAGCAACCAAGCAGTCTGTAGCCCCTGAGCTGGGGCAGAGAAAACTTTCAGGTCTATTGCTTCCCGAGCCTCCTGGCTAGGGCAAACAAAAGCGACTGAGGGCTCCGACCCTCTGGGCAGGTCAGTCTATAGTCACCGGAGTTGGGCAGGACAAATGCTCAGTTTATAGTGCACAGTGATTGGTCATCCCTTGTTGGCCCAGTATGGGGTCCGTCACAATTGCACATTTCTAAAACTAAAATGGCTCTTTAATAAGAGAACTATTTTACAGAGATGCTGCAGCTAAAAGCCCAGTTATGTGAACAGATCAAATTCCTGCTTGCTCCCTCTGGCAATCTGTGCTGCTTTCTTGAAGTTCCATGAAGGTGACTACAAACCTTAAAGGCTCAAAAACTGGAAGGCAAGTAAAAGGGACCCTCTAAAAATATTAAATTTTTGACTTTTAGGACAACCTCATGATTCTTTGGGGTCTACACTGGAATTGACAGTACTGTCAAGAGAAAAAGAATACTGCTCCCCATTCTACCCACTGTTTGTTTTGAATTTGTTCTTTGTTTTCTTCAACAATGCCATTTTAAATGTTTATGGTCTCCTTTTAAAAATGAAAATGGCCATCCTAAAACATTTTTTTTAATTTTGGCTGAAAATAATGGTCTCTATTTTTAGATTTTGTTTCCTAACAATTCATATAAAAAAAAGGCATAAAAAACAGGCACTACTTCATTAGTAATCTGCAATTACAGAAGTAACTGACAGAGATCGGAATAAGATTTGTACACAAAGTCTTGATCTTTCCTAAACTCCCTTTGTGAATTTTAATTATTAATAAATTAACAATTCATAAGTGTCACCTGAACACTAAACTATCTTTAAAAATCAGGCCCTTAAAATGCAGCTAGGTGCCTAATGTGATTTTTAAAAGATGCCCATGTACTTTTGAAAACACCACTAGGCACCTAACCATATTTGGTGGCTAAATAGCTTTAAAAATCTGGTCCTAGCACATTTAGCCTCATTACAGTAACTAGAACATGCTAGTCACTAGAGCAGAGGGGTGTTGGAACTAGGGTTGGAACTAGCAGCACCCCCAGTCTTGAAGTGGTTTCTAGTATATACAGGGTTTACAGTTTTGTTCAATGGCTTTCAGCACCTCTGCTATAAAAATTGTTCCAACGTTGCTGCTAGAGTTGAAGAAATAATTTGTACTTAAGAGGTGATCATGAGATGTACGGGGGGAAAGGGGGCACACCTCACAGTTACACTGACACCAGCAGTCAGGATTGCTTGTGTACTGCTTGCAATTTTTAAGATACGATTTTTATCTCCAGCATTGGACTGAATACATAGGAGAAGCAGAGTTTTAATTCATTCCCCCCTTCCAACGGCTACTTCCCTTAAAAAAAAAAAAAATTGAAAGCAGCCACTATAATAGCTCTCACAGCCAAAGAAACAGAGAATGGTACAATAGCTGCCAAGTTAACAACTGGGAGATTGAAAATGTTTTAAATCTCTCTTCCTGAGGGAGCATATTTGTACACAAGAGCAAAAGAGTCAATGTTCAAACACAAACTATCTTTGAAAAAGGCATTTTAAAATCACTCGAGTTTTAACCAACCTCCTTTGAAAGCTAAATCTGTCTTTAAATTATGTTCAATGCTGCAGCACAGATGTTTAGCAGTTAGCATCCTTTTCCCACAAATTAACTATCTTCCCATTATACTGAATTTTCTGTGGCAGCCATTTAAGAACACAATGGGGACAGTAAAAAACCTGGTAAAATATGCATCTCCAAAATTATGAGACAAAGAACAAAGAATATTGCCTCAAAATATTCATTCAGTAACAATCTGATACTCATGTTTTTAAAATACAAAGACTTCAGTGAAACTTCAGGGTGTGAGTTTTCCAAAGACACTTCAATTGCCTTTAATTTTAAGGGAACAGCTCTAAATCAGAGCAAAAGCGAATTGGGTACATCTTTAAAAGTCAGATTTTTGGTTTCCACCAGTTCTGCTTGACTGGAAAAATTCATCAATTTTCCTGTCCCTTAGTTCCCCAGTATTTCACAATGCAGAAAGCTTGGCAATCAGAAATGGCTCTCCCACATTTGAATCACTAATTCTGTGGCACAAATGTTACTTGGAATCTGTTTGCATTTGTAGTAGCCCACTGAGGGTAAGAGCCTGTATAGCCTAGAGCACCTGATGGACTCTAATTGGAGTTTGTAATGCACAGAATATGCCAGCAGCCATCTTTTTAGTTGCTTGTAACTGTGGCAAACTTTATATATTTGGTCTGTAATTTTCCACACCAGGCATCTGCCTCAGGCTGCTTTTTTTTCTTTTAGCCAAAAAAGATTCAACTGTTTCAGAGATCAAAGCTAATGCAAATATGATAAAAGAACTCAATCTGATAAGGAGATGTATTATTTAGGGTGGATTCAGGGTGAATGCACTGCCAGTGTTCTCTGGAGAAGAGAAAGCTCTTCCCTTCAGTGGGAGGGGAAGGGACAGTTGGGGGAGCTTGAAAGAGAGATGGAGAGAAACAGTCTGTGAGCAAACAGAGAAACAGGATTGGAGAGGAGGGGGCAGCCAGAGGGATGGAGGGAAACCATGACAAAGAAACAGAGTAAGTGGAGTGGCTGAGGCAGAGCAGGACAGAGACAGGAAGGAGAAGGTCCCTTTAGTTTAAAACTGGCTGGTCAGGTCAGTCCGTGCACGATGGTGTGTTCCTGAGCATTGGATTTGCTCGTCCCCCATCACTCAATCCATGTTATCCTGGATATCCAGAATGGAGAACCAAAGGTCCTTCAGATCTCATGGATCTGGTCTGATGTGCACTCTCCCACCCCAGCAAGCAGCACTGCAATCAAATCTATCTCTTCAGGAAGAGATGAGATGCTTGAGGCTCAAAGACTGACATCGGCATTAAAAAACACCTAGTAAGATATTTAGGGAAAGGGGAGCCTAAAACTAATAACCCATAATAGCCTGTACAAAGAGGTAGATATAGATTTTTTTAATCTAGAAGATTATATTTACTGTAGTATGCATAGTAGTAAGTTTAGTATGTGTGTATTCACTTTTTTATGTATATTCTTCGTATATTTAGCATTATTGTAGATATGTGGAATCCACTTCTGTTTGTTTTGGTTTAAATAAAATCCCTGCTTATGGAATATTGTATATAAAAAAACAACCATTGGTATTGTTTTGTCTACCAGTAAATAAGCTTTTAATCACAGTGTAACATCTGCCCAGTTCTCACCTTCCACGTGATTATACCCCCACTGTGACAGGCCATTACTAAATCTTGGTCAGTGGTTTTGGGAGGGGGTGACCCTGGGTTTTATTTCAAATCATAACACAATAACTCTACTCAGAGATCAGTATGCAGTAAGAGGAAAATATTAAGGCTATCAAACAATTAAAAAATTGCAATTAATCATGAGATTAAAAATAGTCATGATTAACTGCTGTTTTAATCACACTGCTAAACAATTAGAATACCAATTTAAATGTATTATAAATATTTTTGGATGTTTTTCTACATTTTCAAATATATCAATTTCAATTGCAACACAATAACAAAAGTACAGTGCTCATTTTATATTTGATTACAAATATTTGCACTGTAAAAATAGTAATGAGATTAATTGAAATACAAGTACTGTAGTACAATCTCTATGGTGAAAATGCAACTTACAAATGTAGATTTTTTTTACATAACTGCATTCAAAAACAAAATAATGTACAATTTTAGAACCTACAAATTGAAGCATGAAAGGACATATGACTGTTTAGCATATACGGCACGTACATACCTTGCAATGCTGGCTACAACAGTACCAAGCAAATGCCTGTTCTCACTTTCAGGTAACATTGTAAATAAGAAACGGGCAGCATTATCTCCCATAAATGTAAAAAAACGTGTTTGGCTTAACAAGAGGTAGGACTCAGTGGACTCGCATGGCACACGGTAAAAGAATTAAAAAACTGGCTAACTGACAGTAAATGGACAATGATCAGCAAAGGGTGTATTTCTAGTGGCATCCCACAGCGATTGGTTCTTGACCTTATTCTATTTAGCAGTTTTATCGGTAGGGTTGCCAACTCTCCAGGATTCTCCTTGAGTCTCCAGGAATTATTAATCTTTAATTAAGGGTTATGTTATGTGATGAATCCTCCAGGAGTACTTCTAACTAAAATTGGCAAACCTATTGATCAGTGATCTGGAGGAAAACAAGAACACAAAATCAGAGGTAGGGAGGGCAGTAAATAATGAGAAGGATAGGTCAGTGATACAGAGCAATATAGATTGTTTGGTAAGCTGGGTGCCAGCAAGCAGAGAGAGAGTGTCTATCTCTCTCTCTCTAGGAATGTAGGCCACACTTCCTGGGATAGAGTCTCCCATCCTGTAAGCAGAAACTATGAAAAACATTTGTGTGTGGAGCTAGACAATCAACTGAACATGAGCTTTCAGTGCAACACTATGGCCAATAGGATTAACTTCTCCCACCAGAATGGACACCCCTCACACAGTTATAACAGGGAGGAGCTGATTGAGCTCACAGGCTCTCATTAACTCCTTCCAGGCCATCATAGGGTTTGTATACTCCAAAACAGTGTCATTATTATGCTTCATAATCAAATTTGTTCCCCCCCACACCCCCAAGTTTTTTTTTTTTTTTTTAAGCAAAGAAAATACCACAGATAACTACTTTAGAAAATCATAACTAAGGTCGCAAAGTGAAGCACTCAAAAGTTAGGAAATGCCAGAATTAATGTCTGTGCAACCTTAATTCAGCCCTTGTGTGTATGCATTATGATACTGTCTGTAATTGCATGATCACACTTTTTTCCCTACAGGACTGCTGCATCCTTCAGTGTACACATAACGAGCAGTTAATATTTTGTCTTCCTCCCATTTCTCAATGTGTGATCCTACACTTTATTTGCTGCATCCTTTTCAAACACGGTTTTAAATATAAATTTATCAATTTCCTCCTGGGGTTTTCTCTAACCCAGTAGTAGACAACCAGCGGCCCGCGCCGCTTCCCGCAGCTCCCATTGGCCGGGAACAGCGACCACAGCCACTGGGAGCTGCGGGCAGCTGTGCCTGCGGACGGTCACGGTCAATGCCAGCGGATTACCCTGATGGGCCATGTGTGGCCCACGGGCTGCAGGTTACCCACCACTGCTCTAACCTCTGCCGGATTCACAAACATCAATTTGTAGTCTAACAACATGCCTGTGAGGTGAGGAGATGGTATTATCCCCTTTTCACAGATAAGGAACTGAGGCTCAGAAAGATTAAATGTCAAAGTATTCACCAATTTTGTATGCCCATACTGACGCCTACTACCTGATTTTTCAGGATTTCTTTGCATTATATAGCACTTCCTACGTTCAAACCACATCACATCCACTTCAGTTGCGATCTGAATGCTCAGCACTTCTGCAAACCAAATCTCAGTGTCTCAAATAGGGCTCCCAGAAAATGAGCAACAATTAGAGACCATCAGGGCCGACCCTAGGGCGGTGTGGGGCCTGGAGCATAGGCGCTGAGTTTCTAACCTGCCGGGGGGTGTTCCCCCTCCAGCTCTGCCCAGGCCCTGACCCGACTCCACCGTTTCCCCCAGGGTCTGACTCCTCCCCTGCATCTTCCCGCCCTTGCCCCAGCTCTTCCCTGCTCAGTTCCGCCCCCTCCCTCTGAGCATGCTGCACTCTCGCTCCTCTATCTTCCCCCCCCCCCCAGCGCCTCTTGATGCCATGAAACATTGGATCTGTGGTAGGCACTGAGAGGTGCTGATTGGCGGGGCCTGCTGGCAGACAGGTGGTGCTGGGGGGTGTGGGGGATCCTCCTTGCCCCACTGCCCGTATGCACTCGCCTCCCTGTTTGCCTCCTCACCTTGATCGCCCGCCTCATGATTTTATCAAGTGCGGGGCCTGGGGTGATGACCCCAATTCGCCCTATCCAAGGAATGGCTTTGGCGACCATCACTGAGAAGTTTGGTTTATGTGACTTGCCCAGCACCACAGAGGAACTCTGTGGCAGAGGCAGGATAGAATCTAGTTCTCCAGGGCAACATTCTACTGCTTTAATGGCAAGATTGTCCTTCCACTTCCTTCAACCCCCTGCTTCATTCACTGCACGCTTTCCAACTTCTGTAACAAATGAGGCAACAGTCTACACAAGCCTGATTCATCCCATCAGTCCTGTGCAGTGAGAGAGAGATCCCCCAGAAAACAAAATGTCATCATGCAATTAAAGACTATCATAATGCATATGCACAAGGGGGCTGAATTAAGGTTGCACATTTCTTAGCCTTTGATGTTAATGTACTCATGTTGCCACTCACATGGATCATCTGCAGTGTTGGAACTTTTGGATGCACCACAGAGACCTTTGCCATGTAAGCTAATAGAGTGACTGATAACAGTAGTATGTGGTCATCCATTATGTGCAGCAGTACTAGAAAGGCATGGGACACTTGGCCAGTGCCTTCCACAAATATTTGCTGACCGAAATGGTGAGACACAGAAACTGTTAATTTCATTCTAGGCTCTGGAGAGGGCCATGCTCAAGTGGTTACAGATTCTTCTGCCCTGTTCCCACCAATCTGTTCCAGTCCCAGACATCTATCTCCACTCTTGGTTTCTCATCCAGTCTCAGCATGCTGCCTCCACTAGCCAGTTCTGATCTCCACTTATCAGGAGTCTCATACTTGTTCCAGTTCTCCCCCTTCCTGACTCCTCATCCAGTCTTTCTCCATCCTTTGTCCTTCAGTTCCCCCCATCCCCACTGGCTTCCAGTCTCGCTCCTCAGGCTCTTTGTCCAATTCCAGTGTCTCCCCTCCCTTACCTTGTCTCTTGGTCTCAGAGCCTTTGCCCAGCTTGTTAATTTCTCCCTCCCACTCCTTATCTCTCTCTCTCACACACACCCACACACACACACCCCACCGTGATCCAGCTCTTGTCCCCTCTACATTTGAATCAGACAGCTTCCTCCTCTATGTTGCCTAGGCTCAAAAAACAATCAACCTATGAGTTATTCGGCATGGAAAATATAAGCCCAAACAGTTTGTTTGGCAGTGTTATAAGCAACTGAAAACAGGAACTTGTAAAGGGAAGTGTTGGGACAACCTTAATTATAGGTGGCAATACCTGCCCTGCCTAGAATACACCTCATATAATTTCACACCCCTGCACTCCACTAAATCAAATAGTGAAATCAATTTTTTTTTTGGCAGAGCCAAACTGAGAATTTAGGTAAGCAAATTCGATACTGAGCAACTGCAACAGCCATTGACTTTAATGGGAGTCAAAAATACACAGCCCCTTTCATGAGGCATATGATATCTTGCAGGATTGGGATCAGTGTAAAAAACAAGATGAATTTTGCTAACAGGAAGATTAACATCCCTACTTAGAGGGTAATATTTCCAGTTTGATTCAGAAATGCCGATGTGGCATACTGATTACTACTCATCTGAACACAACTATGCCATTGTACATTTTGTGCCTTTCACTGTTTGCTTTTTTAATGTAAATTAAGCAGGTTCCTCATCAAGACATGTCATCTGTTTCTTAGTTGAATTCCCAAAAGAGTTTAAATTAATAGGAACTATTCTTAGCTTAATGCTGATTTCTTATCGGAAATAAGTCATGACACCAGCTGCACTAAAATCAGTTTCTCTGATTAACCTTTTTTAGCAATTGTAATCTTTTGACTGCTTTGCTGAACTGCTTATCAAAAAGGCAACAAAATTAGGCAGGAAAAAATTAGAAACTGTTAAAATGTCTATCAAAGATATTTATGTTTTGTTAAGTTTATCAGCAGGACTGACTTATCTCTGAACATACACCCTCCAATGCCATTCACAGGTATTTCAATTACAGGTATTAAAGTGCAAAAACAGAGATCCATGCCTTTCTCTGAATACAAGTACTTGGCACAACTAGATGAAATAACACTGGTTTCACTAGGGCTGAACTCCAATAGCCACCATATTTTATTCAAAACATTGTTTTTCACCTTCCATCCTTTGCACAGCCCGGGGCTTAGATCACTAGCAGCAACTGGCTACTTGGCCACTGCTGCTTTTATAGTCTTTAGCAGCAACAAGTTATTGGGGGAAAGTGTTTCCCCAACCATGTCAGACTCATCCCTCCCAGTTATCTGGACCAATATTCTTACTGTGCACTGCTTAGCTAGTCTATGAGCTGCCAGAACTTCATGCAGGCAAGGTCAGCCAGCTATAGTATTTCATACTTGCCACACAAGCCTAGTTATTTACTCCCTGGTGATCTGAGAAACACCTGTAACAGAACCAGAAGAAGGGTTTCTTTCCAGGGATCAGCATTGGGGCAGGGTACTAATGGCCAACAATGGTTTATTCCTTGAATACCAGAGGGCTAGTACAAATGCAGTGTGATGGTCTACCCTGAACATAAGTATGATCTGCCAATTCTTATTGTCATATATTCACTTCATATGCTCCACTCCTATTTCCTAGAACACTACAGGTAAATTAGAGCACAATTTTTGGCAAGTGGTGTTGCACCTCTCCAGAGGAACAGGTATCTGTGAGACATACACCTGGCCACCCAGGTACCCCAATTCCATAGTCAAGAGGGCAGCAGTGAGTGAAGCAGCAAGATGCTGGAGGGAGGCACACTCCCTGAGGTTTGGGAAATAAAAGGGAGTTCTGTGCCACTGCTTTTTTGCAGAGGGGGAAGTTGTCTTCAGGATCATTTAAATCAGTGAATGTAAGTGATAGAACCCAACGTCTCTTAAAAGGGCAATAATTAACTGTATACTTTCTGCTTTAACTAACTGAATTAGACAGATTTACAAGAATACTTTACAACAAAATAAAAGCCAGGGCATACCCAATGATCTTGAAAAAGAAGAAAGTCTCCTAATACTGTCTCGCAACCCCATCTCTACAGTCATATCTTCTATAAATTAGGCTTGCCAGGAAATACCCAAGGAGAAGAGGTGAGTTACCTTCTGGCCAACAATATGGGTTCTGAAAGATGAGGGAAGAAAGCCAGTTCCAAACCCTTGCTGAGAATGCCACCAGCCCACCTCATCGTGCCACCAGCCCACCTCATCGTGCCAAGAAATGCTTTTAGCTTAAGTGATTTACATGACCTCAAATGCCACAATCACTACAGTGCCAGAGAAAGGTGGTCTCTGAAACAGCTGGGACCCACACCATTCAAAGATTACAATCAAAACCTTAAACTTCAACAGGAAGTTGATCGATTGCTATCTGATCAGTGTTCTGAACAGACTAAGTGCTCTGCAAGAAACTCCACTTAATAAGCAGGACATCATATTCTACACTACCTCCAACTTCCAAATGGCTTGATGACAGCCTACTATAGAATACACTCTAGTAATCTAACTTCAAGTTCACAAAAGGCACAGATAATACAGTAAGGCCTGTCTCTGAAAGGAAAGGCAGCAACCTCCTTTCTGGATGCCTAAGAACGATATCACTGAACCACCAGAAATCATGGGTAGGGCTTCGTGTTTGTCACAGAGGTCACGGACTCCATGACTTTCCGTGATTTCTTCTGTGGCCAATGTGGCTGACCCCAAGGCCAGGTGCTCAGGTATCCTTGGGGACAGCCACACCGGTTGCGGCTGGAGCGGCTCTGCAGCCAGATGTTCAGGCAGCCCGCACCCAACTGCACCGGCCGCTGCTGGCCCCAAGGATCACCCAAGCAGTGGTGGCCAATGCTGATGCCTCCCCTTCCCCGCAGTAGCGGCTCCCTGCCCCAGTAGGCGCCCCAAGACAGGAACAGGTTATGGGGGTGTGATTTTTTATTTATTGCCCATGACCTGTCAAGGACTTTTACTAAAAATACCCATGACTAAATAATAGCCTTAATCATGGGAAAAGAACACAGAAAAATGCTTTTTTAAAAATCATGAATATCCATACCTGGGAAGCAATATGGAAAAATAAACATTTCACATACAGTTTAAGCCATTTGATATTTGCTGCTACCTGTAAATCCAGAGCCAACTAGATATCCAAGAATACCACATGGTAAACCACCTTCGCTTCTGTTTATATTTATAGGTCATGTGCCAGGAAATTTCAGTCACTATGTTGAGAATGGTGAACCATACACCATATTGTTTCAGAATTATACTTTTCCTGTCTGATTTAAATAGGATACTTATGTGGACTAACTTTCCAAGTGCACTTGGTTAACCAACAGCTATCAGCACAACCAGGCATCAGAAGTTATTATTCGGCTGGCATTGTCAAAACTCTGGCAGCTGATGAAAACACATTTAATTAGGACCAAGGCGGCCGAGACATTTGCTTATTCAGGGCATCATAGCCCAAGCCTTGGCTGTATTGAACTCTGCTTTGTTGAACTGGTTGAAATAAGTTAAACTTACAACTGGTCTAGCCCCAGAGAAAATTAGCTCTGAAAAACCACACAAATACAGCACTAAATGAACGTAGGACTCAAAGGAAAAGCCTGCTCAATGTCACGACTGGCCTGATATTTCTCAACACCAATCCCCGTACTTCCAGTATAGGACTTTCTCCAATTATATTGATACTCAACTCAAATACATGTAGTCACCTGAAACAAAGAACTAGATTCCTTGTTCTCCCAAAAGGGCCACATTCTGCTACGTCCTCAGAACCTGACTCTAGAACCTTTGAAAAGCAGCAGTTCTATTTAATATTTGTGCTGTAGATAAATTTTAGCAGAAAGAAGATCAAAGAGTGTTGTGAATCAACTTCTACGTTGATCACAGATGGAGAACTGTAGGCAGAAAAAGATGTAGTTCAGCGGTCAGCAACCTTTCAGAAGTGGTGTGCCGAGTCTTCATTTAGTCACTCTAATTTAAGGTTTTGCGTGCCAGTAATACATTTAACATTTTTAGAAGGTCTTTCTATAAGTGTATAATATATAACTAAACTATTGTTGTATGTAAAGTAAATAAGGTTTTTAAAAAGCTTCATTTAAAATTAAATTAAAATGCAGAACCCCCCGGACCGGTGGCCAGGACCTGGGCAGTGTGAATGCCACTGAAAAATCAGCTCGTGTGCCACCTTTGGTGTAGTTTCTTTTAAAAAAAAACCATTTTGTAAGGTACAGTACAGGAAGAAGTTTTGGGTCAAGAACAGCATTATTCTGGTTGGAACGAACTGTCCACTGGCAAGATCAATGGGACATTTTGCTGTTTCACAGAAGTGCGTTCAAGTTTTTAAATGACCATGTTGAATATAAGTGTAAATAGTGATGTGGGTTAATTATTGTTTACATATCATCTTTCATCCCAAAGATTCTCAAAGCATTTGTACAAACTATAGCCTTGATCCTGCAAGGAAAACCACTTAGGTGGATCCTAAACCCTAAGCTGAGCCCTCATTGGGGCTTTTATGACCCTTGGATGAATGAGCCTGAGACAAATCAACTCTGACAACCCTTCTGCCAGGTACAAGGGATGGTGTCATGCACCTGGGCTCATCCTTGAGGTGGTGCTCCTTTCTGTTGATATAACATAGTGGAGAACGAATGGGGCCTTTGAGTGGATGTCTCCCTGGAGCTGAGGATGGAACAACAGCTCACTGGTGCACCAAGAGAAACTAACCCAATGGCTGAGGCCTTTCGTAGCCTTCCTCTTCACAGTGAGTATTCTAGAAAAGAGCAACAGACTGAATACTATTCTGGGACATGTCCTTCAAGAGAAAGCAGACACTGGAAATGCATTCATTAATAGATGTTGATATGTTTCAGGAAGGAAAGGTCTTAAATCTTGGTGTCTTGGCTTCTGTTATAGTGCCAATACCTTGTATGTGGGGGTGGGTTCTAGACTAACAGACATATATATATATAATTATTTTTTTTTAAATAAACTGCACCATGGGAAGAGCAAGCCAACACTGTAGGGGATTCAGGTCTGCTGCCATAAGTAATAAGGAGGAGTGGAGGCATCGTTGGGCCTGCTTTGCCCTTTATGTTTTCAGGTGAGTGGATACAAGGGGACATAGAATGCAGGCAACACCCCCAATAGACACTGCTGGCCAAAAGAATCCAATCTTGTGCTGCATATGGGTCACATGCGTGCAAAGAGTGGAATCTGTGTGGATAATCACTCAAAGAAGAAAGGTTAGTTTCTGAGGGGCTCAATCTCTGCAGGAGCCCTCAACTAACAGTATGTCTACATATCAGAGGGGTAGCCGTGTTTGTTGCTTTTTACAGATTCAGACTGAGGGTCCTGTGGCACCTTTAAGACTAACAGAAGTGTTGGGAGCATAAGCTTTCGTGGGTTAGAACCTCACTTCTTCAGATGCAAGACATTGCATCTGAAGAAGTGAGGTTCTTACCCATGAAAGCTTATGCTCCCAACACTTCTGTTAGTCTTAAAGGTGCCACAGGACCCTCTGTTAGTATGTCTACACTGCATTTTAAAACCCGTGGCAGCGAGTCTCAGATCCCAAGTCTACAGACTTGGGTTCGCGCTGTCGCTAAAAGCAGCAGTGTAAACATTGCAGCCTGCACTGCAGGTCAGGCTCTGAACGCCATCCCTCTCCATAGGCCCCACCTCCACCTCAGGCTGCAATGTTTACACTGCTGATTTTAGCACTGTAGTGCAAGCCCAAGTCTGTAGATCTGGGCTTAGACCAGGTAGATGTATCCCAGTTCTCACTATAGTTCTCTGCTCATCAAGACCTCATCACATCAGAGCCTGTCTCTTTTTCCTCCAGCTCAGAGCCATCCCACACCGGCACCCTTCTTGGATATTATCCCTGCTCACAGATGTGACCTTGGAATATGGTTATGAGACCTTGAGAATGTGAGCATACCACAAATGGACCCCAGCAGCTCAAAGAGGCCCCACTGATTTTAAAGGGGCAGTCCTGTTGAGGAAACTAACCAAATTCAGAATTTATAGGCCAAAGCATTTAAAAGATAGGACGCCAAAAAGATGGGCTAGAATATTGTATATCAATTGATATACATCGGTCATGTCTTGCAAATGTCTTGTCTATTTAATCCCAAATTATCCCAGTTTTCCTCCTGGATAGAGAGCCACAAGTGCATAATTACAGGCACATTGGTTTTGTTTCAGTGAAACTAGAAGAGGGTCAAAATTTGGCTTTAGAACAAAACTTGTAACAATAACTTTAATCACAGCTAGACTAGCATCTCTCCATAATTAGATTTATGAAATTAACATCCCCCGTACCTTGGAAACTGTGAGCTTTAGAGATAAACAGTGAAGCTGAATTTTAAAAAGACTTCATTTATATTTTTCAATGTAGTGAGCTGTGACTGACATTTCTGAAATCTCAGGAGAAGTCTTTTCACTGCTGCTATTTTCATGTCTTCAGATTGAGAGGATTATTCCCTAGATAATTTTAACCAGAAGTAGATTTCAGATAAATTTTGTTCTGGTAGTAAGAAGAAAAATAATACAGTATGTCCCAAAAGAGTGCATTCAGAGTGTCTTGCACTCCAACTTTTCACCTGCTTTATTATATTGTGACTGTCAAAGGAAAGATTTCATTAAAAGTTAATTTTAATCTAATGAATAATAATGAACTCTGTTTAGACAGTGCCTGCCAAAGATGACTGTCTAAGAAATCTTGCAGTGATTGCTACAGCAAGGAAGCTAAAGCCATAAACACATCAATATATTTTAATTAATTATTATTGACAATAAGAAAAGATATTAAAATTTTATTTAACTGCTACTGACATTCTCCTGGAGTTAAGCATGAAGATTAGGATGATGACTCTTGGATGGTACAATTACATTACAGTCTCATAATTTCTCAGTTGACATTATACTACAGACTATTATGATTATTAGTATTCATGCGATGCCACAGTTGTGCATGGCTCTTTACAGACAGTTTAGTACTCCAGTTCCTTGGATAGGAATTGGTAATATTCTAATTAGTCATAATACACCAACGGATCAGTGACATGCTGCCAAAATATCAAGTGGGTTGTTAAAAAAAATTTTCACCTCAGTTAGCAAACACATGACATTCCTCAGCAAGATACAGCCCCACCAACAAAAACCCCACAAAAATAAAAATACTTTTAATTGCATTGATTTTTTTGCACTTTTCTTTGAAGCATCTGGTACTCTGTCACTGTCAGAGATTGAATACTGGATGAGAATGAACACTTGTCCAACCTGGTATGTCAATTGCATATTTTCCTGTAACAACTTTACATGCTCCACTCCTATTCACTTAAGACATACATGGGGAGATTAGAGGATATATTTTTTTTAGAAGCAGTGTTGCATTTGATAAAAAAAAAAAAAAGTCAGTGGGATTATAAAATTAAGCATGTTTAAATGCTTTACTGGATTGCAGTGAGTGCTCAGAACCTTGCAAGATCAGTTACTGAGCCTAACAACACTGTCAATTAGAGTAAGCTGTAATGGTACTTTCTGGGACATGGACACTGAACACTAGCAACTTGATTCAGACAACAAAACTAATTTCACAGAAGTCAAACTGCCACAGCATACCAACTTTCAATCACTGTTCTGATAAGTGCAGAATTTGACTATTGCTCCTCACCTTTTGATAGGGTTACTGACCTAGTAGATATAGGGGAAGCAGTGGAAGAGATCTCGATTTTAATAAGGTTTTTGTCACAGTCCCACATGACACTCTTATAAGCCAACTAGAGAAATGCGGCCTAGATGAAATTACTATAAGTGGGTGCACAATTGGTTGACAGACCATACTCAGAGTAGTTCATTATCAATGGTTCACTTTCAAACTGGGATGGTGTATCTAATAGGGATTCACAGGTGTAAGTCCTGGGTCTGGTACTATTACATATTTTCATTGATGAGTTGGATAAAATGCTTATCAATTTTCAAAATTTGCAGAGGACACCAAACTGGGAAGAATTGCAAGCACTTTGGAGGACAGGATTAGAATTCAAAACCTTGACAAAATTGGAGAATTGATCTAAAAATCAACAAGATGAAATTCAATAAAGACAAGTACAAAGTAACATATTTAGGAAGGAAAAAAACAAATGCACACCTACAAGATGGGGAATAACTGGCTAGGTGGTACTACTGCTGAAAAGTATCTTGGGGTTAGATTCACAAATTGCATGAATCAAAAACAACATGATGTAGTTCCAAAATAAATAAATAAATAAATAAATAAATGTCTAATATTCTGGGCTGTATTAACAAGAATGTTGTAAATAAGACATGGGATGGAATTATTCCATTCCACTTGGCACTGGTGAGGCCTCAGCTGGAGTATTGTGTCCAATCCTGTATACAAGACTTTAGGAAAGATGTGAACAAATTGGAGATTGTCCAGAGGAGAGCAACAAAAATGTTTTAAAAACCTGACCTATGAGGAAAGGTTAAAAAACTGGGCATATTTAGTCTTGAGAAAAGCGGTGAGACTTGATAGCCTTCAAAATATGTTAAGGGCTGTTATAAAGAGAATGCTGATCAACCATACTCCATGTCCACTGAAAGTAGGGCAAGTAGTAATGGCTTAATCTGCAACAAGGGAGATTTAGGTAAACTATTAGGACAAAACTTACTAACACTAAGAGCAGTTAAGCTTTGGAATAGACCTCCAAAAGAGAGGCTGTGCAATCCCTGTCTTTGGAGGTTTTTAAGAACAGGTTGGACAAAACACCTGTTGGAGATGGACTAGATTTACTTGGTCTTGCCTTATCACAGGGAGCTGGACATGACTTGGAGAACCTGTCCAGTCTTAAATTTCTGTGATTCTAGTACTCCTTTTAATGTAATCCCTTTCATATAGGGTAGTTATAACATATATTAAGCAACAAAAAAGTGGTAAATTGAAGCATATTCCTGTGTTTATGAATGGGAGGAGCACTTCAAGGAATAACACTGATATTTTTCCTCCATTTGTGGCATATAGCCATATGAAGAGGGATATCACACTATTAGATCTCTGTGACCTGAAGGCCAGAGTAAATGAGACAGACTAACATAGTAGGCTTAGAATTTATTTGGATTCATTTGTGCCCAATATAACCTTGAGGTTCTTGATACTGGGTGAGAGCTGACCTTCCAACAACAATGATTTTGGAACAGTCTAAGTAAAGCATCATCTTCTTTTTGGGGGAAACCATAGCTTCTAGTCTATTTAGTTATGATATCAAGACTGGTTTCAAAAAAAGAACAGAATAAATTATTTTCACTTATAGCTAGCATGATAAAGACGCAACTACTATATAAGGGCTAGTAAAACTTGTTTTTCTTTTCACCTACCTATTCTGCCAATCAAGGTTTTATTTCTACTTGGTTGATCATCTCAACTTGAAATCTCACGTCCTGATGAGATAGTGCAGTTAGATCTGAGCAAACCTCAGAAAGCTAGCATCAGCAAATGGAAAAATGCCTCATTGGAAAAACAAGTGAGAGATTTACATTTACTTTGAGGACCATACCTGTACGCATAGCATCTTTCTGAATACTTTCATAGTTATGCCAGTCCTTTCTTTTCAAGCCATCCGTCCAGGCATAGAGCTGTCCATCTCCCAGGCCCAGTGGAAATGTCTGTAGAAAAGGAGGAGCATGATTTTTATTATTAAAGCATAGAGGCATTTATGATCTAATACAGGAATTGCGGCATCCTTTCAACTGAAAGGAAATATAAAATTGGTTTCTAACAAGTTTAATTCTGTACCAGGTATTGTACAACAATGCATCTGTAAAGGAGATTAAATATTTTGTAGCGCTGATTTTTGAGTCTGCCATTCTTGTCTGCAAGGTATTTGGCTAATACAAGGCACATATTGAACCCCACATGCAGTAAATCAAGTCTAGCTGGACCTGAAAATTCAGCAAGAAAGCGACATAATTTCTTTCTTGACTAAATGACTAATAGCCACAGAACAACAGTAAAACTGTACCACTGCTTCAACCTTGTATTTCTCACTCCCATGGATTTTTCATAGCAAGAGGGTATTGTAAAGGGAAGGAGGATGATTCACTGAAAGCGAGCAGTTTACAAAACACCCAGGACACACACAACACCTCCCAACCCCGTAAACTCAAGAGCTGTCCAGCAATTTAATCATTGCTCACAATGGGAGATGTAAGTGCTCAGCACACCTCAATGGGGCTCTTAAACACAAACTATTGGTACACAGAAAAGGATCACATTCTTGGGTCTATTCCAGCCCCTTTGCTTTGCTCCACTAATGCAAAAGGCAGGTAAAGCCAATAGATCTGGCCCTGGTATAGTGGGAACCAGAGACGGGGCAAGAGGCACTGCTGGCATATTGGCCTTACATAGTCCAGCCCCCAGTTTGTTGGGAGAGGATATTTCTATGCTATGGCTATTC
This sequence comes from Chrysemys picta bellii, assembly GCF_011386835.1. NCBI lineage: Eukaryota > Metazoa > Chordata > Testudines > Emydidae > Chrysemys > Chrysemys picta. The sequence goes on along the minus strand of NC_088795.1, from coordinate 73,143,580 downwards.
TCAGCTGTCAGGCCAGTGCCTTGGGACCATAGGAAGCTAGGTGTATTTTAAATTAGAACAATTTAGGGCTCCTTTAATTTATGCTGGAGGTCAGTTGGCCACCCTCAGAATTGTGAAGCTTCAAACAGGTGGCATAAAGTCTCCTTTTCACTGCCTCAGGACCCTGCCCAAGCACAGTTAATCGGCCCCACTTTCAGGGCCAATACATTTAACAGTAGCAAATGCTATAACCTTTCAAGTTATAGTCATTAGAAATAGTTATGAGTTAAGTCGTCACCACAGGACACAATTGTGCCATTGGTTACAAACATGCTATTCCTATTGATTGCAGAGAGTCACATAGCTAAAGGGCAGAATTTGTCTCAGAATGTACACTGGTTAGCAGCACATTTCCACTGCGTTTAATCACATGCACACAAAACCTTGATCCTTTTTTCAGTTTTAAATATTATTTCACCCACATAGTAAAACTTTTTTTTTTTTTGCTTTAAAGGATCAAATGGTAAACTGACAGGAAATGCTTCCAAAAATCTTCAGAAAAAGATTTTAGTACCCCCACTAGGCCTGACTTGTAACTGACACACCCAGGGCAGGTCTACACTATGGGGCTAAATCGACTTAAGTTACACAAGTCCAGCTATGTGAATAACGTAGCTGGAGTAGACGTACTTTAGGTTGACTTATTGCAGTGTCTACAACGTGCTGGGTTTATGGGAGAAACTCTCCTGTCGACTTCACCGGAATGAGCAGCAAAAGGTGAGTATCAGGGTCGATGGGAGAGTGACTGGCGGTTGATTTAGTGGGTCTTCACTAGACCCACTAAAAATCGACCCCCAGTGGATCAATCGCTGCGCGTCGATACCTCGGTAAGTGGAGACAAGCCCCCAGAGACAGGTCTCATCTGGAATAGGTAGATCGCGCATGACAATTTCCACAGGGACTATATAAAATCTAGTCATAAGATTACCGTCCTGCATCTTAACCCCTGGACCATACTGCCTTGTCCACTATGCGATCTCCTACCCATTGAACCATAACATACTCCCCATCCTCTCTTCCTTGGATAACAGAGCTGGAATTTCTATATAGCCCTTTCCACTTCCAGTTAGAAGCCAAGTTTCCACCTTACTTCCCCCCCGCCCTCAGATTATTGAGGTCCTTAGGCTCAGCCACACCCCTCTGCCTGAGGGAACAGAACAGTTAACAGTTTTCATGCTCTCTGCCTAAATACAGTCAGAGAGAATAGAACACCAGTCAGCACATGATGTGGAAACTAGCCCGAGCAATGTTCCCTGCCACTTTGTCAAGGTTCTCTTGCAGGTGATAAGTGTGGAAGCGGTACAGATAAATGGTGCCAACATGCACGAGCCAGTTTTGAGCCCTGCTTCCACAATATATTTCACCTGCCTCAAACAGTAAAATATTTTTTGTCTATGACTCTTTTTGGAAAAGGCTCTTAAAAATGAAATGATAAAGTATCATTAAATAAAAGTAGTAGACCGTAAATAAAATCCAAATCTGACAGACTGTATGGCACTGAAAAGAATTTCAAATGCTACTGGAGAATTTTTCCAAACCCTTAATTTAAGAAAACTTGCTCAGAAATTATGTAGACATGGAAATGCAAGCAAGGTGGAATATTATACGTGTTTACTGCTATCTACCAGATATGAAAACTGCCACTTAAACTGAATGTAAAAAGTGGGTCTGTTCTGTTAATTGCAGCTTCAAGCCAAAAAGTTATGCAAAATGGAAAGCATATTCATATTTATGCACCTTACAAATGTTTTCAAGTGTGCAGCAATGGAAACAAAGATCTGCTTGAAAGGCAACCCTAGGGAAGCAACATTTGATCAGCATTCTACTGAACAACACTGCAACCATTCCAAAATCTTATATTTCACTAAAAATGGTTATTAATCTCATCTGTTTAAAGTATATGAACTGAATGAACACAGGACTCAGTCCTCTTCCATTAATGATGTAGACACTTAGTGTTACTGGCAGCGCAAACATGGGTGATACTCAATGGTTTTGCAGTACAAGACTACAGCAATTCCAGCTTATTACAAATAACAGGGGGGTGGAAGGAAAAAGAGTAGGACAGCTGCATGCATTAGCTCAGTGATGTTTGATTGCTTTGTTTTTATGTCAGAAATGTGCATAAACATTTTGGCAATCAGATTTAGATCTGTCAGTCATGCTTATTTGATTTTCCTTGATTGTTTGAAATACTGTATTTTCTGATGACAGGAAACTAATACTTGATACTCTATGAATTTGAGTATCTCTAAATACTGCAGTAGTTTCAACTGTCCCAAGAGTACCTATTAATAGACTGAAAACTGAGTCGAGGATGGAAAGGAAAATCTCTGCCACAGAAGGAATTCACTACTTTATCCACATTTCTATCATGATGATTTTAAATTCTAATATGACCTAATATAGGTCATGGCTTAATTCTTACAGTAGGGGCAAGTAACTTACAAACCTATCACTGGAAATGCAATCCAGTCTGTATTACTGAGGTCAGAAAAGCAGTCATTCCATTATCTTTTAATAATAAAAAAAAATGTATATTCTTAGAAACTACAGAGCTAGAGGTAGCGTTTAAACTATTTTTAGCAAAAACAAAAACCCAAGGTGTTTATTTAGAATCCATACCTTCCACATATCTGTTCTCTACTCTTAAGGAGAATTGTGAAATTCATTGCAGACCTCCCTTTTATAGAAACCATTTGCTCCTTCACATAACATTCGCATTGCAACTGATTTTTGATGAATGCCAAGAGCAATTTGATGGAGAGGAGGTTTGCTTACTTTAGTATTTTCACCAAAATAATAGATTCCAGTGTTCTGGTAAGAGACAGTTTCTACTTGTTAACATAATACAGAGAAAATTGGTTAACAACTGAGAAAAATACTGAACAAAATTATTGCTTGATAAACTGTCACTTCTGTAAGTGAAAATGTTCCTACTCGAGTACTGAACTCACTGATATGCATTCTAATAATTGCACGTGACTGATTCAGTTTACAGTCCATGAGTGTTGAACTAAGAATTTAAAAGTTCATTTTCAAAAGAACATGGTGTCCATCCTGGATATTACCCTGACAAAATTAAGTACAACTCTGCTCTCTGTGATCATACCTTCCTGCGAAACTCTACACCTGGGGTCATTCTCGCTCATTAAATAAAATTTAAATAAGATCCCCACACCACATTGAGAGCATTTAGTGTCGCAGCCTACAGCTAACTTGCATTTAGACATACTCTTGTTAATTATTTGTATTTACTTTACTTGATAGCATTTACAATTCTAATGTACTATGGATCTTTCTTGCAACCACAACGTAGTTTAATAAATACATTTACTAAAATTAAATTTAGGAAAAAAGGGTAAATATAAATCCAAATACAATGCAACAAACAAGCTGGAGCCCCAGCTCATTAATCCAATGCATGAGTAAATATGGTAGTTATCTATATCCATCAGAAGTCCTGTTCCAGATTTTTGATAGGCCTAGGTGACCCTTCAAAAATAGCTAACAGGAAAGGAAAGGAAAACAAAACAAAAACAAAACCTCTCTCTCTCTCTCTCTACATACATACACACACACAGTTGATGCTATCAAAAGAATAATTGGAATCTGTGTGTATAGATCCCCTGCCTCCCTTATATCAAGTTAAATACAGTTAAGGGGGGGGGGGGAAATACACCATGGTGATTTTTTTTTGAGGCTTTGTCTTACATGCCTTCATTCATTCTAGAGGAGAATTAAGTACAGTGATCTTGCAAGCCATTTCCTAACAGTTGCATTCAGACAGCATAATTTCTCTAACGAAACCTGTTAGGGGACTTAACATGAGAAGCGGTTAGGGTATTAGATTAAATGAATTGTATGTGTACACCCTCCCCCACCCCACACACCAGTGTTTTGTTTATGAACATGAAGCAGGGGTTTTGCAATTTTGTACTATTTCAGAGCCAAATTCTGTGGAAAAGGAGTGAAGGAATTTTGCAATAGGGCAGAGTCTATGGTTGTGAAAACTTGAGTTGAAGGACGGTAGACATCTCCAAGATTTCCCTTGTCAACAGCTAAAGAAAGCCTTTTCTTATGTTGTTTCTATACAGCTTAACAAGTTTTTAAAACCATTTGAAAAAACTGTTTCCTGGACTTGGCTTCTTTTATTTCTAAAAGATGCTAGTTACGCACAAATTAATGGAATACGATTTTAAGACTGATGAAAACTGACTTAACCTCATGTCCAGGAAAAATTCTAAGAGGTCACTATTGCTCCAACAGCTCTTTAATGACTTTAAACAAAAATTTTATCCTACAAAAAACAAACATGGATAATTTGTTAAGGTTCATGTGACAGATATAGTAGTTTCCTGAAATATTCTTGGAAAACCTTAATGAATTAAGTTGAAGTATCCTTGAAATCCATTGTATTAGATGCAAAGGTTATTATTATGGGTCCAGATGATCAAAGAACTGTATTGAAGAATGTGGTGACAAGAAGAGTCTTTTAGGACAATACATGTGAACTATTTCCTGGGCAATATTTAGGGAGAGCTGAATACAAATTCTCCGTTCCCAGTTATGTAAAAACCTAGCCTTTGGAAGGTACACCCTGAAGAGTGGGCCTTTGTCTGGTGCTCACATGTTGCATGAGGCCAAGATCAAAGGCACAAGCTGTATAAATGACAAACTGCACTATTCATGCTTGTTCTGGTTCTGAACGAAGGCTTTTATGAACTTGTAACCACAGAAAAACCCATGATGGGATTTGAAAGACTGTCTCCCACAGGAATCCCTGTTGGAGTTTGCCGGGGTGTGGGGGGAAGGGTGTGATCTCTGGATCTCTGATAAGTTTATTAGCATGTGTGTAGGTTCTTATTGTTTTTAATATGTTTTCTCTTTAATGCTTTCGCCATAAGAATAAACATGCTTTTTAGAAAGAGCTGTGTAGTAACTTGTAACTGCTAGCAATTACAGATGTTCATAGCGTTCAAAGAGAAAGCAAAGCACAGACACTGACCTATTTAGGCAGGCCAGGTCAAGAGTGAAAGAGAGACAGGTCTCCTCCTAAGAATGGTGAGGGCTGAGGAATTGGGAGTTTCAAGTGGGTACTCTCAAGGGATCACAGAACAGGTGCACTTGCTCTGAATTGTGATACAAGTACAAACATGTAGGGACAAAATCAGAAAGGTTAAGGCACAAAATGGCTTACACCTAGCAAGGGACATATAAAGGCAGTAAGTGGAGGTTCTATAAACAGGAGCAGGAGAAAGACAAAGAAAAGTGTAGATCCTCTACTTAGTGGAGAAGGAGAGCTAACAGAGGACATCAAGGACGCTGAGGTGTTTAATGCTGATTTTGCTTCTGTTATCACTAAAAAGGTAAATTGTCAACAGACACAACACAGTAAATATTAACAAGAGGGAAGAAACATGAGCCAACATAGGGAAATTAAAGAATATTTAGCTATGTTGGATGTATTCAAGCAGACAGAGCCTGATGAAATTCACCCTAAGGCAGGGGTGGCCAACCTGTGCCTGAGAAGGAGCCAGAATTTGCCAGTGTACATTGCCAAAGAGCCACAGTATAATGTCAGCAGCCCTCCCCCGCATCAGCTCCCCCACTCTGCCTGCCAGCTGCCCCACTGATCAGCACCTCCCCTCCATCCCTGTGCCCAACGCAGCAGGCTCTGGGGGGCAAAGAGAAGAGTGAGGGCACGGCAGGCTCGGGGAAAGGGGCGGGAAGGGACAGGGCCTGGGGGGATAGGGGGGGTAAGTGGGGGCAGGGCCTGTGGCAGAGGCAGGGGTTGAACAGTGAGCATTGGAAAGTTGGCGCCTATAGCTCCAGCCCTGGAGTCGGTGCTTATGCAAGGAGCCGCATATTAAACTTCTGAAGAGCCGCATGTGGCTCCAGAGCCACAGGTTGGCTACCCCTGCCCTAAGGTAAAGAACTAGCTGAAGCAATCTTGGAACTGTAAATTATATTTGAGAATTCATGAAGGACAAGAGGTCCAAGGAGACTGGAGAAGGGAAAACATAGTACCTATATCTAAAAAAAGGGAAATAAAGAGGATCCAGGGGATTATAGACCAGTCAGTCCAACTTCAATACCTAGAAAGACACTGGAACAAATCCTTAAGCAATCGATTTGTAAGAATCTAGAGGATAATCATGTGATAAACAGCAGCCAACATGGATTTGTCAAGAACAAGTCACACCAAGCCAACCTAATTTCCCTTTTTTAACGAGATTACTGGCCTGATGGTTAGATGGGACACAGTATATGTGATATCATGATTTTAGTAAGGCTTTTGACACAATCCCACATGGCATTCTTAAACAAATTAGTGAAACGTGTTCTAGATGAAGTTACAAGGAAGGTGCACAACTGGTTGAAAGACTATACTTACAGTATTTATCAATGGCTCCCTGTCAAACTGGGAGCGGGTAGTTAGTGGGGTCCCATGGGGGTCAGTCCTAGGTCTGGTATGAGTCAATATTTTAACTAATTACTTGGATAAGGAGGCAGAGAATATGCTTATAACATTTTCCCGACAACAGCAAGCTGGGAGGAGTCACAAGTACTTCGAAGGACAGGATTAGAATTCAAAACTACTGTCAAACTGGGGAATTTCTCTGAAATCAACAAGATGAAATTCAAAAAAGTCAAGTGCAAAGCAATTTACTTAGGAAGGAAAAAAAAATCAAACGCACAACTACAAAATGAAGAATAACTGGCGGGGTGGTAGTACTACTGAAGAGTATCTGGGGCTTATAGTGGATCACACTGTGATGCATTTGCTAAAAGTTTAATATGCTAGGGTGTATTAATACGAGAGTTGTAAGTAAGACACAGGAATTAAGTATCCCACTTTATCCAGTGCTGTTGAAGCCTCAGCTGGAGTACTGTGTCCAATTCTGGGCTCCCTACTTTAGGAAAGAAGTAAACAACCTGGAGAAAGTCCAGAAGGGAACAAAAATGATAAAAGGTTTGGGGGGGGGGGAGAAGAATAAATCAATCAATCAATCAGACTTTCCCCACAGTTCTACTGAAGATCTTCTCATCTAATCATTTAACTATTCATGATCGCTTAACATGAGCAAGGATTTAGTAGATCCCATGTATCAACATTGCAGCATAAGGGGTGTTCCTCAGCCTGCAAACAGAACCTCCAGTTAAGAGTTGGGATCTGATTTTCTGCTCCATCTGTAGTTCGGCGTGAAGTTCTCCCACATGGCAGAGAGCTAGCAGAATGGATCCACACACCCATCCCTTCACACACATACACTTGTGGCCCCTAGTGTGTGTGTGTGTGTGTGGCGGGGGGGTGGGGTGGGGAGAATGGCCAAATGCAGGGAAGAGGGTCTAGGCTATGGCTATTCTCAGCTGCCCACAGTTCCTAGGAGACCAGGGGCAGTCCATGTAAGGGTACTCTACCTCATTCTGAGGACTAGGTAGACCCCAAAGTGGCTTGAAGTCATTTGCCCTTCCCCATTCCCTAGGGAAGATATTTATATATTTTCATAAGTCTCTTAAAATCTATGCACACCAATGAAGGAAAGAATTGCCCACCACTAATGTGATACTATAAGCGGTTCTAAAGAAGGATCAGTGAGATTTCAAAAGTTAATGCTATATGCCTTGCCAGTCTCCGTTTTCACTCTGAACTTTTCAACTAGGCCTTTTCAGATGCCAAACAAATAAATAAGTAACATCACCAGTTTCTGTAACACCTTCTTTTAAACGCTGTAGGGCAAGACACCTGCCCAGAAGAATGTGGCATTCTTTGTCAATGTGTAACTGAAATACTCTAATGCACATGTCAATGAATGTTTTCTGCACATTCTGAAGTCTGTATGCAGCTCTTATATGTTGGTGTTCTTATTTTATAAATCAAGAACATATGATCCTGTTAGCTACCCTGGATATTAATGAGCTTGAGTATTAGCTTGGGAATTAATGATATAAGGCTTGTTTTGTTTTAACCTACCTGCAGTGAAATTTATGAGCCATGAGTAATTATAAATCAGTATTTTAAGCCTGATCTGGCACACACACATATACATTCATAGACCTATGGACTTCAATATGACTACTAATGTGCTTAGAGGTTAACCGGTGTATAATTCTTTGCAGGATTGGTGCCTTAGGCTATTATCCTTTCAGCTAAAACTTTGAAAAAAAGTGTACCTAAAGTTAAGCTGCTACTGTAATAGGTCTAAATCTCTTTCTGCATGTGAATCTGATTTTTGACTGACTGTCAAAGATTCCAGAATATTTTATGCACCAGCTGTTTGTTACACCTAGTCAGTATCTATAAGCTGCAAATTTTTAAGTGGTTTGGTCCAGGAGGAATTGTCAACACACAGCAGCTTTACATGCAGTATCTACCTCACCATTTGATTTTGATATTAACCTCAAACCCTATGGAATGCCAGCCTGATAAAACACTACATGGATTCAGAAGATCCATCTCCTCTAGAGAAGATTTAGCATCTGGTTCAATTAGAGACTATGATGAACCAAAAAAGGAGTGTGAATAAGAAAATCTGAATGCTTTGTTTCTTTGAGGAATCTAACTCATTTTTAATTTCACTGTATGGAGGTACACAATTAGAATGAACTTCTTAGGCTAAAGTGGATAATATCATAGAAATACAAATTCCTTTAAAAAAAAGTTATGTATCAAACTTTCAGGCGCCGTTTGACCCTCATTTAAAAAATATTTTACTGAGCTCCAATGCAAATAGAGATAGTGCCATAAGCAGGAAGTAAAATTCAATGTAGAACTGTTTAAAAAAAAAGTTAGTTAAGTGTTTGGGTAAGTTTCACCTGTCTAAAGATATTCTATGCTTACTGTAGCTGGGTGAATATTGCAAAGTTTTCAGTGACTTTGTTCAACCTGAAAATGAATTTGCTTTAAATGTGCTTTTGTTGCTTTGCTATTCGTCTAACATTAACATCTCAATGATCATGGATAAGAAACATGATATCACTCGTGATTATTTAGTTATAGGAGATGGTGCACTAGTCGATACAGCAGTTAAGATAGAATAGATTTTCCCAAAACCACTTACCAAAGCACTGACGCAAAGGCAGTTAAAGGAGTCAGATGAAGATCCGATTGCACCTTTCACAGCCAGGTTCACATAATATTTTTATCACATTTATATAAAGTAATTGTAAATTTAAACTCTGTGCCCAGTCAGTGTTACAATAATTTTCTTTTTAGCAGTTATTTCTTTTTGAGCCACACAAGATATATAGATTTAAACTTCTTCTAGAATCCACTCATCTTATTTATCTGCTCTCTCTCAACTGCTACCTCTGATTGAGAGATTCAGAGCCCCATTTCCTTCAAGAGTTCCTCCTGATTATAAAAGTTACAATCGTCCAATCAGGAATGGGCATTATATGACCAACAACAATTAAAGAACAGAGCTAAAAATTTCAAAGGCTTACAATTACCTGTTCATAATCAATCTACAGAAAAATTTTCAAAATTGAGAATTCCACAAGAAGGGACACAGAAGAAATTCATTAAGTGAATTATTTGCTCAGCTCTAAGTCATACACATTAGCTCTTATTCATATTGCAGTCAAAGACCAAAACCAGCACCTACAATTTAATCCATTGAAATTTCTGGACAGCTTCAGTGCTGAACTCAAATCCTTGGTTCCACAAATACCTCCCTAGTTTTGATTCCTGGTCAAATCCAATATTGTAAGAAGCCTATTTTACTTTTTCAGTGCCGATATGGCTGCAATCTTATGAGGACAGACATTCCTGTAACAGTACAGTGAAACTATTAATTTCACAAAGTTCTACTGATCAGGACGGGGAAGCTATCTTAACATCAACATTATCTTTCTGCATATTTTGGCTAAATTCTCATACAAAACCATCACATTAAATGTCAGCACAATCACATCTAATTTTGAAATCTAGCCCCAAACTCAAGCCTGGTCCCAATCCTTATCTAGTTCCACATACAAACTCCATCTGTTATGACAAGATAGCTTGCCAATCATGGGACTATAGTATGATTATGTACAGGACACGTATTTCACATTCTGAAAGTGCTGGATGAGAAAACCACATCTATGGAGAAAGATGAAGCCTAACTGGCATGCTCTCACTCACTCTCTCTCCCTTCATGTTTGATCACTAAACACTGTCATGTAGGCTTATCACTACTTAAATGTCTTTCAATGTAGCCTGACAAGTAGAACCAAAAGGTTATATCTGAATTGCCAGCTAACTGAGTGGTCCATCTCTCTTCTTAAGTACTAGATCAAGAAGAGTGAAGCAGATATTTGTTAGGTAATGGGCACTCTACAGATACATAAGTGTTAGCTTTAGTGATCTGGATCCACACAACATTTGCTATATAGGCCATAGGCTTTTTTGAAATCTCAAACAGTTGGCATACAAGGTTATTCTTCTGAGTGGCCAGTAGCCTTCTGTCTAGGAGGGCATGTATTTGGTGACTACACCATCCCTCCCCACCCATCTGCACTTTTAGTCACCAAGCAATAGTATTACTTGATTCAACAACACTTTGAATTAACATACAGTATATAGAGGTTACCTAATTTTCCAGGGGACAATAGGAAGTTTGTGGCAGAGATGCAAAAACAAAGATCTTTAATTCACAGTCTGGTAAGCATAAGACTGTTCTCTTTCCCCTCAGGATATCAGGAGTACGTTCTCGCTCCATTAGGCATTCCTATAGTACCTATCCACATTAAACACAAGATGTGTACAAAAATCAACAGTGAGCAAGTTGCCTGTCTGCAAGCAACTACATTTCCTTCAAATTTAGATACAGTTCCCTATTCTTTTAAATAGATATTGAGGACACTCAAACACAAGCAGGAGTTGCTCAAAATGTTGTGACATCAGGCTCATAATTGCAACCCATTACCAGCAGGCAGCAGTATGGGAACTGATCTTTGGAACCTTAGAAAAGAAAAGTCATCCAGAAAATAAAAATAATGCTAAATGGCATCAAGTAGTCCCTCTTAAACACTCTTAAAACACTGTAAAAAGAAATAATAAAAGGTTGCCAAAACACACAGAATGCTTGACTATTTGTAGCCAGTTTATTTAATATCAAATTTCTCCCCCCCCACAGATTTTCTGTCCCATATATTCATTGTGCTACAATATAAAGTTACTGTTTATTGCACTGACATTTACATTAGTAGAAAACAAACAAACAAAAAGGGAAGCATTTGATTTCAAATCAGAATGACTCAAGGTTATTTAATTTTTGCAAACACTTAAATCGATGACTTCTGTGTTTTTAGTTTCAAATATTATGGGCACCACTGCAGGAACATCATGTCACCAAATGTAAATGAAAAGAAAAACCTTTAAAAGCCATTTAGGAAATACCAAGCTCCATGTCATTTCATTACCGTGAAGTTTTCTAAAGACACACACATATTATATTAGGTCTATTACTGCAACATTACAGTCACACTGTTTTAAAGTCAGAAAAGCAAAAGTAAAGGTTCCAGCAGCAATGTTAACTCAGTCATGCTGTGTTTTTCATCGTATGGATTTTATTACAAACAGTAATATAGTAACTTACATAACTAACAAGGAAAAACTCAAAAATTGAAAATACCGTGTGAAAAACATAGTTGTATTAAACTTAACTTTTGCATTTCCCGATTTATAGGGATATGGAAAGAGGAACTGGTTTGTAACCTTACTTTAGTGTTTACTTCCAAACAACTTATTGCCATATCAATACTATTGACCATGTTGGAAGAAGGCATTCAGTTAAAGAGTACCCTCAGTACATTGAACTGACATGTTAGAATGCATCACTGGCATTTTTCTAACAAATTAACTAAAGCATCTCCTTACTTTCCACCCAAACAAATCTCTCTTCTTTTCCTTAACTCACCTCTTTAGTAAACCTCAACCATACTTTACTGTTCTTTAACACCCTCTTCTTAACACTTGGTAATTAGTGTTCTGAGGTTAGGGGCAAGTTTCCTGAACATTAGAGTTTGTCAGGTATTTTATAACCACACAACCAATTTAACCAGATATCTAAGAGCTCCATTCTTATCCAGAATGGAAAATTGGGTCAGCAGTTTCCATGGACTACATTTTAGGATATGTTGTAGAGCTGATGAAAAATATTTTGTTTTTTTGCATTGAATATTATTTTGTTAAAACAAAAAATTTTATGTAGAAATGTATTGGTTTTGACAAAAAAAGTTTAATCAGGAAGCTCTCTCAGGTCCAGATTCAAATGTAAAGTTTGTGGTTTCAGATGCACTTCTGTTCTCTTGTAACTCAATTATGGCTTTGATGCAACACAGGAAAATCCGGCACGCCGACCCCACTCCAACCATGCCGTGGCTCCGCATAGCTCCCGGAAGCGGTGGCATGTCCCCCCTCCAGCTCCTACACTGCCTTCACCCCAATTGCAGCTCCCACAGCTCCCATTGGTTGGGAACCATAGCCAATGGGAGCTACAGGGGTGACGCCTGTGGATGGGGCAGTGCGCAGAAGCGCCTGGTCGCGCCTCCGCATAAGAGCCAGAAGGGGGGACATACCACTCCTTCTAGGAGCTGCTTGAGGTAAGCATTGCCTGCAGCCTGCACCTCTAACCCTCTCCCACACCCCAATCCCCGTCCCAGCCCTGATCCCCCTCCTGCCCTCTGAACCCCTGGCCCCAACCCAGAGCACCCTCCTGCACCCCAAACCCTCATCCCCAACCCAGAACCCACACCCCCAGCCAGAGCCCACATCCTCTCCCTCACCCCAGCCCTGATCCCCCTCCTGCCCTCTGAACCCCTAGCCCCAATCCAGAGCACCCCCTGCACCCCAAACCCTCATCCCCAACCCCACCCCAGAACCCACACCCCCAGCCAGAGCCCACACCCTCTCTCCAGCCCCCAATTCCATGAGCATTCATGGTCCCCCATACAATCTCTGTACCCAGATGTGGTCCTCAGGCCAAAACGTTTGCCCACCCCTGCTGTATAAAGTCAAACTCACAACTTACCTAGAGTTTTGCTGTACTGGTAACTCAAAAACCTTAACCTTCAGCCTAGGCTTTCTCCCCAAACCAGCCAATTCTTAACTTCCTTCTCTCCCCAGGTTTCTCTGAACAGTAGAGGATTTAACAAGCCACACCTGCTGCAACGAGTCAGCTGAATCTACTTAGCAACTTCCAGAGGAATGTAACTCTTCCAAACACAGTCAATCAGAGGATCCCCATCTGGGGTAGATCCAGCTACCACAGATCAATCATCTCTTCCTAATTTGGCTACTATTTACTAAAATGTTTTCACTTAGTTTTTAAATGGGGATGGGGAGAAATGAAAGATTATATCATCCTTTTATGATTAGAAGAGGTATGAGGGGAAAGACTTCTAAGAACAGATCTATAGGAATGAAGGAAATCAGTAACACTAGTATCAGTTCATAGTCTTGGTACTCATGATAAGTGAAGGAGTTGGGACTGGCAGTTACATTCCCCCTCATCCCTGCCCCCAAAATGACCAGTGCTGACAACAACAAAAATAACTTCTCAGATAAAATCAGCCAAACAGCTAACCAGTTTGCATCCCTTCCCCATTCACACAATAAATAAGTTCTGCTGCCACCACTGCTCCCTAACTCCTTCTGAAAGGGAGCAACTAGTCCCCCACCTTCTACTCTTCTCCTTCCACCTAAAGAAGAGCCAGCAACTGCGGCAGCTCTGCTTCCTACCTCTCTCTCACCTGGTCTAAGTTACTTTTTCCTTACCAGTTACAGGACACGATCTTCTACCTCCTTGAAGTCACAAGCCACCCAAGCTCCTCATTCCCTCTACCTCAATTTCTTCTGCACCATTTGGGCCACTATACTAAGGCTTCACTTGCACTCATGCTTTTGGCCTGATTTGATTCTCTCCCTCTCTGAGTATTGAAAGAGCAGACTGAGATCATGCTCTGATTTTGGCACAGTTCAGCAGAGATGAAAACAGTCTTTTCCTCCTCAGATTGTGGTACACTGAACAAGCTATACCCCCCATCCTTCATACCTCCCCAATTCACTCCAGGAGAAAGGATTTTTTTTTAAATTAGCAGCCACCTCACAAAAGATATGAGATGAACTCTTGAGGTCCCTACCCAGTTTTTACTCAAGCAGTTTCCCATTAACTTTAAAATTTGGCCCTAGGAAAGAAGTCTTAGGTTGGGATAGGGAATAAAAGTAAAGGCACTTGTTTCCTAAGATAGTCTGCAGAGTGAAGGGTTTTTTTTTGTTTTGTTTTTAAATCTACTGTGCAATTATAATAATATTGTATTCAAGAACTCTCATTCAAAGCACTTTATAAAATCAATTCATTTAGCCTGTATACTCCTATCAGGAAAGTATTATCTCCATTTTACAAATTTAAAAATGGAGGCACAGAAAGAATTAGTGAAGTCTGATGCCCTTCCTTTCCACTTTATATTTTCAAAAGGAGTATTAGCACATGCAATAGCTGTGCATACTCAAAACAGTATGAATTTTAAAAACATGTTTTCCATTGACACAGCAAACGAATGTTGCAGTAACCTATGAATTAAAGCTCCCTAAATCTGTATTTGCATATTCGACTCATGATTGATCATGTCAATTTTTAGAAGATCCCTAATAGTATGCATTGAAATGATCAACTAACAAATTCATTGGTTCTTTTGAGTCCATTATCCATGGATTAAGAGCTCTCAGCATGCACTGACATTTAGAATAGTACTGTCTATTTGGTTAAGATGCTATAGTTATTGGGTAAAGGAATTTGTGAACCTTTCGTTTACTCCATATTGTAGGGCTTCATAAATATGCCAAGGAGCATCGAGAAAAATGCTGAGCTTTGGTACCCTAGGATGCATGTTGAAAACATCTCCAGCATACTTCTTGCAATGTTTTATATTCCCTTTGAAATTGTAACAGGATCTATTAGCTCCTCAATGGAAAAACGATGGCAGTTTCAATTATAGTGTCATATAAACAAGGCCTGGCACATTCTGTGTGTGCATGCAAGGGTGGAAAGAGAGCATATGAAGGCAGCCTGAAAGTTGATTCCTGTGCTCTCCAGTTGTTGAGGATGGGTTGACTGGTGTAGTCAGCAGTATTCAGAGCCAGAAAGGGGGCACTGATGAG
Organism: Chrysemys picta bellii; assembly: GCF_011386835.1. Lineage (NCBI taxonomy): Eukaryota > Metazoa > Chordata > Testudines > Emydidae > Chrysemys > Chrysemys picta. The sequence continues at coordinate 73,128,390 of NC_088795.1, read as the reverse complement.
TAGGGTGGAGCAATATCAGGGCTCCTCCATGTGCACCTACTGCCATTCAGACTGGTACCTAGAGTGAGCACATGCCGCAGGTCTAAAAATTATATCTAAGTTACTTATTTGACCCCCCACCAGCAGCACAGTATCTGAGCACCTCACAATCTTTAATGTATTAATCTTCACAACAGTGGGGCTCGAATCCCAGGCTAGCACCCTCACCACTGGACCATCATTCCTCTGAAGTAGTATTGAAGTGTATTGTAACTGCTATACCTAAGTGAGCCCCCCACACCTGCTTCTGTCAGCTGTACAGGTCTCCAAGTCAGGTATTACATCTCCCTACTGAAAACAACCCTGTCCCGTGGTGAAGCCAATAGAAGGGCGGGGGAGGGTGGAGGGCAAGTGCCTCCCTGACAACCTTTAGGTCTATGTCACCTTTCACATGAGCCCTCTCCACCCTCATCTGGCAGCAGTGGCTCCTGTCATGCAGGACTGGACTCACCGGTCATGATGGAGGGGAATGTGGCAGAACCAAACCTAAATGTGGTAAGACCTTGTGTGCCAGGTTGCAATGCCTGGAGTGGTGAGCTGGGTCTAGCCCCAGAGGACAGGAGCTGCTGCTGCTGCCACCCAGTGAGTGCAGGGTGAGCTTAGTTGCTCTTCAGCCCACCACCTATGACCCACTGATTTCTGGTTGAAAAACCTGACTCCACCACTGATCGTCTTTCAAAGCCTGAAGAGAGATCTATTCTTATAAATCCAAATGAAAACAGTAAGAAATTAAACAAAGCTACTTTAAAATAACTTAGGATTGTCTAACAAACCCAGAGGTGCTAGACAGAGAACACATAAATTAAGGCTTTTTATACTGTCTTATAACATTGCACATGCCTCTTCTTGGACTTGATGATAGTGTAGAGATACAATTGCATGAGCTAAGGGAAAGTCCACAGAGTGAATTTTCTAACTTCATAAAGTTTAGAATTGAAACTCTGTTATTTTAATATGTCATGATGTTGTTAATAGCTATTTGATTCAGTAATTATTTTTAAAGCAGAAAAATATGGGGGTTAAAGGGGAATTCAGTGGCATTGTTGCTATTGTGTTTATTGGCAGCAAGTTCCATTTCTCACAGTAGCTGCGCTTAGAACATTTACATATCAAAGTTTTTCCCCCTCCACACTTTTCAGCATACTCTAGTGAGATTCTCAATGAACATTATCAAAATGTTTTTATGAAAATCTGAGTGATTCTTGGACGTGCAGATGAGTAATGTGTTGTTTATGTGGTGGGTGATGATTGAATATTAATTTTTTTTTCACCATGCTGTATTGCTATAACAAATTTTAAATAATAGTTTTATATAAGACAGCATTTCACCTCTCTCTTGAAAAAGTTCTCAACATCAAAAGTATAGGACAAAAACAAACATTATCTAATCACACTGCCAAGAACAAGCATTATACTGATTGGACCTCCGCAGTTCACATCACTGATTGTTTAAATAGCACTAGAAGAGTATGGAAACTACTTGAATTTCCTTATGGTGTTTTCTTAATCACATTTTTAAAAATGTATCATTTATTTTTTACAAATTGCAAGTGATTAATTTATTAAACTTTCATATCACAGAGGAATGAAAATTCAAATTCAGGCTGCAGTATGATTTATGACAAGCCCAGTAAATATATAATTTGACACAGTTTGTGTGCTAGGTATTTTGAAAATCAGACCACTTATTTTGGTGTCCAAAGAAGAATTAAAATGTGTATAAGCCTGGCAGGATCAGGAAAGTAAGATGGAGATAGGAAAGAAGGAATCTGGGCCTTGGGAGACCAGGGTTCTGTTCAGTGTTCAATGGCAGACAACCCATGTGACTTTAGGCAAACTTAGTCTCTCTGCCTGAGTTTTGCATCCATAAAAATGGACATGAGTGTACTTCACAAGGATGTTACGAGGATAAACACACAAAAGATTGTGAGGTGCTCTGAGGATAGTGATTGGGGCCAGGGCTTTGGAGCAGAGCACAGACCAGTAGGTTTTATGCCTGGAGCTGGAGTGGAGCCAGAGCGGAGCAATTCAAAAATTTGATTGCTCCAAATCCCTGATTGGGGCCATATAAGTAGTTTACACATAGAAAAGCATCAAACAGAAAACAAAAGAAAGGAAGAAACCAAAATAGGAGTCAAGATTTCCTCCAGCATACCAAGCAAGTTTCTCCTCAAGCCTGTAGCTGAAATCAGGCCTCTCTCCCCTGCTGACAGAATTTGTAGCAAGAATTCAAAGTAAGAATATTTGTTTTTATTTAAAGCCCAGCTTCTGGAGTCAGGTGACTGCGTGAGAATCTCAGCTTTCCTTTTCGAATAAAAGTAATTTTATACCATTCATGATTATGGAGAAAAGCTTGAGAAGGTGACCCCTAAATGTTCAGGAAACAAGGCAAATAAAGAACCCCAAAAGTATTAATTTAAAATATTTTATATCCAATTTAATATACAAGGTCCAACTCAAGTCCTGACCACTTGGAGTTGGCAATGATGCAAGAAGGAAGCACTTACCTTGAATTGTAAGAGCACTATATCCTAAGCATTTAAAATATGATAATTAAACTATATCAAAAACAAGTATTATGCTTTGTGGAGGTCTAACAAGGACTTGATTTAATTTGGGAGACACTCTGCATGGATACTGAGAAATGTTTTGTTTGCTACATTGCACTGTAGTCTATAAAAAGAAAACAGAAGTCAGATTTGAACATATAAAGTTATTTGCATGTATGGCCATCCTCCATGTTTTTCAAATAAAAATGAAAGCAATGTTACATGAATTAATTTCCTGCCACATGCTGCAAATTAAATTTGTCCCTCAGTGGGTATACATGTGCCGACTGAAACTTAGCTTTTACATTTTCAATTTTTTACAGTGAAATCAATAGATCATTAAAAAACGCTTTTGTCAGTGTGATGGTCCATGCCCTTAGGGTCAGGGCAGTGTGGCCTATCAGTCACCGTCTACAAAGCCACCCTTTGGTGCATGGCAGCATGGCCTAATGACAAGAGTCTCTCGAGCTACCCTTCAGTGCAGGGCAGCGTGGCCTAGTGGCCAGAGTCTGTAGCGCCAACCTTCAGTGCAGGACAGCATGGCCTAGCGGCCAGAGTCTATAAAGTTGGGGCACCCACTAAGTCGTGTGACAACCACCCAACTCCACCGGGCCCCAACCCAGGGCCCTAACAGTGGCATAGCGGCTTGCCACTGACTCAGCAGGGGGTCCTACCGAAACACGCTGAGGTTTCCCTGGCATGAGGTACTACACCGTCACCTTCCCTGGGTCACTTCCCTACCAGAGTCTGTGCTGGTGTTTCCCATGCAATGTCGGGTTCTCTGTGTTCAGCGGGGCCGGTTGTGTCCAGGGGCTCCTCCAGTCGCCGGGGTGCAGGCGGGCCGCAAAAGGCTTCGATTCTCGGTGCAGTCAATGGCTGTGGCTGGCCCTCCGCAGGAGCTTCCCAGGCAGGTCCTTCCCCTGCCACCTCCAGCGCAGAATGAGCTGGGCTCCCTCCCTTTATACTGATATAGCACTTGGAGTATGCCCAGTCTCGCCAGGGAGGCGGGACTTCCACTGACCATAATATGGGCTTAACCCTGTCCGGGCTAGTGCGGGGTAAGCAGATCCCGTCACACACCCTCCCCCTTAAGAAGGACCTTTGGGGGCGGTCTGTCTCCTCTTCCTCCCCTCCCTGGCTAGAAAAGAAATCCGCTTAGCATGAATCTTACCCGGATGATGAAACACGAGGAAGTCGTAGGGTTGGAGTGAAAGGTACCAGCGCATAATCCGGGGGTTCACATCCTTCATGCTGTGCATCCACCTGAGGGGGGCATGGTCAGTGATCAATTTGAAGGTGTTCCCCAGCAGCTAATAGCGCAGGGCGCCAATAGCCAGGGCCTCTTTCTCTATTGTTGAGTGGTGTCGTTCTCGAGGAAATAATTTGGGACTCAGGTACGGAACTGGGTGTTCTTCCCCCTCCAGTTCTTGGGAGAGTACGGCCCGTAAACCTAACTTTGAGGCATCTGTTTGGAGCATTTGTAAAATCGGGGTGTCGCAGGACCGGTTCCTGTGTGAGCTGTTCTTTCAGCGTCCTGAAGGACTCGTCGCACAGGTCAGACCACTGCACCTGTCGCAGCTGAGAGTTCTTCATCAGGTCTGAGAGGGGGGCAGCTATGGACATGAAGTCCAGTACAAAACGGTGATAGTACCTGGCCAGTCCCAAAAACTGGCGTACCGGTTTCTTTGTCTTGGGCGTATCCATAAGGGCTTGTACCTTATTGATTAGGGGGCACAATTTCCCTCCCCCTACCATGTACCCAAGGTAGGTCACCTCTTCCTATCCAAGATGGCATTTCACGGGTTGGCCGTGAGGCCGGCTGCTCTAAAGGGCCTGGAATACCCCAGCAAGGTGTTGGAGGTGGTCCTTCCAGTTGTAACTATATACCACAATGTCGACTATATACACCATGAGGCAGCAAGATCTTATTCATCAGCCGCTGAAAAGTTGCTGCAGCTCCATGTAGCCCGAACGGCATGGTTAGAAAGTGGAAGAGGCCGAATGGTGTTGGGAAGGCGATATTTTTCCCGGGAGTTTGGTGTTAGTGGGATTTGCCTTTCGTTAAATCTAGGGTTGACAAATACCTCGCTCCCACGAGTCGTTCTATGAGTTCTTCCACCCGGGCATTGGGTACGCGTCAAACCGAGAGATAGTGTTGACCTTCTGAAAACCGATACAGAATTTCGTGGTCCCGTCGGGTTTTGGGACCACCAGAACGATTGGGCTGCACCATTCGCTCTTCGACCACCCCCATCTCAAGCATCGTATCCAGTTCCTGTCATACAGTGGCCCACATCTTTCGAGGCAGCAGTCGGTGGTTGTCTCTCACTCTCTGACCTGGTGTCTTTGCGATATGATGGCTCATAAGGTTGATTCATCCTGGGCAGGTTGATAGGACGTCGGGGAAATCCTTTATGAGCTTCGATATTTGCTCCTGCTGTGCCGTGGTGAGGCCGGTCCCGAGCATAGCCGGCCTTGGGTCTAGAGGTTCCCCTGCTAGTGGTCCAAGTTCTGGGGGCAATTGGGTGATGAACAAGGCCTCCCTAGCCTTCCAGGCCTTCAAAAGATTCACGTGGTAGGTCTGGGTGTCCCTCCGTCATCCAGCAACCGGACCTCGTAATCTACTGGCCTGACACGTTGGGTCACCTCGTAAGACCCCTGCCACTTGGCCAGGAACTTTGATTCGGCTGAGGGCAACAAGAGCAACACCTGGTCCCCAGGGTCGAAACTCCGTACCTTAGCCCCTTGGATATAGATCCATTCTTGCGTCTCTTGGGCCCGTAGTAGGTTCTCCCGGGCAAAAGCCCCCAAGGCTTGGAGCCGTTCTCGGAGGTGTAGCACATACGGGGTGGTCCCGAGTACTCATGTCTCCTGCTCCTCCCAGTCTTCCCTCAGGAGGTCCAGGATCCCTCGGGGCTGCCTGCCATATAAGAGTTCAATGGGCGAGAACCCAGTCGACGCTTGAGGCACATCCCTTACGGCGAACAGCAGCGCTGGCAATAGTGTATCCCAATGGCTGGGGTCTTCCTCCACGAACTTCCTCAACATGGACTTCAGGGTACTATTGAAATGCTCCACTAAACCGTCTGTTTGTGGATGGTAAACCGACGTTCAGAGTGACCGAATATTCAGGAGGCGGCACAGCTCTGCTATTAGTTAAGGGGATACGTTAGTACTCTGGTCAGTCAGGATCTCCGCGGGTAACCTGACCCTAGCGAAGACCTTCATGAGTTCAGCGGCAATCACCGGCATGCTCGGAGGAGAACAGCCTCAGGATAACGTGTTGCGTAGTCCATGATTGCTAAAATAAATCGATTTCCTATCTTACTTCTTTCTAAGGGTCCTACCAAATCCATTCCGATGCCTTCAAAGGGTACACCGACCACAGGCAGGGGTATTAATGGTGCTTGGGGTACACCCTTCAGTCCGGCCTGCTGGCATTCTGGGCAAGACACGCAATAATCCCAGACCTCTTGGTGAATGGTGGGCCAAAAAAACCAGCGGGCCACCCTCTGAAGGGTCTTTTCCCGCCCCAGGTGTCCTGCCCAGGGGTTTGCATGTGCTAACTGTAGGAGGCCTCGTCGCAACCTCTGGGGAACCAACAGCTGATGGAGCGGCTTGGGTGTCTGTGGTTTCTGTACCAGCCGATATAGGCGATCCCACCGGATCTCAAACCGGGGCCACTACGGAGGTCTCGGAGGTGTGTCCTCTCCGGAGCCAGGGCCAGTGGCCTGCTCCCAGGCCCTACTCAGGGTCGGGTCTTCTGTCTGCTCCCACAGAAAATCAATATCTCGCTCCAGCTCTGCCTGCGTGTCTTCCATGGATGGCTGTTGGGCGTTGGCGGGTGCCTTCCCCGCAGTAGATGTCCCTTCCCCGGGGTCTGACTCGGGTGTGTCCCAAAGCAGTCCCCTCCCTGGAGACGTAGCTCCTTCCATTTGTGGAGCCGGTGGTTGATACTGCTGGAGGACCTCCCTAAATTCTGGCCAGTCTCGCCCAGCACTACGGGGTAGGCCAATCTGGGGGCCACGCCCACATGGAGGACTTCCTCCCACTGACCAATCTCAATCCTCACGCAGGCTGTGGGGTAAGGGCGGATATCCCCATGTACACACTGTAGGTGTATCTGTTCCCCCGAGTCTAAGGTCAGGAACCAGCCCCTCCCGTAAGAGGGTCTGACTGCATCCTGAGTCCACGAGGGCATTCGTCGAGGTCCCTTCAACCCGCACAGGGACCACTAACTTTCACAGCCCCCTTATCCGGGCTCTTTGGCCAGCAACCCAGACTTGCCTATAGTTGTAATACATGAACCGGCATTCCCGCCAAAAATGTCCCTCTTGTCTGCACTCCCAGCAGCAATTCCAGCCTTCTGAAAGTCCAGGGCCTTCCCTTGGTGGGCTTCGCTCCCCTTGTGGGAGATGATCCCTTCGAATTGGAGCCTGAGTGACCCTATGCCTGGGTTCAGTGCTGGGAGGCTTAGTGGGTGTAGAGCGGGTGTTGGATGGAGGTTCCCGAGCCTCCGCTCCCCAAGGGCTTCCCTTGCCTGGCCTGTTCCTCCGGCTCGGGTTTCCAGATCCCTGTGGAGGTACCTCGGCTCCCTCGGCCGCCAAGTAGTCCTCCATCAGGCTCACAGCCACTGACAAGGTCGCCAGTCGGTGGCATTGCACCCATGCTTTTCCTCCTGCCGGGAGGATCTGGGTGAACTGTTCAAGTGCTACCATCTCCGCCACCTGGGGCCTGGTCAAGCCTTCTGGGTCCAACCATCTCCAACAGAGATCCCATACCCGTTGGGCCACGGCCCAAGGTCGAGCCCCGGGCGGGGGGGGGGAGGGGTACTGTTCTTTATGGAGGCGCTGGCTAATGCCAGTTTGGTCTAATACGGACACTTTCACCCGGGGGTACTCCAAGGCCTCCCAGGAATCAAGGTTGCAGTAGGCAGTCTGCGCCTGTCCCGTCAAATAAGGAGCTAGCATGGTGGTCCAGTGTTCTGGGGGCCACCGAGCAGCAGTGGCAACCCACTCGAACATGACCAGGAATGCCTCGGGTCGTCACCTGGTCCCATCTTAGTGAGGCGAATTGGTAGCCCCACTGAAGCCTCTCCAGATCCACTCCCATGGGTGCGGGGGCTGGGGCTCCCGGCGTGCGCAGTAGAGTTGCCACTTGTTTGACTAGGCGTTCCCATTGTAATTGTTACTGGGCAGCCAACTCTCAAAGGAACTGCTGCTTTTGTTCCTGGTGCTGTGTCATCTGCAGCTGCTGCTGGCTGGCCATCTGCTGCATCATGTGAGACGGTTGTTGACACTGTTGAGCTGCCTGCTCTTGTTGATTCTCCAGCATCCACTTTAGAAACTTCTCTGTATCCATCTTGCACGGCGGTGGGGCTCCTGTTGTCTAGATTCCCTCCCTTGGACCTTTCAGCAGGTCCTGGGCGCTGCCCACGTTCTCCACCACGTGTGATGGTCCACGCCCCTAGGGTCAGGGCAGCGTGGCCTATCAGTCACCATCTACAAAGTAGCCCTTTGGTGCAGGGCAGCGTGGCCTAGCGGTCAGAGTCTATAAAGTTTGGGCACACACTAAGGGGTGTGACAACCCTGGTAAGGGGGCCCAGGCCCACCCAACTCCACCGGGCCCCAACCCAGGGCCCTAACAGTGGCGAAGCAGCTTGCCACTGAGACAGCAGGGGAGTCCTACTGAAACACGCTGAGATTTCCTGGACATGAGGTACCAGTCCATCACCCTCCCTGAGTCACTTCCTACCAGAGTCTGTGCTGGTGTTTCCCATGCAGTGTCGGGTTCTCTGTGTTCAGCGGGGCTGGTCGTCTCCGGGGGCTCCTCCAGCCACCGGCGTGCGGGCGGGCCGCAAAAGGCTTTGATTCCCAGTGCAGTCAATGGCTGTGGCTGGCCCTCCACAGGAGCTTCCCAGGCAGGTCCTTCCCCTGCCGCCTCCAGCGCAGAATGAGCTGGGCTCCCTCCCTTTATACTGCTATAGCACTTGGAGCATGCCCAGTCTCGCCAGGGAGGTGGGACTTCCGCTGTCCATAATATGGGCTTAGTCCTGTCTGGGCTAGTGCGGGGTAAGCAGACCCCGTCACAGTCAGCTTTAACACCAAATCTTTGTATACATTCTACCATACTGTCAAGTCATCTATGCACCATGGTGAAACATTATATCCCTGTTCCATTTCATATCATATTTCAAGGTTTTTGATAAATACTTCAACACAGTAAGAAGCAGACAGTTTAAAAGTGTATTTTGGGCTGTTTTGTTGATTTGTGATGGAATACAATAGAACTACATATTCCCTGGACATTAAGCAAATCAATGCTGAAGTTGCTTTCTGCAATGCCAAAACCTCTGAGGCTTTAATAAAATAACCCAAATTTACAAAGAAAGCATGGCATTAGAATATTTTCCTGAGTATCTGAGTGTTGGTTCGGCAATGGACACTCTAAATTAGCCATTCTACAAAGTAATCTTTTACAATGGAGAAAATTGAACATAGAGTACTGTTCCCATCAGATGTCTTTCTTCCTGCAACAACATCAACTGGGCATAGGAATTAATTAAATGGCATACAAAATTGGCATGTTTCAGCACTTAATTTTGGGGCCTGTGGCAGTCATATGGCTTACATTATATTGGAATAAAAATGACAAAAAATTAAAACCAAAATCTCATCTCTGAACTACTAATATTAAATTACATCTTAAAATAGTCCTTCTTAAGTCAAGCTAGTCTCTTGCTAAACCCCAAGTGCTGACTCTACTCAGCATGCTACCAATGTTCCAATTTCTGTGTCATTACTAGATTTCTCAATGTATTCTGTTCCTGCCTTTGCATCAGGCAGCAGTTTCCATTCACTAATAGACTCTTAAAACACCTTCAACTGCTGAAGAAAATAAGTTAAATTAACGTAATTGGCAGGTTTACATTGTAATTCAGTCTTGTTAAAGCCTCAGATAGAAAGTGGCTTGATAAGGAGACCTCTTCTAAGCTCACTGGCAAATGTTATCATGCAAACTGTTGCGTTTTGCATAGGCATTTTTGTGAAATTTCCAAAAGTGGGAGATTACTGGCCTGATCTTGGACCACTGAAATCAACAGTCATTTTGCCATTGATCCCAGCATGATATGGGTTGGTCCCAGAAAAGTCCAAGAAGTTCCTGCAGCTCCCATTGGCCAGGAATGGCAAACCGTGGCCACTGGGAGCTGTAGAGGGCCGTTCCTGCGGATGGTCAACGTCAGCAAAATGCCTCACGGCCTGCAATCAGATTACCTTGATGGGCCACATGAGGCCTGTGGGACCCAGGTTGCCCACCACTGTATTAGGATGATTAGAGGAATGGAGAACCTGCCTTATGAGGGAATACTTAAGGAGCTTTGCTTGTTTAGTTTAACAAAATGAAGGCTGAGGATTAAACACCATGGAGGGAGAGGAGTTATTTAAATTAAGGGCTAATGTTGGCAGAAGAACAAATGGATATTCACTGGCCATCAACAAATTTAGGCTTGAAATTAGATGAAGGTTTCTAGCCAACAAAAGGAGTGAAGTTCTGGAACAGCCTTCCAAGGGGAGTAGTGAAGGCAAAGAACACAACTTTTTTCAAGACTGAGAGCAATATGTTTATGGAGGGGAAAGTATGTGAGATTGCCTACAATGGGATATGGCCCATCCATATCTGCTATTACCAAATATCTCCAATGGCCAGTGATGGGACACTAAATAGGGAAGGCTCTGCATTATTACAGAGAATTCTTTCCCAGCTGCCTGGCTGGCGGACCTCACTTATATTCTCAGGGTCTAACTGATCACCATATTTTGAGTTGGGAAGGAATTTTTCTTTAGGTCAGATTACCAGAGATTCTGGGGGGTTTTGTTTTGTTTTGTTTTTTGCCTTCCTTTGCAGATTAGGGCATGGGTCACTTGCTGGTTTGAACTAGAGTAAATGGTGGATTCTCTGTAACTTGAAGTCTTTAAAACAAGCTTTGAGGGTGGTAGGGGGAAGTGTTAGTAAGTATTAGCCTTTTTTCTGTATGTTAACTCATAATTTTTGTGTTACACAACATAATCAAAATTCTTTTTATCTATATATTCAGTGTCTTATACTGACATTGAAAATGTCCTTCAGTTTAACCCAGTGGGTGAAGGGAAAATGAAGTCAATGGAATGTGTGTCATCTTTTACCCTGACCTTAGTAAAAAAGCCCAGATATCCAGGAAAGGGATCCCTTGAAACTAATGAAGGGACCCTACAGAAATATGTCATAATAAACACGACTGGGCAATAGATGAGGGGTTGCAATCCAATTATGTTCTGTAATTGATAAAGATATATTTATCAAATGTTTTCTGTCATTTATGAAATGATCCATTCCCAGATGTTTTAAACTCATTAGGAAGTGTTTATTACAACAGGTGTTCTTAATTAAATTAGAAATTCTTTTAGCTTGTAAAGCTATGCATGCAGGATCCATAATAAATTCCATAAATAGGTAAAACAAGGAACTAAAAAACACAGTGAAATTAATTGTGGGAAAATAATTTTCCCTACAAAAAAGGAATTTGTCTGAAACACTGTAAAAGGAAAGAGGTTTTGGGAGTTAGTTTGGGAATGAAAAGAGTCAGCATTCCACCGATTACAGAGGGAGGGAAAAGAGGCCAACTCTTCAACATATAAAGACTGGTAACATAGGTTCTTTTTCTGTATTCAGTATAGTGCTGTATTAATCTTTGATAGGCTCAAATGGAATTATTTAATCAAAGGTTTTTATTTGATGGTCTCAAATTGTTATTAAATGCAACAGAAATATCCAGTTCATCTCAGGAACATGTCAATCAACAATACTCTGGAAGTACTCTGATGACTCGCAGTATTAAGAACATACTTCATCAGCAAAAACCCCAATTTGACTCATGAGGGAGAATGGGACATACTGTATGTCAGTACCAAACAAAGCTTTCTCCGGTAAATTAGCTCACCTCTAGTACTTCCACTGGCAAAATCATGGGTAGTAAATTATATAACTTTTCTTGGAATGCTGAGTGTGCACATTGATTACTTGGAGATCTACAGTGGACTCAGAAATTGATGAGTCAGAGATAAGCATAGAGATAATGAAGAAGTGATTAATTTATGTATGGGTCTTGTAAAAAGATAATGCGTAAGTGCACAGAATGGCCTGTTTGGACATCATAGGTGTAATCCCTCAAAGGAGAAATACAAGAGGATGATTAAAACTAATGGAATTGGATCAAGAAACAGTAAGGCTCTCCAAGTGGTCCCTTCCTTCGGGTCTCCACAGATGTACTTCAATCTTCTGATTCAATCAGTTTCATTTTCATTTCAGATGAGGTAGTCCCACTTATCCTAAGGCATCCCAATGGATTTTACACCAATGCTGCATTCTGTATGATGTAAAGACCATTGGCCAGATCTTTGCATGCAGTGCAGTGCTTTGATCATAAAGGTGTACCTGCCTACAAAAATGGCTTAAGTGGTTCAAGGAGGAGGTAAGGTGATCCTTTTCTGGCATAGAACCAGTGCAGAGAGACTAACACGATATACCCTTCCTGCTTTCAGCAGGAAAAGAGGGATCATAGGGACATCCCTATACCATGCCAGCCCTTGAGCTGTTCTCAGCCTCTTGTGGCTATCCCAGCTTATCAAAAATTAGGATAGTGTTCACCATGGTGTAACAGTAGAGACAGGATGGCATGCACAAAGCAGCACCATAATTAATGCACTGCTACAGTGAGCTTTAAGCCATCTGTGAACACTATACTCTTACACTGTTCAATCTGCCTGTAAACCACGGATGTGGTCAAATACATGGAAAGGCATTATTTTGGTAGGTGCATGAGGTAGGGCAGAAGAGAGTAAAAATTAGATGAAGTAGAGCAAGGGAAAATGTATTAGGCTGTCTATTAGAAAAATCTTTCTGACAGAAATACAGTAGGCTGTGCAATAGTCTCATAGGGGAAGTACTGGCACTGGACAAACAACTAGAAAATGTACCATCAGTAATAAAGCATGCCCTGGCAACAGGATGGATTAAATTACCTACTGTAATAGGTCTTTTCAGTCTAACTTCGATGATGCCTCCAACATTTAAACCTACATTAAAATAACCTCAGATACTAACAAACCACTAGTTCAGCCAACTACTTGCACATTGAATGAGCTAGAAAGAAACCTCTCTAAAATTATTTTAAAATAGCCTCCATGTAAAGTGGACATACCATTGAAAGGGTTTTTTAAAGATAGATTATCTTAATCACCTAAAAAATTGTGTTACTACCCTGGAAAGATCTCTGTGTTAAAAGTTTAATACCTGGCTAAGGGTATTTAAAATTAGACCTGACAAAGTACTAGAAATGGTGGATTTATGATCTAACAGGTCTCTTCCATCTCCAACTTCTGATATGTGGTGATTCGAAATATCAATGAATAGCTGAAAGATATCTGATTTTTCTTTAAAAAGAACAGGAGTACTTGTGGCACCTTAGAGACTAACAAATTTATTAGAGCATAAGCTTTCGTGGACTACAGCCCACTTCTTCGGATGCATCCGAAGACTAACACGGCTGCTACTCTGAAACCTGATTTTTCTTTAATATTGAGACTATTAAAATAATCCAGGGCTGCATTAAAGCTCTTCCATTTGTGGCAGAGGGTGAGAGAAGGGGACTACTGGGGGGCAGAGGGAAAAGATTTAGATTTGAAGCAATTCATTCAAAGTATGGCCAGGCTGTAATTTTAAACCAAAAACTTTAAGACTCAATAAGTAGATATTCTCTCTTTTGTCTTATGCCATTTAAACTGACCTTTCCATTTTATGCTGATATTTTTCAATTACAGAAGCAATCATGGTATATTTCACTAAACAGAGTACTGTGATTAATTAATCTAATTGTATAAACAGCCAGACTGTGACTAGCATATTAACATAGGATGAAAGAACAGCTTTGATTGAAACTCAGTGTATCAATTTATATTTCCTTGTCTCCCACACTTTTTGTGGGAATTGAAGGTTACACCTCATTGAACACTCTAAGCTACTGTAACTCAAATGGAGCTTTAGATATTTAACCTTCAGCTTTTGTCTGACTTTCCCCCCAGCACATAAGCACCAAACTTAGGTTTGAAGCTCTTTCAATTGCTTATGTCACAACATGCACAGTGCTTGCACCAAAATAATCTTTAAAAGTAATTATCATAGTCTTTGTGGCACAGGTGCTGTGAGTTAGGAAATCTGAGTTTGATTCTCAGTTTTGCTACAGATTTCTTGTGTGAGTTGAGACAAGACACTTACACCAAAATTTTAAAATCCCCAAAGCTCGGCACCTAAATCCATATTTATTAAACTATATAAAAATGGCCTTATTTGCAGACAGTCCCACCATGGACTGAATTTCAATTGAATTTGAAACCACTGGCCGTGGTATCCCCATCTGTAAACTAGTATATTTCATTTCCTCACTGGGCTATTGCAAACATTAATTCATTAATGTTTGTAATGCATTTTGAGAACCTATGAGCTAGTATCTAAATTGTGATTAACCACAGACAAAATGGGACTGTAGCAGGGGTATACCCAGCCAGGTTTTTGGTGCCTACGCTGCCTTAGTTTCCACTCTCTCTCAGGGAAAGAAGTTTTGTAATGCAGGTGTTTTCCTAATAACCCTCTCTTTGGGAGAGGCTGAGTTGTTAAAGTTTAAGGCCATTCTGGGTCACATTCCTTGGTGCACAGCTTAACCTTGTTCCTACTAAGGCTTTCCTCTCAACAGGCTAGCATTCCCCCAGCCTTCCTAGCTGGCTCCGATTCCCTCCAGGCTTGCTCTCTCCAGGTTCTCTTAAGAAGAGCCTCTGCTCTGTTTTCTCGAAGCCTGATTCTATATAGCAGCTTATAGAATCCTCCTACTCCTCTGAATCTCTCCCTAGCCCTACCTACGGGTCAAGCTGGCCTTATATCCTCATCAGGTCTAATTCCTAATCACATACTCTGCTGGCTGAGAGGTTCAATCCAAGGCTCCCTTAAAGGGCCAGCTCACCCTGCAATAAGCACAATTACCACCATTACAAAGTCAACATTTGCCACAGGGGAAAAAATGTGTTCTCAAATACCATTGTGCAGAAATTGTTTCAAATGCTAACTTTTTATTGATGACCACTGTCAGAGCAGAGGATTAGTATTATTAGCCCCCTTTTTCCTGTTTGCTGACTATTACAACTTCAAAATCGAGCTAAGATGAACTTTTAAAATGTCCTGGGTCTGGGGGAGGAATCAAAAGGGGAAATGGATTAAATTGTCAGTTTAATATATCTTAGAATACACAGGCTTTTTTTTACTAAATTTCACTTTCCATTTGTAGATATGAAGATGGAGATCTCAGGTACAAAGTCATTTAAGTAGCATCAGACAAATTTGACAGCGTGAGTGAGTGAGAGAACACACACACACACACTTGCCATAAAGTCCAAGCATAGAAAAGGTAAAATGTGATTAAAACTGGTTTAAAAACCAGCATTTATACATTTCCACACTTGGAGCTCACATGTGAAATAAAGAAACATGAAATACTGAAAATATTAGAGCTATTACATACCAGTATACAATGCTACTCACAAGGATTTCTAATTAATTAATATTTAGGCTGATAGGCTTACAGCCAGACTTCTTGTATTTGGTTACTTTGGAGGAGCACTTGCAAAGAAAAGGAGAACATTAGCTGGAAGAGTTTATAACACAAACTTTTTTTTCCCTTTAACTGTCAGTTCTAACACCTCAACCACAGATCTGTAAAAAGCAACTTTTTTTGTTGCTTTTTACAGATTCAGACTAACACGGCTACCCCTCTGATACTTGACCACAGATCTGTAGTTCAGTCTTGACTCTATGATTCTCTCACTTCCACCTCCTGTAACTGGGATTCTGCAGGTGAAATTATGTGTTTAATTAAACCTGTACAACCCCACTGTTCTCCACTTTAGTCTTTCAGAAACACCTATGGAAAGTCATGCCTTTTCACAGGTGTAACTAATTGATACTATAATTTCAATTTAGTAACAACTCTGCTCCCAATGCACAATAAGGAATAGAATGCAACTCACAGTCTTAGCTGCCTTAGCTCTGCAGTGTTAACAGTAGCAGCACAAAGTAGTAAGAACTTACTTTAGACACAAAGTTAAGCAGCCATGACTAAATCCACAGAGAGCAGATCAGTTAAGTAGGAAGGTACCATTTTTAAAGACACGTTTCAGAGTAGAATTATAAACTTTTGCAATAGAGAGGGTTTCAGGCATTCCATGAGCCCAGTAGTTATTTATTAGCATTATCATTGTGCCTAGGAGCCCTGGTCATGGACCAGAGTCTCCGCTGTGCTAGGTGCTGTACAAATACAGAAGAAAGACAGTCCCTACCCCAAAGAGCTTTTAAGTAGAAGAAACAGTAGATGGATACAGACAAGTGCAAAGGGAGTACAAGAAAAACAGTAATACTATATTGCTCAGGTCAATGGGTACTGATACGAGAACACCAGTGACCTAACCATTGTCATGTTTTTTGTAGACATTATGGCAAAGAGAATTAGGGAAGGATTTGAAGGTGGATAATGAGATAGCTTGAAGAAGTTTATGGGCACCTCCTCTCAAGCATAAGGGGCAGCACTGGAGAAAAGCAGAAAGGTGCTCTTTTGAAAATTTAATGAGTGGGTGATGGAGACTGGCATCATGAGTTATCTCAGGTGGGAGGTGACATTTCAGTAGTGAATGATTATAGGTCATAAAGGGCCTTGAAAAAAAGTGAAGACAAGGAGCTGATAAAGTGATAAAGAAGCGGGAGCCAGTGGAAGGATTCAAAGAGGGGTGTGACTCGAATGTAGCCTGCATTCACAGCCCTACACACTAATGTAATATTTTTTGCATCAAGTATGACTTGTAAGATGCCATTTGAAAACTCATAATTCCCTGGTCAATATTATGGTGAAGTGTGTGTGGCACTTTTATATGTGAAGTTATGAATTCCCCCTGAATGATGTGGGTGGGGCATGTTCAAACTCAGATAGCAACAATTAGGCAAATTGAGTCAAGCAGGTCTTAAAGGGATGTGTGTTTACCTAAATTCACATACAACAGAGTCCTCAGACAATGTAAGGAGGAAAGCAGGGGACAAAGGACATCTGCATTTCAGTAAACAAGGATTAGAAAAAAAAAACAGCATGAGAAACTCTTCACCAGGAGACTTCATGCTTCTAGGCTCTCTGCTGAAAAGAATATTTACCTAGAAATCATTCTCAAGAGCTTATACTTTAAAGGGAGATATGAACTATAAAAATAAGAGGCAAACACCCTAAGACTCTGTCACTCTCTTTTTGCACCTAAGACGACAAAAGAAACAGCCATTTGACTTTGACCTTTTTGGTCAGGACCTCTCGCCCAGTCAGTAAGGCTGATCAGAGCATGTGGATATGAACTTTGCTTTAAATCAAGCCTAATTTGTTAAATTTTAGCATCAGAAAGTTTCTTTATTTTGTAACCATTTCTAACTGTAAAGCCTATACATGAATTCACTTTAAATCCTATCGTTTTTTGTTAATAAGCTTGTCTTACTGTTTAATCAAACCCAGTGTGTTTAATTTAAACTGTTTGGGTAATGCTTTAAGGTGGTAAACTGTTGTGTTGTACCCTTAGAGGGACAATGGACCTAATATATCTGAACTATCCAGGAGAGGGCTGGATGGAGCAGAATGCACATCTATGGGGAATTTGGGATTGGGAGTATGTTGGGGTCACTCTGAAAACAGCAGCTAAGACAAGGAGGAGCCAGAGTGTGACTGGTGTTTGCTGACAGGTTGCTAGAATCAGAGGTGCTGGACCAGGGCTATGGCTGCACACAGACCCTGGGGGAGTAAATGCCATGATGGCAGGCAGTTTTAAGCAACTCTGGGGAAAGCTACAACAGCAAAGCATTATAAGGCACCCAAGGTTGCAGGATAAGTGGTGACACAGCATCTCACTGGTCTGGATTGCACCCAGGAGGGTAACAAAGGGTGACATGATCAAAGTGACATGCTAGGAGAATGACCTATGATCTTTGCAGCAGCAGTCTGAGTGGATATGAGTGAAGCAAGATTGCATTTGTCAGGCCACAGTAAAAGATGTTGCAGTAACTAAGATGAAACATGGGGAAAGTGTCCACAAGAGATTTAGCTATATAGATGGATAGGAGAGACTGTATTTAGCGATGTTATGCAAGAATCTGCAAGACTTAGATGTAGCCTGGATGTGAGGACCTAACGAGATATCTGAATTAAGGATCATACTTATGGGCCTGAGTGACAGGCATGATGGTGGCATTGTCCACAGTGATTGAGGAGGGGTGGGGGGAGAATTCTGTTTTAGCCATGTTGAGTTTGAGCTAATGACCAGATAGCCACAAGGAGATGTCAGAGAGACAGGCAGATACTTTATTTTGGACAGAAGGAGACCCGTCCAGCGTGCGCACATGTGCACACACAGCAAGAAAGCACAAGATTGAGGAGTTGTCAGCATGGAGATAGTGGTTGAATTTGTGTTTGTGGATGAGATTATCCAGCAATAAGGTGTAGTGAGGGGAAGAGAAGAGGCCCAAGGACAGAACTCTGGGGTTGCTCTGTGGAACCCCAACGGAAAGCTGGAGAAGAGCTGAAGATCATCTTCGGAAGGACAGGCTGATGAAGTGATTAGAGAGGTATAAGGAGAACCAGGAGAGGACAGAGTCATGAAGTGAAGGGAGGACAAGATTTCAAGAAGAGCATGACTGACTGTGTCAACGATGGCCAACAGATTGAGGAGGATGAGGATTGAATACTAGTTCTGAGCTTTGTCTAGGAAGCACTAATTAGAGACCTTGGCAAGAGCAGTTTCAGTGATTGGAGAGGAACTTCAGACTGATCACAAACTACTTAATCACTGAACTTGGGTGAAATGGAGAAAGGAGATGGGATAGTAGCTGGAAGAGGCAAGTGGGGTCAAGAGTAGTTTTTTTGTTTTTAAGATGGGAGAGGTTAAAACATGCTTATATTGTGAGGGGAAAAAAAGCCACTGGAAACTGTCAGGCTAAGGAAAAAAAGAGTACGAGAGGGAATGGGAGTGGGTGTATTGTACAGAGATAGGATGGCATCACTAGAGCAGATGGAGGGGGGTAGAGGAGGAGAGCCAATGAGAAACTTCTCCCTCTGTAACACAGGAAAAGAAGAGAGTTGTAGGAAGAGAAGGAGAAAGGGAAGGTGAGCCACTGGGAAAAGGAAGGTCACATTATATTTTTCAGTTCTCTTGGGGGAAAAAAAACCTGAGATCCTATGCAGTGAGAGTTGGGGAAGCAAGAGGAAGGACAGTCTGAAAGTAAATCAAGGGTGGAGAAAACACAGCTGGGACTAAAAGCATGGGATTAAATTAAATTGGAGAAGTAGAGTAATTTAGGTGGGAAGACGGCAGAACTGAAGCAGCAGAGGATGAATTTGTAGAGAACGAAGTCAGCCTGGTCAGGGGTTAATCGAACAGCAAGTAAGGCAAGGAGCCCAGTTAAAAAACAAAAAGCAAGAAAATAAACAGCTAAATGTCTGATCTGTTCAAGCATCCTGGATTGAGCACAGCATCTATTTCATTAGCCAGCATCAATCAGGGATCTTCCAAGAGACATTTGGGGACTGCTAGACTGATAGTGGGATAATCAGAAAGTGGATCAGTCATCCCTAAGAACTGGCATAAAAACCCATCACTAATGCACATTCAAACAGGAATGTGGGCAGTAGCGAGTTAGCCGAACATGAAAACTGAGGGTGGAATCCACAAAACTAACTGGGGTGCCTCAACCCAGATTAAGGCACCTAAATCTCCCACTACAACCCACAATTGCAGATCTTGTTGAACCCTTTAGGTGCCTAATCACACTTGGCAGCTAAATTTTTCAAAGCAAATATTTCCTAGGCACTTACGTTTTTGCCTGTCAGCAAGCACGCTGCTGTATCACTCTAGGTGTCCAGACACCTGTCTCCTGCCTAAACCCAAGAGACCAAGTGAAGACAGGCATTCGGCAACCTAACTCTCCCAAGGGGCCCAATCTAGTAGGTGCCCTCTGAGCACACCTACTGGATCATGTCCCATTTAAAATCCAGCCAGAGGATGTGATGGTGGTATGACTTTTAGCCTAGTGCTTAGGGTACTCACCTAGGATGTAGGAGACCCAGCCACAACTCCCCTGTCCTGGCAGAGGGGGAGAAGGGAGACCCCTGTTCAAAACCTCTCTCTCAGAGACTGCTGTAACCACTGAGCCACAGGATATTGTGATGTGGGCGCCCTCCTGTTGAGTGTCCCACTGCTGATTGATAAATAAATAAATAAATAAATAAATAAGAGAGAGACAGAGAGAATGACTCTGCCCTTAGTGGTTACAGCATCCAACTGAGGTGCAGGAGACCCTGGGTCAAGTTCCCCTGCTCCAATCTCTTTATTTATCCACAATAGAACAGTTTCAAGAGGAGAGACTGAGACAGACAGATACAAGTATCCCATACCTCAGTGGTTAGATCACTTTCCTGAGACATGGGAGTCTCCCTCTCTGCCAGGGAGGAGGGAATTGTACCTGGGTCTCAAATGTCCCAGATGAGTTCTCTAACTACTAGGCTAAAAGTTATAAGATGGGCACTACCGTCTCTTCCTCCTTTGGCTGCTTTTTTGTGAAGCAGGACAGGTGCCTAATTCATTTCAGCAAGAAACTACATAGGTACCTAAGCCAGGAGAGGGGATCCCATGGATTGCTAGCAGAGGAAAGTGCCTCCCTGCAGTCTGGATTTAGACTATCTCTGAGACAAGTATGGAGCACATCTCCCATTGGCTAGGTTAGGTGGGAGATCTCCCTACCTCCATTCATTGTATAGGGAGCCTAGGCACCTAACTTGGCTTTGTGGATCAGTGTTACTCCTGTGATTTTCTAGGCACCTAAAATCACATGATTTTAGGTGCCTAGGTACCATGATGCTCACTGTTGCAATGCCCGAGTCCCTTTGAGGATTCCACCCAGAGTAGTCAGCAGACCATGGTGATACCATGAGACAAGAGACAAAGCACAGCAGCTATGAGACTGAGATAGATGAAGTTCAATGTGCTTAATTCTGGGCACCGGCGCAACTGCATCTGGAATACATATGCACTTCTAGTCAACAGTGCAAGACAGAGGTTAATAAATTGGAGAGAGTTCAGAGAAGAGCCATGAGGATGATCAAAGGATTAGAAAACATGCCTTATAGTGAGAGATTCAAGGAGCTCAATATATTTAGCTTAACAAAGAAGGTTAAGGGGTGATGATTACTGTCTAAGTACTTGCCATGGGGAACAGATATTTGAGAATGGGCTTGTCAATCTAGCACAGAAAGATATAACATTATCCAATGGCTGAAAGCTGAAGATAGACAAATTCAGACTGGAAATAAGGCATACATTGTAGTTAACCATTGGAACAATTTGCCAAGGACCGGGGAGGATTCTCCATCACTGATCATTTTAAAATTAAGATTGGATGTTTTTCTAAAAGCTCTGCTGTAGGCATTATTTGGGGGGAAGTTCTATGGCCTGTGCTATAGAGGAGGTTAGACTAGATGGTCAGAATGGTCCCTTCTGGCCTTAGATTTTATGACTTTCTCTTCAGACAAACTTTTGCACAATAACTTGAAGCTAACTAGACCTCTCACCACATCATGGATTTGTAAAATTGCTCTGAAAGTTTAAGAAAAGAGGTGTCATGAGATGTCTTGTGTGTTGGCTCACAGCTGCAAATGAAATAATAGTGGAGTGGGTTTTTGGCACCTCAGATTCTGGTCTCACTCACATCTAGAATCCAGAAGTGCAAAATATTTGCCAGTTAAACAAAATACTACTCTCTTAGGCTTGGTCTATATTCAATAATTATGTCAACCCACCTATGTTGCTCAGATGTATGAAAAATCCACACCCTGGAGAGACATAATTAAGCCAACTTAACCCCCATTTTAGACAATGCTAGGTTGACCAAAAAAAAATAAATAAATAAAAAATCTTCTATCAACCTAGCTAGTGCCTCTCAGGGAGGTGGATTACCTATGCTGATGGGAGAACCCCTTCCATCCATGTAGGTAGTGTCTACCCTGAAGTGCCACAGCTATGCTGCTGTAGCATTTCATGTGTAGACAAGTCATAACAAAGGCAAAGTTGGGTGGGGGGATGGTTGCATTGCCACTGCATGTGATGTTCCTAAGCTGTGGTAAAAGGATGACTTTTAGGCACCACGGCTGTAAACCCTTTTCACAGCACTAATTTCACAATAAAATAACTAAAAATGATTAGTTTGATTTCAGTCCTAGAAATGGGTTATAAGGTGGTGTTATTTGTCTGAATGCTTTTCCTCATCTCTTGAAATAGTCAGAAAAATCTGTCAAGTGGGTCTCATTTCAGGGTTAAAAGCAATCTTTATATAAGAACTACATATTACTAGTACTATTTATTAAAACATGTTAACAACAGACACTGAGGCTATTCTGGGCCCCGGTATAATCTGTAAAAACAGATCTGGAGAGAGGATTAAAAGACTTCCCCCCTCAAAGAGGTCACCCAAGAGAACTACTTTCAAATAATATTTTTTTAAAGATCAATTCTATCCAGAATAGAAATTTGAGTGAAGTGCTGCTGAAGCCAATGACATCTGTGTTGTAATAAAAAGATGCAATTAAAAACAGGCAAAATGCTTTTTCTGGTAGCTCTAAATAAAGCAAAATCTGCCATTGCTTTGTTGTCTGAATTCATGAAAACAGATAGCATGGAAGCAATCTGGGATAAAAAAAAAGTGTGCTGTTTTTGTTCTTTAATCCTGTAAATATCAAAATTTCTAATGCACATTATTGCTAATGCTCCAAGGCTAGTACCAAAAGTATTTCTGAACAGGTAAGGAACAATTTAGGATACAAGAATTCAATCGTTTTAATTCCTAATTTCAAAGAGCCAGCCTTAAAAATGAATTAATAATCTTTCCTGGAAGGAAGACTTTCACCATTGTTTTATTTAAGTCCAATAGAAATTTTAAATGAATGTTCTCTTATTCAATTCCTGCAGAAAATAGCTGCAATTTATTTTTGACATGTTAACATTTATTACATCTGTTTAAAGGATGGGATCATTAGCACAGCAAAGACTGTGTGCTTGATTAATTGCCTGGCTTCTGTTGCTAACGTACATGATGAAAAGAAAGGCCCAGAATTAATCTTTGCTGAACAATCTGATGAATAAGTGTAACTTTTTTTATTATAAAACATATTTTGCTTTCTTTCAAAAACTATTGTTCTAGTTTTGAGATTATGATTATCAAAAGGAAATTTAGCTAACCATAATATCAAAGTTATGATCCACTATGCCAAAAGATTTTTTACAGATCTATTGTACACTCAATTCACATCTAAAATTAGAGTAAAAGTGAACCTTGAAGATAAGCAAGCCCTTCTTAGCAATCCTTAAAGTAGTATTTTAATGCTCCGGCTTTTTAAACAGAAAACACCACGTTAGCTACAACGAATAACTTACTACTTAAATTATTGACTCTCCCTATGTTGCAAACATTTTAAGATTTTTCCTCTTTCAAAAAGATTAAAAGAGGGTTTGAACTTTTTCAGGAATCCACAGTAATATCTATGTATAAGAATGACTAGGAATTTCAAACCATTGGCATCTTCTATAGAAATTTAAATTAGAAATTGTTAAAATATTGAAATAAATTATCCCACAAGGCAAAATAAGAATATACAGTCAATGTAGAGGATCAACTATACGTTCAGAGCTTCACTTGTGAAATCCAGACAACAGACTTGTGAATTGCAAACTAAGATAAGGATTAACATTCAGGAAGATCAAAGGTTAAAGACATTGCACTGTATCTTCCAGAAATTTGCTCTGGAGGACTAAAAGTAGTCCAAATGATTATTTGAACTGCTTCAACAAAATTACCTGCAGAGGTCCATCTGCTCAAGTTATTTGTTAAATGCCTTGTAAGGTGTATGGTAAGCCTGAGGTGAATTGATTCTGCCCAACAACAGATGGAGGTCAATTTTCTATTATCTTCAAAATTCTCTTGGTGAGCCTGGGTTTACTGTGAATGGCCTAGGGCCTTCTTCAGTCTGCTTCTGGTGAAGCTACACTATTCATTGAGGTCTGGACTCAGCACAAATTATTTACAAGAAAAACATCATACTGCAAAGGTCATAAAATGCTCAATTATATTAACGTACCTGAGAACACAAGCTACAAACATCAGTCTGTCTTTGCGGAAAAATATGATGCTACAAACATATTGTACTACTTGTTAAAGAGGAGCAGTACATGTAGGCTGATAAATAGAAACAAAGGAAAGGAAAATAATTGACAACAGTTTCCACTCTTAGTGGGTCATATCAGTTTCTAAACAAATTTATTCTATCAGGATACCATATAAATTAGTAACATTATAAAACCAGGGATTATATGAAAGGGCAGAGAATGGATATATTTTATTACTGTAAAAATATAAATCTGACAGAGCTGATTGATGCTTCCAATTCACTGCAGAAAGGAGTAGATTGGCACAAGGATAGAATTTCTGTTTTTTTCAGTTTGCTTTAAAAAAAAAAAAACCCCAACAAACAAAAAAACCCCTAAAAGTTACACACAAAAGCCATGTGACCAAAGCATCAAGTTTGCAAAGTCAAGCACTCAAAATTTAGAAAATGTGTAACATTAATTTGACTTCTTGTATGTATGTATGCAATATGATTAGGGCCCTACCATATTTACGGCCATGAAAAACGCATCACGGAACATGAAATCTGGTCTTCCACTGTGAAATCTGGTCTTTTGCGTGCTTTTACTCTATGCTATACAGATTTCATGGGTAAGACAAGGGTTTCTCAAATTGGGGGTCCTGCCCCAAAAAGGAGTTGCAGGGGGGAGGGGTTACAAATTTATTTTAGGGGGGTCACGGTATTGCCACCTTTACCTCTGCGCTGGTGCTTTCAGAGCTGGGCTCCTGGCCAGCAACTGCCATTCTCTGGCTGCCCAGCTCTGAAGGCAGCACCGCCGCCGCCAGCAGCGGAGAAGTAATGGTGGCAATACCATATCATGCCACCCTTATTTCTGTGCTGCTGCCTTCAGAGCTGGGTGACTGGAGAGTGGCGGCTGATGGCCCAGCTCTGCAGGCAGCAGCACAGAAATAAGGGTGGAAATACCATACACCATGCCATCCTTAAGTCTGCTCTGCTGCTGGTGTAACCCACACACCTTCTGGGTGTGATGATCTGTCCCATCTAGTGGCACCAAAACCACTTAGAGTTAAATGAATTTCTCTTAGCTAAGGCTGTAGATCACAGTTGGCTTTTAGCTCACGTGGTAGAAGCTCATGCACTAAGCTCCAGAGATCCCCAGTTCAATCCTGCCCACTGATGAACTGGGTCTGTTGGTGTTACACAGGCAGCAACTCTCCCTTCAGAGCTGGGCTCCTGGCCAGCAGCCATCACTCTCCGGCTGCCCAGATCTGAAGGCAGCACTGGCAGAAGCGCAGAAGTAAGGATAACAATATCACAACCCACCTTACAATAACCTTGCGACCCCCCACAACTCCTTACAATTACAGCACTGTGAAATTTCAGATTTAAATAGCTGAAATCATAAAATCCCATATAGAGCTGATCTATTAAAATACAAAGATTCTTTGCTGTAACTGCAACGTAAGATATGTAAAGGAATTTGTTCATTGATGTAACCTTCTTCAGGTATTTTTAATTCTTTTAAATATTAATAAAAATAAAACTTAAACATTTAAATCTTGAATTGTATAAGCATAACAAAATGCTAACATGTTAACAAACTTCGATTCTAACCAAAGAAATTAATCAGCTTGATAAAGTAATTATCAAAGCATAAAACTTGAATGCTTCCAACACCTGTTTTTAATTTGTCGAGTGTCAAAGTAATTCTTGAAATGTCTGCTGAAAAGGTTGCAGGCACTGCTAGTAAGAGGTAGTATGCTGAGGAATACACAAATGTACTTTGATGATAGTGGTTAATTCACACGGTCACTCAGTATTCTTAGGGGATTTTCATCATCATTTGCTACATTTGAATTCAGATAATGTGAATGTCTGACAGGGTAACCAGATGTTTAATATTCTGTAAGATTTTAAAAGATCACAAAACACATTAATCTTTTTGTCTATAAAACAATGTCTGCTGATAAAGAAATAAAGCCTCCAGTAATGTTACATACCATGCAGTGGTTATCTTTAAAAAGTGGACATTTGCAATTTGAAAGTAAATAGCATTACTAGAGTATTACAGATATTCTCTATATTCCTATGATTTAATTCCTTTACTATTATACCACTGCTAATAGTTTTCAAATGGTAAATGAGAACAGCAAATACTGTAGTAATAAATGCATCAAATGTAGTAATGTATGTGCCAACCTATTAAATAAATAGTTAAAACAAATGAGATGTGTGGGAGGGGGCTCAGGGCTGAGACAGGACTTTGAGGTGTGGGAGGGAGAATGGGCTCTGGGCTGAAGTGTGGGCTCCAGATTGGGGCCAAAAATGAGGGGTGCAGGAGGGGGCTCCAGGCTGGGGCAGGGGGGTGGGGTGCAGGAGGGGGTAAGGGTTCTGCTTGGGGGTGTGGGATCTGTGGTGGGGCCAGGGATGAGGAGCTTGGTGTGCAGGAGGGAGAACCGGGCTGGGGCCAAGGAGTTCAGAGAGTGTGGGAGGAGGCTCAGGGCTGAGGCAGTGAGTTGGAGTGTGGGAGGAGGCTTGGGCTCCAGGGAGTGCTGACCTCAGGTGGCTCCTGGGAAAAGGCTACATGTTTCTCTGGCTCCTAGATGGAAGCGCAGCCAGGAGGCTCCACCCATTGCCCCTGCCTGCAGGTGCCACCCTCACAGCTCCCATTGGCTGTGGTTCCCAGCCAAAGGGAGCTGTGGAGCTGGCGCTCAGGGTGGGGGCAGCACATGGAACTCCTATGGCCACCTCCCCAAGATAGAGAGACATGCCGTCCACTTCCCAGGAGCTGTGCAGAGCTGTGCAGGGAGCCTGCCAGCCCCGCTGTGCCGCTAACCAGACTTTTAACGGGTGAGGCAGCGGACCTGACAGAAGTTGCCAGGGTCTCTTTTCGACGGGGTTTTCTGGTCAAAAACTGGACACCTGGCAATCCTAGATGAAAGGCACTATATCAGTACTAAGAATTATTATCCTGAAATTATATTTTTATTGCTTTTGACATTTTGCCTTTTACTTGCTCTCACCATTACTTTCTCCATTAGATGACAAATACAATAATTTAGTTATTTGTTTTTCAAATACAAATAATGAATATTTAAAAATAGGACTCAATCATTCCCTTAAAGCTGTGTATAGGTGTCCCTTAGCTTGTTGGGAGAAGAGGTTCAGATGTGTCCTTGCCACCAGACCCTCCATTTCTTAGTCTGAATTCTATACTTAGGCCTGGTCCACACTAACCCCCCACTTCGGACTAAGGTACACAAATTCAGCTACATTAATAACGTAGCTGAATTCGAAGTACCTTAGTCTGAACTTACCGTGGGTCCAGACGCGGCAGGCAGGCTCCCCCGTCGATGCCACGTACTCCTCTCGCTGAGCTGGAGTACCGGCATCGACGGCGAGCACTTCCGGGATCGATCCCAGAAGATCGATCGCTTACATCCGGACCAGGAAGTAAGTATAAACGTACCCTTAGGGCAGGTCTTCACTACGGGGGGGTGTCGATTTAATATACGCAAATTCAGCTACGCAAATAGCATAGCTGAATTCGACCTATCGGAGCTGACTTACCCCGCTGTGAGGACGGCGGCAAAATCGACCTCCAGGGCTCTCCATCTACGGCGCTTATTCCCACTTCCGCTGGTGGAGTAAGAGCGTCGATTTGGGGATCGATTGTTGCGTCCCGACGAGACGCGATAATTCGATCCCCGAGAGATTGATTTCTACCCGCTGATTCAGGCAGGTAGTGTAGACCTAGCCATAGATAAGAAGCAAGGTTGAAGGAGGAGCATATATAATCAGAATACCCCTCTTCCAAAAAGTTTCAGGGAATTCAGGAAAATCAAATCTAGTAGTCCAGTCCATGGTCACCTGCCCTAAAGATAGTTTTTAGCGGCAGATGTACTCAGGATTCCCTGTTTCTTCATTGAAGCAGTGGAGTCCAGGAAGAAGAGGTTTCATATAACATTGTAAAGAATCAGTTATCTTCTTCTCTACACTGAACAAAGAACTTTAGTTTAGCGAAGAGAACAGTACTATCCTTATAACTACTCTGTCTCTGCTTTACTATAGATCTGTTCATCTGGCGACTGGACATGGATTTTCAGAAACAGTATGCTCAGTAAAATCATACTTTAGAAATGGAAAAATAAGTATAATTGTTAGCCCAATTATGCGCTTCAGTGAAATGAGGATCAGTTCAGGAAAAAAGTGTTTCTGTTAAGCATCAAAATACATTGCTGCAGCACACTTATTGTTTGTTTTGAAGGAAAGAAAAGAGAATGAACATAACTATTAGAACATGTGCCTCATCCAACCACCTCTGGCATTTCCCAGTTTGCTTGGCAAGCTATCTATATGCTCAGGACTAGAATAAGCAGCAGTTAGCACTTAGTTTGTAAGCTACTACAAGTCCCTAAGTCCCTGATCTCCTGCTGATAATTTAGGGTCCTTTGAGTATTGCCATCTGTGCAACTGAGTACTGCTTGGCAAACAGATGGATGTAAAGGCATAACATTTCCATACAAGGTTATCCCATGGGTGCATTGGAGAACCACAGAATAAGGCTCTTTCCTACTTTTTGTTCTGTCTGTTAATTAGATCATTCCAATTAACAGGGAAATTAAACAGATTATACATTAGAATAATTAATATAGAAGCTCACGTTATTTACCTCTGAACATATTCTGAATTTACTACTGGTAATTTACTGTTTGCAAAGCCATTAACCCAGGATCTCACAGGATTATTCTGTACTTTATAAAGGTATTTCAGTAAAATATCACATAGGAATACATGTGAATCTTGACTGAAAGAATATATATATATATTTGTGCTACAAAAATAATTTATATACAAGCCAAATTCATCACAGTTTCAGAAGTTAATTTCAGGTTATTCTATTTCAGCCAGTAGATGGAGAAGGTTAGGGGGTTTTTTCTGTTGGGGTGGGGGGGAAGAGAATGTGTACCTAAGGGCTGTTTAACCCATCCATAGGCTAAACCCCTTTATGTTCATCCTACTAGAGAAACGTGGAGAATGGTATGAGAGACGGGGTGCCAGGGCCAGGAGGCCTGTGGCAGAATGCAGGGCTTGCTATGCCTGCGGATGCCATGGACATTTGAAGCGGGACTGTCTCTACTGGGATGGGGGCAGGGAGCCTCGCCCAGAATGGGGGAAGGGACAAGCCCCCGCAAGAAACCACCCAACAAGGGAAGTCGGGAGGCAGGAAAGGTGTTGGGCCTGTGGGCGACAGGGGCACTTATGGAGAGAGTGCCCGGCCTCAAGGAGCCTGACCCAGGGCAGTCCAGGAAGGGCTGTCACAGAAAAGGACCAACGGCAGGAGCCGGGGTCCAAGGCAGCGAAGAGACAGGGACTCTGCTGGGGCTGCCGTACCGTGGGCCACATTAAAAGGCACTGCCCCCTCAGGAGAGCTGAGGGGCGGTTGAAGGAGGTGCCTGGGGGCCCAGAAGGGGTGAAATTAGACCAGGTGGAACCGGCTGGACTGACGGATGGCCGGCCCGAAGGCCATCTGCGGGAAGTGGTGGAGGTAGCAACCGGGACGGAGGGAACCCAATGGGAAGTTGGGACCCAGACTGTCGCCGGGCAGGTCTCCTACCAAGGGACGGAGACCGAGAGGGCCCAGAAAGAGGCTGGGACCCAAGTGGTCCACGATCAGGCCACCAAATGGACCCAGACCCTGAGGGTGGAGGGTCAGGGGGAGGCTGACCTGAGGGCGCGGTTGGAAGCTGCGGAGCAGGCCCGCCGGAAGGCAGAGGCCCAGTTCCGGGAGGTAGCCCGCAGCCGGGAGGCTGCCGAGAGAAGGTGTGTGAGCTAGGGGTGACCCTGGAGGGCCAACTTTGGAGAGCCAAGGTCATGAGTCCCCCCTAGCCCCAGGGTTTTGAGGGTGTGTGTGTGTAGCAGGGTGGTTACCCGCTACAGCCCTGACAGGGTTAAGGCCAACCCTGGGAGAGGGCTGGGGCTGTAAGGAAAAGCCCAGGGTGCTTAGGAAAGCAGGCACAGCTGGGACCATGCCCCAAACAAAGCACAGCAGGTCCTTATAAAAGGCTGCTAGCTTCGCGCTAGAGTAGCTCTCTCTGGTCTTGGAGGGAGCAGGGCCCGGCTGCTGGTAGCAAAGGTACTGAGAGTGAAGCAGGGCTGGGGAAAGGCCAGAGGAGCAGGGGAGCTCCAGCCTGGTGACTCCCGAGGCTGCAGGGCCTGGTCCTAGGCCGACCCCTGAGGTACTGGGTGGTAGAGGAAGACAGCAGGTCCTACCCCCTTGCCTGTGATGACTGGCTCTTATACTGCAGTCTGCTCTAGGGAGCAGGGGCTCATTGCTGACTGGCAGTAGCCACCGGCTGAGGCAAGGTGGGACTAGGGGGTTGAGGGTCCCTGGGGAGGGGAGACCCTGAGAGTGAGGGGTTACTGCCAGGGGGCAGCACCCCAGATAATGGGGCACCGGAGTCTGGGAGAGACACGGGGGCCAAGCAGTAGCAGGATACCGGCCTGCAGAGGGCGCTCCAACGGCTGGAGAGCTAATTCCCTGAGACGACCAGCAGGAGGCGCCGCAAGGGTGAGTCCCATGTGCTTACACAATGCCACACCACCAGATACAATGGGGCTCTCTGGACCCCCCCAGCTCCCACTCTCTGTTGTTTACCCTCTCTTCTTCCCCGGTTGGCAGCCCTTGTTGGAGCTTTCTGAGAGCAATCACCCACAGACAGGGGATTGTGGCAACTTTAAGACTAACAGAAGGTGCCACAGGACCCTCTGTTACTTTTTACAGATTCAGACTAACACGGCTACCCCTCTGATACTAGACAGGGGATTGGCTCCTCTTCTTCCCTTCCCCTTGCAAGAAAGGAGGATTTGGCTGACACAAGGACCAGAATCTTCATCAGCACCAGAGATTCAGCTCTAAGGGCTCAGTCTCAAGTCTATTGCACCTTCACAAGGTTTACCTTCCACCTCTTCCTGGGGTGAATTGCTTTGTCACCAGTGAGGGCAGCTTCAGGCATGGTGTGTCTCATGGCCCTCTCCTCAGCTGGAATACATGTGTGTTACCAGCAGTCTGTGGATGGAACAGCCTTCTTCCTGTTCGACCCCTTTCTGTGGGGATTTCCCACTCTTTTAAACTCTTCCCCCTCCAGACTGAATAAGCCTTGCAGGTGCATCTCATTAGCATGGAATAGGCCCAAAGGAGCTCATTAGCCTCCTTTATACCAGTTTGAGGGCATGTCCTTTCACAGTAACCCAAAAATTATTAATCCTAATTTCATAAGATTTGCTCAAAATATTATCAGTCTGGCACTCACGAGTGCTGCTCATTGCCAGATGGAAGCAAGATTTGCAGGAGGGACTCCACCCAGCCTGGAAGGCTGACAAACCTGACTTACAGAAGGGTTAGATCAGACTAGGGGAAGGTTTCAGGACTTCAATTATTTTCAAATTTCTATAACTCCTGAGTGCTTAAGAGTAAAGTGACTGTGGGTAAGAAATTCCTTTACTAAGCTTGTGTTCCTTGCTCTTCTGCCACATTGTCCCCAAAGGGATTAAACTAGAAGCCCAGAGTGCCCACAGCCAAGATGGAGCATTCATAGGCCACTCAGAAGATCTGAGGCACTGGTTTCAGGGTCTAGGATACAGAGCATGTGGAGTCTGATGTCTCAAAGAAGGGTCTCAGCCAAGAGGTCTCAGTCTGGGAGTGTGCTTGATAGTTCCAGAGCTAGAAACAGTGACTGGACTCTTCCCAGACCCAGCTAGTTTAGATGCATGTGGGAGACCCAGTGGACTGGGTCCTCTCTCAGACTGGTGACTGTACAATGGGGTACTGGGACAGGTTGTGACACGTACACAGGTTGAAGTTGTATATAGAAAGCTGCCCTTCTAAATCGCTAAATGTTATGTTTTACCTCTGCTAGCACTACAAAGCCAATACAACTTTGGCAGAGAAGGTAGAGATGACTTATCACTCAACAGGAAGACTAAATTTTACTTACAGGATTCATTTTTCCCCTCCATAACCCTTCATTGAAAACTAAACCTTATGGGTGCTGATTTTAACACTAATCCTGCTCTTTTTGCTGCAACTAGACTAGAGCTGGAGGAGACTAGAGACCACTTGTAGGTGAGAGAGGTTAATGAGGAAATGCGGTGAGATGAGGTTTTTAAAAGCAAGCAGTGTGAATAGGCAGCACATATGTTGTACACCAAAATATACCCACTGGTCAACAAAGTGTCTTCCTTCATGATCTTTAGCTGGCAGCTGAAGTCCACTTAGGACTGGAGCAGTAGGGACTTTGGACCCCTGCTCCCAGCACTTCATTCTCGCTGAAGCATTTTGTCGGTATCCTGGCCTATTACTTCACAAGCTCCCTGTGGGAATGGGAGAGCAACTTAAAAAACCCTCTCCCCTCATTTGCACAACAAAGGTCAGGTACAGCAATATGTAAAGACAAAGCATAAACTTAAGTGGATGTGCACTGAAATGTGATAGTTAGGCATGTGCTGCTTTGAATGCAAAGCAGATCAGACAAATGAACTGTACTTAACCAAGAAAAAGTATACAAAAAAATAGCATTTTTTTCATGTTAACTATCTTTGAATAACATGAAAGCAGGCAAAGGATGTGCTAGTAATCAAGCTCTATGTATAATAGGGTATTTCAAATACTAGTATTTCTGTACTTAATTTGGCAGTTATATTTATAGAATCTTGGTACATTTAGTTATAACTAACTAAAACAATGTACCATTCAGGTAAGTAGATTGATATCCATGGCTGTAGCTGCTTGAATACACACTAGTTCTGCAAGAGTAGCTGATGAAACCTTTGCACTTTTAAAATTAGTTGTAGTTGCAATGTCCTGATTGCAATCAAAATATAAGTTAGTTATAGGGAATGGTGACTTGTGATTATTAAAGCCATAAAATAGACAGGGAAGAAAGACCAAGATATAGATTGATGTAGACATAGAACTGTTTAGGGATGGTAGAAAATTAGAATTTAACTTCATTAAAAATGTCACAGTTTTGATCTATATCAGGACAAAACTAAGACTTCTCAAAGTGTCATGTTAAAAAAAAAAAGAAAAAGAAAAAAAAGGACACATTTAACCTTGAATAGTCACTAGTCTAGTGCTTAAGGCACTCGTGTGGGAAACCCAGCTTCAAGTTCCTGCTCTGCTTGATTCTGACCAGGCCTTAGCATATTCAGGGGAGGACGGGGGGGGGGGGGGGGGGGGGGGGGGAGGGGAAGAGAGAAACTGTGGTCTCTCTCTGACAAGAGATACCATTGTGAACTTCAGAAACCAGATACAATTCTAAAAGGGCTTTGATGGCCCTGATGAACTATAAACTCGGGGTGATTGTGAATGCCACCTCCCATTTACATCATCATCAGGCCTGCCATGGGACCCTGACTGGAAGCCAGAGTCCCATCCACTCCCCTCCTCCACACCATAAGCAGGAGAGAGAAAAGGAGTCATAAGCTGTAAAAGAAATAGAAGCAGCCCCCTCATCAGGCATTGCAGTGCCCAGGACTAATGCCCAGCAGTCTACTAGTTTACAGGGACCTCGATCAGACCCTTTCTAACCCATCAACTGCCTTGGAACCCACTGCATTTGTAATACTTATAATTTAACCCACCAAAACCAGGTCTTTTGGGTGGTGGATTGCAGGTGAAAAAAAAAATCTCACAGCAGTTTGTCATTTTGCCATGTGGGAAAAATCTGTTCCAGACCCCAAAACTGGCAATCAGCCTTGCACCTGGTATTACCAGAGGTCCTACAAATAGAGGAAAGGTGGGACTGAAACAGGGAGCCTGCAATGACTACCTGGCCTAAACAGCAAACTGCATCAGCCCCTTCAGACTGCACCCCCAGCTCCCAATGGTATCAGCAACAGTGGGCAAGATGGGTCATAGAGTCTGGGCCCTAGATACAGCATATGATATCCCATTCCATGATCTTCAGCATAAGAAAAGAAGGAAGAGGGGTTAAGGGGAAAAAGTCAAGTAGCCCCCATATGCTGAAAGCAAAGGTATGAGAAGGGGGAGAGATAAAAAGGAAAGGAGAGGGGCCACATAGAACATTGCTTCAACTGCTCTGAGATTTCTCCCCAACTACCCCAGAAGATCTCTCCACTGCTCCCAGCCCCATCAAAGCTTCACCCCAGCTAGCAAGGTGAGCAACTGCAGACAACTGTGAATTAGAGAGAGTTATGTAGATCATTCTGCTAATGTCATTACATGCATAGTAACAGTAGTGATTTGGGTAATCACAAGGGTCCTGAAATAGAATTGTAACTCAAGTCATATAAAATGTAACAGTTTAATTTTATTTCAAGCAATACTTGGATTTGACCCTCTCTTCAAAATATGATTGATTTTCCAAAAGTTTCCTCCTAAATAAATTAAAGCTTAATTTAAAAGATTTCTTTGGATGTCCTGTTAACACAGTTAGAAGTTAATCAGATTTAAATCAGTCAATCTCTACTAAATTTTTAAAATAAAACCTCGTCAATCTGCAGATAACATAAAAGTTATTACTATTTACACTCACATTAGTATTGACATCATGCACTATTAATGCTAACAAGAACTTTTGGAGTATAAAATTCATAGATAAATATGGTACCAATATTCTATTGTAAAAATGACATTAACAAATAGCAGTGTATTATGATGATTCCGTCTTGAGTTTCTGGGTTGAGTGTTCACATCTCTGGAGATAGTGCTGAGGTTGGCGTGTATAATAGAGATAGGGTGACCATATTTCCCAAAGAGAAAATGAGACGTCACCACATGGGGCTGTCCCGAGCCGCTCACTCGAGTCCCCCTCCCCATGCGGGGCTGCCATCACTGCTCACTGGATCCCTGCCTGAACCCCACGCGAGGCTGGCATCGTTCCTTGCTCAATCCCTGCCTTCCCCTTCCCCACACGAGGCTGACAATGGCATCACTGCTTGCTTGGGCCCTGTCTTCTCCCCCTTCCTCCCACCCTGTGAGGGGCTGGCTTCACAGCTCACCCCCTGTACCCCACTTTTTTGACAAAACTGGGCATTTGGCCCATTTGCTTTTGCCAACTGATCAAGTTGGCAAGAGGAAACGAGACAAATACTCACTTTTGCCAAAAATGTTGGGACAGCCGGGACAGGGCTTAAAAAAAGGACTGTCCTGGTGAAAACAAGACATATGGTCACCCTAAATAGAGAATATATTGGTGACCCCTATTTTTTAAAACTGCTTCTAAAGGAGACAGAACTAAATAAGCCAATATAGTAAAGGTCGTGATCAAAACATATTTGGATAATAGTCTGTGTTACTTTAGCAACACTATAGATAGAATGATTAAACAAGGCTTTCCCCATCAACAAAATATTGCTAAGACATTTCATAATCTTTGTTAGAATGCTGCTGCTGCTTTTTTCCCCTTCCTCTGTGATAGTATCACTTAACTATTTTGAGTAAACACTTCGTGAGTTGTCACACTCTCCACATAACATGGGCTGTGTCCCCTCCCCCATTCCCACCTACCCCACCCAATTATTATTTTATACTAATCAGAGGGCAGGGGCTTTGGTCCCCTCTTTTCTCCCCTGAAAAATCAATATTGTTCTGGCCTAGAACAGTCCCTGAAATTTTAGAATTGATCAGATGTGCTGTGGAAAGTTATTGCATTACATAGACAGAGAAATGCTGTCATGTAGAGTGTAAGGTCTTCACAAGATCAAGATGTGGCCCTGTGTGAATAAGAACCCCTTAAGACAAAAGTGCTAGAGTTACCAAACCTAATGCTTCAAGATATAAACTGACCTCCAATGAACTCCAAGAAGCAATTACCTCCAGAAGCATTAGAATGTCTCTATTTAGGTGCATTATAGGCCATTTATGCCCTCCATCAAGCATATACATGGGTCATGGTGGAGACAGGATACTGGATTAGCTAGATCATGGGTGGTAATTCTTACGTTTAATTCCTGTAAGTGGAGCATCTTAAAACCCTATCTATCAAGTATCTATCAATACATTGCATTAATGGCTGAAGAAAAATTACTAAAATCATAAAGCCACTAAACACTATTGAGTGCACTAACGTAGAAAACAGTCTTATCAAATTCATGAATTTGACCAAAAAAGCATCAAGCACTGATGAAATTGCTGATCATTCTGAACTTAAAAGTGGTATCAAAATTATGGAAAAAGCCTCCTCCTTCAAAACACACACTTATACTCCTACACTACAGGCTGGGGTGTGATTCCCACCTCACGTACACATACTCACACTACCTCTCATTGATAAGTAGTATAGCCAGGGTAGCATGAGCAGCAAACTGCTTAGTTGTGCAGAGTATAAATCTGCCTGAATCCCACGAGTATGTGTAACGCCAACAGACCCCATTTGTCCATGGGTGGGACTGAACCTGGGACCTCTGGAGCTTAGTGCATGAGCCTCTACCACATGAGCAAAAAGCCAACTGGTTGTTAGCTAAGGCTGTAGAGCAGATTCATTTTCTCTCTCTCTAGATGGTCTCAGTGCCACTGGATGGGACAGAACACCACACCCAGGAAGTGTGTGGGTTACATATGCACTCAGCATGACTTAACCACGCTGCTAGTACCGTGTGCTACCATGGCTACACTATTATTTATACTCACACTAGCTGAGCTGGGAATCATACCCCTAGCTCATAGTGTAGAGAAAGTTTTTGGGTGAAATCCTGACCCCAGGGAAGTCAATGAGAGTTTTGCCATTGCCTCTGGTGGGTTCAGGATTTCACTCATATTCTTCACGGTAAAATACAATCAGCATCAGAGACAAAACCATTCAGGTGTCAAAATGTGATTCTACTCTGAAATGTTTCTATTTGAAAATGACACTTTTATACTATAAATGATTATTTGCTGTATATATTCAGTGCCCTATCTGCCTATTTTAATGCTAAAATAAGTGTTTACTGCTTTTTATTCTTGTTTCCACAACAGAGCCAATATAGCTGAAGAAGTGAATTGGGTTCAGTTCCTTTTTTGCATCATTAAACATTGTAGCGGAGTGGACACCCGCTCCTGCCCTGAGGGGTTTAAAGACAGCCCTGGGAGAGGGATGTTGCAGGGGGAAGCAGCTACATCTCTACCCTGATATAACGCGATCTGATATAACATGAATTCGGATATAACGCGGTAAAGCAGTGCTCCGGGCGGGGGGGGGGGGGGGGACTGCGCACTCCAGTGGATCAAAGCAAGTTCGATATAACGCGGTTTCACCTATAATGTGGTAAGATTTTTTGGCTCACGAGGACAGCGTTATATCGAGGTAGAGGTGCACTAGACTGATTGGGGAAGCAGCCGCTGCTGGGCCATGCCCCAATCAGGCCTCAGCCGGGAGCTAGGAGCTCAGCAGTCTCCCTCTGCATTCAGGGAGAGAAGGGCCTGGCTGCAGGGAGCTTAACCAAGTGCCTAGAGTGGAGCAGTTCTGGGGAAAGGCCAAGGGAGCCAGGGAGCTCTGGCCTAGGAAAGCCCCAGGCTGCAGGTCTGGGTAAGGCCAAAGGGGCACTTGGGTTGCAGGAGGCAGCCCATGGGTAGGCAGAGGCAGCAGGTCCAAACTCCTTTGCCTATGATGAGTGGCTTATACTGCAGTCTGTCCCAGGGAATGGGGGCTAGATAGAGACTGGGCAGTAGCCTAACGCTGAGGCGAAGTGGGAAAAGTGGGTGGGGGTTCCCCTGGGAGGGGGAGACCCAGAGCTGTGAGGGGTTACTGCCAGGGGCAACACCCCAGCCAACTGGGCACTGGGTCTGGGAGGCACATGGGGGCCAAGCAGCTGCAGCACACCGGTCTGCAGAGGGCACTCCAAGGCTGGGAATGAGCTAATTCCCGAGAACTCCAGCAGGAGGTGCCGCAGGGGTGAGTCCCGCTCTTCTACAAACATAAATGTTTGATTTCAGAGTAGCAGCCATGTTAGTCTATATCCGCAAAAAGAACAGGAGTACTTGTGGCACCTTAGAGACTAACAAATTTATTAGAGCATAAGCTTTCGTGGGCTACTGCCCACTTCTTCGGATGCATATGCCCACGAAAGCTTATGCTCTAATAAATTTGTTAGTCTCTAAGGTGCTATAAATGTTTGAATTCCATTAGTTGCACATTGGCCAACAAACTGAAAACAATAGGTTATAAATGTATCACCTTCATAGACCATCTGAAAACAATGGGATTACATAGATGTAGCAAAGGGCATAATTTGGGTTGGAGCAACTTTATTACAGAGGCTGCAAAAGGAAGAAAACTAAGCATTACTCAGAGTCCAAATTGAGTTTGCAGGGCTAGCTGTTATGAAAATACATATTTTTAATATGTAAACAGAAAATATTTATTTGGAAATTAAACTCTCAACTCATCCAATTAGAAAAAACAAACAACTCATGTAATTTATTTCTCCAAGTAAAACTAAACAGCTTGATTTTCAAATACTTATAGACCAGTCAGCTGAACTTTAGTACCTGTAAAATTACTGAAACAAATTATTAAGCACCAAGAGGATAATAGGAGGATATGCAATAGCCAACAATGTCAATATGTCAAGGGCGGGGGTGTCATAGGGTCCATCCTGGATCCACTACTATTCAATTTTTTCCACTAATGACTTGGATAATGAAGTGGCTAGGCAGCTGTACTGCTGAGAAGGATTTAGGGATTATAGAGAATCACAAATTGAATATGGGCCTACAAAGTGATATAGTTGTGAAAAAGGCTTATATTCTGGTGTCCATTTCTGGGTGTCATACTTTAAGAATGATGTGGATAAACTGCATAGACTCCTGTTGCTCTCCCCTGAAGTTATAAAAAAAGTTTAGAACACCTGACCTATGAGGAAAGGTTAAAAATGGGCATGTTTAGTCTTGAGAAAACAAGATTTTTTTGTGGGGGGAGGAGAGGAAACTAATAAATCTTCAAATATGTTAAGGGCTGTTCAGAGAGGATGATGATCAATGGTTCTCCATGTCCACTGAAGATAGGACAAGAAATAACAGACAATCTGCAGCAAGGGAGATTTGTGCTAAATATTAGAAAAATCTTTCTAATTATAAGGGTAGTTAAGCTCTGGAATCGGCTTCCAAGAGAGATTATGGAATCCCCATCATTAGAGGTTTTTAAAAACAACTTAGGCAAATACCTGTCAGGGATGGTCTAGGTATACTTGGTTCTGCCTCTCTAGGACCATTCTAACCCTACCTTTCTATGATTTCACAGGGGTTGACTGAAAAAAAATCATACACGAAAGAAAAAAAGTTGCTCATGCACCCCCCTCCCCATTCAATATGGATGGCTCTCCATTTCAATTAATTTACTCTTCAAATAGAAACAGGAATGCAAGGACAGAGTAAACGAACTCATTCTAGAAAAGAACTAATAGAAATAGACAGTCATATATAAATGTCCAGTTTAGAGCAGCATTTAGCTTTTTTTATTAAAATGACTGCAGCTTGATCAAGAATCATTCCAATTCTGAAGCAAATACTGTATCATTCATATGCAGCTATCAACTTAGATATTATTTCCAATGAGTGGGATGAGCTCACAGAAATGCCATATTTATCAACACATTTGCTTTGAGAGCAATACTTTATTGTGACTCTTTCTGCATTATATATATTTTTATTGTGTAACCTGCCACCATAGGAATAGCTTCAAGGTTATTTCCTACACAGAAATAGTGTCAGTTGTCTAACTTACTGTGTAGCAAACTAGAATACTACATTTTTTCCCCACTGCCCTGGGTTTAGGGCTTATCTTGAATTGGATATATAAATATATACCAAATGCACACGGATTTATTTTGTAAAGCACCAAGTCTCAGAAATTCTTATGGACTCAGCAAAGATCTACAAAATCTACTACTTTTTTCTGCATCACATTGTGACGTTGTGCAGTCTATATGGTTTTATAAAAACTTGATATAATAAGTCAATATAATGTAACTGAGATAGTTTTAGAGAAAATACGGTAATAAGTGAATGTAAGTAACTGGGATATGCCTCACGCAAAAGGTCTCTTGTAAGGTATCATTACAAAGCTTATAATCTACTGAGTGTGATCATCTGATTTGTATAAATGTACCACTCTTGTATCTAAAACTAGAAATATAAAATGTAACTCTGAGGGCCTTGTAATTGTGTAAAGTGTGGACCATTAATGATGGTTTGGAATCTTGATGACTCCCATTGTCTGCAGATGGCTGTATTTACCTGTGAGTCTTCCTGTATATGTGTGTGCTGGCAAGTGAGTAATGAAGTCTTGCAGTGACATGTGATCATGTCACCTGAACTGGAATCCATCTTTAACCTGGTGCTTTTCCAGTGAGGGGGGGTGGAAACCCAGAGAGACAAAGAGTTCCCGCCTTATGCAAAAGATATATAAAGGGGGGGAAGAGAACAGAGAAGAGAGAAGCCATCATGAAGAATCCCCTAGCTACCACCTGAGCTGCAACAAGAGCTGTACCAGGGGAAAGAATTGTGCCCAGGCCTGGAAGGTGTCCAGTCTGAGAAAAATTTACTGAAACATCTCTGAGGGTGAGATTATCTGTATTTAGTTTGATTAGGCATAGATTTGCGCATTTTATTTTATTTTGCTTGGTGACTTACTTTGTTCTGTCTGTTACTACTTTGAACGACTTAAATCCTACTGTCTGTATTTAATAAAATCACTTTCTATTTAGTAATTCACTCAGAGTATGTATTAATACCTGGGGGAGCAAACAACTGTGCATATCTCTCTATCAGTGTTATAGAGGGCGAACAATTTATGAGTTTGCCCTGCATAAGCTTTATACAGGGTAAAACGGATTTATCTGGGTTTAGACCCCACTGGGAGTTGGGCATCTGAGTGCTAAAGACAAGCGCACTTCTGTACGCTGTTTTCAGGTAACTTGCAGCTTTGGGACAGGAGATTCAGACCCTGGATCTGTGTCTGGAGCCAGACGGGAGTGTCTGGCTCAGCAAGGCAGGGTGCTGGAGTCCTGAGCTGGCAGGGAAAACAGGAGCAGGGGTAGTCTTTGCACATCTGTTGGCAGCTCCCAAGGGGGTTTCTGTGATCCAACCCGTCACACACATGAAGTAGAAATTCATGTTTAGAACTATAAGGCTTGACTGCTGATTTCCTTGGTAGGAGAAAATGCAAATATTCATTAGTACAGGTTTATTCCATGTACCTCCAATTTGTGAATATGCATATAGTGAAGTGAGCAAATTCAAAGACATTCATTTTCAGGATTTAGCTCCAATGAGCAATTCTATGCTTAACATGATTTTTATAGCACTATTTCAATGCAAAACAAACATCAAGTAAATCTCATAAAGAAGTTGCACCTAGTACCTAATGCATAATCCAATTTACTGATAAGTCAGAGAACACCTATTACACTAGCTCTCCAGATGCAACACTTCTCAATTCAGTACTGGATCCACATTCAGACTCCTGAAGCCCACGAGAGCAACAGGCTGGCACTCTGCAATGACTAAGCCCAGGTTTAAACATGAAGGAGTGGAACAAAAGCCTTTAGCAACAAGTTCTATATCACCCTTCTGATGAAGCTCAGGAAGATTCCACTTTCAAAAAATATTCCCCTTATCAAAAACAAAACAGAAGAAAACCTTGGGTGTTCAATCACATCTTTAATGCATAAAACACAGTAAATTCATTATAAAATTGAATAATTTAGTGACTATTTTATTTCCCAAGTAGCTGAGCCCATATAGTTTTTGTTTTGGTATAGGCTTGCATGTAACCAGAGGGAGGAGATGCAGAGGTGGATTTATGTCATCTGTTGCCAAGGTAGCAGCATCACAGAAATGCAGATGTTTGGCATAGTAGGTGTGGACAAAATGGAAGAGAGATGGAAAAGACATGCAGTGGCTGAGTGTTGCCATGGTAATGGCAGCCCACCATGGTGGAAGGTTGTAGGGGAAGGTACAGAGCTGATAAGCCTACAGCTGGACACTCACCATACATTCTTTTCAGCAGAATATACAATCTGTGAAAATATATTTGTAGAAAAAAATCTCCAGTTCTGCGCTATGTTCTCTTTTTTTAAGTTTGCATATATGAGTATAAGAAAAAGATGCTCCCAGATTAAAAAAAAAAAAATCTTGTGCAGCTCCTAGACTGTGTATCCCACCAGTGCAAACCACAAACAAAGGAAATAAGCAATTGACTTATTCAAGGTGCACTCTATAATCTAGTCATCAGTTCCCCTTCTAAACATCTGTTAAGGTTCCCTCCCCACTCTGACCTTTAAGGTACAGATGTGGGGACCTGCATGAAAGACCCCCCAAGCTTATTTACCAGCTTAGGTTAACAGTAAGCTGCCACCACCAAGTGTGTTCCAAATCTTAGGGGAGAGCCACTTGGAACTCTGCCTTTCCCCAAATATTTCCCAAGTCCCTAACCCCCCCTTTCCTGGGCAGATTTGAGACTAATTTGAGTATACCCTCACCAATTAGTCCTGGTGAACACAGATCCAAAACCCTTGGATCTTAAAACAATGAAAAATCAATCAGGTTCCTAAAAGAAGAATTTTAATTAACGAAAAAGGTGAAAAGAACACCTCTGCGAGATTAGAATGCAAGATAATCTCACAGACAAACA
This sequence comes from Chrysemys picta bellii, assembly GCF_011386835.1. Lineage (NCBI taxonomy): Eukaryota > Metazoa > Chordata > Testudines > Emydidae > Chrysemys > Chrysemys picta. Next base: position 73,085,872 of record NC_088795.1, on the reverse strand, counting down.
TTTAAAACACAGAGGGTTTCCCTCTGGGCAAAATTTTAAAGTTACACAAAGAACCCAATTTTATCCTCTCTCTATTTTGCAAAAGAAATCATAAATAGAAAATAAAAGTAATCTAATACATTCCTTCTCTAAATACTCACTACCCTATAGGAGTGGGATGGCTCCTTCTTTCTCTGTGTCCGGCAAAAAGCACACACACAGAACACACAAAAGACTTTTTTCCCCTTCCAGATTTTAAAGTATCTTGTCCCCATATTGGTCCTTCTGGTCAAGTGTCAGCTAGGTTATGTGAGCTTCTTAACCCTTTACAGGTCAAAGAGGAATTAACCCTTAACTGTATGTTTATGACAACATCAGATATTTCCTTTCCACCATCCAGAGACCATTTTGTTGCACTGGAACTTCTGCCAGGGAATCTTGGGGAACAAAGAGGGAGGAATGGTTAAGAGGATGAGGCAGTGAGGGAAGGGATTATAGACTGGAAATAGGGTTGAGTAGGGACACTCCCATTGACTTCCTGGGCCCTGCTCTGCCCAGCCCAGCATAGTATACAGAGTAATAACTGATTGTTAGCCTGTTTGGAGATGGAGAGCAGCCCTGTAGATATTCATTTATGGAATCAGGCCAATGCAATTAACATTCTCAGGTGTATCTTGTTCTCAAAAAGTCTAGTTGCTGGCATTGTATTATTATTTTGTTATTTTGCTTAACAGTCCACTGAGTGCACAATGTAGAGGCCCTAGAAGGCAGACCGCAATTGCTGCAGGATAAGGGACAATGTGCGCTCAAAAAAGGATGGTATGGTAATTGGCTTCAAGATCAAGTCTCTCTCCCTGAGTTTAGCCACTCATTTGCAATTCTGAATGGAAACTGTGTGGGCCGCCTCATTATTTCCACACACACACACGGATGAATTTAAAGGTTGACTAAGTAACTATTGGCAATATATATGTGAGTAAATGAAGTTAAGGAAGACTCTAATCCTTTATTTTATAGCTGTTAAAAAAGTCTTCTCTGGATGTAGATTAAGATAAAGAGGATGCTTATGAGTATCAGAAGGCAATATCCCGCAGGAGACAAATTTATAGGAACAGATTTCCCTCTTGGACCTCAAGGAAGAATATATTTCTAGTGATACACAGAGATGATAAACAGACCATTCTGGATGTCTGTTAAGAACTTAAATGTGATTTGTAAAGTCAAACACACAGAGGTCATTTTTTCCTTTCAGTGGTAGCAATAACTTTAGTCTCCTTAGCATCCAACTTCTACAGAGAAGTAACCAGTAGGGGAATATGCCAATAAACACAGGGGGAAGTAATACTTGTAACCCCCATTACCATTAACTGTAATAACCACATGCCTGGGAAAAGAAATAAAAACAGGGCGACAGAGTGCTCAATCAGTGGAGCTATCTGATTAGCTGGACAGTCGGCTTTTCAGGATGACCACACAAACAACTGGTTTGAGCGATGCAATTGTGCAAATTCAGATGCTTAGCAACATTAATAATCCTAAACTACTAAAAACTTCCAGCACTTTATTTCCATTGTTTTTATTAAATTGTTCTTTGTTTCTTTGTGCAGATCAATACAAGCAGAAATCCAGTGCTATCTTAAAAAACCCATGCTTACAACCTCAAAAACAAATAAAACCATCCTCTTCTCCTTTCTCACAAGCAATATGAATTCATATTCTATAATGAGCACATTCAAAGTGAGTTGTGTTTATGGTTTTCAAAATGTAGCTCTAAGTTTTTTGACTGTTATTTAGGTAATTAAAGATCCTTTATTTGTCCACTATTGTATTGTCATAGGATTTAATATTTTACTATACTCCCTTTTGTTAGTGTCTTGTGTTACAAACCAAGGAAAGTGTTTAAGCTTATATTTCCAATGTTTATACCCATCAAAATGAAATGATTTGGGTGCCAATAATAGCCTGATTATGAGCATTTTAATATCTGAATGGTGCTGCAATTTACTATTAGCAATTCATATTATAAACAGCTCATCTTACTATTCAGCCACCTTCAATTATTTTAAAACTACACTGCAAAATTAAAGTACATTACAACTGTAATGCCCCAGTGCATGACATGCTACATCTGTGTGGAACTATTTTCTGGAAAGTAAGTCAAGGTTAAATTCCCACAAGAGGGACATTCATGTAAAAAAGGACAGACTTATTAAGCTTTTGAGCCCCATGCACCCTCCGTAAAAAAAACTGACTGAGACAAACTAACAATTCCTGGCCTACATCACTGGTGGAAAAACAAGAGAAGAATTAATCCTCTATTAAGCCTAAGCTGGCACAGAAGCTTAGATACTACAAATATAGACTGTCATAAATGAACATTTGTATTATAGCGATTATATTACATCCCTGCATTATTAGTTTTAGTGGCAAAGGGATAGGTCAAAAGCAGAGTTGTCTCAGTCTTGAGAGCTGTAAAGTAAAGTGACACATCTTTAATTTCCTTTTTCATTCCATAGCGCCATATAATCAAGTATAATCTGGTAAGGGGCAGGGAGGAATCACTGGCTACATTTAAATCTGTCCAAATTCTGCAGTATTCATTATCCTTGCTTTCATTTTTTTGGAGGGAAAAAATGAAGTGAAGGTGAGATGATTTAGACCACATGTACAAAGTTTAGGAGCCTGTGAAGAGAGAAGGTAGGAGACTATGTAGCTAGGAGGGATATTTGGATATGCATTTGAGCCATCATGTTTCCCTCATTTCTAGAAACTGTCCCAGAAAGCATTGCCAAAAACAACTCTCCCCCCCGCCCCCAAAAAAATCCCAAATCCCACAATTCCTCACCCCACAAATACCTAAAGAAAGCACACTGCTAAGAATAGTGTCAGCCTGTCAGTATCTGACACTGTTGATTTTCTTTATGTATTTGATGGAGTTTTCCTTTTTAGGTACTGTGTTTCTAGGACTAAGGGCTACATTTTCATAGCGGCTTTGCTTTGGAGGTGAAGTATTTCCAGTCATGTTTTGGAGGCAACAATAGATATTCTAAAACAAATATTTTGTTCCACTTCATTTCTGCATTCTACTGTGTCTACTTCCAATGAAAGCCTCCATGTTGCATTGGTGCCTGTGTTACAGAAACCTGGTTGAACAACACAGCTGAACTCGTTTTGGTAGAGTTTATTTCAGCTAGGAATTTAATGTAGCATGAATTGAAAAGTATGAGTGTGTGTGGCTGTGCTGTCTACATTCAACCTGAAATGCAGGTAGCTTCCCACTACAGAACTGGATTGAAAGCAGATTGCCCAGTGTGTGAGAGCTAAGTTAATACTGGTGGTTGTGTACTGATCACCCCACTCTAAAATCCTTAAGTGAGCAGCTAGCATTTATGGTCTGTAGTCCTGTGATTCACGCATTTTTCAGGATTATGATAAATTATGTACAAAGTATGCCTTGTGAGGTATCTTTGGAAACTACATTTGCTAACCATTATTGTCCTGGTAAAATATGTTTGGCAACATTGTATGTAAAGTAAAGATTCTTCTGTATGATATTACTCAGACATTTTCCAAGTCTGGCGAGCGACCACAGATCAGTTCCCCAGAGACAAAAGGCAAACTGACGAATCAGCCAGGTGTCAGCAGAATCAAATGGACCATCACTTGGTTAAGTGGCCATTCTTTGGCAGGAGAGGGGTGTAGTAGGAAAAGCGCCTGAGACATAAGCCCTTGAATTAGAGGGCTTGGTATGAGGCAGGACCTGCTTACAGAATTTGGCGAGAACAGGGCTGATATTGCAAATATACACGTTCCTGAGAAGTGCTAGTCACAGAATACTCACTCAAACCATATCAGGTAGTACCAGAACATTCCAATATTAAGAATGGTACAAAAACATTCCCTAAGGATAACAGGGAACACACTGACCCCTCCTAAAAGAAAAGGTCAGAATGACCGTATGCAATACAGATGTTTTAATTGAACCAATATATACAAAATGATGGGTGATAACTAGCGAAATCGGGGGCAGTAACTAACTATGACAAAGGGACAGTATTAACTTGTTTGTATTGGGGTATCTCAGAAGGAGTGTCTTTGGCCAGCCCAGGGAGCAGTGGAAAGTCCTGCCACTGACTGAGCTGCGTCCATTGTCACGAGCATACATGTCTTAGGCCTTGGCTACACTTACCCGCTAGTTCGGCGGCTGGCAATCAAACTTCTGGGTTCGACTTATCGCGTCTAGTCTGGACGCGATAAGTCGAACCTGGAAGTGCTCGCCGTCGACTGCGGTACTCCAGCTCAGCGAGAGGAGTACCGCGGAGTCGATGGGGGAGCCTGCCTGCCGAGTGTGGACCAAGGTAAGTTCGAACTAAGGTACTTCGACTTCAGCTACGTTATTCACGTAGCTGAAGTTGCGTACCTTAGTTCGAATTAGGGGGGTAGTGTAGACCAAGCCTTAGTATCCTTGTAGAGTCTGCCAGATGCTATTACCATGCTTTGTCAACAATAAACCTCTCTGGGTGCCTTCACTAGAAACTAAATCTGTGGATTTATTGGGCAGTTTAATTGAGGTCTGCTATCTGTTAAGAACTGGGACAGCACACCGAATGAACACACACACACACAGCCAACATCTAACCACAAGGGGGTGTAGGTGAAAAATCCCCATCTTGACAAAGAAACAGCTTGGGGTTCCCGACCACAGACTTTCTCCTGAACTTCAGCTGGAGATGCTTCTGAAAGAAGAGAAAGAACAACAAGAAGGGAGAATAAACTCCCCAAATTATTCCTCCCTTTCTCTCTGCCATGGAAACCACAACATTTGAAGGACAAAGGAAGCGGCATTGGATTGGGGAAGGGATCCTAACTGAAAGATTCAGCCAGTAAGACTGCTGAAACATGTGGTGAGAGATACCTTTACTTTGAATTTACTCTAGTTTGTTAAGTTAGACATTAGTTGCATTTTACTTTTATTTTTCTTGTAACCAATTCTGATTTATGCCTCATTACTTATAATCTATCCTTTTGTAATTAATAAATGTGTTTTATTGCTTTATCTAAAGTAGTGTGTTTAGATTGAAGTGTTTGGGAAACTCTATGTGGGATAGCAGCATTTGTGCACATCATTTTCTATTAATGAAATGACAGATTTTATATGAGCTTGTATTGTCCAGGAGGGGCTGGGCAGTACAAGTCACACATTTTTGGGGAAAGTCTGGGACTGGGAGTTTGCTGGTGTTGTTCTGCGGTGTAATTCAAGAGTGGCTGGCCAGAGCATTCATATATAACTATGAGTCATTTACATGCTGGAAGCGATGCATGATCAGAGTAGGAGTGGTAGCTCTCACAGCAAAGCAGTGGAAAAGGCACCCCAGGTTAGAGAACTGAGGTGACACAGCTGTTCATCAGTCCAGATTGTACCTGGGTATGTCTCAGCATTCCTCAATGAGATGGCACTCTAGGTGTATTAAGGCTGTTACACTATGTGTGTAATAATATCCACAGATCTCCATTCTGCTAAGCTCAAAATATAAAAGAAATCCACAGTTAAATGAACACACTTTATATAGTGACATAATAATATGGTTCTTACAAACCAAAGTCCCCGTTAACATTCCTTGCATCCCTTACTTGTTACTAGCTAAACTAATCTCCATATAACATGCTCATAGCCATGATATTTGAGCACAAACATAACAGCTCTAAGGCTGAATGTCAGAAAATTTTACAATAAAACACTGTAGTATCAATTCATATTACAGCTCAAAGAGGCACAATAGAGACCTCTTTGCACTCCCCACTTAGCTAATGATTAATCTGGAGTTGATTCTTTTTTCCAAATTTGTGACTTCTGTTAAGGTCAGGTTTCCACTTTTTCCACAAAGAGCTTGAGTAGTCCAACTCATAAAATCCATTCTCGTGCCCTTGCAGTAAAGGTTTCTGCTAGTTAAAAAGCTTTTATTATTGCACTGAACTTTCTTGACTTCTCTTTTAACTTCTTTCATTAGACCTGTGATAACGTACTTGCAATCCTGGCAACACATGTCAATGCAATGTTTTAGAATGCTACAGCTTAAAACGTGGAGAATACAGCATGCAGAGCAATGACTAATTCAGGAAACCTCAAAAATATTTTTGTCAATTATTTGTTATCAAATTAACAGTGCACATCCAGTCTTCTGTCTAGATCATTTCTGCTCTGAGCCTGCTCTTAAAATTACACACAAAGTCTAGCACATTTCATGTATTTTAAATTATTTATCCTAAATAGCAATTTTGGTAGGATATGCAAATAAGCAAATTCACTACAGTCACAATCCCTGGTTATTGTAAATTAACAAATACCCAGTTGCGAGCTGGTGGAGTCCCTCCCAAGCTCTAAACAACAAACACAATCTGCACATTTTGCAGAGTCAAAAAATGATCCCTTTTGGGGTTTTATTTTATTAACAAGGTGTTTCCAATATAGTGTGACATGAACCTCAGCCTTCTCTCTGACAGCTGCTGTACGTAGGGGTTCCTTCCCTCAGGGGTAGGAAGTTTCTCCCAGACCCTAGCTCCTGCTTCCAGAGGGCTACTCCCACCTCCTTTATATTGCTATACTGGAGGCTGCCAACAAGCAGGTCTTTGATCCACAGGCAAATACAGACCTTGTTGAAATTGATGGGTGTGCTAGCCAGTGGCAGTGAGTGCAGAGCCCAGGTGGCAACTGGGCTCCCAGCAGGGACCTTCACACAATGCTGAGAGCCCAGACTCTCAGCCCCCACACACTGCTTCTCTTAAGTCAGTGCTCCTGGTGAGGATGTACACAACCAACAGAAGGAGGGTAGTGTGGACAAGAAAAAAACGTGGTTATTACTGTGGTGGCTGTAAGTTGACCTAACATAGGTCGACTTAAGTTTGTACTATTGAAATACCCTGAGCAAGGAAAAACGGACTCTAAACCAACTAAACCACAAAAAATTAGGAAATACAAATGAAAGGATTAAAAAATATATTAAAAAGTTGCAATGTTAAGCACTCTGAGGTAAGGAAATTCCAGAATGAACACTGCTATGCAACCTTAATGCATACGAACAAGGGGGACAAATTACGATACAGCCTTTAACATCCAGAAGTGACAACCTTTGAAAAGTTTGATGTAAGTGACCTGCCTGATATCACATAGCAACTAAGTGGCAGCAACAGTCTCCAAGATAGCATTCAAATTCACAAGATCATTCTCTCTTCCTGCAGTCCCATGCCTCATTCATTACAAACCTTTCAGCATATGCAACAAAGGAGACGGATCTTCACTACACAACCTTGACTATCCTCAGAGCACATCCATCCTGTGCATTGACTGAAACAGGGGTTCTGTGGATAAAATAATATGGGGACCATCTAACAACAACTAAGATTGCACCAAAGATGACTCATACCATCCATTTCTCCCACTAACAGAAACAACCTGGCTAGGTCCAAATATTAGTTAACCACTCAGGCCAAGGGGAAACAATATTCAGAGTAGAGTCTAATCAGCCATATTTGCCCAATACATCAGCCATAATTAACAGCATCTACTCACAGTGTTTCAGCATCTGCTTACCACTTGGGGCAAGAGTAAAATCTTACCTTCTTGTTACACATACTTCAAAGCAAAACTGCAATTCATAAGATATGACTTGCAGAAGATAAGCATTCCTGTTCTAAAAACAGAAGATACTGTAGGGTACACAGCTAACAGTACGTGCATTTATGATATTATAGAGTGGGTCAAAAATGGAGGGGAAAATTGTAAATGTTTTTGAAAAAAGTCATTTTTTGGTTTCAAAAATTTCCAACCAGTTCTAATGCTCTCTATAAATGGTAGAATATGGGAGGAATTTTACATAAGCATTTGTTGAAAATTCCTTCTTTCATCAACATTTGTAATTTCAACCAAAAGTTTGGTTGAAAAAAATCAAAATTCAGAAAAAATATATACCAGTTCTGTGGAATTAGTTTCACTAAATGTTATTGTGTTTTTATTCAAAGTGTCAAATTTTGTATGCATACATTATGAAAACTACTTTTTTCATTGCTATTACTGATCAAAATTGTGCACCTCTGTTCACAGGCTTTTCTACACATTGCATTAGTCCACAGCAGAGGGATGTAAATCCTATTGTGCACTAGCACATTGCCTACTGGCACACATTGAAAGATTCCTAGTGCATATTGATACTGTGCTATTTAAAATGAGACTACATTGATGCATACTTGGGAACCTTTACTGCATGTCAGCAGGGTCAACATGGGCCAGTTAGTGCACAACACAATAGTGGGCTTTAGAATTTACACTCCTCTGCTGTGGACTAATGCAGTGTGTAGTTAAGCCCTTGAACTGCTGTGGAAGTGCCATACTTCTGTTGTGTAGAGTGTACTTATATCTGAGCTGGGAGAGTGGGGTGAGGGAGGAGGATGGAGACAGGCAATGCATGGGGGCACTGCAGCCTTTAGCATGCTACAAACTCTATTTTACAGTTGCTCTATCCATAGGAGTGTGTAGGAAGAGTTCATAAAAAGGCTGGAGGAAGAGTTCATGGACAGGCTGGAGAAGTTGCAGAGACTTGGTTAGGAAGGGCTGTCATAAGCACAGAGAGGCATTTCATACACTGGTTTCTAGTAGAGGTGGAGGATAATTTTTCCCCCAGACTTTCCAGATAAGACTCCCATATGAATCCCATTTACTCAGACTTTGTGCTGATAAAATGAATTTCACCATTCATGTTCTTGATTGAATAATAATTGCTACTACCTCAAGTCCTACCAAAGTTTGAAGTTGTGATGAAACTCCAAGCTGTAACTGTGAGAGAGTCAGTAAAATTCTTCAGAGCATCATGGCAAAAATCTAGACTTTTTTTGGTCCCAAATGGTCTTAACTTAAATGGTTATATTCTGAAATACTTTTTCTGGGAAGGGAAAAACCCCTATGCCTCACAAATCAATAAAATGTGTGTTTACTTAAAATTGCCAAATAATATATTTTTAAATTAAAATGTTTTTAAGGTGAATTTATTTCTTTTAATAAAAAAGTTACACAAACAACAACTGTTTAAGATCTAAAACCATTAAAAGATCACATACTGTGCCTTAAAATTAATACCAAATGTGCTGGTAAGAAGGGTTAGTACCCTCAACAAGTTTTAGCTTGACAGCCATGGAGATAAACACTTCTGTTTATATACAGTTATAGCATAGGCAGAGTCAGACTTACCCAAACTGCCCTGCCAGTGTGCTTCTTCTCTAAACTAGACTGACTAATGGAAAAGGCAAAGGCTGATCATTTGTTTCTTTACTTTTCTGCTGATGGTTTTCGGCAGTGAATACCATTGACTTCTGTGAACTGGACTGAGACCAAACTTCTTACATGTAGCTATCCACTGGACTAGTAGAGATCAAGATCTTTTAATTACAAGGGATGTCAACTGGATTTAAACTGGCATCCTAATCTCTCTTACCACCATGCCCTTCACCCACACAGTCTTTCCAAATAAATACATTTTAAAGTAATCTGATTATTTTTATAAAAATAGAAAACAAAAGAACTGTTAAGGTCTAAATTCAGTGATTTTTGTTTCTTCTGGAAGCTGCTGACATAAACAAACCTCATCAATCAGGGCAGAGAACTGCATTAGATTTGATTATGCATTTGACTCTTGCAAAAGGAAAAAAAAATGAATGCCAGTTTAGGCATGTAAAAGGAAATGATTTTTACCTATGGTGAGTCTAAAAAACATTTATTTGCCACTGAAGTTTATGCATATATTGTGTTAACTACCTAGAATTAAACACTAGCCCGTGTTTAATGTGTAACCTATATCAAGTAATACAACATCTGGTTATTTGGGGTTTTTTTTGTTTGAAATATATTTTTGCTTCACCTCTAAGATCATTTTCTCCTTTACTGTTCTGCTAAGAACTGTGTTCATGCCCCTAGAGTATATTTCTCTCTGAAATGTTATACTGGCAGGTAAGAAGCCTTTTTTCACTTTTACAATAGATATGTAATTTGTAAGGTGACACGTGGACTATGTTAATTATTAGTTTGTTTTTTCAATTATTTTTTTTAAATAAAGCATTTCATTTCAACTTTAATAGCTCTTCCTATAAAAGAAATGTGGTTTTTCTTTGTTTTCAAGCATATTTTCAAAGCATGAGAAAAAACAGTATGTTTGATAACTGTGCACCCACAAATAATGCAACATTATCACAATGTTTCTATTACCACATATCTTTAGGTTAATAATCTATCATATTTTATAATTACAACAGCCCAGGAATATCAATACAAGGTGCCCCAGTTACAACCTGTGGCTTCACAAATCAGAGGGGGTGGAGAGATTAAAAAACTGCAGCAGTACCCTGAAGCAGTTCTCAGAATTAATCAAACACATAAGGTACAACCAGATAACATAGGTAGTAAATAATATCCAGGGTTGGGCCTGAAATTCAGTTTGCAAAAGTAGAAAATACTGAATATTCAGATTGTTGGCACAAAACAGGATGTGAAGAGAAGGAATAACTCCTGCAGTAGTTCTGAATTTTGGTAAAAGCCCCTGTTTAGCCTAGATTCAAAGCACAATGCATTAGGCCCTGATTCACCAAAGTATTTAAACATATGCTTTGCTTAAAGTACATGAGCAGTCCCATGACTTCATCAGAACTGCTCACATACTTTCATGTAAGCATGTTTTGATGGATTGGGACTTGAGTCCATTTATACATACATTTACTGAGTAATATCTTTTTCATTTGCAATTCTCTCAAAGTATTCGTGTGTGTATGCACAAACACCACCACCGTCTAGTGGATGGGAAGTCAGTCAATCTAGTTTCTATGAATATGTTCCCTCTCTCATTGTTGGCCTAAAGAGAATGGAAACATAGTCATTGGAAATTTCTCCTTTCACTCAACTAAGAGATGGAGGCTTTTTGTACCAGATTGTCTCCCTATGTGATTTAGCTCATGAGTGTAATGACTAAATCACATATTAACATTCAAAAACCAGTAGGAGAACACTTCAATCTCTCTGGTCACTCAATAACAGACCTAAAATTCTTCAACAAAAAAACTTCAAAAACAGACTCCAACGTGAAACTGCAGAACTGGAATTAATTTGCAAACTGGACACATCAAATGAGGCCTGAATAAAGACTGGGAGTGGTTCGGTCATTACAAAACCTAAACCTAATTTCCCCCATACTAATTTCCCCCATTGTTACTCAGACCTTCTTGTCAACTATTTGAAATGGGCCACTCTCATTACCACTACAAAAGTTATTTTTCTTCCCTTGGTATCCTACTGTTAATTGAATTGTCTCAGACTGACCTCACACTTGGTAAGGCAATTCCCATCTTTCCATGTATTTATACCTGCTCCTGTATTTTCCACTCCATGCATCTGATGAAATGGGTTCTAGCCCACGAAAGCTTATGCCCAAATAAATATGTTAGTCTCCAAGGTGCCACAAGGACTCCTCATTGTTTTTGTTAATATTTATTCATGGTACCAAACCAATAAAGCCAGTCATTAAAATGTCAGTGATAAAAGTCTTTCCTGCAATTAAGAATCAATATTAGAGCAAAAAAAGTAAGATTTTTTTTTTAAAGAGTAGGGTGGTAGACCCTCAGAACAGCAACATATGTAAGGAAAGATATGAAAAATATACCAATCTGTATTAGCTCTAGGTACATATATAAATATTGCACACACCCACACAAATCAATGCTAACTAGATACAATTAGATTCAATCTGTAAATAAGATGTAATGCAGGCACTTTTAATCCATGAAAAAATTAAGGCTCCTCATAGCAAGAAACATTCAACTCTGCTGCCAGGTGAGAGCAGCCTGCATTCATCAAGCTATCATTCAATGTCTCCTGGATGAAACTTTGTGAATGATCTTGTCGAGAAGAAAAACATCTTCTCCTCCTCCTCCACAGTGACAACAGAATTTTAATAAATGTCTAGCTTTAATTGGTTTAGTTTGCACTGCAATAAACTCCCACATACTCTAATTTCTGTCTTACATATTTAGTTTGTGGCAGGTCCTTTGTATTCCAGGGAAGCCTCTGTCCACCTAGTCACAGAATAGGAAACCAGCAGAATATGAAACAAGCCTAACTATCTCCATGGTTGTCAGAGTACGCATAACATTATGAGTCAGCTTAGTAGAGCTGTCATCTGACAGACACTGAAGTCTCCCAAATCAGTGTATTTAGGCAACTCTACATCTAAATTGGATAAAAAGTCAGACAGTTCAACTGGATCTTGTGTACCTCAACCATTGCCACTGTAAACCAAAATTTAAGATTTACATAACAGGGAATTAACATTAATCTCCACTACCATCTGAAAATTCATGCTGCGCCTATTATCTATTTGGAGTAAGTTCCATGATAGAAAGCCTGCTATATCTTGTAGCGACATCTCAGCTATACAAGAAAATATGGCAGACTAATCCATCATTAAATCAACCAGCAAACTAATCACGTGTTGTATAGTCATTTTTTTGACCACATTTTGGTTCATTACAAAATATACTCAGCAGACCAGATAAACCTCACTGATATTGGTTATTGCTAAAACTCAAAAGTATAATACAGGAAAAAAGGTTCATATGATACCAGTTTCTGGGAAGCCATCTCAGCAGAGTTTTTAAATTCACCTTCCATAGAAGATGCACTTCTAAAGTTATACCCAACCTGCATACAGTTATCTTTTACTTGTAAATATTATCTGGGGCTAGATTTAACTGGTCATCTTTCTACCTTGTTTCTCTGGTACGATAGTGTACCCCTTATCTCTTTTTTCTAAACATGTGTTCTGGGTGCCAAGATCGTGGAGACATGTCCTAGGCCTGTACCACAGTAGAACACTCATCTTGATCCTGACAGTTTTCCTGTCTACTTTATGGGATACTTAGCATAAATGAACAGCATTATAAATTGACACAGACCAATTCAGGCCATGTAATTGATGCAATATGTTTACACAATATCATGTCATATGGATATATTAATGTGTTAAGCACATATATAAGTCCATCATATGTTAGTCAACACATGCAAGAAATCATAATACAAATATTAACGTCCCTGTCATCCAATGCCCTTTGCTCCAGAAATGAGAGCCTAGCAAGACCAGTGGGACTGATGATAAATTTCATACACTTAAGAAAGTTTCTCTTCCAATTTTGTCTTTCCATGCCCATTATAACCCTATTTAGGAAGCAATACCTATTCAGAGCAGCATTTCCTATTGAAGCCAACGGAACTTCAGCACATGCTTGTCTGAATGGGGTCCCATGACAGGGAGAAAAGAGCCCATACTTCTCAGTGACTGCCACACCCAGTCTTTCACTTTTGAGGGTGCTTCCTGGCTCCACTGAACTCAATTGTACAACTCTCATTAACTTATATGGGACAAGGATTTCACCCTTAAGCCAGAGTAATATTGCTCAACATTTTCAGCCATTTTACAATGACTATTGAAAATGTTCAGGGAGATGATTATACACATGCATGCACATGTACACCCCTATGTTAAAAGAACATTATTAAGTTTGCAAAATCAAGCATGTCAAAGCTAGGAAATGTCAGAATTAAGGTTATTTGTGCAACCTTAATACATCCATTTATATGTATGCATTATGATACAGTCTTTAGTTGCATGTTCACATACTAACACCTCTCTTCACTGCTTAGGATGGACAGTGCTCTGGAGATGAATCAGGACTCTATAGTGAAGGAGGCTGTTGTCTGTAGAACAACAAACCTCATTTGTTGCAAGTTTCCTAACTTGAGTGGGAAGACATTTTGCTACTCAATTTCACAGATATTTTCTGACAGCAGAAAAATAGTGAAATTCAATAATCTTGGGTTCCATTCCAAGATGTGGAAAGTGTTTTCTAATGAAAACTTTCTTTTGCCTGTCTCCCACAATCTTGTCCTCTTCTGCCCCATCCCCTCTAAACTGTCTTTGTCCCAAGTCTTGTCTCTTCCCCATATTTTGCTCCATGTTCCAATCTCTCAGCCTACCCATCCATTCTCCATGCCTCAGGATTCTCATCCCAGTCCCATCTCCTTGTCCAACCAGCCCTACTGGGTTTGCTGTCTGAATCCCCCATCTCCTCCCCACCGCCATACCTAGTTCCAGTCTCCTTGCTCAGCCAGTCTTATTTCCCCACTCCTGGCTCCTCATGAATCTGCCTTTCCCAGCTCTCAGACCAAGTATCCTTCCCCAGGGCCCTCATCCAATCTGTTTTCCCCACGTCCCTCCCCAGTGCCTTTTCCCAGCCCCTCCCCTCCAGTGCTCCCTGTCCCAGTCTTTGTTGACCCACTCCCTATTTTCCCCTCATATGCCAGTTCTTAGTTTTATTTGTCTTCACACCTCCCCATCCCCATTCCCCACAAACTTGTTCTAGTCCCAGTCTTTGTCCAGCCAGTCCCACTCCTCCCCACCTCCTCATCCAATCTGTTTCTTCCTCAAAATTTCCAACACTGGCTCTCAGTCCCAGTCTCTTCACCCAGCCAGACCTAGTTCCTCTCTGAATCTCACTAGACTGTATCATAATCTACTCATTTCCTACCTCTCTGCAGTCAAGTCATATGGCTTCTTCCTCCACACTGCCAGGGGCATGGAGGGCATTGAGACCATACAGTAGCCTGCTTTCAGCTCCAGGGCCTGGCCACACCCCACCCTTGGAGCAACTGGAAGCTGTCATTATAGGGAAAGCCAGACTTTCCCCCTGCAGCTGTAGGATAGGGAGACCATGCTCAGTTGCTCTGAGGTGGTGGCATACGTGTAGTCTGGTTAGACATAGGAAAAAGCAGGGGAAGGAGAATGTTCAGTTGCTCAGTGGAATGGTGCATACACAGTCTGGTCACCACTAGGAGCTGTGAGAATCTGGATCATGCTTAGTGACGACACTAAGGCTACTTCGGTGGCCCCCGGCAGCAGTCCCTGGGTGCAACTGGACCAGCTGCTGCTCGCCCCCCACCCCTCCGGCAGCAGCAGCCCTCCGGGTCCCCGGCCTGCAGCAGCAGGCACCCCAAGATTTAGTCAGAGGTGTTTATATTACAAGTCATGGACAGGTCACAGGCATGTATTTTTGTTTATTGTCCATGACCTGTCCATGACTTTTACTAAAAATACCCATGACTAAATAGTAGCCTTAGTTACCAAACAGCAACCCAGAACAGTATCTGATAATAGTTTGTGTGGTGGATCTAAAAGCTCCAAGTCTACTAATGACTCACGTGGGTGTCAACATGATGGATTTTTTTTTTCAAATCTAGGAAATTGCACACAAAAAACATTAGAAGACCACTATTAAAGTTGCAAAGTTAAGCACTCTGAAGTTAGGAAATGCCAGAATTAAGGTTGCCCGTGCAAACTCTGCAACAATTAATATAGAGCATCCTACAGACAACCCCACTTAATAATTTTAACTACAAAAATCTATGATAAATATCTTGCTGACAGAGTCTGGATCATTAGAGTTCTATCACAGAGATTGTTAGGTTGCTCTATTACAGTATTAATTGTTAAAGATCACAAAAGCAGCCGTCTCAAAAATATTTAAAAAAACCATCAGATTAGAGATTTAAAATGATTTGACATGAGAACTGCAATTATTTTTACAAAGCAGTGTGCACTTAAGCACAAAAAACACTTACAAATTGTACGTTGCTTCACTTACCTAATTTTTCAATTCCAACAGAGGAAAAGATATAATACATGAAGCTTTTGTTTTGTTAAATTTTTATATAGACTTCATATTTTGAAATAATTTACTTATATTGTTTTAAACTATTTTACACAACACAAATAGAGTCAGCTTCAATTTTTATATATCTATAGGACCATGACATGTTTGCCTCTTAAATAGAATCAGTACAATAAAGCCTTAAAATAGAGAGCACTTTATTTTTATGTGCACATTCCATGCACATCCAACAATTCCACTAATGTTAACGGAAGCATTGGGTGCATAG
The DNA here is from genome assembly GCF_011386835.1 of Chrysemys picta bellii. NCBI lineage: Eukaryota > Metazoa > Chordata > Testudines > Emydidae > Chrysemys > Chrysemys picta. Next base: position 73,069,869 of record NC_088795.1, on the reverse strand, counting down.
TGAATGCAGAACAGGGTACAGAGAGAACACAAATACTTTGAGATTTGCATATACAGTCAATAGGTATGCTAGCAAATTTTGGGGAATTAATACTTCAAAAAGGAATAGGATTAGGTTTAATATCAATTCCAAAAATGAAAGACTTCATCTCAAAAACCCAACAAAGGTTGCTATGTGGCATCTATCACACCATTCACAAAACCAAGTCACTGAAAAGCAAGGACATATATTATTTGTGTTTGTTATCTTATCCAATATAAGGAAATACATATTTCATCACAACACCACAGCTTTAACTCTGACCATCAGTTCAACAACAGGAGGGTTTTTTGGGGAAAGCACTTAAACTGATGTTTCTTGAGAACAATGATACTGTATTGTATAATTAGTTCAATAGGAAAAGTTTTTAACAGTATTGTTTGGGGGAAATTATGTTTGCATATGGACTTGCATTTGAAGAGGATTAATCTGTGTGGTTTTTTCCAACTGTTTAGTGTTTACATATTTTGAAATGGCTGATTTTTTTTTTACAGTGTTAAGGTTCACCAAACTGAAAACACCTCATGACAACAGAGCAAGGAGAACTCTAGACCACTTTTCCTATTACAGACACAAAAGAGTTTCAACATCTGAATGAACTATGCAGACTGGATAACTTGTATTTTCACACACATTTCACCTTATTCCTGACTGGGGAAATACTGATCAGCTTATGACCAAATTTGAAACTGAATTGAGAAATCCTGCAGAAAGCAGGAAAATTGGAGAACTATAGCCACACTTAATGCAGTCCTAAATGATGCAGAAGCATACAAGTAACTGAATATAAAAGAGAAAAGAATGAGACTTCCAGACTTTCATAGAAGGCTGCACTTGGGCAGATGCCCTCATTACATCACCGCCTCACAATCTTAGAGAGGACTGCAAGAGGAAATATCAGATGTATCTTCTAGACTCAAGTTATTAACAACAAATGAATATGAAGACTATGTGATGGGATGCTCCATTCACTGCTAGGATAGCACCCTCTCCTAGTCATTCTGGGGAATAGCTTGTGAGGCCGACGCCCCTTCCCATGGTTGCACATCATCTCTCCACCCCTCTCTTGCTTCACAAGCTACTGCTGCCTCTTCATGACAGTCTTCGGGCCAGGTCACTGTTAGTTTTCCCCTTCCAGGGTACCAAAGGGTTTCTAAGGCCTGGTCTACACTACGACTTTAATTCGGATTTAGCAGCGTTAATTCGAATTAACCCTGCACCCGTCCACACAACGATGCCATTTAATTCGAAATAAAAGGCTCTTTAAATCGATTTCTGTACTCCACCCCGACGAGCGGAGTAGCGCCAAAATCGATTTTAGCATTCGAATTAGGGTTAGTGTGGCCGCAATTCGATGGTATTGGCCTCCGGGAGCTATCCCACAGTGCACTATTGTGACCGCTCTGGACAGCAATCTGAAAAAGCCCCGCGAAAAGCCCCGCGAACATTTGAATTTCATTTCCTGTTTGCCCAGCGTGGAGAGCACAGATGACCACAGATAGCTCATCAGCACAGGTAACCATGCAGGCCGATAATCGAAAAAGAGCACCAGTATGGACTGTACGGGAGGTACTGGATCTGATCGCTATATGGGGAGAGGATTCAGTGCTAGCAGAACTTCGTTCTAAAAGACGAAATGCCAAAACTTTTGAAAAAATCTCCAAGGGCATGATGGAGAGAGGCCACAATAGGGACTCAGATCAGTGCCGCGTGAAAGTCAAGGAGCTCAGACAAGCCTATCAAAAAACAAAGGAGGCAAACGGTCGCTCCAGGTCAGAGCCGCGGACATGCCGCTTCTACGCCGAGCTGCATGCAATTCTAGGGGGGGGCCGCCATCACTACCCCACCTGTGACCGTGGATTCTGGGTCGGGGATAGTCTCATCAGCTACATCTGACGATTCTGCGGATGGGGAAGAGGAGGAGGAGGACGAGCTTGCAGAGAGCACCCAGCACTCCGTTCTCCCCAACAGCCAGGATCTTTTTCTCAGCCTGACTGAAGTACCCTCCCAACCCAGTATCCAAGACCATGACCCCATGGAAGGGACCTCAGGTGAGTTTACCTTTTAAAATATAAAACTTGTTTTAAAAGCAAACGGTTTTTAATGATTACTTTGCCCTGAGGACTTGGGATGCATTCGCGGTCAGTTCAGCTACTGGAAAAGTCTGTTAACGTGTCTGGGGATGGAGCGGAAATCCTCCAGGGACATCTCCATGAAGCTCTCCTGGAGGTACTCCAAAAGCCTTGCCACAAGGTTTCTGGGCAGTGCAGCCTTATTCCGTCCTCCATGGTAGGACACTTTACCACGCCATGCTTGCAGCAAGTAATCTGGTATCATTGCCTGACAAAGCCTGGCAGCGTATGGTCCCGGTGTTTGCTGGCATTCAAGCAACATCCGTTCTTTATCTTGCTGTGTAATCCTCAGGAGAGTGATATCGCTCATGGTAACCTGGTTGAAATACAGGAACTTAATTAAGGGGACAGAGGTGGCTGTTCCTACTGGGCTGTTTGCCTGTGGCTGAAAAGAAATCCTTCCCTGCAGTTAGCCAAGCGCAGGGGGGGGGAATTGGCCCTGAGCTTTTCGCGTTTGGCTAGCAGGGATCTTCCCTGTTACCAGCCACGCGGTGGGGGGAGGGGTACAGCGATCATCCCAGAGAATTCATGGCAGGAGGGGAGGCGGGGGGGTTAGTTTGGTTCCTGCAGGGATCTTCCCTGATACCAGCCACGCGGTGGGGGGAGGGATAAAGCGATCATCCAGAGAATTGCATGGGGGGGTGGTTAGTTTGTTTTCTGCTGCTGCTGAATGTTAACAGGAAAACCGCAGCACTCAACGGGCTTTGCTTGGTATGTGGGAAAGGAGGGCGCAGAAGCCGAAAGACAATGGCTTACCATGGCCGCATGCAAGCCGAATTCTGTTGCCCGGACCTGTGATCTCTAGCAGCAAAGCCACAGGCACTCAATATTAAGAAGCAAAATGCGACCTTGCACAGAAATCACATGTGCTATGCCATGTGAATAGTGTTGGTCACCATGAAAGAGTATAAGCATTGTTCTGCAAAATGTATCTTTTTAAAAAATTCTCTCTTTTTTTCCCTCCCTACAGCAGCTGCAAATTCTTCAAGCCTCCCTCCTCCGTCCTGAAGGCTATCACAGATAAGGCGTCGGAAAAAGAAGACGCGAGACGAGATGTTTGCAGAAATCATGGAATCCACCCGCAGCGACAGAGCTCATCTGAATGAGTGGAAGGACACGGTTTCAAAGTATAGGAAAGAAGCCAGTGAACGTGAGGACAGGAGGGACCAATGTGAGGAGAGGAGAGACGCTCGAGATGAGAGGTGGCGGCAGGAAGATCAGAGGAGGCAGGATGCAACACTGGGGATGCTGCGTGAGCAAACAGACATGCTCCGGCGTCTGGTGGAGCTTCAGGAACGGCAGCAGGAAAACAGAGTGCCGCTACAGCCCCTGTATAACCCCCCTCCCCACGTTCCATTTCCTCCTCACCCAGACGTGTAAGAACGCTGGGGGGGGGAGGCTCCGTACACCTTCCCATTCCACCCCATTGGACAGCCCAAGCAAAAGGCTGTCATTATTTTAACCTTTTTTTAGTGGCCTTTTCCTTCCCACCGATCCTCCTCCCAAACCCCACCCGGGTTCCCTCCTTCTTTTTATAATCTATTAATAAAGAATAAATGATTTTTAAACGATAGTGACTTTATTTGGTTTGAAAGCAAGCTGGGGGAAGGGGGAGGGTGGGTTCCTTACAGAGAATGAGTCAATAAAGGGGGCGGGTTTTCATGAAGGAGAAACAAACAGATATTTCACACTGTAGCCTGGCCAGTCATGAAACTGGTTTTCAAAGCTTGTCTGATGCACAGCGCTTCCTGGTGTGCTCTTCTAATCGCCCTGGTGTCTGGCTGCGCGTAATCAGCAGCCAGGCGATTTGCCTCAGCCTCCCACCCCGCCATAAAGGTCTCGCCCTTACTTTCACAGAGATTGTGGAGCACACAGCAAGCAGAAATAACAATGGGGAGATTGGTTTGGCTGAGGTCTTAGCGAGTCAGTAACGATCGCCAGCGACCTTTTAAATGGCCAAATGCACATTCTACCACCATTCTGCACTTGCTCAGCCTGTAGTTGAACAGCTCCTGACTCCTGTCCAGGCTGCCTGTGTATGGCTTCATGAGCCATGGCATTAAGGGGTAGGCTGGGTCCCCAAGAATAACTATTGGCATTTCAACATCCCCAACGGTTATTTTCTGGTCTGGAAAGTAAGTCCCTTGCTGCAGCCCTTTAAACAGAATAGTGTTCCTGAAGACGCGAGCGTCATGAACCCTTCCCGGCCAGCCCACATTGATGTTGGTGAAACGTCCCTTGTGATCCACAAGTGCTTGCAGCACCATTGAAAAGTACCCCTTGCGGTTTATGTACTGGGTACCCTGGTGCTCTGGTGCCAAGATAGGGATATGGGTTCCATCTATCGCCCCACCACAGTTAGGGAATCCCATTGCAGCAAAGTCATCCACTATGACCTGCACATTTCCCAGAGTCACTACCTTTCGTAGCAGCACCTGAGTGATTGCTTTGGCTACTTGCATCACAGCAGCCCCCACAGTAGATTTGCCCACTCCAAATTGATTCCCGACTGACCGGTAGCTGTCTGGCGTTGCAAGCTTCCACAGGGCTATCGCCACTCGCTTCTCAACTGTGAGGGCTGCTCTCATCTTGGTATTCTGGCGTTTCAGGGCAGGGGACAGCAAGTCACAAAGTTCCATGAAAGTGCCCTTACGCATGCGAAAGTTCCGCAGCCACTGGGAATCATCCCACACTTGCAACACTATGCGGTCCCACCAGTCTGTGCTTGTTTCCCTTGCCCAGAATCGGCATTCCATGGATAGAACCTGCCCCATTAACATCATGATCTCCAAAGCACCGGGGCCCGCGGTTTGACAGAATTCTGTGTCCGTGTCCATGTCCATGTCCTCATCACGCTTGTCGCTGCGCTGCCGCCGCCGCTGCCTCCTCGCCTCGTTTTTCTGGTCCTGGCTCAGCATAAATTCCACGAGAACGCGCGAGGTGTTTACAATGTTCATGACTGCTGTCTTGAGCTGAGCGGGCTCCATGCTTGCCGTGGTATGGAGTCTGCAGTGTTCACCCAGGAAAAAAGGCACAAAATGGTTGTCTGCTGTCCGTTGCTTTCATGCAGGGAGGGAGGGAGGGGTGAGGCTGTACCCAGAACCACCTGCGACAATGTTTTTTGTCCCATCAGGCACTGGGATCTCAACCCAGAATTCCAATGGGCGCGGGAGACTGCGGGAACTATGGGATAGCTATGGGATAGCTACCCACAGTGCAACGCTCCAGAAATCGACGCTAGCCCCGGTACTTGGACGCACACCGCTGAATTAATGTGCTTAGTGTGGCCTCATACATTCGACTTTATACAATCTGTTTCCCAAATTCAAATTATAAATATTCGGATTAATCCCGTAGTGTAGACATACCCTAAGACTTTCTCAACACTAGCAGTCTCAGATAGTCTTCCCCTTCACTGCCCCACGGTGCCACGCCCTCACTCGCTGGTAGGAGAACCCAGGCCCACCCTCTATGCCGGATTCCGACTCTGGGACCTTCTAGCCAGAAGTCAAGGTCTGTTCCCTCCTGGACCTTACTGCCTTTCCCTGAGCCCTCTCCTATCCCATCTGGCACTCCCCGCTCTCTGGGGTTTGCCAGCCTCCTAACTCCCCCTCTCTCCCAGGGAGTAACTATGGGCTGTTATGGCTGTTGCCTCCAAACTCTCCTCCTAACAAGTGACTTTCCCAGCCATCCCCTTCTATTTCCAATTTCCTGTCTTTATACTCTCAGCCCAGCTTGTTCCTCCTCAGCTGAGCTCCCTCTTTCAATCAGGGGATTGCTTAGTTAGTTAGAAGGGTTAGTTAGCTCCCTTGTCAGTTTGCCTTAACCCTCTCAGGGCAAGTGGGGGGTGAACACCCCATCACAGACCCCTGATTCTCTTCTAAAGAGATGGGTGCAGATAAATTACCTCAATCATATATTTTTCTGGAACTGGTCTCAAATACAAAATTTATGGTCACACAAACAGTAGTCTGCAAAATGTCTTTAAATCTGTTCACGTTCTTTATCATAACACAGAACAACATTTGCACACAATTGTAACAGTAGCTGGCAGGGTGTGTCACCATTCTGTAGCATAAAAAGAGAGCCCTTCACATAAGATGTGGCTAGACAAGATACAAGGAATGCAAGACATGGAACAAATTATAGCCTGAATCTGACAATAATGGGACTGGCTTGAGTAAAGATGGGCCTTAGCAGGCTACTTCTCACAGCATCTAAGAGAACTAATGTGCCCCCCCCCCCACCTCAAAAGACACACAAACTCAAAACAAAAATATTACAATAAAGTATCAACTCAAATTAATCTGGGCAATATGACATAGCCATGCCAAACGTATTAAAAACTGATCCATATACATCTCTACCCTGCTATAACGTGACCCGATATAACACGAATTCAAATATAATGCAGTAAAACAGTGCTCCAGGGGGGAGCGGGGAGAGGGGGGCGGGGCTGTGCACTCTGGCGGATCAAAGCAAGTTTGATATAACGTGGTTTCACCTATAACACGGTAAGATTTTTTGGCTCCCGAGGACAGTGTTATATCGGGGTAGAGGTGTACAATGAAACTACACTAAGGATATGTCTACACACCAGTTGGGAAGTGTGATTCCCAGCTCATGTAGACGTACACGCATGCTAAAAATAGCAGTGTGGCTGTGTCAGCATGGGTTGATGCTCAGGTGAGCTGCCCAACTACAATCTCACACAATCCCCTGAGTACCTACTGGAGTGGCTAGCCTGAGTCACTGCTATTTTTACGTGCTAGCTTGAGCAGAGCTATGGGAATTACACATCCCAACTGCTGTGTAGACATCCCCTAAACTTTGCATATAGACTGGTTAATCTGCAAATGTGTCTACTATTTGTGTTCAAACTGACCTATTGCACCTAATATTGGTTTGACTTCCTTTTTACTAGTGTAAAAAATGGATTGTTCATATTCCTGTTACTTTCTGTCAACATAATTTTCTTGTGAAAACATGCATATTCTCTGTAACTGTTTACATTATTTATCTTAGATATGTTCTCTCTGCCTTCCTGAAATGATGACTTTGAATCAGAAACAAATGGCTGTAAAAGAACCAAAAAACACTCTCCACCCTCATGCAACCCTCCAAATACATCTCACTGTTTGCCAGTTGCCTCTGGAAACTGGTGTATTAATATTACTTATGATGATGAATATTAGATTTGTGTTGGTGGTGGAGGTATGCGTCAATTGGAAGGAAGGATTTCCTATTGCCATTTTACAAACAGGAGTTTTGTTTGAACAATAGCTCTAAGGCTTGGTCTGATATATATATATATATATTAGCTTTACTTCACTTTAATTTTACTTATTATGAAAACTTTGAAGACAAGTACATGAGTGCATCAGAAGCCAGTGAGGATTGTATGTGAGAGCAGCATAATTTTAAAAGCACCAGAAAACATTCCTCTCTTCATTTCAGAATCATTTACACTGGAGTCAGTAGGTCAGTTTAAAACGTCTGGTAGAATAGCTGATGCTAGCTTCTAATCCTTCCCACTAAGACTTTGCATGCAGAGGTACTGAAAAATTGCTTTATTAATGATTGCCATTACATAGTCAATAGATTTTAGGAACAAACAGGCTCCTAAGATCTGTAGCATTTTATCATTAAAATAATCTGCTTCTCACTCTTTCTTAAGAGAGTGGATTTTAAGGGTGATAATGAAGTTAATGAGTCCGAATTCCTGAAAGAGCACTGTGGTATCCAAATAGCTTGGAATCCTCATTGGCCTGTTCTACTTTTATCATTCTAGCCTATACCCTAATAAGAGATAACTAATAATGGTCTTGACGCTACTTTGGGAACTTAACTTTCTGACACTGCTAATGCTTTGGTGAGATCTTCTTAATTTAGACGACTTTAAAATATACATGGGCATGTTCTCCTCTCTGTGTGGGAAGTGCCATGTGTATATTTATACGCATCAAAAGGAGCTGATGCACATCCCCTGAGCTGCAAACAGAGACAAATGTTCTGCTATGAAATTATTCTAAATATTAAAGGAGGCTTTTTCATTGGAAAATAAACCTTTACAAGTGAACAAACACAGACTTCTTTGTGACTTGCAATACTGTAGCAAGTATCTTCCTCAGTTTTATTAAGGCTAAGGCCAATCTCAAAGGTTAACAAATTATTACTCTCATTGTTTGGCCTTACTAGATCTCCCAAGGCAGGTCATCCATTAAAGAAAGCCAGCAGAGAGAATAATGACTTTACCTGACATAAACTCAAGATGTAATAAATAGAAACACTTCTTTAGCATAACAACAAAGATTAATCAGTATTGCATTCAACAGTAGCATGTACTATACTGTGAGGGGTAGGGAAGGGACATATCAAGGGAGAGAAGAGAAAGCTTAGAAATGTGTGTCTTGTGAATGTTTGGGTAACAAATAAAGCCACGCCGCAGGAAAGGAATCAATTTGGACCGGTTACTCTAGAGCAGAGCTGGAACTGCACCTCCTTACAAGGCCCAATTCTACCCACTAGGGAGATTCTTTTTAAAATCAATGAGTGTTGTGTGGGGACTGACTGCATCATCAGGCATAAAACCTTTCTTAACATTCCTGAGCAGTTAAACAATGAATAGGAGTACTTGTGGCACCTTAGAGACTAACAAATTTATACGAGCTTTTTCATGAAGTTGATGGATTTCCACTCCATACAGCTAAATGCAGTGCCTTGCATAATGACAGGTACTCCTGTTCTTTTTGAGGATACAGACTAACATGGCTGCTACTCTGTAAACAATGAATATAACTCAGAGAAAAATATGATCATATTGGTCCTTTAAGCTTACATGAACTCTCTACTATTGGAAAGTACAAATTAAAATATTTGTTAAGCATATGGCAATATAAGCAGATACTGCTGAGATGCAAAACTTTTTTACATTCATGTTCTTAGGATGAATATAATCCCTGAACAAAGGAGATGATAGAAAATAGCTTGTACTGTATACACGTTCCCTCTATGGATTTCATGTGGAGATTTGACTTCTGCATTGCAGATTAGACACAATCTATTATGCAGAGGAATGTATAAATGTGAGAGGTACCATACTATATGGGCTAGATTGGGAAAACCTTACACAAGTGAGATCTTATCAAATAAGTATTTCCATTGATGTCAAGTCATTGGCAGCTGCTGGAACAGCAATCCAACATTTTGGAAAAGCAACTGTCTAATTTAGGCACTTCAATATGGATTTAGGATTATAACTTTAGGAACCCATTTTTAGTAGTCTTGATCTATAAGCATTCATTTCTTCTTAGGGTGTAACATCTGTAGTAGGAAGAGAGCCTGAGACATAAGCCCTTGTATCAGAGGCCTGAGGCCTGGGATAAAGTAGCGGTCAAAGCTTTGCTAATATAAAGCAAAGTTGGGCTGTGAACTAGATGCAGGCCCTACTCACAGAATCTGGCAAGAACAGGGCTGATATTGCAGAAATATACATGCCTAAGTAGTGTTAGGCACTCACGTAAACATATTCCAGAAGAGTGGTACCAGAACACCTCCCAAAAGACAATAGGACATGCCGCCCCATCTTAAAGATATGGTCAGGATGACAGCATGATGGATAGAGATGTTTTGATCGAACCAACATGTACAAGGCAAGGGGCGGTCCCTGGATACGTCAGAGGGTGGCACCAAGTACGTCAGAGGATGGCACCTGGCCACGTCAGAGGTGCAATATGTAACTTGTTTGTATCCATGTATAAAGAAGTATCTCAGAGGGGGTGTCTTTGGCTAGCCTAGAGGATAATGGAAACTCTGCCTTCTTTCACCAGTACGCCCTGTTCACACATACACGCACGTTTATTCCACCAACACCACAGTTGCTGAAATGTACAAGCACTTCTCCCTTTTATAACCCATTCTCTCTCATCCACAGAATTTTTATCTAACACTACCCTTGGCGAGCTAAATTATTAGGATTATGTAGGAGCAATAATCATGGAATAATAGAAATGTAGGACTGGAAGGGACCTCAAGAGGTCTTCTAGTCCAGTCCCTTGCACTGAAAGTAGGACTAAGTTTTAGATAGACCATCCATAACAGGTGTTTATCTAACCTGCTCTTAAAAACTTCCAATGACAGAGATTCCATAACCTCCTTAGACAATTTATTCCTAATAAATAATGATCAGGCCTGAGCCTGCTTAAGGTCAAAGTGTGACAATGTTTAATGATATTGCTAAAATAACTTGTTTATGTTTAGGCTTGGCAGAATTTAATGTTTATTTTGTACTTTTGATATTTATTTTTAAGCATTTTTTGGAACTGTATTGATTTAAATTTGAATAGTGCAAAATAATGGGTTATATGCTTTCTTATTTTTATCTATTTAAATATTCACAGTTGTGGGAAAATATGGAGAGAGGACAGACAATTATGTAACGACAGCAGATGTTGAGATTCAAAAAGTTAAAGCTTTATAGCTGTTAAAACACAAATAGTCAACATCACATGTCAAAAAAAGAAAGTAAACATCCTTAAATTAAACTTCTCAAGCAGCATTTTTCTTACTCTGCCTATCATAAATGTTGATTATCATCAATGGAAATATTTTTTCATTGGTTTGTGCATATTTGATGAAATCAACATTTACCAATGAAAGTCTAATCCTTCCAAGCCTATTAATGTTCGAGGTCAGAAAATTTCTGTAAAAACTGCAAAAGTACTCAAGTATACATTGTTTGTTTGTTTTTTTTTAAAGTGCTTATCGTTGTGTTCCCAACCAGGTCAGTGACCACAACAAACAGGGAAGTTGGGTTAAAACAGAAATATATCACTGAGGAAAGTACTAATGGGCTAAGTAGTCAATAAATGGTGTGGCTATCATATATGGCTTATGTATAATTGATAATAAATCAATGAAATGGCTAATATTGTGTGTCTGATTTAATTGGAAGGTAGCTGTTCATTATCTTTTTCTGTATATCTGTTATTGCTTTAATAGTAATCGTTAATCACAGGGTATGATTTGGTTCAAATAAAGGTTTACATTAATAAACCTAAGTGTTTCAACCCAAATGGGTTAATGGAGTTGGCGGTAGCCAGTGCAAATTATTTGTGTACACTCCAGATGCAGTCAGTGTGTTAAGTGTACCTATGCTAAATGGCAGAGGTAATAGTCGGCCTGCTTGGTAAAAGCATGTGTGTGATATGAGGATGTGTGGATTACTTTGAGGTGCATGACAGAGCTGTGATTATGATATGAAATCTGTTTTCCACCCTCTGATGTGTGTGAGGAAAGGGAAGAGGTGCATGTGTACCTTCAGAATGCAGTATACATCATTTCAATACAGAATTGTGTAGATGATGTTGGTAGCACTGCCTAGGGCTTTTATGACAAATGATATTAATAGCAGTGAAGTGGAACATGAGCGAATTCTAATGCTTTAATAAAAGTGAAAGTGTAGGTTGAGATAGTATCTTATAAGCGTAAGGGAGCTATAAAAGACTGACAGGTGGTTTGTAAATTGCAGACATGTGGTATTTTTCTGAGGAGTGAGAGTGTATGCCAGGATCTGGAACCTCCTGAATCTTAAAGGCCAGTGTACGTGTTATGTGCATATCGAGGCATTATTTAAAAGGGGTAGAGGGAAGATAACATGCGCAACCTTCCACCCACCCCATTTTTGTCCTATTATAGTGTTAGATGGAATCTTGTGAGCGAGAATGAATGAGTTGTAAAAGAAGGTGAATAGCTTGTACATTACAGCTCCTATGGTGTTAGCAGAGTAAAAGTTTATGCATTAACAGAGCCTATTGGAGTACTGCTGAAGGATGGTGGAGTCAAGGTTCCACAGGATATCTCAGACATTTGAATTTTGCTCAACTCAGCTTTCTAGCGGGGATGACATTCCACCACATAACCTTAGCTCTGCATTGCTGTAGGTTTTTGCCATTGAATTTCTGAGTCTGTTGAACAGGAGAAGATGTTATAGGCAGGAGTTAATTGTCATTTAGGCAGTTTTATATACCATGTCTTGCAATTGCCATACACAGCCAAATCAGCCTGCTGGCAGAAGTCCCCAAGTCATGGTGTACTTCCTGCGGTCTTGCAAATTTCTGCAACCTCATGATTGTGGAATTACTCAGAATCCACATATTGGCAACCCTGGCCATACACATTTATTTTCCCTCAGCTGATAAAGGTAGCTGTAGTGTCAGTTCAAACCTCCGCACTGTGTGTCTTGTGTCTTAATCTGCCCCAAGATCAGGAAATAACCTTTTTCTCCCCATCTTCCCCCTGGGGCTAGTAAAAATACAGATTTTCCTCAAACACCCAATCCAAGGCTTGCCTACCACCACCAGTCCTCATTGTTCAATCCTCCACAACGGCAACCCCTCTCCCCATCCCCTATCTTCTTCCCATCACCACAAAGTCCTCTGTCTCTGGCTCCTCCCTACCTGATATAACAAAAACCACCTTCTGACTATACTGCTGTGTTCACAGTAAATAAAAACTTTTAACAGAGAACTCTTGCTGCTTGCCACAAGTCTTTATTGCATACGTGTACAAAGATTCTGACTAGAAACATAAGAGATGTGTTCACTAAGCACAATGGCATCAGCACATTCCCTCAAATTACTCAGGTAACCATGAAGTGGCTGCCTAAAATCCTCTTGCAATTTATTTTCTTTATTGGTGCATGCATACTGTAGTTCTTCCAGACTGCAAATCTACACAAGCAAAGGAGTGAACATGTTCTTAAATGCCATTCACAATTTGGGTCCCTGTAACAGGCTCCTTCCTCCACCCTTTTGGGCCAATGCAGGCTGGACACTTCCAAGCTTATAAGTGCCAGTGTGTTATGTACTGGGTCCCCTCCACTAGGTGATCAGTGCAACCCTGTACAGCAACATACAATTGGAAGTAAACTTCCCCAGTAGTCCACTCTCTGGGGATGGAGAGGGCAAGCTCTCACCATCCAGAGATCTCATATCCCTGCTTCCTGCCAACCTCCCCTGCTCCCCCCATTTTCTTTTTCACAGTGAAGTAGACTTGACTGGATAGTCCATAGCGGCCACCAACTATAACTCCTAAATACCTAATGGAATATATATATTTTTGTTCTGATCTGTTTGTTTTAGGTAATGTGGCAATATACCTTTCTAATACATCCCATTTCCCCAATATTTTCATTAAATAATGTAATGTAGCTTCTTTTCCCTTTTTTTTATCAAAGTCCTTACATACCCATAAAGTTAGGTCCAGTAGTTTCATTCATAGTGGAACAACAGTTTACTAGCAGCTATCTGTAGTGCACATATGGGTGCTGTAAGAAAAGCACTCCACACAACATGTAAAGCCTGTGCTTTTACTAAATCTAATTTTTTAAGTTTTGATTTTGATGCTAAACCAAACGCTTGGCAGCTATATTAAATAATTGGTTTGATTAAGGCTTGGTATACCATCAGCACTGTTTTCTTATCCACTCCCTAATTAGTCCTCGCAACAACTTTTAAGTAGGTTGATCCTTCTTTGCATTTATCTCTAACATGGCCTATATGATCTTTTCAAAGTAATTTAATATAAAATATTGCCTGTAGGAATGTAAACCTTTTAACTATATCTATTTGTTCTCCATACAGATACCGTTTGCATTCCATTGTAGCTTTCCTTTTTGTAAAGATCAATCCTTTGGTTTTAACAATGGAGAACTTCAAACCCCATGCATTTCCTCAGCCTTCCCCTTGCTGCTCTAGCGCTACATCAAAGACATTACTATGCAGATGGGAGAGAGTCTCCTGTCAGTGTGGTTAATCCACCTCCCCAAGAGCGGTAATTGTGTCGGTAGGAGAAGCTCTGCTATTGACATAGCACTGTCTACACGGGGGGTTAGGTCAGTATAGCTGCGCCACTCAGGGCTGTGGATTTTTCATACCCCTGAGTGATGTCATTATACCCATATACGTCTATAGTGTAGACCTGGCCTGAGAAAGATCAACCTTTAAACAGATGTCATGATGCAACCTTAACTGTAGTAATACTGCTGTGCCATTATAACATGTCTTTATAGTGACCACTTGCTTCAACTATTAGCGGAGTTTGAACCTGGGACCTTCAGAAGTAGAGTCTTTTCTCGTATGTGAACTAATGAGAGCTAACCCATACATTTGTAAAGCAGTGTTTGTCTCTTTAAATAAAAGGTTTATTCTCAGTTTGGTTAAAAACACAGAATTCATAACAATAAACATTACAGATATGAACAGAATATCTTGTAAATGCAGACTTTGCCCCCACCCTGATATGCTCACCCGACTATCCTTTGTGCTTTACTATATTGACATCTATTTCAAAGCAGTTTGGAGTGAATCCAAAGAGCTTCCAGATGCTGTTTCCCAGAGATAACCACAGATTGTCTCATGATAGCAGACTGCAGATCAAGATTAAAAAATGATACATCAAACTCATCAACTCCATTTGGTTTTCATTTTATTTATTTAATGTGTGTCTATTTCTATAGGGATATTTTTCACAGTTGGATTCCTTGGCTACCATATATTCTGCCCAAAATACGGCCAAAATATTCTACCCCATGCCAGATTCTGTAACATTATTACCTGCTGGCATATTTGAACCTAGATTTCTCCATGCCAGTATCTGAACTGTGAAGAGCTGCTGCCTCCATATTGTGTTTGAAGTGCCAATGAGCACACAGGGGATATGACACTGGACACATATCCAGGATTTTCACAAAACAAAATGAAGATAATTAATCTCAATCCCTTCCCAAAACATAACAGTTTGAAGGAAATAAAGAACATTACCAGCAGAACTGGAGTGTTAAATAAGACAATTCTTGAACTTCCGCTATAATGCTATGAAAATGCTGAGGAGGAAATCTGAATAAAAATAATATTCTGTATTTCTATAACACTGTCCTTCCATGGATCTACAGATATTAAGGTACAAAATCTCACAATGCCTGTGTAGGGTAGCCGAATACATTACCCATTTTACAAATATATTAGTGACTAAATTTTCCAAACTGTCTAATTTGGGGGCCCCAAAACAAGGTACTTGGCACTTGAGTTTCTAATGTGCTGAGCAGAGCTAGCTGAAACTTTTCACATAAAATGGACTTTGTTTCAAATTTGAATTTTTCATGAACTGTCAATAAATATTTTCAGAATTTTAACAAAATTGTCAATGATATTTTTATTGAAATCATTTTCAAAATGGTTATACAGATTTTACACTTACCAAAAATAATGTTTTCTCGCTAAAAAAAAACCCCTGAGGATGGACAAAAAAAATTCTAAGATAATTTTGATAACCATTTTCAAAATGATTCAAGTAACAATTTAGATTAAGAATGTGGTAGAAAATGGATCTATTTTGAACCTGTGAAATGGAAAGAATGTCACATTTTCATTTCCCCACTGTTTCACCAGCTTTGGTGCTGAGTACATGAAACTGCAAGCGGCAGATGCTTAGTAAATTTGAAAATCAGACCCTCCGTGTTTCAATGGAGGCACCTAAAATTAGTGAACACCTCTGAAAACCTAGGCCTAAAGTGACTTGCCTCAGGTTACAAAGGAAGTTTGCAGCAGATGTCAGAAGAGAATGCAGATTTTCTCACATCCAGCTAGGGTGACCAGATGTCCCAATTTTATTGGGACAGTCCCGATATTTGGGTCTTTTTCTTATATAGACTCCTATTATCCCCCACCCCCATCCTGACTTTTCACATTTGCTGTGTGGTCACCCTACATTCAGCGTGGTTCTTGGCCTTATCCATCCTCCATGATTTATGCCATTCATGCCTGGGGCAGTTTTAACTTGAATGGATTCCAGTGGAGTTGCACTGCCAGGGAGTCAAAAGAGCTTACAGGGGACTGAGCAGTGTGGAGACACAAGGCCTCTTTGCACATAGCCCAGGTTACCATGCAGCCTTGAGGAGCTTCAGGTTTGTGGGTAGGTGCCACAGCCACTATTGTACAGTGGGGCAAATCCTGTGTCCCTCATGATATGATAGGGGGGAAATCTTTGTGGAGAGAGCCTCACAGAGCCCCTCCCACATTATGGGATTTTGCCTCAGAGAAGGAAATGTGTGGGTCTGCTGGCAAATGTTGATCTTTTGAACAAGTCGGTCTAAGTTGCGCAAAATAGCGAAAGTAGCGTAGCTGAAGTCGACGTACTTAGAGCTACTTACCGCAGTGTCTTCACTGCAGTAGGTTGACTGCTGACGCTCCCCCATCGACTCCACGTACACTTCTCGCTCCGGGGGAGTACCGGAGTTGACGGGAGAGCGCTCAGCAGTTGATTTATTGCGTCTTCACTAGCCACGATAAATCGACCCCCAGTGGATCGATAGCTCTGGAGTAGACATGCCCATAGTGTGAGATTCTTTCTCACCAACAAGTGACACACACTAGGCTGTATAAAATGTGCTCTCTGGCTGCTAGTGATATCCCTGCTACTGGAGAAGACAGCACATATTTCCATGTTGATCTAGTGATGAATGGAATTTTCTCTCTGCTATTTTCCATTCACTAAATCAGCTTATGTGTAATGAGTGGTACAGACCTTTGGAGGCTTATTTATTAATTTTGATTTATAAACAATTTTGTAAAAGGTGTCTGTCTGAGATGCTAGTCACATCTGACATAAGTTACTAACCCCAAATGAATAGCATCTAGCCCCACAACAATTCATACAACTTGACCTCCCAAACTCTTGCAAACTCCCCAACCTTCCCATAGACCTCAACCCTCAGCAAACCTTATTTCTACAAAGCTAAAAGAAGTAGGTGTGCTTTGCAGCACAAATGATGGATAATGGACATGGGCTATTTCAGACAAAGGTGGAGAACTCGTTCCCAAATTAAAGGCTCCTCATGGAGAATACTCAGCCACCAGGACTGTCTCTTAAATCAAGAGGGATACATCTCAAGATCCTATTATTAAGGAGTCTCTCCTGAGGCAATAAGAACTTATTCCAGAATAGACTCTAAAATATCTGTGCATCATTGAAGGGCAAGAATTTGTCTCAGGGGAAAAGTCTAAGGTTTATAAAGCAGTGTGGGCTGATCCTGGCTTCAGATCCTGAGACCAGCTATTATATAAGTGGCTGGGACTCCCCAATTCCTTCAGTAGTTAAGGATCAGGCTGGCTGTTGTTGGTTTCAGCCAGTCTCTCTTTATGAGAACCAAAAATACAGGGCAGGATGGACAATGCAATAACTTCTGACAAGGCAGGACGGAAAAAAAGGGGAGGATATAAACAGGGCTGGCTCCAGGCACCAGCCCAGCAAGCAGGTGCTTGGGGCGGCCAAGGGGAAGGGGCAGCACATCCGTCTCTTCGGCGGCAATTCGACGGCGGGTCCCTCGGTCCCTCTTGGAGGGAAGGACCTGCCACTGAATTGCCGCCGAAGAAGAAAGCGGCGCAGTGGAGCTGCTGCCGATCGCGGCTTCTTTTTTTTTTTTCCGCCGCTTGAGGCGGCAAAAACCCTGGAGCCAGCCCTGCATATAAACTGTTCACCTTTCCACAAGACAGAGAGCTATCTGGAGGTGTGGTGTGGGACCTTCCTGTAATGTGTGGACAAAAAAAGCCACTCACTTATACTCTTTTAAATTTTGTAATCCTTTGCTTTATGATGTTTTTGGAGTAGACATCTTTGAAGAACATCTGAAACAGCCTATGAGACTGTTGGTGAATTTTGCTGTCTACTTGGGTAAACTGAAATAATGAACCCACTTACTCCATGGAGGGGAACTTTCTATTCACAAATTACAACGGATGTGCGTTTTCTGTTGTTGGTCCTGTGATACCCCGCCTTGCAGAAAACATACCACAAACTCTATTGCTTCCAGTTTTGTTCAACATCTCTGTTCTCAGAACACAATCTACATAATTAGCAAATAGCATGGCTTTTGCATCTAGCACACCACGGGGGTAGAGATATTGTACTCTTGCCATCATTTCATATGCCAACTTCTAAAACATTGATGTGATAATAACATACTTTCAATTTAATAATGGTAATAGGTGTGCTGAATTCCCTGTGCTGTAAAATCAAACGAAACAAAGGAATGCTATGAATTTATTAAGACAAGTGAAGCCTCACACTTAACTTAAATGTCAAGTAAAATTTTTGAAAATTTTAATACTTCAAGACAATCACAATAGCTGTTCTGTCACCAAGAGTAAATGGGACACACAGCAAACTTCTTATAAAACAGTCCATAGAGTATTCAAAGAATTATTTGTGCTGAAATCATAGCCCCTCTCCCCCCCCCCCCCATTAGAATAGCGTTTCTTTTATCTGGAAATTAATATTTCCCTTTTCCGTACCTTTGTCATTTCATGTATTAACTACTGAAGCCTCCCCCTTCTTAGCCTCCCTACTTCTCCTGTCTCTGCTCTCCAATTGATCCAACATGGCACTGCAAATATTACCTTCCTCTATTGTTGCTGTTACCCTTTTGTTGTGTTCTGACTAGCTTCCATTCCTATTGATTTCCATCTCACAACCTCTGCCTTCACCTTCAAGGTTCTCTGCCCTGCCAAATCTAGTCCTGCCAACATCTCTTCACTTGCTCATTACTACCATGCCTCTGCCCACTCAACTCACCTTGACCACTGCCATTTTATGCTTTCTTGTAACCACTGGGGACTCCCTTTCCTTTTGTACATCATGCAACCTCCTCATAACCCATTTCCTTTTCCAACAATAATATTTTCTTGAGAGCTCCTTATTGCGTAGCCTGTGCTGCCAATAAAACAAAAATGCATTTGTTTTACAAGAATAAAAAAGATATTTAACTTGACCGCTCAAATGATATATGCATTCAGTCAACCCTTCTCAACATATTGATTATTTCCAAGTTACTTGTATGTACTATTTCCAAAAATGTCGTGTTTTATAGTCCAAACTGATGACTCACTGGCAATGAAATGGCCTCTTTGAAAATTATATTATCTCCGAGATACTGTAGCTAATTCTTGATCAACCATTAAATTGGAGGAGTAACATAATGCTACCAGAATGGGTGTAGTAGAGGAGATATATATATATTGGAAGTGAGACTCTGCTCATCTTTGGCAGGTGAAAGTTTTGCAATATGCAAAATATGATGTACATTTCAACTGTCTGGTTTTACTATAACTGTAGTTACTTTGTTAAAACTCAGAAACTAATGCATAATCCTGGAAAGTTTAGAACCTTTATCTGGTCCTTCTGGGCCTTTGCTTTGGAAATATGTTGCAACTGACTCCTGGTAGCCCTGACATTATCCAAGAGGCAAAATATTTTGCTGAGATGAGTTCTTATTTATTGACTGGCTTTTGGCAGTTGTTATTTACTGCCAACTAATAAATTAGAAAAGTTCACTGACATTGCTCACATCAAACTTGTAAGTTAGACCATCTTTATTGGGAATCTGAGCTCAGCAACTATGAGTCTAAGTGTTAATGAATAGAAAACCTTTGATTTTCAGTTCAAGATGAGTAAGACTTCATACACCTTAATTCCATGCTATAAAATTTGTTAACAAATATTCATGCTTCTAGTACTATTAAGAGTTACAATTTTGGTATCCCCAATTGTTCTCACAGCAGAAATGCATTGAAAATCAGAAGTTGCAATGCTGGCACTCTTAAAATAGATCACAGGCCCCACAAAGTTCACAATCTATATGATACACAACAGGCACACTTCTGAAATTGCTTTTATGCTATTGGTCACTACTTTCTCCGTGGCAGATCTGTCACTGCATGCAAAATAATAAACCCATTTTTGAATTTACATCTCTATCTTGTATAAATGTTTCAGAACCAATTTAATGGCACGTGTGATTTACTGCCTCAAGATAATATAAGTTACATTTAATTAAGTAACATATATTATTACTTTGTTAGGGCCAAATGATGCCACTGTACTCCCACTAAGTAGTACCTTACTCCACTGAAATCAGTGGGAATAACTTCAGAGTAAACTATTATTCTTTGTGAGTGATGATGGTATAATTTAGCCACAAGTGAGCAAAGTTTTGTAAAAAGTATACATTTTGGCTTTCACTGTCAATATACTTGACAAATAAAATGGTTTATATTAAAGATGCAATCATAAAAGCTTATAAAAGAAAGAAATCACCTTTCAGGCATATAAAGGCAAATATCTGTTGTATTATGTTTTATTGGTTTCTGATAATTCCCACAAAGTGCTAAGTGCTGTACAAAAACAAAAAATATATGGTCCCTCCCCTTACAATTTAAAATGACAAAATGGCAGGAGGTGGGAGGGAAAGGTGCAGCATACAAGTAAAATGGTCAAGCAGGAATTGGCCACATCTTGACAGTACAATATTATAACAACATAACTTGTATTTGTTTGTTTCCTTTCTCTCTTTTAATTTGGAAAATAAATAGTTCAAAAGCATGCTATATCCTGTTCCCCCCCATAAGATCATCGTACATTCTACCAGATCACATAAATCAATTAGTGGGCACAACAACTTTATCCCCTGTGTGAAGAAATAATGCAAGCTTGCAACTTACTCTCTCTATGCACACATAAACAAGGTTTTTAAACAGAGACATCCAATCATAATCTCATGCCACATTCAGCAAGAAAATGTTACATGCTGTGCTTTTTGTACACAACTGATGAAAAAATCAGAAAATATTCAATTTTGCTGGGTTACTTATTGCTTGTAACATCCCAATATAAGTTTAGTTAGATGTGAAAATAATGAATAATTGAACACTTGTTCTTCCTGATTCTTCTGTCAGTGATTCATGTTCAGTGAGGATATCAGAGCTACAGAAATTATCTCCGTAAGAGGTTAAAATTCCTCTCCATCTTTATAGTACTAACAACTGAAATATGTCATTGATTGCTAGTCTAAGAACACAAGTGTTACTCTTGAACAGCATCAAGAGCTCCCTCACCAAGAGGAAGAGCTGCTCAAGAGTGCTAATTAAGTATCTTGAAACAGGTGGTAACACCTCCATGCATCTAAATGTAGTCCAAATCCACACTGAAGCTGAATAGAAGAGCACACAACCAGAAGGCAACACTGATTCAATGTCAAGGGTCAGGGGGGGGGAGTGAAAGTAGTGGTTCTAATTTAAGCACTGAGCCTATAAATTAGGCCGATGATTATTGCTTCTTGGCACAACTCATTGATTAAAAGAACTGAATCTACATGCTTTGGGTTACTAGCACAATCATTCTCAATTGATTAGCTCCTTTTTCCTCTGCTAATGCCTGCCATACCCACCAACTACATTATATATTTGTATGTTTATAACGTATTGGGTGAGGATACACTAGAGAAAGAGGTAGACCTTCAGCTGGCATAAATTGTCAAAACTTCATTGTAGTTAATGGAGCTCTAACAACAATTTACACTATCAGCTGAGTATCTACCCCAAGATGGCTAGAGTACAACAAGCACTTTGGGGTACTTGGGTCAAAGGGGATGAACAAGAAAGAGAGCAAATTAATATATACTTAATACATCTAGCCATAATATTAAGTGCTGTAATATTTAGATATGCAGTGCATCATGGCAGTATGGAATCAGAGAACTGCTGTTTATGGCCCATTTCAGAAAAGTACTTCAGCACATGTTTAAATCCATCCATATTCAAGGAGGGTGATTAAGCACATGTTTAATAGCATATGCTTAATAGTAAGCATTAGCTCATGTTCCATTGATTTAAATATGACACATTCACATGTTTCGTGCCCTTCCCAAATTTAGATGTTTTCCTGAATTGGAACCTTTAAAGAGATACATCTCCTCAGTTTTGAGAAGAGGAGAATGAATATTTTTGTATTGAAGGGAAGGACTATCTCCCTTGGTCCCAAAGGCCATAGGTGCTGGTGTGATCAGGGACATAGCCATGTGTATAAATAATTAATACTCTTTATATTATGGTATCGTAGTGCCTAATATGTGCAATGGGAAGGCAGTCCCTGCCCTAAATCTGAAGGAGAATGACTTGAAGAGTTATGAGGAGAATTACTGAAAGATGCATAAAACTGGCTCAAAGATTACAAACAAAGATTAATTACCAGTGCTCTGTCAAATAGGAAAGAGATACAAGAACAAGAGTCAGGTTTAGTTTTAATATAATTAAATATCTTCAGAAGTCTTTTAGCACTAGGAGCAGAAGTCATGTTGTAAACATTTGCTTACAGTGTGAAGATAGAAGACATGGCTAACACTATGGACCTGGGATTTTAAACAGATGGAAAAATAAGTAAAAACCACTTAAATGAGCTTTTATCAGAACACATTAAGAGGACATTCATTTGGAGAGGAAAGAATCTAAGGCACAAGTATAAAGAAATGAAAATATTGATTAGGGAACGGTATTACAGTAAGTAACCTCAGAGGAATTGGAGACAACATATTGAACATGAAATACAATGTTGCCACAAAAAGGCAGTGCTACAGCATGCTGGATATATCCAAAGAGAGGCGTTACGTCCAGCATCAGGGATAATTATTTCTCTCTGCACAATATTAGTGAAGCAATAGATAGAATCCTGTGTGCAGTTTTGGGACACATATTTTTATTAAAAAAAAAACTACTACTAAGCTGAAGAGCATCCAAAGAACAATTTAAAAAAAAGGTTAAAAAACATAAAAAAAAGTAGATAGTTAGTAGACACTAGAGAAAAAAAACAGTGAAACAAAACATGATAATTCTCTATAAATAACAGCAAGGAATTAATAAAATGGAAGGAGTTTCAGTAGTTACTGAGGGTGCAATATGCAATGGCATAAAATTAAGGGGAAAATGCAGTCTAAATAATGGGATGCATTTTTAGTGAAGATAATTAATAGTATAACCTGCCAAGGCAGGCAGTGGGATCATCATCCTGGGAAGCATTCAAGGCAAGAGCTAAAAAAGGGAGAGAAGTAGTGAGGAGTCCATAGAAACCCACAGATTACTAAAGCCTTGGGATGGAGGAGCTGACCAGCAAGCTCATTACCAACCTTATAATCAATGAATGTAAGTATTCAATTGGACAGTAAGTTTTAATTAACAATAAAGGGCTCTCCAAAGATATGTTCAGTCAGCCAAAACATAAAAAAAAAGGTTAGAAAAACTGACACACTGAAAAGAACAATAGAGAGTTTGTGATACAGGGTCAGATCCCACTCCCATTAAATTCAATGGGAGTTTTTACCACTGACTTCAACACCATAACAAAATGATAGGCCAGTAAAAGGGAAACAGAACATAATGCCAGTAAATGTGAAGTCAGTCTAATTAGCAGGAACCAAACAGAAGAGTACTTTCATATATTACAAGTAGGTAATGTAGTTATGGTACATTTACTAATGTGAATGCTTGCTTCAATCCTTTTCAAATATGTTACAGTGATCTGCAGAGGCAAGTATGTGGCCATGTAAGAAGGATGAATGGTGCAGTGGTTAGAGTGCTGATCTGGTATTGGATAGATTTGAAGTAAATTCCTTCCTCTGACACAGACTTCTTGTATAATCTTGGGCAAGTCACTTATGCTCTCTGGAATAGGTCCACAAAAGGCACTTAGGGGCTCAATTGCCTCTTTAGGCACCACAGACCTAAAACCACTATTTGGCTGCCACCTAACTTTGTAGGTGCCTAAAGTCCTCTAAGCTCCTAAGTTTCTGCCGGTAGGCATGCGCAAAGCCACTTAAGTCAAGGGCACCAGGACCTTTGTTGAAGTGTGGGGTGGGGAGGTGACACATAACTGTGGCTAGCAGCACGGAAGGAGAAACAGTCCCATGGGGGGAGGAGCTCAGCTGGCACCTGGCAGCCAGCCGCCCTGCTGCTTCCTTTCTCCCTGTGCTGCACGCACATACAGAGAGTGCATTGCTGGGGAGCACTGCCTCCTTGCTGTTGCTGGGCATCCCATCCAGAGGGGTCCTGAGAAATCGGGGGGGAGGGGAGGGATGTGACCCTGCATGCTCCCCATGCATCACCTCTGCCACAGCCAAGGCCAAAGTGGATTCCTGTGCCCCTTCTCCCCAACCCCTGTATTCCCTAATAGCCCTAGCCCCCCACCCCTTCAAGCACTTGGTACAACCAGTCTCCTATCTCCAGTGACTGCACTTAGATCACCAGGAACAAGCCGTGTAGCGCATCTTCCTCCTGCCCTTCCCACCAGCTGCCATCCAGCACCTGAGGCACTGTGATCAGCTCCCTCGCTGCGGAGCGCAGTCTCTGCTGGCGCCACTCTGTGCCTGCCTGAGGCTTGAAATGCTCCCCCAAACTACAACCATGTTAAAAAGTGTGAGGCATTGCCTCCTGCCCCCCCTCACTTCCCCGTTCCAGTGCTGGAGGCCTAAGTCCTAACACTGCCCCACAGCTAACAAGCTGCTCAGAGCTCTAGCTCATATCTAAACCCTGGCAGGCTGGGTGTTTTGGGGGAGTGGTGCGGTAGAGGGTGTTCCCCTCATCTATCTCCCTAATGGAGCCCAATCCAGAAGGTATTCTCAAAGCAACACGTATAGGATGGGGCCTTGCACAAAAGAAAGCCAGGGCAAATATGTGAGTGTACATTACCCAATAGCCCAGTGGTTAGTGCAATCAGCTGGGATATGAGAGACCTGTTTTCATATCCCCACTGTGCCTGAATTGGAGCAGGAACTTGCACCCAAGTCTCCCACATCCCAGGTGAGTGCCCTGACCACTTGGGTATTCTGAGGTGGGTCTCAATCTCTCCTGTTGGAGCTGCTCCAATTTGTTTAAATACATATTTATTGGAGTGGGGACTCAAATCTGATTCTCCCACATCCCAGTTATGTACCGGAACCACTGAGGAATAGGTTCTCTTTCTCTGTCTGAACCAAGGAATATTTTTAATTATTTATACCAAATGGCACAGCTCCAATAGGAGGCAAGTGCACCCCAGAATACCAGAGCCTAGTGGGTTGGGCACTCACCCTGGAATGTGGGGAATCCTGGTTTAAGTCCCTGCAATAAATCAGGCAGAGTGGAGATTTGAAAACAGGTCTCTCACATCTCATGTCCTATCCACTGGGCTACTGGCTATAATAAAGGAGGCCTCTCTGATGCTGTTCACAAGAAAAGGCTGATCTGGTTTAGGTAAGAAGATCAACTCATTCCAAAGTAAATGCCTGTAGAAGTTCTTCAGAGCCCATTGGAAAGAGTTTCTTGCAACATCAGAAATTCTAAGGACCAATCTATACCATCAAACATGGAAACAAAAAGATGGATATATTTGGGATACACTTTAAGGATGACACCAACACAACTTCCACATCAACTGATAATATGGATTTCACTCAGAAAGAGAAGAAGGGGGAGACCTAGAGAAAAATTACACAGAACAATAAAGAAAGAAGCTAAATCCATCAATGTGACACTCAGTAACCAGAACAGACCAGCCCAAGACCCAAATAAATGTTGGAACTGGTGGATGCCCTTCTGTACCTGAGGGCACAGGATGGTGAAGAAGACAACTCTTATCAACAAGAGCTCTTTGGCTCAGGGACCCTCTTTCTGTTATGCATCTACAGTGCCTAGAACAATGGGGCCCTGAAGAAGGACTGAGTGCCCTATGTGCTACCACAGTACTACTGCTACTGCTACAAAGAAGTAACGATGTTCACATCCTTCTCTGAGGCAAAAGGACTGCATAATATTGGCTAAAAATATCAGAAATGCAGGTACACTGGTCAACATTTTCAAAAATGACTAGTGATTTTAGGTGCCTCAATTTCTGAATATCCAGTTTAAGAAACATTAAGGAGGACTGATTTGCAGAAGGTAGGTTCTCAGCACTTTCTAAAAATCAGGCCCCTTTTAGTCTCAAGCTGGACACCCAACACCACTAGTCACTTTAGGACACTGCATGCAATATCATCTTAGAGAAGACTGGATATTCTAGTCCTTGAGCATCAAGTTCAGGCGCCATTGCCCTCCTTTTCATTATTCAAAGGAACTTGTCAATCCTATGTAATCCATGGTCTGAACAATAATCAGCAATAGTGGACAGGAGTGGCTTGATGTTACAACACAAGGCAGGAAAAGTACTTCACCACAATATACTAATATCAATGTGGATACATCTGCCTCTGTATTTCCTCTGATGTTGGAACTTCTGTTCATTCTTGGGCAATGGGGTAGTGCGACAGGGTGGTCCACACCACTCAGCAGCACTTCTTTGTGGCTCATCAGGAGAATTAGCTTTGCTACCTTGTCTGATGCCCCTTCCTACAGACACTCAGTCCATTCTTCTCCTCAGTTACTCCATGTCATCTCATGTGCTGGGAGTAGTAGCGCTGTCCTCTTCATAGCTTAACCCCCTGGCTAAGTCACATTAAAGTTCTCCCTCCTTCCAGATTATCACAAGCCCTTTGAGGCAAACTGTCCCAGGCAGTCTGCTCCCCACTGCCTGGTTTGTGCCACTCCACAGTGGCTGGTCGGGGACCATGGGCCCACCCTCTACACAGGGTTCCAGTCCAGGGACCCTCAACCCAGAAGCTCTGGGCCCTTAACTGCTCCTTCTCTGGATGGCTTCCTACTCTGTTCTTGCACCTTCCTGATATTCCCCCTTGTATCAGGGAGTGCAACTGCAGGTTTCCTCTCCCAGCATGCCAACTTTCTCTCTTTATAGATCCTGCACTGTTCCTTTCCCCAGCTGGACTTCATCTGCAATTAAGCCCTAGCACTTTCTAGGTTTCCTCCAGGTACAGCCTAAGTCAACATTAATTGGCCTAAGTACCCCTTCAGGCCTTGCGTGGGGTGGACAAAACATCACAGGAAGGTATAACACATTTCATCTGCACAGGAAATCTATTAATATTGTGTATAAAGTTGTGTATAAAACAAGAACATTTAGGGTTTGGACGTGAGTTAGAAAATTGATTTTTTCAGGAAAGATTAATTCATCCTAACTTACTTAAATCCACCTGAGCAAGGTGAAACAGGAAATTTCTAGTTCCATCTTTACAACTCTACCAATAGGTTGTAGATGCACACAGCCAGTGAAATGCAGTCTACTGTATATTAATATAGGTCAAATATCATTATATTTCATGACTCCTGAACCAGACCATTGTATCCCACAATAATAGAACTTTGTGCTCAAATTGTGAACTTGGCCAAGAACTTCAGGCTATAGAAACCAGAGGGGAAAAATGCAAGAGAGTGATTTTCATGTACTGGGCACAACAAATCTTTGTTTTATTCCTAACAAGCAAAAAACTCAAGAGAACCTCCTAATCTTAGAGAGAGGGAAATGTGCTAACTTGCAATGCAGCATACAATCCAAACAACTTCTGCACTTTACAGATTTACAAGTAGCAACAAAGATACAGGTTTGAACCTCATAAATTCCCTGCAGCAAGTCAGTTTGCCAAACAAGACAACGGTTTGAATGGATTTATAAGACATAAAATGTGTCATGATTGTACTCATAGGGCTAGAACCATGAAGAATCTGCACATCCCAGTTTTAGAAAGGTGATTTTAGAATACCTAGAATTTGGTCCATATAACTTACTCAGGATTTTGCCTGCATACAGTATTAATGGGATCTCTTATCATTAGTTACAGCTCTTTCATAGAATATTTGAACATCGGTGCCCTGTTAATTACTTTTCAAAACTAAATATCAAATTTGAAAATGGAAACATAGCAGGTGTTCAAAACAGCAAGTATTGTTTATGTACAACTGAAGTACAGACAAGTAGCTTGAAAAGTAAGTCCATCCCAGAGAAGTCTAAGAGCTACTTCTATCACTCTGTCCAAGAGTCTTGCTAAAGGACATCCTGAATGTCTAACCTTTTTGCATCTCTCTTACAAAAACTAGAAACCTGCATTGTGTCTTTAAAGGTGAGAACCATAAGTTTAAACACACAGTGCCTTATTTCCTCATTTAGACCATCCATACAAACCCATTAATACTAGCCTACTATTCCCAAAATAAGATGGGCTAAGCTTATAAGTTGATGAGTACCCTCAGCCCTTAGCAGGCACATCCTTTCCATATTTTTTTACCCTCTGAAAAGAAGCAACACTACTTTGAAAGCATCAGTTTTGTGTATATATTGTGTAAATTAGTTTGCTTTCATGCTATCAGAAAGAATAAAGCACACTGCTTTGAATCAGTATAGATATCACTATGTTCAACTCATATTTGTTGCTTTGAAGCATCAACTAGCAGAATTTTTTTAACAGTTTAGTATCAGAAAAAAACTGCTATTATTCTCTCACCCTATTGTAACTATCCTCTTGCATACCGAATCTCTACTCAATAGGATTTTTAATATGTAATGATTTCAGAAATCATAATAAATAACAGTACTACACAATTATCCTACAACAATTATGTATAATAAACCTTTTCAGTAATATTTAAGGTTGCTAAATACCTTGGGGTAGAAAGACCACACAGCTAAAAAAAAAAATCTTAATTAATCCAATGCTAAATTGAAGGATCCTCTGTCATCAGAGAGCTTCAGAATAAGTAAGGAAAAAAAGCCCCAGATACGTTACTCTCATGACAGCAATACTGTAATATAGACTATGTTACCATTCCAAGTTTCTTGCAAAATCATCAGAAAAAGGCTCTTCATTATTAATTTTAATTATCAGAAATGCCTTATATTAACCATAATCAGAGAAAAAACATTTTAATTGTCTTTAGACAAATCTAGCTTAGTGCAAGAAACACTTAAAGCAAGTAATAACTTCTGCCTTCTAGCCTATGATCTTAGAAAGACTGCAAAAAAGAAAAAAAATGAAAATGGAGAATCTGTAATCATTTTATAAGCTCATTCCTTTTCTTACCCATACTTGTTACATAATTCTCTCTAATTGAAACTGACGTAGTTACAGTGGAGGAAGTACTTGATCTGGAAGAATTATATATGGATAATTAAAAAATTCAGAGTTGTATTACTAAGGATTAAAAAAAAGAAATGTTTGGAAGGGATATAAACCTTTATGCTTCTGGACGTACACCAACCTGTAAATGATGAGTGTCTGAAATAAATTTCCCTAGTAGGTTATTCTGTTACCACCTATTGTGGGAATCTGGCCCTAGCTACTGTTAGAGGCAGAAGAGCGGACTTCATAGACCCCTGGTCTTATTCACCATGTCAGTTCCTATGCTTCTAGTGAGGCTTTATTTGATTTCCTAAATACAAGTAGCATCAAAACACACCTATAGAACTTAAAAAGGCAGATGTTAGATCAGAAATGTTCTCCCAGCCGAATGGGTCAGTGGAAATCCCACTATACTGATTCAAAGATCTGAATGCCAGGAGGGACCATTGTGATCATCTAGTCCGACTGCCCATGTAATATAGTCTATAAAGTTTCACCACTTCATTTTTTAATATAATTTTTAGAAATATTTATCTTCTCACGTATCTGGAATTAATCTTCAGTCATTTACCTGGAAGAGGTTTTGAACTATGTTGTTCAAAATTTCAGTTCGCTGTAAGTGTTCTGTGAGTTTTCAAAATTCTTTTCAATTACTTCTCCCTCATTTTCCCTGAAAAAAAAAATGATTAGAGTCTAATTTAGGGTCAACCACATCAAACCGTGCCTCTAGTCCCTGAATTACAAGAATGATAGTTTCAAAAGAAACCTTAGCGGTAACGGCAGCAGTAGTCTTAGTGAATTCAGAAGCCTTGTTGGTGAGTTCTGTAGTAACAGCCTGAGATGATGTAGACAATCTGAATATAAGAGAATGTCTCATTGACATTTTCTATGGGTCTTTACAGCAAATTCAACTGTAACCCCATTTCCCTCCATCTGCTTCCTTATGGAGAACTTTTAAATGTAATACTATGATGGGGAAATATATCCTCAGCATAGCATTGTATAAGTTTAAAAGGAGACACATTTCTCTAAAGCCCAAGCTTGGCTGTGTTAGAGGTAGCTGCACAGTGTTGACAGTCAGAATAAGAGTAATAACAATAATAGTAATAAAAGGATTATAAGAAATAGGAACTTTACAAAATACCCCCAATCTTTCCTAACATGGTTTAAATACAACAGGAAAAAAGGGAGTGATATATCCCTGATAAAGTGGCAGAAAGAGCAACGGGGAGGGAAAGTAAGTAACCCTTTCTCCCTGATGTTAGCTTCAAAGCTTAAGACAATCTTGGCATTTTGAAGGGGCCTTCAGCATCTCTGGCAGTCTTAGAAGTCCTTCTGACAATGTCATTTATTTATGAAGGGATCTTCCTCTTACTCCTGGGAAACACCAGAAGTGAGGAGACAACGTTTATTCCCCCCATTCCTCCTCAGTGATACTACTGCTTGCAGAGGCTGAGAGAAGAGGGTCCCTCTGATTTCTAGTCAGCGCCAGTCTCTACTTAGCAATTTGTAATCTTCTCTACAGCATCTTATTTCTCAACACTAGTGCAAGCTTTGGAAGTACGCCTGCAATGGTAATTTGCCAGGAAGGTGAGGGCTATAACAGATTTGCACAGAGTTTACATACAAATTATTAAAATGAAATGTTCACAGCCATGATACTTGATTGTACTTGTATCCTTCTTAATATATAAATAGAAACTGCTTCTTGTTCAACTTCACCAGTAACAAAAACCTTCTGACCAGCTTTATTCTAATTTTCATTTAGGGGATTGGGAAGCCCTGTTGCTTGAGTTCACCCAAATTTAGGTATGCCTTACAGAAGGAGCCAATTCACTTCCTTCAGTTTTGCTTTCCATTTGAACTTAAAAACTCAAAATGCAACTGTACAAACTCACATGAGTTTCTGATTAAACCAATTTTATCCACCTAGATGCCACTACATCTCAGATAATTTATTTTCAGGATGGCCTGAGGCATGCATGCCTACTGCTCCCCACAAACTGGATAACTGCATGCACAGAAAGACACAGTAGTCTATTTAAAAATGTAAATAAACAGTAGTTTCCAGTAGCAGTATTGTCAACCCCAACTCTACAAAATAAATCAAGAGTCAGGCCCAAAATTCATGAGGTTGTGTTTTTTTTAAAAGACATTTTGGATTATTTTTATTTGCATTCTGTTTTTAAGCCTTTCAGCAGGTTAATATTCTGAAGCTTTTCTCCATGAAAACTTCCACCTTATTATAAATGAAACCTGGGATTCTCACATCAAAACAAGATTTCACGAGCTTTAAGAAAAAAATAAAATTGCAAAAGGTGGCAATATTTCAATAGTTACCAAACAGGAGAGCCAGAGATGGGGAGACATCTGTGGGAACTGTGAGACAACAGTTGGCAATACTGTCTTTTGGATGGTTTCTACAGTAGATTAGCATACACTAACCTTAACTTCCATACACCAGTGCCTGTTTGCAAAAAACAAACAAATAAAAAACAAACCAAAAATCCTTACCCCCTATTTCCATATCTCTAGACAAAGGGAGACTAACATACACAGCAGTATAGGAATAGAATAGAAATATATTTTTGTGGATGTAGTAGAGTCTTCCTTAGTGAAAAATTGCCCCTTTTGTCAGCTTGATCTATAATATTTATAAAGGTCATAAGAATAACCATACTGGGTCAATCTAGTCCAGTATCCTGTCTTCCAACAGTGACCAATGCCAGGTGCTTCAGAGAGAATGAACAGAACAGGTAATCATCAAGTGATCCATCCCATAATGTATAATCTACTATAAACACTTTTATTAGTGGTGCCTAGGTGGTATGGTGAATGATGCTCTATAAACAATAGAAAGTTTAATTTATTGTCCCAAGGACTGAAATACTTTGGTCTACTTAAAGTCATTGGGCTCCGTATAGGGATATATGGATGAAATGTAATAACCTATGATACACAGGAGGTCAGATTAGATGATATAATGGTTCCTTCTGGCTGTAATCTGTTAGATTTTAAATGAGCATTTAGAGAGATTAATATAGGAACAACACATTCTGACTCGGGGCTTTGGGAACTGCTTGAAGAACAACAAATAAAGAATAATTACTAAAGATTAAGCTCTTAATATGTATTATGCATTTCCTTCCTTTTCACATATTCACCACATTGTTGTGTGACTATTTCAACGAGAATGATACTTAATTGTTAATTGTTAGTACTGCAAGTTTTAATTAGAGATTTTCTGCCCACTAAGTCCAGGATAATCAGCACTCAAGCCAATAAAAGCTCAAAGACTTGCTCAAGATCTGAGTACCTGATCTCTGACTCAAGATCTGTGGATAAGGATGGTTCTGATAACTGGTCTTACAACTGGTGCATGGAAGTTAAGGTTAGTGTGTGTAATCTACTGTAGAAAACATCCAAAAGACAGTATTGCCAACTGTTGTCTCACAGTTGGTCTTACAAATTTACACTAATGGTAAAATTAACTGTAAAAATATGAACGTTCATAAGATGTTTGTTACAATAACCTATAAGAAATGTTGATGGAAAGTAGGTCAAGTTGTTTTTAATAATGAACTTTATAAACAGGTGCCAGAGAACCAGACAGAGAGACTAAATTAGGGCAAACAAGAAAGGCCATATGATTCAAGGACCATGTTGAAATCAAGTTTGGTAAAATCAGAAAATGTGGAGCTGGAAATTTATGAGCCAAAATTGGTGTGTTGAATAACTGGTGCACAAAATAATGAGGGGATGGGCTATTCCATACATTACTCCCTTTATGGGTTCTTAAAGAACAGGCAGAAGAAAATTGGAAGTACAGATAAAGCTTTGATGATCATGGCTGACATACCATCTCCTGGGACTCAGCCTCTCTTTGTGCTAATCCTGAGGTTTTGGACTTAAACAGTACCAGCAACAATAGCTGCAGCTCATAACAACTCACTTAAAAAAATACCCCAAAGGGCAGCTATTACCATCTTTAATACCATTTAAAAGATGGTCAAACAAGTGGCTTTTTCTTCTAAAACTCTCCAGCAAAAGGAAAGTCCAAAATATGGTGTTAAAATAAAAGACTGACTTAATACTTTACATTTCAAATGCTTTCCCTGTTTTCCTTTCTATTCTGTACCTTTAATAAAAGGTTAAAAGGATTTTTAATGGTGTGTTAGCCAAGGTACTAAGTAGGCTAAGGTCTCTGTATACCAAATCCGGGAACTTGTTTAACACTATTTAATGTTGGACAGTGACCGGGTTATATTAACACCCTTATCTCATATAGTCCATTAAAATTATTAAAACAGACCTCAAATGACCTTATATGTAGAGCGACATTTCATATGTACTATATATGTATGCATATTTTTAATCTGTAATATTAGATTCAGTGATTCCACTTGGCTCTCACCTTAACAATACTTTAAAATCTATAACAGAATATAAGAATATAATTTGGGATGGAGAAATGAGCTGTCCTTTCTATTCCACAGCCACCTAAATTTTCTGGTCAAGCAAATAGCTCAGATGCCCAAGTTGTCCAGGAAGTAGAAACAGAACATAAATCCCAACCTGCATTCTAACTGAAAAAAGTTGGCAAGGCCATAAAAGGGGGTTATTTACAACAGTACTGACAAATATTATAGGTACCTAAACTTCTACACCATGCAATGTAGTAAGTAAATCAAGCATATTAGTCTCTGGATTCTGAAGATGATGTTCTTCCACTAGGAGGATTTGTTCTTCTCAGAGGCTAAAGCAACACATTTACCTAAGGTGACTGGACTTGGTCGACAGTTTCATTATTTTGTTTACTTTTTATGGGTCAAATAAATGGGGATAGACATGAGATCTTGGCAGTCTCATTTGCATTAATTAATTCAATTATATTTTTGTATAATCAATGAATCCAAAGTAATACATTAATTAAATTAACTATGCAATTTAAACAAGCCTCATGTGGATTTAGACCTTTCAATACTTACATGATTTAATTTCACAATTGTACAACCCCCCCTTCTGAAATTTTTGCAATAGGTTAGTTACCTGATCACTATACTATGATTCTTACCCTGTGGCAGATCATTGGGCTACAGAAGTCATTAGTTGCCTTTAAAGGGCCACTTCTCATTCTAGATCTGAGACACAACCCAAACCATGGAGGCAGGTTTGATCCTCTCCTTCAAAATGTGATGGGGTTATGTAATTCGATGCTGCCCATGAGCACAGTCCCTTGTGTCCCCCTCATAGTCCTTCAGGCACATTGCCCTCAGCATCCATTCCAGTTCTTTCCATTACCTAGCGCAAATTAATTCAAAGCAAATACCCCCTTCATGGGGTTTGGTTTATCATCTGTTTCTACAGCATGTAACTTGCTTCTTTAGTTGCTCATGTTCATGCACATGGTCCATATAAGACTCCTGGAAGGTTTTCTTGCCCCTGCTCAGGAGGCCTCAGCCCTCCTCCTATGGCTGGGTGCTACCTCAAGCAGTCACTCTGTCTTAAGACAGGAGTCCCCAGCTTGCATTCTTTGAGCTGACTTGTCCTTCCAGCAGTCTCTCTCCTTACCACAGGAGTCTCCAGTTCTCTTCCTTGGAGTTGGAGTAGTAAATTAGGCCAGCTATGTGACCTCAGACAGCTTGACCCCTTTTCCTCAATCAGTCTTCAAGCTCAAAAGGTTCAGGCAGACCTTCTGCTCTGAAGGAGGTGGCAGCACATATGCTAGTCCCCTTCCCCTAGCTCATCCAAATTGTATATATAACTGTTAAAACCAGATCAAGAAAATATTTTCTTATTCATTTCGTTAGCCTTGCAATATTCAGTCCAATGGCTTTTCTTATTCAACTGCACTCCCACTGTAATCAAAATAGGATGGTGACATCTGCAAATTCCTACTTTATTTTCTTCATTCAACTAGTCTTTTTTTAAAGTGGTGAGCCAATCTCAAAACATTATCATATATTACATAGTCATTCATGTACTAAATAAATATGCATGTTTGACAGGGTAGCATCACAGTTGCAAATAGAGAATGTAATAGGTGAGCAAGCAGAAGCTTAAAAGCCTTGATGCCTGAAAAACTTAGTCTGCTTGGGGTTAGGGAAAAACAACAAAACAAAAACTCCTTTCTAAATTATAGTTGATCCAAAAAGAAATATTACAAAAGCAGAGTCAAAAGTAGCAGCCCCCTGAAAGCTCCATCTCAGAGTGCCTGCAGAATTGGAAGAAGCAATTCATCGCTGCTCTGAATTGTTTTCCAAGGATTTGCTAAGCAGACAGTAATATGGAACCCTGGCAGGGAAACAAGAGGCTCAAGAGAGGCTCAGCAAAAGTCTAAAAATTGACAGCTGTGTGCACTATGTTAATATATAAAATAAAATTTTATCTGAGTTTCCAGCCAATGGAGAACAGATTCTGTAACAACCACAGGCAAGCATCATACCCATCTCTTCCAGCAACAAAGATGTTAAAGACAGATTACTCTCCTCATCCTACTGCTTTCTGCTTTTTGTTCTTTTCCACTATACACCTGTCAGAAAGATTAGATGATGCTGGAATATAGTGCAATTGAAATTTTTAGTATAATTATCCTAGTGTTACCATGCTAGAGTGGAAGTCTAGTAGTCCCATCTAGTCCCAAGTCTGGCACTGACTCTGTGTGACCCAGGACAACTGGTTTATCCTTTATAAATAGGGCTACCATATGTCCGGATTTCTCCGGACATGTCCGGCTTTTCGGTCTATAAATAGCCATCTGGGGGATTTTTAAAAATCTAAAAATGTCCGGGATTTCCCCCTGGTCGGCTATTTATAGATAGAAAAACGGCGGTCAAGCGCCGCTGGGCACCCAAAGCCCCTTCCCGGCTCCCCCCATCCCCTGCAGCCTTACTTCGCTGTCCGGCCCCCGCAGCAGTCTTCCCCCTCCTCCACTCCCCTGAACGCTCCACCCACCTGCTCCTCCCCTCCCCTGCTTCCCGTGAATCAGATCTTCGCGGGAAGTCTGAAAAGCAGCAGGGGCAGGTGGGAGGCAGCAGCAGGTAAGCTGGGGTGGGGGGGGGGCGCGAGGAGGAGAGCTCCGGGGAGGCGTGGCCCTGGCCGAGCGGCTCCCTCGGGCCCAGGCCGAGCAGCGGCCCCAGCGGCTCCAGCCCAGCTCGGGCCCCAGCGCGGCGGCCCCGGTTCCGGCCGAGCATGCCAGCCCGGCACCGGCCGAGCACCCCAGGCCCACCCCCCAGCAGCGCCGGCCGAGCGGCTCCGGCCAGAACGCAGCCCGATTCCTGGGCTCTTTAAAGCTGGCCCTGGTCAGGGGACAGGGAGGGGGGGTTGGATGGGTCGGGAGTTGGGCGGGGCTGTCGGGGGGGGCAGGGATGTGGAGAGGGGTTGGGACAGTCAGGGACAGGGAGCGGGGGAGGGTTAGATGGGTCTGGGATTCTGGGGGGGCTGTCAGGGGGTAGGGGTGTGGAGAGGGGTCGAGGCAGGCAGGTAGCAGAGGGGGTTGGATGGGTCGGGAATTCTGGGGGTCCTGTCAGGGGGCGGGGAGCAGTTGGATAGGACATGGGAGTCCCCAGGGGTCTGTCTGGGGGTGGGGGTGTGGATAAGGGTCGGGGCAGTCAGGGGACAGGTAGGGTCATAGGGGGGCAGTGAGGGTGGGGGGTTCTCAGGAGGGGGCAGTCAGGGGACAAGGAACGGGGGGGTTGGAGGTTCTGAGGGGGGCAATCAGGAGGTGGGAAGTGGGAGGGAGTGGATGGGGGCAGGGCAGGGGCGGGGCTAGAGCAGGGCTCCCCCCTCCAGTGTCCTCTTTTTTGTTTGTGGAAATATGGTAACCCTATTTATAACATAAGGCTCATGATACTTAAAAACACAGTGTGTTATAAGAGGCTTAGCTAAAGTGCTTTGAAAACCTTATAACGCTAGCTCTTTGGGACAGCAACTGTCTCTTATAATGTGTTTGAACAGCCCCCTGCACAATGGAGCCTCAGTCCGACTGGAGCTTCTGAGTACTACCATATTACAAATAAGTATACATAAAATTAACATATATGCAAGCACAGATTTTATATATCTTCAGTTTTCTTTGTGTACAAATGTCTTTCCTATAATCCTTTTTTCTTGTACTCATTTTTTCAAAAGTAATCAAGTACATTTTTAAAAGTGATTGATCCTGAGCCCTGAGGAGTAAGTAAAATAACAACTTTGGTCTAGATTGTGATCATACTGAGTGGTACTTTATTCCACAAGTTGATTGCTTGACTTCAGTGGGACAATGTGTGATGCACGCTATTATTTAATGTGAGTAAGTATATTACAGTCTGGCCCTTAAACAAAAGGGAGAGAAAGGTAGATGAGGCACAAAATTTACAATGTACCAAATTCATCAGCAAGAGGTTGCAAGGACCTCACAATTCCCATGGACATCATGCCACTGAAATGAACGAAAAGGGATGACAATGAGATAAAAAAACCTGTGCATAGAGCTGGTTGGAAAATGGGATATTTTCCATGGAAAATTTTGACTTCTTTATGAAAAATTGAAACCCAAAATAGTTCTGCTGAAAACTGAAATATGGTAGAACCCTGTTTATCTGAGCCTCCATTATCCGGCTTCCTGTATTAACCAAACCACCAGCGCACACAAAGGAACATGGGAAGTTGACACTTCAGCCCCGGGGCTCCGACTCTCACATCCTCCTCTCTTCCCCCAGGTGGCAGGGCTCCAGCTCTCAGCCTGTCCCCTCCCCTCTCCTCCTTCACCCATGTTTTTTAATATCACCTTAGCTTAGTTATTATAACAATAAGCTTTATAAAAATAAAATATATTTTGCACCCTGAATGCAGTTTGTTTACTTTTTGCTCTTCACTCAGCTTGGACAATGAAACTAGCCAGCTGCACTGAACTTAAGGTATATCTACACAGCAGTTGGAGGGTGCTTCTCAGGGTAGGCAGACAGACATGTGCTAGCTCTGCTTGAGTTAGCGTGCTAAAAATAGCAGTGTGGCCATGTGGCATAGGTGGCAGCCATGAGCTAGCTGCCCAAGTACATATGCAGGGGATTGGGTGGGACCGAGCTGCTGCCTGTTCCACCATTGCCACACTGCTATTTTTAGCACATCTAGCACATCTGTCAACCTATGCTGGGAAGCACCCTCCCAGACAATGTGTGGACATACCCTTATTGTATTTCACTTTCTGGAGCACAGATTTTGAATGAGTATCCAAGAAAAAGTACTCCCTCTTAAAATTTGGGTTTGAAATAATGAGGGAATGCGGACAGAGAAGTTTGGGGAAGGATAGTTTTCTCAGTTAAAAATAAATCCTTTCTAGCAGGTCAACAGGAAGACCTGCGTGATTTTCAGAGATGGTGGCAAACATCCTTCAATTATTCTTACTGAGGTAATAGATCCAAACGAGGGAGTTTTAGACCAGCTGCTAAGGCAGAATGAAGAACCACCTTTCACTTTACACCCACATCCTCTTACACGGGGAATGCTGCCATTTAACTAAGTTGGATAGCAACTTTCAGACAAACTTCTAACCATGCCTGTGTGAACCCGCTACAAAGTAAATAGAAATCTCTTCACCTACCACTAAAATATTGCTACTTGCAGAATGGAACTGTTGAAAAGCACATGACAACACAAGCTCAGAAAAAGTGAAAAAAATAAAATTATAGGGCAAGTTTTGGTAGGCAGCACAGACATAGCCCAGCTGAACAGTGTCTAGGAGACCATGTTTAATGCCAGTTTTCTAAATGTTGTTCCCAAGATTCCAGAAATTGATTTTTGCCTTATTTTTCTTGGAAAACAGTGTCTGGACTGTTGGAATGGCTGTACTGTAAAGCAGTGCTCACCACACTAGCTGAGGTGCAGCTTTGTTGGGTACAGGAGCAGAGGAGACACCTTCCAGGGCTGAGGGGAGAGAATTTAAGAGGAAGCAGCAGAGATGGTGTTTCATGCAGCCCCCTAATTTCCTTTGCCCCTCCCCCACTTTGCTCTTGACACGTGGGACTGCTTTCTTCTCCTTTGCCCCTTTCCTTACCTATGCTGTGGAGCATGGGGTGGGGAGTGTCACATGCTGCATGTGGGCCAACGCTCTGGAGCTTGTCCCAACAACTGCTGCGGCCATTGGGATGGGGGTGGTATGGGGGTCAGGTGATAGGCCCCCATTTGGGGGTGGGGAAGCATAAAGGGGGTTGCTATAGTTTGTTGCCAAGGCAGCCGCACCCATCCCACCCTTAATGTGGTTTTGGGCTCTCTGGTGATGGAGGGAACTAGGCTGATAGCCAGTTTGGGGGGTTTGAAAGGATTTTCCCACATGGTAAAGTTGGCAAATTGCTATGTGGGTTTTTTCCACCTTCCACCCAGCATCCAGGAGACCCGAGTTTGGGGGTTAAATTACAAGTATTGCAGATTTGGCTGATTCTAGTATACTTGGTGGGCTAGAAAGGGCCCAACTGAGGTCCCTATAACCCAGTGGGCTTCCTGGGCATTTGTCCTGGGCACTGCAATGCCTGGTGTGGGGATATGCCTGTATGACTCATGCAGCTTGTGGCTTCCCTCATCTTATTGCTCTTACCTCTGGTATGGAGGAGGGAGAGATTTGAGACTCTGGCTTTCAATCAAGGTCACTTGGCAAGCCTCAGGGTGTAAAGGGGGCCTGGGCTTCCCACTTACCAAGAGGTTTATAGTTCACCAGGGCCATTGGTACCAGTTGAGATACAAATTGGAACAATCCTGCTGGGTAATTTGGGATGCTTACCCCAAGGCAAACTAATGGTTTAAAATAAAATTGCAGCCTCCTCATTTAACCACATTATGGTGTCTGTGTCTCTTTGTTTCCATGTCTGCACCAATAAATATATCCTGCCATTTTTCGTCACAAATTTTACTTTTAACTAAATCTTATCAACCACATTATACAATCAAGTTACCATGTAAACAGCCTTGACACCATCCTAAGCCAGTTATAAAGTGTTACTAAAGAGAGAATGATATTTATTACAAACATAAGTTTCCCACTACATCTAGGCATTTGAGCTTCAGTAAGGAAGTTGATCTAACACATTCAGTCAGGAAAGAAAGTAATATCCACAGAGAGACATGTTCTAGCCTCAGTTCTGGTTTCCCTCACTTTTTATTCAGACCCTTCATCAGCAGAGCTATGATGGGATAGGGTCTATGCTTTAATCCAGCCCTGTTTATCCTGATTTTCTAGTGGCAGTAGTGTTAATAAGCTCTTTATTATATCACTGAATTTAATGCAGTGAATAACATCTGACATGTATTATTTTAATTTTGTGTTGTATAAAATATTTAATGATCAGACAGAAAAATATATTGGGCATAATTCTCTTCATCAAGAGGTTTGAAAGTACGTGAAAATCCACTTCTGAAATTTCCTACAATACGAACTTCCACTTGCTATTTTGTACTTCAACTGTTCATATCAATCTGTTTTCTTATCTGTTGATAATGGTATTGGATTAAAAATAAAAAACAAACAAACAAAAAAACAATACATGAGAAAATGATTTCTAACAATTCACTCTTATCAGATTGGTAGCTTGCTTTTGATATCATTTACTCCGCAACTCAGTCTCCATCTCTAATATTTCTCTAACCACAGTTTTCTTATTCTCAGGTAAAAAGGGGCAGAAAAAAAGCTGAGGAAAATTCAACTAATGCATCATTTTGACACATTTGTTGTTTAGCCAGTGGTGTGCAGTCTGCTATTTCTCATATAATAAATGTTTACTGTATTTCAAATGTAATGAGTGCTCTAGGCTACAGCAATTGTTTAATATACTTCTATGGTATATATATATATATATATATATATATATATCCGTTCTGGGAGAATACCACAAGCTGTCTGTTTAAACTAATAAAAAGCAAGGTTGAATGGAAAAAATAAGATTCAAGTGCATTGGTCTCAATGAACATTTTCAAAAGAGTCAAGAGAGAGCTGCAGAGAATGCAGCAATAGAAAAGTGGCAGTTGATGGGTCAGTCAATTACTGTGGGGTGGCAGTGAGCAGGAGGAGGAGGATGGCAGGAACCATTTTTTCAAGGGTTAGACTCTATGTAATGATGTCTGGGAAGCATTTTATTCTCTTATGGACCCCGGTTACAATCAGACTCTGATTATAAGCCTGATCTTGAGTATAATCGGAGTTTAACCTGATTAATCATAGAATCATAGAATATCAGGGTTGGAAGGGACCTCAGGAGGTCATCTAATCCAACACCCTGCTCAAAGCAGGACCAATTCCCAACTAAATCATCCCAGCCAGGGCTTTGTCAAGCCTGATCTTAAAAACCTCTAAGGAAGGAGATCCCACCACCTCCCTAGGTAACCCATTCCAGTGCTTCACCACCCTCCTTGTGAAAAAGTTTTTCCTAATATCCAACCTAACCCCCAACCCCCCACTGCAACTTGAGACCATTACTCCTAGTTCTGTTATCTGGTACCACTGAGAACAGTCTAGATCCATCTTCTTTGGAACCCTCTTTCAGGTAGTTGAAAGCAGCTAGCAAATCCCACCTCATTCTTCTCTTCTGCAGACTAAACAATCCCTGTTCCCTCAGCCTCTCCTCATAAGTCATGTGCTCCAGCCCCCTAATCATTTTTATTGCCCTCCGCTGGACTCTTTCTAATTTTTCTGCATCCTTCTTGTAGTGTGGGGCCCAAAACTGGACACAGTACTCCAGATGAGGCCTCACCAATGTCAAATAGAGGGGAATGATCACGCCCCTCCATCTGTTGGCAATGC
Source organism: Chrysemys picta bellii (assembly GCF_011386835.1). Classification (NCBI taxonomy): domain Eukaryota; kingdom Metazoa; phylum Chordata; order Testudines; family Emydidae; genus Chrysemys; species Chrysemys picta. Next base: position 73,028,069 of record NC_088795.1, on the reverse strand, counting down.
CCCTACTTATAAAGCCCAAAATGCCGGTAGACTTCTTGGCAACAAGGGCACACTGTTGGCTCATATCCAGCTTCTCGTCCACTGTAACCCCTAGGTCCTTTTCTACAGAACTGCTGCCTAGCCATTCGGTCCCTAGTCTGTAGCAGTGCATGGGATTCTTCCGTCCTAAGTGCAGGACTCTGCACTTGTCCTTGTTGAACCTCATCAGGTTTCTTTTGGCCCAATCCTCTAATTTGTCTAGGTCCCTCTGTATCCTATCCCTACTCTCCAGCGTATCAACCCTCCTCCCAGTTTGGTGTCATCTGCAAACATGCTGAGGGTGCAATCCATGCCATCCTCCAGATCATTAATGAAGATATTGAACAAAACCGGCCCCAGGACCAACCTTTGGGGCACTCCGCTTGATACTGGCTGCCAACTAGACATGGAGCCATTGATCACTACCCATTGAGCCCGACGATCTAGCCAGCTTTCTATCCACCGTATAGTCCATTCATCCAGCCCATATTCTTTAACTTGCTGGCAAGAATACTGTGGGAGACTGTATCAAATGCTTTGCTAAAGTCAAGGAATTACACATCCACTGCTTTCCCCTCATCCACAGAGCCAGTTATCTCATCATAGAAGGCAATTAGGTTAGTCAGGCATGACTTGCCCTTGGTGAATCCATGCTGACTGTTCCTGATCACTTTCCTCTCCTCTAAGTGCTTCAGAATTAATTCCTTGAGGAGCTACTCCATGATTTTTCCAGGGACTGAGATGAGGCTGACTGGCCTGTAGTTCCCCGGATCCTCCTTCTTCTCTTGTTTAAAGATGGGCACTACATTAGCCTTTTTCCAGTCATCTGGGAACTCCCCCGATCACTATGAGTTTTCAAAGATAATGGCCAATGGCTCTGCAATCACATCTACCAACTCCTTTAGCACCCTTGGATGCAGTGCATCCGGCCCCATGGACTTGTGCTCATCCAGCTTTTCTAAATAGTCCTGAACCACTTCTTTCTCCAAGGGGGCTGGTCACCTCCTCCCCATGCTGTGCTGCCCAGTGCAGTAGTCTGGGAGCTGACTTTGTTTGTGAAGACAGAGGCAAAAAAAGCATTGAGTACATTAGCTTTTTCCACATCCTCTGTCACTAGATTGCCTCCCTCATTCAGTAAGGGGCCTACACCTTCCTTGACTTTCTTCTTGTTAACATGCCTAAAGAAACCCTTCTTGTTACTCTTAACATCTCTTGCTAGGAATTGCAAGGTCAGGCCCTAAAGTGATAGCTTCTGCTCACAGATGGAGACAAAGAAGTACTGACTTACAGAGTCCTTAAAAAGTTTGGAGTGCATTCATATATAGCTTCCTACAAAACAAACAAACAAATACATTATTGTTAACTTGGAGGTAAGGTTTCTCAAGTTCAAATTCTACCAAAGTCACCTCTAAAAATCTAGATTTGTGAAATTCCTCTTTCCCCCATTCCACAATAATAACAGTAATAAAATCTCTCCTTGTATTCACCCACAATGCATGTACCACCTCCATCACACTCTGAAGAAATGTGCAACCTTCATTCTCATCCCAACTGCCTCCATCAGCCCAAAAACCATTCCACTTTAAAGCACATTTCCTAAACACACACACACAAAAAACCCTCTAGATACTTTTCTATGTAGATACTCCAATTACACAGGCACATCTTAAAATTCATTATATCCTGTTATTCTGTTCCTCCTCCACACTAACACAGTTCTAATGCAACAAAAAATGACACTGAAAAATGAAAGAATGACAGGGAGAGATGATGCATTTTATAAAGTGAGGATTTCCTAGATTTTTAGAGATTACATGATTCTATGAAGTGGAGTTTGCACTTGAGCAACCTTATCACCAAATTAACAATGTTTTTTGTTCTGTTTGCACTTTGTTTTGGGGGGGAGGAAGAGGGGGAGGTATTATAAGTATATATCAGTAGTTCTCAAAAATGTATTTGATCGTTCCCCTCTTCTTTGTGTCTGTAGTAGTTTACGCCCTGCCTCCGCCTCGCCCAGACAGCAGCCATCAGTCTCTGGCCGTTCAGCTCTAAAGACAGAGTGGAGGTTGCTGGTTGATGTAGGGAACAAGCAGGCATGTTGAATGACAGGGCTATAGGGATGTGTGTAGGGAACAAGGATGTTTGAAGAGGAGATTAGAACATTGGGTCAGTAAATTGGGAGGCATTGGGGGCTTAACGGGAAGGGAGAAACTTTGTTGCAGAGCTGTTGGAGGACTTGGGGACCATTTTGAGAGGAACATATGTATGTAGGGGTGATTTGTGCTATGTATAGATACATAATGGGTGTGTGACCTATAGGTGGGAACAGTGGGCAGAGGTGGGATTTGAGTTAGGCCATGTTCTCTGATCTGTTAAGACCAACTTGCACCACACAGGCAAAAATGGTATAGCACAGTAAATATCTGCTTGGCTCAGGAAGGTCTTCGGGGTGAGAGATCTAACTCAAATCCCAAACTCCTCCCAAAACAACAAAATGCATCCACATGTACTAAAATAATACGTTCTGTAACTTCGGAAATGGCCAGAGAGTAGCTCAAGTCTAAGAGATCAAAATCTAAGCATCACCTACAGTGTTCATCTTAGGTCATGTCCACACTAGCTCCTATGTCAGCAAAACTTTGTTGATCATGGGTGTGAAAAAACACACCCCGAGCAATATAAATTTTGCCAGCTTAAGCTCTCATGTGCACAGCACTATGTTGGCAAGAGACACTCTCCTGCTGACATAGCTACCACTACTTTTTTTAGCTGGTTTTATTATGTCGACCGGAGAGCTCTTTCCTGTTGGCATAATATGGCTACATGAGTTCTCTTACAGCAGCACGGCTGTATTGGTACAGCTGTGCCGTCGTAAGCTGGGAACTGTAGACATGGTCTTAGTAAATAACATTTCCTTAGTCATTTTTATGAGGCAAAAGGAAATCATAATGTGTTGGTCCTCCCAATTAAACTATTGAAATAAATAGAGTACCAAGCCTGTATGATTAAATATCTAACTAAAACTTTCATGAACCAGACATTTTTCTTTTTTATCCCAAATTTCTTCTTTACATCTCTTTTCCTCCATTGATCAGGCCTCTATCCTGCAAATGGTTAGAGACACCCTCTTAACTTGACACTGGGAGTATTCTTGTTGACTTCAAGGGGACTACTTACATGTATAAAGTTAAGCACATGTGTAACCCTATGCAGAATCAGGGCTTAATTTGGTAACATTTTTATTAAACTGTCTAGTGTTTTAGGATACAGTTTGTATGAAAGATGCTATACAAAATGAAGTTACAATAATTGTTTTCAAATGGCGACAGTCCAGAACACTTAGCAACAGACCAACTGGGATGTTTGGACAAGAAAAAGGGTGTGTCGTGTGATGACAGTAGACTGCAGAATTTGGTTTTGTTTAAAATAATTAATTGTGGGGTAGGGCTATTAGGGTGGGTGCAGTTATTTGGTCTGAAGCTCTTAACTCTCTTTTGCTCACTCTGCATGTGTGCGATCTTTATGGAATGAATACAGTTTACTGGAGAGTGTTGAATTTATTCCTCATTCTTGTGCCACCCATCTGCTTGTAAACATTTTGAACTAAGATAGTTTAGGGCAGCCAGGGATAGTGTTCACATCTTTATGAAAAGATACCAAAACTTGGTTTCCCTTAACATTTATTACAAACTGTGTATTATTACAATTGATACAGTAAATGAATGGTCGAATTTGCTATATGGTAAATTCTCTGGATTCCATCAGTTGAAGGAGTGCTATTGATACAAATCAATTTAGTTCTTGTAAATACTTTTAAAAGGAGATGTGCCTTAGCCACAAGCACTGTGCAGACATTGATGAAATTCTGGACTGATAAAAACATTAAGTTTGGTGCCAAAGTGAAAATTTATCAAACAAGTGTACTAGCAGTATTACTCTCTGGTCTGAAGCAGCTGCACTTAAATGAAATTGATATCAGAAGGCTAGAGGCAGTAGAGATGACAGGTGTAAAGTGGAATGAATTTTAAGACAAATGAAAGTCAGAAGGAAAGTAGGATGTGAAATCAGGGTACAGATTGATTATAATTAAAACAATTATAATAGTGGGGACACTGCAGAAGACAAAAAAATTGATGATAGGATGCAAAAGAAAATAATATAAACACAAAACTAAGGTCAGTCCAACCCAGAGGCAGGCCACTTACTACATGGTGAGACATCATGCATAAGGATATGACCAGATGGGGCTTAATGGAGGAACAAGCCACATATAGGAATGCATGGTGACACTGTACTGCTCCCCGTGGCTGCAAAGACAATTTGGGATGACAACAAAAGAAATGCTTTGTGGGTGAAATTCACCTTTGTGCAGAAGACGCATGGAGGATTATGCAACTGTGAACTCCTAGCTAAATCAAGCAAATTTACTTTGTATGAATGATCCCTAAGTGTGCTTAACACAGAGGGCAGCATATAAACACAAGAACATAAAAAACAGCCATAACTGGGTCAGACCAATGGTCCATCTCGCCTAGTATCCTGTCTTCTTACAGTAGCCGCTGCCAGGTGCTTCAGAGGGAATGAACAGAACAGATAATCATCAAGTGATCCAAGTCCTGTTGCCCATTCCCAGCTTCTGGCAAACAGAAGCTAGGGACACTTCAGAGAATGATTTTGCATCCCTACCCATCCTGGTTAATAGCCATTGATGGACCTATCCTCCATGAACTTATTTAGTTCTTTTTTGAACCCTGTTATAGTCTTGGCCTTCACAGCATCCTCTGGCAAAGAGTTCCGCAGGTTGACTGTGCATTGGGTGAAAAATACTTCCTTTTGTTCATTTTAAACCTGCTGCCTATTAATTTTAATTGGTGACCCCTAGTTCTTGTATTATGAGAAGAAGTAGATAAATAACACTTATGGTAAGAAAAGCAGAGGAGTCTGTGACAACAGGTAGCTATGTTTAAATTTGATTTTTTAGAGCTTTGCTTCTGCAAATCAGCTCACTGAATTAGTGATCAAGTGGGGCTTTGTCACTAAAAAAAGGTATCTCCCTTTTGTATGGGTGGATGAACCCGGACATGTTTGGGTCTGGGTTTTTTTTTTTTTTTTTTTAAGTCGGGAAACTGAACTTGATTCTAGATTTTTTCCTGCTCTCCATTCTGCCATTAATATATAATAAATATAAGTACATGTCAAGTATCAGAGGGGTAGCCGTGTTATTCTGAATCTGTAAAAAGCAGCAGAGGGTCCTGTGGCACCTTTAAGACTAACAGAAGTATTGGGAGCATAAGCTTTCGTGGGTAAGAACCTCACTTCTTCAGATGCAAGAAGTGAGGTTCTTACCCACGAAAGCTTATGCTCCCAATACTTCTGTTAGTCTTAAAGGTGCCACAGGACCCTCTGTTGATAAGTACATGTGTTACACATGATGATATAATAAATCATAAAAGATACTAATGAGCACTTGAATAACACTATCTTCAAGGTGCTTTGCAAATAATGATCCTCACAACAACTTTGCGAGTTAGGTAAGTGTGTATTTCAAAGACAGATAGCCAGAGCCAGAGAGATGAAGTGACTTATACTGGGTCAAAGTGGTAATCAGAAACAAATTTAGAATTCAGACTCTTCCAGTTCTTGTTCAGAGCTGCTCTCTCACATGTCACAAACATGATGACTTGAGTCATGCTGATATGTCTCCCAAGCTCAAACTCACAAAAGTTCAGGCTGGAAGGTGATAGGTTCAGATTTGCATTTCAACCATTTGCAAAGAATGCCCTTTTGTTTCTACTAACCTCCAGGGCTTTTAACATTTGAAACGTTTTCTGGCAAATTTACCTGCTGTCTCCATGAAATATGAAGAGCTACAATACACAATGCAGTTGTCTCTTCTCCCAATTTGTGTTCTCATGTCCATTCAATATTAACAAATCTCCTCAGTAATAAGACTTCATGGGGGTCGGAGGGAGAAAGGTCAAAAACTGCCACTGGCAAAGAGTAAGCTCTACTGGATGACTTATCCCATAGTAAGTTAAGTACCTCATCTATCTACCAGCATGATTAATGACTTATTATTGATTACTAATATGCAAGTTCACTAAATTTAAACAAATTACCTTGTGGGTTTTTTTTTTTTTTTTTTTTTTTATAACCTAAAAAGGTCTTATGGATTAAATGCATCTGTCTGATCTGGTAACCTCCTCCCACTTTTTTATTTTGTCTGATGTGTGTTTTATTAACCCCTTTCCAATAGAATTGGTGTAAGCAGGTTAAGATGAAAAGCTCAGCAATTTAAGATAACATCAGAGTGGCCAGACTATTAGCACACGGAATGTCCTGATCTTATTTTAGCTGTCTGTAAATGAAAACTGAAACTGCAAGCTTTTGTGTGCTATAATGCATCATCAAAAAAAGTCTTAAAATGCTAAGCATTTTTTTAATAGATCCTATTTCCTCAGCCTTCAGCAGGTTTATAATGAATGTTCTACTGAGAGATGTTGAGGCCTGAAAGGACATAATTTACTCTTGAAAGTTTATATTAATCTAATGAATTTACTTTCCTGAGCAATTGCTCTGGAAGCATGTGCGCATATGTGTACATTTTGAGATTTTTGGTTTTGTTTTAAAATAAGAACAACCTGTTGCAGATTATCTCTGTACCAAGAGCCCCGCACTAAGATCAGCAATACTAATTCTATATAAGCTGGAATATACTTATAGTGAACTGAAGTTGAGTGAAAGTCAGTGCATATCAGAGGACTTTTATTCCTTCTATAGTGAGTATCAGCATTACAGACTGCTGTGTTTGACATCAGATGTTAAACATGGCAACCTTCCTTCCTCTCAAGTCAGTGTGGGTGCTATGTCCTGTACCTGCAATCATACGGTAAACTCTGTATAGAATCTGTCATGGTATATGCTGTATATAGAAGCCAAAATTCCCTACTGAAATTCTTCCACTTCTTATTTTCACAATTGACTTGTAATTTGCTGACATCTGGCCAGATTCTGCTAAACATATGCATATACTGAACTGTATTAATGTAAGTAATCCCACTGACTTCTTACATGAATGTCAAGGGGATTACTCGTGTGAATAAAGTTCAATATATGCATACATTTTTATGAGGTCAGGCCCATGGTTTAAATACAGATTTTGACATTTGGCTACCATTTTCCTCAGCAAAAACCACCAGGTTCTCTTAATTCTTTGACTTTTATTTTAAAGTGTAGTGTAAAGGTGAAATAATCTGAAGTTTAGTCAGTGAATATTATAAAGAATGTAATTACTGACATCAGTGGAAGGGTAACTTTTACTGACATAACTGTTAAGTGGGAGCCAGATTTACCAGAGGTGCAGGATTACAATAAATTTGACTGTAGCCTTGTGCAAATCATGGTGAGAAATACTGCCATGTCACAGAATTTCTCCAATATGGTTCTCTTTGCATAATGGCATGTCACAAGAGAATATTATATTCTTTAATCATCCATTCCTCATTCAAATGATAAAAGGACCTGATTAACTATGGAATACTAAACCGGCATATTTTTGGAAAATGTGCTGATTGCGTAAGACACATAACTCTGCACAGTTGCAAAAGTTTTCATTCGAAAAACAAACCCATTACTCTAACAAATTTTAAAAGAGGCAAAATTATACAAGGGTAAAAGAAGAAGACAGTATTATTATTATTTACACAGCACCATAAATGTGCCCAATGCTTTATACTGAAAAACATACCTATTTTCTCCCACAGATTGATAACATTTCTTCACTATTAATTACTATTCCCTTTGACCTTCCCTATACAGTTATTGACTAACTGCAATTTTTGGGGAATTAGTGAGTTTTTAAGTACCCACAATGCAGGGGGAAAGTGAGGGGGGGAAGAGGGGGACCAGATCCTCAGCTGGTGTTAGTTGCTTTAGTGTCATTGAAATCAATAGATATATGTTAATTTACACCAGGAGAAGATCTATCCTGTGGTGAGTCTTCCTGGAAAATTTTACAATCTAAAGCTCCAGTAATACCAATATTTATGCCCATGTGTCCTTTTATGAGCAGTCCATTGTAGTCAATGGGAGCATTCATTTGAATATACTTACGCATGAGTATTACAGAGTCAGAGTATAAATCCAATTACTAAATGGAAACAACAAGCCAAGTAAAGTGGGAATAGAATTACAAAAATAAGAAATTGTGGCTGCTTTGCTTTTTACGTATGGATCTTGATGGTTACTTAAAACGAATTGCTGTACTATTTCTAACGATGTTTATTAGCTGTAATAGGATCATATTCATTTTGTGGTCATTACAGCTGTGTGCAACAAGAATTACCTTTTTTGGTGAATGATATCCTGTGGCAAGTCAAATTTCATATGGCATTATCTATTCAAGAACTTAATGTTCTCCTCAAAAAACACTTAATTCTCAAATTGGAAAATGCCCATTTATAAAAAAAATAAAAAATGAATTAAAAAGCCAGATATTTTCAATTGATATAAAATCTCACACACACTGAAAACTTTAAGTAAACGACACCTAAGTTACTGCTATTATTCTGACTGCAGTAACAGGAGGTTCAGCATCATTGATGTGGAAGGACTCACACAGGCACTTAATTTCTGGTTATTGGGGCACATGATTGACAATTAGCACAAAATTCACTGTATATACATGGGCTTGGCAGAATTCAATTTTTATTTTTTATGTAATTTCTACAGATATCAAAGTTTATTCTTATACATGTTTATTATTGATTGAACGTTTCACAGTTGCACAAAATTTTTTTATCAATGTAAATTTTCACAGTTTGGGAAATTATGGGGAGTCGGGCAAAAGGAGGGCGGGACAGAAAATTATTTAATGATAGTAGATTCAAAAAGTTAAAGATTTATAACATTAAAACACAAACTTTCATTTCACATGTCAAAATATATGAAATATATACATAATATAATAATATATGTGACATATATATTAATAATATACCTATATGAATATACCTTTAAACCAAACTAAGTTCTCGAGCCATATTTTTCTTACTTTGGCTATATGTAAATTGTGATCATCATCAATAGAAATATACTCATCAGTTTGTGTAAGTAGGGTGAAATCATCATTTACTGATAAAAATCTAATCTTTCCAAGCCTATTTATACATTATGGATGAAATTGTGCCTGATGCTATGCAGACGTGCAATATGAGAAGCAAGTTCAAGGGGACTTCCCTCTGTGTCCTCTGTGCTAGGCACAAGTGCAATTCTGGTGCTCACAGAATGCAAGGACTATGGCCCAAATTCAACAGTCCATCATTTAAGCTAATGTTAAGCACATGCTTAATTGCAATTCAGTGGGTATATAAGTACTTTGTTGAATAGAGATGGATTTAAGCACACACTTAAATGTTTTCCTTACTTGTTGCTTATGATTCTGGCTTCCATATTAGCACTCTACAAAGGGGATTAGACAATGATCCTCCACAGCCAGCAGTACATTTATGGAATACTGTATCTTTCTTCTCAAAGGATCCTGACACTTTACTGAAATAAGTTGATATATAATTGTACTGCTCACAGACACTGCTTCATCCACCACTGAAAAGCAGCCATCGCTGGAATAACAACTTATGCACCTAAACCAGCAAAACATTTAAACACTTGCTTAACTTTATACATGTGAATAATCCCGTTGACCGGGGCTTAATAGCGCAAGGCAACACTACACAACAGTTAAGGACATGAAGTGAAAAAGAATCCCATGCCCAACTGACAGGGAAGGTGCAATTTTAGGAAGGCAGAGTGGAAGTACCCAAGAATCTGCTGTCAGTTCTCAGGAGTTGAAACAGTATTGTTCTACCAGTTACTGGACTGCTATGGGGATATAGCATCTGCATCTGATTTCTAGTAAAGGAACTTTCACTGTAGCTTCAATAGGCAAAATAATGGTAGGAATGGCTTATGGTACAATCAGATCCATGGTGCATCTGCAACCTATGGTCACCAGGACTCAAAAGGCCGTTCTGGGCTCCGTGACCACAAATGCTTAAGCAACTCCTTTGGGGACATCCCCCTCACCAGAGACCACCTAGTCTTCTTGCTTCATGTTAGCAATCAGGGCAGGAGGGAAGAATGATGTCAGGAAAGACAACAATTCCTCAGTGTTTCAGGAGATGAGGGGATGCTCGTTTCTTCTGGAAAGCGTGGCACCTAGGGAGATGGGAAGGGTGGAAGGGCTGAAGATAGTTGTCAGCCAGGGAAGTTTTCACCCATTTGGGGGAACTCCACTTTCCCAATATGGATGGACCTCCAAGTCATTCTTAACTACCCAATGGCTCCTCCCTAAACACCTGAAGATACAAATGGTCTCCTTTCCCCTTCCCTAGTTTAGAGTGTACAGTCCTGATCCTACTCTTCTGCTGTTGTGCATGTTCTAAAAGTCATGGAAGCTCTAAGGCTGCAATAAACTCTGCAGCCCTGAGTGCAGGGTAGAGAGAAGCTCAAGATCTATAATGGGCTGTTCGTTCACATGAGCGCCTCTCCTTCCCCCAGGCAGCTCCAGAGTTTGACTACAGAATGAACATGGAGCCCATATGTTGTAGTACCTGTGGGAAAACAGGTATTGAATTCTTCATTGCTGAAGTTGTAGGTCATTACTATTTGCATATTATGACTGAAATTTTAAAGTTGTTGAGGAAGATTTTCTTTACCACTTACTCAGTCTCATTCACACAAGTCAACTACAGCTGAAAGGACTCATGACTTACCAGTGTCCAGATGAATGAACATTTTCCCATATGGAATAACAAAAATCATTACTAACTTTAATAAGCTTCTTCATCAGAGGAAATATTGTAACTTTCCCCCCCTGTTTGTGTGTTCCTGTTGGCTGGAGGAAAAGTGCTGAACTTTTTTCAGCATTGATTTGATGGCAATGCCTGGTATCTCATTCCTTCCTAGGGCTAGTATGAAATATACTTTAGGAAGGTGAGGTTCCACTTCCTGCAAATATCTTCAATGGACCACATCTGTACTTCTGAGGTTGATTCTACTGAGATAAAAAGTACAGTGGCATTCTTATTTATTTCATAAAAAATAAGGAGGGATTACTTACCTTGTACAATACCTTGAATTCTTTGATGTGTGTCCCCCTATGGGTGCTCCATATTAGGTGACTTGAGCAATATCCCCAGAAGGAAGAGGAAGCTTCAGAGCCAGATCTAAGATTGATGAGAGGACTGCCATGTATCTGATCTGGTGGCATGTATCATGGTGCAGTGTTTGGAAAAGGTGTGCACTGATGTTCAAATTCCAGCTTTGCAAATTTCTGCAATCAGTAATTTTTTAATAGTACCATGGAGGTAGATTGGGATCTACTACAATGAGCTTTAATTCTTGAAAGGGGCTGAACATTGGCAGTAACAAGAAAAAATAAACCTGGGAACCCACTTTGAGAGTCTGTGGGTGGACATTGTGGATCTTTTGGATCAGGATGTAATTAAAACAAACAGCCTGTGAGACTTTCTAAATGGTTTGGTTATTTCCAGATGAAGTCTAACAACCTTCTAAAAGCCAAGGTATGGAAGCAACTTCCTCCCTGGTCAGGTATGGCTTTGAGAAAAAAGACATAGGAAGGTGGATAACCGGGTTAATGTGGCAATCTGAGAATATTTTAGATAGAAACTTGGGATGTGGATCTAATAATACTTTTTCCTTGAAAAAAACTGTGAAGGGGAGAAGGGAATCTAACATTCATACTTCTAATTCCATGATTCTCCAAGCAGAAGTGATGGCCACTAAGAATTCATCTTGATAGATAAATGTAGCAGGGGACACTTAGCTAGGGTCTTAAAGGGAGATTTCAGCAGATCATTCAGGACCAAGCTTAAGTCTCATACGGGGGTAGGTTCTCTAATCTAAAGGAAAGGGTTAATCAACCCCTTCAGGAATCTTGCCATTGTGGGGTGGGCAAATACTAAGAATCCCTGCACAAGAGAATGAAAGGCTGTGATAGCTGCCAAATGAACTCTGATGGAACTCACAGAAAGACCTGGCTTTTACAACCAGCAGCTAACCAAGAACAGCAGAGGGATGAATGAACAGGTGTCAACTGTCATTGCATACCCCAGTGATGAAATTGCTTCCTCCTTTGAAGGTAAATATTTCTAGGGGAAAGCCTTCTTCTTTTCAATAGGACCTACCGTACCTCTGCTGAGCAGGAAACCTCTATCCTGGAGAACCACTGAGGAGGCAAACTCTGAATCGAAGAATGCCCAGCTTGGAATGGAGAATCTGAATGGAGTCCTTAGATAGAAGATAGAGAAGGTCAGAGGCTGTACCTCTGGACAGGAGTGGAAGCAAATCGGGTAAGAATACCAGACTTGTCTCAGCTAAGTTGATGCACTTAGAGTGAATCTGGCTTTGTCCTGTTTGATCTTGTTCAACATCAATAGTGTCAGAGGATATACATAGAGAAGGTTTTTGTTCAAGAAATGAGAAAGGCACCCCTGATGGCCCATGTCTCCACTCAAACAGAAATTTCTTGCACTTTCTATGGCAGCAGTCACAGAAGAGGCTCACTTCTGGAAACCCCCAGGTCAGGAAAATCTGTTAAAGAAGCTGAGAATCCAGTTCCCACTCAATCAGATCTTCATCCATGGTGTTTTGAAAGCCTCAGAGATAAGAGGCTGAGACAAGGATGTGATTGGCTATACACAAGTTACATATCTTTATTGCCTTGGCACAAAGGGGAGGAGGAATCTTGCTTCCCCCCTGACAATTTATGTAGAATATGCAGCCTACTTTAGCAGGTAAGTATGTAAGCAGGGTTCAGAGGTCGACAGGGTACTATGTTCACTCAGAGGCCAATGTACAGGAGGGTATCTGAGCCTGGATCCGAGGCTGGTTGAAAGCAGCGGTCCATCTTAAATTTAAATCGTCCAGTTTTTCCAAGATCTGCTCTTAAAAGCTGAGCAGATCTTGCACTTAGCTGGAATGTGGGTGTTTTCCAGACAGCAGATGCACCAGGAATATCTGCTGCTGACCAGGATAGATTCCCAGCAAGTGAGGGAGTGCTGGAGTCCTGGGGAGCCTGTAACACCATGTCAACAACAACCCCCTAGAAGAGCCCCTCAAAAAGTGGGGAAGGAAAAGGGGTGTTAAACAGAACCACCCCAGAATTAAACTAAAGCAATTGTAAAAACATAGATAAATAAGAAACTAAATCAACTAAATGAAGACAAATAATGCTAAGGCTAAGCTATGCTAGATGCTCCATTTCAGGCTGAAAGGCAGTTGAGAATGGACTGAGGGTGGTATATCCTTGGTACAGGGCACAAAGCGGCTTAGAGAGCATGTGTCAGCTGAACAGGCACTGCTACTGAAAATAACTGATCCAAAGTCCGTGGGGTACATGCACAGCTGACGTGAAGCACCCATAGGTGAAGAATAGAGGTTTCATTTCTGCGTTGTTTCTCAAACAATGATCATTTGACCTACTACTCAACCGCAGCCACTTAGAGGGTGTAAAATATTAACTCATTAACAGCTCTTTTGGATACTGAATTATGCAGTATACCTGAAAGCGTAAGACAACCAGCTCTATGTATCACTGAACAAGCAAAACACAAAAACACAATCATCTTCTTTCTTATCTATTGTCTATCTCTTACCACAGTTAAAACTACAGTTGGGCTGAAACTGCAACCTTGAATCTGAACTCTTTTGAACTGTGTGTGAATGTAGGGATTAGATTTGAATCTTCAGACTTGTACCTGTCCTTCCAGTTTTAATTCAAGATTGGACCCAAAACTGAAAGAGCCATATTTTTCCAATTCCTGATCAGATGCAGAAAAGAATTAAATGAGACCACAATAAATGCACTAGATAGCCACCATCTATCATGAAACCTTGGTGCCATGAAATCCAAACCCTCCTTGAAACGTAAACATTAATCAAAACCAAATCCATTTCCAATTACAAATACTGCCTCCTCAAATATATTTATAGTTTCTGTAGAACCATAGCTTGCACAGCAACAAAAGCATATGTAGAATTTGAATATGGAGTTTTGCCTTCACACTTGAGACAGACTATAGGGATTCACACTACCATATTGAGAATCAGACTTATAACACTTCAAACCATCATAAACCAGACAGCAAAATGTCTATAGCCAGGAATTTTAATGGTCAACAGCTGAGGCCTTCATTCATAAATGCACACTATTTAAGACAGAAGTAAATTGGATTTTGCATATAAAGTTCAAGTTCTTAGCCTGGATGCAGGAGAAAACAGACTTTGTGTTTTCTGGCCCTTAGAAACTACATTAGGTTCATGAGGTTTCTGAGCTCCACACAGGGCCGGCTCCAGGGTTTTGGCCGTCCCAAGCAGCCAAAACAAAACAAAAAAACCAACCAAACAAACAAAAATATCTAAAAAAAGCTGTGATCGCGATCTGCGGCGGCAATTCGGCGGGAGGTCCTTCACTCCCAGGCGGAGTGAGGGACCCTCCGCCGAATTGCCGCCAAATACCTGGACCGGCCGCCCCTCTCCGGAGCGGCCGTCCCAAGCACCTGCTTGAGAAGCTGGTGCCTGGAGCCGGCCCTGGCTCCACAAATATGAGGGTGACTGAATGAATGACACTCTGAGTTGAAAGTACCCCTTCTCTGGCAATCACAGTATGAAAATTACACACTTGCTATGTTGGGCTGCCTAGATGAACAGTTAGGCTCCAGAGTTTTTCACAGCTGAAAAGGACACATACATACTACTTGTTGAAATGGATCTATTTTCAGATGATAGTTGAAGGATTGTTGTGGATTCACAATTTAGAAAGAAGCAGTGCACAAATTTCAGGTAAATACTGGTGTTTATTATGATATTCACATTATAGTATCTTTTTATTCCTTAGAACATGAAGAATATTAGCTCCCAGGCTGATTTTCTGTGTGTGATATGAAAGTCCATCTTCTATTATAAGGAGCTGGCTTCGTCCAGCCCCTCCCTCTGGAATTTTCCTTGAGCTCCGGGGCTACAGAACTGGCCGCAACCATCCCTGCCCCCAAAGCTGCACTCTTTACTGCTGCAGAGGAATCTAAGAGACACCGTTCTATTCCCCCAGTAGTCCATGTGACTTCACCCCCCCCTGGGGCTTTTAGCACAAGATTCCTTCTCACTGCTAACCAGCCCTGGGACAGATTCTGCCACACTAAAGAAATCATTCACCAGTAGAAAAGGTGCAAAATTGTGTGCCACCATTACAACAGTCAGTTCAGCCTACAAATCCTGAGTTTGCATGTGTACTTTAGTTAAAGGTGCAAAGACTTTGTAACCCCCTACCAGCTCTAATTCTGCAATTTTATCTGGCAACAAATCCTTCTCCTGGATCAGGTCCCTCCTGGCCACAAAAATCTCAGCACCTGTGTCCCTCAATCCAAGAAGCACTTCATCATTAATTTTAACAGCATGCATATGCTCACTGCTTGGTTGTGTAGAAGCAAGCTTTACAAATCCCGTGTGGAAAGAGGCCACAGCCTGGCTCTGAGAAGCTTCATGTGTTACATGTTGCCTGTTTCCACTCAGCAAGGGACACTCATTCCTCGGGTGCTCAGTGGACTTACAATGATAGCACCTCCTGGGCTCCTCTGCTTGCACAGGAAATTTGGGATGAGTACTAGGACATGTAGAGCTAAAAAGGTGAGAGCAGCCAGGTGTAATGGACAAATATTTCATATTAAAATATTTTAATAAAAGAAATGTGGAGATAGTACATGTTTCAAAGAGATTGCTAGCGTAAGCATGTTTGGATATGTGGGTGAGTGAGTGGCAGAAATCAAGTCAGATTCCTTCCTCATAAAGCCATTTCTCTAGTTGACAACTGTCAAAAACATCGCAGAAACCCATGAATATTGAAGTGCTGTTCACTGGCACATTTGGCATTCTGAAGCCAGGCAAATAGAACTCATGAAATATGAAAAGAGTGCTTCATGTCGCTTTGTAGAAAATGTTGCCATTAAGATGATGTATGGGGTTCACACCTTCATCTTCTGGGAGTGCTATACTGTATTTTCAATCAGCTGTATGACTTTGCTTTGAAAGTATTACTGTTGGCCTATATTCCTTCTCTCCTGGCTGCAGGATCTCTATGAAACTAGAGCTATAGTCAGGGTTTTAAATGTCTGTTAATACTGATATATGTACTTATCTAAAACAAATGCATATTTTACATAAAATATAATGAAACTTCCTGCTGAGAGCAGCTTTCTAAACCAGGTGTTTTCATACTTACTAATAGCCACCATGTGGCAGTTACTTCTAAAGCCAGTTTTACCTCCTCAACTTTTATGATTAAAAACCTTATCAGAAAACAGAAATAAGAGGTGTTGTTTTTCTTCATCTAGACAAGTTCAGAATCAATTTTATCTATGCTTCTTCTCACCCTTCTCTTGTTACTAAACGTCATGGACCAGTTCCTCAACTGGTGTAAACTGCCACAGCCACCACCAGCTGAGGATTTGGCCACTTATTAAGGAGATGCAGTAGTGCCTCTACATAGTCATTCTGGTTGGTCTCAGTTTTTCACTTAATGAATGGATCCAAGCTTTCTGTTTTGTATGAAGGATGCAGTGTGTTATCCCCAATTTCACAGCACAATCTGGGCGAGGGGTGAGGGTAAAGATTAAATTTATCTAGTTTGAGTTACATTTTAAGTGAAATGTAACTTTTAAGAAATTTTTCAATGTCTCACCTTTTATTTGAAGCTTCTTACAAAAAAATCATTCACACATTCAAACACATTACCAGCACTTCTCAAATGTATGGATAAAGAAATTAAGCTGTAATTAAGCAAAGTAATAAATAATTGTTCTCTTTCTTTTCCACTGGGTTTACAATTTTCCATTACTCATAGTGACTGCACCACACCTGAAGCGGGGGGAACATTGTCCAGGCTTGCTGAAAGAATACAGCCATGCTTTATGGCGGGGGTGGGGGAAGGAGGTCAGAAACTGCTGCAAAAGGTGAGCTGTGGTCATCTTTGCAGCACTGACTCACTCCCCAGGGAATGTGAAGGCTATAAAGGTGCAAGCCCTGGGTGTTGGAAGCCTTTTCTTCACGCAGAAGGACTTAAAAGGCGGTGCTGGATAAAAGAACAGAATGGGGTAGGGGGATTGGGGAATCCTACGATTGGTACGGCAGGGAGCCAACTAACCCCCCCCCCGCTTCTGTTCCTATAGCTCATTTTAACCCCTCTACAAAGGGGATGGATAGTAAGGTCCAAGCCATGGGTTGGCTGGGGGACCTGGATGGAAAATGAATGGGGGCTGGTGGAAGCCCCGGGTAGTGATATGAATAAACATGGATTTGCCTGCACTGTACTCTTTATCTGCTGGGTAGTCACAGACATCTACATAATAAAGTTGCGGCCTGATTAAATCCATATCAAATGCCTACTGCCTCCTCTTCTTTCAGTATAGCTGGACAACGTCCACCATTTCCCATAACTTAATGGTATGGAAGCTACCAATTTCCTCACAATGTAATGCAAAACACTATGAACTCATACCTCCCCCACAACCACATCATTTAAATAGAATCATAGCATCATATAACCATAGAGACCACAACATCATTTAGTCTAATCCCTTGCCAAGATGCAAGACTTGTTGTGTCTAAACTATCCAAGACAGATAGCTATCCAACCTCCTTTTGAAAACATCCAGGAAAGGAGCTTTCATGACCTCCCTGGGCAGTCTGTTCCATTATCCTACTGTTCTTAGAGTTAGGAAGTTTTTCCTAAGACTTAATACTCCTAAGGGAATTCGGTGCCAAAAATTAATAATTCTGTGCAAAAAAAATAAAAATTATGCGCACAGTATTTTAAAATTCTGCAAAATTCTGCAAATTTTATTTGTCAATAAATAAATGTGACTCCAGCATGGCAGTGGGGAGCACAGGCCAAGGGAGATCACCCTGACGCCCCCAGCTCCCGGCTACCGGGACTCGTCAGTGAGGCTGCACCTGACCCTGACACAATGCAAGGGCTGAGCCTGCCCCTCTGCTCCAGGTGCATCAGATGTGGGTGGGCAGGCTCAGCCCAGCAGGGAGGGACTTAGTGTGTGGAGATCCAGGTGTGGGGTGAGAGGTTTCTGTGGGGGGCAGTCTGGGTGCAGGCGGCTCAGTGGGAGAGCTGGATGTACAGGGGCTTCTTGGGGGGTTCTCAGTGCAGGGGCAATGGGACTCTGCAGGGGGTCCACATGAAAGTGGTCTGGGTGTGGAGGGCTCAGTGAGGAGAGGGGTCTGGGTGCTGGGGGAGTGGGGCTTGATGGTGTGGGGGTCCAGGTTCACCTGGTTGGGAACCAGTGGAGTGGGGAGCTCAGAGGGGTCTAGGTGTAGGGGGGTGGGCTTGTCAGGATGAGGGTTTGATGGTCCTGCTTAATGGTGGAGCCCCAGTTTCTGCTGAGATGACATTCCAGGCCCCCCTTCTCCGCTCCTCCCCCCACGATTCCCGTAACCCCTTTTCTTCTCCATTCCCCTCCCCCACTCCCTTGCCTCCACCCCTCATTTCCTCCACCCCCCCCCTTACCCAGCCCCACCGCAGGCACTCACTGTTGCACAGAAAACAGGAAGGCTCTCAGCACACCGAAGGTGAGCATGACTGGCACTAGAACAAAGGAGGTGGCGTTCAGCTGCAGAGTCAGGGGAGTAAAGAGGCAGCTTCCTTCAGCTGGGCAGCTCTGCACTTCTGGACATGAGGGAGGGCACTGGCACGTAACTCCATGTGCCCCCCCATGCCTCACCTCTTTTTTGGGGGGTAATTTCCAAGATAGTCCTAGCATGGCTTCCCTTCCGTTTTCTGTAGGGAAGCACAGGAATTCTGCGGGGGTGGGGGGAGAGAGGGTTTCTGTGGGCACACAGAACCCCCCCAGGAGTAATTTATCTAAATATGCTATATGGTAGTTTGAACCTATTACCTCTTGTCCCGCTCTCTGTGGCAAGAGAGAACAATTTTTCTCCATCTTTTTTATGGCAGTCTTTCAATATTTAAACACGACTATCATGTCCTCCCCTTCTTAATCACCTCTTTTCTAAACTAAAATACCCAATTCCTCAGCCTTTACTCATATGGCTTGCATTCCATCCCTTTGATCAATTTGTCACTCGCCTCCGGATCTTTTCCAGTTTCTCTACAACTTTTCAATACGTTGGTGACCAAAACTGGACACAGTACTCCAGCTGAGGCCTAACCAATAGTGAGTAGAGTAATACTATCACCTCCCTTGACTTGCATGCTATGCCTCTGTTAATGCAACCTAAAATTGCATTTGCCTTTTTTTTTTGCAACTGCATAGCATTGCTGACTCATGTTGAGGTTGTGATCCACCACAATTCTCAGATTCTTTTGAGCCGTTATGTTGCCAAGCCAGGTATCCCCCTTTCTGTATCTGTGAATTTGATTTTTCTTCCCTAAGTGTAGCACCTTACATTTGTCTTTGTTGAATTTCATTTTCTTGTCTATAGTACAGTTCTCCATTTTATCAAAATCCCTTTGAATTTTAGCTCTATCCTCCAAAGTGTTGCAACGCCTCTCCCCCCAGCTTCGTGTCATCTGCAAATTTGATGAGTATACTCCCTATTCCTACATCCAGGTAACTAATAAAGATGATAAATAACACCGAACACAGAGCAGATCCCTGTGGAACATCACTTGAGACCTCCTTCCAACCTGACATCATTCCATTCATAGTTACTCTTTGTTTGTGCTTGTTTAACCAGTTGTATGTCCACTTAATGGTAGTTCCACCACGCCCACATTTCTTCAGCTTACATATCAGAATGTCATGTGGGGCTGTGTCAAAAACCTTGCTGAATCCAGGTATAAAATCATAGAATATTAGGGTTGGAAGAGACCTCAGGAGATCATCTAGTCCAGTCCCCTGCTCAAAGCAGGACCAACACCAACGAAATCATCCCAGCCAGGGCTTTGTCAAGCCGGGCCTTAAAAACTTCTAAGGATGGAGATTCCACCACCTCCCTAGGTAACCCATTCCAGTGCTTCACCACCCTCCGAGTGAAATAGTGTTTCCTGGTATCCAACCTAGACCTCCCCCACTGCAACTTGAGACCATTGCTTCTTGTTCTGTCATCTGCCACTACTGAGAACAGCCCAGCTCCATCCTCTTTGGAATCCCACTTCAGGTAGTTAAAGATTGCGATCAAATCCCCCCTCACTCTTCTCTTCTCCAGACTAAATAACCCCAGTTCCCTCAGCCTCTCCTCGTAAATCATGTGCCCCAGACCCCTAATAATTTCCGTTGCCCTCCGCTGGACTCTCTCCAATTTGTCCACATCCCTTCTGTAGTGTGGGGACCAAAACTGGATGCAATACTCCAGGTGTGGCCTCACCAGTGCTGAATAGAGGGGAATAATGACTTCCCTCAATCTGCTGGCAATGCTCCTACTAATACAGCCCAATATGCCGTTGGCCTTCTTGGCAACGAGGGCACACTGCTGACTCATATCCAACTTCTTGTCCACTGTAATCCCCAGGTCCTTTTCTGCAGAACTGCTGCTTAGCCAGTCGGTCCCAAGCCTGTAGCGGTGCATGGGATTCTTCCTTCCTAAGTGCAGAATTCTGCACTTGTCCTTGTTGAACATCATCAGATTTCTTTTGGCCCAATCCTCCAATTTGTCTAGGTCACTCTGGACCCTATCTCTACCTTCCAGCATATCTACCTCTCCCGCCAGCTTAGTGTCATCTATGAACTTGCTGAGGGTGTAATCCATCCCATCACCCAGATCATTAATAAAGATCATCCAGATCATAAATAAATAAAAACTGCCCCCAGGACCGACCCCTGAGGTACTCTGCTTGATACCAGCTGCCAACTGGACATTGAGCTGTTGATCACTACCAGCTGAACCCGACAATCTAGACAGCTTTCCATCCACCTTATAGTCCATTCAGCCAATCCATACTTTTTTTAACTCGTTGGCAAGAATACTGTGAGAGACCGTATCAAAAGATTTGCTAAACTCATATAATGTACTAGGTATATTATGTTCACCACATTCCCCCTATCCTGCCAAAGAAGGAAATCAAGCTGGTTTGGCATGATATGGTCTTAGTAAATCCATGCTGGCTGCTAGTAATTATCCCTTCATCCTCCAGGTGCTGGCAAACTGAACGTTTCATATATTGCTCTAATAGCTTCCCAGGCATCGAAGTCAGGCCTGAAGTAAACCATTAAAATCCATGCTAAGTCATTGACCAGCCAGTACTTGTGACATGCAAGCCTTCACAATTTCTTAGTCGTTCATATGTACTCACAAAACAAGATCAGATAACTCTCTCACATCAAAACAAGAGTAAAATTCACTAATAGATCCAACCAGCAATATTTTGTCAAAATTGAGGCTTTTTTCACCCTATTTTTTCCTATTATAGTAGAGGCTTGATCTTTAACTGCTTATCAAAGTCAAAATATCAAGGCTACCTCAAGACAGAAGCACCAGATTTGTACCATTCATTGTTTTGCATATCTCTATCATGTTCCCCTTTATTCATCTCTTCTCTAAACTAAAGATCTCTATTCTATTTGGTCTCTTCTCAAACAGTCTCTCTCTCTGTCTCTAATTATTTTTAGTTGCTTTTTTTAAAATATGGTGAACAAAATTTAATGTAGGTGCACCATTTATTTATGTAATGGCATAAAATATTCACTATTCTGTCCCATTTTTGACACATCATAACATTTTGCCTATTTTTTATGTGGTGGGATGCCTTGTTAAAAGTTTTACCTTGAGCTTTCCACAAGGACATTCAAGTCTTTTTCTTGAATGTTTACAGTTGATTTAGAACCCAACTTTCTGGCTTTAAATCCAAAATTCTCGTTTTCCTCCCACTCCATTTACTTGTGTCCTCATTACAAGTCAGGATTCAGAGACAGTATACAATATTAAAGCTTAAAATATTATATAACAGCCGAGCTTTTATTTATTTTAAACTAAAACACATATTTTGAGTGATTATTAACTTTTTCGCAGGGACTGCATTGTCTCACTTCAGTACTTTGTTCTAGATTTGAGTAAGTGATGTCCTTGACTTCTGTGTCTGAGAATTAAAAGGTGAGCATGGTTGTGGTAACATTTAAGTCATGGTTACCCTGTAAAGGTTAAGTTTGTGTGAGTTTATCCTTAAGTGGGTTTAAGATTGTATCTTCCAAGCCTTAATTTGGTTTCCAGTTAAAATAATTCTACCAATTATATCAAATCTAAATATCTATCTACCTATGGAACTGTGCATAAGTTATTTTGAAAAGAATGGGGATTAAGATTTCAATTTTCTTGAACACAATCTCATTTCCTTAAAATACAGTACAAGCTGTGTTTAAAAGAAATGAGTTTCATCTTCACATTGAGACAGGAAACTGGAAACTTCACAAGTTAGCCAAATACCAGATGGGGAGGATTAGAGAGACACAAGGTGGGTGAGGTTATATCTTCTATTGGACCAACTTCTGTTGGTAAGAGAAACAAGCTTTCAAGCCACACAGAGCTCTGCTGCAGGTCTGGGAAACTAACACAGACTGTTACTGCTAAATATAAAGTGGAACAGATTGTTTAGCACAAGTATTTAAGGGACCACTCAAGGTTAAGTGACCCATTAACACCCCACCAGTCATAGGGAAGAAAAGGAGGTGTGGAAGTTGTTGCAGGAAGGGGGCTAATGTGTTACAGATTGTTGTAATAAACCATACACCCAGTGTCTCTATTCAGTCCGTGATTTTTAGTGTCTAACAAAGTTATGAATTTAAGCTCCCAGGCTCACGTTTTGAAAGTGTTGTGCAGGTTTCCCTTGAGAATTAGGAGTGATAGGTCAGACAGAGTGATCACTTTTGAAAAAAGTGTTCACTCACACATGATAGGGTGTTTTCTTGTCTTTTTATCATTTTTCTGTGTGCCTTCATTAGAGAGAGTAGTGATTGTCTGGTTTCAACCACATAGTTGTTATTGGGGCATTTAGTGCACTGGATGAGGTACACCACATGTGATAGGTATGTGTAGGACTCATGGATCTTGAAAGGTGTGTTGTGGGGAGGCAGGTGTTGATCACTGTAGCAGTGGAGTTATGGTTGCATGTTTTGCATCTGCTTTTCTGCTAGGATCTGGTGCCACTTTGCACTGGTGTGTGTTGGTCTGTGGGCCACTTGCTTCTGATGATGAGCTGGGAGAGACTGGGGGGTTGTATGAAAGCCAGAAGAGGGGGTTCAGGAAAGATTTTTTTTCAGGATTGGTTAGCCATTGAGTATGGGCTATAGTTGTTTGATGATACCCAGTATGGGTTCCAGTGTGGAGTGGTAGATGAAAACTAGGGTGTGCGGTCAGAAGGTGTTTATTTCAGTACTGAAGCAGGTTCTCTCAGGGCATTTGGGTGGCCCATTCCATGATTTGATCTACTTCTCTTGTGGAGTGTTCTTGTTTGGCGATGATGGTTTTAAGTGTATTAAGGTGTTTATCCCAGACTTTCTCCTCGGAGCATTTTCTGTGCTGAGTGCCTATCTAACCATACGTGCTGGAACTCGAGATGCGGGGGGTGCTGCAGCACCCTTGACTTGAAGTGGTTTCCATTATATACAGGGTTTACAGTTTGGTTCAATGGCTCTTAGCGCCCCCACTATAAAAATTGTTCAAGCACCTCTGCGCCTAGCAGTAGAGAATAGATGTCTTACTGTGTTTGGGGTAGTTACTGGATCTCTCAAGGTAGGTGTGGTGATCCATGGGTTTCTTGTATAAAGTTGTTTGTAGGGTTCCACTGTTGAAGGTGATCATGGTGTCCAGGAAGCTGATGCTAGTGTGGGAGTGTTCCAGAGACAGTTTAATGGATGGGTGGCGGTTGCTGAAATTGTGGTGGAAATCTATGAGGAAGTTTAAGTTGTTTGTCCAGAGGATGAGAATATCCATATATCTTGGTGTGGACAAAGTGTTTGTTGTTAAATGTAAAATTGTTATGGGTGAGGATGAAATGGATGAGTTTGGCGATGTGTTTGGAGTGGATATCTGAGGATTGTCTATTGTCTTGTAAATATTTGAGGCAGGCAGCTATGCCTTCAATGTGTGGGTGTATAGGTAGGTGACATCCATGGTGAGATGTGAACTTGAGTGAATTAAAATGGAGCTGGGTGAATACCACATAAAAAAATCTACAAAAATGCATTTGAACTTTTTAAATGAATTCATTTTGGTCATGCCCACATACTTTTTTTTAATTTTAACATTCTATGAATAGCTATGGAACTGATGTTACTAGCATGAATGCTCAAAGACACAATTTTTAAGTTGCCACAATCAAACCCTTGCTAAAAGTACATTTTAAATGCACTTCAGGGAGCATTAGCACCAGAAATCTGATCATAAGAATTGCATTCATGCAGACATCGAACAGAAACAATATTATCTGACTTATGGGACTGATTTCACCTAAACAATATATCGTTAATACCATAGTTTTAATTTTAAATAGCAAGAAATATAGTAAATTCAATGCACAGAAAAAATCTACATAATATGTAGTGTATCGCATAGTATCTTTTTAAATATTCTGAGAGCCCTCTGGAACCACTCACTGTGTTCTCTGTGTTGGAAAGTATCCAGAAACGAGTTAAAGAAGCAGTATGTAGATAGGTCTTGCATGTTTTCATAGAATTAGTGTAAACAGTTATTTGGAACCCAACTGCATTCATGCAGCTTCTTCATATTGTCATATACAGAGCAAGAGAACACAATAATGAATATATTTCAGAAATGTAGTATGTTCTCTCAGATATTTTGCCAACAGAAAGAGATGCAATACGTTTTATAAGTTATTCATCACAAAATACTCGCTCTGGAGAAGAGACCACTCACACTTTTTACCTTACTGTCAAAAGTTGCTAGTTTTTCCACGTACTGTAGAATCTAATTTGAAATACACAAAATATGAACCCTAAGAATTAATGAAGTACTGTATAGTATTTCAGGACAATATTGTTCCCTTCATAGTGGACTGTTTGTTTTTCCTTACAATTACATCCCTATAAAAGCCTTACTTTTCTTGTAGCTGTGCCTCATTTAACAGTGCTGGTTCCTTCTTTGAACTGTGTGTAAACCAGTATTTCTTCTACTTGAGAATTAATTTTGACACATACCTTCAAAGGCTGGAGCTCAACAGCTCATTGACAAGCAGGGTAACACCAAGTTGT
Organism: Chrysemys picta bellii; assembly: GCF_011386835.1. Lineage (NCBI taxonomy): Eukaryota > Metazoa > Chordata > Testudines > Emydidae > Chrysemys > Chrysemys picta. The sequence goes on along the minus strand of NC_088795.1, from coordinate 73,002,807 downwards.
ATCTACCAAAGCAATGATAGTACATATAGTATCCTTATATACAGAGACACCATGAATTCTCCTTAGATAACAAGTCCATTCCTGCCTTGTGCTGTGAAAGTGAGATGGAGAAGGAAAATGGCATTGAAAGCCCGTTTGCCTCTAGTTCAGCAGCAGCAGAGTACAGTTCCAAAGCCATTTAAAGTCAATGAGAGAACTCCCATTGACTTAAAGTGCTTTGGATCAGGCCCCTAGTGATTGCTAAAGGGATTGCTGCTACCTTGCCTGTTAGCATATCACTGCAACGACATGGTGTGGTTTGTTGTATACTGCAATCTCCATCACACAATAATGAAGGGTGCACACTATTCCTTTATGGAGCAGAACTAAATTGGAGCCCACCAAGTAACTTATCTCCTGGCTGCCCTGATCATAATAAATGACCAACTATGCAGTTGCATTGGGCCCTATTCAAAAAACCCTACTATCAAAGGAGAATATGATCCTAAAAATATCTTCAGACATATTTTAGATGTGCTGTTGTTTTTTAATGATACCTTGATTGGAAGCTAATCTTTATCATGAACGTGGTAGGAGACACCACTCTCATTAAGGAATTACTCCTTGAAGTTGGAAGTCACAAGAGTCCTTTTCCATCTATACCTATGTGTTATGTAAACTATATTGTTCTTATGTTTTGGATCAAGTTCACTAGAGTTACTGTGGTGTGAGAGAATGAATGTGTATAACTCCAATTAGTAGCAATAACAGTTAGTCAAGCCATTCACCATACTGAAAATTCAGCACTCCTATAGGACTATTTGTTTTTCACTCTTGTTCTGAAATCTACCAAAGGTGTTTTTGTTGTTGTTGTTTTTTTTAAGTAGTGTTATCTTATTTTCATTTTGATGTAAAAACAACTGTTTTGGGTCTCAAACTCCATACTCTCAGCATGTGTATTAGCTACAAATCAATATACTATTTTAGCAATGAGGATTTAATTAAGATAAACAGGCTGCTAAATATTTGTTTCTTTATTTAACTGATACCCCTTTGAAGATTTGTAATGCCTTCCTGCATGTTTCTGCAAATATGCAGAAATACAAGAATAAAAAGCTGCTTAGATATGCAGTGAAGTGTCAGCTGATGTTACTTTGCATGAATCAGGATAATTGACTCCAAAGATGTCTTTGTGAACAAAGACACTAATATTTAGCAGCTGGTTTATTAAATCCTTATTGCTTGAACAGTATATGATTTTGAGATGACATGCTGAAAGCACAAAATTTACAGACCTACTGTAAATGTAGATAAAAAAACCCTCCATCTGTAGTCTGTACAAAATGACTCCTGCCCTTTCAGTATGATAAAATGATCTTCAATAAATACTTCTCATGTTCCTGTAACTTTTAATAATTCACTTTGAAAAGCCAACAATAGCTGTAGGCACAGTCTATTTTGATTAATGACAAAAGCAATGGCCTTTGTGTAACAATGCTGTACTCGTACAAGGAGTTTCAAGGTCATTATTTCTTTCTGAAAAGTTCAACTCAAGTTAAATATTCATAAAATACAACCTGGTTTTATGCAGGGTGCCATATTTGTTGTCTCAGTCAGTGTGTTACAAGAGATCTCCCAGGAAGCTTAAGATTAATAAAATTCACATGCACTTCAAAAGCAGGATGCAATTGAAAGGTTTTGTTATTGTCCTCCATTAAGTGTTGGGGAATGAACCAAGACATGGAAGTTTTAAGGAAGCCTCTCTTCATGGTATCATTTTTCACTGCACTGATGTTATCCTTAAAAGCCAGAAGCTACATTAAACTACCTTTGGTATATTCTGTTATGAGAGTGAAATGCTAATAAAAAAATCAGGCTGTAAAGAATTTTAAAGAATGCCTCATTTCCTAGATTCGCTTTAACAAAAGCCACTGACAACCTTTAGAATGTAAGAGCTGCCATACTGGGTCAGACCATGGTCCACACAATGTACAGAATAGGGCAATTATGGAATGATTCACTCATCTTCCACTGCTGGCTTTTGATAGTCAGAGGTTTAGGGTCACCCCAAGCATAGGATTGTGGCTAATAGCCACTGTTGGACTTATCTGCCATGAATTTATCCAGTTCTTTTTTTAACCCAGTTATACTTTTGACCATCACAACATTCCATGTCAATGTGTTCCACAGGTTAGTTAATGTGTAAAAGTACTTCCTATTGTTTGTATTAAACCTGCTGCCTATTAATTTCATCAGGTAATCCCTGATTTTTGTATTATGTGAAAGGGGTAAACACACTTCTCTATTCACTTTTTCAAACCATTTATGATTCTACAGACCTCTATCACATCTCCCCTTAATTGTCTGTTTCCAAGATGAGCAGCCCTAATTTTTTTTAGTCTCTCTTTGTATGGAAACCATTCTGTAGCATTGGTCATTTTTGTTACTCTTCTCTGAACGAACCTTTTCCAGTTCCACTATATCATTTTGAGATGGGACAATACTGAACACAGTATTCAAGATGTTGGCACACCATGAATTTATATAATGGCATTCTGATATTTTTGGTCTCATTTTGTATCCCTTTCCTAATAGTTCCCAACAGACTCTTAGTCTGTTTGATCACTGCTGTATATTGAGGAGAAGTTTTCAAAGAACTATCCACAGTGACTCCAAGATATCTTTCTTGGTTGGTAATAGCTAATTTCAACCCTATTATTGTATATGTCTACTCAGGATTATTTTTTCCAATGTGCATTACTTTGCACTTATCAATAAGGAATTTCATCTGTCATTTTGTTGCCCAGTCACCGAGTTTTGTCAGATCCCGCTGTAACTCATCACTGTCAGGTTTGGACTTAACTACCTTGAGTAATTTTCTATCATCCGCAAACTTTGCCTCTTCACTGTTCACCCCCTTTTCTAGATCATTAACGAATATGTTGAACAGCACAGGCCCTAGATTCTTGGGGGATGCCGCTGTTAACCTATCTCCATTGTGAAAATGGACCATTTATTCCTAGCCCTTTTTTCCCTGACAACCAAATACTGATCAATGAGAAGAACTTCCCTCTTATCCCATGACTACTTAGTTTCCTTAAGCAGCCTTTGACAAGGTCCCTCAGCAAAGACTTCTGAAAATCCAACTACACTATATCGACTGGATTACCCTTCTTCACATGCTTGTTGACTCCCTCAAAGAATTCTATTAGATTGGTGAGGCATGATTTCCCTTTACAAAAGCTGTGTTGACTCTTCCCCCAACATATCGTGTTCATCTATCTGTCTAAGTCTGTTCTTTACTATAGTTTCAACCAATTTGCCTGGTGCTGAAGTTAGGCTGATCAGCCTGTAAATTGCCAGGATCTTCTCTGGAGCCCTTTTTATAAATAAAAGGGTGTAACATTAGCTACCCTCTAGTCATCTGGTACTGAGGCTGGTTTCAGTGAGTTTACGTACCACAGTTAGTATTTCGGCAATTTCATATTTGAGTTCCTTCAAAACGCTTAGGTGAATACCATTTGGTCCTGGTGACTTATTGCTGTTTAGTTTATCAATCTGTTCTAAAACCTCTTTTATTGACATAAATTTGAGACAGTACCCCCCTCCAAAATAAATAGCTCTCAGGTGGGTACCTCTTCTTATCCTCTGCAGTGAAGACCTATGCAAAGAATTCATGTAGCTTCTGTTCAATGGTTGTGACTTCCTTGAGTGCTCCTTTAACACCATTTTTGTGTGTTGTGTTCTGGCCCCATTTCCTATTTAGCCATAGTGGCATTCCTTTGGCCCTTCTCCTGTATTTTTGATTTGGTGTATACATTTAGTCTGAGCATCTACTATAGTCATGCTTGCAGGGATTTCATTCTAGTGACTATTCTTTTTAATTTCCTTCCAACTAGCATCCTCATTTTTGTGAAGTTCCCCTTTTTAAATTGTGTTGGTGGATTTATTTTATTTTTGTATTTTCTCCCATAAAAGGATGTCACATTTAACTATATTATGATCACTATTACCAAGCAGATCAGTTATAGTTATCTCTTGGACCAGATCCTGCACTCCACTTAGATCCAAGTCAAGAATTGCTTCTGCCTTTGTGGGTCCCAGAATGAACTGCTACAAGAATCAGTTATTGATGGTGTCTAGAAATTTTCTCTCTGCATCATGCCCCGAGCTGACATTTACTCAGGCAATGAGGATAGTTTCAATCACCCACTATGATTGTGTTTTCTGGTTTTGTAGCCTCCCTAACCTCCCTTAGCATTTCACAATCACTGTAACCAGCCTGGTCAGGTGGCTGGTAATAGGTTACTGCTGCTATACTTTTATTGTTCAAGCATGGAATTTCTACCCACACAGATTTTATGGTACAGTTTGATTCATTTAATTTTTTTTACCATATTTGATTCTATGCTTTCCTTCATATATAGTGCTACCTAACCCACTAGCTCGACCTACGCTGTCATTCCTATCTATTTTGTAACCTGATATTACAGTGTCCCTTTATGTATCCTCATTCCACCAAGTTTCTGTGATGCCTATTATATCAATATCCTCATTTAATGCCAAGTAGCCTAGTTAACACATCTTAGTATTGAGACTTCTAGTATTTGTCTATAAGGACTTGTATATTTGGGCAATATTTAATTACTTGCCTTCATGTTATGTGTAAGTAGGACCTTTACATGGGACTGTTCCTCACTAGTTCCAACCTGTACTTTATCAACTTCTTTACTATCATCTATGCTAAGATATTGAGTTCCCCCTTAAATAAATTCATTCCTAGGGTTGTCTCTGCCCAAACTGTGTGCTTCTCCACACCTGTTGGCTTTTCCCCAGCCCTTAAAGCATTTTAAAAAACAACAACCCAATAACCTTTTGATTTTAAATGCCAGCAGTATGGCTTCATTTTAGTTAAGGTGGAACCCATCCCTCCTGTATAGGCTATTCCTTCCCCAAAAGGTTCCCCAGTTCCTCATAAACCTAAATCCCTCCATTGTGCACCATCATGTCATCCATGCATTTAGACCATGCCTATCTTACTGGACCTGCACATGGATCCGGAAGCATTTCAGAGAACATTACCATGGAGGTCCTGAACTTTAATTTCTTACCTAGCAGCCTAAATTTACCCTCCATGACCTTTCTCATACTTTCCCTATAGCAAATTCTATATATAGAAATAATCTATGGTATATCACCTGGAAATCACTACCACTTATATACTTCAGTGTATGTGGTCCAACATGAAAGAAGTTCAGCAACACTGCACTTTCCACCATAAAACATATATTTCTGTTGATTTCTGCTCCTCTATAATTTTGTACTAATTATTACACACAGAAGCCATTTAATATGGTTATCAGCAGGCTTTTGCAATCTTAAATACAATACCACTTTATTTCGTATAATGTCTTTCATAAAAAGCACATCAAATTAAGAAATACAAGACAACAGGAAGCATATATAAGTAACAGAAAACAGTACAGTTAAAGGCCACTGTGATTGGGTTTAACCCTCATCACCTGCAAGGATAGGAAATGCACCAAATTAGTCCTGCTTTGCATCTGGGGAGGTGAGTAGCTAATTGGCTTAGCTCTGCCTCCTCTGGCTGATAGCCATAATAGGTAGATTGAAGGAGCTGAGTTGAGGGAGAGAGAGCAGAGGAGACAGGTCTCACTGGCTGAGAAAAACTTAGGATTAAGATACATAGAGAAAAGGGGGCAATGTAGGCTCCTGCAAGAGAAGTCCTGAGATGGTAAGTATAGAAGAAATGACTTCAGCAGCCCAAGAGGTTTGGTTTGGACTTGTTTATGATAACCTAACTTAAGTAACTTGGCCTGAGATCTGAGCTGCAGAAGACTTGAGGCCAGAGGTAGGGGGCTGTCAGGAGATGTTGGAGCTGAAGATAGCAACAACAGCCTGCAGTGATGCAAAGGGATTCATACTGAGGGCAAATGAGCTCTGTCACAGCAGTGTATAGCAAATAAATTAAAGCCTGCTGTCATACATACAATATATGGAGGAAGATATGACTACGTAAAGAAGGAGGAGGTTTAGACATAGATAAGGAATGGCTTAGGTACACACAACAAAAGCTGTTCTAGATGACAGGAGCTGCAGAGGAAAAGGTTCTCACCTCCACAGTGGAGAGATCAGATTGGAAGAAGCTATTCAATATGCAGTGGGAGCAGATCAAAAGATGCTCTGTGAGATTAAGACTGGTACATGGAGTGCTTCTAACAATGAAGGATGTTTTGAACAGCCTCTGGAAATAAATAGGAAGCCAAGTAAATAGTATCGCCAATTCTCATGCTGTTCTCTGTTTTTTCTTAAAGCCCCAACTCTATCCCTGATGTGAAGAAATGCTTGAGAACATGACTCGTGTACCCTAAAGGCTTGAAAACCAAAAGGCAAATAAAAATAACCAGGCTTTTTAAAAAAAAAAACCCAGATTTTTAAACTGATCTCCTGGTTTTAGGGCTTGAGTCAGGAGTTTTGACTGTTTGGGATTGGCATTGCTGCCAGGGTGTTGAGGATGGGGATGATGTGGTCATGCTTTTTGATATGTCTGTACAGGTGACTAGAATGGAGATATCCTATCTCCTAGAACTGGAAGGGACCTTGAAAGGTCATAGAGTCCAGCCCCCTGCCTTCACTAGCAGGCCCAAGTACTGATTTTGCCCCAGATCCCTAGGTGGCCCCCTCAAGGATTGAACTCACAACCCTGGGTTTAGCAGGCCAATGCTCAAACCACTGAGCTATTCCTACAAGAATCAGTTATTGATGGTGTCTAGAAATTTTCTCTCTGCATCATGCCCCGAGCTGACATTTACTCAGGCAATGAGGACAGTTTCAATCACCCACTATTATTGTGTTTTCTGGTTTTGTAGCCTCCCTAACCTCCCTTAGCATTTCACAATCACTGTAACCAGCCTGGTCAGGTGGCTGGTAATAGGTTACTGCTGCTATACTTTTATTGTTCAAGCATGGAATTTCTACCCACACAGATTTTATGGTACAGTTTGATTCATTTAATTTTTTTTAACTATATTTGATTCTATGTTTTCCTTCATATATAGTGCCACCTACCCCACTAGCTCGACCTACGCTGTCATTCCTATCTATTTTGTAACCTGATATTACAGTGTCCCTTTATGTATCCTCATTCCACCAAGTTTCTGTGATGCCTATTATATCAATATCCTCATTTAATGCCAAGTAGCCTAGTTAACACATCTTAGTATTGAGACTTCTAGTATTTGTCTATAAGGACTTGTACATTTGGGCAATATTTAATTACTTGCCTTCATGTTATGTGTAAGTAGGACCTTTACATGCGACTGTTCCTCACTAGTTCCAACCTGTACTTTACCAACTTCTTTACTATCATCTATGCTAAGATATTGAGTTCCCCCTTAAATAAATTCATTCCTAGGGTTGTCTCTGCCCAAACTGTGTGCTTCTCCACACCTGTTGGCTTTTCCCCAGCCCTTAAAGCATTTTAAAAAACAACAACCCAATAACCTTTTGATTTTAAATGCCAGCAGTATGGCTTCATTTTAGTTAAGGTGGAACCCATCCCTCCTGTATAGGCTATTCCTCCCCCAAAAGGTTCCCCAGTTCCTCATAAACCTAAATCCCTCCATTGTGCACCATCATGTCATCCATGCATTTAGACCATGCCTATCTTACTAGACCTGCAATGTGGAGATACTCAGAAATAATAACTATGGAAACTCATTCTTTCAGAAAGTTACACTTTAACCAAGTCTGAAGTTTACGTGAACAAGTTAGACAGAAACGTTGTGCAGAGTTATGATGAAATTTCAAGCATCCCAAAACTGTAATAGGATTATGAGATAAAAAGCCAAATAAAATGTGATTATGGGCCACTGTGATAAAATGAGATTTTAAAAAATGCAACTACTTCCAACATTTCAGAGTACAAATTAGAGATAGCAATTAGATGTAGAAAAAAAATGAATGCCCTGGATCCTTGGTAAAATGATATAAATCAACTGAACTCATGCTGATGATCTGGTCCAATACATCATCCAGTATACCTCATGCCAATTGAATATCTGCAAAATCCTCTTGTAAGTCGGCACTATTTTTGTCTTGTAGTTTAACAGCTGAATCATGTAGTTCTGATGCAGAAAGTAGATGAAGATTGTTCATCAATCCGAAGTAGCTGAATACCTCTTTGTATGCTTCATACCTGCGATGCAACTCTGCAACAAGTTTACCAATAACAACGTTGAAAACCTCCACACAAAATTTCTCTCAGCCTGACAACTTGCAGTCCAGCTCCCCAGACTCATCCTGTTGTTTTTTTACACTTCAGCTCATGGTGCTTTTCTGGTTTATACTGTTGAGAAACTTGAGGTGTCATTTGTTTAGTGGTCCTCTCAAAGCCGTCAAACTGAACATGTAGACCAGCCACAAAATCCTTTAAAGAGCCTACCAACTTTACAGCATTAGGCAAGTCAAGGTCAACAGCCTGAAGTGCAGTGCTTGTTGCTTGAAATCTGCAGAACTGTGTTCCAGAGGTTGTAAAGAAAAGCAATTTCCAGCTTGTCCATTTTCATGACTAGTGATCAAGCATCGTTGTGTGTATTTGGGTTCTGATTTGGATCGTCTGCTAGTTTTCGGAAATATTTCTGAATATTTTCATAATTCAGCCACAGGGCTTTTGTAGCCTGGGCCTGTGCAGACCACCTTGTATCTGAAAGAGCTTTCAGCATCTCAATTCGCTTATTGTCATTTGGCTCTAATCCTGCAGTAACAATTTGATAGTGAGTGGTTGATTTTGATCAGAAATTAAAAAGTGACTGAACAAAGGAAAAAACCATGTTTGCCTCCAAGCAGCACTTGCTCATAACCCCAACTAAATTGAGTGTGAGAGCTGTACAAGGTACCCACTCTACTAAAGGGCTTATCTCCCGAATTCATGATTGCCGACCTTTGTATGCCCCAACATGTTACTAGCAGTGTCATAATAGTCAAAATAGCAATTTGCTATGTCAATGTCCATCTTCTGCAAAACCGAATTACAAAGCGATTCTCCAGTATGACTTGTTATTATGAGAAATTTAAGAAAACGCTCTTGAATCTGCCCCTCTTGCAACACATAGCGGACAATGAACGTAAGTTGATCTATGTGGGATATGTCAGGAATGGAATCTACAATAATTGAAAAGTACTTTGCAATCTGCAACTGATTGTTTATTTCTGAAAGCACCTTATGTCCCATTAAAAAGTTATAAATTCCTCACAATCGACACACACAAAAATCCAGATCTTGTCGATGGAAAATAAAGAACCCAATCACGAGGTATAGATACCCCATTTTGAAGAGTACATGTGAAGAGGGTTTTCGATAAACACCTTTTCTGATGTTTGTATTCTTTTTCCAGATGCTGAAAAATCACAATTTTTTCTTCGACATAGTGTTGGTCCTTTTTGTGATCCAATAAAATTGCACCATTTCATTTATTGGGCCCCAGTGTGCATCCGTACTGTATAGGTTAAAGTTAGCTGCGTTTTTACCTTCATCACATGCAGCTATTTCAATCTTGTCCGAAACTGGCTGGCTGACTGTGTCTGAACAGTCTATTGGGGTTGCTGTCATTCCCTCGCACGGATTTATGATGCTCATTGACTTATTTTCCAAATCACTAATAACTGGTATATTTGTTGGTGGTTTACTGAAATAGCCTGTCAATTTTAGTATTTTGTTTAACAATTGTTCCTCATGAATCGTTTTTAACTTCTGCACTTTCCTCTTTTGAGCTCCGTTGTTTGAGAGCGGGTTCAGGCCACGGTGGAAAAAAAAATGTTGGGCCCCCCCAGGAAGGGCTAAACAGGGCCAATGGGGGGGGGGGCAGGGCGGGGAAGCCGGGCCCGGAATTTTTTCGGGCCCCCCAGCAAGGGTAGATGGGCTAAACAGGGCCGACAAGATGGGGGGAGGAATCCGGGCCCCGGACCCCCTTCCGGACCGCCAGGCCCCGGTAATTTGTACCGGCTTCCCCCCACCCTCTCGTCGGCCCTGGGTGTACGTGCACCATCATCCAACATTTTTATGAAACCCCTGCACAGGCGCACAGCTCCAAGCAATAAGAAATAGCACGTGATAGGATTTTATCACATGATAATTATGATCAGGAAGGAAGTTGTTTTAATGAGATGCTGGTAAAATAGATTTGTTCTATGCTCTTGTTTCTTTGGCTTTTTGCATGTGTAATTGCAATAATTGCCCATGTAAATTGGGTATGCAAGGACACATGCTTCCCACAGCTCCTACTGGCTGGGGACAGCGAACTACTGGGAGCTGCCTGCTGGGGGCTGTGCCTGCAGATGCTGATGCTTAATGTAAATAAACAGTCTTGCAGCCCGCTAATGGATTACCCTGATGGGCCACGTGCCAAAGGTTGTTGCCGACCCCATTTTTTCATATACATAATTGGATTTATTTTGCGGGGCTGGGGTCCCCCTTAGTCTGAGGCCCTGGGCTGCAGCACCTAAAGCCCCTGCATTAATCCAGCCCTGGTAATATCTAATAAATGGGTCAGTGGGCAAAGAGAAAGTGAATATGATAAATGCAATTTAATCACAGTGTGTTTTATTATTTCACATATACAAGTATATATCCCATAAATGTACGTAGATTAAGACAGTAGGCCAGTTTTTAAAAACACGCAAATTAAACTTCAGTTGCAAATGGGCAAGTGATTGAACAATTATTGAATCTGCATGTGTTAATTCTGCATTTGTAAATACAGTAAATACACATGTAAAAATTTGGCCCTGTATATGGATTTCATATCTCCGAGGTTAATGAAATCAATCAAATTAGCCACCATCAGCACTGTGTCTGTACATTGTGGGGTATATAACAAACTGCAGCATAAGAAAAGCAGAGCTGCAAATGGTAAGTTTGCTTTTATACGTTTAAGGCTCAAGAGAAGCATCCGACCCCATAAGAACCATTCAATAATGCTTCAGGGTTTTTTTTTTTTTTTTTTTGAGAAAATATTTAATGTGACCTTTGATTCACCAGTTATTAAGATCTCACTTATGGATCATTTACATTTTTAGCAGTCTTTGGGGTTAAAGCAAAATATCAATCTTAATGAATACCTTTCAGACCAAGTATTTCTCAAAGTATTCATTTTCCAGTACTACTCCTCACAGACACAGTTGGTGCTTTTATTACAGTATAAAACATCTCAGGCTGGTGTTGCAATAAAAAATTCAGAAGTTCCCACTGCTCCATTTGTGGGCAAGGAGAGTTGTAAAAATGCCATTTTGTAAACTGCATACTTTCTACTTAATAAAACACATTTTTGTAAGAAGTGACTGAAAGGGGCCGAAAGTTTACTTTGCATCCAGCACTGCCTGAAAAGGAGGAAGAACAATAGAGTTTTTGGATATATTCTGCATACATATTAAAAAATAAAAAAACAGCCTGCACATAGATTGAAGGATCAAGATCTATATTTGACACACTGAATTTTTCATTTTTTTTGTACTATCTTCATTTTGATTCCATGCCTCTTTCAAAGGCCTCTCATACCAGCAACTGTATTAGTTGTAGTTGATATTTAGTTGAGCAGGAGACTGCTCCTAATGCAAGAATATATTGGCACAGAAACGCTCTTTTCTTCCGTGGGAAAGGCAGTAATCAGCAAGTTTCCATGGAGATCTTAGAGTTTACTTCACCTCCACCAACGTGCTTGTAATTTACACTAGAGAGATATACAGCTTTCTCAACATTTCAGAATGTGGAGTTCTCCTGCGGGAACTACCCATTTTAATGCTAATAAAATGACAGAATAAGCTTGAACGTCACATGTCTACCTGACGTGTGCTTTTATAGTTCAAGTCATACCTAAGAGATTACTATAAGGGTAAGATGTCGACTATAGTCTGTATTTTTTGGTTAGTTTACTTTGTGATTTTGAGAGTACATAGTGGGTAGTCAGTGTTACTATTTCCTTCTACATTCACTGGTTTCTCCTTTGCTGTAGAAAAGTCAGCAAGGAATTAGAAAAAGAATCTTATATGCAATTTTAAGGATTAAAACAATTGATATGGACAGATTCAAAGGACGCTTAATCTGGAGAGGAAAAATCAAGTTGACAGTGCCCCAGTGACAAAGCCGAGGGCTTTGCAGGATCAAGACATTTGGCCATAAGAGCAGGAGTTTACATCCACTGTAGATTCAAATGCACTCAAGGACATAACTATCAGTTAAGAGAGTTTCTCTGATGAGGAAAGGAGAGCAGGAGCATCACAATTTATCTGGTTTCCTGGAGGTTTAATTTTACAACCATAGGAAAGTGAGATGAGTTAGGAAATGAGGATTGTAGTTGAGTAAAAAGTGGTTGCACAACAGCCAGATAGATAAATGTCTAAAAAGCAACCAATACAAACGATCAGACTGATGTATCCACCGAAAATCCTGCTATGCTGAAGGATGGCAACAACAAAAACCTTGCTCTTGCCATATGAGATGTGGAGTCATTAAGAGCATTTAATTATCTATATTTGATCACCTAGATAGAGGTTTCACTAGATTGGTGTTGCACAGGAATTTTAATTGAGTAATTGGTATAAATTCTAAACTGGGAACTTAAATAACTGAGGTCATCATATGACTTAATTAAGGTAATTGCTTTCTCTTGAATCCTTTGAATAATTGCATACATTGAGTGCCAAATTTATTATTGCCAACACCAGTTCCACATACAGTAGCAGCAATGTGAAGTGCAATATCTTTTAGCATAAATCACTGTTGGTATTTTTAAAATTTTATTTCCTACTTTTGTTGCACTGCTCCTGGTTATCATGGCCTATGACATTATAGTTCAATTTTGTCAAGAACTTAATTTAGACTGATCATTCCCACTGTGTGCGCTTTAACTTGTAATAGTTTCAGAAATTGGCAATATAACCATAAAATCAGCAATCTTTTACCATTGTCAAAATATGAAAAGTTCACTTTGTGAAAATTATGCAAGACAAGCTACCTTAAACTGTAATAATTGATACAGAAATGCTGATTTTTGTCTGGCCATATTTTCTAGCTCCATTTTCAGGGTGCCCTAGTCTCCAGGCAACAGACCTTTAATTGTCTATGTTGTTATGCTCAAAGTGACATGGGAAAAATAGTTGATTGGTTTTCCACAAAACTGCTCTTAGTTGTCCTTCAAAAGATACCTGGTTAGTTTATTGACAACACTTTTTTTTATTACTAGCAGCAATGCAAAGTTAGTATAACTAGGGTTACCATATTTAAAAAATTAAAAAAAGAGGACACTCCACGGGCCCTAGCCCCGCCCCTTTCCCACCCCTGGCCCCACCCCAACTCTGCCCTTTCCCCGCCCCTTCCCCAAAGTCCCCGCCCTCCCAGCCACGCGAAAAGGGCTGCCCGAGTGCTACCGGATTTACGGTTTGCCAGGCAGCCTCCAGACCCTGCGCCCCCGGCCGGCGCTTCCCCAGCGCAGCTGGAGCCCAGGAGGGGAAGCGCCCAGCCGGGGGCGCAGGGTCTGGAGGCTGCCCGGCAAACCATGAAGCCGGTAGCACTCGGGCTTCGGGCAGCCCCTATGCCTCCGACCCTGCGCCCCCGGCCGGGCACTTCTCCTCCCCAGCTCCAGCTGCTCTGCTCCTCCCCAGACTCAGACTTCGGCTCTGTTTAAGAGCCAAGCTGCCTGAGCCAGCGCTACCGGCTTCAGGCAGCCCCCGTGCCTCCAGACCCCAGCCACCGGCTGGGCACTTCTCCTCCCCGGCTCCAGCTGCTCTGCTCCGGCGGCGCAGGGTCCGGAGGCACGGGGGCTGCCCGAAGCCGGTAGCGCTGGCTCGGGCAGCTTGGCTCTTAAACAGAGCCGAAGTCTGAGTCTGAGGAGGAGCAGAGCAGCCACGGGAGAGGAAGTGCCCGGCCGGTATTTTTCCCGGACATGTTCGGCTTTTTGGCAATTCCCCCTGGACGGGGGTTTGATTGCCGAAAAGCCGGACATGTCCGGGAAAAACCAGACGTATGGTAACCCTAGTATAACACTTCACTTTCTGCATCATCGAGAACTTTACAAACACAACTAATTCTAAAATCTTTACTGTGGGTAAAGGTTTGATTATTAGGGCTCGAACATTTTTTTTTTTATAATGGGAAAGTCTGAAAAAAATTGTAAAGATTCCCTTCATTTTTTTCCTGGAAATTCCCCAATTATTAAGGGATACAGTTGGTAATAATAATTACACTTCTATTGAGCCTTTCCTATTGGTGTCTCAGAATAATTTATAAACACAAACCCAACTTATTTTAGATGTGTGTAAACTGAGGCACAAACCATCAGTATGGTGGCTTTGGCACAGATACAGATGTATAGGGGAAAGTGGAGAGCAGGACCCACACATCTGAATAGAAAGAACCACTTCTTACAACTCCACTGTTATTAGAGTTGACAGAACATTCCAATGGATGTTTTTGAACAGTTATTGCTAGATATTATTCAAGTATATTGAAAATGATACATCTGCTCTAGACTGCTAATGAAGTTATTGATAAAGAAAATGTCACCTGTACCATTATAAAACTGAAGAAACTGCTAAAGATGACAAGTCTCAATTTATTAGTTTATGTAAAATTGGCATTTCTACGGGCTAACCTCTCTGCTTCCCCATTGTTCAGAAAGCAGAATGTTGGCAGGAAAAATATCCATGCTGGCATATTTTACAAAAAATGTCAAAAAACCCAACCCCACAACTCATTATTCCTTTAGAAGAATGCAGATCTTGTTGGTCAATTGGGAACAAGCTAAAAGAAGCATAAAAATGTGCATAAACTCCTTAAAAGGGTCCTTTCTTAAGCATGCATTTGTCTGCCTTAATTTTATTTTATTCTTTCAAGGTTTCTTGCTGTATTGAAAACTCTATTTTTTCTCCCTTCATCTCTCCCAATGTCTGTCAGAAGTCTCATAATTTGAGTCCTTGAGTCCTGTGATTTTTGTGAAAATTTCAGCATATTTTTTTAAAAAGGTATGTCTCTAGCTCTCACAGTTGCAGAGAAAAGCTTGAAACTGTGACCCAAATGCTCCCTAAAGGCTGAGAACCCAGAAGACAAAACAAAAGCCCCAAATTTTATTTTTAAAAATGATCCTGATTTTTTTTTTAAGCCTTGATTTTAGGGAGCCCTGATTCGTGATTTTTGAACATTTGGGATTGGCAGTACCACATATGCTGGAATCAATTTTCAGACTATAACTACCACTGCTACTGCAAAATAATATCTAAAAATAAGAACACACTAGGGTTCTGTAAAACTGTAATTTTTCTACAAGCCAAAATTTCTGTTCCTTCTTCTGAAATTCCTCAGGACTCAAGTTCCAGATGAAACACTATACATGTGGAGCCAAGAAACTCTGCAAGAGTGAAAATTCTTATGGAACTCCCCAAATTCTGCAAGATGAGAGCTCCTCTGTTATTTTTTAATGTAGCTAGAAACTATAAAAATAGAGAAGGCATGCACTTATTACATTTTTAATCTTATAATGATTTCATAAATAAATCTTATAAATCTTATCTGCTCTTGTCTTGTGGAGTTCAAAAGTTATGCTTATGCAATTGGCAAAGTTAGTTAAATAGTCAAATAAAGTCTTTGCTAGAAGTATTTTAAGAAATATCATGGAGTAAATAAAGAGTATGAAGCATGTGAGCTTTTAGTTTGTTAATTTGGATTTATTTCTTTGGGGATTAAGGCTCGGCATGAGCAACAAAATACTGGTCAGTACATGTTTTGAGTTTTTCGTGCTCTCTCTCTTGATGGACAGAAAATCTTTTTTGTTCAAGGTGACCTGTCCAATTCAGAAGCAAGGGATGGGTTGATTTGGGGATCAAAAAAAGTGGGGGAGTTTGACAAGTCCAGTAATTAAGAAGCTGGGGGCAGCAGGGACCCCAACCCAGCCAGAGTTCCCTTGTTCTCCCAAACAAGTGGATCCCCTGTAGGTATACTTCTCTGTTAGTAAATATTAACCCTTTTAGTCCTTTATTTTCCTGTATATTTGATTCATTTATATATCAACGATTTTTTAGAATCTTAATGATATTAACAAAGTATGTCTGAGTTTTAAGGCCCAGAATACTGGACCTTGACAGATAAGTAACACTTCAGGAATTTTATGCATTAGGATGTATTTAATATGTGGTGCACTCATGATTATAATACTCTATATATTCTTGGAAACTATCCCCCCTATATATATATATATATATATAAGCATTATATAAGCTAAATAAGGTATGATTGTTATAGCACAGTTTTCTGTTGGGCAATTAAGAGGGAAGAATGATTATGGGGGGTAAGAAGGACCCACAGAGAGATTATTTTGCTGAATTGTTAGTCCTCGTAGCTGTAAATAATCATGCCTTCATACATAAATCAGGTAAATTGAGAATGTACAGAAATGACATCAAAACATATGTTTCTTTGGCAAAAAGGTTTTCTTTGTCTGAAACTCTACATCAGAGGCAGATTATTCTTTTGTGGGGCCCTGGGCCAGAGCAAATGTGGGCCCTCCCTAACCCTTTCACCTGCAGTCACCCCCCTACTCCCCCCAGCTCCTGCTGGGAAAATGGGGTCAGGGCATGGGGGCTTGACTCTGCTCCCCAGCAGAAGTGCTGGGGAGGCGTGCAGAGCGGGTCAGGGCGTGCCCATTTTTCAGGGCCCCCGCAATTGGCCTCGGCCCTTGGGCATGGGCCCAGTGACTAATCCGCCACTAATCTATATAATGACCCTATTATGTAGGGCTACCATATGTCCGGATTTCCCTGGACATGTCCAGCTTTTCGGTCTATAAATAGCCGTCCGGGAGGGATTTTTAAAAATCTAAAAATGTCAGGGATTTCCCCCGGGTCAGCTATTTATAGACAGAAAAGCGACAGCCTAGCGCCGCTGGGCAGCCAAAGCCCCTTCCCGGCTCCCCCTATCCCCTGCAGCCTTACCAGGCCGTCTGGCCCCGCAGCTGTGTTCCCCCTCCTCCACTCCCCTGAACGCTCCACCCACCTGCTCCTCCCCCTACCCTGCTTCCTGCAAATCAGATCTTTGCGGGAAGTCTGAAAAGAAGCAGGGGCAAGTGGGAGGCAGCAGCAGGTAAGCTGGGGCGGGGGACGTGAGGAGGAGAGCTCTGGGGCGGCATGGCCCTGGCAGAGCGGCTCCCTTCGGCCTGGGCTGAGAGGCGCCCAGCGGCCCCAGCGACTCAGGCCCCAGTTCAAGCCCCAGGGCGGCGACCCAGGTTTCGGCCGAGCAGCCCCGGCCCGGCTCGGGCCCCAGCAGCACCGGCCCCGGCTCCGGCGGCTCGGGCCCCAGCAGCGCCGGCCCTGGTTCCGGCCGAGCACGCCGGCCCAGCCCCAAGCCCCGCAACCCCGGCCGGAGTGCAGCCCGATTCCTGGGCTCTTTAAAGCCGGTCCTGGTCAGGGTACAGGGAGGGGGGGTTGGATGGGTCGGGAGTTTGGGGGGGGAGCTGTCAGGGGGGCTGTCAGGGGGGCAGGGGTGTGGAGAGGGGTTGAGGCAGGAAGGTAGAAGGGGGGTTAGATGGGTCAGGAGTTCTGGGGGTCCTGTCAAGGGGCAGGGAACAGTTGGATAGGGCATGGAAGTCCCCGGGGGTCTGTCTGGGGGTGGGGGTGTGAATATGGGGTGGGGGTGTGGATAAGGGTCGGGGCAGTCAGGGGACAGGTAGGGTCGTAGGGGGTTCTCAGGAGGGGGCAGTCAGGGGACAAGAAGCAGGGCGGCTTAGATAGAGGGTGGGATCCTAAGGGGCAGTTAGTGGCAGGGGTCCCAGGAGGGGGCAGTCAGGGGACAAGGAGCGGGGGGGGGGAGTTGGGGGTTCTGAGGGGGGCAATCAGGGAGTGGGAAGTGGGAGGGAGTGGATGGGGGCGGGGCAGGGGCGGAGCTAGAGCGGGGCTTCTCCCCCCCCCCATGTCCTCTTTTTTGCTTGTGGAAATATGGTAACTCTACTACTATGGGAACTTAATTGGCAAATGAAACTGTGCATCCTTCCAGATACAGTGAAGGAGCGACAGAACCAGCCTTGATCTGACAACAAAGTGCGGTAACATTTCTATTCTTTCTGTATAGTGCTGTACTAATCTCTGATCGATAATCTGATTAAATAATTCCAGTTGAGCCTGTGATTTGACAATCTTGAGTTGTCATTAACTCAGACATGCAACAAATTCACCTCTCTTGTGCACCATGCCCCCAGGATCTCCCCCAGCCCTACGGACAAGAAAGAGGAAGAATCAGGATCAGATCCAGCTCCCAAGAACAGAAACCTGCAAGTAGCCACAGGGCACACACAGTGTTTGAGGTTTGAAGTGATCCCAGGCTACAGGTTAAAGGAATTCTGGAAAATGTATTTGAGTAATTAAGGGTGATTTAATTTTGTCCATTGTTTGTAATTGGCTGGATTCAAAGATCTGATTTTAAGAGATTGTGGGTTTTTATTTTTGTTATGTTTTTAATTTAAAGTGTATAATAAGTTACCTGTTTTCAAGTGCATTTGTGGATTTAATGATGTAATTTTCACAGCAAGAAAGGTTTTGTTAACACTGGAGGAGAGGGTATATTGATTCTAATATAAAGAATAGTATGGGCAAACAGCTATAGGAGGCTATTTTATTAAATCCCATGCCTTGCTGTGGCAAAAATGAAGTCAGACAAATCTGGTTCCAGAAGGGTGTCCTGAGTTGTAGATTTTATGTTTATATGAGCTACATTCGAACAGGACCTCTTTAAGTGAATATCTTCTATGGTATCATATCTGGATAGTCCTCTCTACTTTTAACTTTTTCAATATACCTTCCCAGTCTATTTAGTGAGATAGCCCAGGCTTTCACATGGGGTATGAAAGACTCTTTGAAGCTGGAGTTGCAGCCTTTCCCCCCTCCATGTCTCTGGCCACTAGGGAGTTCCTTGATGGTAGAATGGGAGAAGTTAGCACGGGAACACTGGCAATTTAAAATGAGCATATATGAAGCCTGAACAGCAGCATATCTTGCATCAAATATCTACTACAATATTTTTCAATCAAATGATGCTTATAGAAACTCAACAAAAGTGGAAGAAAGGGTGGTAGCATTACAGCTTACCCACAGAAGTTGCGTTACAAGCTCATGGAGGAAGACAGAGTGACAGAGTAGTGAGCACAACTAATACTTTCAGGGACTGGCAGTAACTTATTTCTCACTGAAACAGTTGTTTTGCCACAGTTTTTCAAGGCTACAATAGCCATAGGAAAGAATCCACCCACCTTACCCTGCCCTATCCCCACACAGCTGTGTGCCACCCTAACTCTTATCCATTATGTATCTTTGCATCTATGGGAGAATACCAACCTTTGCAACCTGGACACACACAACTACACACTGCAGGTTATATATATATTTCCAGTATGAATGTTTCTTTTTTTCTAAGACCGAAAATACACTTAGAATGTAAGCTCTTTAGGACATGGCCAAGTTTTCCCCTATGTTTGGAACAACAATGCCATTGGTCAGCATTCAACAAATAATAAATCTCACATGTCAGCACTGTAATTGTGATTTAAAATACATATTATGAAAGTGAACTCTCATTACAGATAAAGTAACAAACAAGTAGAACAGATCACTTCCTTCAAATGCAGAATATAATTCCAGATACAACAGCAGTATCTGAGTCAATCTTAGCTAACTATGAAGGACATATGACCTATGATGTGAAAATCTTAGAACTTGCATAAATATCAACAAGGAAAAGGAAACTATGAAAATTTATTCCCGTTGAAAGTTAAAGGGACTTATATTTGAGTATGATCCCATTTAATTAGTCTACTTTGCATCTTGTATAAACCTAAGAGATAGACCATGTGACCCTGATTGCCCCCCTCAGAACCCCCAACTCCAATATTATAGTTCTTTTTGATCTTTCCCAGCTTTCTTTCCAATTATTTTACTTGAATTTAGCCTTACAAATATCTTAGCTAAAACAGCATTCCCAATTATCTTAGCCACAGTACACAAAACATACATTCTAAAATTGCACAGAACACATTTATTCTTCCGGAAGGTAACATAAGAAGCTAATAAGTTGCAAACTAAATTTATTATTAGAAAAGATATGTAGTCACCTATTAAAGGTGTGATAGCAAACATTGATGGTAAGTGTTAGCTGTAGCAGATGTATAGATAAAAGTCACTACTGATTTTTCACCACTGCATGTTGAGTTCCAAAGGTCTAAGATTCTCTAACTCAATATGTATACGCCATCTTCAATATAAAGAAGTGCAAGACTGGTATCGCACAGCAGTACTGTACTGGTTAGAAGGGAGAAAAAGACATAGGATGTATATATGTTGTTATTGCTCCATGGTCAACATTTAATTGTAGACTGTTCTTAAAATTATCTATATACAAAAAGAAATTCCTGGAAGTGCTGAAACTTGATTTGATAGCCAGCAATCTCTGTTTAGGTCTGAATTTTGATCTGCAGCCCCTCAAAATCTCATGGAACAAATTCGGTCTTCAGATACATGTGTGTCCTTTCCCTTGAAGTCATCAGAAGTTGTGCATTTGAGGGAAGACTTTTGCCTTATTTTAGAGGCTAGCAAAGACACTCCATTGCACTCTATTGAAAAATGTGTTTCTATCAAAGAGAGACATTTGAATCAAAGTGCACTGTGCTCAAGCTTGTAGCATTTTAAGTAATTGAAAAATCAACTTCATGTTATGGTAAAATTCATAACAATATATCTGGTATCTCTGTCCTCAACTTAACTGCCATCATTTGCTCCAGTGTCTGTAAACTTGGCATCACAGATTCTCTTTCTCCTATAACTGAAACTTGCCTAGTGTCCCCTTCACAACATGATCCATGAATCACCCCGACTCCACCTCTGCAGAAATCCTTCACCTGAAACACTGTAGCCTTTCTGCTCTCTCTACATTCCAGCTCTCTTGCCTCCAGTATTCTCTCCCATTTGAATAAGCAAACACACATTACCCCATACATACATGAACTCTTCAGCTGCCTAAACAACATATAAGTATCTAGTTCAGAAGGCTACAACATGGTGTGGGTGTATGTGTGTTTTAAACTTGGACTTCATCCCTCATTATCCTTGTGATTTTAAAGCTACCATGGACTATGTTACTCTGTCCTGATCACCTACTATCAGTTTCTTCTCTCTTCCTTTACACAACAGTCTCATCACGGTTGGTGCAAGATCTTTCACTCCGATTCTTTACAAATCAAACAGACTTCAATAGCTCTTTTCCTCATCAGAAATCCATCATACTCTATGCAGCAGATCCTCAGCTGGTATAAATTGTCAGACCTCTGACCATTTACAATAGTCGAGGACCTGTTCCAAAAATCTCAGCAAAAAACAAAAACAAAACACACATTTTCCCTTGCCTCTTAATTTCTCTTTTGTCATTCAGCATACAAGGCATATAAACTATCATTTTCTGTGATGATCATTATGGTTAAACAATAAAACATATTAGTTGTGGGTCTTTTGCAAATTAAGTCATATTTCTATGTTTCACTGTCTGTTTAGGGTGTTTTGTTGTTTTACCTTCCCACTATCCTTGGCACTGATTTAAGAACTATTCTTGGCTCAGAGTAATTGCAAAATAATCAAATTCCATCTGTTTCTGCCAAAAGATGAAAGGGGAATGACAAAATAAAAAGTAACTCCTCTTGCTAAATACCACTTGCATGCCATCTCTGTCTCTGCTAATGAAATTTATACTCTGGTGACTTGCTCAAATTAAACAAATTGCCTTCAGTCAGAAACCCACAAACTGTCAATTGATCTAGTTCATTACTTGTTGGCAAATGGGAGAACCAAAGCCAATTCTGACATGTACGGATCATACATTTATTACTATGTCTGTCATGTCCAGCTGGGGGGAAGGGGGGGGAGGAAGTCAATAGGAAAAGTGTAGCAGGAGTTTTGGGTTTTATAGTTATTTGTTTATTTTAAGAACTGCTTGTTCAAAGAATAGTTTCTTGTATTATTCAGTTCTCTAGAGCATTTTGGGATCAAGTTCCTATGAAAGATGATATACAAAGCAAGGTTATATAAAGTTGTACCATTTAATACAGTTTTTTTTTTTACATGGTTGCTTTCTTAGATTACCTCAGGAGATACACATCTATCCTCAGGTGGTGTGAACTGCCATAGATAGCTCCATTGTCATGATGCCATTCAAGTTATGACAAAGTATCCCAGCTGAGGATCTTCTAGTTTCCTTCCAGTCATATTACTACAGCATTCTTCACTACAGTTCAAAAATATAATTTTCATAAGAGCTACTCAAGGAAAAAAAAGCAAGTGTTTAAGTAATCAATTTATATGATAGGAATTATTTATACTATTATACTGGACTTTTATTTTTACTGTAATACTGTCTAAGTGGAATGCTTAATTTTAATTACTATAATTGTCAAGAAACTAGTATATCATTTCTATAGAGAAAATTAAAATCTCCAAAGCAAATATCAACTTGAAGTGACCTCAGAAGAGTGATTATGTAAATTGGCACTTTTTGGTTCCACCGAGACGCTGCATTTTTCCCCCCATACCAATGCTGTTTACTTCACTGGCAAGAAAGAAAGAAAAAACACAGAACCCCCAAAACAAATGAAAAAACAAACCCACACAAAAACTTCTAGCCTCATTTTACTTTTGGAGCAATACAGTGATGGAAGAGTAGCTGAATTCTATTCTGGTTCACACATCCCCAAACTTAACCAAGTTCTAATGACAAAATTCTTATTACTGGGAATAGAGTAAGAGCCAGAAACACAACTTGATTTTCAGACCTCAGGTTGAGTTTTCAGGGCTGGAAGTGTAGGCCTAAATTCATAGGCTGTTCCAACCTATGTGGAGCTAGAGCCATAGTCATTTGACTTTTTCAAGGAACCTCATGGTCATCTCCCTTTCTTGTGCCAAGTGGATCTTAGTACAGGAGTGAATGTAACCCAATGCCTTCATATATTTTGAGGTGACAATGTGAAAAAAATCAGATAAATATAATTTATTGAATTACAATAAAAGAATAGTCCATTCAATGCTCTGGGCATCCCTGACAATGCTTGACAAATACACTAACAAACAGATCTGTCAATTACCTCAGACCAAATCAAGCAACCTAAATACAATAGATACCACCTGGCCACCACACACAATTCCTACAGTTCCCCTCCCTACCACCCATCTCCTCATAGGCAAGGGAGAAGAGGTAGGCTTTGTAGTATGCTCTGGAGGGTTGTTACAGGCCTGAGCGGGGAGTGAGTTCAAGGCCCAGGGCCCTAATGGAAAACTTCCTTCCAGCCGCCCCATTTCTCATTCTGATTTGGTTTCAGTTCAGATGCTTCCATCTGAGTTTCATAAAACCTTTCTGAATAAGCATCTAATCTTCACTTATGTATCACATTTTTATAATTGTATTGCAAATCTCACCTTCATAATTTTAGAAATAGATTAATCAATCTGTTCAACTCAATAAACTAAAGACACCAATGTTTTTAAAAAGTGCTTTTTTCAGTCAGAACAGTCAGGAAACGACGACAGCAGATTTTTTTTTCTCCCTCAGCTTAATGAAACAAACATGAATCAGGGTAGTGAAAAACAAAATCCCCACAGAAAACAATAATGTTTTGGTGGCCTGTACAATTTTGATGTGTTTTTATCCAGTAGCAAATTCAAAATGGTGCTGTTGTTATCCCTACAGCTGATCAATCTTCCCAGTTTCCGAGGGGGAATCCTGTAGCCCTTCTTCTTTCTGCACATCCATCAGGTAGGCAAAACAAAAGGTAAACTTGGCAAACACTGCCTGCCCAAGGTAAGCATTAATCTTAATAGCTGGCTGTAATTAGGAACAAGATATATGAACAGACTCAAAGCAATAAATAACTTTAAACCAGAAAGGCGATAAGATTAAACGCAGAGACTGAAATTGGTCTGCATCAGTGCCTTTCCTGGTATGCCTCTCTCTAGTGGTGTCTAAATTGCCTAGATTAATTGTTCTGGATTATTTCAATTTTTGGATACTAGCCACTGTGAATCATCTCAGGATTTTGTGGACTCCATGACAACCAAGGCACTGGCCCACGTGTGTTTTGACTCAACTCATGCATGGAGCACTCTGGATCTTGGAGGCCCATTCCATTCCCTTAGTAACATTCAGGAAATAAGTGTGGTTGCAACCCCCATCTGGGGATTCCACTGCAGCATAACCAGCTCCTACACTATCCTGGCCACTTGGTGGGGGGCGGGGAGGCACAGTACGGCTGTAGCACACTGCTCTCTAGCTAGATTCAGCTGACAGATAGTCTTTGGAGGACTGTTGCCAGTTGTTGAATGCTAGAACAGCCAGCAGCCTGCTGCCCTTCCCATAGTGCTCCACTGCTGCACTCTGCAGTAACTGACCCTATGGCTTGGTGACTGTAGTAGAGGAAAGACAGATTGAAATTGTACCTTTGCTTGACCATTACCTCTCCTGTCCTAGCTTCAGTATGATGACACACACTATTTCTCTTCTGATACCGCCATTGTAGTAGACTGACTCACCCAGCATCTAACAGAAACTGGGGCAGGGTGAGAGTGAGTTGGCTGAGTACAATGCTAGAAAAGCATGAGATCATGGTGACAGGATGGAAGAAAAGAAGTTGAGGGAATTAGATCAATGTCTTTGACTAGTGGGATGTCTCTGTAGTTTGTTTCCCCAGTTGCTTCTGGAAACACCAGCATAAGTAATTGTCAAAAATAGTTCTTATCTGGGTTTGACAAGAAATTATATGTGCCTTACTGTGGAAGCAGAGAAAGAACTGACAGGAAGGGGATGCAATGCATGACAGTTCTTTCTCTGCTTCCACATTACCCACCTCTAGGTTGGATTAATGTAATACATTCTACATGGAACAACATCTTCAAATCATCTAGAAACTGAAGCTAATGCACAATGAAGAGGCCTTTCATGCAGGAAGCACCTTACTCCTATACTTAATTATTTGTATCTGGCTACTGTTCAGTTTCCAAGTGAAGGTTAATATGCTAGTTTTGATCTCCAAATCCCCAATGGTTGGGGTTATGTCTATTTGACATACTTTCTCTGCCTTTATCTGATATCAGAATAGTTGTGATTGTTGTGACGTTGCACTCCATATGTTTTATGGAAATATGTTTATAAGTGTGAATGTAATGTAACTGGAATATGCTTCATGCAAAAGGTCTCTTGTAAGGTATCATTACAAAGTTTATAATCTACTCAGTGTGTTCATCCTATTTGTATGAATGTATCATTCTTGTATCTGAAGCTAGAAATCTGAAGTCCTATTGTAACTATGCAAAGTGTGGGCCATTAATGGTGGCTTGGAATCTTGATGGCTCCCATTAACTAGGACAATTGGTTGTAAATGGCACTATTTACTTGTAAGCCTTCCTGTATACCTGGGTGCCAGCCAGTGAGTAATGAAGTCTCACGGGACATGTGAACATGTCAGATGATACTGGAATCCATAATAAACCTGGTGCTTTTCCATTTAGAAGGAAGGGTGGGAACCCAGAGAGAGACAAAGGATTCCCGCCTTGTGACAAAGATATAAAAGGGGATGGAACAGAACAAAGGGGGCTGCAGTCATGAGAAATCCCCTAGTTACCACCTGAGCTGGAACTAACAAGAACTGTACCAGGGGAAAGGATTGGGCCCAGAGTAGGAAGGAGCCAAGTCTGTGAAAGAAACTTATTGGAATATCTCTGAATGTGAGATTTACCTGTATTCAGTTTCTTAAATGTATTAGGCTTAGACTTATGTGTTTTGTTTTATTTTGGTTGGTAACTTACTTTGTTCTGTCTGTTATTACTTGAAACCACTTAAATACTACTTTTGATACTTATTAAATCACTTTTGTTTATTAATTAACCCACAGTAAGTGATTAATACCTAGGGGAACAAACGGCTGTGCATATCTCTCTATCAGTGTTATAGAGGGCAGACAATTTATGAATTTACACTATATAAGCTTTTATACAGAGTAAAATGAATTTATTTGGGGTTTGGATCCCACTGGGAGCTGGGTGTCTGGGTATTGGAGACAAGTGACCTGCTGAGCAGTTTTTGGTTAAAGCCTGCAGCTTTGGGGGAGTGGTTCAGACCTCAGTCTGTGTTGCAGCACACTAGCGTGTCTGGCTCAACAAGGCAGGGTTCTGGAGTCCCAAGCCATCAGGGAAAACGGGCTCAGAGGTAATTTCAGCACATCAGGTGACAGTTCCAAGGGGATCTCTGTGACCAAATCTGTCACAATTGTCTGATGTGCTCCTGGTTTAAGTTGTAAGATGTTGGTGAGTGTTTGATTTTGGAAATTTTCCTGTATTGCTTTACCAGAACCTGAATTTGGTGACCTTCAGGAGATACTTTGAGACTCATCTGTTTTCAAAGGTATTTCATGAAGGGGGGGAATTATTATGGTGTCTGCATTAGCTGCCATGTTGATAGGCTGGAACATTTGTAAGACAGTAACCAATGTCCATATCGGTTTTACACTGCTTGTATTGGAAAAGCTTGCACAACAGATTGCTGTGATTCATTAAAGTCAGATAACTTGATTAAGATACAACCTGGCCGTTAGGCATCAGTGGTTATTTATCTAAGCCCAGAAAAGGCACATTAGGGAACTAAATACATTTCAGAGCTGTTGTCTGAGTCTTGATGGCTCTCGGTCTTCAGGGATTGCTCAATTGCTTTGTGAAAGTACTATATCCTGGCACACAGGAGATCTCTGTTTGGCTGCAATTTCAGGAATCATTTCATAGCCTGACTGAAAAGAATCTTGTTGGGATCAGGTGGTCTTTCCCATAATCATACACCAGATCACAGAGAACTATTATGCTTTCACATGAGATACCTTGTCTTCCAAGAGGCTGGATGTGATTGTAGGGGAGAAAGGAGAAACATTATCAATATGGGATTAAAAGGAGAAAAATTAGCCCAGGGAGAGAGAGAAAAAAATCCAGGGCTAAATTAGACTAGCTCTTAGTTTCCTTGAGAAGGTATAAGCTTCCTTATAAACTACATACAGCATTTAAGGGAACATCAAAGATCAGATAACTGAAAAACAGGCAACAGACTCCAAATGTAATGGTCAATTTGGTGGAGTTATAAGACCTAAGGAGACAGTTTGCGCTTTCTGGAATTGCTTTAAAAAACCCCAAAGAACACTTTTAAACATGTCTTTTTTATTTCTTTTACTTGCACATTAAAGGGTAGATCATTGGAGAAATTGCTGGCATACACATCTGAATCATTTGGACTATGACCATTAAAAACAAATGCTTTTTATTCATTTTCTTATTGAATATATTATTGTGAATCTGCTTAATTCATGTCCTCTGCTCTTTATGCTTACATAGCCTATTCTTCTAAACAGATTTTACCATGTTGGCTTTTAGACATTATTATTATGTAATATTATGGCTAACATATATAACAAGGGAGACTATTTCCTGCCAAATCTCCAACAAGCTTTCGGTATGATGAATGCTTTTCCTAAAGAAATGTATAAACAAGAAAAGAAAAATATACTACTGCTTGTGAACTGTTCTATTGAGTGAAGTATTGTTATGTACTTATTATGCAAGTTACCAAGGGAACTGACACTCTTAGTTGCTGTTTGCAGGATCGCCTCTGTAGGTGAGGGAATCCATTCCACTGAACCTAAAATCCAAAAGCCTTGGGAGAGAGCCACTGAGCGAGAAGTAGAGGAAACAAACAGGCTGTAAAGTCCCAGGCTATTTATTCCGTATTGTGTCACAAAAAAAAATTATCATGCCTATGTTGAAACCAAAGGGAAGAACCTAGTTTGATGTGATTCTGAAGAAAGTACCACCACATAGGTAAGATGTGAAATAGAGAATATGTTTCCAGTTGCTGAGAACACTAGAGAATTAGGGTACGTCCAGACTACCCGCCATATCGGCGGGTAGCGATCGATTTATCGGGGATCGTTAAGACGCGATATATTGATCCCCGAAAACGCTCCCCGTCAACTCCAGAACTTCACCGAAGCGAGTGGCAGTAGCGAAGTCGACGGGGGAGCCGCGGCTGTCGATCCCACGCCATGAGGACGGGAGGTAAGTCGGAATAAGATATGTCGACTTCAGCTACGGTATTCCCATAGCTGAAGTTGCGTATCTTACATTGACACCCCTCCACCCCCAGTGTAGACCAGACCTTAGTGGAGCATGGCCCAGATTTTTAAAGATATTCTGGTGTTGCTCCACTCAGTGTTACAAGACCCAAGGCCCAGATTTTTAAATGTATTTAGGTGTTGCAAGGTGTAATCCTTTAATGGTATTCAGCATTGCAAGGTGTAAGTGACTTAGGAATGCCTTTGTGCCGAAGTCACTTCTGAAAATGGGACTTGGCTCTCTAAATAACATAGACCTAGCAACGCTGAGTGGAGAAATGCATAAATAAATTTAAAAAACTGGGATTACAGCCTTTGTATGAGACTGCATGTGAAAAACTGAAGGCTGGAAAGAATCAGAGCATTTACTTGTTTTGCTTGAAACAGAATGAAAGAAAAAGTATTTTGAAAACAAAACAGTCTTGCTAGAGTGTCATGGGAACAGAGAAACCTAGGAGGATGTCATAGGATTTATTGAAGGACACAAATGTGATGCTTTCAGGGAATTTGCTTGGGCTAATAAAACATCATTAGAAAAGTTTCCCCCTACTCTGAGTGCTAATAAAAATATAATCCTCCAAGAATTGTTGAAATCCTAGAGAGTCTGATAGGGTCATTAGGAGAGCAGGTGGCAGGGCTTATAAAAATAAGTTAGAATGACAATGAAAAACCACCCGAAGCCACAAGATCAAACGGAAAAAAAAAAAGTGAATAGGCAGTTTGTGAAGAGCATGAAACCAACAACTCCGAAACCAAAAAACGTTACATTTTTTTCCAGAAAAATCTATGTAACTAAACCAACAGCTGTGTAACATAAATTAGCGCTAATTGAAAAAATTCTTCTCTTGATAAAGGAATAACTAAATAATGCTTCTGAGATGAAGTCCCACATTAATTCAAATGAATTTATTCCCTCTTCCTTCCTCTTCACATTTCCTTTATTGGTGTGAGAAATCTGGGGACATAAATAGGAGGAGCAAATTAAAAATTGGTTCATACAAAATGATAGTCAAGAAACTTGTCAGACTGATGAGTTATCCTGATGGCATGAAGTGCTAGATGTTTGTTTTGTTAAACTAAATGGCATCAGAAAAAGCTATAAATTTAAGCATGAAATGTTAGTTTCTCTATCTAGTTGGCGAAGCTAGTGTGACAGGCATTAGCGTTCTCATTCTGACAGGCAAAACTCTCTCTCCGAGATAAAAGAATATTTTTCTGCTTTTCTTTCTAGGTGTGTTCATTCTTTCTGACCATGAAGGGTAGGAAGGCAATTTCATGTTGATCAGGAAGAATCATTGAAGAGGTGGCCCACTCTTCTTCCCTTCTGTCTCAGTGCTTCAAGTCCCTGATGGGCCAACCAGCAAGGGATGATCTCAGAATCTGGATGCCTATTCTCCATCTTGCAACTAATATGTACCGATAGTAGCATATAAAGACTTTGAAAGATTTACCATGTTCAATGTTTATTGAAAAATCAATTTACCTGAAGGCATGCTATCCTAAAACAAAGTGTTTAATGGTGGTGTACAGTTTTTAAGACTCAAATGGGCATATTCTCTTGTCAGACACTGGAACTGAATGGATGTAAGTGAAGACAGTATTTGGCCTCATTTTTAATACCTTTCTGTTTGAGAAGATTACTTTAAGAGAAAGCTTAATTAAAATATACATTATTGTGACACTGCTGAGGTCAGAGAGAACCTCTTCCTACAGTATAATGGGGGTTAGACTTCAGATTGTAATCAGCTTTTAGAGCTTAAAAATAAATATAACTCAGACATTAACAGTTCAGTTCCAGTTTAACATTAAAGACTGTGCTCACAAATTATCTGGCTCAGGTCTATTTTTTCCACTTCCAAGAGCAGTCTTTACAGACATCTATTCTGTAGGAGAAATTTCATAAGCTATATTAAGAGTCTTCCAAGCAGACTCCTTAACCATTGTTATTTTGAAATAAGAAGACACATGCAAGCTTTTATAAGGGGGTAGGGGAGAGGTTTACTTTCAGGCAGGATTATGGAAATAATATTTAACTGCTATTTTTATATTTGATTTCCTTAAGATGACTTTCTTCTATTTTTGTAAATATGTATGACCCCAAAAGTTCTTCAATAAGATAATGGAGAGTGGCTTGCTAGCTGTCATACTGAGGGGAGCTAGTAATGCAGTTCTAAAAGCTGCTACTGCCAGCTGTGGCAAAACATTTACAAAAGTGCCACAATCTGCACTCTATTATGCTTTAAAATAACTCAGAAATAAACTAAGTAAAGCATGATAATAGTTAAAACTTTATTATAGTAATAATGTCAAAAGTAATAATTATGGTGTTATTTGTTTAAAACTGCAATGCAGTAACACAAAGCTGTGAATACTGAAAAAAAGACAAAACAAGCCCCCTAATTTTTTTTTAAGTGCAGATGGATGAGGAGCCTGAATTTCACAGTGGTCTAACACTGATTTTTCACTGGAGAAAACCCATTTATTTCAAAAGAGCTGTAAGTTAGAGCAGAATCAGGAATGCTTTGCCTGCTAATGCTAGAGATGGGCCCAAACCATAATCTTGAACTTTAACACACAAATTTCAAAATACTACTCCCAATCTCTGCACCCCTTGTCAAATTTATTATTTTACAGGACAGCTATAAACAGCAAAACCCAGACTATAGGTTGGAGCCATCCTATGGCCAGACCTTTGTAAAATGTGTGATAATACAAAAGTGGCTGTATAGCCACATGTCTTGAGAGCAGGACACCGAGACTTACTTGCGACTCTCTAGCTACCAAGTAATAGAACGGATGACCAGCATCAAAAGATACTGCATAGAATGACCCCACAGTACACCACTCAGAAGGTTTTCAAAGAAGTTTTAATAGTCCAAACTTTGAGTACTATTTCTATGCCAGGGTGAAGCAGTCAGTAAAACTCTTGGTTTTGTTCAAACAAGGAGAAAATTGTAGCATGAAGGAGCCATTGCCAAAACCAGTCTGCCTACCCTGCTTGTGCTGCCTCTCAGTTTTACCACCTACTATTCAAAAGTTATGAACAGAGCTCTCAAAGGAGGATAACAGCAATACCCATGACATATATTCAACTAAAAGAGCTTTTCAGAAGGTCATAGTACAACAATGACAAACCCTGTAAAATATGGACACTACCCCATCGTGAAGGGGATCTCACCAGCAGTGCTGCCTTGTCGTCAGGCCAGCGTGTAACACGAAGTTTTCCTCTCAAACATTCCCCTTTCTCACTGTAGATTCACTGTGTGGGGTTCTGTCCTTTTAGTATTGCAGCCCTCCAGTTGGGTTACACATTCGAATCCACCCCTTTTGGGATACACAGAGTACAATGATGTGGAAGTCTGTTGAACTCAGCAAAGGGCTTCCCCCTGGAGTCAGGGTCTTAGGGTCTAGAGTCCTGCAGCTTTAGGATCTTCCCCAACTTGGGTCCCCACAGAAGGATAAACTTCTGTCATTGTTCCTAGTTTAGGGAATGGGAGGGGAACCCAGGCCCACCCTTTCCACTTTCCACCTTTTCCGATCACTTCTTACCAGTGTCCCCTCTTCCTGAAGGGTAAAATAAAGAACCAAACACAAAATTAAAATTTCTAACCTTCAAAAGTCACCAGTCCCTCCTCTACAGGCTTGGACAGGTCAGCATTTCCAAGTCTCAGGCAACAAGAGCTCCTGGGACACTTTTTCACAAGAGCTTAGGTCTGCTCCCTTCCACTGCCTGCCTCCCTCGAAGCTCCTCTGCTTCCCTTTTAAGCTCTGCCTCCTGCTTGTGCAGGCTTTGCAGGTGCAGCAGGGCTGGGCTACCTGTGCCCAGAATTGCTCCTTAACCCCTCCTTCTTCGGTGTGGGGTTTGTATATCCCATCACACCCCCTAAACAGCAGTAGTTGCTATGTATTCAGCAGGGTTTATAGAACCATAGCACTACAGATGTATCTCCAAAACACTATAGAATAAATCTGTCATAAAATACTGTAGGTACTTTCAGAGCCATTAATGTATAATGCAAATCTGTACACAAAGTATCCTGCTACACATTCATACAAATCTCTGAACAAAAAGGTACTGTACAAAATATACTACACACATTCATATACAGATTTTTGAAGAAAAAAATCAAATTGACTACTTTAGAGCCATTAAAATATATTTGTGTCTATTTATGCAATGGAGATACTAATATAGACATCTTTTACAAAATATAGAGCTCTTCAATTGTTAGCTTTTAACATGGCCATTAAATGGTTAATAGAGGGAAACAAATTAGGGAAAGTTACTGTACACACAGAATTTGATTTTTTCAAAAGTGAACAGTGTGGCTGTTTCACTTTAGCATACATCAGAGGGCTCTAGAATATGTTATGAATTATTATGATCTGTGACTATCATTGGGAGAAAAACAAAAAAGAGGTTTATATACCAAGCCCAAGGCAAATTCTGCTGTGTCATCTTATAAACCTTTAAAAGGCAGTGTCCAAAGCACTGAAGAAGCTACCTGAAGTAAAATGCCACAGCAGTTGAGGCTAGTACCACTGTACCTGATGAAGCACCATTATGATGATCCAACCTCAAGATATATTGTCCCAGGGATGGATACAAATAACCACTGTTCCAATTCTGTACTGACTTTTTCACTTCTAAAACATAGGGACTGCTAATTGTTCTTGTAAGAAAGCTAGTTAAGCAACTTGAAGAGGTATTGGTAAATTTAAAGAGCATAAATTAAATGAGTATTAACAAGCTAAAATAAGGATGCCCTGGAGCATAAGAGTGAAGAATGGGAATTTAGCAGTAGTGAACTAGAGTGAAATTGAAGACTTATTCAGTTTACAGCTGAATAAGCCTGGAGTGCTGTAAAGCAGCCCTAAATTATCACATTATCTGTCAGCAGTTTGAATATTACAGTACCACAGGCTTCTGAATAATTGGACAGCAGTAGAATTCTGTTAACTGGTTGCCTAACAGCAACAGTTCAAGTTATATGAAGAATGAAGCAGGCACTGTGAAGCTCAAGAAGGGGAACCTTCAAAAGGAATTACCACAGCTAAGCCACACAAAGCATCAAAAGAATGAAGAACGAATTTTCACCTTACATCCCAGTCACAACAAATCCCATTTTGACTTCTTGATTTTTTTCAAATTTTACTAAAAGATTTATTTCTCATTTTAAAGCAGATACTGTCAGTATGAAAGTAGTATTAATAAAGTCATTTCCCATGCTAAGAGCACCACAGGTTACTAAAAGAGAGAATTTTTAACATGAAATATACTTTTCTCTTAGACTTTTTACTTTTTCTTGTTGTTCGTTTGATTCATTCAGCCTGGAAAATGAAATTACGTTGAGTTGCTATGAGGATGTGCGAGGGGGACATATGGGAATATGGGGTACGCCAGGGTTCCTGGGATTGCTGTGGAGCTGCCTGAATCATTGGGTATGTCTACACTACGAAATTAGGTCGAATTTATAGAAGTCGGTTTTATAGAAATCGGTTGTATACAGTCAATTGTGTGTGTCCCCACATAAAATGCTCTAAGTGCATTAAGTTGGCGGACCGCGTCCACAGTACCGAGGCTAGCATCGACTTCCGGAGCGTTGCACTGTGGGTAGCTATCCCACAGTTCCTGCAGTCTCCGCCGCCAATTGGAATTCTGGGTTGAGATCCCAATGCCTGATGAGGCAAAAACAGTGTCGCAGGGGATTCTTGGTACATGTCATCAGTCACACCCCCCCCCCATGAGAGCAACAGCAATCGTTTCGCGCCTTTTTTCCTGGGTTACCTGTGCAGATGACATACCACGGCAAGCATGGAGCCCACTCAGCTCAGCTCACCGTCACCATATGTCATCTGGGTGCCGGCAGACGTGGTACTGCATTGCTACGCTACACAGCAGCAGCTAATTGCCTTTTGGCAGTACATGGTGCAGTTGACTGGTAGCCGTCATCGTCTATCTGGGTGTTGGCAGATGTGAGACTGCATTGCTATACAGCAGCAGCTCCTTGGTTTTTGGCAGCCGATGCTGTATTACAACTGGTATCCATCGTCATCGTACTCCTCAGTGAGTTCGGTCAGAGGCACCTGGGCAGACATGTTTTGTCTCCTGGAGACTCAGTCCTGCCGGCAGTCTACTGCACTGTCTTGACAATGATGGCTAGCAATCGTAATGCAGCATCTTCTGCCAAGCACCCAGAAGATGCTGATGGCTAATCAGTCATGCTGCACCGTCTTCTGCCAGCCTAAGATGTAAAAGATAGATGGACCAGATTTGTTCTGTATTCATTTGCTTCCCCCTCCCTCCGTGAAATCAATGGTCTGCTAAACCCAGGGGTTTGAGTTCAATTTTTTGGGGGGGATGCCATTCTGTGTGACAGTTGTTTGTGTTTCTCCCTGATGCACAGCCACCTTTGTTGATTTTCATTTCCTGTAAGCCATATCATCACTCGCCCCTCCCTCTCTCCATCAGACAATAGTTTTGCGCCTTTTTTCAGCCCAGACACCATAGCACTGGAATCATGGAGCCCGCTCAGATCACCACGGCAATTATGAGCACTATGAACACTACGCGCATTGTCCTGGAGTATATGCAGAGCCAGAACATGCCAGAGCAAAACCAGGTGAGGAGGCGATTGCAGTGCAGCGACAAGAGTGATGAAGAAATTGACATGGACATAGACCTCTCACAAAGTACAGGCCCCAGCAATGTGCACATCATGGTGTTACTAGGGCAGGTTCATGCCTTGGAACGCCGATTCTGGGCCCGGGAAACAAGCACAGACTAGTGGGACTGCATTGTGTTGCAGGTGTAGGACAATTCCCAGTGGCTGCGAAACTTTTGCATGCGTAAGGGCACTTTCATGGAACTTTGTGACTTGTTTTCCTCTGCCCTGAAGCGGGCAGAATTCCAGGATGAGAGCAGCCCTCACAGTTGAGAAGCGAGTGGCGATAGCCCTGTGGAAGCTTGCAACACCAGACAGCTACCGGTCAGTGGGCAAATCTACTGTGGGGGCTGCTGTGATCCAAGTAGCCAACGTAATCAAAGACCTGCTGATATCAAGGGTAGTGACTCTGGGAAACGTGCAGGTCATAGTGGATGGCTTTGCTGCAATGGGATTCCCTAACTGTGGTGGGGCAATAGATGGAACCCATATCCTATCTTGTCACCGGAGCACCAAGCCACCGAGTACATACACCGAAAAGGGTACTTTTTAATGCTGCTGCAAGCCCTGGTGGATCACAAGGGACGTTTCACTAACATCAACGTGGGATGGCTGGGAAAGGTACATGATGCTCGCGTCTTCAGGAACTCTGGTCTGTTTCAAAAGCTGGAGGAAGGGACTTTCTTCCTGGACCAGAAAATAACCGTTGCGGATGCTGAAATGCCTATAGTTATCCTTGGGGACCCAGCCTACCCCTTAATGCCATGGCTCATGAAGCTGTACACAGGCAGCCTGGACAGTAGTCAGGACCTGTTCAACTACAGGCTGAGCAAGTGCCGAATGGTGGTAAAATGTGCCTTTGGTCATCTGGCTGGAGTGCTGCTCCTGCCTAAGTCTTCACATGTGCAAGTGTAACCCACACACCTTCTGGGTGTGGAGTTCTGTCCCATCTAGTGGCACTGAGACCACTTAGAGAGAGAAATAAAATGAGTCTGCTCTACAGCCTTAGCTAACAGTCAGTTGTTTTTTACCTCATGTGGTAGAGGCTCATGCACTAACGTCCAGAGGTCCCTGGTTTAATCCCACCCGACAACAGCTGGAGTCTGTCGGTGTTATATGAATAACTAGCAAGATAAATCAGAATACATAAAATAAGAGGGAGAATAATTTATTGAGGATAGATAATTATGTTTAAATATAAGAATGTAAAACATACTGGTTCAAGATGACAAAATCATGGTGATGGGAACAGGGAACCATGGAGATGAAAAACTGCAGTGGAGAAGCAGAGAAATGGTGAAAAAGTATGTGGTGTTGCGGGGGGGTTCAAAGATTGTGCCAGTCTCTCACTCTCCTGAGCATAGTCCTGTACTGGTTGGTCAGTTTCATTTTCTGGTTCTCAAACAGAGAGTTATTGTAGCATCAACAATGCAGAATAATAGTTTTAAAGCCTTCCCCCCCGACACACACACACACCTACACACTTTTGTGTTTGTTTCATGACAACCTTCCTGTTCAGATTAGGTTTTGTAAAGCTTCAATATTTTTTTTAAATAAAAAAATAATTTTGGGACAGTTAATTGTGTCCATTTTAATAGCTCATAAAACACTGGAATATTTATGAAAGAATGGGAAGTTTGGTGAATGAAATGGATTAATTTTTCACACCACAAAAATGTTCAGTAAAATTAGATATTTATGTTTAATCAGAAAATGTGTTCCATCTCTAATCTTTCATAATGTACCACTGACTGGGCACAGGTATAAACTATTTCACTTTAAGCAAATGAAGGTGGCCTACCCCATCCCTTGAAGTCCACCCGCCCCCCAAAAAATAAAGTAGGCATCATAACAATGATGTCTACACTGTGCAACTCGCATTATGTCAGACTTTTCATTATAAACCCTAAGAGTTCTCTCACTTGATTGTAAAATTTCCCTTTAGGTTGGGCCGGCTAAAGTGGACTTTAACTTCTGTGTTTGGTGTTGTTGTTTTAAATAATAATGTGCTGTTAGGTGTACTCAATTTTGAATTTTCTTTCATTTGGGTCACATTCTTAACATTGTTTATAGGAAACAATACATACTTACAAGATAGAAATGTGTGTATGGCATAGATTGTAGACTCAGGCGAATAGCTGGTTCAGTTCATCTAGAAAGATTAATGTTTTCCAGAAAATATTGAATCACTTACTAAGTACACTGTCCAAAAGGTTTCTAGTTTGGATACAATACCATGTGGTACATTCCCTCACGTTTTGTCATATTACTTCTTCACATATCCCCCTTATCTCACAGCATTGCATAACATTACAGAAATCAACAAAGCAAAATTATTTAATTCTCATGGCTTTTAGAGGTAGTATATTGCTAGTTTAGATATTTGAAGACAAATTATGGTACCCTTACTCCTGTTGAGTAATACTTACTCAAGTAGTCCCATTGATTTCAATCAGGAGTAAGTACTGCTCAAGACAAGTAAGGATATCACAATCCAGCTATTGAAATGCTGATTAATTTTTACAGTGAAACATGGAAGTAGATAATGGATGTAAATAAGTAAGCTTCTTGCATCCTTATCAGTATAAAGAAAAGAAGATAAAAGTAATTGTTGAATTTCTATTATCTGAAATAAGCTTCAGGAATAATAATAGGAAGATGCCTCTGTGACGGGTTGCCCCCCCCCTTCCAGGGTGCCACCTGATGTACTGGGGTTTCACTGAGCCCACCTGTTCCACCAGCCTGGGCTCCCTTACACTGTTTTGCTGAGCCAGACTCTCCAGCCTCCTCCAGCGCACACACACAGGTAAGGACACACCCAGCTGTAGAACCACACCTAGTCGGCAATCAGCTCTGCATGGGAAGACTCAGCTAGGAACTTGCCCAGCACTCAAGTGCACCCCCCTGTGGAGAGTAAACCCAAAAATCTATTGACTTGCACTGCACAGAAATCTATAGTGTAAGCTCACGAAATCTGCCCCCTCCCTCAATGTGGAGGAAGATATGCACAGCTTTTTGCCCCCTCCCCAGTTATGAATTACACAAACTGGTTTTAGAATAAACAAAAGCAAGTTTATTAACTACAAAGGATAGATTTTAAGTGATAAGGGATAGCAAACAGATCAAAAAAATTACTGAGTAAATACAACAAAACACAAAAACTAAGCTTAATACACTAAATAAACTGGTTAATGGTAGCAAATTCTCATCCCTAAATGTTGTTTTATGCAGGTTGCAGAGTTTCTTGAAGGTAAACTGCACTGTTTGCAGCTTAAATCTCCAGGTATTCCTTTCACAGGCTAAACCTTTCTTGCCTGGACTCAGCCCCCCTCCTTAGTTCCTTTGTTTCTTCAGGTGTTTTCAGCACTCTTCCTTCTTGGGTGGGGAGGCAGTGGAGAAGAGCCCTGATTATCTCACTTTCCTGCCTTAAATAGGATTTACATATGGCAGGAATCCTTTGTCTCTCAGTGCAGTCCCCCCAGTGGAAAAATACCAGAAGCCCAAGATGGAATCCAGTACCAGGTGACATGATCACATGACCCTGCAGTGTCAAAGCAGCATCCCAAGAAGCTTCTAGGGAAGGTAGGAGATTAGCATCTTCAAAGTTCTACTGTCCTCCTTAATGGCCCCTTGACTAACCTGTCAGACTGATTGCATTTTGTCTGGTGGGCGTTCTGGTGCAAACACTTTTATAATTGATACATAATCCATATTCCTAACTTCAGCTACAGAACTGAGACATGCATACAAATAGGATAATCATAACCTTTCCAATGACACTTCACATGACCTATCTTACATAAAACATATTAGTTATGCCATATTCATATCATAAGCATAGTTATGAA
Source organism: Chrysemys picta bellii (assembly GCF_011386835.1). NCBI lineage: Eukaryota > Metazoa > Chordata > Testudines > Emydidae > Chrysemys > Chrysemys picta. The sequence goes on along the minus strand of NC_088795.1, from coordinate 72,964,086 downwards.
GAATATGGGACGTAGCATCACAGCCTCCAACTAGGTATTGATATTAAATCAGAATTTTACTATAAATAATTTACTTCTGTAGTTACCAGGCTGTGAGTTAACCTTTCTGGTTTAAAGCTGACTGAAAAGTTCTTGCCTTTCCATATCTATATTGTACACTGAGAATCTTGTATTCTCAATTGTCAAAAATATTTAAAACTTCTAAGGCCCTTGTCTTTTTCTCCTTCCAACTTGCACTTCCTCAGTAATTGTTGATCCACATTTTTGTCCTCATGACTTAGAGATATAAGACCAGATTAAGGTTTTGCTGTGTCTTGACATAAGAGCAATAGGGAACCAAGACATCAAAAAAGAGGATGGTACTGACTAACAACATTTCACTGTTCTTTGGATTAACACTAAACCCAAGGAACAGGGATTTATTCCCCAGTATCTAAGATTGAAAGTAAACTTCCTTAGTGTAGCCATAACCCTGACAGAGCTACCATCCTTTTTTACTCCCTGAGAACTAATTTAGATTCTGTAGCTCAAAGTCCTCAACAGCATTAATGCATCAGGCTTTCAGTATTCTAATACACCCTGACTTCTCTGCACAGTTGTTCTCAGAACAGAGGTATTAGAAAGATGTATCATATTAGCAGTGTGCTTATCAAAGGGTCTTTATATTAAGGAACTGAAAAACTTAGGGGTCAAGGATCCAAAGTAAGTTGAATTCAAACTTCTCCTCAAAGACAACCATTTCTTAGAATGCAAACTTGAAAGTGGCACATGGGTTTTGTTCAGTTTAAGTCAAATTAAACAGAAGCCATCTCACACATCTCTCATAAATAAAGTTATGCTGCAGGAGGCAGGCGTATCAGTTTACAACTGGTTCTGCAAGGAGCATAGTGCCGTTAACTCTCAAGGATTTCAAGGGCCACTCAGGAACTTCCAAAATTGAGCCCAGATTGTATGTTAATCTGCTGAAGATCTTCCTGGTTCCATACACCTATGTCACTTGTACACAAATGATGCAAGACACGCACTACTGGAATGAAAAGAAGAAAAAATAACTGGAAAGCAGGTTCTTTTGTCAGTATAAGCTGAATTCTGAATTGAGTTGTTTTAAAATTAAATCCATCTTGTGTGTAAATTGAAAGAGCATAACTTTAATTGGCAGCCAATTCATGGCCTTCCATTAGATTACAATTCATAATGCAGATAGCTATGGCATCTTCAGGCATCTTTTGGACGCTAGTGGCATCTTGTCTAAAAAGCTATAGCAGGTAAAAGAAAAGTTGCACACAAAATGCTTTATATTAAGGAGAGGAATACTTTCTCATAATTGTTGGTTAGTCGGAGTTTTCAACTACTTAAAAGCTTCACTTACAATCATTAAGAATAATGGATTTTTTATTGACATTTTTTCCCAAATAGCAGTGAAGCTGTTTATCAGTATAAGAAAGAACACTATTTTTCTTGCTTTTGCCATTTCCCCTTATATACACTTACAATATGATTGCTGTGTCTATTCAACAATTCCAAAGAGCTAAAACACAAAATAACAAAAACCCTTTGTAGGAAACAAAAACAAGGATTTTGTTCAGGCATGAAATTCAATTCACAAGTAATCAGATTTACTGAGAATTCAAGAATATATTACTCCTCTAAGTAGAAGTATGTTCCTTTGGAGAGATTTAGGCTTGGTCTACACTGCATGGTTAGGTCAACACAAGGCAGGTTACAATGACCTAGTTGTGGAAGCATCTTCACTTAAACTTGGCTCCCACCAACGTAAATGCCCCACTACACTGACTTAACACCACCTCCCCAAGCAGACTCGCCTCCCTCTGTATCCGATAGAGGACTCTATATTGAGATCTCCCTATACCCCACCTCAGCATGCAACATGGCATCAGGGGTCAATGCACTACCCTGACCATTCTACCCAGGGAGACACTGACCTGTGAAAGATACGGTTGGTGTATGTATACCTGAAATGGAAATGACTTTTCTTTCCCCTTCGTAAGTTCCGATCCTTAATTTATTGTTTTATTAAGTTCTATTTTTTTTTAATTTTCCTGGTTTATGTTACAGAATAAAATTATGTTTTTTTGGAACATAATTCATCTTTGTTAGTTCACAACATATGGTGGCTGATGATGAGCAGGTCTGACAGCAATCAATTTCTTGTTTCTGTACTGTGACACTGAACCCATAACATCATTCACAAACAATATCAATAGGTGCATTGACAATGTTAGATTCCTACATATAGAGCAATGAGTAGAAGATTCATTCCATGCCACAAAAGAGAGGCGCCCAGTGGAGCATACTATAACAACACATCACTCTGGCTTACTATTAGAATGGTCTTTCAAAGCCTCCCTGTACACTTATATAGCTCTGTTTTGAGCTCTTCTTATAGCTCTTGTATCTGGCCACTCAGACTGCCTCTACACCTCCACCCTAGCGGAAAATTTTCTCCCTTTGTTTCACAGATATTATGCAGGACACAGCAGGTAGCTATAGCCCCTTTGGGATATTTTTTATCACTGAGATCCAATCTCATAAATAAATAATGCCAGTGATCCTTCAGATGACCAAAGGCACATTCACAACATTCACTTTGTGAAAAATGCTCATCCACAGGTATTGTGGGTTTTGGGGTTTTTTTGTCTTTTTTTTTTTCTTTTAATCATTTTCCTATGTAAATCCATTCAAGAGGGCCCTGTATGGGATATAGCACATGTTGTGATAATCATGTGTAGAATCCATGGATCTTTAAAGGTGTGTTGTGGAAGGCGTTGATCATTGTGCAGTGGAGATATGGCTGCAGGTTTTGTATTTGTGTTTTTGGCAGGGTCTGAGGCCACTTGGAGTTGGAATGTCCTAGGCTGTGGGCAGCTTGCTTCCGATGGTGAGCTTGGAGAGGTTGGGGGTGTGTTTGAAGACCAGAAGTGGTGGTTCAGGGAAGATTTCTTTCAGGAAGGTGTCCCCTTTGAGTATGGGGTGTAGTTGTTTGATGATACCCCATTTGGGTGCCCGTGTGGGGTGGTACCGGTGGCTGTGACATTCTATACCTTGAGGGTATACCCTGTAACCCCCATATTCCTCATTTACATATAATTGTGATATTGGATATAAAGCATGCCATGTGAGGTATCATGGGAAAGGTTATCATCTGCTAAAAGCCACTGTTCCATCTAAATATGTGTACTATTAATGCATATAAAATTATAAGAATAGTGTTGTATGGTTTTCACTCAAATATGCTGTTGGTTTGGGAAGTGCCCAGATACTAGCTCTCCAGAGACAATAAGAGGTAACCAATTCCCAGGTGGGTGTGAACAGACATCACCAGCCATTGTCCAGCAGAGGAGTTACAATTCAATGACTCACTCACAGCAGATACACCGGGGGTATTGCTTCTCCTTGTGACTCAGCAATGCCCATCAGACATGCCTGGACTAGTGTTCTCCAAGCACATGGACTAAGGGTATAAAACAGAACACAGTGGCCCCATGCTTAGTCTTATCTCCTCCCCCACCTATGCTTCAAGCAACAAGGACACTCAGAAGACTGAAGACTCCAACAGAGGAGACTGGCCCAGGTTTCAAGGTGAAACCTGTGTACTATGAACTGCAATATCCAGTGGGGTGAGAAAAACTGCTTAATCTAGATTTGCCCACTCTAATAGGGTTGAGAGTTTAGACTGTGTGCTTATATTTTATTTTATTTTCGTAACCACTCTGACTTTTTGCCTATCACTTATAATCACTCAATCTCTTTTGCAATGAATAAACTTGTTTTTACTGTTTATCTTTACCAGCGAGTTTGCCTGAAATGTTTGGTAAATCTGCTCAGGTTTACAAAGGCTGGTGTATATCCACTTTCCATTGATGAAGTGGTGAACCGATAAACAAACTTGCAAGGTCAAGAAAGGGTCTTGAGCAGTGCAAGACGGTATATTCCTGAGGTACAAAGCTGGGGGGATTTGGCTGGTGCCTTTCTCTGAGATTCATGAGTGGCTTTGGGAAGCATTCATGCATCTAGCTGGGTGTAGGGCTTCACATGCGGTTGTGCTGAGTGATGACAGCGCCTGGAGGGGTTTTCTGCTTGTCACTAGCAAAGCATTGTGAGAGACAGCCTAGGCTGGAAAGATAAGGGGGCACAGTGGTCCCACGGTCCCAGGGGGCACCCCAGGGATCCCGTCACAATGGTAACTAGGGGTGTGAAGTCAGAGGGGTTTTATTTCTGTATTGAACGAGATCCTCTTGGGGTATTTGAGTGGCCCATTCTATGATGCGATCTACTCCTCTTGTGGGGTGTCCTTGGTTTATGAAGGTGCTTTTGAATGTCTTAAGGTGTATATCCCAGACTTTCTCCTTGGAACATATTCTGGTATCTGAGTGCCTGGCAGTAGATAAACAGATTCTTGGTGTGTCTGGGATGGTTATTGGATCTATGAAGATAGGTATGGTGATTCATTGGTTCCTTGTATATAGTTGTCCATAGAGTTCCATTGTTGAAGCTGACTGTGGTGTCCAGGAAGTTGATTTTAGTGTAGGCTGGGGGGAGGGAAGGTTACAGAGAGAGTTTAATGGATGGGTGGTGGTTATGGTTACCATAAGTCCTGGTTTTCCTGGACATGACCTCATTTTTGGTCTGCCCATCTCCGTCCAGGTGGATTTTTAAAATATCAGCAACTTTCTGGGATTTTTCCCCACCCATGAGGGGGCTGACAGCTGGAGTCGCAGCCTCCACATCAAATACCACCTTCTTTCCTTTCCCTCTGCAACCAACCTTTCCCTTCCTCCTCTCTGGCATGTCTTCTTTTTGCGAACCTGAAATACGGTAACCCTAACAGTGGTTGTTGAAGTTGTGGTGGAAATCTATGAGGGAGTTTAAGCTGCCTCTTCAGAGTCTGGAAATATCATCCATGTATCTCAGGCTTATCATTGGTTTCATAGTGCACTTGTCCAGTCGTTCTTCTTCAAGGTGTCCCATGAAAAGTGTGGCATGTTGGAGAATGGAATCCTACAGACAATCATATATAAGAAACCTGCAGCCATATCTCCACTGCTACAATGATTGACACCCCTCCACAACACACCTTTCAAGCTCCATAGAGCCTACACCTGACTATTGAAATAACTTTGTGGTTGAAACCAGACAATCACTGTGCTCTTGAATGAACTCATGCAGGAAAATGATAAAAGTAAAAAAAACCACATCACCTGTGGGTAAACACTCTTCACAAAGTGATCATTCTATATCTCTCCTATCAGTCCTCATCCTCAAAGGAAACCTGCAGAACACTTTCAAAAGCTGAGCCTGGAAGCTTAAATTCATTACTCTGCTAGACTCTAAAAATCCTTAACTGAACAAGGACACTGAATTTATGGCTGATTACAGCAATCTGTAACCAACCCCTCTTTTTGTCCTGTGTCTGCAGAGGTGTTAATGGGCCACTCTACCTTGAGTGGTCCCTTACAATATGCACTAACTAAAGCTAAATCTGATCCACCTTGCATTTTGTTGTGAGGGTAGGAATGCCTTTCCCAGAATTGAAGAAGGGCTCTGTGTGGCTCTCTCCCCAACAAAAGTTGGTCCAATAAAACACATTACCTCACCCATATTGCCTCGGTCATCATGGGACCCCCACAGGCTGAATATATTCATAGCAGAGAAAATTATAGTGACAGTAGTGTTCCTTTTTAATGCCATGAGGTTTTCATTATAAAACTCATGCACTTAGTCATGACTACACTGAAATCCATTATAACCTCACTTTTATGATTATATACCCTACATATTATTAGAGATGGTCAAATAATTCATGATTAACAATTTACCAGTCAAACTAAACATGTCACAATTTTTACAAATGCATATGTGATGGACGGTCTAGGGTCTGTTGCTAAGAACCTGCTTTCACTTAAAAAGTCTTGCTGTTTTATTTATGCCTGCATAGTCAAAGTGGCAACTCCCACACCTACACCCACCCTACTATCTTAGTGCGGATGCAATTATACTGGTTTAAAAGTGCTCATACTGGAATGGCTTATTTCTGTTCAAAATAACCAAAATAAACTATTCTGGTGTAACTGCACTAGGACTTTTACCAGAATAACTTTGTCAGAAAGAAAAATAACATCCCAGCCAACATAGTTATGCTAGGATAACTTTTTAAGTATAGACCAACTGATATTTTATCCTAAGGGAAAACGTGAAAGAGGGCTGGCTATGGGGGAAAATACATTCTGCCTGTTTGAGCGACCTGGATTAACCAGACAATCTTTGAATTACTGTATTTGAGCCAGGTAGTTAAGCATTTCAAAAGGTAGCTATTTAATACTGCTAATTGGCCTTCTTTCCTGCCTTTATAATCTCCTGGAGGACAGGGGAATCCAAATGATTACCAATCCCTACTGTGTGTACTTCAGAAAAATATTTGTGAAAATGGGAGCCTGTCTGAGATGGTGCCTGATCTAGTGCCTATTGACGTTAATGCTCCCATTTAGCTCAAGAGTGTAGGATCGAACCCTAGTTGACTCTGGGAGCTGCTTGGATTGAAAGACTTCAGGAGGAAGTCCTGATCAGGAAAATTTTTAGATACAGCATCAGAGGGCTGTCAGGCACAGGGAGGGATTGGATTTCAAGAGAAGTAAGATTTTCTTGTACTCTCTAACTAAGCTAAGGGCAAACATCCACACTGGTCTTTGTAGAGTATTCAATTGAAGTAAATGTTACACAAATTGTCTCTTGTTTTACTATCATTTTCTCTCAATTCACAATAAAGCTTGTTTTTAAACACATGGACTGTTAGCTGGGAACTTTCAGACAGACAGCCCTGAGGGAAGAGATGTTTAACCTCTGAGGAGAGGTAGACAATATGGTTGGTCAAAGATTTTTCTGTCAAAATTGGGTTTCAGTGGAAAAGTGGGTTTTGTGACAATTTTTTAAAAAGTGTGTCTGTTTTCCAAAAAGATTGACTTTTCACTGAAAAAAACTGAATTTCAAAAAGTTTTCTGGTTTCAGCCAAAAAAAATACACATTTCAGCCCAAAATTGGGGGAAAATAATAAAGATTTGAAAATACCATTACAGTGCCTCAAGGGGGTTGTTGTCCAGTTGCTTCATGTGCCTATTTTCTACTCTGAGCCAGCTTCACAGCTGGACTGCATTTCCCATGATGCACCACAGTGGCTCAGCAAGAGAGCGAAACCATAGAGCATCATGGGGGAAGTCATCTGACCATGGATTCTAGTCCACAGAGGAGAATGGGAGGATGAGGCACAGTGGCAGCATTTCCAAATCAAAAGATTGTCCAAAAACTTTTGGTTAGGAGTTCTCAGTTTTTTGTTTTTTTTTCCCTGAAAGATTAAATTTTTCTGTGGAAAAAAAAAATCCCATCAGCTCTAGCTGAGAAAACAAAACGGGCTTCTGAAACCTAATACTCCCCTCAGTCTTAGTTTTGGTCAAATGAGTCATAGAGAGGCTCTCCTCTCCTATGAAAGTGTAATGCAAGGGGCTGTGGAAGGTGAATACAAGGAAGAAACTCAGAAACCAAAAGAAGGAGAGAGCTGGCAAGGGTGCAGAAGACAGTACTCATGATTCAAGATAGTTTACTGGATGCTTTATGCAAATAATAATCACCCCATGGATATTCTTCTATTTTGCTGCAATAATTGTAGTATTTGGAATTTGCTGCTTGAACCATGTGACTGGTTACCTAACTTAGTTGTTCCCACCCCCACCCCATGACTGGATGACCTAACCTTTATAAAGACGAGGAGTACATGAAGAAAACATTGTGGCTTTGAACCTGCCAGGTAAAAGGCAGTAAGGCGATACAGCACCTTTGGAAGAAATTGCAGGAGATCCAACTAAGTAAGTGATATAAAAAAAATGTCTTAGGGACTGGTCCAACACCCACTGAAATAAATGGAAAGGCTCCCATTGACTTCAAAATGAGCAATGGCTCAAGCCATTATTGAATATAGTGGTCTCCCATTTTCTATCACCACCTACCACCATTTACTACGTTCAGTTACACACACTCACACACGATGACTGGGTTTAGGTGTGTGCATGCATGTACATGCCTGCTCCTTGGGAAAAGCATAGCCAGATCCACGAAACACTCTCTTTGTTAGGACTCTGTATAAAGATTTGGGGAAATATCACGAGTCTGCCCTCCTGCAGTGGTAACTAAAGCAATGTCTCATTCCCATTTGTAACTGTCATTACTTATCATCAGCACATACAATATACTCAAAGTACTCAGAGTGGTAATGAAAGAAAGGTTTGAAGGGAGGAATCTGCTAAAAGGGCCAGGTTAGATCAGTGATAGAAATTGGGAGTCAGTGTTACATGGTCACCGCCAGCACAGGTTTATTCTCACAGCTAAGCACTTCTGCTGGTGGAAGACAATGGTGATTTACTGCAAAGAAACAGCATTTGTTTTTTTATTGAACAAAGATTAGGAAAAGAAGGAAGTTAGAGGCCAAAGGTAACTACTTAAGAGCAGTACAAGCTGTTGTCCAGTCTTCAGAGGAGAAGAAATATCTGTGGCAGAGCATAATGACAAGGTTTCAAGTGAGCTGGTGATAAGCAGTGATCCTAATTTTTCATGATAAACCCCTCCCCCGCAACATTTTCCCTGAAAAAAAAAAATCTGCGCTGAACTTTAGTTTTCCTAGACACAATATATACATGTTTTATTGATATATTCAAAATTTTTAAGCAAGCTGGACGCTTACCAGTGCCATTATAATAAAATAAAATTAATAGAATGATCCATTAACAGTGCATTATTTCTTTACTGTTGTCTATGGCCCTGCTGTTTGTCTTGTTTTCATTCAGTTTACGTTTAGCGCTTTCCATGTGTTCTACAGTTGTCTGCCTTTGAATGTAACCTACACCCTTGCTACCTATAGTAGAGAACAGCACATTACCATAAATGTGAAGTTTGTCCTTGCCAAAAACTCAGTGACGGTCTTTAGGGGTGATTTTTAAAGTTTTCTGCCTCTTTTAAGCTTTAATTACTCTCATCTGGAGACTAAAGTAAAATTTCAGATGCATTAACACATGAACCCCTATACGCCATTCAATAACCTCTATACACTGGAAGCAGTTTATTGCAGTATATTTAGCTATGTAAATTTAAAGAACATTCAAAAATCAAACCACAAGAGGGGGACGTTGTACACATTGAATAAATGACACTGGTACTTTCAGTAAAATGTAGTTAATAGTGAATATATGTTTTTATTTTTTCATAAAATATACAATATTCTGTAAAAAGGCAAATTCTGCATTTTTTCATGGCAAATGGATTTCTAGGATTCCTGGCGATGGAGATTTATTTATGACCAAGCTAACGCATTGGAAATTATTGCAGGATAGCTCAGTGGTTTGAACATTGGCCTGCTAAACCCAGGGTTGCGAGTTCAATCCTTGAGGGGATCACTTAGGGATCGGGGGCAAAATCAGTACTTGGTCCTGCTAGTGAAGGCAGGGGGCTGGACTCTATGACCTTTCAAGGTCCCTTCCAGTTCTTGGAGATAAGACTATAAGTCATCTTGCTGAGTGCAAGTACTAAAAGCAGGCTGGGAGGAAGAGCTCCCCATAATAAGCTGCTGAAATTTTACTTGCTCAGTTTCCTGAGAGGGAGAGAGAAAAGAACACCCAGGGGGAGGAGTAAGAAGGTAGAGAATGATCCTGCACCATTGAAGTCAATGGAAGTTTTACCTTTGACTTCAGTGGGGCTAGGGTCAGGCAGTTAGTGGATCAATGGAGACTGCAGAAAGCAGTAAGGGAGATTGCCATGGTGCTGTCTTTAGCACATCAACAACTAGAAGCAGCAGCAGCACCACCACAGGATACAGAACTGGACAAATTAGCTGGAAAAATATAATCAAGTTTCCAGCACTCAGATTCCTTTACCTTAAAAATAAAAATAAATAAATAAATAATAAGTGTAAAACTAGATTCTCCAATAATTCAGAAAAGACCCCATCCATACAACCACAGGCTGAGTGAAGATAATTGTGATACTTATTCTGCTTGCACAATGATGCTTGCTCTATCAAAGCATTATTTATTTCAATTTAAGCAACATTTTCCTGATGTCACTGCTTAAATGAAAACAACATTACTTGGATGGTGATGCTTGCACAATGAAAGCACAAGCTATAGTCATTAAACAGTAGTCATTATGATCTAACTGCTAAAAACAACATTGGTTCCTTCACCAATGATTTAACTATACGTTAAATAAAATAAAACATTCCTACTCTAGTAATCAAATAATTATATCCACATTTTCTGGATGTGGATAAATAAAAATCACATTTTCTTGCATCCATTGCCCCTCCCCTCCCTTAAATAGAGTTTGTTGAATATTTATAAACATTATACAATTAAAAATACCTTTTTTCAACTTTATTATTTTAAAAAAACAATTAAGGCTCTGACCCTGCACTGATCTCTGTGTGCGTACAGGCATCTGCCTCTGTGGTAGCCAGGGAAGCACCAGGGCCTACATAACTGCAAAATCAAACAAGCAGAAACTTGTGGACACTTCTGAACTCTGAAGAGGCTAGCTTGTTCGGCAGAGAGTAACTGTTGTAGGAACAGTAGGAGTCTGGAACACTAGAGGCATCCCTTCATGGTAGTTACATGAACAGAAGTGTCTTCCTAGCCAGCATCAGGAGGAGCAGCATCCACTACATTCATCAGAACAGGAGGGGCAAGTAGAGAATTGTAAGAAGCCTTTGTTCAGGGCTTCATTTCATGAGTAACTTGTACACAAAGGTCAGACATTTTAGATTGCTACAGGACATTAACCAATCAACAGGCAGTGGTTTGGTTCAACTTTTATTTATTAGCTGTCAGTTTAAATATTTTAAAATGTTTTCTTCCTAGTGTACCGCCCACACTACAGATTAGAGTCAGGTAAGAGCTAGTATACAAGATATTATTAGGATGTTAAGCTTTTGCTTGTTTCTGACCCAAATGCAGTTTATGTTGGAATAAGAATCTCCTGTTGATTGTTTAAGAGTTAGTCTTAATTTATTAACAAAACTTCTGTTTTTTTCAGGATCAGCACACTTATCTAGGAGAAGCAATACTTAGCACAGCGGTGTGACTTAAAATTTGGATTCTGCAGATGGGAACTGAGTAATGAGTGATTTTATTTCAAATTGTTGTTTAGGTTAGTCAAGTTTTTCTTAGAATTTTTGAAAGTGGATTTGCATTTATATAAAACTAAAAAACAATCATTCATTCTCTCTCATTTTCTTTGACACTTCCCACTCCCTCAACTCCTACTGAAGACACAAAATTTACCAGGGTCATTCAGGAAGTTGTCAAGAAAAACTTATAAATTATACCTTTGAGTTCCTTTCCTTCCATCTTGGGATCTCGGGGGGGGGGGGGGGGGGAATGCTTACATAGTCATAGCTACAACAAAGACCAGCAATTAACTTTGCCTTTGATAAACAGCAAATGGCAGCTTGATGGCTAAAATGGTAGAACTGTTTCCAATTGGAATATAAATCTCATGCGGATTTCAAAATAGATTTATTTATTATTTGTTCATGGTAGTGCTAATGAGTTGCTAGGTTCTTTCCATAGATGAGGAAGGGATGATCCTTGTCCCAGAGGTCTAAGGACAGACAAATAAGCAGACAGAGGTTAGGTGAAGGGGAACAACAAATAGAGATTTGTACAAGTCAGCTAGATTCATAGGAGGCAGCACATCAGAAGTGGGTTCCTTATCAGGGATTTAAATGTGGACAGGGAAGAGATCATGCAGATGAGGCAAGAAGATTGTATTATGGATGTGGTATGGGTTGAACTAGACTGTAAAATAAAAATAATAAAAAAAAGACTGATGCAATGGTGTTGCAAGCTGGCAAATGGTTGGTCAAGTGTGAGAACAATGGCAGAGCAGAGGTGGTGATGTAGGTAGTGCACACAGTTTGATATGGTATAAGTAGAGTTATATAGGGCTTTGAAAGTGCTAAACTTGGATTTGATGCAATAGCAAATGATGAGCCAGTGGACATATTCAAGGATCAAAATCACATGATCAAGTTAATGGGCAAGGATGACTACTGAATTTTGTATGGATTGATGTGGGAGTGTGTGTTTGGGAAGCCAGAGAGTAGGATATTACAGTTGTCAAGGTGAGAGATATCCTTGATGAATCAAAGTATTTAAGCATGAGAGTCAAAGGTGGAGAGAGTACAACAGAGGGAGTGAACAACTGACTGTACTGATCTCAAGCAGGGGACAGTTTGGAGGAGGGAGATGAGGGTGTTTGAGAAGTCAAGCATATTGAAGTATGGTAGATCATGGTAGGTCGAAGTGGAGAGAAAGACAGGGCACGAGTGACTGATGTTGAATGGGATGAGTTGTTGGCCAGAAAAAAGAACTCTGAAATAGAGAAAGACCTGTGTTTAGTGTAAATAAGGTTGAATAAGTGGCCATTTTGGTGTGTGGAAGAGTAATCCATGGCTGAAAAAATGGGAGAAGGTGAGGATGCAAGTGGCTAATGTGTTGCAAGGGATGTCAATATGGAAACTGCAGTCAGCAAGGGTGATGGCAGGAGACTGAGATCAGAGAGAGAAAGGGAGAGTCAGGAGTCAAAATCAGAGAGGAAGTTGATTGGCAATGGGATGGAGGGTAGGTGACAGCTATTTGGAAGGGTAGATGAGAATACAGTCTGATGGGTGTTGGTCAAAGGAGAAGTAGTGGGAGGGGTTAAATGTTACCTTGTATAGACAATGGCTCTGAAGTTAACATGCTTTCTGGAAAAAACAAAAAACAGGTTTTACTAACAAAGAATGCATGAAATTGAAGTGGCCAGTGAGGAGAGAAACTGGACACACTATACTGGCAAAGATAATGAATTTGTGCTGTGCCATTATAGCATTAGCAAAGAATACAATTGCTATTTTATCCTGTGCTAGTGGAACATACAACTTTGCTCGTTATTACACCAGGCATTCAGTAATACCTCAAAGGGCTAGATAATAGCTTTTAAGCCTCAGTTTTGGGTGTGGAGCGGTCCCAACTCGGGACGAAAACCCCAAAAATGATTCCTCAGACAGTCACAAATCACTCAGAAGCTGTCCTTGAGCATGGGATGCTGCTCTATCCATTTGGATAGGGAAGATTGCTCCCTCTGATGAGCTGGCTCCACTCTGCATTATTGGAGGAGAGAACAAAAGCATGGTCCAACCTTGCCCATTCTCACTCCCTTTTTGGCATTCTTCTCCTTGGGGTTCATTGTGGGGACAAGCAATCCTTAAATTCCCCAGGGCATAGGGACTGTCACTGTGAGTGATCTTTACATAGCTGTGCAAGGATCTTTTTGGAAGCTTTTTGTCCAACACTTGGCCCTTGCACAGCCATACAAAGTGTGTTCATGATCCAGCCTGAAATATATTGTTCTGTCTCCTTAATCATAGCATCATAAAAGTGGAGGGCTGGAAGAGGCCTTGAGAGGCATCTAGTGCAATATGTTTCTCAACTACTGGTCTGTGAACTGCCGGTCCCTGAAATCTCCCTGACACAATTTAGGAGGACAGCAAGCCAATCCCTGGTATCAAAAACGGCTGAGAAACACTGATTTATAGTCTCTCTCCCCACTCTGGGACAAGACCAAGCATACATAGGCCATGCTCTAATGAACGTGTGTATAATCCTGTAGCAAGACAAACAATTACTGAGATGTTTAACTTGTCTTATTTTACTGATATACTGCCTGATACAATGTCAATGCACAGTGAGTATACTGGATCCAGAAAACTGAAATAGTCCATGGGCAGTGCTAAACTAAGCACTAAAATACAGCAATATATGTTGACACTAGCATTTGGGGAAGTAAAGCTAGTCTATTTTCTCTGTTCATACTTCCTCTCTCTTTTAAGGTATCTAAAATCGCTGAGTGTCATCTACACACTCAGTGGAGACTGCACTGTTACTAAAAAAAAAAAAAAAAAGACCAACCCTAAACTTCTGACACACTGCTGAAACATGAAAAAGAGTAGAAAGAACCTGAAAATTTAAAACAAGTCACCCAACAGCCATTATATTCAGCAACAACACACTGCAAATTATAGCAACAGACCTGCTGCTGTTTCCAAACGTGTAAGCCTTCAGTAAGGTCTTTAGTGCTGCAGACTTACGTTACCATTTCTAAAATACAAGTGCTAATGACATACCCAGTTTTAATAGTAAAACTGTAGTGATCTCCTCTGCAGTTATAGACTGTGATTACTGACAGTTAGCTGTATTGATGCACCAACCAAGCTACAACTCTGGTAAAAAAAGGCTCATTGTTCTTAATGTTCTTGAGGGAATATGAAAGTAGATACAAGATGACAGAAATTAGAAGGGGGTGAGAGGTGCCTATATGTTTTCAGATAATTGACTCCATAGCATGAAAACAATTTGTAAAAAACATTCCCTGACTGTTGCCTCACTCACTCTCTTCTTACAGACAAAAGCATTCAATTTCCTAGATGTGTGTGAACATCTAAATTGTACTACATTGTGTGTCATCTGTCTTTCACATTTCACTGCAAGTCTCACTATCTGCTGAGTTTACAAGTAAAAGTAGACTTCCCCCACCCCACCCCACCTTAACAGCCAATGCTGCAAACTTATCCTGGGCTCAGAAAAATCAAGATGCGTTGTCACCAAAAACATATGTTCCGTAATCCAAGTGACACCTGTGTGGCACCATTGAAGAGACAAACTGCACAGGTGTGACTGATTAGGTTTTAGTTAATCATTCTGTTGATGATGCACAAGATGGAATAGAATCCACCTCATTCACTCAAAACCTAGATTAATTGTGTAGATGTAACATGAATTGAAACCCTAACAATATTTTGTAAAATACCATTGTCATTAAAGTTAGCAGATATGACAGTATACACACAAAAAAAAGGCAAATCTGTTAAGTTGGTATAATTTTTTACATGGTTATTCTTTGAAGTAGAGCAGTGGTGGGCAACCTGTGGCCCATCAGAGTAATCTGATTGCTGGCCGCGAGACATTTTGCTGATGTAATGGCTGCTGCTTCACGCAGCTCCTATTGGCTGGGAACAGCAAACTGTGGCCAGTTGGAACTGCGGGGGCCTTGCCTGTGGACGGTCAATGTCAGCAAAATGTCTCGTGGCCTACAATCAGATTACCCTGATGGGCTCCCTGTGGCCCACGGGCTGCAGGTTGCCTACCACTGAAATAGAGCCACCCTTTGAGAATGACCCAAAACCCATTGAAATCAATGACAGTCTTTTCGTTGATTTCAGTGGGCTTTTGATGAGGCCCTTCAAAGATTAGTCCAAATCAATTCTTCCTTTTGCATGATCTTTGGCCATTTTAACATTTTTACAGTGTGTGCTAGGGCAAAGCCAAGTGGCACTGATGAAAAAAACCCAAACTATGTGATTCATTTTACACGATACAGCTACTTAAGATGTGCCACCTTGAGCTCTGTATATTCCCCCTCATTAAAAATCACTTAGTGCTGATACATTCACAGTTTGGGCAAATGAACAGCACATATGGTGTTTTGTTCTTGGTAGCACAAATACCAGAAAATAGCAAATTCAGCCACATGTTGTAGTCAAAGTTTTATATTTCTGAGACCAATTCTTGCTGGATGTTTTGCCTTATTTCAAAACTTTTCAAGATCCTGACATTTTTGAATCTCAACGACATTACCCAAACAAACTCAGTGTCCCTGGGTTATGACAAACATGTACCGGAAGAAATACTCATTCCTTCCCCAATCATGGACATTGCTGGGGGCCAAATCACCTGCCAGCACTGTAGAACAATTTTAGGACTGCTCTAACTTGGGCCAGTGGATAGCGTTTCCCTAAAAGCCATGCCACTGGCTAGGGCTGCTGAATCATATTGCATTTCTGCCCTTTCCTTGATGTCCCCTCCCCATCTCAGAACACAATGTAATAAGAACAGAGAACATAAGAATGGCCATAGTGTCTTAGATCAATGGTCCATCTAGTCCAGTATCCTGTCTTCTGACAGCAGCTAATGCCAGGTGCTTTAAAGGGAATGAAAAGAACAGGGTAATCATCCAGTGACCCATCTGTTGTCGTTAAGTCCCAGTATCTGGCAGTCAGAAGCTTAGGGACATGCAGAACATGGGGATGCATCCCTGACCATCTTGGCTAATAGCCATTGATGAACCCATCCTCCATGAACTTACTAGTTCCTTTTGAACATCCCCGGCAAGGAGTTCCACACATTGACTCTGTGCTGTGTGAAGAAGTGCTTCCTTTTGATTGTTTTAAACCTGATGACAATTAGTTTCGCTGGATGACCTCTGGTTCTGGTTATGTGAAGGGGTAAATAACACTTTGTTATTCACTTTCTCTACACCATTCATGATTCTGTAGACCCTATCATATACCCCTTCAGTCTTTTCCAAGCTGAATAGTCCCACTATTTTTAATCTCGCCTCATATGGAGGCTGTTGCATGCTTAGTCATTTTTCTTGCCTTTCTCTGTACCTTTTCCAATTCTAATATATCTTTTTTGAGATGGGGTAGCCAGAACTGCATGCAGTATTCAAGATGTGGACATACTATGAATTTATATAACATCTCCTCTTTCCTAATGGTTCTTAACATTTGTGTTCGCTTTTTTGACTGCTACTTCACACCGAGTGGATTTTTTCACAGAACTATCTATGATGACTCAAAGATCTCTTCCTTGAGTAGTAATAGCTAATTTACACCCCATTTTTTTGTACGTAGAGTCAGGATTATGTTTTCCTATATGCATTATTTTGCATTTATCAACACTGAATTTCATCTGGAATCGTGTTGCCCAGTCACCCAGTTTTGTGAGATCCCTTTGTAATTCTTTGCAGTCTGCTTTGGACTTAACTATCTTGAGTAATTTTGTATCATCTGCAAACAGCAGTTGCCACCAAAGTGTGAGCAGCCAGATACTGAAGTATTAACAGCCTTCAGTGGCAAGAAGCTGGAGGATGAGAAATGCCATCTTGGCAGGAGTAGTCTTCATGGAGGCCTCCGTGGAAGGAAGGGGGACTGTCTTGCTCTGGATGCTGGTGTGAGAGAGCCCAGGGAAAGGACTGTAATGGACACTGCTTTACTAGGATGCATTGTGAGAACTTTTGGACTCAGACTCACGTGTCCCAAGGGCAGGTGAAAACTGAGGGGCAACATACCCCCCACCAGACCAGAGGTCCAGACTGAGCGGCTACAAGCAAAATGGAATGCCTCACCAGGCTACTGCATCTCAACTTTATGTGCACCACCAGTAGGGTTGGAGACCTTAAGTAGGGGCTAAAGGTTTTAGACAAGGAAGGGATTGTACTACTGTTTCACTGTTGTCAAATTCCCTTCAGTTCTCTATTGACTTTCAGCCCATTGGTCCATATCCATTCCCTTGCTTAATATTCTTTTATGTAAATGGTTTCAGAAATCTTCTGTGTTCAATTGAGTCTGTGTGTCAGGAGTCATAGATGCAGTGGGGACCAATGCCTGACGTGAAGAGGAATAGGGGGAGGAGGCTCTTTACCTTAGGACATCTACCAGAACCTGTGACCAGTATGGAGAAGGAGTGGGGATGATATTACTCTTATGCTTGCTGAAGATTCCTCTATATGCAGGGCAATTCTTCCTTACTGTTGTGAGGCATTTTTATGGGATTGGATGCAAGAACGAGATGATGTTTTTATGATTTATGAGCTGCAGGAGATTAAACTAGATCTTAACTGTTAATAGATTAATCGATTTTTAAGGACAGAATTAACTCCCCTTGGGCTGCTGCAGTAACTAGAGAAAAATCCCTGAAGAGTAGAGGCAGAAAGTGAAGGAATGGCAAGAAAAAACCTGTCTTAAAATGAGATGACCCATGAAATATGGGAAATTTGAGAGTTCTAGGTTATATTCTAGTTGCCAGCAGCCACTTGAGTCTGAAGATCAGGAACTTGTTCTGTGACAGCAAGGTTTTGGATCAGGCTCACAAATGTTAAGTCAGCTGACTGGTGCCAGGCAATAAAGTTCAGTCGTCTCATTCCTGCATGCCACATTTTTATCATAGGTAGATGAACAATGAATGAAAAAGAAAGGCAAAAGAAAATTCTACGTCCAATTTCCAAAACACCAGGATAATACATCCTGAAAATCTGGCACATTTCCTTTGGGCCTATTCAATGGCAACAACCACAGATCTTCTGTATTCAAGGTCAGATCGTTAAAGGTATTTAGATGCCAAAAAGATGTAGATGGGTACCTCCCGGGATTTTCAAAAGCACGTAGGCACCGCACTCCTACTGAAATCCATGGAAATGAGGCGCCAATGCCCATCTGATAATCTCACTGGATGTCTATCTGCATCTGTGGGTATCTAAATACCTTTAAAAATTTGACCTTAAGTGTTGAATATGATGATGCACTGACTCATTCTGAGCTCATCATTTGAAAAATCTTCAGGTGCTCAGGTTTTGTTATTCACCAAATGGTCAGCACCAAAATCATACCACAGTATTAGGTGTTAAGGAAATACTCTAGAACAATGCTTCAGTCTTGCTATACAAGCCCTTTTACATTCTATAAAATGGTTTCAACTAGGGTCTATTCTTTGAAAAGTTTTACAATAAAAACCTAAAATTGTGTGTATTATCCGTTATATCAGGGTAGGGATATACACACACACACACCCCTCCCTCTACCCCAATATAACACGAATTCGGATATAACACGGTAAAGCAGCGCTCCAGAGGGGCTGGGCTGCGTGCTCTGGTGGATCAAAGCAAGTTCAATATAATGCGGTAAGATTCTTTGGCTCCCCAAGGACAGCGTTATATCGGGGTCGAGGGTGTGTGTGTGTGTGTATATATATAAAAAAATACACACACACACACACACACACACACACACACACACACACACAGAAATTACTACACATCCCATCAACAGTATTACTGACTTTGTTGGAAAAAGCAGTTTGTAATTAAGATTATTGATCATCTCTCAAAGCATGTCTCATTCACTTCACAATTTAGCCACAGTCACAAGTAAATATTAGCAATGAAGATTTTAATAGCCTCTAGTCGTGAAGTACGATGGCCTTATATTCTTAAATATTTCTTTTATCAGCTATTATATTTCTGGAGATACAATGTAGCTCAAAAACAAAAGTGCAAAATGTATTAGGTTAGATTTGACAAGGGACTAGTTGTGGTAATGTGGTAATTAAGACCTGAACAGATGTCAGCATTAATAAGACTCAAATGAGGTGTAAGGAGATAAATGTACTGCTTTAGCTGTGCTGACGGGCCAGACATCATTGGTAGCAGTGGATGGCATAGATTCAACAATTCTTTGATTAAAAAAGCTTTCGGCAGCATCTTTGGTAAGCAGGAGCTCTGCTACTACTAGCTACTGTACATGCAGTGACTACACACACAAAAATCAGGATATGACCAGATGTGAGGACTTTCAGACTATCTGGTATTTATGCTCATAATTTTCTTCATGGACATACAGTAACTCCCCACTTAACGTCCTCTCGCTTAACGTTGTTTCAATCTTACATCCCTGCTCAAATTACAGAACATGCTCCATTTAAAGTTGTTATAGCGAAGCATTGCACATCATTTGGCTGCCTGCTTTGTCCACAGCTGGCAGCGCCCCCTCCCCCCATCAGCTCCCCTATGTCCCCCCACAGCACCTCCCACCCTCCGGCAGACCCTTTCCCCTCCTCCTCCTGTGGCAATCAGCTGGCTTGCAGCGTTCAGGTGGGAGAGGGGAGGAGCGAGGACTCAGCACGCAGGATCCCCCTCCCTCCCCTAAGCCGCAAGCCAGCTGATTGCCGTGGGAGGGAGGGGGGAGCCTGAGCGCCGAGTCCTCCCTCCTCCCTCAACGTCACAAGCCAGCTGATTGCCATGGGTAGGAGGAAGGAAGGAGGACACGGCACACCTGCCCCCTCCCTCCCCTGCCTCCTGCCCGCAGCAATCAGCTGGCTTGCAGTGTTCAGGAAGCAGGAGGGGGTGGGGAGGCGTGAGGACATGGTGCTCAGGCTCCCCCTCCCTCCCCTGCCTCCTGAACGCTGCAAGCCAGCTGATTGCGTGGGCAGGAGACAGGGGAGGAGTGATGACACAGCGTGCGGAGTTAAGGGGGGAGGGGAAGGAGAAGAGGCTGGTTAAGGGGGGGAGGGGTTGGGGAAAGGGGTAGCATGGGCTGGCTGAGGGTTGAGTTCCCTCCCCCCCCGCACCTCTGGTGTTTGCAGAGTAGGGAAAGTTGCTGCTGCTGTGCAATGTGCTTCTCCTAGTCTACAGCACCTTCAGCCTCCTTGCCCGCCTCACTGTCTCCAGTGTCAGTGGGCTGTGCCTGTGTGGGGTAAGGCAGGGGCACCTCCCAACTATACTACTGTACAGCAAAAAAAAAAAAAAATCCCTGGAACCTAAGCCCCCCATTTACATTCATTCTTATGGGGAAATTGGATTCGCTTAACATCATTTCACTTAAAGTTGCATTTTTCAGGAACATAAGTACAACGTTAAGTGAGGAGTTACTGTATATAAAACTACTGATACATCAATATTTATAGAAATCACAGAAATTTGGTTCTTATATCAGCCAATGCCTCATTATAAAGATATTATGGAATTAAATTGCCCTTTGTTTTAAGACTATCTTGATTTCAAACATTTTATAGGATGCTTTCCATACAGTCAGTCATTCTTGATGTACCACCAACCATAAATAATTGTTAAAATGCCTCCATCATCACATTTTTAGATGAGTGTCAGTAACCGTTCAAAATAATATGTACCTTATTTCCACTTTTTTAAAATTCAAGGATAAAATGTACTTTGATTTCAAGGTTGGGTTGTTGGTTATCATTTATTTGGAAATGGATGAAACTAGGCAGTTCTAGGCCTATAGACTAAAATCCCCATGTGCTCATTCAAACCCAGACCCATGCTGAAGCACATTTAGATATCCAAAGCAGTAGCTGAAAGCTACCCTAAAGTCCAATCAATTGCTGTGAATACTGAGGGAAATATTTTTTTATATAAAATAAAGTGCATGCAGTTTACTGGTGTGAGATTATCCTGCTGGGCTTCATAGAGTTAAAATTAAAGGAGGCTGTAAAGGATTAACCAACAGGAAACAAAACAATTGCAAAGGTGAGCTAATATCACAGAAAATGCCAATTGTCCTTGGGGAAACAGGGAAGCTATTAATCAGGGAATATGCGGATACTGGCTTCAACTCGATTGGCATAGTTTAATCTTCCCAGGCTGAACCCCAGAGCAATGGGATACTAAAACCTGAAAGATGCTAGGCTCACACCCCTGAGCAAATTAGTTTTACAGATGTAAGTTTATAGTGTAGGCCTGGCCCCAGACTTCCAGGCTTATGGCCAAAGGAGACATGGTGCCTATTGCACCATCTTGGAGCAGCTGTTCCTGGAACCCACCAGAGGAGACGCAATTCTTGATTTAGTCTTAAGTGGAGCACAGAATCTGGTCCAAGACGTAAATATAGGTGGACAACTTGGTAATAATGACCATAATACAGTTAAATTTAATATCCCTGTGGCAGGAAAAACACCACAGTAGCCCAACACTGGGGCATTTAATATAAGATAATAAGACAGAAAATATCATATTGCCTCTATACAAATCCATGGAACATCCACATCTTGAATACTGTGTGCAGATGCGTGAGCCCCATCTCAAAAAAAGATATATTGGAATAGGTTCAGAAAAGGGAAACAAAAATTATTAGGATTATGGAACAGCTTCCGTGCGAGGAGAGATTAATAAGACTAGGACTTTTCAGCTTGGAAAAGAGACGGCTAAGGGGAGATATGATTGAGGTCTATAAAATCATGACAGATGTAGAGAAAGTAGATAAGGAAGTATTTACTACTTCTCATAACAAGAACTAGGGGTCACCAAATGAAGTTAATAGGCAGCAGGTTTAAAACAAATGAAGTATTTCTTCACACAATGCACAGTTAACCTGTGGAACGCCTTGCCAGAGGAGGTTGTGAAGGCCAAGACCATAACAGGGTTCAAAAAAGAACTAGATAAATTCATGGAGGATAGGTCCATCAATGGTTATTAGCCAAGATTGGCAGGTGTGGTGTCCCTAGTCTCTGTTTGCCAGAAGTTGGGAATGAGTGACAGGGGATGGATCACTTGATAATTACCTGTTCCGACAGGTGCTCCAGAGGGAATGAACAGAAGACAGCACACGGCTGGATGGACCTTTGGTCTGACCCAGTAGGGCCATTCTTATGTTCTAGGGAAGGAGGAGGATTGAGTGGGTTGTCCCCAGGTGTCTTGGAGGAGACATTGACAAAGACACACTGAGGCTATGTCCACATTACACAGCTTTTAGCAACATGGCTGTGTTGCTACAGCCATGTCACTAATAGTCATGCAGTGTAGCCACTGTTTGTCGGCTCTCCTGCCAACAAAATACTTCTACTCCCAACGAGTGGTGTTTGCATTGTTGGCAGGAGCGCTCTCCTGCCGACAACGCACTGTTCCTACTGGCACTTGTTGCAGCAAAACTTTTGTCTTTCACGGGGTGTGGGGGGGGTTTAAACACCTCTGAAAGACAAAAAAGTTGTGTTGTTCAATTGCTAGTGTAAACATAGCCTGAGAAAGAGAAACTGCAGAAAGAAAACTGTCTCTCCCAGACAGACATAGGGGTAAATGGGTGAGGAAACTTAAAAAAGCTTGCAAGTAAAGACAATATAGGTAAAACTCAGGCATATCACCTTTTATTGTTTTAACCCTTTGCTTTGTATACTACTTATCTTTGGGGTGAATACATTATGCTTTGTTTTGAAAAATGTTTTTGAACTCACTTTAATCAGCTGCTGTCTCAGACTCCTGGAGGAAAACTGCTTTAAGGTGCCAAACACTCATATTTACATGGTTGGTAAATGGGGCTGCAGCCCACAGATCCAGTTCCAAAGCAGTTGAACTGTATGGATCCACCCTTGAAAGAGGTGAATGAACCTAGACCTATAACACTGCTCTACAGCCAAAATGCTTCTGAAATAAATGTAGTCAAACTTTACTAATTCTGGGTCACTGAGAACTAAAGTGATGCTTAAAATTGTTGATTGGCTCAAGTTTTCAAGATATGCTATTGGGTCAGTATATACGACCCTTGACTTGGGAATGGCGAAGGATAAGTGAGTTATAAAGGGAAGGGATCTCAATTTAAACCAGAAATGACTAAAATACATCTTTGACTGGATCTATGAATAAATCTATGGCTGGGTTTGGACAGTACTTGCTTTATGGCAAAACAATGAATGATGCAATCTGAAGCTGGTATTGCATCATACATGATATGAATTGCATCATGTTATTCCTAGAAGTCATGGATGATGCCATCATAACGAAGCTTACATCACTCTGCTGAACAAATTGCCCTATATCAGCTCTAGAAATCATACAGTATCATGCTCTCTTATTTGTCAGTGTTTGATTTTGCAAAGGGACACATTTCTATTTAGCCAAAGTGAGCAGAGATGCCTTGTACTTGTGTGAACAGTGCAGATAACTTCTGCTATGTTTGTGGTGAAGTGACTTTTGCATCACAAAAGCGCAGTATAACCACTATGGTTAAGAAAGCCTATCACCTTTATTTTGGCTGCAAAATTGGAGATCAGGACAAGAGGTGGGCCCCACACATATGCTGCAACACTTGCGCAACAAATCTTCGCCAGGAGATTTCCTGAACAGAAAAGGAAATCTATGCCTTTTGCAGTGCCAATGATTTGGAGAGAGCCAACAGATCATACCAGCAATTGTTACTTCTGCATGGTGCCTCCAGTTGGGAAAGGTGTGTCAAAGAAGAAAAAGTGGACTGTGCATTATCCAAACATTCCATCAGCTATACGCCCAGTACCCCACGGAGAAGGACTGCCGGTTCCTGATGCACCAGAATCATTCTCACTTGAGTCAGATGAGGAAGAGGAAGAGGATGAAACTTCTGGTCCTGAACCATCAATGTCGCAGGACCCACATTTTCTCTCATCCTCCTCCTCTGAACCACACCTCATAACACAAGGTGAACTGAATGACCTTGTCAGGGATTTGGAACTACCCAAGAGTAAGGCAGAGCTGTTGGGCTCCAGACTACAGCAGTGGAATCTCCTGGCAGGTGATGTTACGGTTTCCATGTTCCGTGACCGTCAAAAGGATCTTGTCCCATTCTTCTTCATGGAAGGTGATCTTGTAGCCTGCAACAACATCGATGGTGTGATGGCAGCCCTCAACATCGTTCACGATCCAGATGAGTGGAGACTGTTCATTGATTCATCGAAGACGAGTCTTAAAGCCGTTTTACTGCATAATGGCAATGTTTTGCCATCAATTCCAGTTGGTCATGCAGTCCATAGGAAGGAAACCTATGGCAACATGAAACAACTTTTGAGGTGCATAAACTATGACCAACATCAGTGGCAGCTTGGTGGCGATTTGAAGGTTGTTGCTCTCTTGCTTGGTCTGAAGACTGGATACACAAAGTACTGCTGTTTTCTCTGCGAATGGGATAGTTGTGCAAGAGATTCCCACTACATCAAGAAAGCTTGGCCACTCCGACAGTCATTGGAGCCTGGGCGGAAAAGTGTTCAGCATCCACCACTTGTTGAATCAAGGAAAATTTTGTTACCACCCTTACACATCAAGATGGGTCTGATGAAGAACTTTGTCAAGGCCATTGACAAAACACAAGCAGCTTTTAAGTACCTCCGTGGAAAATTTCCAAGGTTAAGTGAAGCTAAGATAAAGGAAGGTGTCTTTGTTGGTCCTCAGATTCGTGAACTTCTTTGAGATGATGCATTTGACCATGCACCGCATGGCAAGGAAAAGACGGCATGGAAAGCCTTCCAGTTAGTGGCAATAAATTTTCTCGGAAACAACAAGGCAGACAACTACAGGTTGTTGGTGGAAAACCTCCTCAAGGCATACAAAAGCCTGGTTGCATCATGTCACTAAAGATCCATTTTTTGCACTCTCATCTAGATTTTTTTCCACTGAACTGCGGAGCAGTGAGCGACGAGCGATTTCACCAGGACATTGCTACAATGGAGAAATGCTATCAGGGCAAATGGAGCCCATCAATGCTTGCAGACTATTGCTGGACAGTGACAAGAGATGCTCCATTTAATGAATACAAGAGACAAGCCAAGAAGCGCCGAGTAGACACTGAATAGGGACTAAACTATGTACATAATAGTTTTTTGCCTTTTGTTTCATAATAAAAATTTATATAACCCTTTTGCTGATTTTTAAAGTGTTACATAAACAGGACAGGTGAAATATTATCATGTAAAGCAATTATAAACACATGAAAAGACCTAGGTTTACAATTTATGATTAAAACTCTACTATCTACACAATATACATAGACATAAAATGTAAAAACTTAAATATCTTAGAAACAGTAGCCAATCAGTTGTTTTAATTGTCATATTTGACTTCAGCACATCAAAATACATAATAAATAGCACATTTTATCTCTGAAGCAGACAACTTCTCAAAAATTGTAGACCAGTGTAATCTGAGTGATGCACTTTGGAGGACTAAAAAAGGAGCTAAAACAGCTTGCCCTAATTCTGACAGTTGCCTTGCCATATACATATTTTATTTTACTTGAGAGAAATTATATATTACTAAACTTCATATTTGGTAGAGGATAACTAACACTAAATGTACCGAAATAAATGGAAGTAACATGGCTGTGTCTAGCTGGAATACAGTATTTCTAGAAAGCATCAAAAATACTAGACTTCTGATTGTATATTCTGTTATAGAAATTCAAGGTACAGCTCACTGCCAGCAGACAGTTCAACTATTCTTGGAAGAACCCTAAATCAATGGAGAAGTATCAGTTTTCCAGCACCATTGCATGAATTCAGTTCTACCTATTCATAGTAGATATTTCGAAATAGATGCACACAATCTGTATAATAGTGATTTGTAGGTGTCCCTCTAGTGCAGTGTAATTTACACTTCCCAGTCAGGAAACAGATTAAACTAAATTAACCTGGAAATTAATTTGTTGCAAGGTGTTAGATAAGTAACCGACATCTCTGGTATTGTGTATTTGCACAACTTCAGGCTTGGACCATAAACCTATTTTGAATGTTCGAATTACACTGTCTACACTTGATTCTGGCCCTGATCTTGTGCTCCCTGGACAATTTTATGTACACTATGAATGCAAGATGGGACCCTTAGAAAATAAACTTTTTGGGGCAAGAAGAGTGGGCCAGATTCTACACTGCTTTGCATCATGCAGCATCCTTTCCACCTATACAGAGTGAGTGCAAAGTGTGTGTACAATACTGCCATTCAGATACGATAGCATTTCACATCCTAGGTTTTTATACTTTACACAAGGTGTAAGACAGGGCAGAGTCAG
Organism: Chrysemys picta bellii; assembly: GCF_011386835.1. Taxonomy (NCBI): domain Eukaryota; kingdom Metazoa; phylum Chordata; order Testudines; family Emydidae; genus Chrysemys; species Chrysemys picta. The sequence goes on along the minus strand of NC_088795.1, from coordinate 72,937,616 downwards.
GCCCCATGTCTTCCTTTCCTTTATGTTTTCTCATAGCAAAGTGCTCTGATGAGATTCAGGAAGTGAAAAAATAAAACATTTGTATAATTTTTTTTTTAAACCAAATTAGCCACTCACAGAATAAGCTTCCCACTCACTGGCTTGGTAGATTCTTTTCTCAGTGGGCCATACACTTGGTCCTGTGAAGCACTGGCATCTTGATCTGCCATCTGAAAAGCAGGATGATGGCAGACTCAGACCAGGTCTACACTTAGGGCATAGCTACACTTATGAGTTAGAGCGTATTAAAGCAGCCCTGTGCGCTCTAACTCACGATGCGTCCACACTGGCAAGGCACATTGAGTGCCCAGACTCCGTGGCTAGAGCACTCCTGGTACTCCACCTCAGCGAGTGGAATAACATTTGATGCGCCCCCACTGGAGCGTCGCAGGGCCAGTGTGGACACACTGGCCTGTTAATGCGCTCTGAGCAGCCTCCAGAAGTGTCCCACAATGCCTATTCTAGCAACTCTGGTCATCACTTTGAACTCTACTGCCCTGCCCTCAGATGACCAACCATCAGACCCGCCCTTTAAATTCTCTGGGAATTTTGAAAATCCCCTTCCTGATTGCTCAGCCAGGCGTGTAGTGCTCTCAGCAAATCTTTCCAGGTGACTGTGCCTCCATGCACCAGGCAATCCCCAGTATGGAGCAATGACGAGGTGCTGGACCTCATCAGTATTAGGGGAGGAAGCTGTCCAGTCCCAGCTGTGCTCCAGCCGTAGGAATTACGATACCTTCGGGCAGATATCAAGGGGCATGATGGAAAGGGGCCATGACCAGGATGCACTACAGTGCAGGGTTAAAAAGTGAAGGAGCTGCAGAATGCCTACCGCAAAGCCCACAAGACAAGCCGCCGCCCCGGTGGTGCCCCCGAGACCTGCCGTTTCTACAAACAGCTGGACATGATACTTGGGGGCGAACCCACCTCCACTCCAAGGACCACCATGGACACTTCAGAGCCCAGTTCAACAAAGGAGGAGGAGGAAAGCGGGAGTGAGGGTGCTGAGGAGGAGGAAGACACCCCAGCATCCCTAGATATATGCAGCCCTGAGCTGTTCTCAAGCCAGGAGGAAGATAGTCAGTCATGGCAGCCGATGCTTGGGGAAGGACAAACAGCAGAGGAGGCTCCCGGTAAGCAGCTTTTATTTTGGGAAGGAAGTTATTCGGTGCGGGCTCTTGGGATGAGGAGGGTTAGGGCTGCATGCATGCCTACATGCGGAATAGGGTGTTGATGTGCGCTCTTACATTGTGGTAAATCTGCCACAGTGATCTCTTCAAAGGATGCGCTTGCGCAGGTTTCTTGGGAGAGCCACTGTGGTCCCTGTCCCAGTCAGGCTAACGTGTCCACTCCACTGTGCCGTGAGGGGTGTGGGAACCATTGCTGCACACAGGCAAGCTGCATATGGGCCAGGTTGGAAGCTGCATTGCAGTAGAAGACCCTCCCTTGCTTCCTAAGGCACAGAAACCCAGAGGACAGTATGGCTGTGAAACAATCGGCCCTTCTTGACCCTGTGCTTACTCACTATTTTGGAGCTCCCATGGGTTATGTGCGCTTGCTTTGGGATGGCAAAATATGCTAGTGTGTAGAGTGTAGTTGCCCTTAAGTAGGGGGGAAATCATTGCTCTGTCTGGTGTGAACAATGCTGCCTCTGTTAAGTGTTGCATTTTGCCTTTACAGATGCAACCTTGAGATCTCAGCCATCCATGTTATCACCAGCTTAAAGACTGCAAAGAGCTAGGAAGAGGCTACATAGAAGCAAAGAAGACATGCTGCATGAAGTAATGCAGCAGTCATTTAACGAGACTCTAAAAGCACAGGAGTGGAGGGAGAGTGAAAAGAGGATCTGCCAGCAGAATGAGGAGCGCCAGCATAAAAGCACGGAGCTCCAGCAGCAAAGCATGGATCAGCTGATAAGCATCACAGAGTGCCAAGCGGACTCAATCCAGGTGCTTGTAGCTATGCAGGCAGAGCACTACCGCACCTGCCCCCCCTGCAGCCCTTGTCCCAGAACTCTTTCCCTTGTGCCCCCATGTCACCTCCAACCCACTTTCCCCAACATCTGGGTTCTTATTACCACCAGCTGCCTCCAACACCTGTAGCTTCACTACCCAGCCCTGAAAACTATGACCCTTATCCTTACAACTGCACTTAACCCCCATCACCATGCATTATACCCATACAGAATTGCAACACTCATTGCACAGCACTCCAGACAGGAAGGCTGAGTACGATAACAGGACATACGCAAATCTGTGATTGTACCGTTCCCCACCCCACCACCTTGCCCTGTTTCCCAAGCAGTTGTGTTTCTTTTCAATAAATGGATTTTTTGGCTTTGAAAAGATTCTTTATTATTGCATAAAGTAAAAAAAGATACCGTAGCCCAGGAAAGCAACAGGCACTGCAAGTCAGTGTAGCAAACACAGATTCTTACTAACATTGGAACCACTGCACTTCACTCCTGTGCAGGGCACCAGACATTACTGGTGGCTTTCAACCGCAAATTGCTCCCTCAAGGAATCCCTAATCCTTGCAGCCCCGTGCTGGGCCCCTCTAACAGCCCTGCTCTCTGGCTGTTCAAATTCAGCCTCCAGGTGTTGAACCTCTAAGTTCCATGCCTGAGTGAATCTTTCACCCTTCCCGTCACATATGTTATGGAGGGTACAGCACACAGATATAACGACGGGGATATTGTCATCGGCCAGGTCCAGCTTCCCCATACAGAGAGCACCAGTGGCCCCTTAAACGGCCAAAAAGCACACTCCACAGTCATTCTGCACCGGCTCAGCCTGTTGTGGAACGGTTCCTTGCTGCTGTCAAGGCTCCCTATGTAGGGTTTCATGAGCCACGGCATTAAAGGGTAAGCAGCATCTCCAAGGCTCACAATGGGCATTTCGACTTCCTCTACAGTGATCTTCTGGTCTGGGAAGAAAATCCCGGCTTGCAGCTTCCTGAACAGGCCAGTGTTCCGAAAGATGCTTGCGTCATGCACCTTTCCGGGCCAGCCTGCGTTAATGTCAATGAAATGCCTACAGTGATTCACAAGCACCTGGAGAACCATAGAGAAATACCCCTTCCTATTAACATACTCGGAGGCTAGGTTGGCTGGTGCCAGAATTGGAATATGCATCCCATCTATCACCCCTCTGCAGTTAGGGAAACCCATTTGTGCAAAGCCAGCCACAATGTCATGCATGTTACCCAGAGTCATGGTTCTTCTGAGCAGGATGCGATTAATGGCCCTGAAAACTTGCATCAAAATCATTCCAGTGGTCAACTTTCCCACTCCAAACTGGTTAGTGGTTGAACAGTAGCTGTCTGGAGTTGCCAGCTTCCAGATTGCAATAGCCACCCACTTCTCCACCATCAGGGCAGCTCTCAATCTCATGGCCTTGTGCCGTAGGATGGAGGCGAGCTCCTCACACAGTCCCATGAAAGTGACTTTTCTCATCTGAAAGTTCTGCAGCCACTCTCGTCATCCCAGACTTGCAGGAAGATGTGATCCCACCACTCAGTGCTTGTTTCCCAAGCCCAAAAGTGGCGTTCCACAGTGGTGAACATGTCCGTGAATGCCACAAGCGATCTCATGTTGTATGCGTTACTCAAGTCAAAATAATTGTCAGAGTCCTCACTGTCAGTTGGGATCTTAAGGAGTAACTTGACTGCCAAATCTGATGTGCTGCAAGACTCGTCAGAATATTCCTCAGCAGTTTGGGCTCCATACCCGCAGACCAAAATGGAAGACAGAGCGCACAGTACAAAAAACATTGAAAGATGGCGTCAAATGTGGATTGAAGCACAGGGATTACGGGGACATGAACCAATGCATCACAGGGTGTTGCGCACCCCTCGCATCCTTCCCACAAGCCACAGCACCAGAATGGGAATGGGTGCTCTGTGGGATAGCTGCCCATAATGCACCGCTCCCAATGCTGCTTCAAGTGCTGCAAATGTGGCCACGCCAGTGCGCTTGCAGCTGTCAGTGTGGACAGACTGCAGCGCTTTCCCTACTGCACTCTCCAAAGGCTGGTTTAACTCAAAGCGCTCTACATTTTCAAGTGTAGCCATGCCCTTAGAAAACTTCACTGGTGCCGCTGTGCTGCTGTAGCGCTTTAGCAAAGACACTACTGCAACAACAGGGAGCTCTCCCATTGGCATAGTTAATTCACCTCCATGAGAAGCAGTAGCTACATCAACAAGAGAAGCTCTCCCATCAACCTTGTACTGCCTACACTGGGGTTAAGTCAATATAACTTCACTGCTCTTGGGTGTGGATTTTTCACACCCCTGAGCAACCTAGTTTTACCAATGCAAGTTTAGTGTAGACCTAGCCTCAGACTTCCAGGCTTATGGCCAAAGGAGACATGGTGCCCATTGCATAATAATTTTAATGTAGTCAGTAGATAAGAGTGGTCAGGAGGACCACTGGCTGAAATGCCATTACACAATATATCTTGCGTTCTGGCAGATCGGAGGGCCAGATATGCAGGCTTGTATACATGAGGAAAAAGTCCAAGATAGCTAGTGCAAAATAGTTACTGTTGAACAGATATGCTGCTCTAGCTCCCTGTGCGGACACTCTTATTCTGCATTAAGAGTGTGTCTGTGGTTAGGTTAATCCACTTCGAAATTTTGTATTAATTTCCCTGTGAATTCTGCACATAGACAAGCCCTTCGTATGAGCCCTGTCTGCAGCCATGGCCCCAAATAAAGGTGAATGCATATGAAAAAATGTTTACGGCATTTCGATAGAATGACACCAGATGAAAGCCCACAACCCTGAAAACTTTGCTCCCAGTTCATAAATAGGACCTTCTCTCCATGATGGTGCATAAAACAGCATTCAGAACTAAAGGGCTATGTTCACAAACATGGGATAGCCCTACCGGACATTTCTAAAAATCCAAGTCACACATCTGTAATTCACATATCATGTTTTGAACTTTGGTAAATGTTCAAATTGATCATTAACTGACAAAGATTAAATAAAAAGTTGATAATTTCATTTGCAATTGATGATTTGGGGTTCAGCAAGAAGTCCTGTCCTTTTGCCCAGAGTAATGTATATATCTTTTAAAAAGATTTAAAAAGATATTTCATGGTGTGCCTGATCACATGACTCTGAGCTGCCAAAAAACTAGACTTATTTTTCTACTTTTATTTTCTACCTACTCTTAACAGGAGTCATTGTTCTCTTTTGGAGCAGAGTGCAGGAAAACTGGAGCTTTTAAATAGAGTAATTTAATCGACTGCTTTTTTCACTTCGTAAGTTAATAAAAAATAGAAACAGCATCTTTTCCTCATTACAAGTTCATGATGTGCTTATACCCTTAGGTAGGGCCTGTTGCAAAGAAACATTGAAGACAATGGGAGTCTTTCCATTACTTCAACATGCTTTAAATCAAGCCTATAGACAAGTGGTAAAAGGAGTTCCCTTAGTAGGAAGTATTTTTTATTAAATTACCTTTGGGGGGGAAAAAACCCCAATGCATTTACCATTTCAGTTCAATTTTGTGATGAAACATGTCACAATTTTATCTGCTTCATTTCCTTAATATTAGAGCTGTATAAGGCTTGCATTATACCATTAAGAGCCTCTTTCAACTAAAAGATTACAAGTTTCATTACAAACTCAAAATGCGAGTAAGATCCATGAATCTTGGTCCTCTTTTAAAGAAACCAGGATGGAGTTAGGGTTTTACACTGAACTGGTTGATTTTTTGGGGGGTGGGGATGGGGTGACTGTAAGGCACTGCTCATTGATTTTACTTATTTCTTCTGATTGTGAACGATTCACAAGCTTAATTTTGTGTTTATAAATCTATTAATTATTCTTAATTAGTTCATGCAAATAAATTTTATGGGGTTTTCATAAAGCTTTTTTAACAGAATAATGAAGAATAGTGAACAATTAACAGATAATTTTGTTCACATATAAATAGTGTCATGTATCTACAGAACAATCTTTCTGCAAACATCATTGCAAACAAAAAGCAGTCTGTGCAAATGTCCATGGTATCCAATTATAAGGACCATGAAGATGGTTGGATCAAACAGCTGTTGAGAATTTGCAAAAAAGTTTGCAAATTTTATTTTAGATTACTCTATCAACTGTGGTGCGAAAGCAGATATTATCTCAGTTGTTCTACATCTGTGTGACTCCACTCACTTCAGAGCTATGTTGATTTACATCAAGGATCTGGCCCCAAATACTAAATACAGCTAGTCACAATATGGAGGAAGGGGATTATGGAGTTTTAAAAAGAGGTTTTATATTTATTGAAATTTTCTGACCAGCTCTGATATTAAATACCAGTAATCAATTATATTAACAAAAAAACTCAAAGAAAAAAGTTCAGCTGGATGTAGATACATGCAATTTAAAAAATGAAGGAAAAAAATTTTACAGGCAACTCTGGAAAATGAAATTTCTGAATAAGCCAGAGAGCAGCTTAACATCTCTTAAGCTTTGGACAATGACAACAGGTGCTTTATATTTAGAAGCTTGAGTCACCTGAAGATTGTTTTGACCATATGCATTCTATTGAAATCTTTTTTGTCACTGTTCTATAGTTTGTCGCCTACATCACCATGTCGGTCTCTCCTTTAAAAAACTGAATCAAAATGACAACATTCAAATACAGTTAGTCACACATAGGTCCTTGAGAAATAGTGCTATTTCTTGCTCAGGGGGGAATATTCCAAATTCCAAAACAACAAGAGAGTGTGAAACAATTTTTCAAAACTCTTTGAGAAAACAGAAAGGGGGCCTGTCACAGGGTGCTTCACTCACCGCTAATGTGGTCCCTCCTGGTCACTCTGAGGATTAGCTGTTAAGGTCAACACCCCCTTCCTCAGCTTGCATGCCATTGCACAGCCTCTCTCACAGGTCTGCAGCTCCTCTCTCATCCCAAGAACTGCAGTATCCTCCAGTTGGGTCAGTCAGTGTTTCCCCACTTCCAGAGTAGCAAAGTCCCTTTTCCCCAGCAGTTCTAGGTAGTCTTCCCTTCCCCTGCACTGGTGCCACTCCTTCAGTGGCTGGTAGGCTCAACTCAGCAGTTTTAGGCTTTTCTCTCTTAGCCCTCACTACTCCTTCTCTAGACTACTTCTTACCTCACACAGTTCCCCTGCTCTCTCTGGGTTTACCAGCTCCAACCTCCCCCTACTACCCTCTTCCCAGGGAGTAACTTGCCTGCTTTCCTGCAGCCTTCCCCAGCAGCCCCCATCTGTTGCCAGCTACCTGTTGCTGCACAGCTGAACCTGCTTCCAATTAGTTCCTTGCTCCCTGGCTCTTTCTCTAGGTGCAGCCTGTGGAATTAATTGGCCTGCCTGGCCACCTTAACCCATTTCAGTTCTGTGTGGGGTGGTTACCCCACAACAAGGCCCTGCATGAAACTCACGTAACAAGAGAAATATTACAGTCTGTCCTGCTACATAAGGAATCATAATCATTTAAAAATCACAGTATTTTCCACTTTTATAGTTCTTTCAGTCTCAAGCTCTCAAACAACAATAGAAACAGGAATGATTTAACCTTATTACACCCTTACGGAGTTTTAGTTGCATTAGCCGCAGATTGCAGATGAGGAAACTAATGCATAATAATTTTGAGTAACTTTCCCAGGTCATGCTTTGAATCTGTGGCAGACCTGGGAATGAAACCAGTGTTCTTGATTCCTAATCCTGTGAGCTACCTAATGAATGTTCTGATTTATATAAATATGTGTTAATTTTGAGCTGTCTGTGATTGCTATTTGACCATACTCAAAATAAATAAATATATATCTGTCAGCAAATTGATCAGTCATTTGACTAGCTAATCTAAATTGAAATAATAACCCTAGAGAGGATTTCATGCAGCTGAAAACTCTCAAAAGGAAAAAAAAAGTCACTACAAACAATTCTCAAAAACTGAAAGAAAATATTAGACATAAATCAGAATATCTGCTGGCAATTAATATTGTAACTGAGAAGACTATTTGATTTTGCTTCCCTAGAACCAATGGGCTACATAAGCATAAAATCTTTTACTGCAGTGTTTATGTTTCTATTTTTATAATGCACTTGCTCTCATACTATTTTATTCAGGTTCTTGTATGTTTTATATTCTCAGGGTACAGTTCTCATGATTATATTTTATAGCTACTTTTATTTAAACTTTAAACTAAGTTAAAGAAAAACAAAAGCAAAAACAGAAAGAAGGGAAAACAGGCTTTGTTTTGAATATTGCCTACTTTAATGTGGATTGGTTTGTGAACCACAAAACAATAAAGGTGGTCAAACTAAACATGGTGGTGTCAATAGTAAAAGTTATTTTATAAGCAGGTTTATAAAAGTACAAAAAAAGTTATAAGCATTCAAAAGATGGTAACATGACACTACATTCTGATGGACCACAACATTTTCTCTCATGTATTGCTCTTTGGGGGCTAGTTTTGAGGTGGATGAGAGGTTTCTGTGGAAAAGCACTTAAGGAGTTGCCTAGCAGCACAAACATATCTCCCCTAAAAGTGGCAATTCTAGTTGTTAAGGGTCAAAAGCACAATGGCCCAGCTGGGAAAACAGATGATCTGCAAGCTAAGAACCTACAGATTCTTTTCTTCTAAGGCTATGATCCAGAGCACCATATATTGCAATGCCAAGCTACAAAAGTGGTGCACCTGTTGACATTCAGCACAGCATTCTGTACTCGGGCGTATTTTAGATAAGCTAGCAGCCATTTATCAAACTGGACTACATGTGATACAAAAAGACATCACACTACCAAATCTTAGCAATGCTTGAAAGAGTAACTGAAAAATGTAAACTTTATGGGATTATTGGTGTTATAACACATTTTGAGATTTTTTTTGAACTACCACCTATTATTGTTCATACCCTTAAGAGTTTTTAGACTCCAAGCAGCAGATTATTGTTGTAACATCTGTTTCAATAGAGTTCTTTTACACTGCCGTCCTGCTAGGTTATTATTCTAACAACTCTTATCTTTTCGGCAAGTTAGATGATTGTTTTAGGAGATGATTCTTATTTCTCAGGCCTCCATTGTGTACTGACAACCCATCTCACTTGACAAAGGTGATGTTTATATGCATTTATATCTTTTATTTTCTCTCATTAAATTCAACATGGTCATCAGAGTAGGATTTCTATTCAACTTAATCTTGTGCTCTGTGTTCAGACACAAAGTGCAAGCAAACTGTAACTCATGCTAATCCTCTTCTCCTATTTGCTTGATCTAGCTTCCTCTTTTGCACCCTTTTTAATATTAATAATAATTATAGCTGTTTTCCTCTTCGGACATTCTTCTAAGCCTCCTCTAGCAATGATTGTAGTAGGCTGGAGTCTAGCTTGTTTTGATACAAGCTAGACTCCAGCTTGAGTAAGAGCTAGGAGTACATCCATTTACAATATGATGCTGCAATGTCAAGACATTCTCAGTCTCCCAACCACATTTTTGACATAGTCTCATAAAGTACCTCATGTTTAAAAACTGTCGTTTTTGTTTCTGAACTGTTTAGAATAAAGCACATTGGGATGTGTTACAGTCTACCACTGATGTCCAGGGTTGGTTTTCCCTTCCTCCCACTACCTGTAAACGTCAACAAAATCATCCTCATTCAATTATTTTAATATATAAAAAGGGAGAAAAGAGAACCTCCATTCCCCACCCTTTTGTTGTGAACAGTTCTTTAGGATCTATGTCTATAAGTGGACTGAAAGTTGTACTCCTGGGTTATGTTTCCAGTTCTGCCACTGACTCACTGTATCAACTTGGGTAAGTCAGTTAACGTCACCTTGTTACCTTGAGGAAATCAACTAATGTCTCTGTGGTACAGTTAACCATATGGGGCTACTAATTCTTACCAGTCTCTTTGGGGTATAGAGAGACTCAATAAATTAGGGCCAAATTCTGTTCTGAGATCTTCTCTAATTATCTATTTTGCATATTCACCATTATGGCCATGAGAAAATTCCCAGTGATTCTAGTGGTAGCTAGTGCTGGGAGTATGCAGTATGCCACAGCTAGCTAGTTATAGGGACTCTCAGCACCTCTCAGGTTTAGGACCACTGAGCCAGATTTTTGGCGAGTGTAAATAGGTGTGGTGCCACTGTGAGCTTAAACAATTTACATTAGCTGAGAAACTGGCCCCCTTTGTTTGCACAGCCTGTTGACATGCTTGGAAGCTAAGTGTTATGTGAGTGCAAATTTTTTTGGCAGCAAGAAATGCATAACCAGAAAGATCATGTGTGACATTTCATGAAGAAGAGAATGTACTTTGAGTTATGCTATATGACTTCACTTATGGAAATGCAGTAACAGTAAACAGTGCCCCTTAACTACGTGTTATCATTCCATATGCAATACCCCAGTGTGCAAGGCAAGTGACTGATATGTTACGAAGCAAAAAATACAGATGAAAATGGTGTTCAGAAATTCTGGAAAATACAGAGCCATGTTGGGAAGTTTATTGTATTTTCTTTTTAAATGATAATGTTTTACTCTTTCTTTTGCAATAACTGTTTGTGATTCAGGCAAGCTTCCCCAGCTTGTGTTGGCTTCACAGCATAGAAACTAGCTATATTTTTGGCTGAATCTGGCCTTAAGTGATTAAGCATTCAGACCATCTGTATATAAAAATACTTTCACACAAACGCAGCATATGGGGGGGCGGTTATTTTGACCATTTTGTGGCATTTAAAATCATGATTTGAAAGAGGTATTTCCAAATATATTCACCAAATGGTCTTTTTTTATACAAGTTTCCCTTAATATGGGAGCAAGTGATAAAGCAGAGGATGCAACAAAACAGGAAATACACCTGATTTATATTATGTGCATACTCATGTTGCTATATAATAATAATAATTAATAATGACATGATAACTGTATATGCTTAGAGTTATGGCCCCGGCCCTAACAGTTAACAGACTGTATTTAGTCATTAAAGCAAAATATAGTACACAAACAGATGAAAGAATTATGCTGAGCACAAGGGGAGGAGAGAGATTAAAAGCCTTTAGAAAAGTGATTGTATCACTGTTTACAAATGACCAGATGCAGAGAAAATACCTTCTTATATCAGAAATGATTATACAGCAGCCTTATTTTTTATGTCATCATAAAGAAAATTCCTATATTTGATTGGATTTATGGGGCAAAAGTAACTCTTTAAAGGCTGGCTCTGCCATGCTTTATGCTCTATTCCTAAAGCATGTTGCAATCTCTAAAACACCAATTAAAAGTTTGCTTTTATTTTTCTGTTGCCCATACTACTTTCTCTCAGGAGCCATGCTTTTTGATTTTTTTTTTTTTAATGTTCATAAGTTTGTCATATCCCTTAACAGAATAGCTTTGTGGTCCTAAGAGAACTCACCTGACTGTCATTTTAATCCTACATGATACTTTCTATTAAGGAGGGACCCTTGTATATTACCACAGTGCTTGTAGTTATAGAATGTTTCTTTCCACGCTTCCAGTTTTAGCTCAAGCCTGCTAGTGACTCATGGGTGAGCAAGTGAAAGGTGTTATTTGTATTTTAAGTTTTACTGCTCTCCTGTACAAGTTTCATCTGTTTATCCCCGTCTTTGTTATTTTTTGTCTCTCTTAAAGTTCTCTCTTTGGTTCATTTATATTGCAAGGTCCTCAGGGTAGAGATCATGGGGCAGAGCATGCAATTATGTCCATCATCTACACTGGTTGAGGACCTGGCACTATAGATCTCTCTACAATGCCAGATAGTGTTATAGTTCTATATTACAATTTATTCATAACAAAGTATAACAACAACAACAACAACAGGATAGCCAAGGGCTTAGTTCCTACCAGTCTGCTATGAAAGGGCTAATCTCATTATTTTTGGGTAGAGACTCAGATTTTTTTTAAACAAATATAAAGAGAGAACAGAACAAAAAAAAGACAAAAAAAAAACAAAAAAAAAGTAAAGAAATAGGAAGGGAAGATTTAAGATTTTTAAGATTTAAAAGAGTGAACTCCAAATAAACATAACATAAATTTAATTACTCCTATAGTAAGAATTAATAGGCAGAATAAGTTTTTTTCCCCTTTGTAACTATGCTAATAAAAGCTAGCAAAACAGTTTGTCCTTTCAAGTTTAATAGATTGGTTGGTTAACTGGTCAGTTTACATAACATACTTTTTAGGCTGATTAGTTGTGAGAGTCTATTAGTCAACATTAAACTATTTATAGCTAGGGATGATTATGTCACTACAGACGTAGTCTGCACAGGATGCTGATGGAAGAAAAGAATTCACAGCAGTTCTTCTTCAAAAATCTCCGGTCATGCTGCTGTTTGTTAAGTGATTAGAAGGACACATGTGTTGCAATGACTCTCTTCCATAAGGGGGACTTCTTGGAAATCAATATGTACTAATCACTCTGTGTTCTCCAAAGGGCTACAGGAAAGATTTGGTAATTTCCTTTTACACAAAATTACAGATTGAAATGGTTTATTCAGGAAACATTTCATCCCAAAAAATATTTTACATGAACATAGGAGTTCTTAAGGCAACCACTGTATTATTTGCACTTTGATGGCTAGCAAGTTCACTCTTCCTGAAGTGCTTCTATTGACTAATTCAGATTTTTAGTGGATTTTTTTTTTGCAAAGACTGCAACTGAAGAATAGGCAAGAGATGGTTTGTGCCAACACATTTAGCTTTGATAGCTACAGTTAGCTCTGGATAGGTTTATGGGAATCCCTACCTCCTTAAGTTGAGCATACTGAGGAATAAGAACTACCTACACTTAGTTAAGGCAAATAGGGAGCATGCTGGGGTATTAAATAAGGTCACACGCTCTCTAAATTCAAAAGGACTTTAATGCAGCAGGAAGTTCCCTCACTGCCATACTAAGGATTGGCTGACTATCTCCTTGTGGAGCCTCAGAAGGAACATGATCCTGCAGAAACATCTATTCCCCTGTCATAGGCATTGTCAAGGTGAGCCTCCAGATTTGTCCCAGATAATACTGAGGCTAAGTCAAACAACCCCCACAACCAAGACTCCAGAGCAGGAGATTGGTTATATCTTCTGGGTCCCAGGGACCTCTATTGGATCCCTCCAATATAGTAAGGACACTGTAGAAGAGAGAGGTGCATCAGCACTCAAGGACCCATACTGGCCATAAAGGAGTGAGTCTAAGAGTCAGAATGACCAGTATTAGTGGAGCAGCTGGAAGTGCTTTCAGAACTGAATAAGATGGAATAGAGACAATAGACTCAACCATGCGCTCCCAAATCCATGGTAATGTTTCTTATTCTTAGAGCTGGTCAGGAATCACTAGAATGATTTTCTGACAGAAAATCCAGTTTCCAGAGGAAAATTTCAATTTTGCCACTGTCATAACTATAAAGGGAAGGGTAACAGCTGTCCTGTGTACAGTACTATAAAATCCCTCCTGGCCAGAGACTCCAAAATCCTTTTCCCTGTAGAGGGTTAAGAAGCTCAGGTAACCTGGCTAGCATCTGACCTAAAGGACCAATAAGGGGACAAGATACTTTCAAATCTTGGGGGGGGGAAGGCTTTTGTTTGTGTTCTTTGTTTGTGAGTGTGTTCGCTCTCGGGACTGAGAGGGACCAGACATCAACCCAGGTTCTCCACATCTTTCTAAACAAGTCTCTCCTATTTCAAACTTGTAAGTAAATAGCCAGGCAAGGCGTCTTAGTTTTCCTTTAAAAAGAACAGGAGTACTTGTGGCACCTTAGAGACTAACAAATTTATTAGAGCATAAGCTTTCGTGGACTACAGCCCACTTCTTCGGATGCATATAGATGCATATAGTTTTCCTTTGTTTTCTCAACTTGTAAATGTACCTTTTTACTAGAGTGTTTATCTTTGTTTGCTGTACTTTGTACCTGAGACTAGAGGGGAGTCCTCTGAGCTTTTTAAGTTTGATTACCCTGTAAGGTTAATTTCCATACTGATTTTACAGAGATGATTTTTACCCTTTTCTTTAATTAAAAGTCTTCTTTTTAAGAACCTGATTGATTTTTCCTTGTTTTAGATCCAAGGGGGTTGGATCTGTATTCACCAGGAGTTGGTGGGAGGAAGGAGGGGGGATGGTTAATTTCTCCTTGTTTTAGATCCCAGGGGGGTTAGAACTGTATTCACCAGGAGTTGGTGAGGAAGGAGGGGAATGGTTAATTTCTCCTTGTTTTAAGATCCAAGGGGTTTGGATCTGTATTCACCAGGGAATTGGTGAAGGTTTTTCCAAGGCTTCCCAGGGAGGGAATCCATTGAAATGGTGGCAGCGGACCAGAGCTAAGCTGGTAGTTAAGCTTAGAAGTTTTCATGCAGGCCCCTACATTTGTACCCTAAAGTTCAAAGTGGGGATACAGCCTTGACAAAAAAAAATTCTTATGCAAAAATCAAAACAAAATATTTTGGTTTGGGTCAGTTCAACCCAAATTGGAATATTTTGTTTTATTGAACTGATTCAATATGTTTTGTTTGAAAACAATTCAACAAAACAACAACACGCTGTTTCATGAGAGTTGTCTCCTATGGTCACTGTAGAGGATACATCTCCTATAATGCAACGTGTATTCCTCTCTGATCAAGTTGTGTGGTGCATCAAAGGAGATGTAGTCTGCCCAAGGAGCCTGGCTATTGGGGGAAAACAGGAGCATTAGGATCCCACACAATGTCCCCATGAGAAAAGAGAATTTAATGTTGAGGTGATTCAAAACAGTGTTTGGGTCAGTTCAGCAAACCAAAATGAAACATTTCACTTTTGGAATGTCAAAATGCTTTGTTTCATTCAAAAATGTTTCAACATTTCTAATTAGAAATTTTTTGGCATATTTCATTATGGAAAAGTTTTTGATAATTCAACTCTTTTTCCTGATTTGGGACAAAATTAAAATTTTCAAAAATCAGAATTTCACATGGGATGAACATTCTGAACTGCACCGAGTTCTACTTATTCCTTCCCTTGGGAGGCACCAAATTCACCATTTTTAAGATCTACTTCTGTCATTATGCTTGAGGACAAAGGACAGTGGAACTGATGCCACTACAGATGTGACCCCAGATCCAAGGGAAACTCAGAACTAAAACAAATGTGACAACATCACCCCCTAGCTGGGAGGAGGCACAATTAATTTTCCCTGGCACCTACATTTACCTATCTATAAAGTCTAAAATACAAATTAACAGATTATTTGGGGTTAAAACAAAGAGAAATCTCTCTTGAGGTGAAACTGCTACATTTGCAGCTAACAACCTAAAGTAAAAAAAAAAAAAACAGAGGCAATTACTTGGCCTCTTATAACCTCAACTACAAACACTCAGTGCCACAAGGCCTCAATCCACATTACTTTTCTCGCAGGCTGTCAAAGCTCATTGTTGCTAGGCAGAATTGGGGATACATCTGAATAATGGGAATATGTAACGGCCGCCTTGAGGAAAACTGAATTTTCCTAATTTCTATGTGATAGACATATTCACTCAAGAAGTGTTTGTCTCAGGCTTGGTTCTGATTGAAAACTGCACCAATTTCCCATGAATAGAGCCCTGTTTTTGTTTAAAGTATTTATGTACCTTGGAAAAAATTCTGCAGAAATGTCTCATGTTCAAGTCCATAATGAAACGTGATGAATCATAATTTATGTAGTTTGACTTTGTCCTTATAAATTTGTCACACCTCTGGTAGGGAGATCTTGGTGGTGAGGGGAAAAGGGGTCCACTTAGAGGGGTGTGTTTGTAAAAAAAAACCCTCAACCTTCAAGCACACATGTAAGTGTTAATTCATTTCTAAACCTAGTGCACTTAACCTTGCAAAACTCTAAGTATATTCCTCAATTTTTTTGATAAAAAGTAAACAAATTATCCTTTTAAAGGTTTGGACATTCTTCAGTTTTTCAGAATAAAAAAATAAAGTGTGTAATGTTTATGGTTTGTCACTACACTAAAAAATGGTAAATATACAAAAATGTCAGTATCACAATGTAAAAATATCTTTGGTTACGCGAACAAGAGAGATTCTTCCTCTGTTACAGCTCAAAGCTTGTTACAATCACATGTAAGACTATGAAGTGAGATAAGGGATATACTGCACATTTTCTTTGACGAGATCAACCCATTAGTAACTCCAGTTTGAACAGTGCTGAGTATGGGTGAATTCAGGTTAGTGAGTGACTGCCTCTGCGGGACAGTAATTTGAACTAGTGATTGATTTCCACCGCAGCAACGATGGCACTGATTGAGCTGACAGCAGAGAAGACCATTTTGACCTACAGCCTTGAAAATTTCCATCAGAGAAATAAATCTGGAAACTGAATCACTACAACAGGATTTAACACTGATGCCTAAGACATCAGCTGCACTGGCCCTGTGTTGACAAGGCACAATAGTAACAAAAGGTTTAAGGTAGTTTCCTTTACAAGGTAACAAGACAAAAGAGAAAATAGCTCAATATTCTGTAAAGAATCCCACCAAAATACATATAGCCAGGAATTTTTGTCTACGATCACTTATATTACAGGATAAAACCAAAAGATTTACCATCTTCTTAAAATTGGTAGAGTAGCTTTTATTTTGCAAAACCAGAAGTCATGTGTGTACAGGAGTTGTGCTATTACGTATTTTAGTTAGGTCAGTTAGAAGAAGGATTCATTTACATGATAACGAGGTTTTCAGGCTTTTAGTTAGAGCATACTGCTGAATTTATACTTTAGAAGGACAACATAAAGGATGGTTGACAAAAAATTTTACCTACCTTCTTATTTTTTTTAATCTATTTATAAAATCCATAAAACTCTTTTTGTGTGTCAAAAAGATTTCTATAGGTTAATTAATTAATAAATTCAATGGCAACAGGAAAACACTTCTGACTATGCCTTCAGTATCAAAACAGTGCACACCTTGGAACAAATCACATTTCAGTAAGAAATAGATATCAATTTCAAGTTTCCAATGGGTTATTATAAATCAAGGGTAACAAACAAATTTCATTTAAAAATAAGTCAAATACCTTCACATAATCCTTTGAATCAAGAATTAATTTGGCAATACTCCCCTCTCTCCCAGTTAGTAACTGGGATCTCATAGAGGAATCAATCTTGTAAGGTATTTGATATCTTCTGAGGTGCTAAACTCTCTGAACTATTATTGATGGACAAGGGTTTAGTACCTTGCAGGTCCAAGCTTCCACAGATAAGTAACATGTCCCTTTATCACTTAATAGAGTGACAAATTCTGCAAAGGCATTTAAGCACATAATTTTAAGCAGGGGAGTAGTTCTATTGAAGTCTATACTTGAAGTTAAGCAACCATTTAAGTGTTTTGCGGAATCAGGGCCTAAGTGATACTTAAATAGTATGTTTCATTTGAAATCCCAGCATTCGAAGGAGTGTAGGCTCTTGTATGTGGACCACCTTTCCTGCCCAGGAGTTCTGGCAGCGGTGAACAGAGATGTTAGAAACAGATATTTAAAACTATTCAGTGCCTGTCCCTGCCAAATTCACACAACCAAAATTGTCACTGAAGTCAAATTAATTCCTTCTTCAATTGTGCATAATGAACTTCAAATCTGAGTGCCAAATTTTCAAATTAGATGTGCAATCACTCAAAATTAACTCCTTCCCCCGGTCTAGTTATTACTACAGTTAGGTAATTGTTAACTGGGTGGAAATTGGGCATTCAGTTGTGCACCTAATTTGTTTGAAAAGGTCCCCCATGAAGTTTTGATTATTACTAGGACACCTTTTTAAAAAGTTTAACCAAATGAATAACCAACCATCTATTGTACGCTCATGTAAGAGTTTAACCACTGTTAAACTTACCCCAAATATTTCTGCAATCACAATTTAAATTCATTTGCAGTGCTCAATTCACTGGCACATGCAAATTACTATATATGCTACTTGTTACAGTTTAAAATTGAAGCCTCCCATGCTGTCAGAGCTAATAAAACATTCTGTAAAGACTTTTTATTCCTTACGACAAGTACCACAGGCTAACACAAAGCAGTGCCTTTTTTTTTTTCGTGGCTACTGGTTCAAAAGATATAAACGAAATATCTGTCCTATTCACTGTCATTTTTGCAGGAAATTATAACTTTATTTTTAACTTGATTCTCTTTGGGAAGCCTTCACAAACAAAGAGGAATAAAATGCTATAAAATTCTTCATCACCTGTAGAGAAACTTCATTTTTTCCTTCAGAAAATTAAACAGCTTTAAAAAAATACCAAACAAACAAACGAAAAAAAACCCAACATACTTTTCATTTTCCTTGAAAAACGCTGTGTAAAAATGTAAAGCTGGACCTGAAACACAAAATTTAAATCTGGACCCAAATGGCCTCACATTTCAGGGAGGTTTGGATTCAGAGCCTTAGCTGGCCCTTGCATACATATGGGTCAATCATAAAGTTCAGATCTAGCCCTGTTCAAAATCAGAGGATGCCTGGATGAAGGATTTTGGTTTAGGCCCATCTCCAGTACAAAGACTTTGCGTTGCGATTGTGTTGGGCTGCCTCCTAATATTTCATATTATATGGAAGTTCATGAAACTCTTTTTATGCATCAAAAAGATTTAATAAATAAATAAATAAAATAATAAATAAAAGGGTAAATAAATAAAAAAAATCAGTGGCAACAGGACCACACTTCTGACTATTCCTTAATCCTTAGATGGAAACATGGAAGAATTAAGAAAGAATGCTTTGAGTTTTTGTGCTGTAACCTCTCTACACTATTCATTGTCAGTCACATCCTATCTTCAGACTTGGAGGACAACTGTCATAAGGGGGCCCATAGTAGCAAAAACAGAAGAAAACCTCAGAGATCTAGAAGGTTTGCAAAAGAGCCCCATAGAGGGGAAGGAAAGGCTTCTGTACTTCCACGCTGCAGTCTCTACATAGGTCTCAAGCTAATGTTAGTTTTATTTCAGATATTCTGGATCACTTAGAAAGCATTCATTGTAGCATCTTTCTCCTTAGAAACTTATGAAGTCTTAGATTTAAGAAAATAAGACAAATATTAAGCAATTTCCAACATTTTTCCTTCAAGATTTTGTCCTAACTCTTTTTAGTTAGAGTAAATTGTACAGTATCTGGGTTTTCTTCATTCATAACATGTTAACCAGAAAATCAGATTAATCATATGTATAGACCCATAGGATTTGACCATTTTCACAGTGGTCGGTGCCGATGTTCTAGTAACTACACATGACCAGATGCAGCAACTGTGATGGTAGCACTGGGTGCTGGTATCACAATGGTCATACACATGTCCTGTTCCCACATACATACAGCATGAAACTCGAGCTAGCATCACTGTGGTCCTCTGACCCTTCTGTGGTAGTGCCACAGGATGGTGAATATTGCAGTGATGCCAGTGATATATGTGGCAGTTTTCTTACTTTCATGACTTTTTGCTTGTCAGCTTTCCAACAGCTACAACTAAAACCAACCAAAATGAAGAGGGGAAGAAGAACACACACATGTAAAGACAGAATAGTGAGGAAGAAGGAAGAACTAATAACCAATGACCCATGTTCCCTGGGGTGCTGGAACAATTTTTATAGTGGGGGTGCTGAGAAATCCTGTAAGCCCTGTATATAATAGAATCCACTTCATGCCAGGGCGTTCTACAGTACCAATGCATATTGACCATGGGGAAAAAGAGAAGAAAATCAGAACACTGGCCTATTGTGATATCTCTTTGGAGATGTTCTAATAGTACAGTGATGGGTATCGTTACATAAAACTATTGTAGATATATAGAGAGAGTTTTAAGTATAATCTAGAAATCTGACTAAAATTTAATGGTAATTTTACCTTTTAATTCTCACCCCCTCAAAAGAAAGTAGAATAACTGCAATTCACCAGAAAAGGGATCAAGGTTTCAGGCAGTGAGTTGTCTGAGATGCTAACAGCTATTGTCAGCAAGCGATCAGGATCCTTACCCAATGCCAGGCTTGGAAAACTCACTCATCCAGTTGCCAGTGGTGAGTGAAAAGCTTTTCCTGGTGAACATGGGGTCTTCAGCCACAAATTTCTACAGAATGTACACTTTCATTAAAAAATATTTTTATCCCTGATGGTTATGAAGATATCAGATATGAATTAATACACTATTGTCTGATTCTACACTCAGATAGCCCCAGTGCTCATAGCTTTGCCAAATGGCACCAAAGTTTAAGACTCTAGTCATTCCCACTGCTGCAATTCAGAACTCTGTAGACAGTACTGAAGCTGTCCAGAATCACGTTGTAACTTGGGATGACAACGGGAAGGCACTCAAATTACTTTACATGCATCTTCCCTAAGGAAGGAATAAAAAGGAAGGAAGAGGCAAAATAGCAGAACTCTTGGAAATTCTAGGGCATAAATAAAGTGGCAGAGATCTCCCACAAGCAGAGCTAGCAGATCCCAGAGAGACTGTCCTTTCTCTTGTAAAAGCTTCACATTTATCAGCTATCTGTTAAGCCAGAGGCCAATACAAAACAGAATCCTTAACACGTCAAAGGGACAGCAACCTGGTAGAAATGCCAACATATTTCCCCTTACCCATCATCTACTGGTGGCTGGTGTAATGGCTATCTCACTGCTGGAGCTGCCCTACTCTCACCTGTCCCATTCATCACAGCTAGTAGGTGTTAGTAAATTTTTCAAGACCTGTACGGTGAGATGTGTCATGTGTTCCAGATGCTGTTAGCAGGCAACTTTTGGAATCTAGTCTTGTACACGGATACATTTCAGATCAAATGTAAAAGCCTAAAATAGAATACAGCCATTGTTACTAGTTGTCTTGTATCCTTATATCTTCTTTTCCCAGTGAATCCTTGTAGCTCACCACATAAAATGAATTGTCTGAGGAATCATTTAACACTCATTTTTGTTGCCTATATTGATCTGGAAGGGAGTGCAGTAGGCTACACAGAAAAAATTGGGTGTTAAGAAGTGCATTATGTAAAAGTAACCTTGATATTTCATGGAGATTCAAGATGGCAGTGTCACTCAGAGCTCAGGGGGCAAAAACAGATGTCTAGCGTATGTGGAAGATCTAAGAGTCCACCACCGAAAGACAGGTCCACATAGCAGCATTTACTTCTTCAGGAGAACAAACAGTTTAGAAACTTAACTGACAGCCTTAGAAGCAAAGGTAGAAAATGAGAAACAAGAGGAAATCAGATTATCAAACCTATTTTGTAATGGACAAGTAATGGTAATAATGAAAAGTTAGCCTCATCTGTGAATAACGAAATAGAATACAAGGGGAACCTGTGGAAGGAAATAGTGTAACCAATTTGGATCTCTCTTGGAAATCAGTAGTAGTTCAGTTAAAGTCAATGGAGTCATTTCCAGTGTAAAGGAAATCAGAATCTGGTGTATAGTCTATATTGTTCCTTTTGAATTTATTGTGAAAATGTATTTACTGAAAAAAATAAAGTCATTTACTTTCCTGCTGATGATGGACACTAGCACAGACAATTGCTAGTGTAGTATAATTCAGAGGAGGGAACTTTTATATGCATTACAATATAACAGGTGAAGCAGATTTTGGTTATGTAACAAGAGCCATGTATAGGAGCCTATACATTTCTATATATTGTGCATAATTCCTATTATTTTTATATGGTTTTCATTTTTCTGTTGAACACAATGTAACCTTCAGGATGAAGCAATATACAGAAAGCAAAGAGGGAATCTAAATCTGTGCAATCGTGATTTAGAAGTTTGCAAGTTGTTAGTGACTTCCACCATATACAGAAAGCAAGCTACATAAAGTAACAGCCCATTAAAATTGAATATCAGAGCTAATAGAAAAATAAGATCTCTGACTCACAGAAAATTCTGATATTTTGACATTTGTTTTCATCCCAAATTGGAACAAAATGTCAAATATCAAAGCTTTTCACAAAACAAAAGTTCAAAATAATTGCAATTCAGAAATGTTGAAACTGTTCATTTTCATGTTTTTGGCCAAAACGAAACATTTCTACATTCCTGCTGAATGTTAACATTAATCTCTGCAACTGCCTGAGCTACATAATGTCTTACGGGAGGCCCCTCATGCCTCTGTTCTCCACATTTTGACATGGGCTATACTCCCCAGCCAGATTACATCTCCCATGATGCCCAAAGGTCTTTTCCCGAGGTAGAGCTGCACTGGTTCATCATGGGAGTCCTGAGGAAAAAATTCAGAACGTAATGTTGCAGCTTCAATCATATTTCAAATGAGGTCTGAATTTCTGAGGCACATTTTTGTTCTTAAACATTTAGTAGTATAATATTTAATTAAGAATTAATACACACATGTATGCCACTATCAGACCTCTCTGAAACCTACATTTTGAAATACAGAATTTACTTTAATATTTAATTAAACCAATCTAATCTTAGTCACTAGTTTTTCCATTTGTAAGTGCTCTCTACATCTATTTTGAATGTCATATACTGTACAAAATAAGACAGAAGCTGATAGTGCTCTAGATATCCCCAGTAGAAATGTTGCTTGTGGATCAGGAACAATGGATTCTTTACATGCAGAGTGATGATATACTTAAACTTTTTACCTTTTCCTTAAACTTTAATTAAGCTTTTCATTTTTTTCCCTATAGAATATTTTCCCAATTTCTACGGGTGTACAACAAAACTTGCATTCACTTTCAAAATGTTCAGCTTTGTTTTTAACAACTCCGTTATCATCATTTTCTAATTACTACTTGCGACCTGTCATTGATGTTGGGAAATGAGCTGAGCTGTCCTTTTTAAAAGAGCTAGAAAGCTGCATATTTTTGGCTCAGCAATGGAGAAGTGTGGGATTAAGGCAGTGGCATTCCAAAGTCATTTCTCTGTCACTCATTTTCTTGAAAGCAGGAATGATAATATTCAGTTCAGACAAGAAGACTGCCACAAAATCTTTTGAAATTATAGGGTAATTAAAATATCAAGGAGAACGATCCACAGATCTGGGGCTGGATTCAGCAAATCTGTATTTCCCACATTCCCAAATAATATTTTTATTTGTTGAGTAGCTGAAATGCTTGATCTGAACTACTGAAATTTGACAATTCACAAATAAAATGGTAATAAGCAAAAGTGTAAAATATCATGACAGGAATATTCAAAATACCTAAGGGCCACATGCTGAAACTTTTCTAAATCTGTTTCTCTTAAGACAACACTATAGGAAAATTCTGCTCTTACTGTCTCTTCCAGCAGTTAGCTTTTACATTTTCAGTCAATTATTATTATTTTTTTAAAGTATCCAAACTGCATATTCAGGAACATCACCAGATAAGAAGAGTGACATAGGTGGTGGAACAAAGGGTGCAGGGGGTGCTTCAGCACCCCCTGGCTTGAAGTGGTTTCCATTCTATACAGGGTTTACAGTTTGGTTCAATGGCTCTCAGCACCCCCACTAGAAAAATTGTTCCAGCACCTTTTAAGACTGACAGTTAATAATGCTTAATTAATCAATACAAAGGGATTAAAATGCTATTTTTTCCCTCTTAAAGAGGAGACAAAAGAGTTTGGGGATGATGTGGTGTTCAACGTTAACAAATTTTCACCACTTCAGTGGGGATGAAAATCATCACCCAAAAAACAGATTAAAAATACTAAATAGAAATCTCAAAAATAACACAACATATAATCTATTTAGGGATTTATGTGGTCAGATTCTGCTTTTCACCAACATCAGTGCAAAGCAAAACTTCGATGAATCCAGTGGTGTTCTTTCAGATTTAAACCAGGTAACTGAGCAGAACTGGCCCAAAATCTTCAAGATCCATCTATGACATAATGTAACTTTTTTTAAACACATACACACCCACACGGTGTAGTCTAGATAAAATTAATAATTTTTCCTCAAGTTACTAATTCCAGCCTACACCTATTTGTAAACTGGATTATCACTGGTATTTAATTTCTTCCTCCTTTTCCTTTTGTTGAAAATAAATGTATCTGTCTGCTTAAAACACTGAAAAGCTTTATATTACACAATATCATGGGATGATATTTTGCAGAAATCTGGGATATTATCATAATTTCAGAATGGCATCCATTCCATATTTCTTCAAATAGAAAGGGGTGGGGGGGTTCTCTCCTCTTCATTTTAGGAACTCACAATGAACACCTTTCTGGGGTGTTTAGAAGATTGAGCCTGAAAAATAATGAGTGGGTTTCTAGACATGTGGCATTAAGAAGGAAGAACTTTGGAGAAGAAGATTTACTGACATCTTAGAGGAAAACTGTCAGTGTAAAGTCAATGAAATAATAATAATAAAATGTATCCATACTGAATATCTAGGGTAGGGTTACCATATTTTGTGCCTCCAAATGGAGGACACTCCCCGGGGCCCTGGCCCCGCCCCCAGCCCCCCCCCCCCCGCCCCAACTCCGCCCCCTCCCAAAGTCTCCGCCCCCTCCCCTGCTTCCCGCGAACATTTGAGTCGCGGGAAGCCTGTAGCAGGTAAGGGGGAGTGTGGGGGGAGGAGGCGGGGCCCAGGCTGGCCCCCGGCGGCGCCAGCCTGGGTCGGCTCGGGCCCTGGGGTGCCGGCCCCGGCCGACCACCCCCGGCGGCCCCCCCGGCTTGGCGACCCCGGACCGGCTCCCCGACCCCGCGGGCCCGGACCGGCTCCCCGACCCCGGACCGGCTCCCGGCTCGGCTCCCCGACCCCGGCCCGGCTCCCCGACCCCGGCCCGGCTCCCCGACCCCGCGGGCCCGGACCGGCTCCCCGACCCCGCGGGCCCGGACCGGCTCCCCGACCCCGGCCCGGCTCCCCGGACCGGCTCCCCGACCCCGCGGGCCCGGCACCGCGCCCCCGGCTCCCCGCCCAGCCCCGCGCCCAGCCCGGCCCGGCACTGCGACCCTGGCCCGGCCTGGCCCCCGGCCCCGCACTGGCCCCGGCGACCCCAGACAAAGAGGCCCCGGCCGAGCCCTCCCGATTTTCCCGGACATGCCCGGCTTTTGGGGATTTCCCCCTGGACGGGGATTTGAGCCCCCAAAAGCCGGACATGTCCGGGAAAATCCGGACGTATGGTAACCCTAGTGGCACTGTCCAAATAGAAAAGAAAGAAATTCATTATGACATATTATAAAAAAAGAGAGTATGAGTGGATACAGACAGGGAGCACAAAGTAACAATGATATTGAGCAGCATGATAGGCAGTGATCTCAAAACACCAGCAGCTTAACAGATCTCCATTTTTTTAAGCATTATATCAAAAGAGTTTTAAGGAAGGACTTGAAAGTGGAGAAAGAAGTAGCTTTGTGGATGTTTATGGATCCCATCTTTCTTGGGAAAACTCTGCTTCTTTTCCTTTAACTTGTAAATATGGGGGTTGGGAGGACTGGATGTCTCAAGGCAGATCTCAGAAGTGTCCTGCATTTCACAATACATTGGGCTTTGAGACTATGTTCCACCATACTACAAGCACTCAGTCTGTTCTTCATCTAATTACTCCTCCTCTCCCATGTCTGTATATTATGAAAGGGTCCTGGCCCCTCCATAATTAAGGTTGGAACTAGCTTTCCATTTTTAGTCAGGGATACACAAGTAGCCCCGACTCAAAAAAATCTCCTTAAATTGGCTTGTGCTTCAGACTAGAGAATAAAGTGCATATTTTAAAACACTGTAGTGATTAACCATTGGAACAACTCACCAGGGGATGTGCTGGATTCTCCATCATCTGAAGTATCTAAATCAATACTGGATGTCTTTCTAAAAGAAACTCACTAAGTCAAGCAGACGATATAGGATTGATGCAGGACTCACTGGGTGAGGTTTTCTGGCCTGTGTTATAGAAGAGGTCAGACTAGATGGTCCCTTCTGGCTTTAACAATCTATTTAATCTATGTGACCAATCCCAGTTCAAAATTCAAGGCACACTGCAAACAAGTACCTAGGAAAATCTTTGCTTCGTGTCAGTGAACTTTTGCAGCCCCTCCTGGTTGGCAATGGCATATAGCAGGCTTTCCTTACCTGCAGCCCGTTGTCAACAGCTGCTTTGGCCCTGTGGTGGGCTGCCTCTTTTTTTAGGACTCAGCACTTTGACCTGATTACATCTAATCCCACCTCTTCCAGTGTTAACAGAGAATCCAACACAGAGAAGTCCGATGGCTTCATGTTAAATCTTTGATCTGAGTTCAGAGTCACTAGTCCTTCCTTCTCAGGGCCTTTGTATCACCTTTGTTGGTGGCTTGCAGGATCCCCCTCTCCTCTGCGTTCCAGCCCAAGCACCTTGTACTAAGCAGGCAAAGTCTGTCTATTGAGCCCTCCTGTTCCTTCCTTCCTCCATAGGCTTTTTCCTACCTCAGCCTATTTGCAGGCCTTTACCCCTGAACCCACTGTGTATCTGTGTTCTTCCCATGCTTCAAAACCTCTCAAAGTTCACCCTTCTTTCAAGAGAGAGGTTCACAAAGGTCCCTCCGGGAGTCCTGCAACAAATTCCAAATGAAAATATACACTTTAACAACTTCTGCTCCCCTCAAGCTTGAATTTTCAACAGTCTTACATTTCCCGTGTTCTCCAGTCCTCAGCTGAGCACCGACTCCCACGGCTTGCTCCTACTTCTAAACCCACCACAGGAACTAACTCCACTCCTGTAGCTTTCCCCAGTTCTCTTTCCACCTCACTCTCAGGTCCTTCCCCAAGAGAGGGAATTGTCAACCTCCTCTCTCCTGCGTCTTCCTCTTTCTCACCAGCTCTCTCTCTTGTAGGCTTCCCTCATCCTTTCCCAGGTGTGTCCAATAATTGTAGTTAAGCCACACAGTCAAGATCAGCTGGAGTATAGTTGCTGTGAAACAGATGAATCTGGTCCCAATTCTCCTTCAAGGGCCAGCCAACCTGTGACCCCGAGGTAGAAAGATATCCTCTCCCCAAGTCCACAGAAGCTACTCTAGCTGATAGTTGTAGTAGCCCTTGCAACTGGAGCCCAGTTGGAGGATAAAGACTGGATCCAGATGGTAGTGGTGGATTATCCAGACCTGATCTGAACACATGCTACACATGCTGTGCACTGTTGCACAGGGAGCCCTAGTAGAGATGGGCTTCTATGCACCTCCCTGCAATGCACTTTCATATCTGGCTTTCCAGCAGCAGCCAAACTGAATCAGTTCCAGTCAGGGACAGGATACATACATCTCATAAAACACAGTATCAACAGAGAGTTTGCAGAATACGCTTTTGTGATACAAGAAACTCTTAAAAAGTGAAAGCAAATTCTTTATTTTTGTCTTATCTGTAAGTATGAATCTTCTAAAACATTTTCTAAAAATGACACTGAAAATATTAATTACCAAGTCACAGTAGCTCTAACTTAATGCCAATTCATCATACTTCATTTGATTATAACATGACAGGTAGTATATTTACCTTATAGCCCTGAATCAGGAACCGGGGGCACGGGGAGCAGGAAGAATAAAAGAGAAAAAACACAAGCAAAAAAATAAAGGTGGGGTAAAAATAAAGCACAATCAGCAGTATTTTATTTAAAGACTATGCCCTTTGAAAATAAAATACAAAAAACAAATCTGCCTTACTAAAATAGTGCACTTGCTACCAACAACTTTACACATTTGTGAAGGTAAATGGAGACCATATGTTAGATGCTTCTGTGAACATTATAAAATGCAAGTCCCATTGAGGAATCAAATGATTAGCTATGCATCCGAAGAAGTGAGGTTTTTACTCACGAAAGCTTATACCCAAATAAATCTGTTAGTCTTTAAGGTGCCACCAGACTCCTTGTTGTTTTTGTAGATACAGACTAACACGGCTACCCCCTGATACTTGACACAAATGATTTTTAGTAAATGTCAAGGATTTCAGAACATTTCAGTAATTTTTTTGTAATAGTTCCAGCTGTCCAATAGTTTTAGAACATAACAGCATTTAACAGCCACTGTCTTATGTTCAGGAAGACACTGTTAAGATCTGTTCCCAGATGTAACATTTATTGATTTAGGCAAAGAAAATGACTTGAAAACTATTTCTATCAAAATAGCAAGAATTTTTTTCCCAAGCAAAGAAATATGTGCTGTGTCAATACATATACTGGTAATGCCCACTTGGAGTTTGTCACTCCAGCTCCTGGAACTCTGGACTGGCCTATTGGAGGAGAGGGGGGTGATCTGACGCCATGGACTACACTAATAATGGCTACTAGAGCCCTCTGACATCATTTCCCAGAATGCTTGGAGTCAGGGCGAGGATAGAATGGACTACAAACTCCTCTTAAGGCCAGTATACTAGGGTGACCAGATGAGAGGAAAAAAATATCGGGACACATGGGGGGAGCTTGGGAGCTGAGACAAGCAGAACAGCTCAGAGAATCTCTGATTAAGTTTCCTTCCCACAAAGGGAGTCTTTGAACTGTTGTGAGAGTCTAGTGCATGGGTCAGGCAGTTCCAAACCTGTTAAGGTACAGCTACTGAGAGCCAACTGAAACCACCACAGGAATCCAGACAAGGGAGCCTGAGGAGGACCTTGCCCCTCCCAGGGCTGAAGACACTTCAAGAAGACCCCCCTTTTTTTTGTTTAAGCCAGCTAACATTCATTCACAGTGCTGCAGCAGTCATCTCTGGACTTATCCTCAGCAAGCCATCTGCCTCAGAAGGTGCCAGCCAGGTAGCAGGGAGTTTGGAAAAGTTAAGTGTTGGGAAATGAGAAATTTGTTGATGTGTTAGTATTTATTAGTTAATCCTAACCCTTTCCTTCCCCAGATGCTATTTTGCTGTTATCAATAAAGTCCCCCTTCCTTACAGTGTTATTTTGGGTGGGTCATTTCTTTGCTGGGGTTTGTGTTGATGCACTTTATTGTTTCTTATGTACTGGGTTTTATACTTCTTGCCCACAATGGTAGCATTATTTGTTTTCCCAAGAGTCAGCACCCTTGTGTTTCAAGCACAGTGAGAAGTCACCTTTGGTGGAGGCCCCAGGCATTACAAAAGAACCCAGGACCCAACCCATGTAAGAAGAAGAGGAAAACCACTCTTAGCAGCAAGCACCCTGGAGGATTCTTGTGCCACAACTCAGAGCAGGAGCTATATAATTACACAATTCTTGGTTCACCAGAATTTCACATTTGTTTAGCTAACCGATTTATAGATCAAAGTAGAATGAAAACAGCAGGAAGAGAATCGTACTGAAAGACTAAATACCAGGAGAATTCAATTAAAACATAACCAAGGGGATCTTAGTCTGAGCAGTTTCTCACAATCTCTATTTGGAAATGTTCAATGTTGAAAACAGCTCTGTACCCATCTGGTTTATTTATACTAAACATGTCTTATTTATACTAAACTGCCTATTTAAAAGGAGACTTTGAGATGGAAGGAAATGTAGACATCATGACACTCTCTATCCAAATCCTATAGGTTAATCCTCTTCAATGGTGTCAAAGCATGTTGCTCATATAGCCTGAGCCTCAGGATGTTCTGTACTCAAACACTCACTGACTTTAAAGTGAGTTCCATGTATGGAGCAATTTGCAGTGCCCTGTCTGCGTAATGCAAACAATGCACATATACACTATGTTGTCTTATTGTTTGCCTTCACTCATGCCCATATGTTTGGATGGGATGTTGCTTTCACACAGTTGGACTTTTTGAGTAGTCCAGGTAAAAAGCTTTGAGGTTCAGCAGGAATGAATTACAGGATAGGCATAATAAGAGCATACCACTGGCCGCAGCTCACAGAGTCATGTGATGACAAAAGAATTTAAGCTCTCCTGTTGAAAAAAATATGTTTCTAGCCAGAGGCACTGAGTTCCCCAGTTCCTGGGGAGTGCTCAACCCCTGCTCCACCCCAGGACCCACCCCTTCCCCCAAGCCTTCACCCTCACTCCTTCCCGCCCCTCCCCTGCATGCCTGCTTTCTGTCCCCCAGCACCTCCTGCATGCGGCTGAACAGCTGATTTCAGCAGGTGGAAGGTGCTGGGGGTGGGGGAGGAGCTGATCCATGGGACTGCTGGTAGGTGCTGAGCACCCACTATTTTTTTCTGTGGGTGCTCTAGCCCCGGAGCACCCAGAGTCAGCGCCTTTGTTTCTAGCCCTTATGGTTGTAAAGAAAATTTTAAAAGACATGACCTGAGCGTAACTATTTCAGAGACATCTTCCCGAGTCTGCAAACAGCTTTCAGGGTGGGGGAGGAGGGTGGGAGGGACAGCAGCAGTCTCTTTGGCCAGAGAGGTAGCCCCCAAACACACCTGGCTCTGTTTTGTGGGGTGCGGGGCTGTTACTGGTTTGGGCAGCAGGAAAGTTGCTCTGTGTGTCTGGTTTTTGGTGTGGGGCGCTTTAATGTGAAGTTTTGCCTGTGTAACATTAATTTTGGCATTTCCTAACTTCTGAGTGTTTTATTTTGCAACCTTAATAATGTTCTTTTAACATATTTTTTGTGTGTATAATAGCAAATTCATACGATATAGAGAATATTTTATGCCCAAATGCAGATAGTATGGATTTTTAATTTTTAAAATTATATATATATATATATATATATATATATATATATATATATATATATATATATAATTTAAAAAAAAAATATACACACACACATAGGCAAAATTTCACATTAAAGGCCTCCCCTACTGAAAACCAGACACTTTGAAAATATCCATAAAATATGCATTTGGTGGTAGATGCTCTACAGTTTTCCTTTAAAGAAAATACTATGGTAGCTACTGTAAGAAACATTTAAGTAGGGAAAAAAATGATTGATTGAAAAACATTTTTTACAAAACATTCCCAAAAGGTCCAAAGCTCACATGGCATACTGTTCAATGTTTTACTTTAAGGTGTTTGTATCTTAAAGATAACTGAAAAATTACAGTGTGTGATATGGCAGTTGTTATGGCAACCATTGCCATTGAATAGAAGAGCAAGAAGTCATATAAAAATCAGTATATTGGGTAGGCAAACAGAACTCTTGTTTACAAGGATATGTTAATTTTCTCTTGCTATTAATTAGATGCAAAAATTCTGTAGGTTGGCATGTTACTTAACATATCATTTATCCTCCCCACCTGCAAAAAAACCCCAACCACTTATCAGATGGGCCTACTAAGATTGGACCAAATATTGTATAACCAGACTTCAACATTACTGCCATAAGATGAGATAAAAACAAGAAATAAGAGGAAAAAGAAATACTTTTGAACTCTTATTGAGACATCCCTTCTCTTGTTAAAACACACACACTACAGTATTTTATGGTAATATCTCAAAACATTGTGGTATCACTAAAGTAAGTGGAACATGCACTATAGAAAACTGTTATATTTAAACAAATTACAATGGTGTTCTTGTCAGTCATTGTGTTATAACTCAATTTCCCCATGATAAACAATGTCCAGTAAATGGCTACTTCTACTCTTCATATTTAGACCAGTGGCCAAAAAGTCTACATTTTGGAGTCTTTGTGGAACCGTGACACAACCTTTTGTGTGGAGTTAGGATCACCAATGAAGTTGTATAAACATTGACACAGAACCTCAAAACCAACTGGGTAGGTATTATTGAAACTTGAGCTGGGTGAAAAACACAGGGAAAACTGAATGCAAAATGTAGATAAATTTTGTCTGTTTCCTGAAAAAGCTTTGAGGAAATTTTTCAGTCAACACTAATTACAATCCTGAGTCTCAATCCTACAGGTTTGAGGTGGCCTGCTGTGCTTTGCAGATTGAAATGGGGCTCAACTGTAGCACTAAGGGTCTGTCAACTTTAATTCAGTTGCAGGACCAGAGCGTTGAGAAACAGTCCAGTCTACAGAATTTCAATGAACCAGTCCTAGTTGAGTTCACACACAGCATGCCCTATCCCATACAAATAACTTCCTTTCCTGCAAGTATCCTCCCTTTCACAACACTTTGGTTGTCTTTGCAGTGGTAGCAGACACTTCCCCAGGTAGAGCACCAAATCTTATAGGCATTATTTACTGCTTGCGCAGCAAAGCTAGCATTATAGTGAAGAGAGAAATGTATTTCTCTCCTCTAGAAGAAGAAAGAAAAAAATCATAGAATCATAGAATATCAGAGTTGGAAGGGACCTCAAGAGGTCATCTAGTCCAACCCCCTGCTCAAAGCAGGACCAATTCCCAGCTAAATCATCCCAGCCAGGGCTTTGTCAAGCCGGGCCTTAAAAACCTCCAAGGAAGGAGACTCCACCACCTCCCTAGGTAACGCATTCCAGTGTTTCACCACCCTCCTAGTGAAATAGTTTTTCCTGATATCCAACCTGGACCTCCCCCACTGCAACTTGAGACCATTGCTCCTTGTTCTGTCATCTGCCACCACTGAGAACAGCCGAGCTCCATCCTCTTTGGAACCCCCCTTCAGGTAGTTGAAGGCTGCTATCAAATCCCCCCTCATTCTTCTCTTCTGGAGACTAAACAATCCCAGTTCCCTCAGCCTCTCCTCATAAGTCATGTGCTCCAGACCCCTAATCATTTTTGTTGCCCTCCGCTGGACTCTTTCCAATTTTTCCACATCCTTCTTGTAGTGTGGGGCCCAAAACTGGACACAGTATTCCAGATGAGGCCTCACCAATGTCGAATAAAGGGGAACGATCACGTTCCTCGATCTGCTGGCAATGCCCCTACTTATACAGCCCAAAATGCCGTTAGCCTTCTTGGCAACAAGAGGACACTGTTGACTCATATCCAGCTTCTCGTCCACTGTGACCCCTAGGTCCTTTTCTGCAGAACTGCTACCTAGCCATTCGGTCCCTAGTCTGTAGCAGTGCATGGGATTCTTCCGTCCTAAGTGCAGGACTCTGCACTTGTCCTTGTTGAACCTCATCAGGTTTTTTTCGGCCCAATCCTCTAATTTGTCTAGGTCCCTCTGTATCCGATCCCTACCCTCTAGTGTATCTACCACGCCTCCTAGTTTAGTGTCATCTGCAAACTTGCTGAGAGTGCAGTCCACACCATCCTCCAGATCATTAATAAAGATATTAAACAAAACCAGCCCCAGGACCGACCCTTGGGGCACTCCGCTTGAAACCGGCTGCCAACTAGACATGGAGCCATTGATCACTACCCGTTGAGCCCGACGATCTAGCCAGCTTTCTATCCACCTTACAGTCCATTCATCCAGCCCATACTTCTTTAACTTGGCGGCAAGAATACTGTGGGAGACCGTATCAAAAGCTTTGCTAAAGTCAAGGAATAACACATCCACTGCTTTCCCCTCATCCACAGAGCCAGTTATCTCATCATAGAAGGCAATTAGGTTAGTCAGGCACGACTTCCCCTTCGTGAATCCATGCTGACTGTTCCTGATCACTTTCCTCTCCTCTAAATGTTTCATAATTGATTCCTTGAGGACCTGCTCCATGATTTTTCCAGGGACTGAGGTGAGGCTGACTGGCCTGTAGTTCCCCGGATCCTCCTTCTTCCCTTTTTTAAAGATGGGCACTACATTAGCCTTTTTCCAGTCATCTGGGACCTCCCCTGATCGCCATGAGTTTTCAAAAATAATGGCTAATGGCTCTGCAATCTCACCCGCCAACTCCTTTAGCACACTTGGATGCAGCGCATCCGGCCCCATGGACTTGTGCACGTCCAGTTTTTCTAAATAGTCCCGAACCACTTCTTTCTCCACAGAGGGTTGGTCACCTTCTCCCCATGCTGTACTGCCCAGTGCAGCAATCTGGGAGCTGACCTTGTGCGTGAAGACAGAGGCAAAAAAATCATTGAGTACATTAGCTTTTTCCACATCCTCGGTCACTAGGTTGCCTCCCTCATTCAGTAAGGGGCCCACACTTTCCTTGATTTTCTTCTTGTTGCTAACATACCTGAAGAAACCCTTCTTGTTACTCTTAACATCTCTTGCTAACTGCAACTCCAAGTGTGATTTGGCCTTCCTGATTTCACTCCTGCACGCCTGAGCAATATTTTTATACTCCTCCCTGGTCATTTGTCCAATCTTCCACTCCATACATACTCATTCCAGTTTTTGGAATTCACAAAGCAGGGACTCAGCTAATGTTTGATTGAAACTTATTCTTGTTTTCATTATAGATATATCTACGTGCTGTGGTGTTAAGCAAAGTGCTGGTCCCTAGTTGAATCTTACAAACTTTGGGAACAGCAGTCCTGGTAATTCTGTGTTTAGCGGATAAGGGGCTCAACACTGCAGGGAATGCTCTGAATATTTGGGGGTTGGTGTGTGCCTCTCACTATCTGTGCAGACAGAACAAGGTCTGTGGAGGCCTGGAAGGCAGTTCTTTGTGTTGCTAGAGGCTGTTGGTTTTAGGGAGCAGTTCCACTGCAAGGACAAACAAGACTCCTCAGGCTAAGGGCAGGTAGTGGTGGCCTCACAACCCTGGGTACTCCTGGGGCATGTCACAATGTGGAAATGGGGATAAATAATTCCTCCCCTTCAGTACCAGCAGCCTCCCTTCCCCATTATCTGGAGGCCCTCTATCCCAAAGATCTTGATATATTTTAATCATAATGGGAATTTCGGGGTGCAGCCATTGAGGTATCCACCTTGCAAAAAAGGTTAAGTTAACTGTTAACTGTTAACTGTTAACACTGACAATATGAGAGCCATATGGAATAGACTATAAATGAGTGTCCAACCTACTTAACAGCCAGCAGAAAAGCTTTACTCTTTATTGAAATAACCAGAGAAGATGGCCAACAGGAGCAGTTGCAGGAGCAGTTTAAGCAGGGACTGTTGGACGTTGATAATGAATGTCAGAATATTTTCTACAGTTTTGACTGGACATTCTGTCCTGTGTGCTGATTTTCTCTTTGTTTCAACCTCCTCTCAGGTCCTCCCTCACAGTCTCTTCACCTTGGCCTCACTTTACACCTGCCTTTCATATGCTTCTTGTTCCTCCGCTGCTCTGTTTCTCCACCTCCCTGCCTCCAATGTCCCCACTCACTTTCCAAGTCTTTCCATTCAGTTTGTCCCTTCCCAATTGAATCCCACTACCCAAATAAAACTTGTGGAAATAGTGTGACATTTGACAGCATCACATTGTTCTCTCTTCTTGTGTGTCATACTCCTCCTCCTGGTCTTTCCTCTGTCCTGTCTAATTAGATTGTAAGCTCTTCGGGGCAGGGACTGTCTGCTACTC
Organism: Chrysemys picta bellii; assembly: GCF_011386835.1. Classification (NCBI taxonomy): domain Eukaryota; kingdom Metazoa; phylum Chordata; order Testudines; family Emydidae; genus Chrysemys; species Chrysemys picta. The sequence continues at coordinate 72,902,510 of NC_088795.1, read as the reverse complement.
TGTGTTTGTACAATTCCAAGTACATTGGGAACCCATTCTTTGTTAGTCCCTAAGCACTACCAAAATAAACATGATTACTAATAATATTAAATGTTACACTCATTTACATATTAGATTTCTTGTATTGAATGTTGCACTACTATTTCACATATTACATTTAGTATCTATTTATTAAATCCTCATTTTTACTTTTAACTTTTATGGAATTTCTCCATCTCCTCACACACAAGGGTCACAGTAATATTTTTAATAAATTATGCCAAGAATTCCACAAGGGCATTCTGCTTGCAAAACATTTCCTTTGAACCCCTATTGCATAGACAAGGCACCTCATCTACTAATTGGTTCCTACACAGGACAGAATTATTCTCAGAAAGGTGCTGCAGGCCCACTGACTTTGAGCTCTCTAGTACAGCTGCTCACCATTGATAATGAACGGTGCCAGCATTCTCTGCACACAATGCCAGGCTTTCACCAATGACAGTCCCCCACTGGCTGCCACACAGAGAACTAGGGCAAATCTACTGACAAATGCAGCTCCTCATGCAAAACTCCAAGTAAATCATTCAGATCTTATTTCATTGGTGACAATTCCAGAAAGGCTTCCTTGTGACTAATATGATAAACTGAGAGCATAAATGTGCACATTTGAGTGAGACAAACTCATATTAAACAAAGAAACATATTTACAATTCCAAATATATTTTTACTGTGTTTTATTTGAAGGGTACTCAGTGACTTCAATGATAGTGCAATCAGGAACTACATGCAGGGCTGACAAGAGGGGGGGGAAGCCTGTACAAATTACTGGGGCCCAGCAGTCCGGAAGGGGGCCCGGGACCATGCTTCCCCCCCCCCCCTCGTCGGCCCTGTTTAGCTGGTCCGCCCTTGCTGGGGGGCCCGAAAAAAAAATTTCACCAGGGCTCGAACCCGCTCTCGGCGACCCTGACTACATGTGGACTATTAAAGCAATTCTCATCCCTACTTGGCTATATATAGAATCATAGAACTAGAAGGGACCTTGAGAGGTCATCTAATCCAGTCCCCTGCACTCATGGCATCTAGACCATTCCTGACAGGTGTTTGTCTAACCTGCTCTTAAAAATCTCCTATGATGGAGATTCCACAACCTCCCTAGGCAATTTATTCCGGTGCTTACCCATCCTGACAGTTAGGAAGTTTTCCCCTAATGTCCAACCTAACCCTCCTTTGCTGCAATTTTAGCCCATTGCTTCTTGTCCAATCCTCAGAGGTTAGGAAGAACAATTCTTCTCCCCCTTCCTTTTTTGTGTGTTTGAAATCTGTTATCATGTCCCCTCTCGGTCGTCTCTTTTCCAGACTAAACAAACCCAATTTTTTTCAATCTTCCCTCATAGGTCGTGTTTTCTAGACCTTTACTCATTTTTGTTGCTCTTCTCTGGACTTCTTCTATGTGGGTATTCAACTGCTTTGCATTGCAACAACTCTATTAGAAGAGCAAACAGCTGAAAGATCCAAATGAAAGATAGCGAAAGAAGAAATTAAAACAATGACTATGTGTAAAAAAGATCTGAATTAAATCTTATTCAGTCTGGAAAACTCAGTCTTCAGAGCAACTATCCATTTGTATTTAATGATAATAGTCACTGATTCACAAGAACTGTAATTTGTCTTTTCTACCATGGGTTAGTCTGGAAACAAGTATTCACTAGGAAAATAAAAACACATGACTGAATTTTTCAACTTCATTCACTAACAGTATATTTATGCTCAATTATTCTTCTGTGCACTGTACAGAGGTCATATTCAGAATATCATACATATATGGTAGAAATTATAGCTGGAAATGGATAAAGTACAGCTATCCTCATACATTTTGATAGGTATTTCATGTCATCCAACTGAGACACCAAACCGAATTGTATTCAAAAAGCTGAGAATATTGTCACCGGTCTTTAATGTGAAAAGAACTGCTAATGGTGTTTGCAATGTTAATCCAATTAATGCAGAGGGGGAAAAAGTGCTAAATTTAAAAGGTTATAAATACATATTCCAAGTTTACGCCCTGATTCGTGAAACTAAAAGAAAATAAGATTTGCCTGGACAGTCTCTGCTTAATTTTAAATGGAGTTATGGACATGAATTTGGTCAATGTAAATCAATCCAAATTTATTCACTTTCTGTAACTCCAGTTCCCTGCTCTCAGCACGTTAAGCATTTCTGTAGTTTCTATACATCACTAGGATCTCTGCTCTGGGCTTCTCATAATACACACTAACCAGATCAAATACAGGATCCTTTCTGTCCTTTTATATTTTAGAGATTCAGATTCTTAAACTGCATGGCCAGGAAAAGGTTCATTCATATCCTCAACATGTGAAATATGTTTTTTGCTTTCTTTACTTCTCTTACAATAGCCTCCTTTATACTGTCCCTGAAGAGTTCACTTCACACACATGTACACTACTTACACTTCCATCCGCCTATGTGGAGTACAATAATTCAATTGTATTACTTCATTTCTCCATTTTAGCAGAATAGTATGCTGAAACCTATAATACTCATGGGAGGGAAGTATTAAAAAGTTTTGCTAAATTTTATAGAGCTTTGCTAAGCCCTTTTCTAAAGTGTCTCATTAAAAATCTCCTATCTAATGGAAAAATCCAGCCATCAACAAAGGCTCCACAGCACTGATATTCAGGTGCCTTCACATTCACATTTTTACAGTCTCCTTACTAGTATCTTTAGATATACAAAACCTTAGGAACAGTAGGCCTGAAATCCTTAAATCCACATTCAGAGCCAGATTCTGCCATCCTTACTCATACTAAGTGGTTCTTTACTTCATGAATAATTCCATTAATTTCAATGGTGTAACTGCAGAGTAACTGTCATGAATAAATGTGACAAAATTGTGCCTTCAGTTTTCACTCAGCTATAATTCAAGCAAAACACATATGCCCCACTCCACAAAACACCATTAAACATGAACACAGGCCCAAGGTCTGCCGGGCCCTTTACATGAGATCTGTCTTTGCCCATCCACTCACTGCTCCTTCCCAGTCTACCCAATTGCCAATCTCTACCCAATTCAGATCTCCAAACCTCTTGACTTCTTGGTTCCCAGAGGGAGGAAGGGCATGGTGCCTTAGAAGTAGCTGAGCTTTCCCTTCCAAGCTGTACAAAGAGAAATTAAGATGGAAGGGGCATCACCTGTGTTTTGTGTGAAGCTGCATAGTATTGCATGATGTATATTTCTTTCTGTTTGCTCTGCAGCAACACTAATGAGGCTAATGAGGAGCTTAGGGATAATGGTAGGATGACAAATGGGAATGAGGATATGGAGATAGATATTACTACATCTGAGGTAGAAGCCAAACTCGAACAGCTTAATGGGACTAAATCTGGGGGCCCAGATAATCTTCATCCAAGAATATTAAAGGAACTGGCACATGAAATTGCAAGCCCATTAGCAAGATTTTTTAATGAATCTGTAAACTCAGGGGTTGTACCGTGTGACTGGAGAATTGCTAACATAGCTCCTATTTTTAAGAAAGGAAAAAAAAGTGATCCGTGTAACTACAGATGTCATACTACATCTGTTTGCATACTACAGATGTCAAACTAAGTCTTGGAAAAAATTTGGAAGGAGAAAGTAGTTAAGGATATTGAGGTCAATGGAAATTGGGACAAAATACAACATGGTTTTACAAAAGGTAGATCGTGCCAAACCAACCTGCTCTCCTTCTTTGAGAAGGTAACAGATTTTTTAGACAAAAGAAATGATGTGGATCTAATTTACCTCGATTTCAGTAAGGCATTTGATACGGTTCCACATGGGGAATTATTAGCTAAATTGGAAAAGATGGGGATCAATATGAAAATTGAAAGGTGGATAAGGAACTGGTTAAAAGGGAGACTACAACGGGTCGTACTGAAAGGTGAACTGTCAGGCTGGAAGGAGGTTACTAGTGGAGTTACTCAGGGATCAGTTTTGGGACCAATCTTATTTAATCTTTTTATTACTGACCTTGGCACAAAAAGTGGGAATGTGCTAATAAAGTCTGTGGATGACACAAAGCTGGGAGGTATTGCCAATATGGAGAAGGACCGGGATATCATACAGGAAGATCTGGATGAACTTGTAAACTGGAGTAATACTAATAGAATAGTGAAAAGTGCAAGGTCATGCATTTAAGGATTAATAACAAGAATTTTTGTTAAGTTGGGGATGCATCAGTTGGAAGTAACAGAGGAGGAGAAGGACCTCGGAGTATTGGTTGATCACAGGATGACTATGAGCCGCCAATGTGATATGGCCGTGAAAAAAGCTAATGCGGTCTTGGGATGCATCAGGTGAGGTATTTCCAGTAGAGATAATGAGGTGTTAGTACCTTTATACAAGGCACTGGTGAGACCTCATCTGGAATAGTGTGTGCAGTTCTGGTCTCCCATGTTTAAGAAGGATGAATTCAAACTGGAACAGGTACAGAGAAGGGTTACTAGGATGAGCCGAGGAATGGAAAACCTGTCTCATGAAAGGAGACTCAAAGAGCTTGGCTTGTTTAGCCTAACCAAAAGAAGGCTGAGGGGAGATATGATTGCTCTTTATAAATATATCTGAGGAATAAATACCAGGGAGGGAGAAGAATTATTTAAGCTCAGTAACAATGTGGACACAAGAACAAATGGATATAAACTGGCCATCAGGAAGTTTGGACTTGAAATTAGACGAAGGTTTCTAACGATCAGAGGAGTGAAGTTCTGGAACAGCCTTCCAAGGGGAGCAGTGGGGGCAAAAGACATATCTGGCTTCAAGACTAAGCTTGATAACTTTATGGAGGGGGGATGGTGTGATGGGATAGCCTAATTTTGGCCATTAATTGGTCTTTGACTATTAGCGGTAAATATGCCCAATGGCCTGTGATGGGATGTTAGATGGGGTGGGATATGAATTACTACAGAGAATTCTTTCCTGGGTGTCTGCCTGGTGAGTCTTGCTCACATGCTCAGGGTTTAGCTGATCGCCATATTTGGGGTCAGGAAGGAATTTTCCTCCAGGGAAGATTAGCAGAGGCCCTGGATTTTTTTTGCCTTCCTCTTCAGCGTGGGGCACAGGTCACTTGCTGGTGGATTCTCTGCACCTTGAAGTCTTTAAACCATGATTTGAGGATTTCAATAGCTCAGACATAGGTTAGGGGTTTGATACAGGAGTGGGTGGGTGAGATTCTGTGGCCTGCGTTGTGCAGGAGGTCAGACTAGATGATCATAATAGTCCCTTCTGTCCTTAAAGTCTATGATAATGCTGGCTGGTTCAATATCTCAGTCAATAGGAAGGTAGCGACATCCAGACCTAATGGTTCAAAACTAAAATGTACAGAACCAGACAGCAGTAATCTAACCTAACCTCAGTACAGTACGTAAAGATATCACAAGATCTCAGAATTAATTTAATTCAAAATCATTAGATAATGAGTAGAAATATGTTCAATTCATTCTTTGTTGTTCACAATTCAAAATGGATTTCCATTGCAATTAAAATTAGTATTGCTATAATATTGCAACTAATATGGTATCAAATTTTAATTCATATTATTTTATCTATCAGTGTTGGTATAGCTTTTTCCCCAAGTGTCCTATAGGAGATGGGTTTTTTTTTTCCTGACAGATTTTATTTCCCTGACATGTAACAGGAAAAGAATAGATAAGTCCTTTCAAAAGATTACTAGAAGTAAAATAAAAAAAAATGCCTGAAGATTCATTAGGGAATTCTTTGACATGACAACTTAAAATGAATATATTTTGGAGTGTGCGGTTGCAGACAAATGTGCATGCAAAAAGTTGCATGAAGGAATTTATGAAAGTGATATGTAGATTGATTAGCTATCCCAAGTTACCCTATTAAGTGTGCTCCATCTGTTTAGGACATAGCGTCCTTATTATCTCAATGCTGTCTATTTTGAAAGTTATTTACAAAAAAAGAAAAAAGTCACATGAGACTGGATGAAAATGGAACTTTCCCTGCATAGTAAAAGTTTAGCAATGAGATTAAAAAAAAAAATCTTTAGAGGGAGCATCTTTCTGAAAAGAAACATAGAAACTAATGTATTCTTTATGGGTGAAATTCACCCCTGGTCAGAACACCAACACAAAGCCTATGCACACTGTGAATCACTTATATCTTATCTTGAAGACTAAGACTTCAGTCTTGCAAGCTGCTCCATACAGGCAGACCTCAATGACCCTGCAGAGCCTCACTGACTTCAGTAGGTCTGCCTGCATGAAACAGCTAGCAGGACTCAGGCTGTAAACAGGACTTAAGTGGCACATAGCTGGTGCCCTACAAAGGGGTGAAATTCACCCTAATGGAACATACTTAGTCCTTCTATAAAGAGAGAATTCTCTGAGCATTTTGTGGTATAATAAAATTTATTTTCAATGTGAATCAAAGGACACATTACTCAAGAGTAGCTAATCCCTTGTTAGTTATGCAGGTCACCCAGTAAAGCAGCAATACAATTTTTATGCATCACTATCATGTACTCTGTGTATACCTCAATTTTTACAAGCAAACCTATTTTTAAGTTATTAGAGTTATTAGGTTTGTTTTTTGTAATTAATTTAATGTATATATAATTTAGACTGAATGTTCTCCTAGGCAGGGAAGTGTATCTTACTGTATTTTCTAAAGCCTGTTTTGGGGGCTTGTTCTTGTAACCTCTCTTCCAGTAAAGCTAGGTGTCTTAGTTTTACAAGTCCAACTGTTCAGAATTCTGAAGAAGTGGGGAAAAAACACATAGTTAATAGTGTAGGCGACCCTAAACTTCTGACTGCCAAATGTCAGGAGAGAAAGACGTGGATGGATGTCTCCAAAATTGCACTATTCTGTACAGTTCCCAAAAAGCCCCGGTACTGGCCACTGTTGGAAGACAGGATACTGGGCTAGTTGGACCATTGGTCTGATTAAGTATGGCTGTTCTTACGTTTTTACTTTAAAATCTCTAAAATGCACCCAAAAATAGCTTTTCTATATATAAATATGTCAACACTTTGATGTCATATTTTTCAGGCTATTCCAGGGATAGAAGCTTGTGCTTCTTACCCTTCGAAGCTGGGAAGCCTCCTTTTTCAATGGCATAAACCTCTAATTTTTCACTGTGAAAGTTCATAATATATCAGACCTTCAATTGGTCCCTGGTCCAAGTACTGAATATTGCAAATCCTGCACAAATATAATTTTTTAGGGGAAATTCCACATTTGGAAAAGGAGGAAACATTTCTCAGGCAGGTTGATTTTTCTTTGAAAATGGTAGCTGTTCGAAGCTACTCAGAGATATGTGGTGAAATGGCTCGGATGACAAAACTTGCCTTGATTTCAGTGGGGTAGAATTTCACCCATGGAATATTGTACGTAATCCTGGCGGAGATGCTTTAGTGGGAAGAGAGCTAACCAGACACTCAATGGGGGTGATTTATGGCATGGCTCTGTAATATATCACATAGATACAGGGCCGCTCAGAGGGGGTGGGCGGGGGGCAAGTGGGGCAATTTGCCCCGGGCCCCACAGGGGCCCCCACAAGAATATACCTGCCTCTGGAAATTTCCATTACTTGCATCTGAAGAAGTGAGGTTCTTACCCACGAAAGCTTATGCTCCCAATACTGTTAGTCTTAAAGGTGCCACAGGACCCTCTGTTGCTTTTCATGAGAATATAGTATTCTATAGTATTACAACTTTTTTTTATGGAAGGGGCCCCCGAAATTGCTTTGCCCCAGACCCCCTGAATCCTCTGGGTGGCCCTGCATAGATATCACCAACATGTATGTAGTATACATACACACACTCTGTTTTTCTCTCTCTCTCTCACATGCACCTGTGAACCACAGACCATAGTGGTCAAATGGCTCACCAAGAAAAGCCATCAGGCTTCCTAGGGCCTTTTAAGCAGCATCAAGGCTTCAAAGAAAATGACCCTGCTCAGCTGAGCTTCAAATGAAAAGAGCTGAAGTCCATAGTTTTTAACACCACAAAATCACCTGAACAAAACTGTTTCATCAGCATTTTCTCTGAAGCTTCACAAGCTCTTGGAAAGGCAGAAGGAAGGCCTTTAATTTTCAGTCTGGAAGATAAGAGATAGCTAAGCCCAGATTTCATATAAGCCCTGTTAGCAGGCTCTAAATACCTACAATTCTGCTTTCATACTGTGACTGACATATGGTACATTCTTCCAAAGATGCAGATATGGAAGTACAGAGTTTAAGTGACTTGCCCAAAAGCCATGACCCAGTTTGGCTCAGTAAGTCAATGTCAGAGCTAGGATAAAAATTCAGGAGCTCTTCCCTTAGTGCTAGCTGCCTTTCTGAATTGCAAAGACAGGTTGCTATCTACTGAAAGGAGGAACTTCCCCTTCTGAAGCAGCCACATAATGGCTAAACCAACATAATGTCTAAACCTATCCACACCTGCCTCCTTTACAGGAGTAGAGAGATGTGGCAACCATGCTCATAGGAGTGACATCGGGGAATGCATAGTGCAATCACAGACCTAATGCAAAGAACCGCCCAGTGGCTGACAGCTCTGAAATGCACATTTTATTTCAGAAATAAAAATCAATTAAAAAAAGGGAAAGAGTATTATCTAGTGTGGTACAATGGTGTTATCTATGGCTATCAGTAGATTTGTGAAATTAGGTAAAATGGACAATTTAAAGTAAAAATAACTGGAACTGAAAGCCTAACTTTATAAAGGATCAATTACCTATTAAGGAAAATGCATGTTATGAGAAAATACTATCCACATTTATCTTTTTCATTCTGGTTTTACTAACTGGAATAAAATCTATTCCCCATCTATTTTTTTCCCTCTTCTGTGACATCTGGAATTTCCCAGGGAACCACATTAGGTCTTTTAAAATTTCCTTTTTACATGTCAGCCGTAGGCAAGATTATGGTTAGTTATGCCCTCCAATTTCATTGTTATGCTGATGATACTCAGATCTATTGCTCTAATGATCATTTCTTTTCAAATGTATTTCTGCTAGTAGAAAATTCAAATATCAGTGCCTATTAATTCTTTATGTCTTAATGCCTGGAATACAAAATTACTCACAAATAAATCTTCTAAAAGGCTTTATTCTATAATACTTTTGTTAACCGCTTGAAAACAAAATAATTTCTATATTTGATGACAATATTGCAAACTTCTTTTTCCTTTAATATTCATCCTATGGTACCTGTTAGAGACACACAGAGGTACCTGCTCCCACAGTAACCCTGAGGCCCAAGAGCAGTACATTCAACTGTATTTTAATGATCAAAGACTCAAAAGTTGCAGAGATTTGTTTCTTTTTTATTAAAAAAATGATTAATAGTAGTAATATCTTGCTTCGCTAAAGTGCCTTTCTTGCGAATCTCCAACACTTCACTAATAATTATTTGTGATGGGGGTATTGTTTTGCTCATTATACAAAGAAATAAACTGAGACACAGAGAAGCTAAATGTCTTGCCTATAATTACACAAAAAGAGTCAGAGACAGAGCTGGGATTACAGAAAAGAAATCTTGATTCCCAGTCCACTGGACCACATTTCCTCCCTATTTGGTTGTCAAATAGTTCAGGGATTGGTCGTGCTCCATGTCCAACCTTGCCAATTCCTCAACCTCAGCAGCATATCAGTTTGCCTAGTCTCTTCAGTAATCTTTCATAAAATGTCAACTGCAAATACTTTTTTGGCTCCATCCTGCTCCCATTGGCAATACTCTTATTGAAGTTAATGGTGCAGGATCAGGCCCTTAATCTCGGCCTCCTTATCGGGCAATCCAGTAGGGTTACCATATTTCAGCAAGCAAAAAAGAGGACGGGAGGAGCCCCGCCCCTGTCCTGCCCTAGCCCCGCCCCTGCCCCACCCACTTCCCGCCCCCCTCAGAACCCCCAACCCTCCCCCCCGCTCCTTGTCCCCTGACTGCCCCCTCCTGGGACCCCTGCCCCTAACTGCCCCCCCAAGACTTCACCCCCTACCTAAGCCTCCCTGCCTCTTGCCCCCTGACTGCCCCCTCCTGAGACCCTCCCCCTCCATCCTAACTGGCCACCTAGGACCCTACCCCCTACCTGTGCCCTGACTGCTCCAACCCTTATCCACACCCCCACCCCCAGACAGACCCCTGGGACTCCCACGCCCCATCCAACCACTCCCCACCCCCTGAAAGCCCCCCCCCCGAACTCCCGACCCATCTAAACCCCTCTGCTCCCTGTCCCATTGACTGCTCCGATCCCTCTCCCCACTCCTGCCCCCTGACAACCCCCCCCAGAACTCCCAACCCCCCCCCGCTCCTTGTCCCCTGACTGCCCCCTCCTGGGACCCCTGCTCCTAATTGCCCTCCAGAACCCCACCCCCTACCTAAGCCTCCCTGTTCCTTATCCCCTAACTGCCCCTTCCTAAGACCCCCCCCACCCTAACTGCCCCCCCAGGACCCTACCCCCTACCCGTACCCTGACTGCCCAAAACCTTATCCACACACCTCCCAGAAAGCCCCCCCCCGAACTCCCGACCCCCCCCGTCTCTTGACTGCCCCCTCCAGAACCTCCCTGCCCCTTCTCCGACCCCCTGGCTCCCTTGTCGTTGGCCTTCGGTTCGCCTAAGGTCTCTCTGGGAGCTTGCTGAGTCTGAGCCGTTCTCCCCGCACGCTGGACAGCAGCGGGGGAGGAGCTCCAGACTGCCGGAGGCGAATGCAGGGAGGGAGGGAGGGAGTGAGCTATGCTGCAGGGGGAGGAGGGACTCTCTCTCGCTGTCGGAGCCCCTTGTAAGTGGCACCATCCGGCTGCCCTGTTAGCCGCGCGTGCTCTGCATGGGGGGGAGGGAGGGAAGTCCGGACATTAACAAATTCCCCCCGGACGCTATTTTTAGTTCAAAAATCCGGACATGTCCGGGGGAATCCGGACGAATGGTAACCCTACAATCCAGGATTCCCCAAAATTCAGCAGCACTCTTATTTTCTTAAGAGTATCATTTCATGTCACCATCAGACAACTGAGGAATCCTCATTGATTGGTAAGTTAAAGAAAAATTATTCCTTTCCAGAAAAACAAGCATACAAACAAACCTTAAATAGTATATGTTAATTCATATAAATATTTCTATTGATTTATCATTAGGTACTAAGAATAACAAAAATAAGTTTTTTTTCAGAATCTGTCAAGGCTGAAAGTATGGAAGGGGGTTGCATTACAGTTCATCTACAAATGCTTAAAAAGAACTTGACTATTCAAATAATTTCTCATAATGCCCTGGATCTGGTTTGCTTTCCAGTTTCCATAACAATATCATAGTTTCCCTCTGCACAATTTCACACTTATTGGGTTTGTTTCTCATTTACATTAACATCCCTTTACACTACTCTGAAAGAGGGAGCTTAATATTGATGCAACTTACAATTATGCTCATTTTAAGGCCACTTTATGCAGCCAGAGTGTTGTGAAGAGGCCTTGGTGTTACTGAGAAATCAGGCCATTTTCTTTTATGACAATATTTATTGCACTTGAGATTTGGCATTCCCTGGTGGCAGAGAAAGACACTGTCTGCTCAAGTAAGGATACTGCCATCCTTACACTGACTAATACTGTCCTCCATGAGTAGTCCAATTCATTTTAATGTAACCATTTGTGGAGTAAAGTACTACTTAACTTGAGTAACAATGGCAAAATGTGGCCTACAATGTTCTTCTCTTGTGTTTGTTGTATATGTTTAAAAAAAAAAAAACATTTTCTTTTGGGGGTAAGAAGAGCTTAGTTACTGTCAGTTAGCCCTGATTTCTGCCATAGCAAATGAATACATACTATCTCTATATATCTTAGAATATGAGTGCCAGTGGCTGCAGTTCTCTCATCCACTCATTACAAAAACATCTAATGGCACATTTACTTCAAAATTGATAGTATGTAGTATTCTAGTCTCCTGTTTACTTCAAGCATTCATCATACCTATTTGTTTTTAGCTAAAATAATATGTATTACATGTTCTTCTGGTCTTGCTCTACATTTCAGCACTCACATACAGCTCTTAACCAGAAAGTTTGTAGTATTTTGCTTCACAATCTGATAGATAAAGCTGCACTTCAGGCACTTTGGTTTCTGTCTTCTAGTAATTTAATTCAAACTCTGAAGCACGTGTGTCTCTTTGTCCACAGTACAGTATACTGATCTTCAGAATATGAGTTGTATACTTATAAAAACCCAGAGGCAAAATCTGCTCTCAGGTGTCTGTATACCTAGTGGCCATTGACTTCATTCGGAGATGTGCTAGTGTATATCCAAGAACAAAATCTGGCCCCAAGCAGCTTTTGTTTCCCCTGTTTTTATTTACTCTCCCAGGTTTTTGTCCCCACTTCAGTAAGATCAAGATATTGTACTACCTTAGGGTTACATTTTAATTTTTAAAAAGGAGGACAGTTCATGGGGCCCCAACTCCACCCCTTCCCCGCCCCAACTCTGCCCCCTCCCCTCAATGCTCCGCCCCCTGCTCCTCTCCCTCTCCTGCTTCCCGCGAATCAAATTTGATTCGCGGGAAGCCTGAAACAGGGAGGCAGCAGGTAAGCTGGGGCTGGGGCTGGGGCTGGGTGCGGCACGGCCCAGTCCGGCCCCCGCTGGCTGAGCGGCTCCCTCCGGTGACCGGCTGGCCCAGGCCAAGAGGCTCTGGCCCTGGCGTCTCCCACCCGGCTCGGCTGGGGCCCTGGGGCACCGGCCCCCGGCCAAGTGCCCGCGCCCCCGGCCGAGCACCGCGCCCCCGGTCCCCGGCCGAGTGTCCGCGCCCCTGGCCCCCGGCCAAGCACCGCGCCCGCGCCCCCGGCCGAGCACCGCACCCCCCGGCCCCCGGCCGAGCACCCCAGGCCCCGGCCCCAGCGGCCCCAGCCGAGCACCGTCAGGCCCTCCCTCCCTATTTTCCCGGACATATCCGGCTTTTTGGGATTTCCCTCCGGATGGGGATTTGAGGCCCAAAAAGCCGGACATATGCGGGAAAAATCCTGACGTATGATAACCTTATACTACCTACTAAAAAACTGAGACACAAGGATCCACTTACTGCCTCTATTAGATAAACATCTGAATTATATTAGAAACAATTCTAACCTGATATATAAACAACAAAATCTATACTTACTGTGACCATAATTTATATTGCCTTGACTGCTGAACTTCCTTATCATGTCTATCTAGCATGCTCTTTTCTGTTATGAAAACAGTTGAAGACATGCTATACCCACAACTCTGTTTTGCTATTATTTTCTCAACAAATAGGACTGTTTGGAGACTTTCCAATTTGTAACAATCCTGCTTGCCATATACTTCTAAGGTAACAGCAATGGGCAAACAGCAAACAAGTATAGAATAAATCTACTTACATGAAGCAGTGTCAATATTCTGGAAGAACAGTTGTTCTAAGTGGCATTTAAGGTTCCTATGAAATTCATTGTGAGAACCCATCAATTTGAGAAAATTAGAAATTTAAGGATTAATTGGCAATAAAGCATCATTTTAGCAATAATTGTCAATCAGCTGATGAAGTTCATACTTAAAGTTGTTCTGGCTGCAAATTGCTGCAGTTTTACCCAGAATACCATTTATAGGATGATGATATCTTAGCATGTTTCATTAACCAGTATAATGGTAATCTTCCATATAGCCTATTACTTTCTGGCCTATATAGCTTAACTAAGTTTTCATAAATTTGAAAGAAAATACATTGCAAAATGTTTGTGTGGAAGATGAGGGAGTAAATGTGTTGTTTTTAATAAGTATCATTAAGGATAAAATTTTGTCAGAGGTTACAGCTTCCATGACTTTCAGAGACCTCTGTGACATTTTCTGCTTCAGCTTTGACCCCATGCCCTGGGGTGGCAGGGGTCCTGTAGCTCTGAGCTGCTGGGGGCACCAGGGGCTCCCAAGCACCGAGTTACTGGCCCTTGGAGTGCTGAACCACCACGGGTGGTGGAGGCTCTTGGAGCACAAAGCCCCCCCATTATTTTTAGTCAAAGTCACAGACAGGTCACGGGCTTCTGTTTATTGCCCATGACCTCTGTGACTTTTACTAAAAATAACCATGACAAAAATCTTAACTTTATGTATCATGTACGTCTTAGTTTACCTCTGTAATGTTATCCTGCCAAAATGAATAGAGTTAAATCAAAGAAGGTGTAAGAGGGACAACAACAAAAAAGTTGACAATGGCAAAGATATCATAAGGAATATTGGGGGTCCATGAGGAAATGAGGGGGAAGCTATTAAGTGGAAAATACCCCCAGCCTGGTACCCACTAGGCTGGCAAAGTTCACTCTTCCAAGGGCAAATCTAAGATCAAAGGGCATATTAAAACCTTAAAGATGCTGAGCTACGCAGAAAGGGTAGTTGAGTGGGTTGTCAGAAGCAGCTGGAGCTGGGTCTCTGACAGAGAGTGTCACAGGCTGCTCCTACCAGCCTAGATATTGAGGTGAATGGAATTTACCAAAGTTTACCAGGAAAGAATAATGTGTTGGTAAAAAGAAATATGAATATAGGCCTTTAATTATTTTTACCCATTGCTATGCATGCTATGTACGTTTGGGTGAATACATAATATGTTGTTTTGAAGAAGCAGTTTTTATGTCCCTTCAAACTCATTCTGGTCATAGACACAAAATCCAGTTGAGACTGTTGAATTAATATGGTAAACAGGATGGCTGCAGCCCAGGGATCCAGTCTAAGAGTGGTAGGACTGCATGGTTCCCCCTTGAGAAAGGTGCAGGAAGCCAGACCTGTCACTAAAGAGTGCACTTCAGAGGGATTAAAAGGATTCTAAAGCACAGCTCCCCATGTAACCATGAAAGTTTGTTGGTAAACAAGGGACAAGTAAAGGTTTATGAGCTAAATAAAAGTCCAAGTCAATTACTTGTATTTGGCATATATCTTTAATCATTATTACAGACACATTTTCTTCAAATGCTAATCAGTTACTAAGATTAGTTGAGACTTAACAAATACTCCTTTTTAACTAAATGGTGAATCAGCTCTCCCTAATTTTCTCTAAATCTTAGGCACAAATTAAACATCTCCAGCAGATTGTCATAGGAGGACTAAAAAAGACAAAATATACAAAAATATTGTTTTTATTACCATACCACCTAGGAGCTCTGAGTCATGGACACGGATCCCCACTGTGCTAGGAGCTGTACAAACTGGAATAAAAGGGTAGAGATAGCAAGAATGTGATGAACTCTTAGCTGAAGCTGCTTTTGAAAGTGTATTCTCTCTCGTCTTCTCTGGGGAAGGTATTAAAATGTGAGCATGTTAAAATAGTACAAAAGATAAATTATATACTTTTATATCTTTAGAATTAGGGTAAAACTGTCCAAAGAACTTAAGTGATATGGAGGTCCCGTTTTGAAAAAAAGCCTTAGGAGTCCAAGTCCCACTGACTCTCTGTTAAAGAGACTCCAAAGTGCCTCAGTAACTTTTGAAAATGGGATATAGATGCCTTTTGTAAATGTCTTATACAATAGTGTCTGACACGCAATTGATACTTATCTCATGCTCCAGGTGCCCAATTAACTTTGCTATCTCACATAAAAAAAATAATAAACTACTCATCCCACCACGAAAACCTAACACTCCAATTATCAATATAAAAGCTCCCCAACACCAGATAATCTCCACCCTGATGCTTAGGAGGAAAAATGGGCCTGAATCTGTGTGAAAAGTTAACAAATCTGGGCTCTGGCATTCTAGAACAGAGAGGCCTTCACAGAGAATGATCTTCTGTTATCTCTGTTTAGCTCCCTACAACTACAGCTTTCATTCCTCAGCTGATCAAAACTTGAACAGTATAGAACAAGGCAGAAAGTCTCTCAGGTAACATGATCTCAAGCCATTTAGGGTATTAAAGGCTAAAACCAACACCTCTGAAACTGAAAGGCAGCCTAAACAGCCTCCAGAGCATTGGTGTTATGTGCTTTTAATGTGGTTGAAGTGCTCTGAAACTGTACAGTAGGAGAATTGCCATGTTCTGAACGAGCATCATTCTCAAAGAGGTATCAAGATATAGCCCTATGTAGGAGCTCATTCCAGAAATCTAATCTTGAAGGGGCAAAAGTAAGCATAGCAAGATCCTCATCCAGAACCAACTTTTCATCTCATCCAATGAAGATGAAAGAGCCTTATTGACTAAAGCTGCTACTTGAGTATCTAATAGGAGCCTGGAGTCTATCAAACCCAGAAACTGTGAAACCGACACACAAATATCAGAAGCACTGCCTCAGTCAGGGTGCTGATATGATATTTATTATTTCATATAACTGCTTCCCCCATTATTAATTATTATTATTATTTACCAACAATAACTCTATCACATATGGATTGAATCTCAGCCAGTTACCTTTATCTAGATCCCATGATCCTGCATATTCTAAGTCATTTGTTCCACTGAATCAACGGGATCAGTTGAAATAGAGATGTAGAGCTGAGTATCATCAGTGTTCTGAAGATATCTCACAACTGTCTCTCAGATGCCTGATATAAAAGTTGAGCAGAAAGGAGGCAGAATAGTATTCTGTGACACCAGCATTAGAGTACCCTCAGGTCAATTGACCTATACTCCATGATTATCCTGAGTTCTCTCAGCTGCAAAGGAATGAGCCACTCTAAAGCAATCCCAGCTATGGTCTATGGATCACATATGTGACAAGGGAGCAATGGTATCAAAGACTGATCTGATAAAATCAATTGAGACATCACCTATTATTAGGAAGAAGTCATCAACCAGTATGCCTAATGATGGTTAGTTGTATCCAAAGCCATATCTAAAACTGGATTGACCAACATTAAAGAAATGAGGATTCCAGATATTACCAGAGAAGCTTTGCCAGAACTCTATCTCAGTAAACTTTCCCAAAAAGAGAGAGATTTGGCATAGCTAACATAGTCAACAAGATTATGAAGATCAGATTATAGTTTACCAAGTGAAAACCTCACCAGTGTTTGAGAGCACCTGGCACTCTACCCTCATAAAGGGAGGTGTTGATAATCTCATTCAACAAATGTCTTCTCACTGGATTTAGTCAGCTAGGATGGGCACGTGTCCAAAACCCATGTAATGGCCCTAAAGAGCTCCCACTAGTTAGCAAAGACACTGACCTTAAGCAGAGAAGCCTTTGTGTTTGTCCAATCAATATAAACACAGAAACACATCTGAGCAATTTGTGAAGTTAATAGAAAATTTCCCACAGCAAGAAAAACTTCATTTTGTAATCAAGTCAAGGCAGCCTGGGTTAACTTGGCTCTTCTCCCAAAAGTTCTGCTGTGGATAATTTTGAAGATGATCTGGTAAAGGCAAAGAACACTTTCTTCTACACAGCTTCGCACATTACTTAAAAAATACTTTATTCTAAAAATCAGACTCAGCACTAGCCTTCGCTTACCAGGATTCTAGCCATCTCCCTTCTCACTTCTTCGATAGCTCTGCTTTATAACTTTTTGTTCTAGACATCTGCTAGCTGTTTAAGAACATGCCTATGACAGTAAGAACATGAGCCAAAGGGTAGATGATGTGCATCATTTTTTCTCACAGTGAAAATGTCATGACTGCTCTTTGTCATGCCTCCTCAAATTGTTTGACATCTTATGTGATCATGGATCAAATGCTCTTCTTGCCCTCAAAGCTGTCCTTGGTTGCAAGCACATCTCTGAAAGAGGCATGCAGTGCAATATGACAGTCCACTGCATTGCTTAATAAGAAGTGCCAACATTTATCCTATCTCTAGGTTGAGTAGAGCTGGTCAGAAAATGTTGTTTTTCCACACAGAAAAGGTTGGGTTTTTTTGTGGAAAATTGAAAACCAGGACATTTTGGTTGAAATGGAAATGCCATTATGGTCTCTTATGAGAGTTGGAGTTAGGATGACTCATGCCTCCATTGTCTTGTGTGGGCTGGGCTTCCTGGCCAAACTATTTCTCCTGTGATGAATTATGGTCTTCCCTTTTGGTGTGCTGCTGAAGTGCATCATGGGAGCCCCTGCCCATGGTGCATAAGGCACCTGTATCCCAACTCCTATCAAGCACTGTGGCAGCATTTCCAAATCAAAATGTTTCAATTTTTAGCTAACGTAACCCTTCTGCCAGGTGGAGTCAGCAGCAATAAGGGCCAGGTTCAATATCTAGGGATTCCTCTTAACATTACAAAACAGGATCGGCTTGAGCCTCCACCCAGTAATCTGGGAAAATTCACCACCATCCCAGGCACCTCTAAGAGGCAATACTTCCCCTCTCACAAGCACTGAATCTGTGTATAGCAAAGACAACTTTTAATAAAGAGGGTGAAGGTGGGAAACAGAACCACGAATCAGCCAAACATCCACCTTAGTTCATTGGGCAGCATCCTTTGCCTCAGCTTCTCACCATATGGAGTGAAAATTTGACAAACAAATGTTCCTTTAACATGCCACTCCCCTCTCTTTCCACTGTACCCCACTCACAGTTGCTGTCCTTGGTCAGTGAAGACCAAGAATTCAGAGGTGCGTTTACATGAGTTCACCTCCCACCCTGGATTGCATTTAGCAACACCTCAGCTGCTGCGGCCACTTCTGCAACTGGCTCACAGTTGCCACCATTCACTCTGCCACTGCTGTCCACTGTCCCACTGCCACCGTTCCTCTATCATCACGATCTCTTTGCTGCAATGTCACGTTCTGAGATTCCATCACTTGACCCAGCTCTCGGTGATTTCAGCAGGTAGTGGGGAACCTCACAGCCAGTGCAGACTGTGCAGTCTCTCTCCAGGCTCAGCACCTGGTTATCAGTGATTTCACTCTAATGATCACTGAACAAAGCAAGGACTCTCATTTCAGTCTAATCGGCCCTATCTTTAAATAGTGAAGAGGGGAGGTTCAAACGGTGTCTAGGATTGCATAGGCAGAGCCCACACCACCACATAGGAACACGGTTCCCATCCTCTCTCTCCTTCTCTGGGATTTGGCATCCCTACTTCCTGCCTAGCAAGTGAGATTCAGTTTAGGGTGACCATCTCAATCAGCACAGCCTGAGTACAGTTCTGTTGCCTTCTACTCATACAAAGACTATAACATCTCTTTATCCCCACACTCAATACTAAAGTGATTTGCAACTCAACAGTCAAAATTGATCACTTTGGCAAAGCAGCTACATCATGCTATGCACCTAGGCAGAGTAGGTCTGTTTATGCAAATATGGTCTGTTCCTGAAGTCTTCCCCTCCCAGCTCATCACTAGATGTAAGGAGGAACTCATTTAGACCCTCCTTACACTAAGAACTCCTTTCCAGTTTTTGGATGTTTGGTTTTTAAATGAAAGGTTGATATTTTCTGCAGAACACAGACATGTTTCATGAAAAAAATGTATTTAGTTGAAAACCTATATTTTAAAAAAAAAAAAGTTTATCAAAGGAAAAATTTCAATAGGCCCAAATTTTTCTGTCTGTCAAGCGGGAAGTAATTCTATCTACAATCATTTAACAGAGCAAACAAAATATATGAAATAGCAATTAGTGGAAGGAGTGGCCATTTTAAATCAATAAATACTACTGGTTTAACTCAATCTCTACCCTAAACCCAGCTGTTGTACTTAAGAAGGACAAGTGGTAAGCACCCACTTAATGTTACTGTTGAATAATACATGTATACAATTGGAAAGTATGATAGAGCTTGACTCCTACAAAATATATGGTGTACTGCTTGACAAAAAGATTAAAACCTTTTCATGCGTTGTGCTTTTAGACCAAGGGGTTATAAACATTAAAGCTGTATCACAAATAACTTTAAAGGTTTGTATTTTAAAAACACTGCAAAGACTTAAACAGATCAAATTGAGGACACAAATCTGTTCTTGTGTTTCAAAGCCAATGTGTTTTTGATGCTTCAAATATTCAAGATGGATGGCTAATGCCAATGTACTTGCACCAGTTTAGATCAAAGTTAACAAAATCCTTTGAAGTTGTCTAGCGATAAAAACAGCATTTCTAAGAGAGGCCGACAGTTATTCTATCCTGTGTCAAGAGAGGGAACTATTTTCAAGAGGTTATATCTTATATTGGGGGGGAAATGGTGTTTTCTGTCTGACAGGGGAAGAAGTGGAAAGGTCAGTGGGAGCCTGCTTATACTGCAACAAGTACATATGAATCTCTCCTATAAGATGTCAAAACTCCAAGGATAAATATTTTTGCATAGTTCTTCCTCAGCATATTTAAAATTTCCACAAGGGATTAAAAAAAAATTCTTTAAAATCCTAAACCTCTGATTTGGAAAATTTAGAGAAAAATTTCTTAAAAATTAGAATGAGCTCTCAAGGTTCTATTGCTACTTTCTTTGTTTATAGTAGGTTTCTGTGCTATGCATATGCAAAACATGAACTTTTGCAATAAAAAATTAGAAGCGTTTAATTATCTCATCTGGAAGCTGCCTACAGAGTCGGATAATGGGTAGGGCAGGGAGAAGAGTCACCGTGCATAGTTGAGTATAGGGAACCTCTAGCAGCAAGACACATGAGCACAATATGCTGTCAGGGAGCAATGGGACTGGTAGGTGCATGGAAGGTCTACAGCTTCATGTACCTGCTTGGGGATCCATGGTCTTTGGATAGCCTTGCAGGCCTCTCTATCCTACATGGAGATTACAGGCACCAGCTCCTGCCCTTCTAGAGGCCTTCAAACCTGCACTAATGATATAATGTAGCAAAAAAATCATTACTAGCACCTCATGGATTGTTTCAAATCAGTTTTACTCTCTCAAGAAATGGGAAGTAACTAGAAAATTAAGGGTCATATTTAATTTTGTTCTACACACAGCACTTTAAAACAGAATGTTAGATGTCTTCTAGAGGCCTGGTCTACATTTAAAAAGGTCCACTGGCATAACTATGTTGGTAAGGGATGTAATATTTTTTACACATACAGTGTGCCAGTAAAATGCCTAGAGTAGAGGCAATTATACAAATATATGGTGCTTTATACTGGTGTAGCTTATTGCGCTTTGCTGAGCTGCAATACGCTATATTGGCATAACTGTGTCTATACTAGGAGAACTGCATCTACACTAAGGAAGTTTTGCTGCTTTAAATATGCTGGAAAAATTGTTAGTGGCAAAATTTAAGTGCAGACAAGGCCTCACTTTCACTAGTCACACTGTTTGTTTACTTTGTACAGTTTGTGGACATTGAAAATAAACAAGTTACTGTTCCTTTTTTCCTGAGTCTATTTCATTTTCAAATTCTCAAGAACTAGTCAATATCTGAAGTGCTTGAGTTCTAACACTTTGGGTAAATATTTGGGAAAAACT
Source organism: Chrysemys picta bellii (assembly GCF_011386835.1). NCBI lineage: Eukaryota > Metazoa > Chordata > Testudines > Emydidae > Chrysemys > Chrysemys picta. The sequence goes on along the minus strand of NC_088795.1, from coordinate 72,881,207 downwards.
GCTTTCATCTTATGTTCTGATTAGATCTTGGTGAATAGTTGATTTTTTGTTTTTTGTTGAAGGCCAAATAGGGTAGCTAATTCTTTTTGGTTTCTCACCAAAATGAAAAAGAAAAAAATGGTTTTCAACTAAAAAAATAACCAAACAAAAACAAAAGAAAAAAAATATTTTCATTTAATTTCCAGCTAAATTTGCAAATTAAGTGTTCTGACTTTTTTAAAAAAATTGCAAATACTTTCCTGAAAATGCATTTTTCCAGTGAATTTACTATTCATCCAAAAACGTCACCTACCTCTGGTTCTGATATGCAGACACTAACAAACTTCTGTTACTTCATTCTCTTGAGTAGAGCCATGGACTTCAATGAATAAAGTGTATAAAGTTCACATGAATAAAACTACTCATTTGTGTGTCTGCAGGCTCAGACGCCTAGATTATTATAAGATTCTCAAGATAGAGAGTTTGTCTTGCTTGGTATATGAACAATGTCAAGCATATTGAAGTCAGTGAGTTTTAAACACCTTCTTAAAGTTACAAACATATTTAAGATAGACTAGATGACTCTTGTGTTCCCTTTTAACCCTATAATTCGAAATGCTGTGTTGAATATGGATCTTTGAATTCTCCTGCTTACAAATCATACCCATTAGGGGCCCAATCCTGCATTACACAATGACAATGGGACTTCTGCCTGAATGGAAGAATGCAGGACCAGGCCCTTTTACTCAAAAACTACCATGGAAAATGTTTTGTTAGAAGCGAGACAAAATGTTCTAGCTTTTACTAAGAAGACTTGATGTTATAATTATGATGTCAAAGTAATCAGCACATCACTGAAATATTTCAGATGGCAAAACATTATTCTTCATCTTCATGTTTCACACTGCATTTTAACCATTGCTGGTTAAAGCAGAGATTACAGCTTGTAATAATTTTCTATCTTCCCTCTGAATTATTCAGGAAAGGGCAGAGGCCTCCATTGCAATTTGGTTGAAGAAAAACTGATGATGTCTAGAAGATAGGCAGTGTGTCCCATCATTAGTCCTTGAATGCACAGAATGCATACCTTTTCAAATATAACATTTGGTACTTAATTAACAAAAGTAGATAAGCCAAAAATGTGGAATGTAGTTTTATTACTGTTAGAGATCTATAATGATAGAACTGCATTGGCATGCACCATGAATGCATTCACAGCAAGCAAAGCCCACCTACTCCATTGGGACACAGATTACAATTTGCAGAGATATTTTCTCTTTTCAAAACATGAAGGTTATATCTCTAATTTCATTCAAATCACACTGAAATTATCTTTCCACTCTCTGAATACCTATAAAATATTAGTTATTATCAATAGGAATTAGTCATTGTGGCCTATGTCATTTATCTCAATGACCCTCAGATCTAATTAGTTAGGAGTTTCAAGACAATTTTGACAAATGAAGAGAACAATTTTAGAGCTCTATTCCCCTGTTATAAATCCTGTAGAGTATTGTCAGATTTTTGTGTAATCTGAACAAAAAAATGGCATTAGGCTGGCTCTCATTCAAATGATGTAAGATCAGTATATTTACATATAGAATTTATGAAGCATTCCCAGGCAGATGTGTGTGGGTGTGTACGTGCAAGTGAGAGAGCATGCATGCACACATGCATATGATTTCATGAAAGGGAAGAGAAAACAATCCTTTTAAAATTAGTAAACTTGAAAAAGTATACCATCTTCTACAACATTTTTCAAAAATCAACATTCTGCCCTCCACATTAATTTGTGAAACAAGCACATTTTACTCAAAAGATCACAATAGACGTCACCAGTTTTCAAGTTAGCATTCTGCCCCATGCACGTACTGCATTTCCATTAATAGGATGAAAAGAGGTGGGCCTGCAGGGCCAGACAGTACAGTGCTGTGAAAAGCAGGGTTGAGAGACAATGTAAATTGTTCAAATCTCTCTCAAAAAAAGTTAACATGTCCCAAATCCTGAGTTGGGAATTGGAGAGATGTGCCAAGGGATGAATGTTCTTCTCTTGGACATAGAGCTACTCTGTGGAGACAGCGCCAGCCCAATGGCTGGAGTAGGCTCTGCAGTTTTAACACACCTACGCGAGTCAACTTCACAGCTGTAATTCACTACCAGTGGTACCAATGTCAGAAACCACACTGTAGAAACGATTCGGGTGTTTTTACCACTGTGACATATAACCTGCTCATATCCAGGACATTCATATTTGGATTAGCCCAGTGATAAAAACTGCTAAGCCACGTCTACACAGCAGCTTCTGCCCTAGCTATGGTTGTTATTGCTGCTGGTAGATTCAGCTACTCTGTCATTCATGCAGCATGGCCTCCTGCATGTGCCTACTTCTCCATCTCAAGCTTCCCAACAGCCTGCAAGAGCAACATGACCCTGGGAAGAAGGAAGGGAGAAAGAGTAGCCAAAGTGCCAAGCTCTCAATAGAAGCAATCTTGGGACCTCTGCCACCAAACTGTAAGGAGCAGCTTTAAAATTCAAATTGTGCAGGTAACTCAGATGGTATTTTGACGCTAAGCCTAGGCCTCGACCCTCAGCTGCACCACTACTACCTCCAACAGCAGCCACTAATCAGGGGTACTTGTAGCAAAAATGCAGTGCTTATTTTCCTCTGTCCTATCTTGAATGACCCAGAATACAAGACAGGATATAACTGTCTTCCTGCTTATTCTTTTACTGTTGTACTGTAAATGTGCACCCAGATTTCCTCCCACAGCAGTTCTATTTTTCCTTTTTGTTTGCAATTGGGTCTTTGCTTAAAGTCAGTCTTGGCATGTCTTAATGCCTCTTTACCCCTCTCCTTTGTAGAGCCATGAAGGACTTTCTGTGTAACTTTAGCACCCTCGTGGCCAAGATGGAGTCTGCTCTGCAGGCAGCTCTGGCCAAGAGAAGGCATGCACAGGAATGCAGCAGACCAATGGCTGGAGTAGGCTCTGCAGTCTTAACACACCTACGCGAGTCAACTTCACAGCTGTAATTCACTACCAGTGGTACCAATGTCAGAAACCACACTGTAGAAACGATTCGGGTGTTTTTACCACTGTGACATATAACCTGCTCATATCCAGGACATTCATATTTGGATTAGCCCAGTGATAAAAACTGCTAAGCCACGTCTACACAGCAGCTTCTGCCCTAGCTATGGTTGTTATTGCTGCTGGTAGATTCAGCTACTCTGTCATTCATGCAGCATGGCCTCCTGCATGTGCCTACTTCTCCATCTCAAGCTTCCCAACAGCCTGCAAGAGCAACATGACCCTGGGAAGAAGGAAGGGAGAAAGAGTAGCCAAAGTGCCAAGCTCTCAATAGAAGCAATCTTGGGACCTCTGCCACCAAACTGTAAGGAGCAGCTTTAAAATTCAAATTGTGCAGGTAACTCCGATGGTATTTTGACGCTAAGCCTAGGCCTCGACCCTCAGCTGCACCACTACTACCTCCAACAGCAGCCACTAATCAGGGGTACTTGTAGCAAAAATGCAGTGCTTATTTTCCTCTGTCCTATCTTGAATGACCCAGAATACAAGACAGGATATAACTGTCTTCCTGCTTATTCTTTTACTGTTGTACTGTAAATGTGCACCCAGATTTCCTCCCACAGCAGTTCTATTTTTCCTTTTTGTTTGCAATTGGGTCTTTGCTTAAAGTCAGTCTTGGCATGTCTTAATGCCTCTTTACCCCTCTCCTTTGTAGAGCCATGAAGGACTTTCTGTGTAACTTTAGCACCCTCGTGGCCAAGATGGAGTCTGCTCTGCAGGCAGCTCTGGCCAAGAGAAGGCATGCACAGGAATGCAGCAGGAGAAATCCCTTGCACCCCAGGGGCACCTGTTCCAACCCCCCCCAGAGTGAACACACACACCCACAGGAAAAGTACAGTGGATATAACAAGGGAAATATTTATTTACAGAGGGATGAGAGGAGAAAAACAACAAGGGGAAATATAGGGGGAGCAGTAAGTCAGGGCTGCATCCAAGCCAAAGCCCCACAGGCCCAGTGATAGCACAGTCTGGAAGGGCAGACACTGAGCAATGTGTCTGCACACAGAGTTCAGAAGTCCTGAGCAAAGTTCCAGTCCAGTGGTGAGTCTTGGGTGCTCCTGGTCGTCTTCGGTGCCAGTGAACTTTCCCCCAACAAACCCCTCCGGTGCTCTCTTCTGCCGCTCTCTGCAAAGCCATTCAGAGCGACCACCTCCCCACTTAACTAGCTACAGCCTCCCTCCTTGTCCCCAGTGCAGAGTCACAAGCCCCAGTACTCAGAGCCCCATGCAGCTCTGGGCAGCAGTGATACTGGGTCCAGCTCCAGCCTGTCCTTCTGGGGCGATTCCTCCCTGGCACAGTGCTCCTCCTGGCTCCTGTCCTGGGGTGTCCCCGATCGGCCCTGTCCTTCCCAGGCTTCAGGCAGGTTCTCTGCTGCTTCACTTTTCCAGGGCCTGCAGGGTGCCTCTCCCTCTCCTTGGAGCTCCAGCGCTGCCCCCTGGAGTTTCCCTCCTTTTTTCTTACTCTGCCCCTCCCCCTTAGGAAAAAGATTTAAAGGGCCATGCTCTCTAAACCCCAAAGGGATTACATCTGTATCAGTACCTTCCTTAAATTCTTTTTGAAGCACTTTTCCACCAGTCTGCAGTTTAAGTCCTGATTCTCCTTTGTAACAGCCTTTGCCTGTATCTTCACTTGGGCTTCCAATTTCCTCTTAATAGCATCACTTTTTCTGCCTTATTCTTTCACTTGGGCATATTCCATGTAACACTGGTCTACAATTTTTGAGAAGTCATCTGCTTCAGAGATAAAATGTGCTATTTATTATGTATTTTGATGTGCTGAATTCAAATATGACAATTAAAACAACTGACTGGCTACTGTTTCTAATATATTTAAGTTTTTACATTTTAGGTCTATGGACATTGTGTAGATAGTAGAGTTTTAATCATAAATTGTAAACCTAGGTCTTTTCATGTGTTTATGGTTGCTTTACATGATAATATTTCACCTGTCCTGTTTATGTAACACTTTAAAAATCAGCAAAAGGATTATATAAATAAAATTTATTATGAAACAAAAGGCAAAAACTATTATGTACATAGTTTAGTCCTATTCAGTGTCTACTCGGCGCTTCTTGGCTTGTCTCTTGTATTCATTAAATGGAGCATCTCTTGTCACTGTCCAGCAATAGTCTGCAAGCATTGATGGGCTCCATTTGCCCTGATAGCGTTTCTCCATTATTGCAATGTCCTGGTGAAACCGCTCGCCGTGCTCGTTGCTCACTGCTCCGCAGTTCAGTGGAAAAAAATCTAGATGAGAGTGCAAAAAATGTATCTTTAGTGACATGTTGCAACCAAGGCTTTTGTGTGCCTTGAGGAGGTTTTCCACCAACAACCTGTAGTTGTCTGCCTTGTTGTTTCTGAGAAAATTTATTGCCACTAACTGGAAGGCTTTCCATGCCGTCTTTTCCTTGCCACGCAGTGCATGGTCAAATGCATCATCTCGAAGAAGTTCACGAATCTGAGGACCAACAAAGACATCTTCCTTTATCTTAGCTTCACTTAACCGCGGAAATTTTCCACGGAGGTACTTGAAAGCTGCTTGTGTTTTGTCAATGCCCTTGACAAAGTTCTTCATCAGACCCAGCTTGATGTGTAAGAGTGGTACAAAATTTTCCTTGATTCAACAAGTGGTGGATGCTAACACTTTTCCTCCCAGGCTCCAATGACTGTCGGAGTGGCCAAGCTTTCTTGATGTAGTGGGAATCTCTTGCACGACTATCCCATTCGCAGAGAAAACAGCAGTACTTTGTGTATCGAGTCTGCAGACCAAGCAAGAGAGCAACAACCTTCAAATCGCCACCAAGCTGCCACTGATGTTGGTCATAGTTTATGCACCTCAAAAGTTGTTTCATGTTGTAATAGGTTTCCTTCATATGGACTGCATGACCAACTGGAATTGATGGCAAAACATTGCCATTATGCAGTAAAACAGCTTTAAGACTCGTCTTCGATGAATCAATGAACAGTCTCCACTCATCTGGATCGTGAACGATGTTGAGGTCTGCCATCACACCATCAATGTTGTAACAGGCTACAAGATCACCTTCCATGAAGAAGAATGGGACAAGATCCTTTTGACGGTCACGGAACATGGAAACCCTAACATCACCTGCCAGGAGATTCCACTGCTGTAGTCTGGAGCCCAACAGCTCTGCCTTACTCTTGGGTAGTTCCAAATCCCTGACAAGGTCATTCAGTTCACCTTGTATTATGAGGTGTGGTTCAGAGGAGGAGGATGAGAGAAAATGTGGGTCCTGCGACATTGATGGTTCGGGACCAGAAGTTTCATCCTCTTCCTCTTCCTCGTCTGACTCAAGTGAGAATGATTGATTCTGGTGCATCAGGAACCGGCAGTCCTTCTCCGTGGGGTACTGGGCGTATAGCTGATGGAATGTTTGGATGATGCACAGTCCACTTTTTCTTCTTTGACACACCTTTCCCAACTGGAGGCACCATGTAGAAGTAACAATTGCTGGTATGATCTGTTGGCTCTCTCCAAATCATTGGCACTGCAAAAGGCATAGATTTCCTTTTCCTGTTCAGGAAATCTCCTGGCGAAGATTTGTTGCGCAAGTGTTGCAGCATATGTGTGGGGCCCACCTCTTGTCCTGATCTCCAATTTTGCAGCCAAAATAAAGGTGATAGGCTTTCTTAACCATAGTGGTTATACTGCACTTTTGTGATGCAAAAGTCACTTCACCACAAACATAGCAGAAGTTATCTGCACTGTTCACACAAGTACAAGGCATCTCTGCTCACTTTGGCTAAATAGAAATGTGTCCCTTTGCAAAATCAAACACTGACAAATAAGAGAGCACGATACTGTATGATTTCTAGAGCTGATATAGGGCAATTTGTTCAGCAGAGTGATGTAAGCTTCGTTATGATGGCATCATCCATGACTTCTAGGAATAACATGATGCAATTCATATCATGTATGATGCAATACCAGCTTCAGATTGCATCATTCATTGTTTTGCCTAAAAAGCAAGTACTGTCCAAACCCAGTCATAGATTTATTCATAGATCCAGTCAAAGATGTATTTTAGTCATTTCTGGTTTAAATTGAGATCCCTTCCCTTTATAACTCACTTATCCTTCGCCATTCCCAAGTCAAGGGTCGTATATACTGACCCAATAGCATATCTTGAAAACTAGAGCCAGTCAACAATTTTAAGCATAATTTTCGTTCTCAGTGACCCAGAATTAGTAAAGTTTAACTACATTTATTTCAGAAGCATTTTGGCTGTAGAGCAGTGTAGTAGACTCACCGAGAAGAGGGACCCAGTCCCCCTGTGCCAATGACTTTTTAATAATATTCATCCACAGTGGACCAGCTTCAATAGTAAAGAATGAGGGAGCCCCACATCAGCATATCCTCTAATTCAGTGGTTAAGGTAGGAAAACCCTGTTCAAATCCCATCTCCCCCAGTAAGAGGGGGGACTTGAACAGGGGTTTCCCAATTCCCAGGTAAGTGCTCTAACCACTAGGTTATGAAAAAGCACCACCTCCTCTTCTTTCCCCTGCTATTTTGTGTAAGCGTCTCTACAGTGACCCAATCTAGTAGGCAAGCTCTGAGAATGCTTACCAAGTCGGGCCCAGCAGGTGAGTTAGGGGGGAAGAACACCTATCTTCCCCCAGTTCATGGGACTTAGGTGTCCAGATGCCTGTAATGGCACTGTAGTATGCATGCACCCAGGTAGAGAAACAGGCTCCTAGGGAACTTTTACTGTAAAAATTTAGGCACCAAGAGAATTTAGTTGCCTGTAGAGTTTGGGAGCAGCTGAGTGAGGGCTTTGTGAATCCCCGTGGGGCCTGATTCTTGTATTTATTGACCTATAGTGGCAATTAGGTGCCCAAATGTTTGTGAATCTATCCTTACACAGAAATAAAATTAACTGAGGAGAGGATGGGAGAAAGAAGGAAAGAACCACCCATGACAGTTGCTAGTCACATAACTTAATGCTGTACTGGAAGGCACTCAGATACCACAGTGATGGGTACAGTCTAAGATCCTGATCAGAACTTTAAACTAGTCCGAGTCCTGCCTTCAGGCCATATCCTCAGGGCTTCCTCTCTGGAGGCAATGGTTTTGCCCTCTTAGTCTGTTTTGGCCCTAGTCTTCAGCTGGGACTCCAGACATTTCAGTCCACTTCTGGGGGTTTACTGATGTCCAATTATAGGACCTTCCCCAGCAGCCTATGGGGGTAACCCAGGCGAGCCCACTACTCCAGGCCCTGGCCTTCACCAATGTCTTATGCTTAGCTCAGGGCTCTTCTAAGCTCAAATCCAGTAGTCAGCCAGGAGCTCTTCCTTGCTCCCCTGGTCCCAACTACCACTGGGATGTCCATTGTGCTGCAGTTCCCTCAACCATCCACACTCCTCCTGCCCTTTTCTCCTTTCGGCCTAAACCACCCAGCACAAAGCCCTTAAAAATAATTCTAAAAAAATCTCTTAAAAGTATAATATTTTAATTTTATATTTATATTTATATAGGATATAAACTACATGAGGATTTCAGATTCACATAAAGAGGGTTTCTCAGATTTTACTATTTTGAGCTCATCTTGGTGTCTTTCTGCATTTTGCTACAGCAGCAGCTTTCCCTGTTTTAAAAACAGGAACTAGCCCCCTTGTGGCAAAACATTAACAGCACAGTCAGACAAAGAACCACACACTTAAATATGGCATTTTGTCCCCTTTTGCTCCTATAGCAATTACTAGTGCACTCCAGAACAGAAAAGATTAAATTTGGTGCTCCATTTTACAAAGTAATGATCCAGCTCTCAGGTGGATAAACTATGAAGCCAAAGGCCAGATAGTTCATTGCCATGACATAAGTGGATTACTGCTGAATGCACACCTCTTTATATCATGGTTAAACTGAAAATATAACATTAGACATTTATTAATGGAAATAAATTTCTCATTTACCTGAGTACCCAATTGCGTTTTAAACACCATCTCGTAAAGACTTTTACTAATGTATATAAAATATCCAGCCATTCCCTTTAGTTCAGTAGTTCTATGTTCAAGACTAATTTAACAAAATGTGAAAAAAATTAAATCTTGCCCCATTTTCTTTTGTCTGCAGCTGTACTGTGCTAAGTATCTTAAATGCCTTTATAGCATCCTTCATTCAATCATGTATAAAACAGATTTTAAGAATAACTATTTAGACAATATAAAATTATTAAGTTTATAGAAACCAATGAAAGCTCCTGAAATAAATATACAAACATCTAATTTGTACATGTTTCTAGAATTTAAAAATAGCCCAATATTTTTTATTTAGAAAATCAGAAATCTACATACTGCACATGGCCTGCTTTCAGGCTAAAAGAGACCAACTTGAGATCTATTTAATTAAAGAAAAGAGTTAAAGTAGTTTCAGGAGCTTTGCCTACTGTCTGAGTCTGTTTTTGCAATTGCATTTTTTATATATACTTCTCTGTTCTGTTGCTTTGTGAAATTGACTAGTCAGAAAAAAAAACAGCAAAGATTTTTTTCCCTTTAATTTATTTAATTTATAATTATCTTTGGTGCCACTTGTAACAAAGGGTAAAAAGTTTTCAGACATGATTGTTATGTTGATGGGAAACAAATGAAAGTCAATTCAGAGAGAGCGTTGTTTCAGTTACATTCTCCTTGCTCTCCAACTCTCCTGTTTTGTCTATATTCCCGGGACAGTAGTCCTGGAATAGACTCTGTCTCAGAGAGCTCTGTGGAATAATGATTTTGTTTCTTTTCCAATCTTTCCCTAGTTCCCCATACTTCTCCTTTAAAGTTGTAGGTGAAAAGGTTTTTCCTTCTAGTGTGCCTTCTTTCCCATCATTTGCTTTTTCATCCCTTCAAGCCCTTATCCCCACCTTCTATCTGTTCGTTCCTTTCTACTAGCTTTTTCTCTTTCACTTGTTTAGCCTGCTACTGGTAGCTTCATTACACCAGGAGCTGGGTTTGGGCTAAGCAAAGGATCCCCAGTGGATGATGGGAAATTTATAGAATCAACCAAAACCACAGAAAGCATTGTGTAAGTAAGAAGTATAGTCTTATGTTAATAGTTCTGGCCTTTGTAGAAAGTAGCTTGCATTAGATCTGAAAAGAAGAAATAAAACCTAGAAATACCTAAGCTGCTGCTTCTATTGCACCGGTTAAATACTATGCATATAGTATTTATTTTATTTTATTCTGATCAATACAGTACTCAATACCACATTTGTCAGTGGTGCTTCTCTGACACTGGCAGACTAGGATATGTCAGAGTATATTCAGGATATTCAGGCCAATTCACTTGTGTATTAGATCAAAGCGATTGTTAAATATACAAATGTTTTGGGTGTTTAAACTTCATAAAACTAATGGAATGTTGCATGCATTGTTTTTACTTATCTTTATCCTGTCATAATGTAATGGCAAACATTTACATTGTAAGTACTCCTGTAACTAAATAACTCATCAGATATCAAAGAAGTCTTATGGAATGCTAATGAAGGACTTTATCAGAAAAGGTGCTAATTCCAAAGCAAATGGCCATTGTGTGAGACTCAAAGTGCATTCCTCACTCAACATCATCAAAGGAAAAGCCCATGTGGGTAGAGACACTGTCAGCTTGTCTTCTCTCAGAAGACGACATAAGAATGGATTCAAAGAAAGATCCTTCATCTCTGAATGGTTTGGACTCTTATAGGGAAGTGTACCAGATGCAAAGCAGAGATTCCCAGAGATAATCTGGGTACCTCAAAAAGGCTTTTGGGAAATTGGCAGTTCATTACATCACTGCCAGCATCTGGACTTACAAACTGTGACTCACATGTACATATATTGTACCTGCTTTAACCTCTCAATAATACATTCTTTTTTCTTAGCTCATAAATCTTTAGTTAGTTTACTATAGAATTGGCTGCCAGCATTGTCTTTGGTGTAAGATTCAGAGTACCAACTGATCTGGGGTAAGTGACTGGTCTCTTGGGACTGGGAGAAATCTGATGCAGTGTGATTTTTGGTTTACGTGACTATTATCACAAAGTCCAGTTTGTCTGGTGACAAGATAGGCTGGAGAGTCTAAGGGGACTGTCTGTGACTCCATGGTAACACTGGTATAGTGATCCAGGAGTCCACATTTGTTACCGACTTGGTGAAATCCTATTACAGAACATACCACCAGTTTGGGGTGTCTGCCCTTGTTTTCTGACAGTCTGCCCTGAGGTTGGCACTCATGGTCGTGAGTACTCCAGAGAGCATGACAGCTTCATAAACCATGTGTGTTGCATAAAAAAACCCCTTGAACACAGGATTCTTAATTATCCCTTTTTGTTCCTCATTCATGATTCACTGTGATAGTGTCTCTTCCCTTATTTTCTATTCTACCCTTACTCTGCCTCTTCACATATATTCATGATGGCAGCTTCATTACATGATCACATTATCCTGGGAATGGGACAGACAACTAAATAAATATTTATTTTACAATCTTGGTTGCACAGGACGGAGGTGTGGAAATATTTCATACATAAACCAATAATCCAATGTAATCAGTTTAGATAGATAAACTGACACTGGAGAGGTTCTCTATAATGTTATCCTATATCATGCATGGAATTAGAAAGAGAGAGAGAGAGAGAGAGAGACAGACCAAGGTGAGAAAAGGATCAAAGGGAATACAGAAGAGTAAGATAGATGAAACAACCTTATCTCCTTAAATTAAACATGGAAAAACCCCAGGTCTGGCTGCCTTTCAAGTTGAGTTTATAAACTGATGACATCAAACTTGGCTCTCAAAAATATTTATAAATCTTTTGAAAGAAGGACTTTGCCATTCCTTCTAACACAGCATGTATCTTTTTAAATATTAAAACCAGATGAGGATGGGGCTTAATCCATTTTGTTTGTTAATACAGATGTTACTTTCCTTCACAAAAACACTGACTAGCCATTTGGATTCATTGCTCTCTTTTGTTTGTTTGGTCCAATCAGGTAAACTTAGTGAAGCTGCACCACTTACTTTTACTATTCGGCATCTCTTAACATATATTAGGCTGTCCACATCCAAGGGGTAAACTGATTTTGATTATATACCTAGAGACAGCGAAAGCCTTTGACAGGTATTACTAGAAATCAGAGAAGAGCAACCAATTGAAAATGGGTACTTGTTTTATGTGTTTCCTAGGGGCCAAAATGTGCAAATGATTTTGTTGCTCTTTGTTAGATGGGACAAAGGAAATTGGCAGCATTGTTCTCTCTGCAGTTGGGAAGGGCTGCTTCCTCTCCCTGAGTTATTGTATGGCAAGTTGGACTTCAAAGACATCTGGATCAGGGTGTACAGGAGAAGAGTCTAACTGTCAGGGACATTTAGGGGCATATTTTCAAAAGTGACCTCTGATTTTGGGTGCCCAATTTGAGTGCGATAAGTGTCTCAAGTTGGGCACCCAAAAAGTGGGGCATTCAAGTCACCTGCTTGTGGTCTGAGAATTGAGAAACTGTATTGCCATTTTGAGTCCTTAAAATGTGACCTTTCCTGAAAGGAGAACAAATTATTCAGTAGAATTCACCCTGCAAGAAGTTTCCTACAGGACCCAGGGAAATTTAAGTCTCTAAGACAGTAGTGTTGTCTTATTGTATGCATACAAATACAATACATAGATAGGTTTTGTGTTTATTCTGGGTACATACTCCTACAATTAAATCTCCTTTTTATTCTAACTAGTGAGGTACCCTAGTCAGATACAGTCTTCTCCTTAAAAACAGATTTGGTATAAAGGTTATAGATCTCTGTAAAACTGATGGGAGCCACTGTCTAGATCTTTTAGCCCCAAATCATGCAATCAGGATTTTTGCAAACAAAAAATATTGCAGCTTTGGTAATGAATAGCTGTACAGATTTGATTTTACTCAGCCACTCACACACATTTCTTGTTTTTCAGCAAGGTGAATCCTTGTCAGAAATACTTAGGTCCATAGATTAGATCACAGGTACTACTTTGTGTAATTTATAGTAGCTTTGCATGTTAATGATTGTGATAGGGCCTTCAGTGACTGGGCAGCCTAGTGGCTAGATCATTGGTTAGGGCGGTGTAGGGGGACCTGATCCCTCCTCCACCCTCAGGTCCTGGCCCAGAGTCCTGTGTCGCTCAACCCCCTAAACGGGAGAGATGGATCTTTCTCCCAGCCAGGGCTAGGGGGTTCAGGTTTTCCTGGGCTGGTCCCTATGCAAGTCCTTTTAGTTGGGGCATGTCCCCACTAGTCCAGATTCCCTGCAGTTGAGGCTTATATGCAGGCTCCCCGTGGCAGGGGAAGACCTGCTGCCTCCTGTGACTGCGTTGGCAGACAGGTTGCCTGTCCATACCTTCAGGCAGATATACAGAGAGCTCCTGACTCTTCACCAGTCAGCCTCTGACTGAGCCAGGCTCCCTTCTTTTCTCCCCTCTCCAGGCCTGGCATTGGCTGCAGATATAAGGAGATGGGACTAGCTGAACTCACAGGTTTTCTTTAACTTCTGCTGTGCCCGGCCGTAGTCTCTCTGCTCCTTCACAATGATATTTTTGGTTTTTTTTCTTAAACTTTAGAAAAAGTACCTTATAGGATGAAATTTAATTTCTTTACAAGTTTTATAATTAATTTTATAATATAGAAGATGCTATAGATTTGTGGTAGTGGACACAGATCAGAGTCTAGCATTTTATTAGTTATCTTCTTATCCAGGATACGAATCTTAGACATAACAGTGTTACCAAAAAGACACTAAGTTTGTTGCAATGTCTCTATCTTTTTACATTTTGGAGAACGCATATGCTAAAGATAGTAATATTGCCATGTCTACTTTATTATTTGCAAATGCTTCCCATAGGGCTGAAGAATAATGAAATTAGAAAAAAAAAAGAAAAAAAAAAAAAATCCCTCCCAGTTTATCTAGTGAGAAAAGGATCTAACACCTATGTATATTTAGAATAGAAACTTCTTGAGGCAAGGAATGTCTCTTTGTTCTGGGTTCATACAGTGCCTGGCACATGAGGAGGATTGCTACGCATTGTCACAACACAAACAATAAATAATAATAATCTCAGCTCATTTCCTCCTACCCTGCTCATGTTTAACTATTCACCCACAGCTCCAGGTCTTCTATGATGATGCCTCTGTAACAGCTTCCTTTTCCCTGTTTGCTACCTCTCCTTCAAATCCGTGCTGAAAGTTGATTTGCCATGAGTTACTTACCATTGCTAACTGTCACTCTGGTGCTCTTCTCTCCCTCGCTCCTGCCTATTCTATTAAAATTAAATGCAGCCAAACCAACCACAACAGAAACATGCAAAAAGAAACAGGCTGTGATGAATTCCTATATAGAGTGCCCTCCCTACAGCACTTTCCTTTCCCCTCATTTCCTAACATCTTCTCTCTCACTGGGTTCAGTTCTCCATTATGACTGACTAGTGCTCAGGTTTAAGGGAGAGAAGGAGGAGCCCACCACATCTCCTTGGAACTCAGTTATCCAACCACAATGTAAATTAAAACTATAGGGCATAGCTTTAACTTATGCTGCCGGAGGAAGCCCTTCAACCAGCAGAGAGTTAGGCAAAGCAGAGCTTTCTTTTGCCATGCCCCCTCCCAAACTAAATAATCCCTCTTCCCTCCCTGCATCATGCCCCTCCCCACAACAAGCCCCTTCCTCAGCCTTATGAGGGGTGCATATCTGGAAGAGCTGGCATAGGAGGTGACAAAACTGCTTCTGCCACCTTTATACTGGCCAGAGACGACTCCTGCATGGTGGATTTGTCCTAGGGGAAGTCTCCCGGTGGCATCAGTTCATGGAGAATCTTGCCCAATATATTTATCTGTCTTGCTTTGGGCTAGACCCTGCAACTGAGGTATATGGCTTTTCATATGTCTGCCCCCATTGACTTCAACAGGGCTCAACATGTGCTAGGGTTACCCCAGGCAGATCCAACTCTAGAATCTAGCACTTAGACTCCAAACTCCCTACGGCAGGGAACTTATTGTATTTATCTGTAAATATAATCTGTTATATAATCATTGTCATTAATAATAATGGCACATCATTAATATTGGACAGCAGCCACATTTTAGAATTTTAGCTTGGTTTTACTCTCTCTCTTAGACAGAATACTAGGGCCTGTTGACAAACATTTTTGGAAGAAGTAAAGCAATGTTTTGCCTCAACAGAGAGTGAGTCTCTCCCAGATTCTATTTTAAAGACAACTTTTAACAGCCACATATTCAGGTCAGAAATCACAACTAATATTATATATCATTGTCCAAATCATCTCTGCACACAAATCTCCTGCCTCCTGAATGGAAAGGATGCTTAGAGGCCTGCACAGCATTTTCCCCCTCATCCCCAGTACTTTTCCCCTGTCCATTTTCTGGACGCTATAAATGACTCTCCATTGGCCCAGAGGTAGGACAGACAATGGCCAGACTGGGATGGAGAGGATCACATATGTGTCATTCCCTTCCATCTGGCTATGCAAAACTTACCCTTAAAAAGGGAGCATATTATATTGTATTGTATTGCCTCTTTCTTTGGTGGTGGTGGTAGCTTCCCCCACCGTGATGGGGGAGGTCGTAGGGCCAGCCATGGTCAGGGCCAGCTAAGTGACTGCAGTGGGGCTGCACTATCATAGAACTGACATGGGGTGGAGGTACTACTTGTAACTAGAGAAGATTGAGGTGGATAGGCCTTTGTGTGGTCTCCTGTAGCTATCCTAAGGATGGGAGGGATAGCTCAGTGGTTTGAGCATTGGACTGCTAAACCCAAGATGGAGAGTTCAATCCTTGAGGGGACCACATAGGGATCTAGGACAAAAATCAGCATTTGGTCCTGGCAGTGAAGGCAGGGGGCTGGACTCAATGACCTTTCAAGGTCCCTTCCAGTTCTAGGAGATAGGATATCTCCATTTATTTAATGCCATATTTGGGAGAAGGCTCCATGGCCTTTTTCACATGTGCGCCTATTGTTCCAACAAGGTAAGAATCTTCATAAGCGGATCCTCACACAAAATTCCCCATTTCCTGAGGATTTTAACATAGAAGGGAATGATCTGGCAATATATATATAAACCTTACCTCTTCAAAGCACTGCATATACATTCATTCATTACTCCAGACATACCTGTGACTTGGTATTATCCTCCCTCTTATATAGATTGGAAAACTAAGACCAAAAAGAGGGAAGTCATGGCATACATATGAAGAAGTGAGACAAAAAACTTCAGAAGGTTGCAAGGCAACACTACTTTATTTCTTAGAATTCAGAACCATAACACACAGTAACCAAAAACATAGAGACAAAGCAGGCTGCTCCCTAAGGCACAGAGGCATATCCCACCTGGTTCTAGGTTAGTTCCTTCCAGACTGATTCTCATCACACGCTTTACTACAGAGCCTACCCCACTCCATGTTCTTAAAGTGAAAATTTGCAATTCCAACACAGTCCCCAATGTACCACAGGACAGTTCAGGGATCATACCAGTGAGTCAATGACTGAAATGTGAAGTAAATTCAGGAGCTTTTTCCTTCCAGCACCTTGCTCATTCTTTTAGGCCACCCTGCCAAGTAACGCCCTTGGAGTTTGGCAAAAGTTTTTGAATTCACTTTTTTTCTGGGGGGTGGGGGGGCGAGGAATGCAGATTTGGGTTGATTGAAATATTTTGTGAACTTGTGACAATTTGACTCATTTGATCTTTTCTAATTCAAAATTATTTTTAGTTTTGAATTTTATTTCAATGTTATTAGA
This sequence comes from Chrysemys picta bellii, assembly GCF_011386835.1. NCBI lineage: Eukaryota > Metazoa > Chordata > Testudines > Emydidae > Chrysemys > Chrysemys picta. The sequence continues at coordinate 72,864,392 of NC_088795.1, read as the reverse complement.
GAAAAGGTTAAAAAAAAACTCACAAAGAAAATATTTTCCTTTAGGTCAAATGAAACATTGTTCAACTCAAATACACACACACACACACAATATATATATAGATATATATATAGATATATAGATATATACAACATATATATAAAATCATTTTTCTGGTCAACATTTTTTTTTTAAATTCAGTGAACCAAAAAAAAGTTTGTGTATATATATATATATAAAAACAAACTTTTTTGGTTCACTGAATATATATATATATATATATATATATATATATATATATATATATATACACACACACACACACACACACACACACACAAAACAAATTTTTTTGGTTCACTGAATTAAAAAAAAAAAATGTTGACCCAAAATGATTTTTTTTAATTTTTTTTGGTTTGACCAGTGAACCAAAAATTGGTTACTTTCACAGCTCTAGTCTCTCTCTAAACAGAGTTAGCAAAATACTATTTTTATTGTATTTCATGTTTGAAGGATAATGTCAATGCTTATTATCACTTTAGATTTTATTTATGTAAATATACATTAATACCCAGGGCCAGGGAAATGTCTTAGATAGTTATTTTGAGTGAAGAATGCAAGCTACTACTTCTGTGCTGTAGGAAACAAGCACATACCCTCAGACTCTTGCTGCAGTGTAATGTGTCACCACTTATATCCAAATGCAGGATCGGGGCCTTATATTCTCTCTCACGCCTCAGCTTCAAACCTAGCTTGTCTTCACATACATTACACTTATTTTTAGATTTATGTAAATGATCAAAACATTTTTGTTGCTTTGCATTTTTATTACTGAAATTGATTGCCATCAGTTTCTGTTGCATTTACGAATTGAAATCAAATCCTACCTACAGACCAGTTGTTTTCCCTATGAACAAAAACTCCACTCTTGCGTCTACATATAGGCATTGTTCTCATTTACATTCAGGCCACTTTATATTGCTCTGGCAGTGCAAAATGGGTGCAGATTACATTACATTTTAGCCCACTTTAGGTCCCCTTTTCACTGCCAAAATGATGCAAAATGGCTTCACTGTAAATGAGAATCAGGACCTATTATAATATATAATTATATATATATTATATTTTTTTTAAAGAGGTTTTTCTCTACATGGGTCTGATCTGAAGTCCATAGAAGGGAACTGGACTCTTTCCATTGACTTCAATGATCTAGGTCCACAGGTCCACTGTGCTGAAGCTTCAGTTACTCTCTGTGAAACACCTATATTTTAGCTGACAAGAATACATCAATAGTGGAGCTCCATCATGAGTCATCTAAGGTAAATGCAAGAATAGACAGATCATTTCCCACACATTTTACAGCTTTTCTTCTCTCTTTTACTTTAAAATCTTGGTCTCCATGTGATAACATCTTACCCTTGTGAGTATTCCTAATAATTCCATTATGGCTACTCCTATGCGTAAGATTTTGCAGGATAAGTCTTCTTGGGTGTATTCCAACATCTTTATTAACTGTGTTACTTTTTTGGAGCATGTTTGCTTTTTTTTTTTTTTAAGTCTTTTTAATACTACAAAATATTTATTTGCTAAGACTTTGGATAGCAAGTTTCAGCCAAAAATAAATATTTATAGCTGAGTTACTATTCTTTGGAAAATAGGATTTATAATGAAAGAAGTAAGGCTGCCTTATTTATCTCGCTTCTATTACGCCCTGCTGCATCCATGAAAGGATTTCCCTGCTGCTAGGAAAATACCACACAGTGCTGACATTTTCCCCTCTTTTATTAGTTTTCTAATCTTGTGCCCATGCTCTCCAAAGACAATTTGACAGGGAGTTGATTCTCAGATTCCTTGATGTGAGAGTCTGTAAATAAGCAAAGCAATATTACAGAGTAATCAAATGCTTGAGGTTCTCTTCTTATTAAAGTAATGAAAATTTTTAAAACCCTTTCATTTCCCTAAAATTAACAAGTTCAGAAGTCTAAAGCTACACCATTTCTGCTCAGCCTATAACTCCCTAGCTCTAACAAAACTGAATTCATTTCCCAGTTAATTTAAATCTTTTGAAAGTTTTTCATATCGTTTGGAATTATGTAAAATTTCAATCAGCTAAATGGTGAATTGCTTTCCAAATGTAGTTTGTGTAAATATTTAATATAAGTGAAACAAAGAAGTAATTTTAAAGTTAAAATTCACTTTAACAATTTCAGAAAACATCCCTATTCAAGACAGTACTTAAACTTAGTTTTAAGTGTGTGTGAGACAGATAGGGCAATTTCATGCAATAGTCTTGGGAGATCTTATGAATTAAGTTTAAATATGTCTGGGGTCCATTGCATTAAATGCTTAGTTTATGAATTATTATGGTTCATGATTGTATGTAGCTTCTCTTAAGGGAGCTGAATGCAAATTCCCACCTCTGTTTCCGCAAAAAACAGGCTTCTGAAGCTATGCCCAGAGGAGGGGACCATTGTCTACTGATTACTTTCTCCTAGAATCTGAGAATCAAAAGGTCTAAGCTGAATAAAGGAAAGATTGAACTATTCATGGGTATGAACTGTTATGAACTTTTGAACATAGAAAAACCCACTGGTTAGGATCCTTGTTGGAGTTTGGTAAGTTTATTAGCATTTCTGAATGCTTTTATTGTTTTTAATATGTTTTCTCTGTAATGTTTTCACCTTAAGAATAAATATGCTAGTTTGTAATGGGCTGTGTGATAATTCATAACTGCTGGCAATTATGCTGTTCAGGGCTTTCAAAGAAAAAGCAAAGTGCAGATGCTGGCCTGTTTAGTCTCAGCAAGCCAGGCTGCCTATCACAGCATAGGCGGGGAACTGTGCAGTCTGGAAAAACCCCGGTCAAGTGGGAGCGAGACATCTGAGGGGGCAGCTGAGGAGAGAGGAGCCCATGGGTGGTGGGTATCATAGGACGGGGAGACTAAGCCTCACCTATCCAAGGCCTGTGGCCCCGCCCTTGCTCCCCCCTCACCTGAAGCTAGCAGGGGCTCTGCTCCAGCCAGTGGCAGGGACTGGGGTGACCTGGGGCACTTCAGGTTGGCCAGCAGCCCAGAGAAACTTGGACCGGTGCTCAGGCCTGCCAGCATGGCTGGAGCAGTTACGGTGGGCGGTCTGGGGCTCCTCTGGCAGTTAGGGGAGCGGGTACCAAGGGAGGAAGGGGAGGGGCTGGGGAGCTAGCCTCCCCAAAGGGGGTGTTCACCCACTGCCCATGCTGAGAAGCCTAGAGTTGGTGCCCTTGCTGAACCAGGGAATACAGGTGCCATTGCCTTGAACTTTGACAAAGTGTATAAGTCCCATTGACATAAGGGGGTCTTAAATGCACAAAAAAGGAAAAAAAGAGAAAAACCACCAAAGCAATGACAAATAACGGTACTGAAGGAAGATTTGTTGTTAGGATGGTCTCAAATAAAAACAGTTGGGACAAAATTCTCTTATCTCCTTGGGGTAGATTGATGGCAGACATTCTGACTTCTTATTTGTAACATGCACACGTTGCTATGGTTTAAAAGTAGAATATTGGAATAGAAATAGCCCTCAGTGAGGAGTAATCCACAGCCTGGTTCCAGGGGAAACTGGTTTTCATAGGAGTTACAAGTTTTTGAAAATAACCCATCAAATGATTTTTTTTTCACCAAGCAAAGTTTGGATCAGGCCCTTTAAGTGCACCAAGCCTGTATTGTGTATCTATGAACAATGAAGGGGCAAATCAAATAGATGAAATCAATAGGATAATCTAGTGTTGAAGGAATAGGACCTTGTAAGGCATTGTGGCAAAAGCTCCACAGCCCTTGTGGATTTTGTGAAGTATGAATGAGGTGAGGAAAGGTTGCTGTTGCTGTGAAATGTATATGGTATGTAGGAAGGAGCCCAGCTCTCATGTAACTCAGGAGACTTGCATTTTGGAAAGCTGAAAAGTGCAACCTTCATTTTGGCATTCCCTGACTTTTGAGTGCTTATCTGCATAACCTTAACTTTCCAGTCAAGTTATGGGTATTTTGTATGGTGTCCATACACATTATGACCATTCAGAAACTAAAGCAAGTGCAGAATGTACTATGACTATTGAGTAGAGTTTCGTACCTGAAGCACATCAACCCTGCAGGATCTGCACTGGCTATCAAAAGATCTGTGTGGTAAATCACTGTATTGTTTTTAACTTATGGCCACTTATTATTATTTTTATTATCATAGCGCCCAGGAGCCCTAATCATAGATCAGTAGCTCAGTGTGCTAGGCACTGTAGAAATAGAACATGATTCAAGGTCCATCTTCTATGCCTTACATAGGTTCTGGGCTAAGAGTGGGAGAAACACAATGTGCTAAAGAGGCATTTCAAAAAAAAAAAGTCTCACACTGCATATTTGTACATATGTCCATAGTTTTACTGTTTTACTGTAAAAGTATGTTAATGTGCCTACAACATTGGGTGGGTGCCCATCTATATGTTATAAACTGAAAAATGTACAGTAGTTTCTTTTAAAACCTCCTTCAATCAGTTATCAATTATTAAGTGAACAATACCATGTGCATTTTGCGAAACCGGCAATTATATTGTTATTCTAAAATCTGAGAGAACATCAGATGGGCCTTTACAGCCAACCCAGAAATTATATGCAAATCAAACTGTACATAATTACTTAATTATTCTACAGCTAGGTATACTGTTGTATTGAGAGGCATGTTATAATACTTATATACACATATTCAAAGATGATATAAGCTATACTCATGGTCCTGCATTACATTACAAATTCGGATTTTATTGATTGATTGCTGCTATAGGTTTAAATCAGACCGGGGTTTAGCTTGTTGTTTTACATTTTCCCTGCTGTGGTTTTGGATAAATGTTTTCAAAACAAAATCTGTTTTGATGTTTTTCAAGGATGGTGGAGAGTGATATTTTAATGAGACAGTGAAAGCATGGCTCCAACAACACCACCACCACCAACAAAAACCCTCTGGTTTGTGCCCTTCCTGAGGCAGACAAACAAAAGGAGTGGAGAAAAAGTGTTTGTATGTTACTGAAGTGCTGGATTCTATCATCAGACAGAGATTTGCCTGACCATCTTGCAAGCACAGAAACTGGTTTGGCAAAGTACCAAACCATGGTTTGTTTAATTAATTATTCTGACTGATTAACTGTATTCCCATAGAAGTTGGACCAATGATCAAAAAAGAACACCTCCCATCCCATCACTCAACCGAACCAGGATTCTATTGGGTTGGGGGAAGGAAAGGGAGCACACTTCAGAGTAAAAGAACCCACTCAGGAAAAGTGTCCCATCCCTAGGCCCATCCTTTTTAAATTATGAAGCTATTAGCTCAAGTGACTGCACCTATCACAACTGTCATGGCATCACATGGACAGAGAAGTAGTCTCTCAAGTAGCCAGGCTCAAAACAAATTAAGCTGGGTTTACTGCTGTTTTGAGTCACTGGAGCAGAGCAAAGCATCCAGAGGGTACTGCTGAATCTAACCCCATATCTCTTAGCTATCTCTGGGGAAGCTATCGTAACTATTTGTTACAAAGGAGAATGAGAGGATCCTCCAAAGAAAATTGCACACTTATATTTCTTTTGTAACATAAATCTTCCCTAAATTATACCGTGCCATTATACTATTATTCCATAACATTATTATGTTTACAGTAAAAACGAAAGACAAGGAAAAATGGAAGCCTTGTAAAAATGACAGTGAATGATATTCCAAAATAATAACCTAGTCAATGTTTTCTTTACATCTTTGGTAGCATTAAGAAACTCTGTTGCAACTACATTCACTGTAATGATGTTTCAGCCGTCCCATCTTTGGTAAATTTAATTTAACAACATTGATCCTGACATTTTTCATATTTTGACCTTTCCATCCCCCTAATTGTTGACTTTGGCTGTGAACATATGAAATGGTAACTGGATTTCTCTTCTTTCCTTACCATGAAAACCATTTCTCAGGAGCTAAAACTAGCCTTTGGTTCACAAAAACACTAAGAATTATCAATCTCTTTCTCTGTCTGACCTGAATATTTCTGTGTGATTATAGAAAGCTGTGATAGTCTATTGGTCTACATTCTATAAAGCAAAATTATTAATCGCTACTTCAGTAGCACGCACCAACTATCTTTCAAGTCTGCTATCACATGGGAAATGAATGCATTCTTTACTGAAACCACTGTCTTGCTCTGTTGGGGCTGTTTGTCAGTTCCTTCAGAGTGACACTAAATCAAGTTGCAAACTACTGTAATGTAAATCTCAGTCTAATTTACTTGTCACCGTGTTGTGACACTTGGTTAAAAATGCTTTTTAATTGTGACTATAAATTATACATTAACAATTCTTAGTGGCAGTCTTAATACTGCATCAGATTATTTCACTCGGGAAAAAAAAATTGAACAACAACGGCAAGTTATGATAGAATATTTTTAAATTGTAATTTTGTATGGATCCATGGTGATGACGATGATGAGTTCTGTCCCTGCACAACCCCGACCCCCTCCCCCCCCAAAAAAAAGAATAACCAGAGTTTTTTACATTCTATAACCCATAAAGGAAAATTATTGTCTTCTTGAACCCTTCAGATCACTCCATCCAGCTTCTCACTTGTGGCTTATTAGTCAGAATACCTAAAGTAATATGAAGTGGTTCTCAGTCATGTTGAGAAATCAGCCTTTTCTTTCTTCCATAATCTAGGGCAGGAAAATGATTGCAGATAGAAAAAACAATTTTAAAAAACCTGATTAATATTTTGTGCTTTTGAAAGTTGCCAGTACTGGGATTGGAGGTCTCTCTTCACAAATACGTACAGCACCAGCAATGAGAAATCATACTTCTGTATATGTATGCCTCAAAATTTGATACCCAAAATGGGGTTGACCTTTGTCTATTAGGAACTGGACTACAACCTGCAATTCATTTTACTTAACATCCATCAAGCAATAACCTTTGCTTGATTTATACTAGTGACCTAAAGTGAAAGGTTATGCATTGCATTACTAAGCCTCTGAGTTAATACAGGGAGGAGGAGAAGCAAAATCTTGCCCCTAAGAGTAATTTTCCTAGGAGATACCCTTCCCCCCGGGACCATAGGGCCGTTTCAGCCACTTCCAGGAGTGGCGCGCAGCAAGGCCGGACAGGAACGGGGCGGCTCCAGGCATCAGCGCAGCCTGGGTGGCAGTCAGACTGCCTTCGGCGGCAAGCCTGCGGGAGGTCCGCCGATCCCGTAGTTTCGGTGGCCAGTACACCAAAGGCACGGGACTGGTGGACCTCCCGCAGGCGCGCTGCCGAAGGCTGCCTGACTGCCGTGCTTGGAGCGGCAAAATACATAGAACCACCCCTGGGCAGGAAGCCGCCTTAGCCTTGCTGTGCTGCTGGTGGTGGCAGTGGTGGATGGGGGCCCCAGGCCCTTTTAAATCACCCGGGGGCAGCAGATGTGGCCGGGAGACGCTCCAGGGGAGGCACGAGACCTAGCCCCAAACATTGGTAGAGCCAGGCCCAGATAACTTGCCGCCTCTGTAATTGATAGTCATATCATATAATGATGATGAAACACTTTCCATTCCAATACTAACTCAGAATTATGTTAAACAGCAAATGCTGACATGAGACATTTTTAAATCAGCATGTACTGAAAACTTATGAATGCAAGTTATCTAAGAGCTGGGAGAGGAGCTCACTGGACCATTAATGTTGATTTTCAATAAGTCTTAGAACACTGGAGAAGTTCCATAAGACTGGAAGAAAGTTAATGTTGTGTTAGTATTTAAAATGGGTAAACGGATGACCCGGGTGATAACCGGCCTGTTGGTTTGACATTGAACCTGGGCAAAGTAATGCAATGGCTGATATGAGACTCAATTAATAAAAAAAATAAAGGAGTGTAATATTATTAATCCAATCAAAATGGATTTATGGGAAAATAGATCCTGTCAAACTACCTTGATATATATTTTTGATGAGATTACAAGTTTGGTTGATAAAGGCAATAGTGCTGATGTAATATACTCAGAGTCCTGTAAGGCATATGACTTGGTACTTCATGACATTTTGATTAAAAAACTAGAGCAATATAAAACAAACATGGCACACATAAAAGCTGGATAACTGATAGGTGTCAAAATACAATTGTAAATGGGGAATCATCAGTAAGCAGGTGTATTTTTAGAGGGATCCTGCAGGGATCAGTTCTTGGCACTGTGCTATTTAATATTTTTGTCGATGCCAGGAAGAAAAAGTAATCACAGATGAAGTTTGCAAATGACACAAAGATTGGAGGAGTGGTAAATAAAGAAAAGGACAAATCACTGTCACAGAGCTATCTGGATCACTTGGTAAACTGGACGCAAACAAACAATATGATTTTTAAATGGCTGAATGTAAAGTCATACATCTAAGAACATGAAATATAGGCCATACGTACAGGATGTGGCACTCTATCATAGGAAGCAGTGACTCTGAAAAAGATCTGAGGGTCGTGGAGGATAAACAGCTGAACATGAGCTCCAATTGCATTGCTGTGTCCAAAAGGGCTAATACAATCCTTGGACACATAAGACAAGAGAGTCTCAAGTGGGAGAAAGAGATTATTTTACCCCATAGTTGGCACTGCTGCTACCACTGCTGGAATAGTGTGTCCAGTTTTGGTGTTCACAATTCAAGAGAGATGTTGATAAATTGCAGAGTGTTCAGAGAAGAGCATTGAGAGTGATTAAAGGATTAGAAAACATTCCTTATAGTGGTAGACTTAAGGAGCTCATTTTACTTTAACAAAGAGGTTAAGTGCCATGATTACAATCTGTAAATACCCAAAGGGGAACAAATATTTAATAATGAGCTCTTGAATCTAGCAGAGAAAGGTATAATATGATCCACAGGTTGGAAATTGAAGCTGGACATTTCAGACCTGAAATAAGGCATACATTTTTAACAGTGAGGTTAATTAGCCATTGGAACAACATATTAAAGGTCATGGCGGATTCTCCAGTGGCAATTTTTAAATCAAGAAAGGATGTTTTTTTCTGAATATATTCTAGAAATTATTTTGAGGAAGTTCTATGACCTATGTTATACAGCAAGTCAGACTAGATAATCACAGTGGTCCCTTCTGGCCTTGGAATCTAAGAATTTTCTTGCGGGGAACAATTTTATGGCAGTAAGTGACATAATGTCACTTCCTAGGAAGGAAACAGGGATTTCTTCCCCAGAAGCTGGAGGAGGGGAAGATTATTTGGAACCATGCCCAACAAAAGGGGCAAGGAGTCACGGGAAGGACATGGAAAGAAGAATTTTCCTCACTCCTCCTACACTAAGAGCTTTGAATCCTCCCTTTCAAGCAAGAACAACCTAAATTTTCTTTCCAACTGCATCTGGTCTGCTTCTGTGCAATGCTCCTGGATTTCTGTGTTGCTGCAATCACTGGAATTCTTCAGCAAGCTGAAATGCATACAGTCACAAAGCTATCGCCATGCATTTCATACTACTTCACAAATTTCAGATTTATGCAGAATTCAAAAGGCTCTTGCTGCAGGATAGTTCTAGTGTTCCATAGACTACAAAGAACCCTGTCAATATTTCAGTGGCTAATAGAATTAATGAGCAAAAATGACTTGGTGACCTTTTAAATACATGACTGAGTTAGTGCTCATAACTGAGAAATATATAGATTGTAAGCCTTTAAAGTGTATATTGTAATCCAATATTCACTCTATATGATCAGACATATCTCATGGTGCTTCAGATTATGAACATCCTGGGTTTTTTGGGCGGGGGGGGGTTGCCACTCTTTTTTCCTGTAATTTGAACATTTCATCTTCCTCTCTCTCCTTCTCCCCATACTGGGTAAGGAATTTCCAACTGAAGCAGAATAGTAAACTGACACACTGTGTACCCTATATGCACACACTATATTTGTTTCTTGCTTCTCCTGCATCCCAACTCTCCCCTCTACATTCACATTCCCTCTTTGCTGAACATGAAACCAAATATGTTTGACTCAAATTTGGGGGACAATATGATTTAAAAGGCTTACAAATTAGGCAAAGCAGGTTAGGTCATCTTTCATGTGACTGGCAAGAATATACACACAGGACAATATGCTTTAGTAACACCTCACCTATATTGGGGCACATCAAAGTATCAGGATAATGAGCAGAAGTATGACTAACACCAAGGGATATGAGTGCAGTTCATTCCAAGGGAGTTTCAGTTCAAAAGGAGTGGGGTGCATAATTGTATCTGAAATTAAAGCCTATGCTTGTATCCCCCAACCACAACAGGCTCCAGGTAGTTATACCAGGGATGGATTTGTTCCCTTTATTAGTGGAGGGGACCTAGAGATCAAGCCTGAGATACAAAGAATGCTGTGCCAACCTAATGAGAGTACTTTGGCCTTGTCCCACTGCCAGAGCAGCACTTGCCAAACCAGTGGGCAATGTCACTGGACCAGGTGGGGCCTCACTAACCCACCTTGAATCACTCAGGGCACAATATGGCCCTATGAGTCTGAGCTGCTTCCTCAGACCAGCATCTCAGTTCCCCACTCAGAAAAGAAGGTTAAGGGGGACTTGAATATAGTCTATATATACCTACATGGGGAGCAAAAAATAAATAATGGGCTCTTCACTCTACCAGACCAAAATATAGTAAGATCCAATGACTAGAAGTTGAAGCTAGACAAATTCAGATGGGAAATACGATGAAAAACTTTAAGGGTAATTAACCATCAGAACAACTTACCAAGGGTCATGGTGGATTCTTCATCACTGTCTTTTTCAATCAAGATTTGGTTTTTTTATAAAAGATATAGTCTAGTTAAAATGGGAATTAATTTAGGGAAGTTCTATGGCCTGCCTTATGCAGAAGATCAGACTATACGCTCATAGTGGTCCCTTCTGGCCTTGTAATCTATATTATTCCTTACAGTTATTAATATTGCATAGTTCAGCATGCTAATTGAGAGCATGTTTACTCATCATCCCAGAAAAAAATGTACTATAATTTAAACCTAAATCATTACAATCATGTAATTTCAGAGTAAGACACTTCCCAGGTTTTATCCCAGTTATGACAGGATCTAAAATAGACCCAATTGTAACTGTTAAAAAATTAAAGTTTCTCTCTCTGGAGATTTTTATTGCAATTTCCACCTTATACTCACTGAAGATTTCAGTTTATTTGGGAAATTATTTACTGTAGCTTGGTGTAAACTGTATTATAAAATAATTAAATAAATCCAATTTGTGACATGTAGATTGTCCTTTACAACAACAACACAATCAATACAAGACATTCATTTTATATATCCTTTTGTCTGAGAAAGCATTTTTTTTTGCTGTTTGAGTCCAAAGACCTTAAATATACTTCTAAGCTAAGCTGCTCTGCTATGCAGAAACAAAAGGGGTTATATCAGCAGTTACCAGTTTTGAAAGATTTATGCTTATTTTAAAGTAACTAAGGCACATACTGTACCTTTTTCCTGTACTGATTCTGAGACTCCATTTGGTATACATACCAGTGAGTCAATGAACATTGATAACCTACACTATTACAAAAACTCAATACTTCTCTAGATTTCCACACGTCTCATCCTTCTATTCACAGACTTTTTACAGCAGGTCTGGAAGAATGTTCCTTTTCTCACTCAGAAATCATTATTGCCAAAGAAAAATGCATAGGGGAATTGGATGGCTCGGGGAGCTGGTAATACAATACAGATATAAATAAGCTTCTGGGTTTCTAGGGACCTTCCTGGTAAATGGAAAGAATCTCATCAGCTTCAGTGGAAGCTGGATCATGCCCTACGTCAGTGGTTCTCAACCAGGGTTCCGGGGCCACCTGGGGACCCGCAGACAGGTTTCAGAGCATCTGCCAAGCATGGCCAGTGTTAGACTTGCTAAGGCCCAGGGCAGAAAGCCAAAGCCCCGCTGCGCAGGACTGAAGCTAGGGACCCCAAGCCCTACCACCTGAGGCTGAATCCAAGCCTGAGCAACTTAGCTTTGTGGTCTCCCCTGTGCTGTGGGGCCCTGGGCAATTGCCCTGCTTGCTACTCCTTAACTCCAGCCCTGGCTTTTATATGCAAAAAAACAGTTGTGGCACAGCTGGGCCGTGGAGTTTTGATAGCATGTTGGGAGGGACCTCAGAAAGAAAAAGGTTGAGAACCCCTGCCCTAGGTGAACTGTTCCCACAGACAGGGCCGGCTCCAGGCACCAGCGAAGGAAGCAGGTGCTTGGGGCGGACAATGGAAAGGGGCGGCACGTCCGGGTCTTCGGCGGCGGGTCCCTCAGTCCCTCTCTTCCTCTTTGAGATGTCGCTGAAGAGGAAGAGAGGGAGTGAAGGACCCGCCGCCGAATTGCTGCAGAAGAATGAAGCGGCGTGATTGAGCTGCCACCAAAGTGCTGCCGATCGGCTTTATCTTTTTTTTTTTTTTCACTTCGCCTCTTGGGGCGGCAAAAAAGCTGGATCTGGCCCTGCCCACATACCTAAAGACTGAGAATCCTGCCTGATTTGGATGTGACTGAAAATCTGTGCTAACTGTTTGGTAACCTATGTGGAGTAAGGTTCCAGGGGAATGTTAACATCAAAAAAGCACAATCAAATTTTGAACTAATCGGCACTATTGTCATTCTCAACTCTGGAAGTGATCCTTCCAGATCTAGTTTGAGGCACATTGGCCAGGTGGTATGGGGAAGCTGGCACTATCATTCTCTTTACTGTACTTGTAAATGCCAAATTAGCTCTGAGGGAGCTCCCCCAACTCCCTTGCAGTCACTAGAATTTTGCCCTAATTTTTTTTGGTTTAAATTATGGGGCAAAGCCTGGTGTGAACTGCCATAGCTTCATTGAAGTCAATGGAGCTATGACAAAACTTAATGGCAGATATCTGCCCTCATATCTTTTATAGCTAAATTGGCAGAGTTACGTTCAAAGAAGGGAAGGGAAGCAATAAGACCACTGCAAGTGGCTTTCCTTTCCCTAGCACGGTTCTTCAGCTTTCAGCACTTAGGTCTGGTCTACACAAGGAGCGGGGAATCGATCTAAGTTAGGCAACTTCAGTCACATGAATAACGTAGCTGAAGTTGACATACTTAGATCTACTTACCACGGTATCTTCACAGTGGTGAGTCGACTGCTGCCGCTCCACCGTTGACTGTGCCTGTGCCTCTCACCAAGCTGGAGTACAGGAGTCGACGGGAGAGTGCTCAGGGATCGATTTATCGCATCTAGACTAGACGCGATAAATTGATCCCCATTGGATCGATTGCTGCCCGCTGATCCGGCCGGTAGTAAAGACATACCTTTAGGTGCCTAGCTCTAGGCACACAATTTTGAATATTTGGTCTTAAGTTTCTTTAATTAACCTATCACCACTTTAATTGATCTATTCTGGTTTCAGATACAGTCCAAGTCCAGATAGAAAGATCAACCATACTTTCTCTCACTTGCTCTTTAGTTATGTCTTAAAAAATGTACGACACTTGGGAGGACATATCCAGTTTCTGAGGGTCAAAAGAGGAGTTTGATTGAAACAAAAAGGGGGAAGTAATATCTCAGCAATGCTTACTCAAATAAAAATTTGCATGGATGTTGCCCTCAAAATAGAACGATTCTTCAAGGCCACATTCCAGAAAGAGGGAGAACACCGCCACCAAATTCCTTGTTAACTGCTTGTAAACTTAGAGAGAATGCTTTTCTCAGTGACTCTTCAAGAAGCATTTGCAAGTTTGTGTTGCTTAACCCTAAAAATATCTGCTTAAAATTAGAAATGGGAGCACCTCTATTTCTGTACATAATTTGCATTCAAAAGCTTTGAGCCATTTAGAGCCCACTCCAGCCAAGCACTTGAGAGCTGAGTGAAAATCATTTTCTGTCTTCCCAGCCTATAGAATATCCATAGCATGTTGGAGGAATCTGTTGCAAGCCAAAGGGTGTCATTTGTTTTCCTTTGTGAACAAAAGTCTTCTTTGGAGGGTAAAGCTATATTAACACATGCTCCACCTAATCACGCAGGGATAAATATTCAAAGCATGGCTTCTAGTTCTGCATACATTCTCATTAATCCACACAAATGAAAGAAGTTCCATGAACACCTGAGGATTGTGCACAAGCACAAGCATTGTCATTTAGGTGTTCACTTTCTATCCTTTGGACATACAAATGATAAAATGGTAGTGCATGTAATTTCGCAGGCAGAAATGTTTTGATTCACAGAATTAGGGGCCATGTTGAGGTCACACAAAAATGTAGCTCAAATAGTTTGTAGGTATGTCACAAAAAATATGCCCTTAGCTAAAACTTGACAGTAGCTAAAGCTACAAAGGTCTTAGCCAGGGAGAATAATTTTAAAATCCTAACCAGATTTGCCTTTTTAAAATGAACTATTTAAGTTACTGCATTAGGGCTTTATACTGTAATACACTAAGTGAATTCAGCTCCTCAGTTCAATGGAAGTTGAGCACACTCAGCACCTCACAAGACTAGGCCTTCTTTAACCCTTTATTTGGTTTATTGATTTGGTGCCAAGCTATTCCATGTGGTAAAACAGGTCACCACACATGGACAGTAAAACTTTTCATAAATATTTACAAAATTAAAACACAGACTTACTGTGCATGCCAGGCAACCACATCATTAGCCCAATTGTTCAGGCCTTTGGATCTGGGCTTCAGTAAGTGAGTTAGGCACCTTTTAATGGGAGTAAGTCATTTAACCTAGTTAGATGCTTTTGTAAATCCCACCAGGTGTCTCTCCATTCCTTTAGATTAATAGCTTTGCAAATATTCAATCACAAAAAAAAAAAAAAAAAAAAAAAACCCAACACTAGGGAAATGAGAAGAGCATGATGCTACTGGTACAGCCACTAAATGAATTTCTAAGAGAAAAATATTCCAATTGCTCTTTATGATAAAAGATTCATATTGTGATATAAAGCTGTACATTTTTCTGCAGCTTATGGAGCCAAAGTGAAAGATCTTCTCATAAAAGGATTACAATCTATGTTATCAGAAAGGATACATACAGTTGTGCAAATTTTAGGTCTTTTATACTGAGCCAGAAAAGGCTCTGAAAAATAGTGTTTTTATTTTGTCTCAAAAGGGGGACCAATTACAACTGCATATGTGACAATTAACTTTAACAGAGCAGTCTGCAACTTCATTATTGTACCAGCATATTATCATTTGGATAAGATGCCAACTGGGTAGGGATATTATACAGATCCCAAGGTACTTCTCACAAATGCAGTATGTAGGGCTGTAGCTGTACCTGCTTAATCTAGGGTTGATTTTGGTCTGTTAACTCCAAAGTCCTAACCAAATCCCAACCTGGATATCTACCTACCTACCTAAATAAAATCATAATAATTTGTACTGGATATAATATTCCTAATTTCCTGTTCTAAAACTATAATTTAGTCATACTAGAGATGATACAAGAGGTGCCATATCCCCAATTCTGTGTAGAAAGGATATATAAATCAAATACAATATATTAATAAATAACAATTACTTATATTCATAGTACTGTCCAGAAGCCTCAATCAGAATCAGGACTCAATTGTACTTGATGCTGTAGAAATACTTAGACATAGTCCCTGCTCTAGTGAGCTTTCAACAGAAGAAATAATATCAGTACTAATAAACAAAATCTCACTAGCACATAGACAGTGTCAGAACAAAAGTGCATGGGAAGAACTGGAAGGGACAGGGAAAAGGAGACTTGGACTGAGAATGGCCCCAAATAGCACAAAAGACATTGAAAACAACCTAGGGGAGTGAAAGGCCTGGGAAAGTTAAGAGAAAGTGACTGAACTGACACAGGGAGTATAGAAAAATGGGTCTGAGCGAGTAGGTTGAAGTGGTCAGTATAGCACAGAATAGCATCAAAAGGCCTGATTAATTATATACCAATTTTACACTGGTGTAATTCCATTGCTCCTAATTTACAGTGGTGGAATTAAGGGAACAATCAGGTCTAAAGTGTCCAGGAAAGCAGTGAGAGAAAAGGACATATAGTAAAATCCGAGTAGCTTTCACAAGCTCAATGAGCACTGAGGGGACCAGGACCCAAAACAAACAAACAAACAAAATATTTGAGGACAGCCATGAGAAGTGGAGACAGCATGTGCAATGTCATTTCTGCTCACAGGAAAGGAGAAAGGGGTTGGGAGGAGGGAGGAAGAGAATCAGAGTAGTTAAGATGGCATCTAACAGAAAGACAAAACAGCCCAAGGGGAGTCGAGTTTTGTAGTAGCCCAGGAAAATGCATAGAACGCATTGAAACAGATAAGGGTGCACAACAAGGGTATGAAAGCAGGCAGGAAGTTCAATCGAGGAGAAAAGAGAAACTCAGAGCTAGGTGGGAAGCACAAAGATTAAAAAAAAAATCAAAATTATAGTGCGGACTTGCTGCTTAAACTGAGAAAAATCAGAGCTTGTTTGAAAGAAATTACGTTAAACACAACCTCTCCACAGCTTCAGTCTCCTGCATAGTGAGGACTGTAGAAAGAGAGAAATAAGGGGAAGGAGAAATAGATTACACCATATGTGCAAGCCATTACCTGTGACTACATTCAAATATACAAACAAAATGTAATTTCTTGAACACTTATCTTTTCTTTTCTCCCCTCTAGAGGTTAATATAACATGTGTGGGTGCATGCGGACCTGTATAAGCTTACTTCTAAATTAGACAACACTGTGCTTTTTCCTTTGAAAATGAATTGGCCCCTTTGTCTTTAGATGCCCTAATTTAGACCCAAGTTAATTAATAACCATTCTTGTACAGCTGGACACCTAATGCTACAGTAAGAAAAAGAGACTGAACAGCCAAGTCACAAGTGAATTAATCAGACAGGTTTTAGATACACTGGACCAGATTCTCATCTACTGTATATTGTTTAAGTCAACGGAACTGTGCAATTTACAAAGGCTGAGGATTTGGCCCATTATTTTGCTTTAAGCTACCTGTTCATCCTCCAGACTGAGCTACACTGTTTCAACAGTCAGTGATCACCAGCGCACAGGCCCTCTCCATGGTAGACATTCCCCTTGCACCGGGGCAGGCAGAGGGCATGATGCAAGAGCCACATCAGTGGATCTATCCCACCTAAGGATTTGCCAGTGCAACAAAAGGTTCTCAAGGGACTAGTTAAGATGGTTTTAATGCTTCTTTGCACTGCCATTGTGGTATAACGCAGCCAGAGCAGGGTCAAAGACCTGATCTACAGTCTGCAAAATATGCTATTTCAGGAAGAATGGTTCTATTTAAATGTAAGCTAGTGCAGAGAAAGTGACAGTAATATGAAAAATACCCTTCTTGCTATGTCATATATAAAATAGATGGGAGGGACAGCCACTGCAGATTCACTCAACTCATTACAAAGTTCAGTTAATGTCATACTTAAATGGGAATAATTATGCTTTCAAACAAGAAGTACACTTAAGGATGGACATCAGTCCTCACTTTTAATGGTGTGTTTACACTATACACTTCTTTCAACGGCATGTAGTATACACACCCATGTAGCACTCCTAGCATAGATATAGATAGAATGAGCCATGGCTTAGGCAAATAGAGCAAAGACACACCAGAAGGGCATGGGTTGGTACTCAAGTACATACTGTACATGCCTCTCTACTCGCCCCAGCCATGCCTCCCTATCTACACTGCTATTTTTAGCAGTATAGCCAGGGCTGGTGCTACCATTATTGCAAACTAGGCGGTTGCCTAGGGCGCCAAGAGTTGGGGGCGCCAAAAAGCGGTGCCCCCAATTTTTTTTTACAGTGTTCCTACGCCCCCTCCCTGAGTGCGTCGTCGCCACTCCACTTCTCCCGCCTCCCAGGCTTGCAGCGCCAATCAGCTGTTTGGCGCCGCAAGCCTGGGAGGGGAGGAGAATTAGAGCAGGGGCGGCGTGCTCAGGGAGAAGGCGGAGCAGAGGTGAGCTGGGGTGGGGAGCTGCCGCACGGCTCCCCGGGAGGAGAAGCTGCCGTGAGGGGGGCCCTCAGAGCGGGGGGGGGGGGGGGGGAGTTGCTGTGGGGGGGAGCTGCCGCAGGGCTGGGGGGGCGCAAGGTGGAAGTTTTGCCTAAGGCGCGAAACTTCCTTGCACCGGCCCTGAGTATAGTGTCCCCCTGCTGGAGTCTTTTCCCAGAAAAGACTCTTGCTGCAGGGAAAGGCTGTGGTGGGGGAGGCAGCAGAGAAAGGCTCAGCCTTTCCCCACTATGTCCCATCACCAGAGCCTTTCCTTGTCACAATGAAATCCTCACCGCTGCCACAAATACACCAGCATGGGGGAGCTGCTGAAACCTTTCCCTGCTGCTTTGCCTCCGCCACAGCCTTATGCTGACAAAGGTAGCTGCATAGCATAGTGTGGACGTGGAGTGTTTTTCATGTATATGCTGCTGTCAGTGGTGTTTAGTGTAGATGTAGCCTAAGAGAAATGGTTTTTGCTTTCAAGTGGGCTTTTTGTTCTGCCAGGCAGCTATCAGCAAGAAAGGCAACACACCTGCCCAACCCATTGACTATTCCACATGCATTAGTACCACTGTGGCTTTGTACAACATTTGTAGCACTATGAGTGTATGATCACTTGTTTATTGACAAATCAGGAACATGCTTATTACTATATGGTCCAAATATATGTCACTGGAAGGAGATGCATGTGGTGTAGACCTTGCTTGGCACATCTGGTGGCACACAGTTGACATACTACCTACCTTCCCACAGAGAAGTCACTGAATGTCAAGGAATGGAACCAGAAGGGGACAAGATGCATCCAGAATATTTCCAGTACATTTCACTGGTAGCAGGCAGCTGGCTATTAATAATCAGCTGACAAATATGGGAGTTCCTCGCCAGAAGACAGTCCACATCTTAGCGTATTTTACTACTCTATCCCTCTAATACATTTCCAGGCCATAAATACTGAGTTAACATGGATAAGGGGCAGAATTAAAATTGGGGCAGAAAAATAACAGCTAAATTTCTACAGCCTTTAGACTTTACAGTAAAAAGAAAAATAATCTAAATTATAACAATATTCTCTTAACTTTATTTCAGGGAGCAACATAATAATCAACCTTAGCTCTGGCTTAAAGATTTTTGTCTTGGACTACTCTGTTGAAACAAGCTACTCGTTCAGCCCTGCATCAAACAAGGAGCCTAATTCTTAATTATTCAAAGAGTTACCAAACACAGATCTAGTTACAACACATTGCTAGCTTAACAGAAAAAAAAAGTCTATTAAAAAGCTAGCATTCATAGCTAGTGAATCACTTTATTAAAATCTTGACAGCTCTGAAGAGAACAGTGGAGATTATGAAATGGTAAAGGGATGCACCTTTGTGGATTAAACCAAATTCCTCTGCTCTTGCAAACTCTGCAGAATGTCGTCAATGGAAATTAAAAGGAAGTATTATTGCTAAGAGATTTGTTCTTAGAGATGAGCATGAAGTCTTCTGAACAATTAAAAAAAAAAACCAATTCACTCCAAACATGATTTTATCAATATTTATGCATTAGGCATTGAATTTCTTCTGCACTGGGGAAACCAGAAATAGAACTTGGTACATGAGAAAAATATTAACACTGAGAAATTCATATCTAAAGGTTCATAATGTTTCTAGTACTATTTCAACAAAAAATCCTTTCCAAACAAAACTGGACATTAACTGAAATTCACAAAAGGAATTGGAAGGCTGATAATAGATGCGTGTCTTGACAAAAACAATTACAATTAACACAAAGAACAGAATGTACTATATATGATTTGTAGAGCTGATTGAAACTTTCATTGAAACTTTCACAAGGTAATTGAAACACAACTAATTTCAGTTGGTGTTACATACTCCCTCTACTGTCCATGTTGAGAAGGTTGCCATGTTTCACCAACCCCTTGGGTGAACTTGGGCTGAGTTTCAAATAAATGTGGACCTACCTAGTATCAAGCACATTTTGGCTGAGCTTTGTGAAAATTTCTGAAATTTTTTGAAATATATGTAACTGAAACTATGTGGGGACTGGATGGTTTGGGCACAATTGACTTTCAATATGACTTAGACTCCTAAGTGCCCAAATCACTTATGAAAATGGGACTTTGGTTATTAAGACACTTAGGTGCTTTTGAAAACTTTACCCAGTATCTCAAATTCTGGTCTTTCACACAGTTATGTATGTGCTTAATTGAGTGATCCTACTGCAACCAAATTTACTTTTAAATACAGTAATACATGTGCTTACGTGCTGGCAGGATCTAGACTTGGTAGCTCATTTTCAATGGGAACTGATATGGATACTTCTTGAATCTGAATCAGTATTATGACCAATTTTTACATATTGTAATATGTCTGTGTATGCAAAAAATTGTATAATTCAAAAATGGAAATCCATCAACTTCTCCATGTGAAAAATCCCCCTCCCTTCCCTGCAGAGAGAGAAAGACTCTGATGAGTACATGAAAAAATAATCTAAAGCAACAGAAAAAAGTGACAGGACATTTTCAGCCATGTGAAACCCATTTGATCTTTATTTGATTAAACTATAATTTAATTCAGGACAATATAGCTCTTTAATATTAAGCCATTATCCAAATAACCATTGGCAAAAAAACATACATTAAAAGCATTTTAGATTAAAGTGGCTGTAACAGGGCGGCTTGTCCCATAGGCTGAAAAGCCTGGAGCTGGCGAACCCTGATTACAAAATATAAAGAGCACCAGGGATGCTCAGGGAGATCCAAGGCTGCCCAGGGTGGGGGCAAGTGGGGCAATTTGCCCCAGGCTCCGCAGGAGTCCCCACGAGAATATAGTATTCTATAGTATTGCAACTTTTTTTTATGGAAGGGGCCCCCGAAATTGCTTTGCCCCAGCCCCCCGAATCCTCTGGGTGGCCCTGGGGAGAGCAGAGACTGTTAAAAGTGAGGGGCTCCATTTGGGACTTAGTGTATGTCTACACTGCAATTAGACACCTGTGGCTGGCCCGTGCAGGTTGACTCAGGCTTGTGGAGCTCGGGATAAGGAACTGTTTAATTATAATGTGATGTTTGGGCTTGAGCTGCAGCCTAAGCTAGAGACCCTCCCACCTTGCAGAGTCCTGGAGCCCAGGCTCCAGCCTGAGCCCAAATATTTACACTGCAATTAAACAACCCCTTAGCCCGAGCACTGGGAGCCCAAGTCAGCTGCCAGTGGATTTTAACTGCAGTGTAGACATACCATAAGATTCTAGCCAGGAAGGGCTGGGAGTAGTCTGTTAAGGCAGGAGAGATGCTGAGTAAACAGTGGAAAGACTGCAGAGCTCCCCAGGCAGAAAGGACAGGGTTTATGGACTTTATTTTGGGACTTTGAGATTTCTTCAGGGGTTATTTTCTGTGAATAACACAGACCCAAAGAGGGATATTTTGACCAAAGAGAAAAATGCATGGAGACTGTACAAGGGGCCCTCAAGAGGGGGAAACAGAGGTAGGACACTGCAGAGTGACTCCGGGCCATGAGGAGGTGCTCAGAAGGCAGCTGCCAGTATTACAGATATAGAAACAAGTAACTTATTTTCTTAAATGTATCAACTAGACAGTTAATAAAAACACTTAAATAGGAACATAGGACTGGAAGGGACCTTCTGAGTCATTGAATCCAGAGGCCTGCAATCACAGACAACCCCATCATATAATCCTGTTCATAAACATATCAAGCTCCATATTAAAACTAGTTGGAAGGCTAGTTAAAACCTGTTGAGAGGCTGTTTCAGAACTGCCCACCTCTGAATGGTAGATACCTTCTTCTAATTTCCAATCTAAATGTATTCATATTCAGTTTATATCCATTTGTTCTTGTGCCAATATTGTTCTTTAGTTTAAATAGATCTCTCCCTGGTGTTTACCCCAGGATGTATTTATAGAGATCAATAATAACCCTTCTCAGCCTTTGTATTGTTAGTTTAAACAACCCAAGGGTCTTTTAGTCTCCTCTCATAAAACAGGCTCTCCATTCCCTTGATCACCCTAGTGCCATTCTCTGTATCTATTTTAATTTGAATTAATATTTCTTGAACATGGGTAACCTGAATTATATACAGTATTTGCAGGAGTGATCAACAGCTCCATGTCTAGTTGGCAGACGGTTTCAAGCGGAGTGCCCCAAGGGTCGGTCCTGGGGCCGGTTTTGTTCAATATCTTCATTAATGATCTGGAGGATGGCATGGATTGCACCCTCAGCAAATTTGCAGATGACATTAAACTGGGAGGAGTGGTAGATACGCTAGAGGGTAGGGATAGGATACAGAGGGACCTAGACAAATTAGAGGATTGGGCCAAAAAAAACCTGATGAGGTTCAACAAGGACAAGTGCAGAGTCCTGCACTTTGGACGGAAGAATCCCATTCACTGTTACAGACTAGGGACCGAATGGCTAGGAAGCAGTTCTGCAGAAAAGGACCCAGGGGTTACAGTGGACGAGAAGCTGGATATGAGTCAACAGTGTGCCCTTGTTGCCAAGAAGGCTAATGGCATTTTGGGCTGTATAAGTAGGGGCATTGCCAGCAGATCGAAGGATGTGATCATTCCCCTCTATTTGACATTGGTGAGGCCTCATATGGAGTACTGTGTCCAGTTTTGGGCCCCACACTACAAGGAGGATGTGAAAAAATTGGAAAGAGTCCAGTGGAGGGCAACAAAAATGATTAGGGGGCTGGAGCACATGACTTATGAGGAGAGGCTGAGGAAACTGGGATTGTTTAGTCTGCAGAAGAGAAGGATGAGGGGGGTTTTGATAGCTGCTTTCAACTAGCTGAAAGGGGGTACCAAAGAGGATGGATCTAGACTGTTCTCAGTGATACCTGATGACAGAACAAGGAGTAATGGTCTCAAGTTGCAGTGGGGGAGGTTTAGGTTGGATATTAGGAAAAACTTTTTCACTAGGAGGGTGGTAAAGCACTGGAAGGGTTACCTAGGGAGGTGATGGAATCTCCTTCCTTAAAGGTTTTTAAGGTCAGGCTTGACAAAGCCCTGGCTGGAATGATTTAGTTGGGAATTGGTCCTGCTTTGAGCAGGGGGTTGGACTAGATGACCTCCTGAGGTCCCTTCCAACCCTGATATTCTATGATTCTATGATTTCAGCTGAGGTCTTGCAGTGCCTTGTACAATGGCATTAATACTTCCCAATCTCTACTCAACATGCCTCATCTGATAAATTCGATCCTGGGATGTCTCTTTCACCACCACACCACATTGTTGGTTCACAGTCATTGTGTGATTGACTAATATACCTAGATATTTCTCCTCCTTTGTTGCTTCCAACTGTTGCCCCATTTTATAGCAAATATTCTTGTTATTAACACTTTCACATTGTACAATTAAATTTTATCCTATTTCTATTACTTATTTCTATTACTTCAGTCCTCTATGTCATCCATTTCTTCCTGCATAGTATTCCAATTCACCTCTGTATTGATAGCGCTTCCTAGCTTTGTACCATCAGAACATTTCATTAGAACACTCCTACTTCTTGTGCCAGTGTTATTAATGAAAATATTAAATAAGATGGGCCACAGGGACAGATCCTTGAGGAACTCCAATAGTAAGAGTCCTCCAGCCCGATAATTCACCTTTGAGCACAACCGGTTGTCTTCCTTTTAGCCAGGTCCTTACCCACCCTGTAATTCCTGTACTAATCCTCATTTTCTTCAATTTAACTAATAATTTCTCATGTGGTACTGTGTCAAATGCTTTACTGAAGTCCATCTAGATTACATCTATTGCATTTCCCTTATGTAAATAATCAGTTATTTTATCAAAGAAAGGCATCTACCTTTGGTAACATCATGTTGCATTTCATCCAGTGTTCCATTTACCTACATGTCTTTAATTATTCCTTCCTCTGTGTAGTCAGACAGAAAGGAAAAAGTACAAAGGGTCCTTCATGATTGGCATACACAGCAGTTAAAAAATTCCATTTGTAATGAACTGTATCTAAATTTTATATCCAAGCATGCAGTTTTGAAAATAAATGAGACTGCTGCATTCCTTTTCATTTAATGTCATACCAGGCTGAACAAGTATTCAGTTACTATTCTTGTCATTTTGTGACAACCTAGCATCACACAAACTGCCTGGGAAAAGCCAAATTAACTTGAGAAAATAATTTTTAAAAATAAGTTTGGGTCTCAGAGTTGGCCTAGGATTATTTTGATTAGTTCATTATCTTTTACTGCATGCCAAAACAGGAGGCCTGGGATAACACTCTATATTCTCTTTACAGTATTTCTACTAAATCATCAATAACTATGAATGTGGCACAAGAGAATTCATGTAGGTTTTGCTAAAATATTTTGATTACTGCCTCTGCATGTTTGATGTTCCTTAAGGATCAATTGTTGCCAGTTAGAAGAGAAAATATAGCTTATGATGGGGGATCTCTGTGCAGTTTTAGGACAGCAGGATGGCTACGAGATGATGCTCATAAATGCAGAGCTCAGTGTGGATCTGACCATGGAAATGGGAGCAGCCACTGGGGAGTGCAGTGGGACTTGTCCCTCCAACTTCCCTCCTCCTGGCAATGCAACTGAGTCAGACAACACAATCTGAAGGGTGGCAGAAAGTAGGGTTACCATACGTCCTCTTTTTCCCGGACATGTCCGGCTTTTCGGCAGTCAAACCCCCATCCGGGGGGAATTGCCAAAAAGCCGAACATGTCCAGGAAAATGGCGGCTCTGCTCCTCCCCTGACTCTTCGGCTCTGTTTAAGAGCCGAGCTGCCCGAGCACTATGGGCTTCAGGCAGCCCCCTTGCCTCCAGACCCCAGCCGCCAGCCGGGCACTTCCCCTTCCGGGCTCCGCGGCGGCTCTGCTCCTCCCCGACTCTTCGGCTCTGTTTAAGAGCCGAGCGCTACCGGCTTCGGGCAGCCCCCATACCTCCAGATCCTGTGCCGCCGGAGCCCGGGAGGGGAAGTGCCCGGCTGGGGGCGCAGGGTCCAGAGGCAAGGGGGCTGCCCGAAGCCCAAGTGCTACCGGCTTCACGGTTTGCCGGGCAGCCTCCAGACCCTGCGCCCCCGGCTGGGCGCTTCCCCTCCCGGGCTCCAGCTGTGCTGGGGAAGCGCCGGCCGGGGGCGCAGGGTCTGGGGGATGCCCGGCAAACCATGAAGCCGGTAGCGCTCAGGCAGCCCTTTCCGTGTGGCTGGGAGTGGGAGGGAGGAGGGGGCGGAGTTGGGGTAGGGCTGGGGGTGGGGAAATGGGCGGGGCCAGGGCCCATGGAGGGTCCTCTTTTTTTATTTGCTAGATATGGTAACCCTAGCAGAATGTAAAATTTGACTTCCTCTTCCAATGTCTCCGCTTATCCCATTCTCCCCCATCCCCAACCCCCAGTGCCCCCTTCATGCTGCCTCTAGGTCCTGCTGAAAGTTATAGCCACCATTCCTTTTCTCCATTCCTCAGGCCAGTACAATGTCAGAAAATGCTTCTTTATCACATTTTGTTCCTCTAACATGTCAGTAGCTTGCTCCTCTATATCTTAGACTCAAAAGACTCAGATTTTAAGGTCAGAAGGGGCTATATTGATCATCTAGTCTGATCTCCTGAACTTTTCAGGCTACAGAACCTCCCCCATGCACTCAAGTAATAGATCCCTAACCTCTGGCTGAGTTACTGAAGTTCTTTAATCATGGTTTAAAGACTTCAAGTTACACAGAATCCACCATTCACACTAGTTTAAACCTGCAAGTGATCTGTGCCCCATGCTGCAGAGGAAGGTGAACCCTGACTACCAAGGTCTCTGCCAATCTGACCCAGGAGAAAATTCCTTCCCAACCCCAAAAATGGTGATTTAGACCCTGAGCTTGTAGGTGAGACTCACCAGGCAGACACCTGGGAAAGAATTCTCAGTAGTAACTCAGAGCTCTCCATATCTAGTGTTCCATCACTGGCCGTTGGAGATATCTGCTGCTAGCAGTCTCAGATTGGCAGTCTCGTCATACCATCACCTCCATAAATTTATCAAGCTCAGTCTTGAAGTCAGTTAGGATTTTTGCCACCACTACTCCTCTTGGAAGACTCTTCTAGACCTTCATTCCTCTGATGGTTAGAAACCTTCATCTATTTTAAAGCCTAAATTTGTTGATGGCCACTTTATATCCATTTGTTTGTGTGTCCACATTAGTGCTTATGTGACAGGGTCGGTAGCTCACCGCTGTGGCGCCTCCTCCTGGCCACTTCGGGGAATTAGTTTTGCGCCAGTAGAGCGCCCTCTTTGGGTGGCGTTCCGCCTGTTGTCTCGCCTCTGTGGGGTGCACGGACTTGCGTTGCTCCCGACGTCGGCGTCCTCTTCCGGAGCACTGCCCTCCGACAGTGTCCCTTTGTCCAATCACACCCCCTTCCGGGGGGGGGGGGGGGGGGAAAAACAGCCCCACACCTTCAAGTCCAATCCTCACAGTCTAGGATCTGGTGTGGCTCTGACCGGCCGCTCCCTGCGGCCCGTGGCTGTGCGTGGGGTAGCACAGCAAACAAAGGAGGAAAAAGGGGGGGGGGGGGACTCAGGCCCGCCCACTACTCTGAGTCCCGGTCCAGAGGCCCTCGTGTGACAGTCTCACTGTCTTCCTTCTCCTTCCTCCTCTGACTATCCCTCTGGACCTTTTCCCCAACAGCCCTTCGCTACGCTAGGCCTCCTCCTCCCAGGCCTGCCGCCTAGCAGGCTATGGAGTAGGGCCTTCTCCCACTCTCTCAGGCTGGCCTGCACTGCGCTGTCCGTGGTGCTGGCCTCCCAGCTCTGGAGACAGACCTTCCCCTCTGAAGGTCTGGGACAGACTGACTGCTCCTGCTCTGGGCAGCCTTTTATATGGCTAAGCCGGGCCCTGATTGGCTGGCTCCAATCTGCCTTCTTATTGGCTCCCAGTAAGCCCTCTCCTGATTGGCCGCGCGTCTACGCAGGCGCCTAGGCCTGCCGCAGCCCAGTCTCTCTAGGTGTGGGGTAATCGCCCCACCACACACCCTCCCCCTTAAGAACCCTCCCGGGGGGGGGGGGTATTCTAACCGGCCTAATGGCCTAGAGCACGGAAAGCAACCTTTGTCCCGCAGCGGCTTGGCTTACCGGCTCAAAGTCTAGAAACTTAGCCCTTGTCACTGGGCCTTATGGCCTACTGGCCCCAAAGTCCCGGAAATTAGTCTTTGCCAACGGGCAACCCGGCTTATCCACCGTCTCAGCGGGGGGGTCCCACCGAAACACGCTGAGGCTTACCGGGTCCGACGTACCAGTCCGTCTCTTCCCTTAAGCTGCCTCCTATATGTTCCGCTGCTGGAGTGTCCCACGGGTCTCCTGATTCTCCACGGGTCTCGTGGTTCACCGCCTCGGTTGGTCCCTCCCACAGTGAGGCTCCCTCTCGACCTGGAGAAGTCGCAGTCCTCGGCGGTTCCAGGAGTGTGGGCTGGTCCTCCACCAGGGCTTCCCGCAAGGGTTCTCCTCCCACGGCCGTCTGCCTAGGCTGGGGTATGTTCCCTCCTCTCGCACTCTCTGTGCATTTGAGACACACCCCGTACAAGCGTGACGGATCCTCTGCCGTCAGGGCTAACTGTTCAGGGCCTCGGCAGTTGGATGGGAGCTTAACTGCCCCCTTGCAGACCACCCCCTGCGCTAAAGATCCCCCTCCTTGACCCGATTCTTCGCCCTCCTCCCCTAGCCTGGAGAAGAAATCGGCGTTAGTATGGGCCTTCCCCGGTCGGTGTAGCACCTGGAAGTCGTAAGGCTGGAGGGCAAGGTACCACCGCATAATTCTAGCGTTCGTGTCTTTCATGCTGTGGATCCATCGCAAAGGGGCGTGATCTGTGATTAATTTAAAACTATTCCCTAGCAGATAGTAACGGAGGGCGTCGATAGCCCACCGTACCGCCAGGGCCTCTTTCTCTATTGTTGAGAAGTGTCTTTCTCGGGGGAACAGCTTCCGACTTAAATACAGTACTGGGTGTTCCTCCCCGTCTACTTCCTGGGAGAGTACTGCACCTAGGCCGACTTCCGAAGCGTCTGTTTGTAATATAAACTCCTTCGTGAAGTCGGGGTGTCGTAGTACTGGTTCTTGAGTGAGCCGTTCCTTGAGCGTGTTAAAGGCTCGCTCGCATTGCGTAGTCCACTGTACCTGTCGAGGTTGGGAGTTCTTCGTTAGGTCTGACAGGGGGGCGGCTATAGATGCGAAGTCTGGTACAAAACGACGATAGTACCCAGCTAATCCCAAAAACTGACGCACTTGTTTCTTCGTCGTGGGGGTGGGTACATCTCTGAGGGCTTGTACCTTGCTAATCAGGGGTGTTAGTTTCCCCCCTCCTACCGTGTATCCCAGGTAGGTCACTTCTTCTTGGCCTAAGTGACATTTTGCCGGGTTAGCTGTTAGGCCGGCCGCTCTGAGGGCTTGTAGCACTGCTGCCAGGTGGTGTAAATGGCTCTCCCAGTCAAGGCTGTAGACCACGATGTCATCTATGTACGCCGCCGCGTATTGGTCGTGGGGTCGGAGGATCTTGTTCATCAAACGTTGAAACGTGGCCGCCGCTCCATGTAACCTGAACGGCATGGTTACAAACTGGAAGAGGCCGAAAGGCGTAGGGAAGGCCGTCTTCGCTCGGGAGTTTGGCGTCAGTGGGATCTGCCAATATCCTTTGGTCAAATCTAAAGTTGACAGGTACTTGGCTCCTCCGAGGCGCTCTAACAGTTCATCCACTCTCGGCATTGGATAGGTATCAAAACGGGAGATAGCGTTGACCTTCCTGAAATCGATGCAAAACCGAGTCGTCCCGTCTGGTTTTGGCACTAGGACGATAGGGCTTCGCCACTCGCTCGTTGACTCCTCTACCACTCCCATCTCTAACATCGTCTCTACCTCCCGTCGCACTGTATCCCACATTTTCTTGGGCAGCGGCCGGTGGTTATCCGTCACCCTCTTCCCGGGGTCGGTGGCGATATGATGACTCATTAAAGTTGTCCGGCCCGGGCGGGCCGATAAAACATCCGGAAACTTCTCTACCACCCGTTGTAGTTGCCCCCTTTGTCTAGGGCTGAGGCCTGACCCCAGCGTGGCCGGGGTCGGGAAGGTCCCCTGCTAGGGGTCCAAGTTCCGAATCTGGGGTGGACGGGCCAATGAACATGGCTTCCCGGGTTTTCCAGGCTTTTAGAAGGTTAACGTGATAAATGCGGGTCTCTTTCCGTCGACCAGATAGTCTGACCTCGTAATCGACTGGTCCCACTCGTCGGATCACTTCATAGGGACCCTGCCATTTGGCCAGGAGCTTCGACTCGGAAGAGGGCAGTAAAAGCAGCACCCGATCGCCTGGGGCGAACTTCCTCCCTCTAGCCCCTCGATTATAGAGGCGCTCCTGACTGGCCTGGGCCCGTTCCAGGTTTTCACGGGCGAAGGCCCCTAATGTTTGGAGTCGCTCCCGGAGTTGTAGTACGTATTGTGTGGTCCCAAGGACCCGCGTTTCCTGTGTTTCCCACTCCTCTTTCAGGAGGTCCAGTATTCCTCTGGGCTGCCTGCCATATAGGAGCTCGAAAGGAGAGAACCCCGTCGAGGCCTGTGGTACCTCTCTTATTGCAAACAGTAGGGCCGGCAACAAGGTGTCCCAATGTGAGGGGTCCTCCTCCACAAACTTCCGCAACATGGCTTTTAGCGTACCGTTGAACCGCTCTACCAAGCCATCGGTCTGCGGGTGGTACACCGATGTCCGGAGGGTCCGGATATGGAGGAGGCAACATAGCTCGGCTATTAACTTGGAGGACACATTGGTGCCCTGGTCCGTCAATATTTCCCCGGGTATCCCAACCCGGGCGAAAATCTTTACCAGTTCACCCGCAATGGTCGGTGCTGTCGCTGTCTTTAGGGGAACGGCTTCGGGGTAGCGTGTTGCGTAGTCCACGACTACTAGTATAAAACGGTTCCCTGTCTTGCTTCGCTCAAGGGGGCCGACGAGGTCCATCCCGATCCGTTCAAAGGGTACCCCCACGACTGGCATGGGTACCAGGGGTGCAGGAGCTACCCCTTTCGGTCCGGCTCGCTGGCATTCTGGGCACGAGGCGCAAAAGTCTGCCACTTCCCGGTGGATGCCTGGCCAGAAAAACCGGCGGGCCACCCTCTGTAGGGTCTTCTCGCGCCCAGGTGTCCGGCCCAAGGGTTTGAGTGGGCTAAGTGGAAGAGGCTGGCTCGCAGTCTCCGGGGGACCAACAGCTGGCGGAACGTCTCTCGGGTCTGGGGTTCCTGCGCTATTCGGTACAGGCGGTCCTGCCATACCTCAAAGCGGGGGCCCTGCGGAGTCCGTACCGTCCCGTCCCCCTCAACAGCAGGGTTGGTGGCTTGTTCCCAGGCTCGGCTTAGGGTTGGGTCTTCCCGTTGCTCACGTAAGAAGTCCCCATCGCGCTCTAACTCTACCCGGGCGTCCTCCACCGAACGGGGTCTGTCTCCCGGACAACTCGCAGGGGTCTCCGCCGTCGAGGAGGTCCCCTCGCCGGGGTCATCCCTTAGCCTGCTCCCAAGCAGCCCCGTTCCCGGTGCTATAGTCCTGTCTGGTCGGGGCTTGGGTGGCTGATATCTTAGGAGGACCTCTCCGAAGCCGGGCCAATCTCGTCCCAACACCACTGGGTAGGCCAGCCTAGGGGCCACTCCTACTCGGAGACCCTCCTCTCGGCTGCCTACTCCCATCTTGACCCAGGCTGTGGGATACTGGCGGATGTCTCCATGCACACACTGCAGGTAGATCGGGGGCCCCGAAAGATTGAGGTTCGGGACCAGCCCCTCTCGTATGAGGGTCTGACTACACCCCGAATCTACGAGGGCATTGGTGGGGTTCCCTTCAACCTGGACCGGGACTATCAGTTTTCTTACCCCTTTCTGCCGTGCCCGTTGTCCGGCCATCCAGGCCTGCCCGTAGCTGCAGTCCATAAAAGGGCAATCTCGCCAGAAATGTCCCTCTTGACCGCAGCCCCAGCACCTCTCTCGGGTTTCGGCTGGGCTTGGGCCTCCTCCGGGGGGGCCTGTTCGCTCCGGGGGCTGTTGCTCCTTTCGAGTCGCCACCGGCAATAACTTGGGTCAGGGTTCAGGGTTGGGAGGTCTCGGGTGCCGATGGCTGTTGCCTGCCAGTGGTCCAGAGGCTCCCGTCCCACGAGGGTTCCCCTTCTCTGCGCCGTCCTTGCGACCAAGGCTCTCGGCTGCTCGGGGTGGTGCCTCTGCCCCCTCGGCGGATAAGTAGTCCTCCATTAAGGCCACTGCTGCGGAGAGGGTGGCTGGTCGATGCCGTCGCACCCAGGCCCTCCCTCCCGGGGGTAGGATCTGGGTGAACTGCTCTAAGGCTACCAGCTCCGCCACCTGGGGTCCCGTCAGGCCCTCTGGGTCCAACCATCTCCAGCAGTGGTCCCAGATGCGTTGGGCCACGGCGCGGGGTCGGGCCCCCGGAGGATATTGTTCTTTACGGAGACGCTGTCGGTAGGTCTCTGGGCTAATGCCGGTACGGTCTAGGATGGCCGCCTTGACTCGGGCGTACTCGAGTGCTTCCCGGGGGTCGAGGCTCCGATATGCGGCCTGAGCCTGCCCCGTCAAATAAGGGGCTAATAATGTGGCCCAATGTTCTGAGGGCCACCGGGCAGCAGTCGCCACCCGCTCAAATGTGACCAGATAGGCCTCTGGGTCATCCTCGGGCCCCATCTTGGTGAGGCGTATCGGTAGGGCCCCTGGGGTATCCCCTAGTCCGGTTCCCATGGGGGCGGCAGGGGTGCCTCCTGCCGGCCGTAACAGCGCGGCCATCTGTTGCACCAAATGTTCCTGCTGCATCCGCTGCTGGGTGGCCAACTCTCGGAGGAGCTGCTGCTGATTCTCTTGGTGCTGAGTCATCAGCAGCTGCTGCTGAGTGGTCATCTGCTGCAGCATTTGCATCTGCTGCTGGTGCTGCTGGGCCGACTGCTCTTGCTGCTTCTCTAGCAGCCATTTTAATAACTTCTCAGCCTCCATGTTGGGGTTCAGCGGGTTACTCCCGGTTCAATCCCCTCACTCTGGACCCCTTTGGTGGGTCCGGGTCTGTACCCACAATCTGGGTCGACCGTCTGTCTGCGCAAGACACTGCTCTGGGCAATAGTCCGCAGTCTTGGCGCTGGCCCCTCGTATCAGGGGCGGACCGCTATGCCCGCATTCTCCACCACGTGTGACAGGGTCGGTAGCTCACCGCTGTGGCGCCTCCTCCTGGCCGCTTCGGGGAATTAGTTTTGCGCCAGTAGAGCGCCCTCTTTGGGTGGCGTTCCGCCTGTCGTCT
This sequence comes from Chrysemys picta bellii, assembly GCF_011386835.1. Lineage (NCBI taxonomy): Eukaryota > Metazoa > Chordata > Testudines > Emydidae > Chrysemys > Chrysemys picta. The sequence goes on along the minus strand of NC_088795.1, from coordinate 72,832,158 downwards.
CGCCTCTGTGGGGTGCACGGACTTGCGTTGCTCCCGACGTCGGCGTCCTCTTCCGGAGCACTGCCCTCCGACAGTGTCCCTTTGTCCAATCACACACAGCTTAATTTAAATAACTACTATCCCTTCCTAGTATTCATCTCTCTGAAGTTTTTATAGAGAGCACTGTCACTTCCAACTGATGAGTCCCCAGTTTGGAGCAAAAAATGTTGGTGTTAGCCCTTAAGTGCATGACCTTGCACTTTGCACTATTAAATTTTATCCCATTTCTATTACTCCAGTTTTCAAGGTTGTCCAGATTTCTTGTACAATATTCCAGTCCTCCTCCGTATTGGCAATACCTCCCAACTTTGTGTCATCCACAAATTTTTTTGTGCCAAGGTCAGTAATAAAAATGTTAAATAAGATTGGTCCCATGACAGATCCCTGAGGAACAACACTAATACTCTCCCTCCACCTTTCAGTATGACCCTTTGTAGTCTCCGCTTTAACCAGTTCCTTATTCACCTTTCAGTTCTCATATCAGTCCTCATCTTCTCTAATTTAACTAATAATTTCCCTTTGATATCATAATTTCCCTTTGACATCTGTATCAAATGTTTTACTTTAATCCTGGTAGATTAGATCTGCTGCATTTCCTTTGTCAAAAAAATCAGTTATCTTCTCCTCCCTAGGACCCAAACTACATCTTCTCATTTCTGCACAAAGAATCACCACCACCAATGGCTAAACAGACACCTATCTCTGTATCAGAGCTGAAAATTGCTAAACTAACCAAGTCTGATATGGACCAGTGGTGTCTGTATGGATGCAACGGGTACTCCAATCTGTCAGTGACACAGCCTACAAGGGAGAAGGAAGTACCAGGTATTTCCTTCCATAAAAGAACACAATGGGCAGCCTGGGTGGCTGGATCTAACCAGATATAATAGCAATACTATAAATACTATGAGGTTATTTTTTATTTTTGTCCTCTTAAATCACCAAGCAATGAAAAAAAGTAAATTAATTACAATAATCCTAGCACAACTCCGAGACCCCGTTTGGTGTTTGGAGTTCCACTAACTACTTTCCTTAGTAAGTGGCAATGAGTTCTAGTTATTAAATATGGTTTCTGCAAAGAAGGATTTCCTTTAATCTGTTCTAGATTTGCTGTTATTTAATATAATCATACATCCTCCTTTTCTTGTAAAGAGAGAAAGGTGATGTGTGATTTAGGACTGAGTGCACTGAGTGCACTGCGGTGTCATATTGTTTGCTCGGATATAAAAACTCCCAACATGAGAACATTTATATGTAGATTAGATAGGATTTTATATATTTTCGAATGACTCAAGCCAAATACTAAGGACTTGTCCATGAGGATAAAAGGTAGTTATTAAAAAAAACCTGAGCTAATTCTATGGGGGAGTCTTGAGATTCACTTTCATCAGCAAAGTTAACGTGTTAAGATACAACCTGTCCTATCCACACTAAAGTGTCAAACATCTTAAAGCCTGTTCATAAACAATCCACCTTTCACTCTAAAATGGACAGGCCTTAACTGAAGAGGGTTAGGAAGAAATTTCCCACATAGACAGGCTATTCCATAATGGTCTACTGTAGACATCTTGCAGCATCTTCCAAATCATCTTGTTCTGGCCACAGGCAGAGACAGGAAACCTGAACTAAATAGGTAATTCCTCTGCAAAAAAGATGGCATTGCCACTCTATCAAGCTATTGTTAATGTCTAGGATCTTGCAGGTCACTTTTCCAGTGAAGGAGAAATTAGTGCTACAATGCCTGGATATATTTTAAGTGTAACTTGTTTTATTCACATATAAATACCAGTCCTGGAACAAAGGTGGTCAAAGAGCCTGCAGGACAAATCTTTTTTGAATAAGTTTCAGCCCAACATCAATGCTTGGGTCCCAGAAAGCATCTGTGCCTTAAGAAGTGATGCTAGTCAAAGACCACGGCAGAGCAAACTCTCCTGTGACTCATACAGTTCCCTCTACCGAGAACCCCTGGCATAACCAAAACTGACACCAAAGCACATATGCCCAAAATTGCACAGTTGTTTGAATGCTAAGAAAAAGAACTTGGAAGAGTAGATGTAACACTGCCACATATTAACACCTTCCATAACAACGTATATTCTCTGAAACGAAGGAATTTGCAATTTATTGTTGTATTCTATCTCTTGGTCTAATAATGGATGAATCATGAGACTGGGTGCTAATCCTGGCTCTGCCACTAGCCTGCTGTGTGACCTTTGGACAAGTCACTTCACCCCTTTGTGCCTTGATTTCCCCTCACACTTTTTATATGTATTGTCTAAATAGACTGTAAGCACTTTGGGCCAGGATGATCCCACACAATATTTACAGACTGCAATTGTAATACAAATATCAAATAATTATTATTCTCACATACAGATGTAAAGAAGTTCTTCCCAACCAACTCATTTTGTTATCGTTCCGATTTCTGCTAGGAAATAACTGCACAGGTGCAAATGTTTAAGTGTGTATATTATACCAGACAAAGTCAGCTTTAATGTATGCTCCAAATTTTCTTCACAGCTTTGATTCAGCTTTGAGTCAATTTCTGCAGATTCCATTCATATTTAATCAAATCTTGCTCCCTTTTGTAAGACATGGGGAAATAGAGGTCCATTATTTTTGGTGGACAGAGCAGACATGCACTAGTGAACAGTGCAGAGTCTAATGTTGGTCCACTGAATATTTATATAAACTCAGATTTTGCATATCCTCAATGTGGATCTGATGGTATCATATAATCCTAAATGGGTTTTTTTACACACATTCTGCAGGCCCTTTTCACAGCACCTTACTTGCCCTTTACTCATATAAAACTCCCCTAAAAGGGGGCCCTACATTATTAAAACACCATTTAAGCTGATTTGTTTTTCTTAAAAAAGAAAATCTGATACAAGTGTCTTTGAAATGCATGGGCTTGATTTCCCACAGATTTGCACCTTGTAATGGTAAAGCAAGTATAAAGTGGGTGTAAAACATCACCATGTGGTAGCATTTTTATTACCACTACACGGTTGTAATATGACTACACAAGGTGCAAGGGGAGGAACAAGCCTCTTGTGTTTAGGTGGCATAAAAAAAACCCATTGGATTAATGCTGGTCTTGAGAAATGTGTGGAGTAACATATATAATGTGATAACACTGAAAATATAAATACTCCTGTGCCTGGCAATACTCCAATATCTAACTAAACATAAAAACATGTCCCAGTCACCTTCCCTTTTATACCTTGATCATCATCTGCTGACTAAATCAGATGTTTCATTGTCAAAAATTATTTTCCAAATAATTGCATTGCTTTATTGCATGTTGCCCAAACTTAGCCAGTAAACAGTATGCTTGGCAAGACATTAGCTTTTCAGTCAGAACCTACAGATCTGAAATTTTATTACATTTCAGGATATATTTTTATAGGAATTATAATGACATTTCAGCAAGGTTGTTCTCTCAAGTACTTTAACTACCAAAAACAATTATGCGAAAGATGTGAATCACTCTATTCCATTTCCTAAAATATTCAAATTGTAGGTTGATGTCTTATGCAATAATGATCGAGGCACAGAACACTTCCTAGAGATTAACTTGCAACTAGGAGGCAAAGACAACCTGAGGTGTACTCAAGAGCCACTAACCTACAACTGGTCATTAATCCTATGAAATGCCCTGTGCCAAAGTCAGTATTACCAGCATCAACTGAAAATGATAAACATAGAAATATGGATTTTTAGTAGGTGATGCTGTTTCAATTGCTTTTTATAGGGTGATTCTAGGGAATCAGGACCATCTATATTAACCAAGCAGGTTTCTTGAATCATCTCTCGACATTCCACTTCTTATTTTACTCCCACCATATTATTGATTAGACTTGTCAAATTGTGCACTGCACATAAATTATATAACAATTTAGTCCTTTTTCCTGTCGGCAAATCATTCACAAACTGATCCTGCTTTGAAAGAATGCATGCTAGTCATCAGAATCTGAGACACAATTTGGACAAATAAATTTCAACCTATGTGGTTTTATGTCAGCTATCACTTTGACTCTTATTCATGGGAGAGAACTGGTCATCTTAAGAAACATGTTTTTACTCCTGATTGGATGATAAATATTTTTTTAAAAAACAGAAGAATGAACAAGGAGGAGAGAAAATATTTGCTGTCTAATGGCAATATCATTAAGACCCCAATCCTTCAAATTATTCTGCTGGGGGATGGAATAAGTTCCAGGAAATATGTTTTTTTAATACCTATCCTTAATTGGGAAAAAAATCATCCTAATGGGCAAATCCTTGCTGCTCCATTCCTTTTTGTGGGGGAAGGGGGTTGTGGTGGAGGGCTGATCATATGGGGAAATCGTGGGTCCACTGTTTTTGCTGGATTGGAAAATATCAGTAAATGGTGCAGATATGTATGAGCAGAGGTGAAAGTAAGCCGGTATGGCGCACTGGTAAGAAAGTGGCTGCCTACACAGCCGGTACACAGCCGACTGTAACGGCAGGGCTGCTGATGGGGGGAAGGGGCAGCTGGCCCTGGGCCCACCGATTTAAAAGGGCCCAGGGCTCCCAGCTGGTGCCACCACTACCCCAGGCTCCAGCAGAAATTAAAGGGCCCAGGGCTCCAGCTGCTGCCCCAGCCCTGCCCCTTCCGCCCGAGACCCTGCCCCTTCTGGGGGCCCAGAGCCGTTCCCCTCCCCCCACCTTGCCCAGGACCCCCATCCATTCTGCATACCGATAAGTCCTTTAAGTTACTTTCACCCCTGTGTATGAGTGCAGAGGCTAATGTTAGCCTATCAGATGCCTACATGAAGCCAAATAATGGACATCTGCAAATGCAGGGGAGCCTGCAGAGCAGACTCTTTGGGGAAAGGGCAGGGTGAGAGACAGTGCCATAGAGTTTAAGGCCAGAAGGTCCTACTTGATCATTTAATCTGAGCTCCTGTATAGCACAGACCTCCAACAGCACCCAGCACTCACCAATACAAATGAAACCAAACTATTACAACCCACAGGAGACTAGACTATTATGTGCCACAAGCGGAGAATAAAAGGGACCAAGGTGCATCGGTGCCCGAGGCCTCTGCAATGGCAATGGATAGCCCATTACCGTTCGGAGCGGGGGGTAGGGGAAAGAAGGGCAGAGCGTCAAGGACTACCATGGAAGTGGCCATGGAACATTTATGTTGGAATTTTATAGCTCAGGGGTCGGCAACCTTTCAGAAGTGGTGTGCCAAGTCTTCATTTGTTCACGCTAATTTAAGGTCTCGCATGCCAGTAATACATTTTAACGTTTTTAGAAGGTCTCTTTCTATAAGTTTATAACATATAACTAAACTATTGTCGTATGTAAAATAAATAAGGTTTTTAAAATGTTTAAGAAGCTTCATTTAAAATTAAATTAAAATGCAGAGCCCCCCGGACCGGTGGCCAGGACCCGGGCAGTGTGAGTGCCACTGAAAATCAGCTCGCATGACGCCTTCGGCACACTTGCCATAGGTTGCCTACCCCTGCTATAGCCTGTTTGAGATGATCCCTTCCCCCACAGCATCCTCCTCCACCAATCCCAGTGATTCAGGATCACTTCAGGTTGACAGGATTTAGCTTTAAGAAAGTAGTTAGGTTATAGGGCCCATAACACCACATCCCTGAACGTCTCTCTCATTTTTATTTGCCTGTTTACGCCACACATATATCCTCCTTCATTTAGAAACTCAATTGATTTTCTGTTGAACTCATTGAAGCTCATTGCCTCTGTTGCCCTCTTTGGTAATTTATTCTGTACCTTTTATTACCTTTTAGGTTAAACTACCTTTTTCACTCTCACATTCCTAATTTTAAGATCATGTCATCTTGGCTTCGTATTTGCATATTCTTGGCAAGCACTCAGAGTTTGCTTCAATCAATACTATTGATCCTTTCCATCCCTTTTACAACTTCAGTAATGTCACCATGATGCTTTTTGTTTTCTAACAAAAAAAAGGCAAAAATCTCTCAAACTTTGCCCCCAACCCCAGATGAAATGTGAGAGATAGGACATTTTTCTAGTTACTCCTCACTGCTGGTTCCCCGTTCTGCTCTGCATCAAACCACTATTGTTTCAGGCTTTTATGACTAGCATTATAAAACATACCCGCCCTACCGTGGATCTAGAGACTTTGAGGTACTAAGTGTCCTCAACTCTCATTCACTTCACTGAGGAGACAAGGACAGTCAGTAACTTTTAGTGCCAGTCTGTGTGAGGCAGCATTGGGCCTCTAACAAGTCTCTGTGTTAGGCCTTGGAGCATCACTGCTGACCACCTCCCACTCATGCTCCAAGCCTCAACAGAATTAGAGCTGTTCCAAACCCTAGTATGCACCAAAGTCCAGCAACCACAGGACTCACTGCTTGTGAGAGCAAACCCAAACGAAAAGGAGGTGGCAAGTATTGCCTGGTGCGGACAATGTCAGTTCCTTGATAATGCTGCGAACCCACTGGTCTGTACTGCCATCCACTCTCACCTGACCCCATCATGTTCTTTCCCTTTTTAAGAGAAGGTCTAGTACATTATACACACAGTATAGGGCTCTAAGGTTTAAAGAGGGCTTCAGTCAGAGTAACACTAGTTTTCATTTTCATAGAGTTCCTTTGGCAAAATAAAAGAGAAGCTTGTTTTTCTTCAGTACCGATGCATGTTGGATGTAAGGCTTTAGAGCATTTTTCTCTCATGAAATGTCTGTCTCTCTTTAAAAAAATGAAATCCTGTTTTAATCGGATACTACAAATTGTTCTGACAAATAATTTAATACCAGAGCCCAGCTCTTTACTATAGCCTGTAACCACCTTTAGATATTTTCATAATCTAATAAACAACTTTTTGCACATTCTGTATGTACAGCATTAGTTTGATATTGAACGTATGCACGTACTTTTCTTTTAATCCTGAGTATATGATGCTCATCAACAAGGAAGAAACTGACTTTATTGTTGGGAAGTGAGTTGACCACCAAGATGTCATGAACTCCCAATTTCTGGAGGAGAGACGTTTCCTTCCTCTAACTAGCAACAACTCCAGCCCCCCTCAAGGCTTTCCTCCAGGACTTCTCCCAAAACGTATTCCTGTTCACTCGTGCAAGATCTGATACACCCCTTTCCTGAATCAAAAACTCACTGATAATCACATGAATTCCCAACTGATTACTTCCCCTTCCCCCTCAACCCCTCATCCCTTCCCCACACACCCTTTACTCCAGATCTCTAGTCTACGCTTTCTTCCTCGGTCTCCAGCAACTTTGAAACCCTGGTTCCAATTCTTCAGGAGCCAGAGGTTATGTCTTTTGTGGGAAAGCCACCATCACGGCTCCTCCCAGGAGAAACAGGGATTTTCTTTTGGAGAATGCCCATGCCTGGAATTGTTCCAACACCAGGATGCTGGGAAGGCTGACTAGAAGCAGCTCTTCTCTCCCTGAAAGACGTAGGGAGACATGTCAGACTCAACAGATCATCTTCTCCCTCTGCAGGGAAGGACAGGTAGGCTTGAAATGGCTGTCTCTCATTTGTTCTAGAGCCCAGGCTCCCTCCACTCCTTCACATGTCTTAGTCACAGATTAGAGATAGAAAAGATCTATTACTGTAGGTCGTTTATTCCACCCCTTCATCAGCACAGGAAGGCTGCCAGAGGTGGAGCAGAGGATCCAGACACAGCATAAGTGAGAACCATCATTTGGATCACCAGCTTTGAGAGGACATTCCTGGTATGGAGAAATAACCCTTTATGTTTTCAGGTGTAAAGTGTGAAAGACTTAAAATCTCTATAAACACTAACTATTATTGATGAAATAATAACAATAAAGAATCGCACCATCAAATGGAAACAATTTCCTCAAGAAGTTAAGTAAATTCAGTGCTCATTAAAGTTCTTCAGCTGACAGATCAGAAGACAATGTTTCTACCTGTCCACAGGATAAATATTGCATGGGAAGTGCAAGCTGTATTCAGGCCAAACAGGACTTTCTGTTGTGTTTGATTGTGAATTATTTATACCATGTTCCTGAGATGGTAAGAAAATTTTGGATAAAAGCAGGGAAGTGAAATCAGTAAGGCACAAACCAGTTAGTGTCTCAGTTTCAGGGCTGTTCTAAAGAGAACCAATATTGCTCAGGCTTAGTTTAGATCACTTGCACTTACCATCTGAAAGTGAGTTTGAATTTTTAAACTCTTCTGCCTCCCCCCCCCCCCCCCCCCGCTACTAGAAACTTTATTTGGGGGGGAGCACTTCTGTGAGCCACTGAACTGCTTCGTTATCCACTGAAGAAAATGGCAATTTAGCACATCCAGCACTTCACAGGATGAGGGCCAGATTCATCTAACCAACAATTAAGTGAATTGCCACAGTTGCTGTTAAATCTAATAATCTAATCATGCTGAACCTAGAACTGCTCAGAGACTACTGGGAATGCAAACGGGTTACATGATGTTGGTCTAAGGTGTTAAAAAAAAGAGAGTAAATTGAAACACATATGTCTGGAATATTCTCTCTACATGTTTGCCTGATGTTTTCGAAACTACATTAAAAAGGATCCCTAATGTATCATCACAGTTTGGTAACTACTAAAAGTATAATTCTCCATCACTAGGATAAGGCAGCATACGCTAGCTGGAATTGCACAATGCTCCTTTTTAAATGAGCATCTTGCAACCAGCATGCCCCTCTTTGCTCAGTAGGATTTGCAGAGCAGAGGATGCATCAGGCAGTGTCTCTGCTTGACAGAACAGGATTTGGATAATAGTTGGGAATGTTTGCTGTACAGCAAGAGGCACCTGCTGAAAGCATAAGCTAGGGAACAGACTATAGATTGACTAATGACTGTCTATATTCACAGGTATTGTTTCTATTCTAACCAGAATATATTAAAAGTAGATATTACTTCCAAAACACTACATTAAAAAAATAAAATGTTGCAAAGTGAAGCACACATAAATTAGTAAATGCCAGAATTAAGGCTGCCTGAGCAACTTTAATTCAGCCCCCTTATAGGTTATGCATCATGATACAACCCTTAATTACACAATCATATCATATTTTTTCCCACAGGACCTCTGCCTCATTCACTGCACAGGATGGTTGGTGCTCACATAATAGATATTCAATATTTTGTTTTACCCTCATTGTTCAATGTGGCCCCATGAATTATTTACTGCACACTATTCAACACCTGCTCAATGTGCCGACCCCTCAGTTATTAACTTCCTCATGGCTTTCTAAGGTGCTCATCGCTATAGTATCTGAGTGCTTCCCAGATATTAAGGGATTTCTTTTCACAACACCTCTCTGAGGTGAAGGGCATTATTATCCTTTTTTTACATATGGGGAACCGAGGCACAGAAATTAAGCATTCTGCATAAACTTTCTATGTTCGAAAAACATTGACTTCAGTCCCAGCTCTGAGTTCATAGACTCATAGACTTTAAGGTCAGAAGGGACCATTATGATCATCTGGTCTGACCCCCTGCATGCTGCAGGCCATAAAACCGTCCCTACCCCTTCCCTGGACTCTGCTGCTGAAGTCCCCAATCCTGCTACTAGTGACTTCAATCGGCAGAGACCCCAGCAGAGTTCCCAGAGACAACAATCTCCTTTACTACCCAACCCTGATTTATTCTCTGAACATTGTCCATCACATATATTGACTGAAGCAGGAATCCTGTCCAAAAGATATTATTTGATCATTTAACGACTGCAGCATAATGCATATGGCCTAGGGATCATATTAAGATTTCAAAGGTGACCTTAATTTTGTCATTTCCTAGTTTGAGAGTCCAGGACTTTGCAACCTTTATGTCCTTTTTACATAGTTTTTTTATGTGTAATTCCTATTTAAAAAAAAAGGGGGGGGGGTAGACTTAAAAAAACAGACAGTGCAGTACGTGGACCCATATTGACCCACAATTTGAGTCATCAGCATAGTTGGAACTAGAGTGGGCAGAACACTAGTGGGGGCTGAAACACACACACTTTGTCAATGGATTTCATAGCTACTTGCTGACAGCAGAGAAATAGAGTGATTTAGGACTCCAGGATTCAATTTCAGGTTCTGGAAGGTTATGTGTCAAGTGGTTATAAACCATTTTACCCCTGGACCCCAAGCTTGTGTCCCCTTCTGCTACTATCCACCCCCCAGCTCCTGATTCCTTCCCCCTCTGCTCCTATCCACCTTCATCCTGGATCCTGGTCCTATTCCTCTATACTCCTATCCAACCCCTCCCCCACCTTACCCTGGCTCCAGCCCTGTGCCCCCGTCTACTCTACACCTATATAACCCACTAGGCCCTCTACTTTTATCCATCCCCACCTTCACCCCCAGCTTCTTCCCCCTTCCCCCTTTTGCAGTCCTTCCCCTTCTTTATTCCCCTCTGCATTTAAGTCAGGCTCTCTCTCTTTAATGGCTTCTTCTCCTTGCTGCATGGGCACCAGCAGGTGCATTGAGAGCACAAGACTGTCTCCTTGGTCCCAGTTGCAGTACTTGGTGCCACAGCAGCTCCTTGCAGGTGGGGACAACAATTGCAGGGAAACACCTGTCCAGAGCCTACAGTTGCTGGCTGCACATGCTCAGTCACTCTGAGGGGATGGCACAAATACAGTCTGGTTGATACATAGCTCTGAGGAAGAGGAGCATGCTCAGTATAGATGGACTCATTGGAGAATTTAGCTACTAAATGCTAACATGTCTCTACTGAGCTTGTCTCAACTGAAATTTTTCTAAAGCTTATAACTTGGCCAAATGTGAGCACTCTTTCACCAGAACAGCAAAATGAACATTCCTGGCTCCACAACGATACTCCTACTCCTACCACCCCACCTTTCATGTCCCAACAAATTTCTAATCCCTGACCCAGAGGCATAGATGTGCTAGAGTTTCTCTACAAATCAATGAAACAGTTGATCCATTTTTTATTTTTTTTTCAAAAAGCCTGACAGACAGCCAACATGGAAAAATGCAGCGCAAACAGTCTAGCAAAGTTATAAGCAACTGAAAACAGGCTCTTATAATGGGAAGTTTTGGGCAACCTTGAATGTAGGTGGCACTACTAGCTCCACCCATAACATTTTACCTCTAAATACAAGTATCAGGTATTTATGCTACTCCTGATGGTCATCATCTCACTAGCAGAACTGTCCAGCATTGTGGAGTTTCCACAACTGTTTGGTTCTTTGAACCAACAAAAAAAAAAAAAAAAAGAAATCTGTGTCAGATTCCAGTATTTATATTTTTTTGCTAGTCAATACATATATGTTAGGCAGCGTATACACCACATTAATGGGCATTATGTGCACAATATTAATAATAATATACATTATATAACTGTTGGGAATGTTAAAGTATTATGCTCTCCAACAATTCTGTTCAAGTTTCTCACAACACTTTGAAAAACTGAAGTCAGCTTCGACATTAGAAAACAGGAAGCCTGTCAAAACCAACATACATGAATGCTGTGTCCTGGCACAAGTTGGGATGTACCTCTATGCCCAACTGATCTGGAATGTAGTTTCCAAAACAGAGATAAGAAAAAAGTAAAGAGCAAAACAAGTTAAGGAATGTTTAGGTGATGGTTAGTTGGATTTTAGTGATGGGTAAAGAGTTTTGTAACTTGTAAACATCACACTATAAATACGACTAGCTGAAATGTGTTATCTTTGAAATACATTTTCTGTGAAAGGTGAACATGCTGAAAGATAAGAATTGCTTCCTGGAAGGAGGCCATGCAGCTGCTCTTTCCATATTGTACTGCTTTGTCTTTAGACAATACATTTGGCTCAGTTTAGTCTTGAACATTTTTAAGAATGACCCGTGAGTGTAGTCAAACAATTGACTACATCTTTTAGTTTATATTACATTTTTTATTTTAAAAAGGATCTTCTATGATGGTTCATTCCAGTCAAGCCACTTCTACATATAGTGCATCAAATTATTTTCTCAATCACAGTGGCACAACTTTATTGATATCAGGGGGATTACACAGATGTAAATGATAGCACACTTTGCCCCCATTATGGATATACAATACTTATTTGACAGAATATAACAGGCTATTGTAGAGACTGGCTGTTCCTCAGACAGTGACTTAATAATTACAAAATTTGATTCTCTTTCTAAAACTATGATGATAAGTTTGACAAGCACCATTTTGTTAATGGATTAGACAAAGGAATCTGACAAAATACATTCTAGGAACAGAACAAACTGGGAGCTTTGACACAATGAGTTTTTTTTACGGCATCCACTAAGGCCTTCACAATGCAGATTTTGTTGATACATCTAGTTTGATAGCCTGGGAGAAATTCATTTGGTTGTTGCCAAACTGACAAAGAAGTCTGACATCTATTTCTTCAGAATCAATAATATTTTGGAATAGTGAATGCTCAGTAGTGTCTAGATCCTGTTTCTACTGAAGCCAATTGGCGATTTACCCACACTAGAAGCCCAGACTTTCCTCAACCACTCTGAAGTTGGGACAATAATTCACACACACACACACACACACACACACACACACACACACAAACTATCCAAAACCACTTTAATGGCCTGATTTTCAGAGTTGCTGAACACCCACGTCTCCTGTTGCCATCAACTAGAAGCGGTGCATGCTAAGCACTTCTGAAAAGTCAGGCCATCTATATACAGCACCACTTAAATGAAGTTATGCCCTTACAGCAGAGAGTAGCAACCAACTAATGCACAGTGTGTGTCACAATAGGAGCGAAAAGGTAAATTAAGCCAACGACACTTGAGCAATGCAATGTTCTTATACAAAGTTCCATGGACTCTTTAATATTCATACAGAAAGGAAAGGATCCCTGGGTTGAAGGTCTCATCCAAAAGATCTCAACACCATTAGGTTTCATGATACTCAGCCAACTTGTACTCTTCTATTGACTTCAATAGGAGTTGGATAAAGCTGTGTACCTACCTCTGAAGGATGAAGGGCTATGTCAGGATGTGAATCTGTAGCTCCTAAGTGGACAAAGCTGCCATTCACTTCAATGGAGTCAGGATTTCATCTGAGGAATCCAGATTGGCCTATTCATCAGGTTTATCCTCTAAGATATTCCTCTCATCATGAGGTCCAAGACACAAAATACTAGGATTTCACATTTTGAGAAATAATTGGACCACTTTACTCAGCATAATTCAGTGTCACAGATTAAGCATCGAGGTTTTTTCCAGAGGATTATCAGAAGTAACCTGAGAAGTATCCTGCCTTGACTTTTCTAACACATTTCTTTAAGAAGCTTTTCTTTAGAGGAGTCCATTGTGTGTGTGTTATAATCATACACATTGTTTCAGGTAAATTTACAAATAGAATTAACATAGACCAGAGATGAAATACTGTATCCTTCTGCAACAGGTTATTACAAGAAGTTTTTTAATTCCATATCTAAGCTTTAAAAGGAAGAAGAAATCACAGAAGACTTCATTTCAGGGAAGCAAGAGACCTGAAGTGCTTAAAAAAACCTGATGGTTTAATATGGTCAAAATGAGAAAAACATAAAAAGCCAGTAGAGTTAGCTTACTACTTTTACCAATAAGCATTCCTTTGGCAACCTGGTCACTTTTCTAAGTAGTTATTAAACATAGTTTCTTCAAAGCCTATTTTTGAAATTGTAGATTTCTGACAACAGTCTATCATTACTATATCCAAAATCAGCCCAGGATCCCTTCTGAATGTGCACCACTACGTCACCCTTACACTTCTGTTCAAAAATCCTATATTGGCTCGTAAGAGGTGTTAATCACAACTCCACAATGGTGTGTACAGATCTTTGTATTTTTAGCTGCTGCTTATAGGAAACCTGACAGCTGTTATAATACATTAGTTGCTTTGGCAAAGTAGAATATACAATAATGACAGCTTTATTTTCTGAATTTTTTTACTTAGTCATGCATCTCTTTTCCCTACAGACATTCTGTCAAAGGACAGGTTAATTTGATGCATGGTATTCTGCTGTCAGAACATATCATCCTGAGTGAAGTATGGCTCAGCCACACCGTAATATCTGGCCTACAAACCACCGACTAAAACAGATACAAACCACGTATCTGTTTTAGTCGGTGGTTTGTAGGCCAGATATTATGGTGTGGCTGAGCCATACTTCACTCAGGATTGAAAGAGGAATTTGCAAAGGTGGCTTTAAGTTACCTTGCAGCTCCTGGATCCTGGGACCAATCTGGCCAAATGAGACTCTTGGTACAATTAAGAGCAGCCTGTAGGCTACTCTAACTTATGGCAGTTGCCTTCAGCCCCGAAGGATGTGGGGTTAGCTAGGGTATAGGAATGACTTGACCACAACCCCTTCTCCCTAGCTACACTATCACACCAGTGGCCAGAAGGGGTGGTACAGGAGTTGGTATGGTGTTTTTATACCACCCCAGGATTCACCTAAGCAGGATTCCTGATTTGCCAGCTTTAATGTTGCTTTTTGCCCATGGATAAGAGGGTATGAAATTCATTTGGAAGCCAGTGGGAGTTGCATGTATACATCCAAGAACAGAATTTGGCCCTCATGTATTAATATTTTCAAAATTAGAGTAGTTCAGAAAAAGACAGCACATGTAACTTGTTGCTCCACTCACCCTTTTCTATTTTCTCTGCTATTTGGATATCCTACACTGACAGACCCGACCCGATGCCCCTCCACACCAGCCAACCTATTACTCCTGACATTTTCTGAAGTATACATCAAATTCTAGGAGGGAAACCAGTGACTTCATATTGTTTGAAAAAAGCAATTCCCAGAACCAAATGTTCAGGGTATAAAAGTAAAGATGGTTCAGAGTTTCATGGATTCAGAATTCTTAAAGGTTCTGGACTGCATTCCATTTTGCATTTCCATTTATGTTTACTGTAGTATGTGACATGAACCTAAATGACGCTAGTAAGGAGAAAGCATATCACAGCAATAAAATAAAATGACTGGCAGTTGGAACATGGAAGATGACAATTCAACCAAACAGAAATATCCAATGTCACTTTCTGAATCTAATTTACCATCTCAGTATAGTTCCTATTAGAATTTATACTCTAAGAAACATCTGCTTATTAATATCCAAGGTACTGGTGTACTGATATTCCTTAAGACTATCTGTAACTTTGGTTTTGTGATTCGGTTGAAATCCATATAAGCAGGGGCGGCTCTATGTATTTTGCCACCCCAAGCATGGTAGTCAGGCAGCTTTTGGCGGCACACCTGCGGGAGGTCCGCTGGTAACGTGGATTCAGCGGCATGCCTGCAAGAGGTCCGCCGGTCCCATGGCTTCAGCGTACCCACCGCCGAATTGCCGCCGAAGCCGCGGGACCGGCAGACCTCCCGCAGGCATGCCGCCGAAGGCAGCCTGACTGCTGCCCCCACAGTGAACGGCAGGCCTCCCCCCACGGCTTGCCACCCCAGGCACGTGCTTGGTGCACTGGTGCCTGGAGCCGCCCCTGCATATAAGTTTTCCCCTCACTTTTCTGTGAATTAGAACAGTTATAGCAATCTGAGTGTACTCTTAGTTCTGATCTATGTTAAAAACAAAAAAGTACTCATCTTCTATAGTTCTCTGTTACTTGTATTAAGAGCAGTTCAAAGACACTAATTAAATAACTTGATCTTCTAATCATTTAGCTTTGAAAAGTACATTTGTCTTTTCAAGCTTATCACTGTGGAACTAGCCTAGTTCCTCAGAACTTTGCATTTGAGTAGGAAGTGGAGTGGCAGAGTAGGTCAATCTCAGTAAAATAAATTTCTGAAATTAAATGAAAGTGATTTTTCTTTTTAAGCACTTCAAAGCAAATCATTAGAAAACAGAGCAAGTAACATTATAGACCTGGCTTATACGTGTCATTAAAGTCTTATTAAAAGATACTGAAAACCTCTGTATGTGCGCCCTCAAGCAGCCAGTGATTCTTGTTATAGTTTTTCCTTCCCTCCAAAAGCCAAAATGTTATTTCTGAAGTGATCTTTCAGCTCACAATCACTTACAACAAGAGAACTATACAATATCTTTTTTCCCCTAAATTTAAGCACTGTTGGGAAGCGTTATTGCTTTCTTCATGCTGCAGACTAAGTTTAAACAGAACAATAGGTTCTAAAAATAAACATAATATATAACAGTCTTTCAGGCAATGTCAAATGCAATGGAAAAAGAGTGATGAGAGTTCTTCAACATGAGTTTTAATGAACCTTCTCCCTTGATTCAGTGCAAGTATCATTTATTTTTAAAGCAATCGGTCACAGCTTTCTGTTAGAATGATGGCCTCTTGACTGAATCTGCCAAAGTGCAGAACAATAAGGAATAATAATATTCCCAAGCTGGGAATCAGTAATGAACAAAATTTGATGTCAGCTAAAATGAAGTACTGGATGAACTTAGTTGTACAATATACGGGCTATAAATCCTCATGCTTCAGGATATAAGCCAACCACTAAATGATAGGGGGTTAGGAAGAAACTTCCTCTGTGTGCAGGTTATTCCATAATTGTCTATTATGGGAATTCATAAAGCACCTTGTACTGGTCAGTATGGGAGACAGAATACTGGTCTAGATAGACCAGTCATTTGTTCTGATTTAGCAGTTCTTATGTCCCCTAATTGAGAATTCTCATTCCTTGTGGAATGGCGTAAATGTAAATGGTGAATAAATACCAATTGTAAAACACAAAAAACAAAACAACAGTAATAAGTTAATTTCTATCTTTCTATTTTTTACATAATTTTTACTTCTATTTTTGCCCTATTGCTACAATGATATCTCACTCTCTGTGATAGGGTATACAAACCCCACACAA
Source organism: Chrysemys picta bellii (assembly GCF_011386835.1). Taxonomy (NCBI): domain Eukaryota; kingdom Metazoa; phylum Chordata; order Testudines; family Emydidae; genus Chrysemys; species Chrysemys picta. The sequence continues at coordinate 72,815,315 of NC_088795.1, read as the reverse complement.
GGCCTGAAGTGGTTAAAAGGCAATACTGGGGCCAGGTAGCTCCACCGCCACAGGCCTGTCGAGCATACGCTAGCTGGAGAAACGGGTTGAAAGGAGCTCACATGCCCAGGCAAGGAGTGATGGACAGGCTGCAGGGGAGAAGAATCTTTCTCCAGGAAGCCAGACAGAATGTAAAGCCTGAGAGGGGACCACATATGGGGTAAGGCCCCCAGAAGTGCCTTCTCCAGCCACCACCCACTTCAAGATGCAGCAGGTCTTTCCTGCCCCACTCATTTGGGACTTTGTGAAGCTCTTGACTGTTTGGACTACAGAAGACATGCCCCAAGGGCACATAGATAGGAAGCAGCCCAGGGTGGCAGATTTAGGCTCTCTCTGATGAGGAACGTGCTAGTGTTACTTCCTACAGAGTCCTTGGCTGGGACCCCGTGGAGAGGGTAGAGTGAGGTCCTAGGTCTCTCTTCCATGGCTTCCTTGAGGACAAAGGCCCTAGACACAGTGGAGAGATCCAAACACTCTTGGTTTGGGGTTATGGACCAGACATTGCTACCAACTCTCCCCCCATTTCCTCCCCCAACAGCAAGACAAGGGGTTGGAGGTCAGGTGCATTAACCACTAGGCCACCAGGCCCTCCAAGCACCCTATCACATTCAAATAGCACTTTTTAATCAGTAAAACACAAAATACTTTACCTGTGTTACAGATAGGGAAACTGAAGCACAGTTATTCTAACATCATCCAGCAGCAGAACCAAGAATGGAACCCAGGTCTCCTGAATCTGCCTCCGGTATTCTTCTGCTAGGCCTTGCTGCCTCCCAATAGATAACTGAGTTATTTCATGGTCATAGTAAAACCAGTAGCTAAAAAATGCCATGTCAAAGCTCCAAAATATAAAGATTTTCTTATAATAAGTACTGCTTGAAACTGCTTACAGTATTTATCCATCATTTCTTATGAAAGCTGAATTTTTGTAAGATAAAACCAATGTTTTCCTTACATCCAATCTTTCCCAAAAGATATTAGAACTTTTTAAAGCTTTTCAATTTTTTTTATGTATTAGTACTTACTCAAATAAGATAAAGCCTTTTCAAATCTGCACATTAATCAGGGACTGTAGAGTAAATACAAGCAGTAAATTGTAATCTGAACATCTTGTAAAGAACTGTCTTAGATTTTGGAACTAATCTGTTTTTCTTTAATTCCTGTGTCCACTGGAACTGAGTGACCTGGAAACAACAGATGTGCTTGGATGTCAGCATGCCATCTCCAGTCTACATGTTTGGTATTTAGGACGCCTGTATTTACTTATAATACATTTAATGGCAAACAATATATTTGCCCAGAGCCCCAGTTCTCAAAATGCATCCATAAGCATCTTACTCCTCTGTGGGGAAACTCACAGAATCAAACCAATGGGTCACTAGCTTGGGAGGAAACTTACTAAAGATTGTTAAAGGTTACCACTATTATTATCCAGTTTTTGTTGTTGTTGTTGTTTTTTAAACTATCCTATGCACTTTTCTAGGCTCCATTACTGTAGCAGCTAAGTGTCTCACAGTCTTTAGTGTATTCATCCTCCCATTATCCTGTGATTACGTGACTTGCCAAAGATCTTTCTGTGCCTTGGCTCCCCATCTCTGCAATGGGGATAATAGTATTTCCCTATATCAGGACAGAGAGAGTCTTAGCCTACGTCTACACCGCCCTGCAGTTTGAACTAGGAGATGTGAATAACAGTGCACACCAAAGTGCTGCTCTGTAACTCCTCCGTGTGGATACTGAAGGCATGAACTAAAAGGTTCCTAGAAGACTATGTTAACACAAACTAGGAAACTATTATTTCGCATCCACAACATACACCTGGGGGGATTACAGTGCAGAACTTTGGTGCACGGTGCTAGTCACGCCCCTGTAGTCTGAACTGCGGGGCAGTGTAGACAAGCACTAAGTGATTAGATCAAGATCACAGAGAATCTCTCTGATAGAGTAACAATTGAATCCTGCTCTGCCAGAGCCCAGCTAATACTCTAATCACTGGACCATCCTGTGCCAGGTTTAGAGCTGCTCTGTAATAATTTATGAATACCGTATGTTGTCCTGGTTATTGGGATGTATACTGTATAATATTTTTGTTTAGTTTAATAGGGAGCTGTCAGGAAAAACAGGTAGGAAGTGGAAAAAAAGGCTCACAAGAAGCCATTTTTCAGCGCACACTTGACGGTTGCTACAAAACAATGCCAGAACCATTGGACCTGAGGATTGTGCCTTGATCTCCTGGTTAGCCTACAGGAGGGCCAAACCCCAGGAACAAAAAGAAACGTAGCAGGACTTAAAAATGGTGTCTATCTCTAGACTGCATGATGTTGTTCAGGTAAACCAAACTGAGGCACATGTACCTGAGTAAGTTAGGACTGCCTATGTTATCATCAGGGGATGGTAAAACTTAAGGTGAGATAGATATGCGTGTAGCCTGTTTTAAAATCCTTTTTCATGCAATAATTTTTTTCTACTGTTAAAGAAACAATAGCATGTTTTAAGAAGGCAGCCTGGTCACTTCATAAATCACTAGTTACAGATTCCTGAAGGAAAATACAAACTCAGTCAGACCTGCTGATACTATAGCCCAGGGCCCAGTCTAGGAGTTGGACAGTTGTAGAGTTCTGACCCTGGATAAGTAAAGGCATAAGGTCTGACACCTGGGGGCTGCACTTGGAAAGATTAGAAAGGGGACTGAGGTACAGCTTGCCCTGCAACCGTAACACAAACTCGCTCTCTCAAACTCTAGTTCCTTACTCTGAAAACATATTACTCTGTTTGTTTAGTTTTAAGCGACAGCAGCCAACATTTTAATTTTACAGTGGTTGCTGTGTGACAAAATCCTGTATTTGAACAGGTCCACCTTACCTACAAGATAGCATCACAAACTAACTGGCCAATCAGAGAAGTAGCAACACAAAAAACAATTAAAGTGTATGGAGCAAGGCATTTAGGTAGCAACATAAAAGGTATCATAAGAATGATTGCTGCTCTGTTTAATTTCTGTCAAGAGCAGAGGAGCTGAATCAGAGAAAGGGGTGAGTGAAACAGATAGAAAGAAGCCAAACTGAAGTGCTGACAGGCTTCACTGTGCTAGAGTTGAATCTGAGTCTTCACAGAGCTGCTGAAAGTTGACATCATAGGACCAGATTCTACCACCCTTATCCATGCTAGATAGCATAGCACTCTGTGAGCAATACCCCTGGTTTCTCAGTGAACAGGCTGTAAAGAGATCTGATATTCTCTCGTGTGTATCTGCCTGTGAAAAATGATAGTTTTCTGCGAGTGGAAATTGCTGGTTCTTGTTTGGGTGGGAGAGGTGGAGGGATTTAACTTGAGAATGAAACATGTTTTGTTGTGTCACTAGCCTGCAAGAACAATATCTCACTGGTTTTCCTGGAAACAATAATTTCTTTATTCAGCACTGAAGATGGAGAAGTAGAGTAAAAGTCAGCCACGGGGTCAGCCCACAGAGAAGAGGGTCATGATAACCACAGCCACCTTCAGCCAGGAAAGGAAAAGAAACACAACTCCCAGAAGTGGCTAGTACAGCGAGCCCCTTGCAACAACAACTAGAAGACAGCAGGGTTGTCAGCCCTCTAGCAGCAACCACAAGGGAGAGGCCTCCTTAGCAGTGTCAGTCATAATAAATAAATAATACATAATAATAATAATTAATAAATAAATAAAATAATATCCAGCTCTTCTATAGCATTTTTCATCTGTAGTTTTAAAAATACTTTACAAAAGAGGTCTGTATCATCCTCATTTTACATATAGGGAAACTGAGTCAGAGAGCAGTGAAGAAACTTACCCAAGGTCACCTAACAAGATAGTGGCAGCCATAAAAAACAACCAAGATTGGTCCACACTGCTCAACAAGAAAGGAGAGAAAGATCCCAGCAGCAAGAGAACAGAGGAGAGAACCTTTCCCCCAGAATGCAGATATTAAATAGAAAAACGTATGTTCTGTTCGGCCTCTGAACAACTTTATTTGTTTTATTTGTATCTTAAATACAGCTAGACAAATTAAGTAAGGGCTTCACAATCAGTATGTATTAATTTTTAATTGTTCAGCAATTAAGGTGTACCTTTCTGTGTTGCACTCTTGCTGTTAGTAGTTATTTCACATAAAAATTAGCAGATCTGTGGTTTTATTGGGAAGTTGTTACCAATATACAATTTATATTTTAATACTCTGTGGTAAGATTGCTCTTTGTCACACTTCTCAATATTTTTAAAAGAAAAGACGGATGTCCTAAGTTGTAGTAGGATGGTCTTTCCCATGGTTATTCATTTCCAGGGTCAGTATGTTAATATGTACATTTTATATATTTACATCTACATGCTTGGTGTCTGGCAGCATTCTGCATGTACAATTTTTAATCCTCCAAAATACAGTTCCGTAAAAGTTATTGTCTGTATGTATTGTTCAGCTCAAATTACAAGCAATCCCAAATCATTCTTGGTTAGAGATCAGATCATATTCATGAGCAGACAATGGTCTGCTCAAATTTTGTTTGGATGAACCGTTCACAGAAGCCTATTGGAAACATGTCTGCTCTATCTAGATTTCCAGGTGTCAGATTTGGTGCATTTCACATCGGAGCTGGGGCCAGTTTTGTTCAATATCTTCATTAATGATCTGGAGGATGGCGTGGATTGCACCCTCAGCAAGTTTGCAGATGACACTAAGCTGGAGGAGTGGTAGATACGCTGGAGGGTAGGGATAGGACACAGAGGCACCTAGACAAATTGGAGGATTGGGCCAAAAGAAATCTGATGAGGTTCAACAAGGACAAGTGCAGAGTCCTGCACTTAGGACGGAAGAATCCCATGCACTGCTACAGGCTGGGGACTGACTGGCTAAGCAGCAATTCTGCAGAAAAGGACCTGGGGATTACAGTGGATGAGAAGCTGGATATGAGTCAACAGTGCGCCTTTGTTGCCAAGAAGGCTAATGGCATTTTGGGCTGTATAAGTAGGGGCATTGCCAGCAGATCGAGGGACATGATCATTCCCCTCTATTCGGCATTAGTGAGGCCTCAGCTGGAGTATTGTGTCCAGTTTTGGACCCCACACTACAAGGAGGATGTGGAAAAATTGGAAAGAGTCCAGTGGAGGGCAACAAAAATGATTAGGGGGCTGGAGCACATGAATTATGATGAGAGGCTGGGATTATTTATGAGGGGAACTGGGATTATTTAGTTTGCAGAAGAGAAGAATGAGGGGGGATTTGATAGCTGCTTTCAACTAGCTGAAAGCGAGTTCCAAAGAGGATGGATCTAGACTGTTCTCAGTTGTAGCAGATGACAGAACAAGGAATAATGGTCTCAAGTTGCAGTGGGAGAGACTTAGGTTGAACATTAGGAAAGACTTTTTCACTAGGAGGGTAGTGAAGCACTGGAATGGGTTACATAGAGAGGTGGTGGAATCTCCTTCCTTAGCAGTTTTTAAAGTCAGGCTTGACAAAGCTCTGGCTGGGATGATTTAGTTGGGGATTAGGTCCTGCTTTGAGTAGGGGGTTGGACTACATGACCTCCTGAGGTTCCTTCTAATCCTGATATTCTATGATTCTAATTAGATTTAGAAATAGGTTACACAGGGGAAGCAATATGCTGAAAGTAAATTATTGTTTAAATCATCAAGATATCCTTTTTCTAGTTTAACTCAGTTTTATACATACTTTTAAAAGTTATTTTCAGATGCTTTTCCCCTCCTTCTATAATTCAAAACCACTTAATTAGCCAACAATGCAGTTTCTTTGTTCTCTTTCTTCTGAATTCACCAGTGTATCTCATCTCCTGTGTGTCTGTCTTTTAAACTCTAAGGTCATTATGTCCAGATCCCAAATTCATATAGTCTAAATTCCTTACGTCAAAGAGCATTTTAACATTTATTTACTGTTCTGAGTGCTACAAGACTCCCATGTCTAATCCACCAGAAATAAAACCACTATGCTCTGCTCAAAACAAAGCTACAACAAAATAAAAAATAGTAAAAAAATTTGCAGGATAATAAAATATTGTATGTTTAGTTCCAGTAGTGCTGTTCAAAAGAGGAACTCCACCAAACAAGTTAGAGGTCCCTTAGAAACGCTTTTACAGTGTAGAATAACAATACAACACAAGACAACACAAACCAAGAACAATATGGATTGGATTTATTATAGCTAGAGTGCTTCATGGAGTAGATGAATTTTTAGAATTTATTTGAAAGAAAGAGGCATAGTTTTGGAAGACTGTTTCAGGCATAGGAGAAAGCATGAGAGACGGTACAATGAAAGGAGTTGGGAAGGAGTCAAATCAAGTAGTCAGACAGATGCTACCCAAGAAAAGAAGAATTCTGTATTGGGGAACGAGAGGGAAAGTCAGCCCAAGATGGTGAGAATAATAATTATAAGTGTTCCTATTGAAATCAATGGACATTTTACCATTTATTTCAGTAAGTGCAGAGTGAGGCCAATAATGAGTACTTTTGAAAACTCCACTCCCAATTGTTTTGGCAAGAAATAGACTGAAAACACTAAATGACTAAGTAGTACAAAACTCAAAAGTCTGGCAATTCTAAAAACAACTGCAAGGCAGGCACAGTGTTATACTGGGAATCATTTACATGTGAGCAAGAACTGTGAACTACATACATGTTTAAAAACGAAACAGGACAATTTTTGTCCTGTATGTAAAGCTTGATTTTTCTAGTGTATATGTAGGTTTTAGCAAATGAGCATTCAAACTTAAATTCTAAAACAGAACTTAGGAAATACCTTTTTGTCTTATGAATTAGATACACCCTTTTGTGATTAGCAACTGCACACTATTGTTATTCACTGGAAAAATATCAGCTTTTATTTCCACCAGTTACTGTCAGCAAACTCTAAGTAGTATTCTGGTAAGCACCTGGCAAATCCCTGACTAGCACATCCCATATAGAATTCTAATGAAAAGGTTTCCAGTAAGTAAAACATGTACTTAAGGGAAAAGATGTTTTCCTTTATTCGTGGACAGTTGAGTTGCATACACTTCTGGGGTAGATTCCATTCTACTGGCATCCAGTATAAATTCCTGGATATCAAACAAAGTTTGGAGCTGAACAACAAACATGCATAAGGCAGAAGTAACAGAACATCATTCATATTGCATAGAGTTCTAACTATAGAGTCACGCATGTACAACTCTGCCCCACAGCATAGTCTAAAAAAATTTTTTTGAGATCCTGAACTCACCCCATACAATTATGTATGGATGCAGAAAGACTTTTCCCTATACAGGAAGAATCAAACCACTGTTTCACACGTACCATGCTAAAGCAAGACAACAACTTGACCTCTGGTTGCTGCCTGGCCATCAGCCCTATCCAAGATTTCTCTACTTTACTCTGGGAAGGGAGGAGGTGGGGGAAATGACATTGCACTAATATTAAGTTGGTTTGTACATATTCCCTCCAGTTTTGATGTCTTTTCTAATTAAGCATGCATGTAGATTTTGGGGGAGATATTGCTAATGCCCAGCAGAAAATGGGGAAGATTTTCAAAAGCAATAATGATAGTTAGGTGATGATCAATTTCTATAGACTCTCAAAGGGAGTTATCTGCCTACCTGCCATTTGTTCCTTTGAAAATCACCCCCAACCACTCCTGTACTTCAATTTTCTGCTGCTGAGCTTTGTCTCCCTCTCTGAAGCAGTTTGGCACACATCAATGCTTTTTTAAATATAAAAATGCATATAATTACAGATATGTTCAGTCCAACGTAGTTGTTCCACATCTTCTCTCAATTTGCTACACCTCAAATTCACTAAGAAACTGCAGCATTATGAATCTTATACCAACTTTTACCTTCCTTTCTGGCATACCAAGATATTTTCAAACATCCAGTAATTAATGTAAAATCTTTTCACTCTGTGTGGCTTGATCTCCCAACAACACCCACTACACGTAATCTGAAGTTACATGTTACTAAGTTTAATGCAAATTATTCACCCTGAGGGCCAGATGTTAATGATAAGTGCCAACGAGTTCCACAACTTTAAGTTTCTTGTAGGTTCTGCTTCTGCTCCGAAGACCCAATCTGTACACATTATATAAATGTGATCGATGAGAGCATGCTTGCTGCAGTTAGTGCACTAACCATAGGGTTCAATATTTGGTAAAAACAGAAAAACAGGTGGACAGGATTCCAAGTACAACTTAAAAGTGAGGACCCTATCCTACACAACTTTCTGTCCCATACTCTGTCCCTTCCTCATGTATGGAAAGAGTTCACCCTAGTGACCCTCCACAATTGGCTATTGGTTTCCCCATTGATTATTTACCTATCCAGGTGTTTCCACCACACATATCATTGTAATGTCTGAGCACCTCACAAAAGAGTTCATACCCAAAAAAACAAATACAAAACAGCAGCAGCAACAAAAGACAGTTGTCTACTTTCCCCTCCCTCCTTCTTCTGTGGCAGTTGGGATTAAGCTTTTTTTTAAAATAATTTATTCATTTTTTTCCTCCACTGACTGGGCTCCTATAGTGACTCTCCCGGTTGGCCTCTCATGGGCCTCAGTCACCAACAAACTCCCTGCTTCCTGGACTAGCAAACTGGGTTCCTGGCCTCATAACTGGCTACCTTACCCTTTCCTCATAGTCTGGCTGCTCCAAGTTGATGGAAAAGGCTAACATTTCTCTTCCTCTTCCACTGCTGAGATGGAGGGTGGGATTATTATAGATCTGCTTGGCAAACCTCCAGACTTACTGGGGCATCATTCTCCCTTCTTTTTACAGGAAACTGCCCTGTTTGTTGTTTGTAGGTCACTTTTTATGTGCAGCAATAGTAGGGGTAGAGTTTTGTGGTGGTGGTGGTGGTAAGAGGTTATCACTTCTCCTCCAAGGACTGCTGCTCTTCTAGATATTCAATAAGAAGAAACCACCACTGTTAAAAGTATGTGGAGCATATTGACTCTCCAAGACCCAGAGATGACCTGGGCCTGTCGATACTGTGGGGTCCAGAATGAGGGCAGCCGGCTTCAGCAATATTTATGAGCATGCTCAGTCCATGTGAACATGTTCAATACAAGCCAACAAGCAAATCTGGGGGGAGGGGAGCACATGACTCCGCATGCCCCTCCCCCCATGTGTCTCCTCTGGCAAGACCCTTGAGTCCCCAAAGCATATAGGACTTGCAGAAAACAGAGTTATGTTGCGTGGACTACCTGATTATCAAGTATAAGTGGACAATCCCAATGTCATTGGAGGGTCAGCTTTGCTGTCATGAAATGCTGCCATTGAGATGATTTTCTATCTGTAATATAGCTAACCAGAAGACCTGAAAGAGAGATGAATGCTCACAGGAGGAACAGCAGTACATCTCTATATTAAAAAGCAGAATCACTTGAAACATGGGGGAATTTACTGAAAACAAATAAATTGATTGTGAAAAATTTGTCCCTTTCTTCAATCAAAATTATTTTAAAAATGTAATTTTTCAACCAGCTCCACTCAAAAGCAAATGGAAGTGACTCCTTTCCAAAGGAGGAAAGGGAGCCATGTGTTATGCACATAATTACCTATATAATTACCTATATAATCACTAATGTGAACTTCACCACAAGAAATTAGATGTACTGTTTTTGTGAATGAAGGGGGGGGGGGAGTTCTCTGATGCTCTGTTGTTGCACAATAGTCTCACAGTGCTAGGAATTATCCTTATTTCCCAATGAAGTGCCAGCACATGATCGTAATTCACCTTCATAGTATCTCTTATGATTTCCTGTTTAGTGCACCTCATAGACCATCTCAATGGCAATATGACTAAGCATTTAAATTTGTTCGCCACTGAGTCAATTTGCCCAAGACAGATCTGGGCTGTGTTTTTTTCGTTGCACTGCCCTGCACTGTGTGATTGTGGAACACATAAGTCCATGTTTCTCTCCACACACAGTCACAGATTCTTTTGCCATTTAAGAGGAATTGAAGGCCTGCTTCTAGCCATGTGCTTAAGAACAATCTGATGATTCTCCATTTTTGACATCATCATCTGCAAATCTGTAGCTGGCTGCTGCTGGCTGAAAGGGCACAGAATGTCAGAAACATAATAAAAAGTCATTCAGAATCCCTGCTTTGCCTTTGACTTGGTTTTAGTAGGAGCCTAACGAGTTATTACTAACAGTATATTAAAAATTTGGGAATCTTACCTTTACCTCAAGTTACATCCACTACCAAAAAAAAAAAAAAAAAAAACCCACCAACCCAGTCTACTCAAGCTATTTCACCCATAGGCTGGAAAGGAAGAATGAGATTATATCTATTTTTAAATACTTGGGAGGCACTGTAATATTACTGAGCTGGGGGCTATGGAATTGGAAAGAAAATGAAGCATTACCTAATTGACCATAAGCAGCACCTGTGCCTCAGTAAATTCTGCCTTTTTATCACAAAGGTCAGACAAGCCTGCTCTACTCAGAATCAGCACAAAAACAGTGACCACACATATACCAGAATAGAATGAGTCTAGAGTCAGCTTTCTGAATGCCAAATCTGAGCAGAGATTTCAGTTTTCCATTAAAAAAAAAAAAAGAGAGAGAGAGAGTTTGAAATATGCTATCTTCTCACATTTTGAATTCAGTACAACATTAAAACCTCGCAGGTCATGTTTGTATGATGTGGTTAACATAAAACTAAGAGCTTACTGCAATCAAAATAAAATATTCCTCACTGGCACTATTTCAATAATTGACCTCGCCGAGGGTCATTTTAAAGCAGTTTAAATGCATCATTAATCCATGGCATTCCAAAACAGCTTTACTAATATACTTTAAGAAATTACAGTGGAGAATTAAGGTGGCGCTGAGCTGTGCACACACATTAAAAAGTCATAAAAATGATATGGAAAATAGAAATGTGAAAGAAAGAAAGAAAGTTAACAGCAAGACGTGACGATTTCGAAACATATTACACAAGGGAAATATGTCCCCCATCCCTGACACTGCTTTTCCTCCTCCTCCCTGTTACTTTTATGTCTACACTGCTCCCCCTTTCTGTGTATTTCCTCTTATTTTCCTTTCACTCCCACCAGCAGCTTCCCTCTCACTTTCCAGCATCACTAAACAGAGCAGTTTAGCTCTCCCACAGAGCAGGTCAATAAATTACAGATCGGCCTGTGTCCTGAAAGAGGTAACTAAGCTGAGAAGATCAAGTCAATTGATTTTGTTAGACCAAGCACATTAGGAGGAGAGAAGGGTGGCAGACAAGAACTTTGAAACCTTTTCTTCATGACCAAACTGGAGATAGGCTTCAAGGGAGAAATGAAAGGAAGAGTCCATGTGCAAAGAGTAAAGATAACTAAATGTCAGAAAGCAATAAGTAAGATTTTGTCATTGTTATTTTTAGTGAAAGTCACACACAGGTCGTGGGCAATAAACAAAAGTTCTCAGAAGCCAGTGACATATGACTAAAAATAATACTTTTCCTAAAAAATAATAGGGGTGGGGAGGCTGACTGCCAGTGGGGGTAGAACTGAGAGCTCCCGAACCGCCGCGGTGGCTGATAGCTCCCAGGCACCCGCTGTCCCGGTGCATGGGGCTACAGCTGAAGCAGAAAATATCATGAAGGTCTCTGAAAGTACGGAGTCCATTACCTCCATGACAAAATCTTATTCTTAGTCATGAGGGTGAATGTGAAGAGCAAACAGGTCCTCTCGGAGATGATTCAATAGCTCCATATCCTACAGAACACCAAGATCATCAGAGAGCTGATGCATTCATTAATAGCAAAGACTCACAAATGCATAGTAAAAAATCCATGATGATCCCTAAGGTAAATCATCGTATAGAGCAGTGGTGCTCAACCAGGAGTCCGAGGCCCCTGAGGGGCTGTGAGCAGGTTTCAGGGGGTCCATCAAAATAAACCAGAGAGCAGGACCGGTGTTAGACTCACTGGGGCCTGAAACAGAAGCCAAAGCCTGAGCAGGGATGAGGCTGAAGCCTGAGTAACTTAGCTTCCCGGGGCACCCGGTGGCATGAAGCCCCAGGCTGTTGCCCTACTTACTACCCGCTAACAAAAAGAACAGGAGTACTTGTGGCACCTTAGAGACTAACAAATTTATTTGAGCATAAGCTTTCGTGGGCTACAGCCCACTTGCCCTGGCTTTTAATCTACTAGATACGTAGAAAAAGAATTATTGTGGCACAGGTGGGCCATGGAGTTTTTTATAGCATGTTGGAGGAGCCTCAGAAAGAAAAAGGTTGAAAATCCCTGGTATAGACCTACCTTTGCAAAAGGAGATGTGTATAAATAGTCTGTGGAGGAGCAGGCAACAAAAAAACATTATGTAACACTATGTGAGCAGAAAGACCCATTGGCAAAGGGTCCCCTTGCTCTTTGCAAGCAGCTCTCACCTCACATCTGACAAACTCATTACACCAAACACATATCTGGCAGGGTATTTATCCATAAAGGATATCATGTGCAGTCTCTAAAAAATGCTTGTAATTTGTCAATGTATGGGTAATATTTAAGAAATTATGTATGTATATTGAAACCACGCTTTATGGACTTGGAATAGAAATTGGTCTCCAGAAGATAATGTGTCTGGGTGATGACCCATTCAGGCAAGGGGAAAGGTTACGCCCCTCCCTAATCAGCTGGTGATGTAATACAAGGCTCAATTGAACAGCCTTGCTCCTTCCTAAAACTATCAATGGAAAACCATGAGAGGCACCACCAAACAATCAAAACCTCTGAGGAGGTGAAAAAGGAACATTACAACAAACAGCATTGCCCTGGTTGTGAATAGAAACAAAAGATTGTTTTCAGTGTAACAGAGCATAGGAAAAGACACACAGTCTATTCACTGAGGAAAACCACTGGCTGAGAGGAGGTTTATTTCATGAATGTTTTGGATCCCAGTTCTTGAGAAATCAGCCAACCTTGTAAGAGACTGATTTTTGGGGGGAGGGGGAAAGAAGAGGGGGTGAAAATCTACTTTATTGGAAAGGAAAGTAACTATTGATAAGTGTAGCCACAGGTTTTGTGATTCTGTGTTGTATTGTAATAAATGGTTTCCACCACTCACTCTTGTTTCTAGTTAAATACCCTTTCTTAAATCAACCTACTTTTGGTTGGTTGTAAGTGCTCACCTGAGTGCTATGTGGTTTACAGGAGCAATGATTTAAGGTAAAACTTGTTAACTGGGCTACCCTGAACCTTTGGGTCCAGCCAGTGTCAGGGGTGGCTATCACAGGGGAACAATTCAAGGGGGCTCAGGGATTGGGGTGCACCTATTGTTAACCTGCAAGGCAAAGTTAGGGCTGGCATAGCCCAAAGAAAAGTGCTGGAATGGCTAAAAGCTGGTGGTGTTAGGGAGCTCACACCCAGCTACTCCAAGATTCCTCCTCACTGGAATAACATGATGACTCACAGTCCTGGGTACCCCAAGAATCATCACACATGGATAAAAAGGTAACACTGCAGAATGCCAGAAATAGGAAATAGCATTTTGGATGTTACTAAAATTAGTTTGCAAGCTCTTTGAGGGCAGGGGCAATGTTTTCCCTATGCATTTGTACAGTGTCTAGCACAATGGGGCTCCATTCCTGTTGGGGCCTTTGGGCACTCAATACAATAATAAATAAGAATAGCATGGAGGACTAATAAGTATTTCTGTAGAGTCCACTCTTCTAGTGGATCAAACAAGGCTGAAACAAACGAGAGCTTCAACACACAGAGTAACAGAGGGTCCTGTGGCACCTTAAGGTGCCACAGGACCCTCTGTTGCTTTTTACAGATTCAGACTAACATGGTTACCCCTCTGATACTTAACACACAGAATCCTATTCTGTTTTCAATTCAATAAAAAATTATTGGTATGAATAGAGTGGAAGAAAACCACAGGCCCATCAGCTACATTTCCAAAGGCAGGTATAATGCACTCAGAATAGGACTATACACTCTGTTTGGGTTCTGCTCCCCCCCCCATGTTCATTTGTCATTGCTGACCACTGCTGATTTAGCGCCAGGTTGCTATGTAGCACAGTGACATCTGCGCCATCTCTCTCTGCGAGGACCAGACAGTTTTTCCTCATCACTTTTGGATGAGATGTCCTAAGGTTCCAGATCATTTGAGGAAATATTTGGCTCACTTCCTCATATTTGAGATATTGGAACAGAAAGTGTCTGTCTATCTTAATGTGTCCTCTGTTACACTGGCCATGCAGTCACACCTCTCTGGGTTTAGACTGTGCTTTGTAGATCCTCATTTCCACCTCTAGTTTCTGGTCACTGATTTGGTGAGAATCTGCCTTAGTTTTGCATATTTCATTGTAATGAAGTGGTCTCCTAGTATGATAGCTCTGTGCAGGGATCTGTAGCAGGCCAGCTTGCTGCTGTTTATGATTTATCCCTCCCAGTAATTTATCTATTGGTGGCTTAGGTGTTGGCCTAACACTTTGAGCATCTTTTGGTTTTGATTGTTTGCTCTGCTGGTCATGAGTTTGCATTTGCTGAGCCCAGAGGGTGATGACAAATAACCGGATTGTGTTTTCATTTGGATATAGCTTTTGATCCTCAAGTGCTTTGTGGTGAAGAGAGTGTTTTCTGCTTTGGTTGAGGTGATACCAGAGGCTGAATATTCTTTTCTTCTTTGATTAGCATGGGGCATCAGCCCCATCATGCTCTGCAGCTGTTGTAGCTGGAGTTCCTGTACACCTGCAGTGTTTGCAGAACTGCAGTTGTTGGGTTACTATTGGGGTTTTATCCTAGTTAGTGCAAGCTATTGTTAGAGTTAGATCCAGATTTCACTCTCATATAATAGAATTGGCTGGATTATGCTGATGAATGTTTTGGCAGTACTTTTATTGGGGGCTCTCTCTCTTTATGGGCCTTCTATGCCATAAGGAAGATTCTAAAGCTTTTTCTTTTTGGACTTTGATAAACCAAGAAGGAAAATAAGATTTGACCATTATAGGATGGAGCTTCTTGACATACTTAGAGAAAATTTCCTACCACTCAACATCTGTTGGCAAAATGTATCTGACAGTTTCAATTATTTTTCCAGGATGCCCTTACTATTGTTGGGGGATCTACTATGCTGAACAAACTAATTCTGTATGCAACACAAGTTAAAGAAGTTAAAAAAAATATTTGGTATTTTGCTGTGATGCTTTCATACATCAATTTTGTGTGGGTTTCAGGTAATTCTTGTAACTATCCCAACTCCTTTTTATATCCCTTTCCTTGTTGTGCTTTGTGACCATTATTTTAATAGAGCACTCTTGACTTTACTTAATGTCAAAAGTTCTAGATTTACATTTTTATATTGATGTTATAATTGTAAAATTTGATCAGCAATTTGATTGTCACTTTAGTTTATATTGAAGCATTCTGGATAAACAACATCCATTCAAGCTTGTCATTCATTTTGTGTACATATCAAAGACAACTTAAAATGTGGTCGTTTATCAGAGCCTGTAAGATAGCAATATACTTCTTGTAATGTGGCATTAATGTGTGTTCTTCATGCACGCTCCATGCAAATGTGTCACAATCACTCCTTAGAAAAGCAATCTAAGAAGTTCCAAGATTTAAGGAACCAAATATAATAATTTTCACAGCACTCAAATGAGAAATCCAAACAATAATTAATACCTTGAAATGTATTTCTTTTTAGAGAGAGAGTGTGGTATGCTTAGAGACTGAATAGGGGAGATCTTTCCCCATTACATGACCATTGTGTGTTTGTTTAACCTTTCTTGGAAAACTTTAGTACACGTTTAAATTGCCATAAAAATGGTTAATAAAATCAACAAGTGTGTTAAGCTGTAACTTTAAGAACTATCCTGAGCTGGAAGACAATGCAAAGTAGCTGAGTCACAGCTGGAGCCCCAGGAAAAAAACCCTTCTGAGGCATTCATAGGTGCAGATTGCATTCACCTCTCTGGCTGACTAGTTTTCCTATCTGATCCGTGAGCGGAGATAGTTTCAGGGTAGGGTGGCAGGACTGTGCAAAAGGTAAAGCTCTTCTGTGCAAGAGACAGAGCTTTTTGTGGGGTCACTACCAGACTGTGGAACAAACTCCTCCAGGAACTAAGGACCATAACAAACCTTCCAGTTGCATGGTGCACTTTGACCTTGTCTTCTTTAATAGAAACACAAAATAGCAGTACACACCCACACCCACACACACACACACCCACACACACACCCACACACACCAGTGCTTCATTTGTGCCATGGCTTGCTGGGGCTGACCCCAGACACCTCTAGGCTTGGCATTTCAAAGACCTCTGGGCTCCCGGTCAGCAGCTGCCACTCTCTGGCTGCCAGCAGCAGTGCAGAAGTAAGGGTAACAATGCACCATACCACGCCACCTACCTGTGGCTGCTGCTGGCAGAGGCATTGCCTTCAAAGCTGAGCACCCGGCCAGCAGCCGCCATTCTCCAGCCACCTACCTTGAGCCTTGACACCTCTTTCATTACAAATTAAGCACTGACACACACATATTTAAACAACCACTACCAAAACCAAACACTGAACACAATTTTCTCCTTAGGGAGAGGTTGAGAGAACTACACAACAGATGTTAGTCACACCACCTAGTGGAAGGTGCTGGGATTGTCCACTGATGAGAGTAGTGTAAAAACATTTAGAATAGAATACCCTCATCTCATCCATCCCACCCCTTCTTGGGAGATTAGCACTGCTGACAAGGATACCTGGGCAGTGTCTGCACTCCCCAGCCACACTGTCATTAGATCCAAAGCTGGTACACAAGGAGTTGGAAATGCTCCTTGCTTCTTCCCTACCTTGTGTAACCAGTCAGGGGCCTGTCACAATCTGGCTATAAGGTTTAAGTACACATGCTATCACTAACCACCTGTTTTCATACTCTTATTTCTCCAAATAAACTCTTATAATGCTCTTTTGTGGGGTGGGGGAGGAGGAATGGGTCATACAAACAGAGTAACCCATCTTATTTTAAATAGAGCTGTGAAACCTACGATAAATTCCTACTGTAGTTTCCTGTTCTGTCCTAAACTTTTGTGCGGTGTTGACATAGGTTGTTAAATGGTCACTATGTTTTAGCCCAGAACTGGATGTTTTTCAGTGGTGGATGAAGTAATGTGTGAACTGCATGGGCCAAATTCTTTGGTCCACTAAAACTAATTTGCACTGCATAAGCAGTATGAAGGGGCCTTAAATTCAGCCAAAGATGGCTAATGGGGAACCTATATATGGGAACTCCCTGCTGCTATAAATCTGGTAGAGGTGGCTCTACTATCCTGTATGAGAGCTAGTCATTCCTTCCCAGTGTAATGATAAGGGGAGAGCATGTTGGAGACATTCCAGAAACAGGGTGTGCGGAGGAGAGGAAGGGGAGGGGGCGTTGCAGGAGAAAGTTCTACTCTGCCCAGTTCTCCACTGGTATAAAGTCCTATGAGGAACCTTACACCAGTTGCATAAGTTTGGGCTGCCCACATACATCCCTAACTTGCACTGGGACCAGGTAGCTCTGATTCAGGGAGTTGCAAACAACTCTTGGACAGCGTGGACAATCAAGGGCCTATATATCTTGTATATTAGTTCAAGCTTATAGACCATTTGGAATCCTTCAGTGGGAAAGGCATTATGGAAATGTAAGTTCATAATTCGTATAGAACCAGTTTGTACAGTTCACTTTATATTTCTTTTTCACACAGTGCAATTGTAGAGGGCTTGGCAGCTAACATGATTGTCAAATCAGATATTTGTCATTGGAGAAATCAGGAGGTCAGGTCAGTGGTTGAGAAACTAGATATGAATACGTTTGGAGTCCATTATCTAATCCATTAATTCAGTATTTTTAATAAGAGTAAGAAAAAACTCAATTTAAGATCTGTTGATGCCATGTTAGAGAGCTTATGAATGAGAAAGGCAGACAATTCTCAGTTAAATTCCTACCTACGCTAAGTTTGCCTCCTGCCCCCTCCTAATATGGTATAGCTACATCTGTTGAGCAAGCTTTCTCCTCCCCTTCAGAATACTATTCTATAAGTAATGCTTGACAAGCTGTACAAATGTCCCCAGAAGAAAGTTCATTCCCTCCTCCATAATTGCAGAACTATTTTGAGGAAGGTTCCAGCAGTAGAACCTTCTCCAAAAAATGGCAGCACAAGGTCCTTTACATCAGGTCTAGCAAGCCATGAATCATAAGAGACTTGGGCTTGCCAGTACACCATGTACTCTGAGGTATCTCTATTAAAACATTTTCAGACGGGAGCTGGTATAATAGGCTGAGATCATGTCAACTAAAGACAAGGGAAAGAGTTTACTGGACTGGTTCCATCCGCCCCTCTCCTGCATTGCCCCCCGCCCCAAAAAAAGCTTTCCATTAATTTTGAGGGATGGGCAAAGATGTATGCTGCATCTTATTTTAGTCAGCCTAGTCTGCTTCACCTGACTGGCTGAGGGTCAGGTAGGGTAGGTGTGGGAATCTTAATTAAGAATTTCCCAAGTTGCTTTGTGATTAAATTATCAACCTTCAAATTCACATGTTTCTGCAATGTGTTTTACCTTGTTTAATGTGACCATTCAAACATGCCCCTCTCCTAGGCCCCAATCGAACAAAGCATTTAAATGTGTGCTTAACTTTATGAAGACAGAGTTATATCACTGAAGTCAATACAGGCCTAAGTGTTTGGCTGGATCAGGGCCATAAATGTAGCTATTTTTTGACATGTTTAATATAGCTGAGCTGTTCTTCTTCTAACTTATGTCCTGATTCTGTACCGTGTTCCCTGTGGACAGACACCTGAGCCCACAATAGCTCACTGACTTCAATGGATCTCTGTACGGATGCAGGGGTCCACCTGCTCTGAGTTCAGTGCAGGATCAGGGCCTTAGATTCCTCATAGGGGAAATGTTTTGGATTATTTTTAGATTTTTTTCCTAGAAAAAATTATCAAGAATTAATTAATCTAAAATAGACAGGGGAAAATGTTAACAGGGGTTGTACAATAAACATAGATAAAATTTAAATTGGGCTGAAGTTTAGATATAGAAAATAGTCATTTCATCTTCAAAATTATACCCTTTTGGGTAATATCCCTTCAAATAGATAGGTACCAAATTAGCCACAGGAGTACTTCCCCTGGTATACTGAATTAAACATAAAATTATTGTTAGGTGCCAAAAGTAAAAGTAATAAAAGTTCTATCATTTTAAAATGAGACTTTTTAAGATCACACCAAGATGTACAGGCACGCAAAAGTAGATATAACACATTTTACTCCTTTAACTGCATTTTTAACTATTTATACTGCAGGTGAAATTCACCCATGTACAGACAGCCAGTAGACAGCACTTTATAGCATTTAAGCTCTGCATTGTGACTGCCAGGCAGGCTAGGAGTCACTGGATCTGCATTTATACACTTTCAAGGTTCATCTGCATTAACATTCTCTCTCTCACTCATATCAAGATACTGACTCCTGACTCCAATCAGTCCATGATGCCAACTTCCACTACCCATTCGTTAAATTATCAAACAAGCACCTTTGTGCTTTCTCCAATGATACCTCGCAGGCTGGGGCACAGCTCCCCATAAACATTGCCAAAACTACCTAATTATCCTGCTTCAAAACTTTCCTTTGCCATGATGCCTGCAAAAACCTGACAATGGTTAGGCCACTGGTACACTGAGATCACAGCCTATCATGCGGACCAATATTGTCTCATTGTTTCCTTGTATTTCCCCATCTGTTTCCATCTTTTATCTCTTGTCTTATACTTACAGTAAGTTGTAAGCGCTTTGGGGCAGGAACTGTCTTTTTGTTCTGTATTTGTACAGTGTCGAGCACAATGACTGGAGGTCCTAGGTGCTTTGATATTACAAATCAATAAATAATAATTTTGAAGGGATGTTCCATATGAAAAAGGCTGAAAGTTTTTAATATGCAAATAGCTGAATATTCTATCACACTTCGAGAGGAAAAACTATTATTTCATTAACAGACAATCAACACTTCTCTTAGTAGGCCACAGGGTCAAAGAACATCAAAGAACATCAAAAGTTACTCCATTCTCTATCGGGACCCCTATAGGGGTCAGTAGACGGAGAAAATGAATTGCTAAATAGTAGTGGAATGTGCTATCCAGCTTCCACTATACCAGTAGTAAAAAGGAATATAAGATAGCTCTTTTGAGATGTTTGCTATGGGCCACCAAAAAATATTAAAAAAAAAAAAATAGGGCATAAAATGTTTTTTTTCATTCAACTTGCTGGTTCCCTGTGATGCAGGCAAGACTACTTTGGAAAAACTCTGTAAAGCTTGTTCCTGTTTTCATGATTTTACTTGTGGCTTACAATAGTATCTCATATTAGAATATAAACAAATCCAAGCACAGTAGCAAATAGATTACTGCAAACATTCTGGACATTTGGGGAAATCCTCACTAATTTTTCTACAAATTTGTGAAAAACCATCCCAGCATATTTTTCCAAATGCCCTGTAGTTTTCTATTTTCCCTGGCTATTGCTGAGTTCTCAACAGCTGCCACATTTGCCTGTACAGCCCCTGAGTTATCATTATCTCACCTGGAGCTTTACAAAATACTTGGGGATAAAAAGTGGCTAGAGAAAGGGGAAGCCTAGACTTATCTAAATGTAACTAAAGGTGTGACTTAAAACTGTATGTGCATACTCTTACATTGCTTATATCCTATATCTTAGAAAGAAAGGACAAACTAGAGAGGAAGGCTATTCGTGTTGGACTTCAGAGACACAGACACACTTCTTTGCTCTGCCACAGAGTTCCTGTGTGCCCTTGGGCAAGTCAATTAGCCTATGCCTCAGCTGTGCATCTGGGAAGTTGGGACAGTAGTAATTCTCTATCTCACAGAGGTGTTGTGAGCATAAATACCCTAAAGTGATTGTGATGTGCTCAGATACTATGATGATGGGGATTATATAAGTACCATAGACAGACATATCAGTTCAGCCTGCCCAAGCTAAACTGATATAATCAATTTGAAACCAACCTAAGTATGTCCAGCCTGATCTCTGTATACATTATCTATAGTTGTACCAGGCCATATTAACAACATTCAGTAGAAAGGAGAAGACTGGCCGTCTCTTCTTTAAGTTTCTAGTAGAAAAAGGAAAAGCAGTTCCTAGCTATCTCCTGCTAGGAGAAGATATGTAACCTAGGAGAATAAGGCCTGGTCTACACTAGGCGTTTATGTCGAAGTTAGCGCCGTTACATCGAATTAACCCTGCACCCGTCCACACCACGAAGCTATTTAGTTCGACATAGAGGTCTCTTAAATTCGACTTCTGTACTCCTCCCCGACGAGGGGAGTAGTGCTAAATTCGACATGGCCATGTCGAATTAGGCTAGGTGTGGATGGAAATCGACCCTAATAGCTCCGGGAGCTATCCCAGAGTGCACCACTCTGTTGACGCTCTGGACAGCAGTCCGAGCTCGGATGCTCTGACCAGCCACACAGGAAAAGCCCCGGGAAAATTTGAATTCCTTTTCCTGTCTGGGCAGTTTGAATCTCATTTCCTGTCTGGACATCGTGGCGAGCTCAGCAGCACTGGCAACGATGCAGAGCTCTCCAGCAGTGATGGCCGTGCAATCTCAGAATAGAAAGAGGGCCCCAGCATGGACTGATCGGGAAGTCTTGGATCTGATCGCTGTGTGGGGCGATGAGTCCGTGCTTTCCGAGCTGCGATCCAAAAGACAGAATGCAAAGATCTACGAGAAGATCTCTAAAGACATGTCAGAGAGAGGATACAGCCGGGATGCAACGCAGTGCCGCGTGAAAATCAAGGAGCTGAGACAAGGCTACCAGAAGACCAAAGAGGCAAATGGACGCTCCGGATCCCATCCCCAGACATCCTGTTTCTACGAGGCACTGCATTCCATCCTAGGTGTGGCCGCCACCACTACCCCACCACTGACCGTGGACTCTGAGGATGGGATATTGTCCACGGCCGGTTCCTCGGACATGTTAGCGGACGGGGAAGATGAGGAAGGAGATGAGGAGGACGAGGCAGTCGACAGCGCTTACAACGCTGATTTCCCCGACAGCCAGGATCTCTTCATCACTCTTACAGAGATCCCCTACCAACCGTCCCCAGCCGTTAACCCAGACACAGAATCTGGGGAAGGATCAGCCAGTAAGTGTTTTAAACATCTAAACATTTATTTTTAACAGAACAGGAATATTAAGAACAACAACAATGGGTTTCTCATGATTAGTTTGCCCTAGGCGCTTAACGTTTCAGTCCTGGGCAGTGCAACTATTGAAAAAAAATCAATATCAAAATCAAATGCATGATTGTTCTGCCTAGGCCGCTCTACTGTTTAGTCCCTGCCAGTGCAGCTACAGTAAAATGCGGTCTATATGTCCGGGGATAGAGCAGAAATCCTCCTGGGACATCTCGAGGAAGCTCTCCTGGAGGTAATTGGAAAGCCGTTGCATCAGGTTCCTGGGGAGAGCGGCCTTATTGGGTCCTCCGTAGTATGAAACGTTTCCGCGCCACGAGACAATCAAGTACTCAGGGATCATTGCCCTGCAGAGCAGGGCAGCATACGGCCCTGGTCTTTGGAGGCTTTCCCGAAGCATTCTTTCTTTCTCACTGTCTGAGATCCTCATCAGGGTGATGTCGCTCATGGTGACCTGCTTTGAATTAGGTAGGGGAATGTTAGTGTTGGGACTGCTTGCCCGTTCCTTTACAGAACTGTAACCGCTGGTTTGCAGCCACGCGGTGGAGGCGGGAGAGGGGCAGCATACAGGGATCTTTCCCGGGGACAGCCGCGAGGGGGTGGGACAGGGGCAGAGTTCCTGCTTGCCGGATTGCTGGCAGCAGGGACTGGCATTGCTTTCAATGTGAAAGGAGGCCAGTGCTACTATTAAAGTTTTAAGCTGCCACAAGTCTACGGCTTACCATGTCTGCCTGCTACACAAATTCCGGTGTCCTGCCCCGCTTCTCAGATCTGCAGTGCAAGACCCCAGGCACTGAATGCGAAGGCCGAGAATTCGACCTTGTCCTGAGTGCACATGTGATAGGTGCTGTGCATGGTCTTGTTCACAGAGAAAGACTATGTTCTTTGTTCACAACTACATTTATCTTTCTGAGGAATTCACTCCCTTTTTCCCATTCCCACAGCCACATCTGCGACTGTCTCACAACCTAGCCTGGCATCACACTCCCAGAGGCTAGTGCAGATTAGGCGTAGGAAGAAGAGGACACGGGAGGACATGTTCTCGGAACTTATGGGCTGCTCCCAAACCCAGGCAGCACAGCAGACCCAGTGGCGGGAGAACTTGTCCCAAATGCACCAAGCACACATGGAACGGGAGGAGAGGTGGCGGCAGGAAGACCAGCAGGCGACTCAAACGCTGCTTGGACTAATGAGGGAGCAAACGGACATGCTCCGGCGCCTTGTGGATGTTCTGCAGGAACGGAGGCAGGAGGACAGAGCCCCGCTGCAGTCTATCTGTAATCGCCCTCCCCCGCCACCAAGTCCCATACCCCCCTCACCCAAAGTGCAAAGAAGGAGGGGCGGCAGAGTCTGTGCAAACTCTCACTCCATCCCTGCAGACAGCTCTAGTAGTAGAAGGCTCTCATTCCCCAAAATTTGACAAGTTCTTTCCTTCCCACCTCACACAAGCCCCCGTCCAAGTTTCACCTCCCAGTTTCATGTGTAGTTGCTAATAAAAAATACGTTTCTGTTAATTACTGTTTCCATCATGTTCTTTTGGAGGAGGGGAGGAAGGGGGTTGGTAATTGGACAGGACAGTCACCTTTAGCAGGGTACATAGGCGGGGGCAGGTCCAGCAGCAGGGCACATACACAGTGCAGTCACTAGTTACCCTGGTCAGTCTGGGAGGTGGTTTTCATGTTCTGTGGTGGGGGGTGGGTTGCTCTGTGACTTTGTGGCGGGGGAGGGCAGTTACAGATCTTATGTGGCGGTCCTTATCCTGGATCACAGAGCCACGCAGCAGGGGATCTGTAACCGTCCTCCCCCTGCCACAAAGTCAAATAGCCCCCCCATACACACAGTCCCGATCAGGAGGGGTGACAGGCTCCGTTGAAACAACCAGTCCACCATAGCGGAGCCTGTCAATCCTGGAGTTTAGAAGCGTCATTTGCGTCACTACACTACACCCGCTCCCCACCACAGTCTGCGTCCCAGGTTTAAAACATTCCCGCGAAAACAGTGATAAAAAAAACGGTGTTCATTAACAAAGTAGAAGTGATTTTATTTCTAAACGTGTGTTGGAAGGGGGTGAAGGGGGTATGTAACTGGAGAGAATAGTCAACATTAACTGCATAAAGAAACAGGGGCAGGTTCAGCTTCTCTGTACACAAACTTAAAAGTCACAGGTTACCCTGCTCAGTCAGGAACCTAGCTTTCAAAGCCTCCCGGATGCACAGCGCGTCCCGCTGGGCTCTTCTAATCACCCGACTGTCTGGCTGGGCGTAATCAGAAGCCAGGCTATTTGCCTCAACCTCCCACCCCGCCATAAAGGTCTCCCCCTTGCCCTCACAGAGATTGTGGAGCACACAGCAAGCTGCTATAACAATGGGGATATTGGTTTCGCTGAGATCACAGCGAGTCAGTAAGCTTCTCCATCTCCCCTTGAGACGACCAAAAGCACACTCCACCACCATTCTGCACTTGCTCAGCCGGTAGTTGAAGAGTTCTTTTTCACTGTCCAGGGCGCCTGTATAGGGCTTCATGAGCCAGGGCATTAGCGGGTAGGCTGGGTCCCCGAGGATGACTATAGGCATCTCCACATCCCCAACAGTAATTTTGTGGTCCGGGAAGTAAGTACCTTCCTGCAGCCGTCTAAACAGACCAGAGTTCCTGAAAACACGAGCGTCATGAACCTTGCCCGGCCATCCGACGTAGATGTTCGTAAAACGTCCCCTGTGGTCCACCAGTGCTTGCAGCACCATGGAAAAGTAGCCCTTTCTGTTAATGTACTGGCTGGCCTGGTGGTCTGGTGCCAGGATAGGGATGTGAGTTCCATCTATGGCCCCACCGCAGTTTGGGAATCCCATCGCTGCGAAGCCATCTATGATCACCTCCACGTTTCCCAGGGTCACTACCTTTGACAGCAGTACATCAACGATTGGCGTGGGCAAATCTACCGTGGGGGTTGTTGTGATGCAAGTAGCCAAGGCAAAGTGGTTTGCGACTGACCGGTAGCTGTCTGGCGTTGCAAGCTTCCAGAGGGCTATGGCCACTCGCTTCTGGACAGTCAGGGCTGCTCGCATCCAGGTGTCATTGCGCTTCAGGGCAGGGGACAGCAACTCACAAAGTTCAAGGAAAGTTCCCTTCCGCATGCGAAAGTTTCGCAGCCACTGGGATTCATCCCAGACCTGCAGCACTATACGGTCCCACCAGTCAGTGCTTGTTTCCCGGGCCCAGAATCGCCGTTCCACAACATCCACATGACCCATTGCCACCGTGATGTCCTCGGTGCTGGGTCCCGTGCTTTCTGACAGGTCTGTGCTACTCTCAGACTTCAGGCCCTCACCGCGGTGCCGTAGCCTCCTCGCCTGACTTATCTGCATCTGCCTCTGGGAAAGGTGGATGATAAGCTGCAAGGCGTTGAGAACGGCCACAACTGCAGCAATGGTCACAGCGGGCTCCATGCTCGCAGTGCTGTGGCGTCCGCGCTGTCACTGACTAGAAAAGTGCGCGAACTGATTTCCCACCGGCGCTTTCAGGGAGGGAGGGCGGGAGTGATGGACGGATGACGACAGTTACCCAAAAGCACCCTCGACACATTTTTTTACCCAGAAGGCATTGGCGGCTCCACCCACAATTCCAATGGGCAGCGGGGACTGCGGGAACTGTGGGATAGCTGCCCACAGTGCACCGCTTCCAATGTCGACGCTTTCCCCATTAGTGTGGACTCACAAAGTCGAATTACTGTCCTTAGTGTGGACACACACGTTCGAATTTGCAATATCGATTCCAAAAATTCGATTTAAGTAAAATCGAACTACTCTCGTAGTGTAGACATACCCTAAGACTGAATGGATTGATGTCTGTGGGCTCAGCTGATGTTAAGTGACAAGTTCTTTATAGATTGGAATCCATCCTGAGGAAGGTATGCCTTGGCACTGATCGAGTCCAATGTTGCCCCAACAAAATCTACAGTCTGTCTATAATCTAAAATGGACTTTTTTAATGCAGAAAATTTTATGCAGATTCCCAGTAAACTCAGAAGATTGACCAAAGTTGAGGTTGCTGTCAGTTCCTTTTGATGAGATCGCCCCCTCAGTAATCAGTCATTAGAAATGAGCTGCCACGACTGAAACTACTTTTGTAAATATCCTTGGCATAGTTGCAGGGCTGAAGGGAAGCATGTATATTGATAATGGTATGGACATACAGTGAACCTTAGGCATCTTCTGTGGGAGGAATGGATGTCTATATAGAAGTAGGCACCTTCCATACAGAGAGCTGTGAATCAGTAGTATTTGTTCAGTGAGGGAATTACTGAAACTGAACCTTAGTCTGCAGATACAATCATGGAGCTGTCTGAGATCCAAGATGAGACTCCATCCTACCTTCTTTTTGGGGATGAGGAAATATTTTGAGTAAAAATTCCTTTCCCCAGTATTACAACAGTACTGCCTCTATTGCTCACAGATGAAGCAGAGCATCTAGTTCTTGACTGTGAATCCTTTGGCAAGAGGGGTCCCTGAAGAGGAACAGGGAAAGGAACTCTATAGTGTAGGCAGTATGAATCATGTCAAGAACCCATTTGACTGTTGTTATCTGACAAGCTTGGAAGAAAAAAGAGACAGATGGCCACCAAAACTGGGTATCATAAGTTTGGGTAGATGGACATCGTATCTGGAGTGGTTCACAGCTCTCGGAAGTCCGAAAGTGTTTCTTAGTGGCAGGTTAGGGTTGGAAGGACGAAGAAGGGGAAATGTGTTTACTGCAACCTCTGTCATTTCCCTGGTGATTCATAACCCCTTTATCATTAAAGTATTGAGGTGCCAGTCATTGCTTATATGGTTCTGGCCTGTGGAATTTCCTCCTTGGTGTTGGAGTATAGATCCCTAGTGAGTAGAGGGTTGCCCTTGAGTCTTTCAATAAGTGTAATGAATCAGTTGTCTTCCCACTGAATAAATTGTTCCCTTCACAAACAAATCCTCCACAGTAGGTTGGACTTCCCTGGAAAATCCTGAGGACTAAAGCCACAATGTCCTACTCACGACAATAGCTGTTGCCATCAAACAGGAGGCTGTGTCTGCTGCATTGACTGAGGCTTGAAGAGATGGCAGGTTGCCTTCCTCAATGGCAGCTTGGAACTGTGCTCTGTCCTCCTGCAGGACCCTGTTAATTATTCCAAGTTTGCAGAATTTACTAACAAAGTTGTATTTAGATATTAATGCCCCTGACAGAATGTTATGTGGAACTATAGGTTGGGTGAAGTAAAAGCTTTCCTCATGAACAGGTCCAAGCCTTCAGCTCCCTTATTGGAAGGGATGGATTTGGGCTGATATTGCCGGTTTCTTTCAGAGACTGCTTGGCCTCCTAAGGAGTTCAGAGCAGGGTGTGTAAATAAAAATTCTGCTCCCTTGGCTGGTACAAAGTATTTATTTTCTGTCCTCTTTGGAGTGGGACTACATATGGCTGGAGTATGTCAGACCACCCTGCCAGATTCTGAAATAGCTTCATTAACAGGCACTGCCTTGCTAGGTCCCAAGTGCTACAGAATGTCGAGGAGTTTGAGATGTCTCCTGCATTTCCTCCAGGGGAATGAGGAGCATGTCAATGACCAACCTTAATAGGTCTTGGAATTGCCTGTAATCAGGTGGAGAAAGTGAGGCCAGCACAACCGCCTTATCGGGGGATGATGATGATGATGACCCCATCGGTTCCGATTCATCTTCCTCTTCCATTAGTTCCTAAGCAGGTTCAGATTCCTCTCTCTAAGGAGAGGACTATTGTGATTTCCAATAGGTTGTTCTGACACAGGACAGCATATGTATAGGTCACATGGTCCTCACTACAGCCATTAAGAAGGGTCAAATGGTGGTTGAGGTAGCCCCCATAGAATAGATCTCACACCATTGGTCCCAACATGTGTGCATTGTATTATAAGAATGGAAAGGAGTCCAAGAGAGAATCTAAATCTTATATCTGGACTAACCTCCTGACTCCTCCTTACTGGAGGCAGTGATGATCTCTTGCCCATGTTCGATGCACCTGAGGAGGAAAAGATAGATCCCAATTCCATGGGTGGTGTTATTGGAACCACGGAACTTGTGAGATCCGGGAGCAACTCTCTCTTTTGTGCCATGCTCCTGGTATAGTAGTATCAATCCTTGTGAGGATCGGATGGGAGACTCTACATCCTGGAGGATGACAATATCCTCATTGGTACTGTATTTCACTGCAGGTGTGTGGTGGCAAGGAGGACTCTTGTCTCTCTGTCTGGCAGAGTCGGCATTGTAAGAACTTTCAGCACCAACAAATCCTTATTACAGTGTGACTATGCAATAGTTGATGAAAGAGAAGTATCAAGCTCCTCCCCCTTCAATACCATGGATGATTCCATTCCAGCAGTCTCAAATTACTCTTGCTCTTTAGAGCCAGGAGATTGGTACTGTGTCTGTTGTGAGTGCCTGAGCTTCCTTTTACCAAGGAGACAGAATCTCACCCAACTTTGATGGCATTGAAAAAGGGGTCATATCTTCTTTAAAGTGGACCTGGAGGAGGATTTCTTTAATCGTTCAGGAGTGTGTTTTCTACCCTCCTAAAGTTCCTGTGTGAAAGAGAGTTTTAGGTCTACTCCTCTCAGACCTGGAATCTCAGTGCCTCCACCCGCTGTATAACCCAGGTCAAACTGGGGCCTCAGAGCACGATCCATAAGAGATCTTCAAAGTCTACACTCATGGACTTGTTGAGTTCTGCTGTGGAAGGATCAGCAAATGCTGCATTTCAAGAGGATGTGAGTTTCCCCAAGATAGTAAGAAGTACTTCAGATGGTTGCTGACAGGGAAGGCCTGGGCGCAGGAGAAACAGTTCTCGAATCCCAGGCATTCGGGTCACCTTGTTCAGAAGGGGGGGCGGGGAACCAGAGGGAACACCCAAGCCCTAAACTTATGCAAACTAAGTACTAAGAAATAGCTAAAGCTATCTAAAAGTATTAAAGGAACTTTTTTACAATTTTAACTGTAAATAAGCTGAAGAAAGTATCAAGTGCTGCAGACACTGAATGGTTCCATCTCAGACCATGGGCAGCAGAATGGAACTGGAGAGTCAGTTGGTCTGCATCGCCCCTTATGTCCTTGGTTCGGAGCAGTAGGGCGCAGGCATTACTAACAAAAATCTTCCAATCTCAGGCACATGAGCACGCACAATGGAATACACAAAGATCATCACTTGAAGGTGCGGTTTTAATTTACCATGTTACCCTTCTCCACCCCACCTCTCCCTCCCTCCGCCCCCCCAAAAAACCCACAACCAACAATAAAAAATAACAGTAATTTTCAACACGTATCTATCTTTGGGATACCTTGACTATGAAAGGCATTTCAGGAAAGTCTATCCCATGGAATCATTTTTCCTACATTAAAGAATAGTTTAATAGAATAGAATAGAATAGAATAGAATAGAATAGAATAAAGATGGATAAAACTTTATTACAGGTTCATAAAACTGTGTTACAAAGATACCATTTGTGACAGGTTGTCCCCCACTGACGGTGTGCCACCTGATGTACTGGAGTCCCACTAAGCCCTCCCATTCCACCAGCCTGGGCTCTTTCACCCTGTGCTTTGCCAGGCCCTCAAGCCTCCTCTAGCACACAAACAAAGTAGGGACACGCCCATCTGCAGAAAGACACAGACATTGAAATCAGCTCTGCATGGGAAGAATCAACTAGGGGATTGCCCAGCACTCAAGTGCACTCCCCCTCTGGGGTGCAAACCCAAAATTGTATTGTCTTGCACTGCACAGAAAACTGTACACTGTAAGCTCATGAAATTTGCCTCCAGTTATTTCACAAACTGGTTTAGAGAGAACAAAAAAAAATTATTAACTACAAAGGAAAGATTCTCAGTGATTATAGGGGATAGCAAACAGATCAAAGCAGATTATCTTAGTAAATAAAAACCGCAAACTGAGCTTAACACACTAGATAGGTAGGTTATAAATTAGCAAATTCTCACCCTAAGTGCTAAACAGGCTGGCAGATTCTTAAGGTACAAATTGCCTTGGGTTTCCCAGGTTTTCATACATAGGCTAAAGATCCTTCTAGTCTGGGACCATCACTTCCCACAGTTCAGTCCTCACTCCTCAGATGTTTCCAGGTGTGTTGTTGCAAAGAGAGTGAGGTACCCTCATGAAGTCATTGTCCTCCTTTTATATCTTCTTCACACTTGCTGGAAAGCTCTTTTGCTGTGACCTGGGTCAAACAGTTCCCATTGTTTAGTGCTATCTCTGAGCGGTCTCTATTGTACACAGTTCCTGAGGTAATCCTTGTGCTTGTGTGCATTTCCTCAATAAGCCATTAACATTGTATGGCCTTTTTAACTGTTGTACCTGACCGTCTTCTTGTGGGTGTTTTCAACCTCACAACATGTTTCAGTAACACATACGTAGCCAAACTTCATAACTTCACATACAACAATAAACACATACAATCCAACGATGTATTAATGTATACCAGATCAAGACTTCTAGAATGATACCTCACAAGCTATACTTTCTATAAAACATACACTAATTACATGGCAGTGGTGAATACTGGGTGTCACACTATCCAAATTAACTAGCTCTGTATTAGCACTATATCATAGTGGCTACAGGAGTAAGCAACAACCAGCACTCCAATAAGAGAAAATGAGAAGTGAAATTAAAAGAGTGAATCAGAGTAATTTAATATCCAAACTCCTTTCCTTAGGCAGGTGACAAGAAAAGATCAGACAAGACATTTAAAATCATGTATATGAATATTTCGGTGACAAACAATATGAAGGGACAGAATGAATGAGTTAAAGTAAAGTAAAGCCAACTGTAAAAACTGTAAATAGAACTCAAATACACCATGATGTGTTAAGGAATTAACAAGGCTATTAAAAAAAGAGAGAGAGACAACATGGTCTATTAAATGTTTCTTGTTTCCATGGAATAAAAAGGAAGACTGATTTATAGAGAGTAAAAGAGAAATTCAATTTTATTTTTGAGATTCATATTTAGGGTTTCTTAACTGCCATTTAATTGTTAAACAGGATTTTTAGGGGGGATTTAATACTCTTTCCTGTCATTTCAGAGCCCTTGGTCTGTGCCACTGTGCCTTTGGAGTCTCTGTTTAAATCCTGTACTTGTGATGATAATTGCTCAATGTGTGTTTATCAGCAAAGTGATAAATCTACCAAAATGTAAATAATCACTTCAGAAAACTACAAGAGACCAGAGAAATAAAACTGTATGAAACACTCAAGGATTAGTACTGCATATAAAATTAATGCACAATGACTAAAGTGATGATATACTCTGAATCAGTGTTGCCAGTATCATATTTCCAACCTGATTTTGCATTTCCCTCTCATAAGAGCAAGCTTCGGTGTTAGCAATAGCTATGCAAGACTTCCATGATACAAGACTTTCACAATGTGATCTGATTAAGTTTAAGAGTGGCCTATTGAAATTCTATTACTAATTATTATTACTAGGAACTGTAAAATCATCATTTCACTGTAACATAGTCTATCAGCTCAGGTATATAAATAGCATAGATTTTCCCCACTTGCAACCATACCATACAGTAGGGCCTCTTTCCCATATATGGATAAAAAGAGACACCTCATTAACCATGTGATCCATTTTGACTAGCTTTGTTGCCTGCTATTGTCATGATGTCAATGCTTCAGTCAGCCCACTATCACTCCTTGCACCCTATTCTGTCACTTGCAGATTCATGAGGTAATAATGGTTGACAGAACCTTCATTCAGCAAGTAAGTTGGAGGATGTCTGCTTTAAAAATTCATTGGTAATTTTTATGCAATATATAGAGTCAAAACACCATAAAACTATGCCGTTCCTCCAGTGAAGGACAGCTGATGCTTATTCCACATAATGTTAGCCAAATTTAACAAAGTAAAATATCAGCTCTAAAACTAGTACAGCCAATGTCAAAATATACTATAAAAATGTTGGACACACATTTTATTCTTGACAGCAAGAGTCACTCCTGATTCAGCCAATTGCTCACCTATTATTTTAAGGTCATAATTCCCTCTTCTTTTCCCCTCTTCCCAATCATATCCATATTATATAGTAACAGTCTAAATTTTTCCAAGTTATACATGCTTTCTCTGACATCACAACTAAAATAAATCGCAGTTAACTTTTTCGATATCCTACTTAATTAAGCTTAAAATTAACTTACTGCATTCATACTCATTATTGATCAGTTTAGAATGTTAATGTAAAAAGACTTTAAGAAATATAGTTTCACAGCTAAACAGTTATTCTCTCTGTATAATTAATAGAAAAATGGGTCAGCAGATTGTTGACATTCTTTTACTAAATCTCTCCCCTGAGATTACATTACAATCCTCTTTTTTTGCTTTATATTTTAAGTATTTAAGTTCTTTGGTTCAAAACTATTTGAATCCTTTGTTCCTTTTGTGCACCTTTGTCTATAATATAGCATACATTAAATCATGACATCAACTGGACGAGTTAAATGTATGGTAGTAACATTACTCACCTCCACCTCAACCTGCTGTTCTCATTTGTTATGACATCTTCAACAATGAACCTCACTTAGGACAATGATATTAGACTGCAGGCAATTGAACAGATCCAGATAGTTTTGTAAAGTTGAAGTCAGGGCTGAAAGTTTCATTGCCCCGTTTTATTGTTTTTACCATTAGTTTCCCGCAGTCACGTTGCTGTTCAATTAGCATTAGAAATAAAACTTAAGATTTTAGCAACTTTAAAATTGAGTATTAGTAAGACTCATTAGCTCTTCATACATTCCACCAGCTGATCTCTCAGAGGTGGCGAGTTCATTCTTGAAGTGTTTGTTTGTTTTAATTGTTTCCTTTTTTTGCTTATACATGTTGCTCTACTTAGGCTGTAATTTTTAAAACTAGAAAATATATCATATTTCTAGCCATAATTATTTAGAAAACAGAAACTGTTTTTGTGTGTCAGTCATTGAAAGGTGGATTTCACATAGAACACCTTACCTTCCTTAAATCACCAGCTGAAGAAGAAACCGAAAAGATTTTAAAGTGTTTTTTTTCTTGTAAACTACTGATAGCCACCAATCAATATTTTGGACTGTCTTTAGAAAAAAAATATTTCTAGCCCCTATAATCTGAGATCCAATGTATTTTTAAAAACCTGTAAAGACAAAGGATTCTTAAAATAGAGGAACTGACATTGATTTCCTATTGTTATAAAGTAGTATCTTCATTCAGAGCATTTTACAACTATACATAATAGGTATGGTTATGTGAAGAGCAAACTTTAGTAGTAGCAAAACTGATTGTTAGTGATATGTCATTGTTCAACTGACTAGGATGACAAATACATTCAATATGTGCAAATTGTACAGTCTATATGGGTGATGACCCTTGAAATTAAGAATATTAATATACTAAGATGATACATGATGCTGTCTAATAAACTCATATCAAGGCTGTGGAAGTGGTAAACAAGCTAAAAGATCAAATTAAACTTTTTTTTTAAATAACCATCCTTAAAACATACCAAAGATTACACAGTGGAAACACAGCAGTGTTGTGCAAAACAAGTGATTATGGAATTTAAGAGCAGTTAGTGATTAAAAATATTGCATTATAACAAACTCTCAATATATGTAATTTAATGAAAGTCTTATTGAGATTTATGAGCAATATATAAACCTAATGAGCTGAATTATATTAAGAAAAAACAGGTTATAACAACTGCTACTAATAATAACTGATGACTGAAGGACTGTAAATTTGAAATATTTAAGTGCATATTATGACATCAAACACACAGCCTGATTCTCTGTATACATTATCTATAGTTGTACCAGGCCATATTAACAACATTCAGTAGAAAGGAGAAGACTGACAGTCTCTTCTTTAAGTTTCTAGTAGAAAAAGGAAAAGCAGTTCCTAGCAGGAGAAGCGCAAATGGCAGTTAACTTGATTGGATGATGAGCAATTTTAATAGACACACTGCTGTATTTCCCTCTAGGAGGCATTACTGATTGCATGCTGGCTAGATGGAAGTTCTGATAATGTCTGCACTTTTTGTTTGCCCCTAGTGAATATTACAGACTTTGGGGGCCAAGTTTAGCCCAGATATAGCCACTGGACTGTGCCTGTCTACACCAGAGTGTGCATCTGGTCCCAGATTTTCATCATTGCATTCTGTAACTATCCATGCAAGTGTTCTTCTGAGAAACTTAAATCCGTAGATTAATTTACCTTCTACAACATCCTCGCTTAAGTTTTCTTGTATGATACATGCTTTCCTTTTCTCCACATTATATTTACCATTGGGATATCAAAGACGTCTTCAAGCTATTAAATATCGTTTGGCATTCAAGCAATCCTCAAGTTAAAAATGACACATGAGCATCATTAAGTGCAAACTAGCTTTTTATAGCAGCCACGGATCAAGTTAAATGATGCTTTTAAATCTTAATGGTTGGTTACTTAGCAAACAAAACTATATCCCCCCCCACGCGCGCGCACACACACACACACACACATACATATACACATCTCACTCACCTGCTGCTCTCCTGGCTCTGGGGATTTCACCAGGTGTTTATCCTTGTACAAAGACCACAGACCAATATTAGGCAGGAAAATTAAAGCCACCATGAACAACAACGTCATTTGCAAAAATCTCTTCTGTTTTCTCTTCATGGCAAATGGCAGCATATATAGAAGAAGATGAGCTATTCCTTGCTCCCAGGGCCAATTTCCTTTCCCCTCAGTCTCTCCGCGTCACCCCCAAACTGGGAGTCGGTTAGAATAAACTTTTGTTACAAGCCTCGAGTCACCACCAATCCTCACAGTTCACAGGGGGAGTTTGTAACCTGCGGAACAAACGGAAACACAGATT
Organism: Chrysemys picta bellii; assembly: GCF_011386835.1. Classification (NCBI taxonomy): domain Eukaryota; kingdom Metazoa; phylum Chordata; order Testudines; family Emydidae; genus Chrysemys; species Chrysemys picta. The sequence continues at coordinate 72,780,187 of NC_088795.1, read as the reverse complement.
CACTTAATTCCCCCACAAATGCGACTGAAATCATCGCCCATCGACTGAGGCTTTCCCGGGGAAACTGTGAAGCACATGATCGATCCACGTTAATATAAAACAGAGTAAATATGCTCGGGTACTAGACTGATCAGAAGTTATTGAGAAATTGATACGACAACAAATGGTTTGTGGGAAATTGGGTGGGAGCTGGGGGCCACGCGCGGTTAAAGCACGCAATTCCGCAACCCGCTGATCAGAGTGGGACTGCCAGGGAACAATTTGCAAGCTCTTCCTTTGCGAGATGAAATGCTACCTCTGCCTCTAGCAGGAAGAGACCATCTCCCCCATCAGAACAGCTGCTTCCCACCACGGAAGAAATCCGGAGCTACAAGGTGCAGCTCCAGCTGGGACCGAAGGAGGGAACGGGAACTCCAGTTTGAAAGGCGAGCTCTAAACTCCTTGATCCAAACACACACACCTCCAGAGACAGCCTCGGTTTCCCCTCCTCTCCCTCAAGTCTCAACTACATCAAGTGCACTTCGTGACAGAGGGAAAGAGCTCCCTTAAAGGATACAGCTGACATCATTACCAGCAAAATACCAACTAGTCTGACATACCCTCCTCCCTTCTAGGCACTGTTATCGTATCGCAAAGTGCATTCACCACCGCTCGGTTCCTCTCCCTCCCGGACAATATTTTCACACTCTAATGCTGTTCGTGTTACCATTCTTCTCCTGGGACTGATCAAGCAGAGACGAAAGGAAAACACCATGAGCTCACCAATTTATTACATACAAAATGCGCAAAGATACAAAGCTCTAAGTGTGCAGGAGGGACTGGCAAGGGGGTAATCAAGGGGGATGAACAGCTCCCTCCCAGTCACCACCTCCTCCTCTAGCTCTGTCTCTCTCTCTGATGGCTTTCAGCTGAGATGTTAGCTGGTGTACAACATGTGCACGGGATCTAATCGGGGGGAGGGGGAAATCTCTCCCAGCTCCAGTTTAAACAAAGCTGGAGGAGGCGCAGGGTAAAACCATGGATCTCTGCGCTCCCGGACTCGACCCACAACGCCCTCACCTCAACCCAACGGTTCCGGGCCACAAAGAAGGAGCTAAAGGCCAGAAGTATCGGTTGTTTCCTGGGCTCTTTCTCGTCGCCTCCTTCATGATGAGTTCCCGGGGAGCAGCAGCTGCGAGCTGGCTTCGCCGGCGAGGAGACCAGGAGGAGGGTGGGAGGAGGCGGGGGGATAAGAGGGCTACTTGGCACAGAAAGCGGCTCTGCCCGTTCCCGACGTCGTATTAGTAGGAGCAATTCCAGAGCCGGCCGAGGCAGGAAAAGCATCCGGCTCCCAATCTGCTCCGTCCGGCTCCGCTCCTGGCCACAGAAGCCGGGGGCGGCTGGTGCTTCTTGTCTCCCCGTGCTGGAGGCAGCGGCGGGCCCGGCCGGGCGGGTCCCGTGCAGCCCCTGGATGCTGGCGAGGCTGTTCTGTAAGGAGACTCGCGGAGCTTCCCCGCGCAGCAGCCCGAGCGTTCGCGTGGCGTTAGCTGCGGAGCCGCGCCGCCTAGGAGCCAGGGAGAATCCACCCCTCTGCGCCCCACCGGCCTCCAGGGGGCCGACATGCTGGGCTGGGGCGGCAGCCCAAGTCCCGCGGGCTACACTGCGCCCCGCATGCCCGCAGCGGGGTTGGCGGAGGGCCCCGCTGGCTCGGCCAATGCCAAAGGGGCACCGGGGAGAAGCCGAGAGGCTGTCTCGAGGGTGGCATCACAGCCTTGGGCTCTCAGGCGCCGTCCAGTAATAAAGGGGCCCGATCCATCCCTGGGGTGAGCGCAGGCACCCTGCGGGGGCCGGGCCCTAAAGCGTGGACTTTAATTTCAGTCCCCTTCTGCACCTCCCCGGAATGACCTGCGCTCGTGGTGTCAGTCACCTTCCCAGAGTATCCTCTGCCTAGCCCACCCCCGCTCGTTAGCCTGATGCCTCCCCCCCCCCCGAATCGGGGGAGACCCTGCTCCGAAAGCACATTGTCCTTGGTGTATATTTATGCCAGCCACCCAAAACGTGAGCAAACCTGCCTTGCCTACGTTGTAAGCTTTTGAAATACCACAAACCTCTAATCTGAGTCAAACGTTCTCGGGTTCAAGCTCTGTTTAGGAAGGAATGTGGGTAGAGACTTTTTAAATATGGCTCTGTGCATAGGGCATACAGTGTGCCAGTCTGCCCTTGGTAGGTTGATTGTTAGAAATTCCTCCCCCTAGGTGAGGAGGGTGAGTCTTTAAATTTAAATTACATGAAAAGAGGTGCCAGCTCTCTTCCCCCCTAAAGGACGTTCATAATCTCAAGGACAATGAGTTATACCAGATTGTGCATAGGGTGAATGTTGGATTACAAGGTATGCTTGACAGGCACACAATCTGTATATTTCTGTGTAAAGAGCACTAGCTCAGTCATGTATTAAAAAGGTCACCAAGTCGTTGTTGCTCATTATTTCTATTAGCCACTGAAATATTGACAGGGTTCTCTGGAGTCTGTGGAGCACTGGAGCTATCCTGCAGCAAAACCCAATGCATACATCTGAAAATTGTGAGGTGGTATGAAATGCGTGGCAGTACATTTGTGACTAGTTGTTCTGTGCATTTCAACTTGAAGAATTTCAGTGGGTGGAGCGACACAGAAATCCAGGAGCATTACACAGAAGTAGGGAATATACAGTTGGAAGGGGTCCAAGTTGTGCTTACTTGACAAAGTGGGGTTCAAGGCTCTTAAGTATAAGAGTAGTGAGGAAATTATTCTTTTGCTTCCCTCTCCCATATCCTCTAGCTTCTGGAGAAGAAATCCCCTAGTGTCATTCCTGGAAGATGATATGTCACTTACTGCTATAGAATTGCCCCTGCAGAAATAGGCTAGATGGGACCACTGTGATCATTTAGTCTGACCTGCTGTATAAAATATACTATCAAATCTCTCCAAACTAGAGCCTATCTTTCGGGGAGAAAAAACATCCAATCTTGATTTAAAAGTTGCTAGTGATGGAGAAATCACTAAAGCCCCGTTCATAAATTGTTCCAATAGAGTTAATAACCCTCACTGTTAAAATTGTACACCTCAATTTATCTAGCTTCAACTTCCACCCACTGGCTCACGTCATACCTTCCTCTGCTAGATTCAAGAGTTCATTATGAAATATTTGTTCCTCTGGAGGTACTTACATACTGTAATCAAGTCATCCTTTACTGGTCTCTTTGTTAAGCTAAATATAGTGAGCTCCTTGTGTGTCACTATAAGACATGTTTTCTATCCTGTAATCTTTCTTAGAAGTCTTCTCTCAACCCTAATTGTGGACACCAGAACTGGACAGAGTATTCCAGCAGTGGTCACACAAGTGACATATAGAGGGGTTAGAATAACTTCTCTACTCCTACTTGAGAGTCCCCTATTTATGCATCCAAGGATTAGCTCTTTTGATTTAGGATTGCCCAGGAAGTTCATGTTCCGTTGAATATTTACCACAATCCCCAAACAGTTTTCAAAGTCACTGCTTCCCAGTAGTGTCCCCCATACTCTGAGTAGTCTCTACATTCTTTGTTCTTAGATTTATATACTTAGCCATATTAAAATGACTGTTTGCTTGGGTCCAGTTTACCCAGCAATCCAGCTTCCTCTGTATTAATGGCTTTTCTTCTTCATTATTTATTGTTTCTCCAATTTTGTGTCATCTGTAAACTTTAGTAGTGATTTGTTTTCTTCCATGTCATTGATTAAAAAAATGTTATAGGTCAGGCTAACAACCCATCCCTATAAGACCCCACTGAAAATGTGCCTTGTTGATAATTCTCCCTTTACAATTCCATTTTGAGACCTCGCAATTAGCCAGCTTTAAATCCATTTAATGTGTACTATATTAATTTTGTATCTTTCTAGTTTTTTAATCATAGTCTTGTGCAATAATAATGCAAATATCTTACAAAAGTCTAAGTATATTACATCACACCATTAATTTTATCAACCAAATTTTTAATCTCATCCAAAGAAATCAAAGTTTCACTGGATCTATTTTCCATAAACCTATTTTGACTGGCATTAATTTATTAGTTCTTCTCCTTTAGTTCTTTATTAATTGAGTCCAATATCTGCTGCTCCACTATCTTGCCAGGGATCGATGTCAGACTGGCAGGCCTGTAATTACCCAGGTCATCCTGTTTACCCTTTTTAAATATTGGCACACCATTAGCTTTCTTCCAGGCTTCTGGAACTTCCCTGTTTTGAAACTGTATGTAAGGCAACTCAGGGTCAAAATGGAAGTCAAGTGCATGAAGTCTTATGGGGCATCTGAGCCTAGTCAGGGGAAGACCATCAAACCCCATGGATTTTCTGGATCCCCAGTTTGGGGAAGCTGAACCTTGAGAGCACATGGTAATAATGTGAACTTTCTGATGTGTTTGGAAGACCACCACCTTTTCCTCTCCTAAATCCCTGGATGTTGTTTCTGTATTGTTTTCTCTCCCTTACTTCATAGACCATGGTGGTGTGCAGTTTCCATCCCGTATGGACACAGGGACAGAAAGTCTAGCAGCTATAGTGGTAGCAGACATTGGCACTTGTGGCAGCATGTATTGATCCTTTTGATCATGACTTTACCAACATGTTAGTTAGTCTCCAGACAGTACTGATCAGCCCTGACTTGGTGGTGGCTTTCTCTTTGGGAATCCACTTTCCAGGGGATATATTCTATGGCAAGAGTCCAATGCTTGCAGAGATGAAGCCACAGAAGACATAGTACTCAGTAATAAGGCACATTATTATAGTCTGCAAAAAGGAACTTGCTCTAGATCATGAATGAACCCTGTGGAGTTAAGATTAATAACCTGTAACTTTCCAATGTAAAAATGTAACTAAGTTAATGGAAATGGAGAGAACAATGATTGTGGTATCTAACACCAGTTGATACGTTAAGTCAAGAGAAAGTGAAATGATCAGACTTCCAGCCTGTTGACATATTGCTTCAGGCTGCCTAGCTCTAAAAAAAGAGGGGAATGCTATGACTTTCAGGAGGGTTTTTCTGTGACCATTACTACCTAGGTCTGAAGTAGGGTTGTTAGCCAATAGTGATACAGATACTTCTGGGACTGACTTGCCTTTAAAAGGATGCTTCCTCATTGTTCAAGTACTTGTGGGTCCCTCTCAGCTCACCTCATAGGTGTTTGTCATGATCTCTCATCACTTGTCCTAAGTCAGGCTAATATGAGGGCAAGGACACTTGTGTTGTTGTATTGGTAATAAAGAAGGGGAAACCAGCAATATAAAAACAGAGGGAACCACTTATTGTAAATCACCTATACTTGCACACACAAAACATAAGAATGGCCATACTGGGTCAGACCAATGGTTCATCTAGCCCTGTCTCCTGACAGTATTTGGTGCCAGAGGCTTCACAGGGAATGAACAGAACATCCCCTGGCAAAGAGTTCCACAGGTTGACTGTGTGTTGGAAGAAAAAGTACTTCCTTATGTGTGTGTTAAACCTGCTGCTTATTAATTTCATTGGGTGACCCCTAGTTCTTGCGGTGACTTTACCCTGAGCACAATGAACAGCTCTTTCTCCTCAGTTCTCCAGCCTGGGCTGCCTTTTACGCTGCTTTGCTATGAGAGCTACCACTTGTGGTCTGCTTCGACAGCTGAAGCATGTAAGCTACTCCCAGATATATTGTATGAGTGCTATGCCACTCAAATTACTGGATCCTGTGCTTCACATAGGTCTAAAGCAAGAACTGTCTCTTCCCTTGTAGGTTCTAGGACTAGCTGCTACAAGAAACAGTCATTAATAGTGTCTAGAAATTTTCTCTCTGCATCCCATCCTGAGGTGACATGTTCTCATTCAATATGGGGATACTTGAAATCCCCCATTATTATTACATTTTCTGTTTTAGTAGTCTCTGTAATCTGAGTACTGACCACAATGGTGATTGTGAAATAGTATATTCCTACTGCTATACTCTTACTGTTCAAGCATGGCATTTTTATCCATAGAGATTCTATGGTACAGTTTAACTCATTTAAGGTTATTACAACATTTGATTCTATGCTTTCTTTCACAGAGTACCACTCCCTCAGCAGTACAACCTAATCTGTCATTCCTATATATTTTGTATCCCTGCTATTACCATGTCCCACTGATCATCTACTAAGGTTCTCTGCTACCTATTATATCAATATCCTCATTTAATATCAAGCACTGTAGTTCATCCTTCTTAGTATTTAGACTTCTAGTATTTGTTTACAAGCATTTATAAAATGTGTCAATACTTAGTTGTTTGCCTTCGTGTGATGTAATTGAATGGGATTCTTGTTTGACTGTTTCTCCAATTCCTACCTGTACTTCAGCAACTTCTATCATCCCCTCTTTACTAGAATACAGAGTATGTCTTGAATAAATCCTCCCTAAGGGATGTCTTTGTCCAAACTGTATGTTCTCCATATGTGTCAGCTTGGCCCCAGCACTCAGTGTAGACTCCTCTATGCTCTTTTTATACCCACCTGGTTCCATTTTGGTTGGTGCCATCCTTCCTGTATAGTATCCTGTTTTCCCAAAAGTTCCCCCCGTTCCTAATAAACCTAAATCCTCCTTCCAACACCATCATCTCAGCCACACATTTAGATCCTCTAGTTCTGCCTGTCTAACTGGCCCTGGGTGCAGAGCTGGAAATATTTCAGAGAGTGCTACCACAGAGCTCCTGGATTTTAATCTCTTACCTGAGCCTAAATTTGGCCTTCGGAATCACCCTCCTCTTTTTCCCTATGTCACTGGTACTTGCCTGTACCACAAACACTAGTGCCTCCTCAGCACTGAATCCAAGTCTATCTAGAGGTCTCAAGAGGTCTGCAACCATCATATTAGGCAGGCAATTCACCATGCAATTATCCCAGTCATCACAAACCCAACTACCTATATTTTTAATGATTGAATCCCCCATTCCTATTGTCTGTCTCTTCCTAATAACTGGGATGAGAGAGAATACCATGACATCATCTAGAAGGAGGGATTGGTTTCCTCCACTCCAGCAAAATGTTTGCCTTTCCCAAGACTTTCCATTCTCCTCAATAGCATGGAGGCTGTCAGACAGGGAATGGGACCATTGCACTGTGTCACTGGAAGTCTCCTCTAGGTACCTGTCTGTCTTCCGTAGCTCCTCCAGTTCAATCACTCTGGCATCAAGAGCCCATACTCTCAGAGCCATGAGCTGCTTGCACCAAATGCACACTTATGGCACTTGCCCACAAGGCACATAATTATACATGCTGAATTCAGTGCAATGAACTGGATAGCCCCCACCTTGCTGCTGGAATTCTGCATGCATTTTTTTTATTATTCTTGCAGGGTCTTTTTTGTGGGGGAGAGGAGGTATTGGCTCAAGTTTACAGTATGTTAGGTATAATTGGCCTTTCATACTCCCTCACAAAACTCCCATGGTTGTTGCTTCTGTTCACTTAAGAGCTGTTTCATTGAGATACATCTCATATTAGACATATTTACCTGCATGCTAAGATCAACTCTTACTGCGCTATTGGTTTTTAAAAATTGAAATGCTTAAATTTGTATATAAACTCTGAGTTAAACGGTGCCCTGTTTGAAGCAGACTTAACTCCAAAAGGTATACCCACTTACACCAGGGGTGAATTTGGCCTATAGTTTCCACATCATTTTAGGCTTCCTTTGATACAGTTTTGACATGTTTTAAAACCAGCATTACATCTTTACAATATTGTCAACTCTACCAACTTTCTCACAAATGTCATATTTGGAGGTGAGGGAGGAGACTTATAGCCCCAGCTGTTGGAATCACGTAGCTGAGATTTGTTTTTTTTTAGGAAATGAAAGTTACTAGACCTCAGTGGAAGAATACAAAGAAATTGAACACTAAAAATTCAACTCAGAAGGCAAATAAAAGAACCAAATGTTTTTTTGTGTGATGACTTGGAAGCTAGTCTCATGATTGTGGAAACCTGACTCAGTTTTTCAATCCTTGAGGTTAGTGATATTACAGGGGTGGCCAAAGTTACAGGCCCTCTGAGCTGCATACAATAATTTTCAGAAGTTTGAGCGCCACAAGATACACACAACCTGCGCTGTGGGGTGGCTCCCACCGGGGCTAAGGGCTTCATCCCTGCAGGGCAGTGCCTGGTTGAAGCCCCAAGCCCCAGCATCTCCTCCCACCCATGCAGGACTAAAGCCCCCAGACTCCCCTTCCATGCAGGGAAGAAGTCCCTAGTCCCACCAATCTGCCACAGGACAGAAGCCCCAAGCTCCCTCCACCAGTCTGGTAGGTGGAGAATGGGGTGAGGTGGGCTCAGCAAGCCGCACTTTAACTGTGAAAGAGCCGCATGCGGCTCACAAGCCAGTTTGGCCACACCTGCAATATGTTTGGGCCACTGAAGATTTGTTGGAAACTATGTCTCAACACATTAAAACCTTTAGCAGGAATAGACCTAAAATATTTCTTGTTTCCCAAACCAGTAACCTATGCCTCTTTCACTTTGTGTCTATAGTAAAATATCAAGGGAAGATGTTGGAAATCTAGGACCTTAAAAGCTTTAGATAATTTAAGAGACATGAAAATAAGATTTTATAAAATCTCCTCTGAAAACCTATAGAATTTAGAAACAAATGTTATCCATATTAGAGAATGCTACAGGTTGGTTTAAAAAAAAAAAATCAACTCATAGAAAACTTATTGCTCTATCAAGTTCTATAGGACTCTTACATGAGTAATGCTAAAGCCATGGATTATTTCCACTTTCAAATCTTTATTTTGTCTGACAAGCCAGGTGATAGATGGTTGCTGTGCCACACTACAGGCTCAAAGCAGCAAAAAAAAAAAAAAAAGGCAGATAAACCTGATTCTTTGCTAGTTACCTCACACACTGCAGAAAAATCATTGAAAATGTGGTAGTAATCAGATAGAAAAGTTGATTGTGAGAACATGAGTAAAATGTCAAATAATTAAGTAGCTTTCAATTCAGCAAAGTGCTGATCTCTGGAAAAAAAAAATCTCACTTTTTCTCTGACATTGAAAGTCTACATAAATCTTGAACCTAAGCATGGAGCATGAGCACTCTATTTTCAAGAGGAGAGTTTAAAAAGAAAATATAAATTACAAGAAGAAAAATGAAAACAAAATGGCTTTGGAAAAAAATAAGAACAAATGCACAAAACCCCAGGCTGGAATGCAAACTCGCTTCTGTATTAACCAGGAATTGTATTAGACTTTCTCCCAGACCTAACCCCTTTGTAGGTCTCTACTACATTCATCAGCACATACTGAATTTCACAGAATATACCTGAAGCAAACAGTAATATTTATTCTATCCTATAAATATGATTGTTTTTAGACTGTTGTCATATGGCTGATTTCATAGTTCCCAGTTATCTTTTGAGGTTAATTGGGCACTTGGCTCTTTATCATTACTTTTTGTACATCTGGGTGAATTAGCTCCCTGTGTGCTGGTATGCAGGCATGGTCTGTGGACCCTGACATACTCAACCAGCTTGAGTAACTGGAAATAATAGGATAATAAAGCATCCTATTCGTAATGTTTCCACATGAAACTGAAAATATCATTAATCTTATAAAATATGAATATGTTTGTGCACTATTTAGACAGTACAGCATATCTGAAAGGAAACAGATGTGAACAACGTTACCACAGATCCTTTACCAGGGACATTGTGAAGAAACTTGATTGGGGGGGGGGGGGGGGACGGACGGGACCAAAATATCTCCCTCACAAGTTTATACAATAATAGATTTCAAGGCCATGCAGACCATTATGAACATCTAGTCTGATCTGCTTCATAATACAGGCAATTGAATTTCAACCATTAATTTCTTCAGCCAGCATTTAACTGCTGGTTGAGTTAGAAAATCTTTTAGAAAAATACATATGTAAAAAATTTCAGTTGTGCATTTTAACACCCCCAAAAACTTTGTGGTCTGGGACAGTTCTTGCCTCTATCTGTCACAAGTTCATACTTTAGTGTGAGTGTGCAATGGGGAAATGAACAGCCCACACAGAGAATGAGGTATTTGGATGGTGGAAAGAGTTTTGTATAACCCAGAGGGCTCTAAAAGAAAGAAAACACCCACACCTTCTTGGAAGCTGTCTCTAAAGATAAAAAGACAATGTCAGTAAAAAAAAAAAAAAAAATCTAAGATAACTTGTTCTGAAAAGTTTTCTAACAAACTGGCACAAGGACAACCTACTTTTTTGAAAAAGCAATTGCTGTTTATTGACTACTGTATGCCTCAAACTTTCATATGGTAATGTGGTTGCCCTCCCTCCCACAAAGAGTTAGGAATCTTACAAGTGAATGATAACTCAGATGTAGGGGTTAATGTGCTTGGGGAAGCTGTGTTTATGAAATATTACTGAATAGTCTAACTTCTCCGCTTTGAACTGTTGCAAGAAATCAAGCCCTGAACTGGAGGACTGCAGCATTTTAATGGCAGAAACTCAACTCAAATGATTTTTTTCTAGATGTGTTGTCTGGGGACCAAATGGGATGTTTAATCACTCTGATTGTACAGATAAGTATTGGTATCTGATCAATTTTAGAAATTTGTGTTTTAATTAAGTGAAATAAGGTTTTTTGACTCTTTACTGGAATATAATTCCAGGTTTTTCAAAAAAACCACACAGTGAAGGCATATTAATTGTCTGCAGTTTATTTTAATCATTTTTTTAAGATATCAACTTGATCAGGTAAAAATGTTGGTTCACATATTACCAAGCACTTTACTGTTAATAACATTTAGCCTTTATATAGCACTTACTCTTAACAGAAATTAATCCTTTTAGCAACCTGTGAGGTAGGAAAATATTATCCTGCATTTAACAATGGGTGAACAGAAGCAGAGAGGTTAAGTGAAGGCCATGGAAGAAGTCTTTGAAAGAGACATGGTTACAACTCAGGAGTTTGTGTCTCTATGTCCTGTGGTGACATCATGCTACTTTCTAGTGATGTGTAGTTACATGAAAGGCAAAGTAAATAGAAGTATCCTCTTCATATCACAGCATTACATGATAGCACTTATATTAGCAATAAACAGGCTCCCATATTTGACAGAAAGGCAACATAGAAGCCAGGGTATCTATATTTTATTTTTACCTTTGCTACTTAATGCCTGACAATTAGAAGGTAGGTTCTTCTACCTAGATTTTGGAATGTGCTACTTCATCATGAAGGGGAATAAAACAAGACATTCCATCCTGTTTTATATTAGGATGAGCAGCTTTAATGATTTGCAATCAACTGTATAAATATAATTTCCAATATTTCCTTATTTGATTATAATGGAAACAAGTTTAAAAATGTGGAATAAGTTAGATCACAATATTTTCTTATTAGGAAGCATGGGCATATATTAATTATTTAACTGGTGTTAGTAAGCTGTTAATTATTAAATGGCAGACATCAGTTCAGTTCTATAATGAATGTTTTATAATTGCCATATTGTTTTTCCCTTAGAACATGTATATTTAAGTTCAAAGGATTTTCTTTTATTTACACAACAAAGTAAGAGCAAAAAAGGCATATGGGAACATACTGTATTCAGGTTCAATCCTGCAGCCTTTCCTCATATTAGTCATTTTGCTTATGGAAGTAGTCCCATAAAATTTAATGGGACTATTTGGGTGAGTGGGAGCTACTAATGTAAGAATCACAGAACTGTGGTCTTACTGCATGAACCCTACTACACCTTACATTCTACAGGAAATATGATAAAAGTTAGTCTGTAATGTGTAAGTCACCAAGCTGGCAGCACTACAGGCTGAAGTCTACTACCCACAAAACTACAGTATAAGGCTTGATTCTTCCAAAAAACCTAAGCCCCTGCTACTCTCATTGGAGTCCCTGGTAGCTGTAGGTTATCAGCACTTTGAAGAATCTGGCCCATAGAGAGTGGAGGGCCTAATCTGAGCACAGGACTGGAGCCAGAGTTCTACTAGTAAGTCTGACTCTTAAGCCTTGAGCAAATGACTTAGCCCTAAATCCTGATCCTAATGAAGTCAACTGCAAAACTATCTGCTGCCATATCCATACAATAGGAATAATACTCCTTATCCAGACACATAGCTGCTTGAAAGTTTTTCCAGTGGAACAGTTTTTCCACCAGAAAATGCAGTTTGACCAAAATCAAAACATTGTCATGTATTGTGAAAACTGTTATATTTGTGGTACTGCTTACCGTTAGTGCACATGCAGCTGCAATCTCCATTCTGCCCCAGGAATCTATACCATACCCATGTTGCTGAGGTAATTCCCTGGTAGCTAGTTCCAGCAAGTTTGTTGTCCATTTGTGACAGCATACCTGAACTAAACTGGCAATGATGAATCAGGCCTTAAGTTCCTGTAGTTGAGCTTCCACATATCAAGGCCTCCAAAATTAGAGGCCATTTTTGTAAATGTGCCCCAAATGTGTTACTTCTAAGGTTAGGTCTACACCAGCAAGTGAAAGACAAAACTTTTGTCATTCAGAGGCGTTAAAAAAAAGAACCATCCCCCTGAAAGACAAAAGTTTTGCTGACAAGTGCTTCTGTCAACAACACTAATGGTGCTCATTGGGGGGGGGGGGGGGTGGAAGTTATTTTTGTCAGCAGGAGAGCCGACAAACACTGGCTACACTGTGCACCATTTAGCAGCACAGCCGTAGCAGCACAGCCGTGTTGCTAAAAGCTGCGTAGTGTAGACATAACCTAAGTCACGCAGGAAACCTGTTGCAGAGCCAGGCAAAGTTCAGCCTCAGAACTCTTTCCCCTTTAAGCTTCTTTGGCTCCAGGCATTCTCCCCTGTTCCTGTCTCATTCTAGAATTGGGGCTCTTAAGAAAACAATGGCTTGATTTTCCTCTTACTTGTCTTGGGATAAGCCATTGAAGTCAATGATGTTAACTGGTGTAAGTAAGAGGAAAATCATGCCCTGAAGGTTTAAAAGCTGCATTTGCTACATACAAAGAAAAGCAACTTTCTGCATTATGCGTTGAATTAAAAAAATACATACTGCAACTGATTTTTTTAAAATATGTTTTAATGAGCTAGCACTGAGTGTTTAATTTTAGTAAACAAATTAGATTTCTGCTTTTTATATATTATGTAGGAGGAGGAAACGTGATTAGACCTAGGAAATATTGAGGATTTCTCACTTTCTGAGGGAGTACCAGGTGATAAAATTAGAAGTATTCAAAAGGGAATGCTCCATGTCAGAGGATAACAATAGCGAAGAGCAGAGCCAAAAGCGTTTTCTGAAAGCTTTTAGTATACCATTTAATGATCACTTTAGAATAAGTGCTGTTAAGGTCACCTCAGGTCAGTGACTAACTGGTTAGTCAAGTAGTAAATGCAGATTTCTCTGGAGCCCTCTCTCAGATGCATGCTTTCTCCTTGAAAATATGTATTTGTTAGAAAGTGCTACAGTTCTTGGTTAAGATATTTATTCATTCAGACAAACAGCAAGCACTACATTCCCTTTTGCTCCTTCTCTGTTTAAATATAACTTGTATTGAGAAGTCATTAACACTTTTTGAGTTTGCATGTATAATGTTACATTAGAGTTAAACCTGGTCCCTCATAACAAGTTCAGGGCCTAATCATGCTCTTGCTGAAGTTGGTGGGAATTTTTGTAGATTCCAAGGCCAGAAAGGACCATTGTGATCTAGTCAGACTTCCTGCATAACACAAGACCTAGAACCTGCAAAAAATAGTTTTTAGAACATAACTTAGACATTCTATCTTGATTTAAAAGTTGTCAGTAATAGAAAAATCCACAATTCTTGGTAATTTGTTCCAATGGTTAATTACACTCACTGTTAAAAATGTACACCTTATTTCCAGTCTGAATTTGTCTAGCTTAAACTTCCAGCCATTGGAGAAGTTATACCTTTCTGTGTTAGACTGAAGAGCTCATTATCAAGTGTTTGTTCTCCACATAGGTACTTCTAATTTAATCAAGTCATCCCGTAGTTTTGCCATTGACTTCCAATTGGAAGGGGATCGTATATCTATTAAATGGTATAGTGATTTCCTGATAAACTAAGTATTTTGCTGAAAATTACTTCCCTAGAGATAGAATTAAATAAAAGCAATTCATAGCTGAATATGCATGTAATCTCAATGGGTGATTTCGTGCAGGTTTCCAGAAGGGTAGAGTTATGGCTCAGTTCCAGTGTCACATAGGCCACCTCATTGAGTGGGATATTGTGTTGGATACATGATCATTGGACTCATGATTGAATGGATTCAGTGCTCCAAGCAGCCTGTGTAGCTGATGGGAAGTAAAAATTGTATTTTTGCTTAATGGATTTGGTACAGGTTATCATAATCTTGTGTTGATTTAAGTTTTATGCAGCCACTCTAATAGAATACTAAAATGTAACTAAAAGTGAAAAGGAAAATATAAAATGGTAACATTGGCAGATATTATAAAGTGGCTATTTGCAGAACAGAGAATTTGTCAGATTATTTTGTAGTTAAACCACTTAAAACTAATGTCATAATTTAATTTTCCATGTAGTTTACATATTACTACTCAGCGTGATTCTGAATTTGATATTTGTCTTCTAAAATTCTAGTGTTCCAATCCTCAGTGATTAGAGTACTTCCTTTGAAATTTGGCATGTAAACCCCCATTGTATCAATGGGAAAGCAGTCCCATAAATATGCAAAAGCATCGTTCAAATAAAGGACTCTATTCATCAGAAAATATTTGCTGATTACCCATACTTGATCAACAGAAAAATGGATGTCTGCAGTTGGATAAGTAACACTGCATAAATTTCACCAGTTGTCATTAAGGAAGCTGCACTTCCCATGATTCTGAGGAACTGTCTATAGAGCAGTGATACTTAATTCAATCTACCCATGGGCTGATTTGAGAATCTTATGACAAGAGGCAGGTCATTTGCACAGAAGGCTGACAAAATTAAAAAGAAACCTTCAGCTGTCAATAAAGAAAGACCTTGATTGCAACGTAAGTATTAGTGTTTCTATCTTTTAACAAAGTTTATAAGTCAACATGATTACCTGTGTTTGTGGATTCTCTAATGGGAGAGGTGTCATCGATGATTTCTGGCAAGCTTTGTGAAGAGTGGCTTGTAGGATGTTAGGGCAAGACACATGCACTGGTTAAGATGCTCATCTGTCAAGTGATTGTGGTGGTGTTTTTTTAAAACATTTATGGTAGAAAACCCAGATTCGCAGAGATAAGTTGATCCAAATATGTTTAAAAGATAAAAGATGGCTAGATCTGGCTCTTCTGAAACTAGTGAGCATATTGAGTCCAGAAACCATCAAGTCCCACTTCTCTGAATTTTGCCTTCAAGATATCGGGTCTCTGGAGCCTTACAATTTCTAATTGAAAGGTACCTTCGTCAGTTGAATCAAGAAAGGACTTTGCTTCAGAAGGGCAAGGTCTATTGGTAGAGACAAAGGAATCAGTAACAAATAAAAGCAAATCCTTTGAAATTTTAAAATTCTCAAATTGTATTTTAAAAGTTTTCAGTCAGATTGCAAGAATTTCCAAACAGTTTTCATCAAAGTTTGGTCTGTAGCAACAACATGCAATGTAAGAAAATGCAACATCTTTCCTGTTAAGTCTGTCTGAAAGATTACAGGATTCCTCTGAAAGGCACACACTTTTTCAAAACAGATCCCCAACACTGCTTGCTTGGCCTTGGAGCTGCAAGTTGAGGGAATTCAAGCAACCAGTAATATCACACAGAAAAGCTACCTGTGATATACAGGGGACATACATAAATTCCAGGAACTCGCAAGCCTTGTTGTTAGAAAGAAATGTTTTGAAGCACACATGACCCCTCTAACCCATGCCCCCTACTTAACCAGTGATCATCATTCTGCTGCTACAGGTCACTCTATTAATCTGAAATGTCTTGTAAAAGAGCTTTAAAAAGGCAATATGGTAAGCTAGACATTGAGCATATGTATTTCACTAATCTCATCACAATACCCCTTTTTAAAAATTTTTTACAAGTCCCCAGACAACTGACGACACAGGAAAGTCTGGTAAATGATGCAGTGAAGGGTGTATCACTGCCCAATATGAAGCAAAGCATTTCTCTTTCCCTATCGTAGAGGGACCTCCATCTGTAACAAGTGAGTTTACTTTCTGCAGATCTAAACCTTTTATTTTTTTCCAACCAAAAAAGCCTTTTACCTTTTCAAAAATGTTCTCTCCTGTGGTGTAGGTTAGTGGTATTAAGCACAAAAATTATTCCTTGAAAATTTCACCATCATAAGATCTAACAAACAGATAGATCTGGGTAGTGGCACTTAAATCGCTTGTTTCATCCACTACAAGAGAGATATCTGGTGTTTTTTTTAAATTGGAAAGCAGTGCTGTCAAAATCCTCGTAAATTACCTCCAATCTTCACACTGCCCTGGAATTAGAAGGGGAACTTGCTTGATATGGTTCACAATGTCATCTTTGTTTTTATCTCTAGCAAAAAAGCTCCTCCTGCATTTCCAACATGCTCAGCATTCAGGAAAGGCTTTTCCTTTTAGCTAATACAAACATTATCCAAAGAGAAGCAGCTGTTGCTTTTCCCCATACATTTGCTGAGATTGTGAAAATGATATTTGAAGTGTGATACGAAGACTTCAGATTTTCAATTCTGTCACGTCTTGCAACACTGCCAGGAAGATCGGCTGTGTTGAAGTTACTGTGCTTTAATTCAAAAAGTGGCGCCTCCCGTTGACTACCTTACAGACTAATGTTGTGGCTTGGCATATTAAACACAAAGGCTTTGTGTTTAAATGGCGTGGCATAATAAAAAAAGTCTACTGTCCAGTTTGGGTAACAGCTCAGTTTTTGCTGTGAACTTTAATGTTTACTCCCCCTTGCATTCATTTTTTGCTCCATTTCCATCACTAATGGAAAAATGGGTGGTGTTCTAGCTCAGTCATAGCTAATGCTATCAGGAGAACTTAAGATCCGATAAGTAATGCTTAATTTGTCTGGGGCTGAGCCCCGACACCTCTAGGCTTCACCGTTCATAGCTCTAGCACCACTGGGCTCCTGGCCAGCAGCCACTACTCTCCAGCCATCCAGCTCTGAAGGCAGCACCGCCACCAGAAGCAGGGCAGAAGTAAGGGTGGCAATACCCCATACCATGCCACCCTTACTTCTGATCTGTTGCTGGTGGCGGCACTCCATGCAGAGCCAGGCACCAACCAGCAGCTGCCGCTTTATGGCTGCCCCACCAGTTCATTTGTGCTAGGGCTGAGCCCTGGCACCTCTTTCATTACAAGTTAAGCACTGCCAGTAGGTTACTTACTAAGGAAGTCATAGGCAAATGATGAACAGTGATGCACTGCCTATGAATTTAATTATAAGCATTATTTAGGGTGATACTGTATTTGTATAGTCACAATAGCAGTTGAGTGCCAAACAGATAAGTTTCCTCCCCCAAAGATCTTACAATATACCTGAAAGCAAACAGTACAAAAATACACATCAAGATGGGGGACTGGCCCTTAGAATCTGAATGGTTTAGAGAATAGGTAGAGATTTCTTATAAGCCTTCAGAAGCACATTCACATAGTTAAATATAATCTGACTCAACTGAATTACATGCTTTTAAAGCGTTAGGCAGACCACCAGAGCAGTATTGGTATTGCAATTATTAGGAGTAAATGAGAGGATTTAAGCCCTGTAGTTCTTGCCCTTTCTATAGTCAACTCAGAGAGCAAATAGGTCATTAATTCCAAAACGGAAGGAGTTAACCATTACTTCTCTGTGTCAACAACATACCATGGCATCACAGGCCACTTTACAATAAAGATAGAGATATAGTTTGTGTAAAAAGTTAAATAGTATTCTTAAGCTTTGTTCTCCCACTGTGCCCCCAATTTCAGATTCTCTTTTTGCTTGGCTGTCTGCTAATGGAGATCTTCCTTGCCAAGATTGGGGTCCCCATCTGTCATTCACCTTTCATGTTTCTTAAAGGAGGTAAGGAACCTGACAGTTTCCATGAATAACAATGACACATACTCCAGTATATCTCACAAAAAGGCAATTATATTGATGAAAAAGGGAAAAAGCCACAATTAACATTTTTTTCTGGCTATTATTCATGTCTGGGTTTGAGCAAAGGTGAGGTTGTCCGCATGCATGAATCGCTGTCCTGTCTATATCAGAGTATATCTGCTGACTTAGGCTACTGAAATTCAGGCCTTATCTACCCTATAAAGAGTACACGTTTATTGTAACCAGGACATGATAGCTCCATCTGAGACATTTTGCAACAAACGAGGTTGACAGATAGTCAGAAAATAACTACATATTGACCATGTTTATGCTTCTGTACCTATCAAGTTGCTTAACTGCGTTTGCATGAATGAATTCTCGGAAGTTATCCTGTAAGTCTCAGCAGGAGACAGAGTACCTGGAGGACATGAACACAGAGCAGCACATAGGAAAATGTACTCTGGGATCATTTACTGGGCTGTAAGCTGGAGGTGATGGAAGGATCACAGAAACTGGTTACACAGATGCAGTTACAGGGTGACATCTACACTGCAAAATGAAGTAACCTGTTTTTGAGGAAGATGGCACCCTCGCAAGGACAACATATGGTTTGATGCTATGTCTACTGTGTGGACACAAATTTGCGGGGGATGGGAGAGGTGGAATCACCGAGTGCTGTAAAGCTGAGGTAGCCAAAACCTACACCAACTACCCCTGGTTTTCCCTGTGATTGGTACACTGCTTCTTTCTCACAATCTCTGGACAACAATAGTCCTAGCACATTATATATTCCTAGTTCAGCTTCAGCTAACTTGCACTGGAGACTTGGAGTGGCAGGACAATGCCAGGATAGATAACACAGCCCCCTTTCCTCCAAGCTACTTGGTTTCTGCACTGAGTGTGAACAACTTTTTGTATTATTAATTATTACTGTGGGAAAGCTGTAGCTGAGAGAGAAGTCTTGCATTTAGAGAAGGAAGGGTTTTCATTTCTCTCATTTCTTTCCTGGTTCAATATTCAATTTTCCTCAGCCACATTTTTGAACTTTACACTCTGGGTCAATCAGGTTGGATTATGATGTGTGAGCAGTTAGGGGTATGGGATGCTTCAGATCAGGTACTTTTTCTCTTCTGAAGCCTCTCTATTTACTGTATACAGACTGTCATCTCTCTGACCTGAACTACTTCAATGCTCCAGTGATAGCACACTAAACATGAGCAGTAAGTGATATAAAAGATCCCTGCATTCATTCATTCTACTCCCCTCCAAGAGCTAAGAAACCACCTCCTCCCAAAATTTTCTATCTGACTCAGGCTTGCAGGAATGAATCAGCTTTTCTTGTTCTTAGCCCTTGACACGCAGCTTTTGATAACTTAACTGTTTGGCTGATACTGCTAAATTAAGTTACAATCTGTGAGGGAAAAAAAAGTAGCTAAAGTGGAATTAGCACAGGGAGAAATGTTTCCCTTGATCAAAACCCTATCAGAAATATTAGTGTCAATTATACATACAATGCAATGTTTTCAGGCTCAGACTGGGCCAAAGTTAGATTTCAGGGAGAGAACATAGCTTCCCCCATGTAGTAGGTGACATGAGCATTTAGCCTCTTCTCAGATCAAGTCCCCCAAAAGGAGAAATAAGTGCTATGAGACATGATTTGGCAGTAGCATGTAGTCTAATCCTTGAAGATAATCTGTGCTACTACTTTCAACTTTGATTGTTCCTCTTTATGGGACAGTGTGGATAGAGACACAAGTATACCAAAAGAGGGAAGCTACTGAGGCACAATCAACCTACACTCACATACCTCATCGTGCAATACAAGGGTCTCTTTTTGTGACAAAAAACCATTAAGTCAGACATTTAACTAACTCCTATAAACATGTCCACAGAATCATGTCCACAGAACCTTACATTTATAGCTGCCATTAACATTTTCAAATTAGGATGTCAGCCCTAGAGGGCTCCATTTGGGAAAAAACCTAATTACGCTTTTGGATTAATTCAAATTGCTCATCCAACAGCCCCTGTACTGTGAAAACACACAGTAATGTGAAAGTTTATATATACACCTAAACACACCCCTACATTTTTTAGAGTCTTTAAATACAGGTTGGGAGTGTTCTAAAATATCCCACCATTCTAAAAGAGAAACAGACCAAGAATAGTCTCCACAGCCACACAAACTTTTTGAACAAAACTAGATCAAATTCAATTTGTTGGGCAGTTTGTTACTAGCTGAAAATGTAGTTCTGCTTTCCCAAACTAGATAAATCTTTCAGATGAAATTTGGCCTAGTTTCAGACAAACCTTTCTCCACAAAGTCTCCATGAGAGACTCCCCAGTTTGGGCTGTGTTTCTTTGAATTTTCTAGTTTGGTCAAACTTAAACAATAGTCACAGCAAAATTCACATGTTCACCCAAACCCAGGGCCTGATCTTGCCAGGTGAAAGTCCTCCAGTGGAAGATGAGGGCAATCTGCACCTAACAGGATCTAGCCTCAAAATAAATTTAGCTGAATCAATGCAAAATGAGATTTAAGAATGTCACACAGTTCTATATCCTCATCTGTAAGTGGGGTCACACTATTGTGAAACAGAGCAGAATTTTTCCCTGCACATTTAGTTTGGGTATTAGTATTGCATGCTTTATTATTCAAAAAGAAGTCAAAGGTCCTTAAAATTGGAAGAGACACAGAAAACAGCTGCCAGGATCTGTGAATATTGGAAACCATTTCATTATGGCAGAGACCTTGTAATGCTGGATTAACTGTCCATCACGAGATGGTTCTAGTTGACCACAGTCCTTGGCGCATCCAGAAATAAAATTCTCTGTCAAAAAGGAAGATAGTTGTAGGAAGATTTAACGCAAGATAATATGCTTTTCAAGTCATGTTGTCCTTCATTACAAGCACGATGGCTAAAACAAGCCATAGAGAATGGACCCGGCAGTGTGACTTGCTAGTGTGTTATGTTAATATGTGATGAAGTGACATGTGATAGGGTACCATGCTGATAGATGGTGTGATGCATTATTCAATCCAAAACTGTGTTATGCTTTGTCTCCTTTTCTTCTTTGTCTGCTTAAGAAGGTGGTCATCCCCATTTGTGGCAGACAGTAATGGAACTTAAAAAAATACAGATTCATGTGGAAAAAGGAACAGGTGTTGCCCAACGCTGGAAGTTATAGGGCAAGTGTTGTGGAACTGTTGCTTCTGAAACAGTCTTAGGTGCTGTGGTTTAAGGCTTCACAGTCGCACAAGATGTCATCAGTAAGAAATCCCATTTTGTGATGATTGAAGTCTATAAATGAGGAAGAACACCGCTGAACTGAAACTGACAATTGGAGGAGGGGCTGGGCGGGGCAAACAAGGGAAGGAAAATCAGAGATGACTATTAGACAAATGCAAATGGCAAAGCAGCTCCTGCTTTAAGCAAAAATTTCAAAGAAGTTATCCTAGTGAAAGGCTGCATATGGATTCATTTTTCCATCGAGTTTGGGTTTTAAATTAAGACAAACACACATTAACTTTCAATTGACATTTTATACCATTATTTAAACATCCTTCCACTGTTTTTAAACTATCTTAGTAGAACTCTTTCAAGCATGCAAGTGTTATAATGCCTGTCTGTTCTTATAACATACTACAAATAGGCTAGGCAAGGCAGAGGGAAAAAAAGTATTGAGATTTAAGCTTGAAACCAAGCAGCTGCTTCAAATAAGATTCATGTTATGTGGTAAGTGGCAACATTGAACTTGCAGTTACACTTGACAGCTCCATGGTGGAGCCAAAAGCATAATCTTTACATTTATTTTTCAGAGTGGAGCAGAAAATTGAGAGTTACAGAATACAGTTGCCTACAACTGCCAAATATTTTATATAGAATACTTGTAAATAACATGCAATGTTTTCTGTAGATCCATTTGTAGTTAAATGTTTTAGACAGTGTTTCATTAACTGAAATAGGTAATCATTTATGTAGAATTCCAGTTTACTGCATTCTATTAGTGTTGAATGTAGACAATATCACAGATCTACCTCTGCTAAAGGACATATCAAAGGTCTAGATGACAAACAATCCAAACTAAGCCATTCCTCCACATTTTTAGATTAAAAATACTATGTGTCAAGAATAGTCAATATTTATTTTATTTTGCTTTTTTAGAATGACTATTATAACAGCAATGGAAAAAAATCTGAAAATATAAACATTTTCAACAGTGGTGTTTTAGG
Organism: Chrysemys picta bellii; assembly: GCF_011386835.1. Classification (NCBI taxonomy): domain Eukaryota; kingdom Metazoa; phylum Chordata; order Testudines; family Emydidae; genus Chrysemys; species Chrysemys picta. The sequence continues at coordinate 72,757,941 of NC_088795.1, read as the reverse complement.
AAAAGAAACAGTGTTTTGTATATTAAACCTTCAAGAGCCTAGTTTGAACAGAGTTTAAAAATTGGATCCCCAGTTAAGACAATGTTAAAAGTTTTATATGTAAAGCAAAGATGGAGACTGTCATTCTCCCTAACCCTACCCCATATTTGGGAACATGGCCCTAGAAATCAGTTTTCAGTGGTGCATTTTCAATCACTGTTATAAGTGAAAATTACTCTCCACTTAACTATGAAATATCTGCAATGGGGAGCAGGAACACCCTTTGAGACACTGCTACACCAACTGTTCATGTTCAAGCCATATCTTAAGGCCTTGTTTAGGTCACACATTTGTAATGGATACATTAGTGTCTCACTGGATCACCTAGGAATAATTGTTGGCAAGGGTTACAATTCAGGGATTTTGTAACAAACTTGAAAATAAAACATAACCAAATGAATATGTAAAATTAAAGACGGGATAAAGCTACTGAGGGCAGTAGAATTTACTCCCCTACCCATACATCAAACTGCAACCTTAAACTGAGCCCCAAGCCACTCCCCACATCCTGTCAGTTCAGATTTCTTTCAGAAAAGAGAGGTGGGGGAAGAAGTGTGGAACTCTGCCACATTTATAGAGGCGTGGATGGGGACTGAGTTGCTGGATATAATCAGGAACAATCCTTAGATGTTGCTTGATGGCTGTCTCCCTGACTGATGGAATTATCCTATCCTCCCTCCATTACTATTTATGGGGACCTCTTTGAAGTTCAAGTAGGAGTCACTTTTAAAAGGTCTGGATGACCCAAAGCTCTGTCTATTGGTGGCTAACCTCAGTCCTCTAAGAATCACCCTTCCATCACATGTTGGGACATCAGGAGACATGTGGAAGTTGGTAATGGGAGTAGCCTCCAGGACTGTGTTTGGGACCCCCAGAGGTAAATTTCAGCTGGATAAATAGAAACTATATTATGCCAAAGAGTTCATACACACCAGGTAAGAGATAGCAATTAGGGCCTGATCAAACGCCACATCATCTCTGGGGCTGGCAAGCAGATTCTGTATTCTATTTCAAAGGCATGCTTCCTACTCAGAAGTGGATACATAATGCCAATTTGCACAACATAAGCCTGCCTGTCGCCATCACTGGTTATGTCCACATTCACTGATATATATGGTAGTGACATGCTCAGCAGTGCACCCCAGGTTTCCTAATGTTAGGTTAACTAAGCTCTGAGATAGAGCTCATTCAGGAGAGGAGAAGAGTTATTTAGCCCCAGGGCCGGCTCTAACTTTTTTGCCGCCCCAGGCAAAAAAAAGAAGAGCGCCGCCCCGCCGTAACACCCCCCCTTCAGTTCCCCCCCCCCCCCCCCCCCCCCCCCCCGAGCGCTGGTTCGGGCTGCCCAAACCCCCGGGTACTGAAAATCAGAGTTGCTGATTAAAACCCCCCTTGGTGCCCGAAGAATGCAGTATACAAGTTTGTGTACATTGGTGGTTTTAAGAGAAATAATGGTCTTGTAGTCAAGGTCCAGATCTGGGTGCATATACAGTATAAAAAACCACATAAAATGGAGAACTCCACATGGACTCCTCCTGAGGGTCGAAGTGACAGTCTGGACCTATACATAGAATGCTTCCGCTGACGTGCACAGGCAGAAATTGTGGAAAAACAACATCGCTTGCCTCATAACCTAAGTCGTGCAGAACGCAATGCCATCCACAGCCTCAGAAACCACCCTGACATTATCATCAAAGAGGCTGATAAAGGAGGTGCTGTTGTCATCATGAACAGGTCTGACTACCAGAAGGAGGCTGCCAGACAACTCTCCAATACCAAATTCTACAGGCCACTTTCCTCGGATCCCACTGAGGAATACACTAAGAAACTGCACCATCTACTCAGGACACTCCCTACACTAACACAGGAACAAATCAACATACCCTTAGAGCCCCGACCGGGGTTATTCTATCTACTACCTAAGATCCACAAACCTGGAAATCCTGGACGCCCCATCATCTCGGGCATTGGCACTCTCACTGAAGGACTGTCTGGATATGTGGACTCCCTACTCAGACCCTACGCCACCAGCACTCCCAGCTATCTCCGTGACACCACAGATTTCCTGAGGAAACTACAATGCATTGGTGACCTCCCAGAAAACACCATCCTGGCCACCATGGATGTAGAGGCTCTCTACACTAACATCCCACATACAGATGGAATACAAGCTGTCAGGTGCAGTATCCCTGATGATGACACAGCACAACTTATTGCTGAGCTCTGTGACTTTATCCTCACGCACAATTATTTCAAATTTGGTGACAATATATACCTCCAGACCAGTGGCACTGCTATGGGCACCTGCATGGCCCCACAATATGCCAACATTTTTATGGCTGACCTGGAACAACGCTTCCTCAGCTCTCGTCCACTCATGCCCCTTCTCTACCTACGCTATATTGATGACATCTTCTCATCTGGACCCATGGGAAGGAGACCCTGGAAGAATTCCACCATGCTTTCAACAGCTTCCACCCCACCATCAACCTCAGCCTGGATCAATCTACACGGGAGGTCCACTTCCTAGACACCACTGTACAAATAAGCGATGGCACATTAACACCACCCTATACCGAAAACCCACCGACCGCTACGCCTACCTTCATGCCTCCAGCTTCCACCCTGGTCACACCACACGATCCATCGTTTACAGCCAAGCACTGAGGTACAATCGCATCTGCTCCAACCCCTCAGACAGAGACCAACACCTACAAGATCTCCACCAAGCATTCTCAAAACTACGATACCCACACAAGGAAATAAAGAAACAAATCAACAGAGCCAGACGTGTACCCAGAAGCCTCCTGCTACAAGACAGGCCCAGAAGAGAAACCAACAGAACTCCACTAGCCATCACCTACAGTCCTCAGCTTAAACCTCTCCAATGCATCATCAGTGATCTACAACCCATCCTGGACAATGATCCCTCACTTTCACAGACCTTGGGAGGCAGGCCAGTCCTCGCCCACAGACAACCTGCCAACCTTAAGCATATTCTCACCAGCAACCACGCACTGCACCATAACAACTCTAACTCAGGAACCAACCCCTGCAACAAACCTCGATGCCAACTCTGCCCACATATCTACACCAGCAACACCATCACAGGACCTAACCAGATCAGCTACAACATCACCGGCTCATTCACCTGCACGTCCACCAATGTTATATATGCCATCATATGCCAGCAGTGCCCCTCTGCTATGTATATTGGCCAAACTGGACAGTCACTATGCAAGAGGATAAATGGACACAAGTCAGATATCAGGAATGGCAATATACAAAAACCTGTAGGAGAACACTTCAACCTCCCTGGCCACACAATAGCAGACGTAAAGGTAGCCATCTTACAGCAAAAAAACTTCAGGACCAGACTCCAAAGAGAAACTGCTGAGCTCCAGTTCATTTGCAAATTTGACACCATCAGATCAGGATTAAACAAAGACTGTGAATGGCTATCCAACTATAGAAGCAGTTTCTCCTCCCTTGGTGTTCACACCTCAACTGCTAGCAGAGCACTTCACCCTCCCTGATTGAACTAACCTCGTTATCTCCACACTGATTTATACCTGCCTCTAGAGATTTCCATTACTTGCATCTGAAGAAGTGAGGTTCTTACCCACGAAAGCTTATGCTCCCTATACTTCTGTTAGTCTCAAAGCTGCCACAGGACCCTCTGTTGCTTTTTACAGATTCAGACTAACACGGCTACCCCTCTGATACATAAAATGTACACAACACTGCTTTCTCTGATTCAGATCTGGAAACACATTGTAATAACAGGTTTATTAACACTTCCATTCATAAGTTAACAGCAAGATTTATTTGTTTGCAAAACTATGTATTATAATTTCAGCTATTTGTATGATTCTATGTAAAATGACTAATTTACATACCCAACAAACTTTATTTTTATGCAATGCTTAAGGTCAGAAAGCAGTCATTGGATATTTTTAGTCTCCATTCAAATTTAAACTCCCCTTCAGGCTCTCAGTTTTGCTGGCCATAAAAAAAGTTCAGCAGAGCTCAAAATACAGCCCTAAATAGCAGGCAGCTGAAAAGATGCTTTATTGTCACTAGCTCTAGCACATGGCTAAGATACATTTATTGGCTTTCCAGGCACTTAGTTCATTCTCACTCTAAACTGAAGCCTCAGGCATGCTCCTAATAATTTATAATTCAATTCTCTTCAAAACTCTAGGCTTCAGCTACCTAGAGCTCTTCACACGCGCACAACGATTCAGCCAAAACATCTGCCCAAAACTATATTCTCAGCAGATCTGCATCCCCATTATCATTCATTTTCTCAATAATTCACCAATCTCTTTTCGCTGGATAGCAGGTAGTGAAACCTCTTTCTAAAAGAAATTTCTCCTGTCATGAAAGAAAATGGTATGAGCTAAGAGCTCATTGTGATTAGAGGGTAGCCAAAGAGGCTATTTCTATGTGTATAACTATTAATCTACTGGTTAACTCAAGAACATTTGCCCTTTTGCATAACCTAGAAGCCACATCATAATTAAAAAAAAAGTGTTACATATGTTCAGTGTCACATGGATTTTGTTGTGGGAATGAAAATTTATTTCTGCTCACACCCCAACATATAAAATGCTGCCTCAGAGTGCTAGAAAACTGGATAATCATCATTCTAGATTTGACTGGGTATTAAGATGTCTTGAGAGAATCAGGTCAATTAAAGTTCTCTCAGATGCCTCCATTGATGGCTGCCTTGTGTTTTATTTATATATATGGAAATTCAAACATGTATCACTTCTGTCTAAACTATGCAAAATAAAGAATTGCAAAACAATATTTTACTAATAAGTGATTGTTTAGACTGAATTTTAACTAGCATTCATGACATAAGGGAATATTTACACAAGGAATCTGTGGCAAGGCTCTCCTTATGGGAAATCATTAGGGAGCAGGGTATTCAGCATTCCTATCTAAAGTGCCCAAGATTATTGCAATTACTTATTATACAAAAATATCAAATTGAAGATTAGATGGGTTCTTAATAGAACAACAAATTTGTTGTAGTTATTAAAATATGGTTACCCATTCATCTAAGGCCATTTGGAAAAATATGGACCAACTTTAAAATAAATTGGAAAAAATGTCAGTGAAATAGACTCCTGAATTCAATAACTAGAGATTTATGGTAACATAAAGAGATTAACCTTTTATTAAAAAAATCAACATGGGTTTGGTGGATACATGACCTTCATGGTGCACTACTATAGATTAGGCTATTATAGATCAGGATTTTGGATTTGATGACTTATGTGGGTAAGCAATATAGGGTCTTTTGAAGTTACCTCTTAATTAGATTGAATTATAAATTTGATAAAATAAAATAAAAAAATTGACCCAAACCTTTGCTCACAACCTGCACAAAATCTGAATCTTTCTTTGAAAACTGAATTAGCCAAATGGAAAGATTCCAGTACCTGCATGCAGTTCTATCCAATGTGCCTTGGGATTTGGAGAAGAAAGTCACGGGCTCTTGGGAGTATCTACTGCCAAAGTATGGGGTGAAATTTCAGGAGAAAGCATTAATTTACATGAAGAATTGTCAGTCCTGATGTTACTAGATATAAAGCTGCTCCACGTACTGTAAGCAAGTCATTGTCAGAATCCCCAGATCATTTTAAGTGTTGTATTATTGTACTGGTAATTCACTGAGCAAGCTTTACACTAGTTCCATGGTACCTCTCATGTTGTATTTAATAATGTTAGAGTATGATTAAAAGAGGTGATGTGACACCTATTGAGCAAGTGTTATTTTTACCTCACATAATGTACATAGGAACTGCTTATTTGTCCCTACTAACACATTGCACTTGTCAAGTATTTCTCATCTGAAGATATCAAAGCATTTTTGCAAATGAACTGAGTCTCAGAAAAGCCCTGAGAGGTACAGTATTGTTATAACTAGTAGACTGGAGACAGAAACTAAGGGACAAAGAAATTAACCCTTAAAATCATGAGGACATGAATCTGCATCCTGAGAATTCCAAACTAAGGGACAGGGCTAAGCAACCTCAGCTAATGTCTCTCTGATGATTTTCTACCCAAACAGGTTCCCTGCCTTCTTCCTCTCTTCTGCGCCTTCCCTCCCATTCACCTGGAGGTAAGGTGACCACATCTATCTCCCCAGTTTACGCCTCTGGAAATAAATTACTGGTGGCATCATCAGGACTGAGTGTTCACCATATAAACTGGACATATTTTTATCCTGTAACTTCATCCCAATATTTAGAATACTCTAATGGATAGTGTGGTTTATTGATAAAGATGATATAAAATGCATCTGAAATGTGTCAGCAGGAAAACCACTGCAATAACATTGTGAATTATTTAGTACATTTCCTTTAAACACAAAAAGTAGATAACCAAGCATTAAAGAACTGTATGCTAACTTTCTTCTTAAATGACTGGCAGTCTAAGTATTGCCAAGTTTAGTACATCACTTAGGTATTGAGCCAATTGCCTGGATGACAATGTTTCCAAATATAAGTAATTCATAAGGATGTTTTATAACAGATTTACCAGTAGCAGCATATTTTCATTAATGAGAATGCAAGACTCACACAAGTGTAAATGGCATATAAGCACCATTTGTGTCAAAGGAACATGCCTAGGTTGCTTAATATGTTCATGCCAGTATCAAGTTATATTTTAAAAATGCCCCTCACACCAAGGTGTCCCTGAATGTTGTGCCAATGCATTTTAAACTTCCAAAGTCAATATAAGTAATAAAAAATACCTGAAACATCCTTTGAAGAAAACATTCTGCTCTGCCTTCCCCCCAACCCCCCATACACACTGGTAAAACTCTGTTTAAGACACAATTAAACTTCGCCTTCTCAACTAGGAGCCAATCCTGCAACCATGTATGTTTAACTTTACTCGTATGAGTGGTCCCACTGGCTTCATCTACATGTGTTTGCAGGATTGGGTCCCAAGTGACTTAATCATACCTTACAACTTGGTTTAAACTAGTGGAATATGAAAGAAAAAGAATGTTGAATAGTACCACAACATAAGCAATTGTTAAATTAAAAGTAAAAGGAGCTTCCTAGATTCCTAGGCTAGAAGGGACCACTGTGATCATCTAGTCGGACCTACTGTGTAACACGGGCTACAGAAGCCCCCAAATCTCAATTTAAATATTGCCAGTAATTAAGAATCCACCACAACCCTTGGTAAACTGTTCTAATGGTTATTACCCTCACTGATAAGTGTACTCCTTATTTACAATCTGAATTTGTCTAGCTTCAACTTCCAGCCATTGGATTATATTATATCTTTCTCTACTAAATTTAAAGAGCCCATTATCAAATATTTGTTTCCCTTGTAGGTACTGTGAATGACTAAATTGTGACCAAGTAATCCCCTTAACCTTCCCTTTGTTAAGCTAAACAGATTGAATTCTATCACTATAACATACGTTTTCCAGTAATTTAATCATCGTAATGGCTCTTCGCTGAAACCTCTACAATTTATCAATATCCTCCTTGAATTGTGGATATCAGACCCAGATACATTCCATCAGTGGTCTCACCAGTGCCAAATACAGAGGTGAGATTCTTCCTACTGGAGATTCCTGTTTATGCATTCGTGCATTGCATTAGCCCTTTTGGCCACTGGGAGCTCATGTTCAGCTGATTACCTATCACAACTCCCAATTCTTTTTTGGGGGTCACTGTTTCTCACAAAAGAGTCCCTACTGCTGTAAAGTATATTTAGCCGTATTGCAATGCATAATTTGCTTGCACCTAGCATACTCAAGGCACACTAGAGTATGTCAAGGTTATTACCTGACAATACAGTCACTCCAAAGTCAGAGTGAAAGTTCAAGGATCATTTAAAATTGTCCATAGCACTAGCAAGTTTTTTTTCCCCTTCAGTAGAAGGTTAATGTTGGGATCCCAAATCCCAGCAAAGTGTTTGAAGTGCTTATATATAGGTTGCAATAAAAAGGGGGGGGGGAAGACACCCAAAGGCATATACTACACTTCAGTCTTCATTTTTTCTAATGAAGCAAGTTCCTAAATATGTAGCAAAAATATTCCAGTGCATGAGCTGAGCCTAGACAACACATACATCCAAAGCTACATCTAGGTCTTTAAATGTAAATGGAACAGAGCTCAAGAGTTGTAAAGACATAGAACACAGTCCCATAGACCTCTCTTTGTACTTCAACTTTAATATTGTATTTCTGAAGATTGCTGGCAGAAACTTGACCAATTTGCTCACTAGCTACCCTTTTGTCCTGCCAGATCCCTGTGTCTCCTTTGTCTGGGACAGGAGGGAATCTTCCCAAGTGCTCTATGATCTTTCACTGATACTCACAGCCATAGTATTGACACCTGACAGGTTAACCTTTTTCTTCCTACCTCCCAGCAGGCATTCTGTGTCTAGCATAGCAAAGATATGATAGGGCTCAAGAGTGTGGGAGTAATCAACTATTTAATCTTTTAAAGTCAGCTCAGAAAGAGCTTTTACCTGAATGTGACAGGGTACTCAACTCACCACTAGGATGGCACCTCCTCCTGGTTAGTCTGGAGAATAGTTCATAAGATCAGTACCCCTTCCCCAGTTGTGTGCGGTCTCTTTGTCTTTCTCTTTGGGTTTGCAACCCTTCTCTCACTCCACAAGCTGCAGATTCTTCTTCATGACTTGACCCTCTGACCAGGTTGCCCTATGCATTTTACCCGTTCAGATAAGGAAGTCTTCCTTCCAAAATCCAGGGCAGTCTTCCCATTCACTGCCACTCCTTCAGTATCTGACAGGAGAACCCAGGACACACTCTGTTCAGGGTCCCTCTAGCCAGCAACCAATGTCCATTCCCTCCTGGACCTTACTGCCTCTCCCTGAGTCCTTTCATTACTATCTGACACTCCTGCCTCCCTGGGTTTGCCAGCTTCACCACTACCTCCTCCTAGGGAAACAACTGCAAGCTATAGGTCTCTACTGCCTCTAAACATACTTCTATCTCCCAGATAGTGACTATAGCTTATTTCCCAACAGCTTCCCTTCTAGTGCCTGTCTTTATAAGTCCAGTCCAGCCCAGCTTAGCGCCTTCTTTCTCAGCTGGGTTCCCTCACTCAATCAGGGGATTGCTTAGCCACCTGATTCTACTCAGCTGTGGCCTTCTGGGTTAATTAGCCCCCTTCTCAATCTGCCTTAGCCCTTTCAAGGCAAGTGTGGGAGAGAACATCCCATCACACTGATATTATCTAAAAGATATAGGAGGTAAACCATTTGTCAGCGATAATGTAGTATTCGTCCCTGACTCATAAAGAAGAGGAACAGAAATGCTGAGGAAAGACAACAATAAGATGTTGGAGAATAAATAAGATCCACAGAATACCAAAGGTAGGGAAATTTTTAATTCTACCAAGCATTATTAACTGGAAAAACATATGTTTTCTATATTGTTTTCATGCTCTCTGGACAGAGAGGTTTTGTTGTTTTTAGAACTAATGACAATCATTTCCCAAGCTCAGCTCCTAGTAAATGGGTGAGAATGTTTTGGGTTCCCTCATTCCTGCCTAAAGAGTCAAAACCCAAGGCAGACTCAACTATCCCAATTTGTCAGCTGTTTAACTGCCTAGATCTACATGTTTTGACAACATTTTTCAGTAAAATGTCTAATAAATATTTGGCCAGAAGAATACACCCTCCTAAATAAATTCAGCTTTGCTTGCTTGGGCTACATGATATGTTGATACACAATAAACCATTGGCATAGGATAGCACCAAAGTGTCACCATATTCAGTAACTCTTCAGATCCATGTACCCAAGGTTTAAAATTCCATTTAGGTAAACATAGGAAGGGTTGTTTGGTTGTTTTTGTTGTTGTTATTGTTACATCTTAGCTGCAGAGTCTACAAGAGAGAAGAGCATATGTGAAAGCTATCTCCACAACTATAAAGGCCAGAATCTCACTTATTACAACAATCTGTAAACCACTAACAACCTACCGCATCTGCTTCTGCCCTCCCTATGACTGGAGGGGTGTTAACAGATCACTGCACCTTGAATGGTCCCTTGAAATGTGTTAACTACTTATGCAACATGATCTATTCAACTCTTATATTTAGCTGTGACACTTTGAGTTAGTTTCTCAGACCTTAAGAAGACATCTGCGTGGTTCAAAAGCTTGTCTATCTCTCTCTCCAACAAAAGTTGGTCCAATAAAAGATATTATCCACTTTGTATCTCTAGAATCTCACTTGGCATAAATCAGTAAAACTTCATAACTTTAAAGGAGTTTCATAACTGACTTAAATGGGATCAGAGCTGGGGCTTTTGGGCCTCATACAAAGCCAATTTAAATTAGTCCAAGTCTTCAAGGGCCTCAGAAGCCAAAATATTCTTTAACTGTCAATATTTGAATGAAAGGCTTGTAGTAAAAGTTTTGTCCATAGAGCACTATGCCATCAATCATAATAGTGCACAATTTCAAGGAAAAATGAAAATAAAAAGTCTCATAGATCTGCAATATGTTAGATCAACTGAACTTCACACAGTAAAAACAAACAACAATTAATGTGTTCTGTTTTGCAGTAAATCATTCGGGAGTGTTTGCTACTTTTATTTTGCCAGAGTTTTGCTCTTCTACAAATCGAATTAGCAATCATGTATCTTGTTAGGCAGAATTTCAAGGAAACTGCAATTCATGGACAGTTAGGCAGCAATGCCCTAAGCTTTTTGTTGCTGCCCGGGGTCTGCTGCTTGCTAACAAGATTCAAACGCAAGATGAGAGCGCCTAAGGGTTCTGATGTAACAAAAGTGAGAATTACAGAGTCCATGAAGCTCATTGAGCATCCATATTCTGTGCTTTATGAGCATATTTGAATCTCAGCCATATAGTTTTATTCTTTTGATTGTTTCTCATTATGCAGCTGTACTAAAATATCAGTAACATTAAAAACTTTTTATATGTGGATTATAAAGCAACTATGCTGATATTAATAATTAACAACTTAGAACGTAAGCTTCTCTGAACAGAGAGACCTTGTCTTATTTTATAGGACTGATTCTGTAAATCCTTACTTACCTCAGTAGTTCTTACATGATTAAGGCTCACTCATACATGTAAAAATGGTAAGATACGGCCCTGGGTTTGTTAGCACCATTAGAACAATGGATCTGTTATGATAATTGGGCCTACAAATTTACCCTAGTTGTGATCTCAACTGTTAGAAGTATGTGAAAGGTTAGATGGTATCACAGTAACTTATAATAAATGTTAATGGAAAAGATACAAAAGGGAGGCAGAGACTGAATTTGTAAAAAAACAACAACAACCCTACTGATATAATTCAAAGACTATTAAGATCATGCTTGATAAACAAGAACAGTGTAGAATGAGAAATCAGTGAACCAAAGTTGGTGGGTCAGAAACTAGAATTAATTGGTGGACAAAATAAAGGGGAAGGGCTATTCTGCCCACCATTCCCTTGTGTGTCCTTAAAGGAAAGACTTATGGAGAAAAATTGGCTAATAAATAAAGCTTCACGACCATGGCTGACATCCCACCATCTCCTGGGACTGGGGGCTTTCATTATCATGATCCTTACAGATATTCAGACCAGGCCAGAGAGAGGGACCCAGATAACTTTGCCTCCTCTACCAGGTGCAGCTAAATCCCAAACTTCACCCAGGATGAAACAAGATCGGACTTTAGCAACAAATATCAACAACAGCTCCAGTCCATCTCAACTAACTTCTTCTCTTGTCCCAAAAGAACAGTTATTTCCATCTTTGATACCATCTAACAGAGTGTCAAACAAGGTGTTTTTTCCATCTAAAAACTCTCTGCAGCTAAAGGGAAAGGAAACAAGCAATGTTAAAATGAAAGCCTTATTTAATACTTTACATTTCAAATGCTTTAACTCTTTTTTCCTGCTTTTATCTCTAATAAAAGATTAAAAGAATATTTAATAAAGTGTTAGCCATGGTACTAAGCAGGCTGAGAGCTCTGTATATCAAAACTCAGATGTTGCTTAATATTATTTAGTGTTGGACAGTGAGTGGATTACATTAACACCTTAGTCCATATATTCCATCTAAATTAATATAACAGCCCAACTGCAATATACACATTAGATAATATTTTTTCCTTTAATGAGGCCTCCTGACCTGCAAGTACGTTAATATCCACATAAGAGTAATCTTCAAAATAAAACAGATGTATTTCTAAAGGGTTTTTCATAGAGCAAGGTCTACTAAACTTACCAGGCACTGTATGCACTCATGTTGTATAATTGAGAATAGACACCAAAACTGAATGACATGTCAAAATTCTCATTTCTCCTCCATTAAGTTATTCTGTGCAAATTTCTGAACTAAAACTATTCATTTCAAAGATGCTATAGGCCAAAAAGGGAGGGCATATCTACTAACCAATGACAAAAAATCATATTGATCCATAATTCTTGTAGACTTTTTTTGACCTAGTCTGTCGGGGGTTTGATCCTGCAAACCTTACCCAGACAAAACTTTCATTAACTTTAACAAAGTTTTCATCTGAGTAAAATATAGCAGGATCCTATATGTGTATGAAAGCGTATACAAAGCTGAAGCATTTTTAATAGGTATGACAAATATCATAGCTACATTTTAAAAATGCAGGAGGATTCCCTTTTTAGATGACCATAATGCACTTAAAATTAGAGCCCTGCAAATCTGTGCACACCACATTATATCCGCAGACCATGCTTTGTGGCTCATAGATAAGATGCGGATGCAAATTTTGTATCTGTGCAGGGCTCTACTTAATTTTTGTAACTGGTACATTCCCTTTAAGCTGAAGCAGTGGTTAGTGCTACATTTGTTATGACACTTGTGTGCAGGACGTTTACTAGGAGAATTCCAGTACAAGATACACATCTGGCATTGTCTCTCAAAGTAAATTTAGAGTTATGGTGTGGTGGGGCCTACCTAATAGCTCTGGGACCAAGTTTTCCTTGGTAACCTGGTTTATCTGTCCAGCCAAACTACAAACTCCACCTGATCAAGGATGAAAAAATTCCAAGTAAGCAAAAGTCTGGACAAAAGCAAATTCTCCAGCTGTTCTCTCAAAGCCAAAGGGGAGCTCCCACTCTGTCTTCTGAGAACCACAGCCTTGGGTTCTGGGTGACTAAATGGGCATCAGGTCTGACCCTGAATTTCTTTTCCCTCTAGATTACTTCCTTTGGCTCAGGTAGTCCATGGCAGGTCTTTCCTCCCCTAGTCTTTCATAAACAGAGGAAAGGGAGCTGTTTATATATAGCCTCTCTTCCTAGCATTTTTTGCTCTGAGGACTACAGTTCCCATGTGTCCCGCTAGACTAAATATGTCAGGCTAGCGCTGGACCCTTGGCCAGCCTTAAATGCTGTTATGTATATTTAGATTCAATCTTGTGTCAGAAATTTGATTGACCAATGGTTCTGTAGTCCAAGGGTTAGATACCTTCAAGTATCCTCCACAGTGTTCAATTAGGCAGTCAGGTAAAGCATAACTACCACCATCACTTGTCTAATGATGCAAAGTTTTAACACAGGAGGACTTTAGGGTGATCAATTTAATCTCCAAAGGAAGCATGAGAATTGATCATTCTGGTCATGTTGTTGTACTAGAATGACTGATTGAACTTGTGAGGTGCTAAATACCTGTTAGGCTCATGGCCCACATTTGGTCCACACTAGAGAACTAAATTAATTAACATCAAATTGTTATCAATCCAGTTCTGAATATGATTTTTAAAGGTATTTTTACAAGCTGATTGCTATTTACATACAGTGTTTGAGCGGAGTTATATTTTTGCTTCAGCAAACACATGAAGAAAAGGAATTGTAGAAACTAATCTGGAAAGTTGTTGAACTGGAAAGGATGACATAATATATAGAATAGGCACAAAGGTTTATGGGGCTGCATGCATATCACTGACTTCGCCCTGAAATAATATGTGTTTAAGGCTAGGTCTACACTACCCGCCTGAATCGGCGGGTAGAAATCGATTTCTCGGGGATCGAATTATCACGTCTCATCGGGATGCGACAATCGATCCCTGAATCGACGCGCTTACTCCACCAGCAGAGGTAGGAGTAAGCGCCGTTGACGGGGAGCCGCGGAGGGCGATTTTGCCACCATCCTCACAGCAGGGTAAGTCGGCTCCGATACGTCGAATTCAGCTACATGAATAGCATAGCTGAATTTGCGTATCTTAAATTGACCCCCCCCCGTAGTGAAGACCTGCCCATAGATTTTGAATTTGCACATGATAAAACAAATTATTTCATATAAAGACATCAGGGTGCCATGCAGGACTGTTACCTACTTAGGAATACAGTTGTATGCATACTTAGTATTCATGTTACTCATTTTTTCCCTCTGACATTCTTTTGCCTCCAGGTAGACTTTGATGTTATATATTTCAGCAATATGCTCATAATGCATTCACATCTTATTTGAAATGAGATGTTATATAAGATTGGAGTTATGTGCATATGCTCGTTGTGTATGATTATTAAAAGGGTGTGAATATAATTTTGATTAATATTATATTTAATTTAATATATATTAATATATTTTAATTTAAAAAATGTGATACATTTGTTATTGATAGTGTGGGTGTGTTTATGGAGGAAGAGGGACAAATAAAAAGATGTCTACCCTTTTGAGAAAGTCCTATGGAATGTAATAGAAAATTATAATCTTTCCATAGGTTTTAATATTTAATAGAGAACTATATAGCAGATAGAATTCTATAGCCTGGTTTAAATAAAACATATAGAAATGGTATTTATTCTCTATTAAATGCAATAGGTATTTCAGAATGAATTCTAAAGAACCTTACCAGTGCTTATAAGACTATTCCACATGGGTATAGGTATAATTAGGTAGGTCCAACACTGTACATGGACTCAAAGCGTATGTCTAACTGCAATTTGACACCTGTGGCTGGTCCATGCCAGCTGACTCGGGCTTGCAGGGTTCAGGCTAAAGGGCTGTTTAATTGTGGTGTAGATGTTCCGGCTCGGGCTGGAGCCCGAGCTCTAGGACCCTCCCACCTCACAGGGTTCTATAGCCCAGTCTCCAGCCTGAGTCCAGACCTCTACATTGCAATTAAACGGACCCTTAGCCCAAGCCCCGGACTGCTGGCATAGGCCAGCCATGGGTTTTTAATTGCAGTATGTACATACCCACAGAGACAGGTGCACTAATGCAAAGTATCAGATCTCTAGAAGTCTGGCTTGTTAAATCTGTACCTGGTTTCAAGAAGTTGCATTCTAACAATATCTATTCCACACGTTTTTCTGCCTTCCTATATATATTTATAGTTTCAGCTTTTCCTTGGGGCAACTGCCACAGTGTCACTAAGACATCCTGCAATGCCTTTGACCCGAGAAAGGAACTCCACGCAGACAGACAGAGCCACAGGTGACTTAAGTGCCTCAGGTTATGTATCATTGTGTTAAAAGAACTAAGCAAAGAAAAAGCCTCAGGCAATAGAAGCCAAGAGCCATCTTTCCATTGCCTTCAATGAGCATTTTTCAGGCCTTTATCATGAAACATTAACCATGAAAAGTTGTGATGACAAACATTGCTTTTCTATCTTTCCTTAAAAATATTCTTTTGCAACCTTTCTTCATAAGATCTCTGGATCACAAATCCTCCTTAAGAAATTTAAAGTGTTCTTACATAGCACATCCTAATTTAATTTCATGTTGTTACCCAAATAATCTTTTCAACCTCATATGGCAGTGGTCCCCAGACTTTTTTGTCTGTGCCCTTCTCTGGGAGGCATGGTCGGGAGCCGGGGCCAGGAGTGGGGCTGCGGTTGGGAGCCATGGTTCAGAGAGGAGTCAGCACAACAACTGGGGCCTCGGCTGAGAGCAGGCCTGCAGTCGAGGCAGGGAGCCAGGGGCCGCAGTCAGGAATGAAACTAGGAGCCGGTGGCTGAGCCAGGGCTGGACCTGGGGGTGGGGGTAAGGCCGGAGTGGAGATGGGGGCACAGCTGGGCTGCCCTGCCATCTCCCCCCAAACATTCCTCTGCACCCCCTGTGTGTGCCCCTCAGTTTGGGGATCACTGACGTATGGGGTATAAATAATTTGGTTTCCTCGGTTATGCTGATATGAAGAAAACAATTCTAGGCTAAAAATGCATACTTTAAAGAATTCTTAATAGCATCTGCTATGTTGTTGAATTTTTTACCTGTTTGTATCTTCACAAAATGCTCACCTTTGGGGCTGGAATTTTTCATACTTATCTGTGCCCAAAGTTGATTTGAAAGTCTGGGCAAAATCCTTTAAGCCATATTTTATACTGGCACTAGAAAAGGTTCAGAAAAGGGCAACTAAAATGATTAGGGGTTTGGAATGGGTCCCATATGAGGAGAGATTAAAGAGGCTAGGACTTTTCAGCTTGGAAAAGAGGAGACTAAGGGGGGATATGATAGAGATATATAAAATCATGAGTGATGTGGAGAAAGTGGATAAGGAAAAGTTATTTACTTATTCCCATAATATAAGAACTAGGGGTCACCAAATGAAATTAAAAGCAGGTTTAAAACAAATAAAAGGAAGTTCTTCTTCACGCAGCGCACAGTCAACTTGTGGAACTCCTTACCTGAGGAGGTTGTGAAGGCTAGGACTATAACAGCATTTAAAAGAGAACTGGATAAATTCATGGTGGTTAAGTCCATTAATGGCTATTAGCCAGGACAGGTAAGGAATGGTGTCCCTAGCCTCTGTTTGTCAGAGGATGGAGATGGATGGCAGGAGAGAGATCACTTGATCATTGCCTGCTAGGTTCACTCCCTCTGGGGCACTGACATTGGCCACTGTCGGTAGACAAGATACAGGGCTAGATGGACCTTTGGTCTGACCCGGTACGGCCGTTCTTATGTTCTTATTATTTGAGTTCAGTAAGGATGGAAAATCTGCACCTTGCAGTACTGCAGTAAGTCTTTCATAGTGGCACAGAATATGTTTGTGTAGTTTCTAGCGGCATATGATTCGCCGGACAAAATCCTAATTTTTCTTCTCAAGCGTTATCTGAATATGTTATCCAAATAAAAAAATTGCATATGCTTTCAAAATACTGCAGTCAAAATGTATTGTCTATGCAATGGAGACTGCTGCCCTTTAAGGAAATAATTTTAGTTTCTTCCTCTCATAGTACTTTGAACAATGTCCTGCTGCCCGTTCCTCTCAAAATGTTGCTTCATCTTCTTTCTTTGTTGTATATTGATGACCTCCTGTGGTGGCATCTTTCCTATTCACTGCATTATGCAGCCTGCAGCACATCAGGCTCTGCATATTTTCCTAAATATTTTGTTGAAGGTCACCACTGTCATCTGGAAGAAAACAAAACACAAAGAACTTTATGCTGAGCTTCACTTGCAAAGTCTGGGAATGAAAAAATTACTTTTCTGGTGATGGTGTTAATTTGCAACCCTGGGAAATTCTAACCTTTGGTTTTGGGGGGCTGCCAAAAAATAAGAGCAGGAGATGGATTCTAGCATATTTCGCTTGGGTTGCAAACTAACACAAAACAAACCTGGAGAGAAGCCACGGCTGAAGGCAGTGCTACATGCCTATATCTGACAACTTGTGGTGGGATTGTATTTGGAAAGCTGGGGTGAAATTTAGGCAAAACTCCTGTTGATTTCAGTGGCGTCAGGATTTCACCCCTGCAATTCAGATGGAGCTTCTTGGACTAAGGAGCGGAGGCCTAGTATCCCAGAGAAATGGATGCTCCCCACATAAAAAACAGGAGGAGAGGAAGTATGAGCAGGATAAGGACTAGTTAAAGTAGGTTATTTGGTTATCATAGAATCAGAGAATATCAGGGTTGGAAGGGACCTCAGGAGGTCATGTAGTCCAAGTCCCTGCTCAGGGCAGGATCAGTCCCCAACTAAATCATCCCAGCCAGGGCTTTGTCAAGCCTGACCTGAAAAACTTCTAAGAAAGGAGATTCCATCACCTCCCTAGGTAACCCATTCCAGTGCTTCACCACCCTCCTAGTGAGAGAGTTTTTTCTAATATCCAACCTAAACCTCCCCCACTGCAACTTGAGACCATTACTCCTTGTTCTGTCATCTAGTACCACTGAGAACAATCTAGATCCATCTTCTTTGGAACCCCCTTTCAGGTAGTTGAAAGCAGCTATCAAATCCCCGCTCATTCTTCTCTTCTGCAGACTAAACAATCCCAGTTCCCTCAGCCTCTCCTCATAAGTCATGTGCTCCAGCTCCCTAATCATTTTGTTGCCTTCCTCTGGACTCTTATATGTAAGGTAATGTAAATATGGTCAAAGTGAGTTTATTTCCTTCATTATTATTTAGATAAGAATGAATCCTAATCCCATCTCTGTACATCTGAAAAGCCCAATCAACAGTAGAACTTGTGCATTTTCACTATCTTTGGTGTGTCCGCACACACACACACACATATATTTCTTAGCACAGAGGATTCAGCATTGCCTACAGTTCTGAGACTTAGCCGTGATTACTCCGTAGATTTTTTGCAGTAGAAGAAGTGGATTCAAGCTCTCATGTGTCAAGTCATTTTACACAGGGCACAGATTTGGCCCACAATAGTGTAGCTGCATTTTTGTATATGTTAATAAGTGTCAATGCTTTCATATATCACATATATGGTTGTTCTAGCCATACTTTTCAGACACCAGGCCCCTCCACCTGCACACTATCCATTATCACCCCCTCCCACACACATTCAAACAGCAGCCATTGCTTAAAAGAAGGTGAAAAAATTACCAGAAAAAAGGCTTTTATTTTTTCCCTTGTTATGTAGAATTTCCCCTCTAAGCTACACAGGCATGTTGCTTGAAGAAGCAATATTTAGTCCTGGACCTGGGACAAATTGAATGTGTGGAGTATCACTACCCACCAATGGGAGCTAAAAAAACCCTTCCATACTTGTGGTGTAAAGTGTTTGTTTCTAGCAGATCATGAACCTGTGGTTCATGGCAGTAAAATGTATACAGTATACAAGCTATTTTAGAACCCTCCAGAATTGTCTAAAACATTTGTCATAATATTTCTCTCCTGAGCCCTGTATTTTCAGATTCATGATAATGAAAGCATCTGGTTTTACCTGTATAAACATCAAAAATAGTACCCATCTATTTTTAAACAGCTCTCCCAAACATTGATAAAATAGCTCTTCTATAAAACATGTGGCATGTGCAGAATACATAATGACTTGGTGCACTATAGAGGTTATTGGCACGTTTTTGGGGATGATCCTATATAACTTATCATTTTTAAAGTTACTTTGTAGCTATCCCAAGCTCAGGACAATAAAATCTGTATACCATACCATCATGGTATTTTCTTTGCCTGTGCACTGTGTTTATACACTGGAGTTCTTTGTTTTAGGCAAATTGTGCTCCTAGGGTTTTTCTTTGCTCCTTTGATTGTGTTAGTATTTATAAATAAATACATCTTTTGTTTCTCCCCACGCTTGTAATCTGTCTCCTGACATTAAAAGGGAACATAAAAAGAAATAGCCTAATTTTCATCCACCCTTACATTGCCCTGGGTGAGGGCTCTGGGCTGGGAAGTTGCAGGCTCTGGGTGGGGCTGGGTATGAGGAGTTTGGGGTGCAGGAAGGGGCTCCAGGTTTGCAGGGGGCTCAGGTCTGGGGCAGGGAATTGGGGTGTGGGGTTGGGGCACGGGCTTACCTCGGGCAGCTCCCGGTCAGCGGTGCAACGGGGGTGCTACATCAGGCTTCAGCCCCCCGCCCCCCCTCCAGCTCCCATTGGCTGGTTCCTGGCCAATGGAAGTGCAGAGCTCCTGCCTAGGAGCCAGACCTGCTGCTGGCCACTTTGTGGTGTCAGAACAAGTAGGAATTAGCCTGCCTTAGCTGGGCAGCACTGCCAATGGGACTTTTAACAGCCCAGTCAGCTTTGCTGACCAGAGTTGCCGCGACCCAGTGCTTTCCATTCCGCAACCTAGTACTGGGTCGCAACCCACAGTTTGAAAACCACTGAGTTAGAGTATGAATCTAATGCATGACAGCTCCCTGTATTCCTCCCTAACTCCCCAGGGGACACTTCCAAAGTGTTAAGGTAAACCTCACAAAGGAACTCACCCTGGAATAAGTGTGCCCATAGGGGGAGCTAGTGAAGAATAGCTATTAAGGGAACAGCTATTTTCACACCAGCTCCCCGTGTAGACAAGCCTTGATATAGCACTGAGCACAGCTAATACATACAAATCAAAAGGGAGTCCATGACCTAAGAAACATCACCAGAAAGATAAGAGAAAGGGAGGTACTGAGATGATGTTGACAGACTTTTTTGTTTTGTTTTCTTTTAATTTCACTATCACTTTTCTCCCACACAGAGTTGGGCATGAACAAGACATGTGACTGGTATGAGTAAGTGTGGTGGGCCTGACTCCTAATCATCATCATCATCATCGTCGTCACTGGATTCATGGCAGTAAATGTTTTTTTGGTGTCACATAGAATGGACTTCCACCTTGAACATTCCCTTGCAAGTCTTCTTCCTTTCTCAAGAATTAGTATGGGAGGATTTATGTCTCTGAAATCCCTCAAAATCGAGTTTTCTAACCTCATTCCTGGCTGACACCATGCTTTATGTCCTTCAACCCCAGCTCTATAAATCCTCTGTTTTTCTGTACTTTGGACGTGAGCCCACCATTGCAGTCATCTTGTTCTCAGCTGGTGTAAGATTGCAACTTACCAGGATCATCCAAGTATCTCCTCAGTTGTGACAAATCAAATCAACAGACGTTAAGAATACACCATCACTTTTGACATTGAATATTGTTTAATTTTCTCTCCTCAGCTGTTTTTAAAGGCTATTTTTCTGCTCCAGATAACATATGATTCCTAATCAAAGGATTAAAACACAAAATAGATCAATCCACCATTCTGACCCTGCTGGTAAAATTGGGTGAAATTAATCCATATTCCACTACAGCCATATTTTGTGAATTTAAGTGGGACTTTCATGGTGCATAGTCCTTATACTGATCCTCTGCATACCAGTGGATTATACCTAGTGTGATTAGTTATGTGATGTAAGATTTACAGATCACATTTATTGTGACTTCAAGATCACATCATTTTTTTTTCATGTTTGTGTTAGGATGGCTCTATCATTTTATATATACCTTTTGTAGACACATCTGAAATAGCTGCACTTGGTGATATGAAGCCTATCTATAGAACTAGAACTTGAGAAAAATTGCCCTGATTTCAGAGTATTCAAAAGACAACTTCTAAAGTGAAAGTTGCTTTTCCAAAGAATATTTTCAGTAGGACTGACTCATTTCTCTCATAGGAACTTATATGGCGAAGCCCTCATCTGTCTAGTATCTGACTGGCTCAATGTCTTTAATATATTTATCCTTACCACAACTCTGTAAGATAGGGAAGTACTATTATTCCCATTTTACAGATGGGGAAACTAACTCCCAGGAAGGCTAAATGACTTGCCCAAGGTCACACAAGAAGTCTGTGGCAGAACAGGAAATTGGACACAGGTCTCCTAAGTCCCAGGCTAGTGCCTGAATGAGTGGACCATCCTTCTCCTTTTAAAGTTTTTCTGACAATACATGTTCATTTTGATTAAATCCTACCTTGAATTTGTGGTTGTCTATCCAAGAAAATCAGACACGTTAGTGGTAATGCATTTATGTGTGGCAATACATTCTGATTCAGTCTAGATTAGTATCTGCTTTAATCTCAATTACATATACAACAAATACATTTATTAACCTCATTATATGCTTTCGCTGAAATTTAGAAGTTAACAAAAGACAACTTAATTGGTTTAAGAAATTTACTGTTACTATTTTCTGAGAGTTATAAGCTAAATATTATGCATATCAGTCACTGCAAGTATAACTCACAATTTTAATAACACTAAATGCAGTTTCACTGAATAAAACTCCACTGTGATGACACTGAATATTCAGATTACCTTTAATTAAATAGCAAAAGGCACTGAAAAGAGAGGTTTAATTTTAATGTCCTCATATTTTCATTTCTGTGAAATATCACACACAGTATGATACATATGAAACAATCAGAGTACACAGTAGTTATGAGCTAAATGTATGTGTATAATTTTTTTATTAATTATTCCACTAATCAGTTTGTATGGGAAAACCATAACAAAATAAACCTAATAGTTTCATAAATATCCTAAGGGCATTACATGTTGTCCCCAGACTCAAGTTAAAGAATGAATCAGGAGATCTCACATATTACTTTCCATTTTGTGATATAACATATCATACAACTATTCAAGTAGGTACCAGTTTTTTTCTTGTGTGCTTTCTTGCTGTCTAATGATATGCCTTTGAAAGATTAGGACTAGATATTCAAAATTAAGGGCACACAATTGAAAATACAATAATGTTTACATAATTCAATGTCTAATTTGCACATATAGTTACCACAAGTTTGATAATTAAATAGATAACTGTCCATTTGGATTTGCAAATACCTGATTTGTGTCTGTGGTAATGACATGTACCTAATTTTGAAATTCAGGTCTTATGCTAAATTTGAGCTGTGCACCTTTAGCCCTCCATAATTCTCGGACCAGCTGGGAACTGGATTGGTTCCTGATATAATTCAGACCATCTGCAGGACCATGGTCATATAAGACCAGAACCATAGGGCCCCTCGGAGCTGTTCTGGAAGGCGAGGATTGCTGCAGTTGAAGTGAGGTAACATAGGAGCTATAGTGGAGTTGGAGGGATCCTCTATCAGCTGGTTAAACTTGCATTATTTCTGCTTTGTACCTCTAGAGAGTAGAGAGGGTGAGAAAAATGGTTAGATACTATCTCAATACTTTAGTCTCTAAAATGATCAAAATATATACTTTGTGTATCCTTGGGTATGAAACATTCAGTCAAAGTTTATGGCTGCTTGTAAGAAAAACATTAGAAAGAATCAGACTGCCAGTTGCTGCATGTACAGTAGATTTTCAGTTCACATAGATAAGGTCTAACAAAGGAATATTAGGGTGGGCTGTATTTGTTTCAATGCATCTGAATTTTTCTGTCCACAGCCTCTTCACTTTTAGATTTACCAGAAAATGACTTCAGGAAAATGCTGGTTAAAAGGTAAATTCACTTTGATTGATAATGCAGTCAAAATTACAGAAGATATTAAATCTCAATAGGAAAGATATTATAATTTGGTGATTACTCTCTTGGGACATTCTAAAGCATGACAAGCAGCCAAGAGTTTCATATACTACAGAACTGGGAATATCTCATGACAACAATAGACCCTGGAGATCACTTCAGACCTATTTTAAAGAGATTGTGGAGAAAAATGTGTGTATATGTTGTGCTAGAGGAAGATGGAGGTGGCACTTTAGAATCACAAAAAGTAGTTTTAGCTGACTGTGAGGTACACAATGATTAATGTGAAGTGTTATCAGCCAATTGAACAACTCTTCAGTTGAAGCATATTTATAATACAGTGTAGTACAGTTAATCACACTTTGAAACTGTAACATAAAGAGGCAGTTTCAGGGTAATTCCATTTTGATTGCAGTTATTTATCCTAATTCAAAGCACTTTCGCTCTATTTGTGCCTTTAAAGAACTTTTTTAAAAATGTAAGGCTGTTCTCCTATTTCTTAAAAATTACTTTAAACTTTGGCTGTTGGCCTACTTATGGAATACTGGTGAAGAGGGATAGTTAGGAAGGGTGCGAGTAAGCAGGTTTGAGTCCTGTGGAATTCCAATGACTGACCTAACTGAACTCTATTTACAGCTTTCACAAATAAGATCTTCCTATCTTTCCCATATGTATAGAATAATTCCAATATTCCAAATATGCATCTGCTTACATGGTTCTATTAGTTACACATTTCAGTATCCCTGGAAACATGCAAATCATTCCCTCTACCTCCAATATTTAAACAACAAACAACAACAATATTTCACTTTAGCCTGCAAGTTTTTCAAACAGCCCATGCATTCAATTACCATTTCTGTCAAAACAAACTATGAAATGAAGGAAGGGTGTGGGTTTCTTCTGAACTCTCTGTGTTGCCTTTGAAAAACAGCCTTAAAGAAGTGCATAGAAAATTGAATTCTTACATGTGAGAATATTTCATGTAAAAATCACCATGTGGGTTAAGGAATTAGCAAGCAAAATGTTATAAGGCAAGGATTTTGATAGAGCTGGGTTCAGTTTTATAACAGTCAGTTCTGTAACGTGAGCCTTAGAGAATCATTTGGTGCTACTTTCATAGCTTTCTGTGTGATTATACTGGATATATTCTTTAATTTAATCAAGCCCTCTGAGGACAAGGTTAGCACCAAATGACTTGTGGATGCATAACATCCTTCTTATAATTAGTAAAGAATCAAGAGAGAATACAAGGAACTATAGTTCAGTAATCCTCAATACAGTTATGCATAAGAGAAGAAATAGAAAAATGGTAATAAGAACATATTTTTATTTTTATTATTTTTTTAATTTGTCCCAGTAATGAATATTGGTGCAATTGAAACAGAATAGCAACAAGCAGCTAAGATGATTCTAAGGGTGAGTTATGAATAAAGGTTATCCAGATTTAGTCTATATTGTGGCTCATCTTTTTTACTATGAAATCTTGTGGAGATATAAGAAAGGAAATAAACAGCTTGTCAGTGCTCTGAGACAATATTTAATAAGAGACTGAAGCTTGTACCCATTCCTACCTGGTGCTGGGAATCTTCAAAATGGGAGGTGAGTGCACTAAGCATCTCACAAACCTATGAAGAGGGAACCAAACTATGAGAAATTTATGCAGACTTTCTATATGCAGAAGGGGTGAAATTCATCCCTGGGCAAAGGGCCAGCACAAAGTTTATGCCCCACTTAAGTTTTATGCTGAGGGCTTAAGAGGCACTGAAGTGACCTTGTGCTGGCCATCTGCTTGGGATGAATTTCATGTGTGGTGATTAGAATAAGGAACAGATTGCCAGACAACATGGTAGTGTTCCTGGATAGAATATGAACTATATCCCTTTTGAGAAAAGGGATGAATCTAGAGATACTATTAGTCACCAGCCATAGTTCAGAGATTCAAATGAGCCATCAGTTGTTTTGTGTTTCCTGAATTTAATAGAGAAGGAGCTAATTAATGGGCCATGTGATCTCTCTTGGCTTATTATTTCTCTCTTGCAATTTACTCTTAAACACTCTAACACACTATGTAAGAAATTATGCAGTATTCCCTTTACAACACATCCCCTGTGCCCTTGCTAAAAAAAACCTTACTTACTGTCACAGTTCAGAGCAACTGTACTTGTATTTTCTCTCTCTGGTCCAGCAAGGGCACCCGCTCTCAGATTTCCAGTTCCCTAGCTGTTGCCTTTCCGGATGGAAACCCACATTTGTCTTCCTTCTGATTGGAGGTATTTCTAGGCTACACAGATCCTTGACTACATCGTGTTATTCCCGGCACAGACAGGTTATCCAAGGATACCTGCTTGTTTTCTCTTCAGAGATGGTTAACAGGTGTAATTGCTACAGTTATAAGGTACCACACAGCACTTCCTACTTTATTGTTAAGATAAAAAGTATTCCAGAGAAAACACACTGAAAACAATAAAAGAACCTACATGCCTGCTAATAAGCATAGCAGAGCTAATGCCAGGCCTAACATGGATTCCGGCAGGACCAGTCTGTCAACCCCCTCCCAAGGGAGATTCCTTGTGTTTACAAGTTCATTGCAGCTTCAACTCAGAATCGGCACTCAGTCCTACCAGCACATCAGTATCAGATAAACTGATTATCCTGGGGGACTTTACCAGATTACTTTCAACCCCTGCATTAATCTGGCAGCCTGACATCAAACAGCATAGGACTGTGTAAGAGAATAGCAATGGAACTCTGTTACTAGTGTGTCTAGCAGCAATAAGTAATGATGAATACCTTTTTCCACCTATCAGACAAAAACAAAACATTGTGGATGCCCCCAAGTTCTAAACAATGGCATTTTATCAACTACATCTTCAATCTGTCAGCTAGACCTACAGAAATCACCGCAGCCATGCACAGTGCAGTCTACTGGACAGATCATCACATGAGCCGCTGCAAACTGTTATTAGTAATTCAACCAGTGCATCTCAAGTCATCATCTAAACCCAATCATACAGCTCAACGTAAAATGATTACAAGATGAAGTTACATGATGGCAGCTCTGTAATAACTTTACACCAGCTTTGTTTGACCCCACTCGCTTGACAACTAGTGTTAATGTAAACAGTGAGGTTGACATAATGTATCAAGCTGCTCTTGCCACACTGAGTGCAGCAAAATGACATCATCAAGACTGGCTTGATGAGAATGATCCAGAAATTCAACAGCTACTCACTAAAAACAGGAGATGAATTATCAAATTTGCGTATCCCATGTCTCTGTAGGTACAACTTTAACATACAGGAATCTGTGTCTTGAAATCCAATGCTCGATGATGCTACAAGAGACCTGAATGCCAGTCTCAGGATACATATTTCATTGTCTGGAAAATTATTTAATCTGAACAGGTTGCAATCTTTCACAAAAATCTTTGAGGCAGTTTTTCATGAGCTTCAATAAGCCAATGACCGTGCTCTCCAGGCATATACTCTAGAAGACAGACAACTGATTACGGACAGATTTGCAGAGTCTGCAGAAAGGTTCAGGCTGAAAATCAATCTGAAATTGACAGAGGTCATGTATCAACCTGTGCCAGGGAAACCCCTACACAAAACCAAAAGTCACCATCAGCAACAAACAGCTGAATGCTGTTACAGACTTCTGCTATTTTGGTAGTATATTGAATGATGTTACTATAGACAAGGAGATGACAAGTGGTATCAACAACGCCAGTTCATTATATGGTAGGCTATCAGGCAGAATCTGGCAGCAACATGGCATTAAGCTTCGAACCAAGCTAAAAGTTGATAAAGCAGTTGTGCTGTCTGACTTCTTGTATGAATGTGAGACCTGGACCTGCTACAAGCATCACATTAAGCTTCTTGGTAAGTTCCATTTATGACATCTCATACCATACTCCGCAGCAAATGGCAGGATAAAGTTAAATAATGAGATTCAGGAACGTAGTCACTCCACAGGGATTGAAGCCAGGCTCATTGCAACACAGTTGCACTGGGCTGGTCATGTATGGAGGATGGGCAACACCAGAATGTCAAAGCAGTTCCTGGATGGCAAACAAAGTGGGCAACTGTGTAGGACGCAGCCAGAAGAAACTCTTCAAAGATAAACTGAAGTATAACTTGAAACAGTGCAACATTGATGCTGACAGCTGGGAGTCCTCAGCAACAGACAAATAATACCGGCAAGCAGTAGCCCACTGTGAGGTTGCCCAGTTCAAGACTAACCAGCATATAGAATTCAGGGGTCGGCAACCTTTCAGAAGTGGTGTGCCTAATCATCATTTATTCGCTCTAATTTAAGGCTTCGCGTGCCAGTCATACATTTTAACGTTTTTAGAAGGTCTCTTTCTATAAGTCTATAATATATAACTAAACTATTGTTGTATGTAAAGTAAATAAGGTTTTTAAAATATTTAAGAAGCTTCATTTAAAATTAAATTAAAATGCAGAGCTCCCCGGACCAGTGGCCAGGACCCGGGCAGTATGAGTGCCACTGAAAATCAGCTTGTGTGCCGCCTTCAGCACGTGTGCCATAGGTTGCCTACCCTGATATAGATCTTGAGGCACAGAAGCTGAGCCATAAACAGCAGCAGGCACAGATTGTAATCCCTTCCTTGCCATCAAGCTGTCTATGCACTTCATGCGACAAGGACTGCAACTCATGCATTGGTCTTTTTACCTACAGCTGTTCTCACAAGACATAAAACTGTCATCAGTGTCATCTTTGATCATGAAGGACAAGGACAACAACTTGTTTTCAGTACCTTACCTGCTTCCCTCAGTGACCAGGCTCTTTCTTCAGAACAGTGCTTCAAAGACCTCCTGGTGCATCAAACACCTCCTGCAAAGCATTAGAACACCCAACTCTAACAAGGGCCCACTACTTACTGCCTGTCGCCTGTCAGCATCTTGCCCTAACTCCCAGGAGCCAACAGTCATAATGTGATCTCTCTCCCATTCGGCTAATTTCTTTCCTGAGACTGGGGTCAGGAACTGGTTGGTCACATAGAGAGCTTAGGCCAGGGGAAGAGTAAAGGTGGATTCTTAGTAGAAGGAATTTGTTCCACAAACAAGTCTTGACCTATCCCACCTCCCACCTATAAGAATCTCTTCCTCTTTACTGCTCAGTGCTCCATCTTATATCCTGCGCTCTTAACCATACAAAGTTAGTGAGTTCCCAAATAGTAGCTACCTGAGAATTAGACAGTTTCCTAAAGGATAACAAACTATGGCAGTTGTCTCCAAATTTTTCAGGATTGCACCTGCCCTTAGCCCTGTCCTCATCCCTGACCCTGGGAGCCAGGGCAAGGAGCAGTGCTGCGGCTCCTGAGGTGGGGGTAGGGCCACAGGTTAGGGCCACAGCTGGGGGTGGGGATGGAGCTGGGGGCTAGGAGCTGGGGCCATGGTTGGAGCAGAGCTGGGGGTGGGGCAGGGCTGGGTTGCACTCCCACCCTGTCCCTGTGAAGGCTGGCCTGTGCCCTGCCACATCCACCGAATGTCCCTCTGTGACCCCAAAGGGGGGGGGGTCATCCCAGAGTTTGGGGACCTCTGGAATATGGCATAAATAGGGTCCTACTAAATTCACAGTCCATTTTGGTCAATTTCAGAGTCATAGAATGTAAAAAAATTTCATGATTTCAGCTATTTAAATCTGAAATGTCACAGTGTTGTAATTGTAGGAGTCTTGGCCCAAAAAGGAGTGGGGGAGGGGGTTGCAAGGTTATTGTAGGGGGTACTGCAACCCTTACTTCTGTGCTGCTGCTGCTGCTGGTAGCGGCGCTGCCTGCAGACCTGGGCAGCAGCAGCTGCTGGCCAGAGCCAATGCTAGCAGCAGCGCAGAAGTAAG
Organism: Chrysemys picta bellii; assembly: GCF_011386835.1. Lineage (NCBI taxonomy): Eukaryota > Metazoa > Chordata > Testudines > Emydidae > Chrysemys > Chrysemys picta. Next base: position 72,728,883 of record NC_088795.1, on the reverse strand, counting down.
GAAAGCATGGTATGGTATTTCCACCTTTATTTCTGCGCTGCTGTCTGTGGAGCTGGGCCCTCAGTCAGCAGCCACCCCTGTCTGGCCCCCCAGCTCTGAAGGCAGAAGTAAGGTTGGCATGGTATGGTATTGCCACCCTTAGTTCTGTGGTGCTGCTGGAGCAGTGCTGCCTTCAGAGCTGGGCACCTGGCCAACAGCTGCCGCTCTCCAGCCAACCAGCTCTGAAGGCATCATAGAAGTAAGGGTGGCAATATTGAGACCCCCCTAAAATAGCCTTGTGACCCCCTGCAACTCCCTTTTGGGTCAGGACCCCCAATTTGAGAAACGCTGGTCTCCCCCATGAAATCTGTATAGTATATGGTAAAAGCACACAAAAGACCAGATTTCATTGGGGGGGTGGGGAGAAGGCACACACCAGATTTCACGATCCATGATGCATTTTGCATGCACATAAATTTGGTAGGGCCCTAGGCATAATACAACATGTTACAAATATTTAGAAAACCTTAAAAGTGCTTGAGGCTGAATACGTGCTGCCAAAAGAAAATGGCTAATCCCAAGGAAGTATTAGCTTGGGGAATAGTTTATTCTCATCTATTTTTTGCCTTCAGTGTTATAGTTTCCTGCTGGTCTCAATCCACTATAATAGAGGCTGCACAACAGCTTTCTTTATAATTGGGACAGACACTTGACCCCAGCTCCTTTTATAGCAGCACAAAGCAGGAAAGCTGTCCCAAAGGAGCAGCCAAGGATTATCACATAGGGATCATGCTGGAGGCAGGAAAGGGTGAGGAGGAGCTATTCAGTGTATAGGGATGAGCACATATATCCTTGATGCCTGCAACAGTCTTTGTGGAACAGCTGCATTCATCCTAACTAAGGCCTAAGCCTACTGTAAATTATGCTGGGGGCTATTTCAGCCCCTAGTTGCCCTGGAACCAAAAAACGATGTAGAGCCTCATTTCATCCCTACTCTCCTCTCTTGTACCAGGTAAGTTTAGCATAGTTGAGGACCTGTCTCTGTGCATTTGTACTGCACCATCTTGGTGGGTCTGAGATAGCACAAAGAATTTTTTTTAAACCAGGTTGCACAGAACAGAACAGTGAAGTACAATTTACTGTGCACAACATCAGTATAACACTTTTTATGGACTCTCAATATGTCAGAGTCCAGTACTGAATAAGGAAGAGATAGTCAATCTTATCTTTTTCTGAAAAATGTGTAGCACTGATATCCATTTATCCTCAAACATTTCTGCTCACTGAGTAGTTTGATAGGTATAATATTCAATCAGTAGGTGGTCTTTTATGGAACGGAACCAATTGTCATAGCATGGGAATGTGTCAAATGCACAGTAGTTTGAGAGATATATGGTTTGTCAATGCAAATAAAAACGGATACACTTCACCTATGGTTTCCTTAATTGCTTTCTTGATTTTATTTCCAACAAGCAAACTTCAGAACTGGAGGGAAAAGTATATTGATCGTTTTGTCCTAATACCAACTGGATCTCTTTGCAGAAATTCTGAATTATGAGATGGGGACGATACGGAACAAAAAAAGGAGATGATGATTATTATGTCTGTGATCATGGATAATATTAACATATAAAATATTTTGTTAACATTAAATTAAGGTAAGTACTATATATACTAGTAAGTTTTAAAAAAACGCACAGCTGTTAAGAGAAACTAATATTCAAATACACTCACAGTTCATGCAGTATCCTAAATAAATGCACACATGTAAAATTTCATTTCATTTCCCCTAAACCAACAATAACTCTGTACACTATAGTAGCCCTCTACCCAGCTAGCAGAGGTACCCTTTTATCAGAGCAACTACAACTCTAGATATTTTTGCAGTCATTGACTACAAGTGAAAATGTAACTTTGTCTCAATGTACTGTATTGAAGAAGTAATGTAAGTGAAAAAATAATTTGGCTCTTTGAACCAGATTTTTAAAACCCATCCACTCCTTTTCCCCCTTGCAATTGATGCCAGTTAGTCATTCAAATGGTTTACATATTACAAAATTAGATAGTTAGACATTGGGATAACATGAACTTCTCTGCATATAATAGGCAGCATTTACAAAAAGGGACACCACACTGAGGCCCTGTCCCAAATGAGGCCCTTTGTATCTCATTCCCATTGTCATCACCAGTCTATATTGAAAACCCCCATTCAAGGCAACAGGATTTCTGTGCTTGGGTGGCTGCAGTATTGAATTAAATTCAATAATCTCTTCTTCCTCTTAACAAAATGTGTGAAAATGGTTTTCAGCTGAACAGCAATCATGAACACCCATAACGCAGCTGACCATTACTTGGCACATGTAGCTTCTGTCTCTACTTCTCTGCTACATTTTTCATTGTAAGTACATATAACAGAAAATATTATAAATAATACTCTTTTTTTGTGGAGAGGAACAGTAAAATACATCAGTGCCCACTGCTTTCATATCTATCTTTTCTCTACCTATTCTATCTGCAAAATATACCATTTTGTCAGTTGCTTCACAAATTTTCATTATCAAAAACATTCAGAGAGCATTTCCAGACAGAAAAATTTCCAGAAGGTCATGGGTGTCAACAATACAGTCAAAATCCAGAATCGCATTCACAGCCATTTGGCAATTTAGCCTAAAGTGATGAGTGACCCAAAATCTGTCACAAACTCTGTTCAGCTATTTAGTAAAATGGCACTTTCTTTGTGATGTGACACCTGTCTAGACAGTGGACAATGATCACAAGTAGCTGAATAGCTATCTGATAACATCAGTCACTACAAACTAGGCTCAAAATCTAATAATTGATAAAGGAATAGAACTGTGCTAAGCTCAACAATTTTCCTTTTCAGTTTTATACATGTATTTTATGCTTGGCTGCCATTAGACATGTGCCTGAGTCACAAAGCTCTGAGGTATTCTGGGTCAGCTGATGATAAAATGGAAGATCAAGGTCAGAAAACTTTTATCTACAGCTGAAGCCTGACTCAAAATTCTTCAAAGTTAAGGGGGATGATTTGGAGTGAGATTCAGTGACCCAGTTCAGACTTTTGTGTATATGTGTATTGCCTCTTTATATTGCTGCAGGAAGCCAAAATGGTGGGGGAGAGGGTGGGTTCTGAGCACAAAGTTCTGCAGGCAGAGAAGATTTAGGAATATTTTTTTCTCATTCTAATATATTTCCTTGTTCATTATTAGAAGAAAGTATTTCTATTTGAGAGTCTTTAGTAGTGCTGGTTGGAATATTTCACTGCAAATGAAACAAAAAACAAAAATAAAAAAAGTTTTGTGAAATTTTTCATAATATTTCCCCTATTTTACCATCTGCTCTATTCTTTATCATGTTTCCTTTCCCCCTAGCTTCAATACCAACTATATAAAATGATAAAAATTGTCAGGTTTAATATAGTTTTACATCAAGGGTTCTGGGGGAGGAAATCTCCAGCAGGATACCTCTGTGAGATACCTCTCCCGTGTCCCATTGGGGATGGGATTTGTTCACAAACATGGTAAATTTAGGAGAAGCATTATGCTTCTACACTAGCTCTGGGCTAAGGTTGTTTCCTAGTGGTGCATCTCTGTTGGAGTCACATTACCACAGAGGCTTCCTGCATCCAGATGTATTCTCTTTTCCACTTAGCTTCTTCAGGGTTTTGAAGAAGTGGGGATGGGGGGTGGGAATTGTCTGTGTTCCTATTATGTAGTCCACGAAAGCTTATGCTCTAATAAATTTGTTAGTCTCTAAGGTGCCACAAGTCCTCCTGTTCTTCTTTTTGTGTTCCTATTGACACTGTCCTTGGTCTGCCCACTCTTCCCCATGCCTGCACCCCAGACTCATGGAGCAGGCTCTTCAGAATCTGAAAAAGGGTAGGAAAGTGCTGCTAATCCCCCACCTTTATCATGAATGTGAGAGGAAAATATATGTGTTAGCAGTGTTAGTAACGATGTAGGTTTCAGGCCTGTATCTTCACCTGAGATAGAATTTTTGATCTTCTTTGCCTATTTGAGTCTTAATACACTTCAACCTGGCCTACACTAGTCAGTTATTTCAGAATTAGCTGAGTTAATTAAAAAAAAAAAAATTCCATCCACACGACCAAACTGGTTGTTTCAATTTAAAGGGCTCTTTAATCCAATTTCTGTACTCCACCTTGGCAAGTGGAGTAGTGCTTAAATCGAGATTGCAATCCCGGGTTAAAGGTATTGTGGACACAATTCAACGTCATTGGCCTCTGGGAGCTATCCCAGAATGATTCCTTGTGACCGCTCTGGACAACACTCTGAACTCTTATGCACTAGCCAGGTGGGCAGGAAAAGCCCCAGGAACCTTTGAATTTCATTTCCTGTTTGGTCACCATCAGCACAGGTGACCATCAGCACAGTTCACCATCACAGGCGACCATGCAGAGTCCACTATCACAAGAGATCACGCAGTCCCAGATTCGCAGATGAGCTCCAGCATGGTTCAAATGGGAGGTACTGGATCTCATCGCATCTTGGGGAGATGAATCTGTCATGGCAGAACTACGTTCCGAAAAAAAGGAACGCAAATATATACGCTAAAGTCTCCAGGGCCATGATGGAAAGAGGCTACTCCAGGGACACAGAGCAGTGTCGTACAAAAATCAAGGCGCTCAGGCAAGCGTACCAAAACAGGTGCTCTGCAGGAACTGTGGGATAGCTACGCACAGTGCACCACTCTGACATTCGATGCTAGCCTCGGTACTGTGGATGCACTCCACCGAATTTACACACTTTAGTGGGGACACACAACACCGAATGTATAAAATCGCTTCCGAAAATTCGAATAGAATAATTTTGAATTAATTTCGTACTGTAGACGTGCCCTTAGATTCTTAACTATCTCAGCCGAAAATACAGGCCTGAATCCTACATTGTTACAAACACTGCTAACAATATGTACTGAAGGGCTATATCGCTGACAATCAGTTCTACAAATTTTTGACTTTTCTGGTTCAGTTTTTGCTGAATTTCAATAGCCCATAAACTTTTAACAAAATGCTGTATCAACTTATTTGGAGTTAGGATAGCTTTAATGAATCTGACCCTTTTATTCTCAACTCCAAGAAAAACAAAAATGGTGTAATGAACTGACACATTGTTTAGCATACATTCTTTTTAATCTCATTTAATTTTATTGCTCTTTTTTTTGTCTTAAATCCTTAAAAGTTTATTGAGCAATTAAACTATGTTCTCTGTCGGGGGAAAAAAAATGCCCATAAAAAAGCAATAAGCTAAGCAGTAATTTCTAGATAGAAGTCACATTTTTATTTCTTCCTGTCCAAGTATGAATGAGTATTTGCTCTGTAAAATAAGAAGCAGAGCCTGCTGAAAATGACAATTGATTTTTAGTGAGATGAAGTTTAGGACTCTTGGAGTAACAGACTGTTTCTGCTATACTGGCTTCATCAGATCAATCAATAGAACGAAATAAGCAATAGTTGATGGGATCCTTTTCTACAACCTTTTTGCTGACTTATTGCTACTTTCATAGCACTGCACATTGAATTTGCTTCCAGAAAGCATCCCTGCGTTAACATGAAGTTTTTATTGGCAACCTTGTTCCCACTAAGAAAACTAATGAAATCCTGTACTTGTTAAAAGAAATTGATCTGCTGCTCAAAGAAAAAAGACTGAAGAGACATCTTAATGATGTTTCTGTGATTACTAAAGGGCTATAAAGATGATGCTTAGAAATGTAAGATGCTACTTATGGTACATAAACATGACCTCAACTGTAGCAACTATGAAGATCAGAATAATTTTCATAGGTAGGAATCGTATGGACATTTAAAATACATATTTTAAAAGTTATAATAAGTCAATATGAATGTACCCTACTAAGGGTCAGATTGTGCCATCTTTATTCACAGTGAGCAATACCTTACTTTAGGAGTTGCCCCTTTGATTTTGACTGGATGAACCATGGAGTAAGGCACCACTCAAGCTGAGTAGAGATGGAAAAATCTGTCCCTCCCAAAATATACAAAAATGCTAAAAATTGGTAAAAATGCAGATGTATTAACCCTGTGAAAAATTAAACATTTAACTCCTGAGGCATCCTGCGATAATCTAACACAGAGTAAATTTCTTTTCTTCTGTCTACTGCTAAAATATCATTGAGAAAGTGGATACAAATTCATTAGGTTTCCCAGAAAATACTTCGCTAAAGCAGTTAACAAATATACAACTAGAAATATACATGTAACCACTTATTAACTATACTCTTTCTTTAAGTAAATATGAAAAATGATAAGAAGATACCAGCAGGTATCAATAACAATAACTTGGGAAGAGATAACACATACAGCTTGATCTTCATAGAACTGTAGAAAAGTAGGACTGGAAGGGATTCAAGAGATCAGCTAGTCCAGTCGCCTGTGCTGAGGCAGTGCCAAGTATACCTAGACCATCTCTGATAGGTGTTTGCCTAACCTGTAATAAAAGCCTCCAATGATGGAGATTCCACAGTCTCCCCTGGAAGCCTATTCCGGAGCTTAATCCTTGTAGTTAGGATTTTCCTGAAATCTACCCTAAATATCTCTTGCAACAGATTAAGTTGATTACTTATTGTTCTACCCTCAGTGGCCATAGAGAACAATTATTCATAGTCCTCTTTGTAACAGCCCTTTACACATTTGAAGGCTATCAGTCCTCCCTCAATCTTCTTTTTTTAAGACTGAACATGCCCAGTTTTTTTTTTTAATCTTTCTTCATAGATCAGATTTCCTAACCTTTTATCATTTTTATTGCTCTTCTCAGGACCCACTCCAGTTTGTTCATATCTTTCCCAAAGCGTTGTGCCCAGAATTGGACACAGTACTCCAGCTGAGGCCTCATCAGTGCCAAGCAGAGTGGTACAATTACTTCCCATGTATTACATCTGACACTCCTCCTAATACATCCAGAATGATATTAGCCTTTTTAACAACTACATCACATTGTTGATTCATTACATTTGTGATCCACTAGAATCCCTAGGTCCTTATCAGCAGTACTACTGCCTACCCAGTTATTCCCTATTTTGTATTTGTGCATTTGATTTTTCCTGCCTAAGTGAAGTACTTTGCACTCATCTTTATTGAATTTCATCTTGTTGCTTTCAAACCAATTTTCCTATTTGTCAAGGTAATTTTAATTTCTAATCCTGTCCTCCAAAGTGCTTACAAATCTTCCCAGCTTGGTGTCATCTGCAAATTTTGTAAGCTTACTCTCCACTTCACTGTCTAAATCATTAATGAAAATATTAACCAGTACTGGACCAAGGACAGACCCCTGCAGGACTTCATTAGATACATCCTCCCAGTTTTACTGCAAACCATTGATACTCTTTCAACCACTTATGCAACCCTCCTTATTCTAATTTCATCTAGACCCCATTTCCCTTATTTACTTATGAGACTGTCATGTGGGACTATGTCAAAATGATGACTAAAATCAAGATACATCCCAGAGGGGTTCATAATGGGGGGGGCACATGCCTCTGGATGCAGGAACCTTCTAGCCCACCTCCCTAGGCCCAGCCAGCCAATCCCACTGGCTACTGGGGTGCTGGAGCCACAGGAGTGGGGAGCATGTGCTGACAGGCCAACCCCGGCCTGGGTGAGAAACTCACAGCAACAAAGTTTCTCCCTGGAGCTCCCGCACCCTCGCGGACAACTCAATGTGGGAGGAGCACAGACAATGCCCATAACTCAGGATGAGCACAGGGAACCTGCTTTCAACGCCTTCCCCAGGCTCCACTGCCAGGGGGAGGGGCCAAGCAAGCTGGAAACATGCCGAGGGAAAAGACAGAGCCCCCCACTCCCCTGGCAGGCCAAGCTGAATTAGACCAGGAGTGGCCCACTGAGCTGTGTGGTGAAGGCTGGGAGCTGGAGAGGGAACAGCATTGGGCCCACGCAGCATGTCACACAATGCCCGGCCATGGCTCTTCGTGGGGCCACAGGGTCAGTTCGGTCTGAGCCCTGCAAGGGCAGCTCAGGACTTGCAGAAATCTGGGGGGGGAGTTGTCCTCCCCCACATGTCATGTCTGATACATCATGCCTACAGCTTTCTCCCTATCCACTAGACCTGTAACCTTATCAAAGAAGGAAATTAGGTGGGCTTGGCATGATTTGTTTTTGTTCTTCTTATCTCATATTATTCAAATATATAGAGGGGAAAATGAAATGATAGTCTCATTAACAAGTATAAAGAAGCAACATTGCTCCTGGTTCATAATGTACTGTGGCCCTAATTCAGCAGGGTACCTCAATAGGACTACTCACATGCTTAATGATAGGCACATGCTTAAGTACCTTGATGAATCGTGGCCCTAGGTAAATAATAATGATCCATATCCTGCTGTCCTTACTTAGACCTTGATTGAATGGATGGGACTATTCACAATGCACAAAGTTAAACATGTATGTAACTCTTTGCAATTCATCCAGCATTGTCCTGTAGTTAGAGCTGTTTGATAATTATTATTATAACACAATTTATAATATTATATAAAAATAAAAATGTAAATTGAAATGAATCACCTTGGCCATATGGAACTGAAATTTCATAAAGTTAGAATTTCCCACAGAATAGAAATTCTGAATTTCAACCAACTCTCTGTAATCATGTTTGCTTTCATTTCTTTTGCAGTGGACTAAACAGTATGGAATGGCAAACAGCAGAGTTATACTACTGAAATGTAGTGGTTGTTAGATCAATAAAGTCATTGTGACATGCTGTACTCCCAGGTGAAAGGAAAATTGAGCCGGAAATTGACATCTTGTAGCTGCCAGCTCCTTACAGTCACAGGGACATTATTATTTAGCTCTGTTGAAGGCAATATTCAAATACAACCAAAGGTCAGGATTGAGTAATAAATCTGAAACTGGAGTCTTTTTATCATAATATTATAGTCTAAATGTCACAATGCGTAGGTAAAGGTCATTTTCAGCAAGTCATGTTTAAGTGTTTTTCCTTTGGGATAAGGCAAAACATCTTTAACACTATTCTGGAAGTAAATATCTCAAGCGCTAATGACCCATAAATATCAAATTACAGATTATCTGTTAATCCAAATGGTGACATACTCGTTGCATGCTATTTCCAAATGTATCTTATTTCCACAGAACTGCAAAATCTGTCTAGTGGAATCTTTTAATCTTTCAGCACAACACCAAGTTAACCTTATGACACAATGCTCCTCAGCTGAAAAATACAAAGCTCATTATACCACAGACATTTAAATGGCCCTCCAAAGTTTCATTACACTTGTATTCTACCTGAGGCACTAGGGGTTTACAATGCCTTTGAGGTAAAACATGGAAAAGCCTATAGAATCAAAACAATGCAAAGAGTTATGTGGATCAGGTTGCTTTGCTGTACTTCTTTTTCCAAAGTTGTAAACTGAGCTATGCTGTCACGCTAATGACCAGCAGCACCGTATTAGTAGGTTAGCTGGGAATACTAATGCTTTTATACACTAGCACCATTCCCCTTAAGGGCAATGCATTTGAGCTGAATGTATGCTTCACAAATCAAGATCAGCTACCCAAAACTGAAACAGTTTTTTAAAACAACAAAGAAGTCCCATTAAGGGATGCTGCTTTACATTGAGAGCTCTCTATACCTTGTTAGTTACTCAAAGTGATGTGATATAACAAAAAGTAACATAATACAACCCTATTCTGTGCAAGGCAATACAATCAAAACATTTTATTCTTTCAGGTCCAGTAACCATTATAAGTTCAGAAAGCAGATAAGGCTTGACATTTGTGGATAATTTATGAGTAAGGCACTGGTGGAAAACTTCTTTTTTAAAATACTTGTAAGTCAAAGGTAATAGTCAATATCCATTACAAATGATTTCATGCTTCCAGACAGAAAAATAAAATACTATGTATGGCTTTCTGGTAGATTGATGTCTCCTCCCTGAGGGAACACACAAAGTAGATCTGTATGTGAAATTCACTGAGCGATCCTTGTCACTTACATTTTCAATACGAGTTCTCTAGAGATTTTCAGAACATGTAGGTGTTTATACCATGTACAGAACCAGAAAGGCCATTGTCTTTATGACAATCTCCAAAACATTACTGTTTCCTCCTCCATTACCTGTTCCTTCCTGTAATGTTCAAAGGATATAACCTGGACATTAAGGAATATATTCTACACTTTTGGAGATCTTCCCCTCCAATCAAATATGTTAGCATCTTTCCTTAACAGCATACACCAGGCAGCATATTTTGCCTAATCCATAGCATGATTTCCATATCTAGCAATGGGAGCTGAGCTTAGGGGGACTGAGGACTCCACATGGTTCTATAATAAGTAGACCACTACCAGATTCTGCACTTTGACTGACCTTGCTGTGGTAATGACTTCTTTGTCCTCACGTTTGCACTGGGCAGCAAACTAAATCCAAAATCTATAGAAAGATCCCTGGATTCTGCATTATTCTGGTGCCCAGACTAAATAATTAATGGATTAATATATTTATGAACCCTAATGAAGATTTTAGTATTAATGATGCATACCTGCATCATAAATGTTGCCAGGGAGGATAAGATAAGAGGGAATGGAGAAAGCAGGAAGCTTAAAGCTGGTGTGTTTGGTAGCTATGTAGGGGATAATTTTCCCCCGAGAAAGATATGGCAAGTGTTTTGGGACAGTAGGGTAAGTATATAAATTGGATAGTTCTGATAAAAGAAAATCAATGTATATCAACATTTATATTGTAATCATTAGGTTTAAGAGAAAACACCTAGTTGAAATGAACAGGGCAGTTCACATCTCTCAGCACTAGAGCTATTTTAGGATGCATGTAGATGCAGGAAGGCAACAATGCATTATTTTATATACTATTTATATTTTCAAAATTATCTTCTCATCTATAAAGGTTAGAAACATTTTCCCACCAGTGATAGCTTAAGGTCTGGAGCACGGTTTCCTCGGGAAGAGATGGATTCCTTGGTATTTCTGCAACTAGGTGTATTATGGAATACAAAAAAGATAATTTCTGCATCCATAGGATAGGATGTACACACAAAACTCCCATTAAAGCCTGTGAGAATTATGGACATTTATCATATGGTAGTATCAGGCCCCATATACACATTACCTGATTGTGGTAACAGTCTTTAAAAAACAAACAAACAAACAAACAAAACCATGTAGCCTAGTACTATTTACTTCGTCTATACTAATCACATTTTTTTGCAGCAGAAGTTTTCCTTCTGTTATATTTTCTCATGCATCACATTTTGAAAGTAAAATGATGAATATTTTTCACTCCTGTGTGTTAGAATTAGTGTTGGTAGCTAAATTATTCACAAAGATTAATAAATACACAGAACAACAGTGTAATTGTTCTGCCATTTTAAGAAGGTATCTACATAGATTCATTGTGGATAAACCTCTCAAGCTGGGACTTCATATTAAGTTTGCACAGACATCAAATGTTTGGATGCTTATTAATAATGTATTTGAACAATCTAAATCTATTATCCCCACCACTAGGTAGTATGATCCACTCTCTCCACACAGCCTAATGCTCTCCTATCAAGCTACACTCTTACCTTACCAGCCATTGTTATCTTGGAGAAAGACCATTTTTACAGAATCACTTTTTCAGAGTAGAACCACACTACAACATTCTTTAGATGTGATGTATCAAATTGCTACATTCCGCTTTTTATTATTTCAGTGTCTTGGACCAAGCAAGTTCCAGAGTCTTGGATAGAAAGTAGGTTGTAGAAGTGGCGGACAGAAAGTCTGAATTGATTGGTGTTCTCCCCCAACCCCCCGCTTTGCAAAATTATACCTTACAAGCCCAATGTTGGATTCCCAGCAGAGCCTAAAATTCCCATGATTTTTCCCCAGAAGATAGGGGAGATATATAGGAAGTAAAGGCCTGGTTTCAAATAGCCAGGAAGAGGCCAGCTGGGTACTTCTAGAAGACAAGGGAAAAGTCAGGATCAGTGGAGAGAAAGATCTATTCTAGGAGTCTTTCGTTAGTTTTGCAATAAAACCAATGTAAGGTAGAAAGTTTCACTTTGAATTCTAATATGTGCATAAACTCATGAAAAATTCGAGAGAACTCAGCAGCCACGAACCCATTCAAATGCAAAACCCACCAGTGCAGTTCTCTGAAAATCATGAATTGCACACAATTGTAGTAATGATTTCTAGCACAATTATGGACAGGTCATCCCAAGCTTAGTCATAAGTAACTCTCAACATTAGTACTACACAACCTTAGCACGTTGAATCTGGGGAATGAGGAAGTTATTAAATATTAATAATATTGCTATTAGATCATACATATCACAATTATTGGATATTACTATTACTATTTATTTATTATTTAGATTTCAGTAGTACCCACAATCTAAGTCAGTACTTTCCAGTACATTATATGAGATGATCCCTACCCCAAAGAACTTACACTCTAAAAAGACAAAATCAGATGAGTAGAGAAAAGAGGGGAAACTTACAGGCATAAGTTATTATTCTGCTATCCTTACTCTTTTTTTTTTAGTAGTACCTTATCAAAACCAATTTAGTGGCATCACTGAAGAGTTCTGTTTTAAAAGTGATGTCTTCCTGTTACTTCATTTCTCAATCCCTATGAACAATAATGCCATCCTGCCTGTCACTCGGACCTGTAACCTGGGCATCATTCATCATTGACTTCAAACTCTCTCTAGCTCCTCACCACCAGGCTATGTCTAAGTGCTGCAGATACTTTCTGTATCATCTCTCTAAAATCTGGTCTTTTCTTTATGCAGATAAAACTCTTGTCCAAGCTAACGTTATCTTATGTCTTGATTACTGGAACATCCTTTTTCTCTGGCCTTGAGAAATGCAATCTTACCCTGATGATACCCATTCAGAATGCTGCTGCAAAGATCATTTTCCCAGCCAGCTGCTTTGACTGTCACCCCTCTTTCTCCCTCTTCTTGATCACATAAAACAAGCTACTTGTCTCTACTTTCAAGACCATTCACAGCCTATCCCTACCTTTCCTATCATCTCTCTCATTGAATGTCAAAAGGTCGACTCCTGCCTCTGACCATTCCATGCTGCCATCCTCCATCACGCACTTGTCAAACTTTCAAACAAGCACTTTTGTGTTTTTACCCATGCTGGCCTTCATGCTTGGGAGAAATCCCATAAACATCTACAAAACCAATTCTTTGTTCTCCTTCAAATCCCTCCTTAAAACTCTCCTATGCTCTGATGCCTACAAAAAACTTGACAAAGGTTAGGCAGCTGGTGTTCTGAGACCACTGCCTGTCACACTGACTAATACAATCTCATTTTTCTCCTTGTACTCCACCATCTGTCTGTATCCTCTGTTACCTCTTGTCTTAGAGTGTAAACTCTTTGAGACTAGGAATCTCGTTTGTTCTGGTGTTTGTACAGCACCTAGCACAGAGCTCAGAGGTCTTATGATAATACAAATAATAAAAATATATAAGACAGCTCAAAGCATTTCAAATCATGGAACCACTGGCATATGTGCTTGCCTAAGCACAGCTGCCATAGATTTTATGTAGTTGGGATGTAATGCTTTACTTTTCTTCCCACAAGTAGGAGAGAAGGCTGTAGAAGATAATGAGGTAATCACAATATCTTGGAGTTTTAGGGGTGGGACCAGAAAAGCAAGACCATAGTAAAGTATCAGCCCCAATGACAGGTACGTAAAAGGTAATGGAGGTTGTAAAGGTTTGTATGGCAACAAGCTAGAGCTAAATCCCTAGACACAAAGTAGCATGGTGCTTTATGAGCAGGAGATAGCCTCATCCATCATCTTATAATTTATGGCTAGTCAGAGCTACACACTTCTCATTTAATCATAACACTCAGAAAACTCAAACAGCCTGAGTCTTGGACCAAGCAATTTCCAGAGTCTTGGATAGAAAGTAGTTTGTAGAAGTGGAGCTCTTAGTTTGGTGACCTTCTAAGCATGCTGCAAAAGACATCTATTCAACAAGGTTTTTGGAGCGAGTTGAAGGTATGCTTCCCACAACACCGAAGGGGTAAAGAGAAGGGTTTTTTTTTGTAGATAGTGGTCTAATTGAGTTCATGTTTGCCATAACCAAGGTGTGGACAGTCTGACCTCTAGTGGTCAGAGTCGGCATCAGGCTGAGTCAGATATCAGAAAGTAAGAGATCAAGATAGGCCAGGAGCAAGGCAGGGTCAGGTTACCGGGAGCAGGCATCACTGGGGATGCAGTCCAAAGCAGGGAGATCCAAACTGAATGGACAACTTCCTGTTCCTGTGCGGGGTTTATATAGAAGTTGTGAACCAATCAGGACCCACAGATTTCTGCCAATCAGATTTGAGGCCTGGAGGCCTCTGTCAGGATTCAGCTTCTGTTATAACAGTTAGCAGGTCAGTGGGTGGTTGGTGGGTTGGAAATTACCAGCTTGTAAGAGCTCTGTGGACCCAGCCTTCAAGACCTGTGGTCCCTGACAGTGGTTGAAATGATTTTAATGCTATTGGGATTTTATTGTATTACACGTTTGGGTGCCTATAACCTTGGATAGACATCTTTTATTCATTATTTAAATCTAAATAAATAAAATAGCACAATGTTGACTTGCTGAGACCAAATTCATTGTGAAAAAGGAATACTTTGGATCATATTGTTCACTAATTCATGCTGATGTAAGTTCAGAATAACTTAACTGGTTTCAGTGAAGTTAGCCAGAATTTATACTGTAGTAGATGAGAGGATATTTTGTCCCAAATTCAGCCTAGCATAAAAGGTAGATATTCTGATAGTCTGACTGAGATACTGTTATATAAATTATAACAAGCAGTCAATAAATCAGAATTCTCTCAACATTAATTCCCAGAGGGTCCATCAGTAAGAGGCAATATAATCAAGATGAGTTTTAGTATACTTGAAATGTCTTGATTTTGAGCTAATTATGGTGTTACTTCTGTGTTAATTAATTAATTTTCCTTTGTATTTCCTAGTCCTGTAGGAATAGAGGGATTAATGGGATGGTGAGGGTTATATTGTATTTTTCCCCCCAATATACTATAGATTAAGCTAGTTGTAGTGCTAGAGATCGGCTGAATAGATTTAACTGGGAAGGTTGCCTTGGAGAACATTTACATAAAAAGTCGACATTTTTCCAAACCTTTCATTTGTTACCTGCAATGTGGCGGTTTTGGCTGTTGATATTACTTCAGCGTTACCAAAAATATATCCAGCCTCCTTTCACTGAAAGCAGGTGATACTTAGGAATGATATTACAGAGCTAGAGACTAGTCTCAGTCAGCAAATGCAATTAAAATCAGAGACTCTCACTAAAGAGTGTAGAGGTCGATAGGTACTTTGTAAAAGATGAGAAATGGAGGGACTGTACAATACTTACATTGAAAAGCATTTACTCTTGTCAGTATTTCCACTGAGGTCAGTAAGGCAACTTGTGTTTCTATGGTCTTGCTAAAAAGCTCATTCAAATTAATGGGAGTCTTTCAATAGATTTCCAGAGGCTTTGCTACTCAGAGTAAGTTGAGCTTGTTTAAAAATGTTGATTCCCAAAATTTTCCAGGGAAAAAATGGACACCTTTTTTGCAAGTTTTTGACCACCTCTAAGTGTGAGGCAGTGTTACAGAATAGGACTTAAAATGATTAGAGGAACTGAGCATCCAGTAACAGGTCTGAGTGATTTGTCCAGTATAACTTGAAGTGCCTGGATAATAAGGCTTCCCTCTAGCTGCCCTTCAAATCTTGTTTGTTTAAAAAAAAAATCACGAGTTAGCTCGATGTTGGGAATATATATAATTGAGGAATTCTGTCTATTGTGACCATTTCTGCTTATTTAGTTTAATGTTCACAGAACAAATGTGGCACTGATAGGGACAAGTATTCCAGTTAGATTGTCATAAGGCGTAGAGAATTGATGGATGTTGCATATTATTATTTCAGTACTGTATTTTTATAACAAATCATTCATGTGAAATATGATCCTTTACTCATTTTACTTCGTCCTTGGTGGTAGGTAGGTTACAGTATGTAAGTATTTGAAGTATGAAAAAAAGGTTAATGAGGGAAAAATTATCCTGATGTCACCAAGGCAGAAATGTGGAAACCAGTGTATATAAACCTCTACCCCAATATAACGTGACACAATGTGACACGAATTCAGATATAACTCAGTAAAGCAGTGCTCGGGGGGTTGGAGGGAGAGGGGCTGCGCACTCCGGTGGATCAAAGCAAGTTTGATATAATGCGGTAAGATTTTTTGGCTCCCGAGGAAAGCATTATATGGTGTATTTCAATTATTTCAAAGACCATAAACTCTCCTGAATGGCCAAATAAAGGTCTAAATTGCATACAACTTAGCCTAAGGAGTGATGTTGAATTGCACCACCCCACTGGAAGTATTTGTCAGGCATTCTACAACCCCAAGCTCATTAGTGGCAGAAATTGCATACCATGGCTGTCCTGCTTCATGGATTACTGCACTGCTGGTTGGTGCAATGGGGTGAGTGGAGACATGGCCCTGTCTCATCCCAGTCCCTTTTAGGACACCGTGTCCCTATTATTGTAGGGCCAATGCATCCGTTACATTCTGCACCATGCAAGGTCCTGCATTTCTGTCTGCCCCTTCATGGATTCTCACATGGTGACACACTTTTCCTGCAATATATACCCATAAAAGGGCCAGGCTGAATTTGAACCATAAGACTGGCAGGTTCTAAATAATCTTTATCCCCACATAAATGGGTTTCAGAAAAAATGAATTGCAACATTATAGCATTATTGCACCACAAGGCTGCGTGGGCCTGATCTAAAACCAACTGAAATTACAGATCAGGCTTCATATACTGTAGTGCAGGAAAAACTAACACCTGAAGGGAAGCTCTTGTTCAATGCCAATTTGTCTTGATTCTTCATGGGATGTCACCAATTCTCCAACTTCCTTACTACAAATGTAACCCATGCTAACAATGGTCCTCCTCTAGTGGCTGTACTATGTATAGAGGTTTGAGTTTGTTGCTGCCTCTAGGCTACTGGGTCTATTAGGTTCAAGCAGTTGAATTTCATTCTTTTAGATTCAGTAGTCCATGAAGACAGTTTGAGGGGAAGTGGATACTTGAAACCTGGATCTGAGTTTAGTGGCTTGGATCAACTGCTATTTCTAATATTATTGAACTGATACAAAGATGGGTTGATATATATGTTACTACCGAATCGATTAATTTGAGGTGTAATGGTCTGGTTTCATTACCGGACACCAGAGTAATTTTGAAAAATCCCAGAGTTATAATTACCTTGAAAGTCCCTCATGGCTCCATATCATTCTCTTCACACTTAAATTAACCTAATCAATAGTTAAGTCATGCAAACATGCTGATAGCTGGTATATTCATAATAGCCATATGAATGGGTGCAATAAGGAAGCAAAATAAAACCCAGAAAGTTCCTTTATTGGATTTAGAAGACAAACAATGTACGCAAAATATGGCTCAACTAACCCTGCAAGCATAACCTCATTACTAAGATATTTTGTTTGTAAAATATCTATGACAATATAAGTCAGGTATGCTCATGCAGATTTTTTTAAATGAAAAGAGGGGATTGAATTGAAACCTGATTCATGAGTATTCTGAAGCAGCATTTTAGCTGTCTCAGCAGAGAGGCCAAAGACAGAACGGACACAGAAGCTGCATTACCCCGTCATCTGCTGAGTGGGCTCTCCAGGACATGGCTGAGACACAGGAAGCAGGACAGGCAATGCAGAGAAGCTTGCATTGTCACTCCCTGTGCCAGACTTGTTCAGGGATAAATAGAGTTTCCTGTGCTGGCAAGCAGGCATCTTTCATGAGGACTGCATTTACTTAAAAGCTCCAGCAACTCATAAGTTCCTCTACACACATGGATTTGGGAAATTTAGGATTTGATCTTACACTTTTTTTAAACACTCCAATTAGGTAGTTAGAAATCAGATGTTTATTGACATAATTGAGGGTAAAAAAATTGTGTGCTGTGTCTTGCCCATAGATATCTGAAGGTTAGAATTCATAATGTCAGTCATTCCATAGGAACATAAGAATGGCCTTACTGGCTCCATCAAGCCAGTACCAGCTGCTTCAGAGGGAATGAACAGAATAGGGCAATTTCAAATGATCCATCCCATGGCACCCAGGACTAGCTTCTAGCAATTGGAGGTTTAGGGATAACCAGAGCATGGGGTTGCATCCTTGCCCATCTTGGCTGATAGGCATTCATTGATCTAATCTCCATGAATTTATCCAATTAATTTTTAAACCCATTTATACTTTTAGCCTTCAACACTTCCCAAGGGAACAAGTTCCACTGGCCGACTGTGCACTGGGTGAAGACCTTTGTTTTAAACCTGCTGCCTATTGAACACAAGATCTAGGGGTCACCTCAGGAAATTATGTGAAGAGGTAAATAACACTTCTGTGTTCATTTTCTCCATACCATTTATGATTTTATAGACCTTTATCACATTCTCCCCTTAGGGGTCTCATTTCTAAGCTCAACAGTCCCAGCCTTTTTAACCTCTCCTCATAGGTAAGCTGTTCCATACTCATTATCATTTTTATTTTCATGCTTTGTACCTTCTCCAATTCTGCTATATATTTCTGAGAGGGAGCTACTAGAACTGCACATAGTATTCAAGGTGTCTGTATACCATGGGTTTATATAGTGGTAGTAGGATATTTTATGTATTAAAACCTATACCTTTCCTAATGGTTCCTAACATTGTTAGTTTTTTTTTTAACTGCCACTGCACATTGATTGGATGTTTTCAGAGAACTATCTATGATGACTTCAAGTTCATTGGCTTGATATTCATTTTCATTAAGATGGGTACCATCATATGCAATGTTAAATGAATAGTGTTAGACATAAGACAGAGTTAGAAATAAGAAATACTAAAGCTAACATGAAAGGTTTGCGATTTTCTGTTTCTGTCTTTAGAAATATCTAAAAAAGATAGTCAGCATACTTAATATATCCAGATATGTTATTATGGATTTGCAGGTCAATAAAAGCGTTAAAAAGAATCAGACAATTATCAGACTGAGAAGAGACCGGAGGAGAGGATAGAGGAATCCCAGAAATTTAGCTATCACAGAGGAGAGGAATGTATTTGATTTGCAACTTGACAGTGAAGAATATGGCCCTAGGTAAACCAAATAGGATGGTGTCCATCCTGGGTACTAGGACAAGAGATGTGATGACAAGGAAAAAGTATATACTAAAAAATAAAGAGGAATCCCCATTTCTTGTAACCCATATGAGAACCAGAAACTTGAATGAGTGAAGGTTTGATGGAATTAAGAATAAATTTAGGGAAAAGAAAAGACGACTGAGCCTGTGCAAGTTGTCCTCTGAGAGACATTTACAGTAGCTAGTGCTACTGAAGAAAGGTAATCAATGACACAATCAAAACTGGTATACAGATTGTACAGAAAAAATACTGGATATGTGAAACAGCAATGAAATGCCTCCTTCTGACTTTTTGGGTAAGATGCCAATATATCCAGAAAACACAAAATACTACCAATATAAATATATAAGCATATTAACAAATGAGAAAGATGAAGTCGACCATTAGCCAATATGTGCTATTGGCTATGTCAGTGCAACTCTATTGATGTCCTCTGGTCAGTGGAGTTCCACCAGTCTGAGTAAAAATTAGCAGGACTTTTAAAAGAGTGACTGTGCTACTGAACCGCTTTGTAAAAATTGTTTTCAGGAATGAAAACAAATTGCACAAATAATTATGAAATAATGAAGACCTCAATAGCTATTAGTATAGGTGTTGAATTAAAAAAAATGGACTACTTTGAAAAACTAAATGTACAACAGTAAATAAAATACATCTCAAGATCTGAAAGAAATTAGTAAGTGCACTTACTGAACCACTGGCAATTATTTCTGAAGAGTCATAAAATGCAAAGGTGGCCAGAGAATTGGAAAAAGGCAAATGGTAGCACAAATCTTTCAAGTGCCACTCTAAGAAGAGATTATGTAAAAAATGACACATTCTCAATCCATAGATCTGCTCTGTATGTGTATTCAAGATCACAGTTGCTTGCTTGAGTTACAAAAATAACTTCCTTCTGCTTTTTACTTCTGTTAGCATGGCAGATTAAACAAACAGACTGAGATAGAGTCTTATTTGTACAGTAAAACCTCAGAATTACTAACACCAGAGTTACAAACTGACTGGTCAACCACACAATTCATTTGGAACCGGAAGTATGCAATCAGGCAGTAGCAGAAACAAAAACCAAAAACAAACAAACAAAAAACCCCACACCACAAATACAGTACAGTACTCTGTTTGAACGTAAACTACTAAAACTAAAGCAAAAATTTAAAAAAAAGATTTGACAAGGGAAGGAAACTGTTTCTATGCATATTTCATTTAAATTAAGATGGTAAAAAGCAGTATTTTTCTTCTGCATAGTAAAGTTTAAAACTGTATTAAGTCAATTTTCAGTATTAAACTATTGAAAGAACCATAGCATTTTGTTCAGAGTTACGAACATTTCGGAATTACAAACAACTTCCACTCCCGAGATGCTTTTAACTCTGAGGTTCTACTGTATATCACAGGATTGGCCACATAATTGTAATAGTAGACAATCAGTTATAACTGGGCAAACCTATTGACAGAAACTTGGTTGCATAAGATTTACGGAGAGCATAATTTGAAGATTATGGGGTTCCACAGGTGTAATTAACAGAATAATTTGGCCTGCAGAACTTTAATTACTAGTGATGATGGATGAGAAGAAAACAAACATACCTGAATATGAAAGCATGGGTAAAATATGCAGGGATATCAGTTAGAAAAAAAATACCACTTACAAACAGTGTGCATTTGATATGGAAACATTAAGAGATAATAAACTTGGAACCACACAATGGCACTTTCAGAGTCACTTTTCAGAGCAGGAAAGGGAAAAAGAACAACCTTGGAAATGACTCATCATTATTAGCGCTGGTCAAACTTTCTCAAATTTTGATGAAAAAGCTGGGGGAATTTATGTTACATTTTAATTTTCTACCATTTTTAAACTAGCTTATTCCATCTCACTTTGATAATTTGTTCCTTTTTTGACAAGGCAACAAATATTAAGAAATGTTGTAAGCTCTTACAGGATAATGGAAACAGTAAAAGCAGCATAAGTCTATAGGCACAAGTTTCCCAGACACTTGCCCTTAAAAAAATTAAATTATAATTCATGGTTTATGCCTTCAGATCTGTGGCTTCTGAGGGCAGGGCAGTTGTCCGTTCTACCCGGTGTAGAAAACATCGCCCCCTACAGAACTATTTAGAGAAAATTTCACAAGAATAGTCTCATGGAGTTTTCTACTCCCTGAAATCTTTTCCCAGAGGTATATTCAGGGACTGATCCCCTGCTGTGGAAATGTTATGCAAACTGGACACATTTTCCTCTTAGTTTCCCCTGCTCAGAGTATGCAGTAGGGTTCAATTGATGTAACAGGAGAATTTAGCTCTCTCTACACAAGGCTGACTTAATAAAACTGGTAAGTTTTAGGCAGGGCCGGCTCCAGGCACCAGCTTCTCAAGCAGGTGCTTGGGGCGGCTGTTCCGGACAGGGGCGGCAGTTCCAGGTATTCGGCGGCAATTCGGCGGAGGGTCCGTCACTCCGCCTGGGAGTGAAGGGCCTCCCGCCGAATTGCCGCCGCAGATCGCGATCGCGGCTTTTTTTAGATCGCGATTGCGGCTTTTTTTTTTGGTTTTGGCTGCTTGGGGCGGCCAAAACCCTGGAGCCGGCCCTGGTTTTAGGCACAAAAATTATATTAAGATTTACATTACTATTGTGTGTATGGAAAGATTAAGAGAGCTCTTATATCAATGTGTAGTTCATTACCAACATTTAATCTAGAGAAATGCATTTCAATTATCATTAACAAATAATTTTGCATCATATAAAGAGTTTGCAGTATAGCTTAAAAAGAAGCAGAGCATATTCAGTTCTAGTAGAACCTGGGAAAATACATTGGTTATTGAAATTATCAAACAAACCTTTTGTGAGGGACCAGGTCCTGAAAAATATAACATTGTACATATTCAAGCACTCAGTGTTATCAGCTGACCCTTTACCAGATAAGTGGAGTAAAACCCATAAGATCTGTCTTACTTGTGTATAAGCATGTGAAAAATGTCAGATTGACAGCCCTGAATATGGAAGTCTTCTCTTGACACACAGAGCAGGTACATCACAGACTGTGATGTCACAAACATTTCCTTGACAATATAATTTCTCTCTGCCCTGGAAGAAACATGTAGGGCTGAGAATCTCTCCATACTAAGTCAACCCGGCTTGCCGGGACTGTGAATTCGTGGCAGTTTGGGTGGTGGTTTCTGGAATGTGAACACCTGTTCATTAGGAACTACCAATTTTTCAAAAGTAGCCAGAGGCTTCAGATGGTGCAAGCATTCCATTGCTTAAAAATGTGAGCCAGAATTGTACCAGTAAATGAAAGCCTGATTGATCTCCTCCTGTGAAACAGTGGTGATTTGCAGTTTGTGTAACTAAAAGGTCGAGTACCACACACACACACAAATGCAAAAATGGATACAGTGAGTGACTCGCCATGAGCATAGGTCTAAAGAAAGAATCAGCCTTAAACCCATTTCTATTTGAGATTGCATCAAAGTGTCCATTACAGATTAGGAAAGAGGTGCCATAGACCATGTTTTAAGCCAGTGATGATATGATGTGCTGTGAACATAAATGCAAACTGGAAAGGAACCAAGAACTATAGATGCCTGCATTTGAAGAAAATGACTTATGAATCAGCTGACAAATGACAGAATATATATGCTTCCAGAGGAACAACAAGAAGCCAGTAAAACCAGGTGGTACAGAGTTAGTCTGCAACAATATAAATACTTCAGTGTTCATCCATGATGGGAATGTAGATGAGGATGCTAGGAACCACATGAAGAGTGCTTAGTGTAAATGGAGAGAGTCAACAGGAATTCTCTGTGATAAGAATATGCAAAGTAACCTAAAGAGCAAAAGTATAAGATCATGACTACACCAGCTATGATGCATGGGTTGGAATGTTGGCCAATCAGGAAGGACTACTATGTCACACTGCTGAAATAAGAATGTTCAGATGGATGCTGGGTAATCCAAATGCTGATAGGCTATGCAATGAAATAGTACAAGCTATGATTCAGGTAGCCCTCATCACGGAAAAGCTAAGCAAGTATTGACTGAGATGGATGGGTTATGTGCAACAACAAGATGATATGTTGGCCAGAGAGCACCAGAGCTAGTAATTACGGGCCAAAGACTATGAAGAAGACCTAGGAAAAAGGTGGTTCCAGATGCTGGAGGACATGAAAAAGGTTGGTGTCAGCTTGGAAGATTCTCTTGAACAGTAAGAACGAGAGCCTACGACACCAACTGATGGGACAAGATGAAGAAGAATATTTTTCATATAACTACTACCTTAATGAACACTTTGATCTTCAGAATAAAATTTAAAAAAATCTTTCACACAAAAAAATTCAGTTTGAAGGATAAAATGAGAGATAATTAAAATGTTATGAAATTCATTTCAGTTTTTAGAAAGAGCCCCATTACAAATATCTGAAATCTTGCATCTTGAAGTTAAAAAGCTGTTTAGCTTTCGACCCTATATTCAGATACGGCTAATACATCCTCTACTTTTCCTAAGCAAATGTAAGATGATTAGAAGTAAAGCACATCTGTTTTCTTTTTTCATACCTGCTTGAAAACTCATGGTTCCTATTTAAACATCGAAGAGCCTGAAACTCCAAAAAAGGAATAAAGTGAGCATGAAGCAGCATTTTCAGGAAACAGTTGCAGTTTCATACAAAAAACATTAAAAAACAACTAGGTTGCCCTTCTTATACAAACATTTTGCTGAAGAGATTATCAGCTTCATCAATAAATTGATGCATTTCCCCAGGTCATTATAAGCACCTGTATATTTCAATTAACTTCAACCATTTCATTTTCCTACTTGCTTCCTCCATTGTAACTATTTGCTTTTTTAAAAAAACCTCTAATTAGAGTTTGGCTCCCAGTATCTACTGTGTGTTTCCAAGGACAGAAGATAATAGGGCCCTATAATGCATTCTAAAAGAAGACTTTTCAAAGAAACCAAAGTAGTTAAGGGTGGGCCTCTCTAGAGATAGGAACAAAAGATTGCTTCTGAGAGCAGCAGGATTGAAGGTTCTCAGAAAGATGCTACAGCAAAAACAAGAGGTGTTTTTCTAAAGCAACTAAGACCTTGGCTACACTTGCAGATGTACAGCGCTGTGAGTTAAACCTGACTTTGTGCAGTTGAGTAGGGAAAGTGCTGCAGTCTATCCACACTGACAGCTGCCCAGAGCACTGTCGTGGCCACATTTGCGGCAATTGCAGCTTTATTGGGAGCGGTGCATTATGGGCAGCTATCCCACAGAGCACCTCTTCCCATTCTGGCGCCATGGGTTGTGGGAAGGGGGCGTGGGTGCGGGGCATTCTGGGTCCTGGTCCAATGCCCCATGATGCATCGCTTCGCATCCCAGAAATCCCTTTGTTTCCGTTCACCTTTGGCGCCATCTTTCAATGGTTTCTGTGCAGTGTGATCTGTCTGCAGGAAATGGAACCCAAACTGCTGAGACGTATGCTGACTTACCTCACCAGCACGTCACGTTTGGCTGTCGAACTATTCCTTAAGATCCCAAGTGACAGTGAGAGTGAGGAGTCCAACGATGCTATCAAGCCGCGTAACATGTACGACACGAAATTGCTTCTGGCATTCACAGACATGCTCAGCACTGTGGAACGCCGCTTTTGGGCTCAGGAAACAAGCACCGAGTGGTGGGGTCACATCGTCATGGAAGTCTGGGATGACGAGCAGTGGCTGCAGAACTTTCGGATGAGAAAAGCCACTTTCATGGGACTGTGTGAGGAGTCGCCCCCACCCTGCGGTGCAAGGACACGAGATTGAGAGCTGCCCTGCCAGTGGAGAAGCGGGTGGCTATTGCAATCTGGAAGCTGGCAACTCCAGACAGCTACCAGTCGGTCGCAAACCAGTTTGGAGTGGGAAAGTCAACCATTGGAATCGTGTTGATGCAAGTTTGAAAGGCCATTAATTGCATCCTACTCAGAAGAACCATGACTCTGGGTAACGTGCAGGAAATAATGGATGGCTTTGCACAAATGGGGTTCCCTAACTGTGGAGGGGCGATAGATGGGCCGCACATTCTTATTCTGGCACCACCCCACCTAGGATCCGAGTACGTTAATCGGAAGGGGTATTTCTCTATGGTTCTCCAGGCGCTTGTGGATCGCCGTGGGCGTTTCATTGACATTAACACAGGCATGACGCACGCATCTTTCGGAACACTTGGCTGTCTTAGGATCTTATTGTAGGATGCACCTGATAGCCAGGAAAGTAGGATGCCACCTCCAATCCTGCAGGCAGCTGTTCAGCTCTTTACCCCCAAGGGTAAGTGATGGCTGGTTCAGGCATATCAGCAACTGCAGCGTGGCTGTGAATTTGGGCCAATATGTGCAAGTAAGATAGAGTAATTAATGTACCTTTAGATTAGGTCACTTTTAAATCCTCCCTCTGAACCAAATTATTTTCTATGGAAAGTCAAGGCCACATTCTTGAGTGCAGTGTAGTTGCTTTATGGAGTTAAAATTAGAACCATCTTTGTCAGAGCTTCATTTGAGTTACTCCAGATCTTCAGCAGTTTTACTGAGAGTGAAGGACCCAATACTGTAAGTTACTGAGCATCTTTTGCAAGCTACTGAATCAATGGGAGTTGGGAATAATCAGCATCTCAGCATAGGCCCTGAGCATTCTGCAGCATCAGGTACAGAATTTAGCTCAGTGTGACATTTAATACAGCTGTAGTGAGTATAATATCCTAACGAGTATGACAGGGTTCTTTGTCTGAGCCTGTGAATGCATCAGCATTTATTTATTCCTCTGTGTTTCTGCAGATGATTTGCAGCCATTTTAGACATTTTTCCTTCATACGAGCACAAACTTTTACGCATTGAAGTCAATGGGAATTTTGTCATTGACTTTAATGGCAGCAGGTTTGTTCCCACAGAGTTCTTACATTTATTTCTTCATCATCCTCTTAGCCAAGCATTTGGCACTCAGAAACAGAACTGAAAGATGAGCGTCAACAATTCTGTACATCTAAGCCAAAAAGCTAACCAACGGAGAGTGAAAAACTACTTGCTGTATCTTGAGAAACAGCCAGTTAAATCACTCCTGATTGTTCCTGACATCAGCCCCTGGGATTCCTTTTTCCTTGTGAATTGCAAGCTGTAAGAAGAATTTACCTAAATAAATAAAAAAAATTGCCAACTGCTATTCAAACGATAAGTGGTGCATACTAATTACATTTTCTATGGTAATTAATTAAAAATAACCATGCAAATTTCTAATTTAAGTCACTCATTTAAAGTCTTAAGTCACTGAGTCTTCAGACAGTGCTTAGCTGCTCTAGGCATTCAGTGGTTAGGCAATTTACTCAAGCTTTCAATATATTCTCAAAATGTCTAAAATAATGAAGGTTGTTGAAAATGTTCCAAATAGCTAGAATATATAAACAGCAGTTTTCAGAACTGTAAAATAGCACTGCATATATTTGCATTTTTGAGCTGAGGTAGTCTGTGTATACATAAAAATAGAAATGGGCAATGAATAATACAGATTCCAAATAATCTGATTACTTAGCTATTTTACAGGCTACAAAACATTGTTTTATTTGATGAAGCAAACTTAATATAAATGTCTTTCGAGAGACCCAAAAATTCTTTTAAACGGACAAGATTCTGATGTCTTTATGTATGTTGACTATTACCTCCATACACAATAGCAGTACATCTTAAACTCCACTATAGTATATTTGAGTTCAATTTGTGGAAGATGGGATTGACCACATAAATTACTATAATCATGTGGATGGCCAGATTAAAATATATCGTGTGAAGATCCTCTACTTGCAAAGTGAAACAGAATTGTTTGAAGAGAATTGGCATTTCCACTTTTGCTAATAGAAAAAATCAATGTCAAATGTGAATAACTTTCTGTTCTGTTCTTGGGCCTGATTCTGTATTCATTTTTCAGTTTGAAGTGTCATTCAATTTGAGTGTATTAGTCCATAAAACCTGCAGGAAAGTACTCACACTTGCCTTGCATTTTCCCATTATTTATCTCTTAAAAATTTACAGACTACAGTCATGACTTTTTGTGAACCAAATATTTTTTGATATCATGCAAGAGAAAATCATTGCTCTACAATAAAGAGTTTGTAACTTGTGCATAACTTACTGATTTGTATCCCTTTAACGGAAGTCCAAAGGCCTCATCTGAAGCCCATTGAGATGAATAAGTCAAGAGGAGTCATTGACTTCAGTGGAGCAAAATATATAAAAACAGAAGGAAATTTGCAAACTCAGTTCTTTCTCTCATGTATATGGCAAACTCAGTAAAGGATAGGTTCTGCTAGGAATTACTCAGGAGTAGAGTTGGGTGAATAACACATTTTTTGTTGTTCACTGCAATTACAAAAAAAAATCATGTGGAAAAACTGTTTGGTTTGAACAAAATGTTATATTTAGCCCAGCATTAAACATTTTTAAGATTTAACATAAAAAAAGTAAAAACAAAATAAAAGGAAAATTGAAATGAATAGTTGTTTGGAACTGAAAAATCAAAACTTTATCTGGAATTGGAAAATCAAAAATTCTTTCTCATTTTGATTGAATTGTTTTTGGTCAAAAACCCTTAAAAAAAAATTGAAAAAGCCTTCCTTTTGGGGGGTTTTTTTGACCAAAAATAATTCAATTAAAAATCATGAAATGTTTTGGTGTCACAAAAATATTTCACCCTGCTCTTCTTAGGAGTAAGCGTACTCACTGTGAGTAAGATGGCATAATTTGGCCTCGACATAAAACTTTGGCAAAAGTCTTGTCACATTATTTGATAAGCAATTCTTTAATAACCAGATAAGGCTTCCATTGAGTAAACGGGAGTATTGTAACAGACTTGGTCTCTAATCCAACAAAGCACATAAGCAGATGCTTAAAGTTACACATGTATTTGGTTCAGAGGGAGGATTTAAAAGTGACCTAATCTAAAGGTACATTAATTACTCTATCTTACTTGCACATATTGGCCCAAATTCACAGCCACGCTGCAGTTGCTGATATGCCTGAACCAGCCATCACTTACCCTTGGGGGTAAAGAGCTGAACAGCTGCCTGCAGGATTGGAGGTGGCATCCTACTTTCCTGGCTATCAGGTGCATCCTACAATAAGATCCTAAGACACTCAGGAATATTCTTCTCTCTGATTTAAACAATAGCACCTATTGTGAAGCTTTAGGTGCTTGAAAATAATTTTGTCATACAAAGCTAAACAAAATTAAGATACTAAATCCAGGCTATAACAACTAGTTTCAGAGTAGCAGCCGTGTTAGTCTGTATCCGTAAAAAGAACAGGAGTACTTGTGGCACCTTAGAGACTAACAAATTTATTTGAGCATAAGCTTTCATGGCCTACAGCCCACTTCAACCCAAACAATTAAATGCAACAGAAATAACCCATCCCAGGAAATCCTATACACCCCACCCACCCTGTGACACTAGTTTTCCCTAGAAGCCTCTAGTGAATTTAGCAACATGCTCTAATGAGCTAGACTAGAAGAAGCAGTGAATTCCAAATTTAAGGGCCATTCTCAGAGATCATCTTTTCACCAGCTCCTCTCCCCCACAGCTACTAGAGAAGATGGCTGGCTTTGGTTAGTCTCCTTCCCTCTTCTACTTAATATCCTTTGCTTGCCAATGAACACTCGTTCTATTTTTCCTCTCTTTCTTCTCCCAGACTGAACATTAAGAAACAGGGCTTGAATACTTGTCTACTGAAATATCATTTTTACTACCTCAGTATCTGGCAATAAAACCATTTCCTCCTGTGGAGACCTTTTTACATGTTATTTGTTTTAAGCTGTCTATTTGCTTGTAAGCAGTTCCAGAGTGCTGTAAATTGATCTACCAACAACCCTCTTCCTGGTGTGGATAGTTGGGATAAAGAGGGAGAGGTTAATTACAAAGAAGATGTGTTAATGGTGTAATTAACATGTTTCACAGAAGCAGACAGAAAGGAGGAGGAAGATAACTGGGGAATTGAGTGAAGTATAGGAGAGAACAGTTTACAGAGCACAGAAAGCAAGGGACTAGGCTTGACAAGACACCACACCTGTATGTAATGCCCCTAGTAAGCAAGTCAGCCCAGACATTAATTTCCCCTTTCATTCAAGCCAACCTAAAATAGTGATGAGTTTGCCTTCTTGTCTATGGGCTTAACTGTGTATGGCTCCTGGTCATGGGGCAAGTGGGAAGGACTGGGTAGAAGGAGACCTCCCTTAGTGCCCATACACAGGGGCCAGGAACTCCACTGAATTCAAGTGCTACTGGAACCTGGCACCAGTAATGGTGCTAGACATTATGAAGTGGGAGCGGGGCTGGGAACACAGCCCCCACTCTCAGCCCCTGCTCTGGGGGAGTGCAAAATGCATACTTCCCCCTGCATCCCAAACAGTCACACTCCAGGAGCTCCCATAGGGTAGGCTAGCTCCTCACCACTTGCATTTGAAGGCTGTAGCTCAATACCACTATGGGTATGTGCAGTGATGAGCTGCCAGAATCTTAATAACTGGTTCCCTACCGGGTCTTTGGCGGCACTTCAGTGGCAGGCCCTTCAGTGCCGCTGAAGACCCGGAGCGAGTGAAGGACCCGCCGCCGAAGTGCTGCCGAAGACCTGGTAGGGAACCGGTTATTAAGCGCCGCCCGGTGAGTACAAGCCTGAGACCCCCCACCCTAACTGCCTCCCAGGACCCCACCCACTATCCAACTCGCCCCACTCCCTGTCCCCTGACTGCCCCGAGCCCATCCACCACTACCCGACAGACCCCCAGAACTCCCACGCCTACCCAACACCCCCCGTCCCCTGACTGCCCCCCCACAACCTCCGCCCCCTCCAACCTCTCCCTGCCCCTTATCCAACCCCTCCTCCCAGTCCCAGCCTAGCCCCCTTACCATGCTGCTCAGGGCAGCGTGTATGGATGCCGCGCAGCCCGCTGGAGCTCGCAGCCCAACCCCCTAACCATACCGCTCAAAGCGGCAGGAGCTGCCCAGCTGCCCAGGAGCAGTTGAGGGCGCTGGCACCAGGCTCTGCGAGGGGGGGAGCCTCCCCAGCTGGGAGTTCAGGCGAGCCGGATAGGATGGTCCTGAGGGCCGGATGTGGCCCGTGGGTCGGAGTTTGCCCACCCCTTTAACAACCGGTTCTAAACCGGCTTATAAATTTAACAACCTGTTCACACAAACTGATGCGAACTAGCTCCAGCTCACCACTGGGTATGTGTATACTGCAGTTAGACATCCATGGATGGCCAGTGCATCTGATTAGAGCTTGGGCTAAAAGGCTATTTAATTACCATGTAGATATTCAGGCTTGGGCTGCAACTTGAGCTCTGGGACCCTCCCATCTTGTAGGGCCCTAGAGCTCAGGCTCCTGCAAGGTGGGAGGGTCACCTTGAGCCTGAACATCTACACAGCAATTAAACAGCCCCTTAGCCCAAGCCCCATGAGGCCAAGTCCATTGGCATGGGCCAGCCACAAATTTTTTGTTGCAATGTAGATATACCCGGCCTAAGTGTTTTAGGTCTTCAGTGCTTGGGGTCTTGTTTTAAGACTGTAAGAGGTAGAGTTGTAGATAAAAGGTTATTACAAAGGAGAAAAATTGTTCTCGTTAACCTCTGAGGATAGGACAAGAGGCAATGGGCTTAAATTGCAGCAAGGGCAATATAGGAAAAACTTCCTAACTGTCAGGGTGGGTAAGCACTGAAATAAATTGCCTAGGGAGGTTGTGGAATCTCCGTCATTGGAGATTTTTAAGAGCAGGTTAACAATCACCTGTCAGGGATGGTCTAGATAATACTTAGTCCTGCCTTGAGTGCAGGGGACTGGACTAGAAGGCCTCTCGAGAGCCGTCCCAGTCCTACACTTCTATGATTCTATGGATTAGTGGAATGTACTCATTTGTTTATGTAAAATGAATTTGGTGGTCTCAATCCAATCCTTGAAATATAGTTGTTCACACCATAAAATCCCCCACCGCAACCTTTTTGGCCACCTCAGCAAAAAGACTCAGAATTGAACTAGCAAGAAGGCTGAACTATCCTCCAACCTCTACAGATCATACCACCAGTTTATGTTTGGGGCATATTTCTGGAACACAGTGAAACATCTGTACTTTTCCTACCCATGCTGTATCTGTTATGTGTTTTTTCCCCAAATAACTTCAATTACGGGGCTACCCCACCAGCATTTTCATGAAAATTAAATTCACAAAAAAACATTTAAAATAACATTTAAGAAGAGAAAAAAGTCCCTATTTTAGTGGTAGCTGCACTGTTCAGTGAAGTCACTGAGTTACTGATAAATGTTTTGTTTTAAACAGTTTTTGCATTTTGAATATCAATAACTCCATGCTATTTGTTGTTTCAAAGTCTTAATTTTCCATGATACAAACATGGAAATTTGGAAATAAAACAAGAATAAGTCATAACCTCAGTGAATAAAACATTACACACAGCAATTTTGTTTAGATATCTAACATTAAATCAAAATATTACTAGTATTGCAATTGCATTCTGATTTATTTCTAAATAACAAAATAACTAATTAAACTATATGTATGATGTCTATCAAGTTAATTCTATGCCCCTAAACATTTTATCTCCAAGGGCAGGGGCGGCGAGTTATGTGGGCCTGTGGTACCCGTGCTCCAAGAATATTCAGGGCCCGGGGGCCCAGCTCCACCAATGTTCGGAGTGGTTATCTGGTGGGGGGGGAGAGAGGGAAGCTCCCTGGAAGGGCGACAGCAACTCAACCTCCCTCAGCTTCTAACTCCACATGCTGACTCCACCTTTTTTCATTCTCCCAATCCTGTGATTTACTGGGGGCTGGAGAGAGGGCCCCACTGTAACTCACACAGTCTTGGGGGCTTGTCGAAGTTACAGCAGCCTGGAATCTCTGCAGTAATGTGGACTGCGGCCCTGCCAACATGCTCCCCAACCACACTACGTTTCTTGAGCTAGGGCATGTGGAAAGATACTTGAAAGCATATTTATGTCTGTCTTCCTCAGTGTCTGCAGTGAGTGAAAACTCCCCTAGAACCAGAGCTTTTTGGGTTCTTTATGCAGGGCCCAGCGGTGAATGACAAAACCAGGTAGCTGCCCCCCAAGTACAAACCCTGGGTGTTTTAGGGGTGGCTAGCGCAGGCCACTGCTGCCTATGCTACCATGGCTACACTACTATTTTTAGCATACTAGCTCAATGAAAGCTAGGACGAGTATGGCTACATGAACCAGGAATCACACCCCCAGCTTCAGGTGTTGACGTAGCCATAGATGTAAGCTTTCAAAGTTTGGGACACTTTCTGTATGGTATTGGAGACTCAACTGCCACTGGAGTCAAAGGGAGCTGTGTAGACTCATCATCAGACCACTTCTTCAGGTGCCTAGATGTGGCTTTAAGTAACTTTAGGCACCACAGTTTGGAAATTGTGGTCTATGTTTATGCACCATTATTATCTGTTTGTATTATGGTAGCACCTGAAATCCACAACCAAGATTGGGAGCCCATTGTGCTAGCCACTGTACAAACTCACTGTAAAATACAGTCCATATTCTGAAGCACTTTCAATCTAAAACGCAAGACAGACAAAGGGATGGGAGAAAGTGCAACAGGCTTGGGGAAAAGTACTATGTTAATGTTAGATATAATATTTCCCTCCCCACATCCTGTACCTCAACTTACCTCTCTGCTAAAGTACAGACCACAGTTTAGTCTTTTAAGGGCTTTGAGATTGTAGGTAGGTAGATAGGTAGGTAGATTTTAGGGGGAGGAGCTTCATGAGACAGAGAGGGAGAGGGAGAGAGAGAGAGAGAGAGATCTCTATGTTATATAGAGTGAAATCTGTCAGGGAAGAAAAGAGATGCCAAATGTCTAAAGGAAAAACATTTACTAAATCTCCCTTTATGTACTGTACAGAACAATTGTGAATAGTGTCAATAACAATTTTTTAGAGATAACACTTTCAGGGCATTTTCCAAAAAAAAAAATTGTAGTACTTATTACTACCACAAGTTCAAATGCAAGATGTAAGTATGCATGTGCACATTTACATACCTGCCCATAGGCTGGTCCAGGGCCGCCCGCGGGGGGGAGGCGGGGGGGGGGGGAAGTGGGGCAATTTGCCCCAGGCCCCCATGAGAATTTTTCGGGGCTCCTGGAATGGGGTCCTTCACTCACTCTGGGGGCCACAGAAAACTCTTGCGGGGCCCGGGCCCCTGGAGCTTCTTCCGCTCCAGGTCTTTGGGGGCAATTCGGCAACAGGGGGTCCTTCCGCTCTGGGACCCGCCACCACAGTGCCCTGAAGACCTGTGTCAGGGGGTCTTTACGCCCGGGACTCGCTGCCGAACTGCCGGGTCTTCGGCGGCAATTCGGCAGCGGGGGCCCCCACCGCCGAAGACCCCAGGCTCCCTGAATCCTCTGGGCGGCCCTGCTCTGGTCAGATTTACCCTTCTCAGTCTCCATGGAATGGTGTTAGAACCTTCTGTAGAGCATACCGGCTCCTTAATGTTAAGAAACAAACGATAGTCCCATAGTCTCCTTCAAACACTCCTTCAGTTTTTGCAATGTCAGTCTACAATTTGGAGAACCTGCATCAAATTCTAGTCCTCTTCTTCTCAAGTAGGGTGAGGGAGCCAACAGTCCAAATCCAACAAAACCAGCGAAGTCCCTAGAATTCACTCCTTTCAGTAGACATTGCTGCTCTACCACTGAGTTCTCCAGTCTAGCTCCCACTCTTTTTATGTATAAATTCTCCCCTTTGAACTCCCATTGGTTCCACTCTCCGAGAGTGACTGCGGGTGTGTTCTGCCAGGCTGCCTACTCATAATGGAAATGGAAATCACGCAACTAGCATCAAATAACTAATGAAATTGCCTATTACTTTCCACACCCAGTTTCTGGATGATTCTGACCCATCCAGCAGGATCACACTCTGGCAAGTGTCAAGGCACACAAAGAATCCCAAACAAATCCAAGAACTATGTTTCCTTCCCACTATTTCTCCCTTCTCTCCCTATTTACACCACTAAATGCTGCATCTGGGTTAAAAAGGAAATACTATTATTCTCATTTTGCAAATAGGCCCCTGGTGCATAGAGATTAAGGCTCCAATCCTGCAAACAATTATGCTATGTTATGTCTAACTTTAAGCATAAAAGAATATTCTCAAGTAAGTCAATGAAAGTTAAAGTTAAGTAGGAGCATGTGTATTTTCAGGATCCTAACTGATTTTCCCATAGTATCTCTCACTCACAGACACAGACACAGACACAGACACACCAAAAAAAACCCAACCCTTCATGGGAAAGCCAACATGTCTTGAGTCCTAGCCCAGTGCATGAACTGTAAAGCCATCTCTCCTCTGTGTGTGTTTGTTTTATTTGCTGTTACTAAAGAATTGTGGGGGCCTTTATCGAGGATCTAAAATGGGTTCCTGTATTGCATGCTTTGCTAGAAAATGTCTAATAATGCAGTACATCTTTAAAATACCCCATAAGCCAGCAGCTTCAGACCCTGTTTAAAACATCCATATATGTGAATTGGCAATCTCACACTGCTCATATGCTATTAGCACTGTTGTCAGTGATCAGAAATCCAGGAAAAAGACCTTGGGAGGTAAGCAAGCTATGATTTGTACTTGAAGCTCTGATCGTACTATATATTGGCTGCTGCATGATCTTTGTGAAAGCAGGAATTGTAAGTCCCTGCCAGCGATGGAAACCAAACATTTCTGGAGTGACACAGTGGATCCAATCCTGCTCTCAGTGATGTCAAAGGCAAAATCTGGGAGCACAACGGAGTCCACAATCAGCAGTGACATTAATGCAGTCAACTATGTCCTTTTGTCTGTGACACTTTTGTGATTTGTTTGTTACATGTCTCCAGGCTTTTTTTGTTAGGTATAAGCCACTGATTTGGTTCAAAATGTTCCCTGTACCTCAGTACTTGCATATATGGCTTTTTTTTTTTTTTTTTACAATTCTGTGCCACTGTTTCCATTTTCTTTATGCTCACTGAACATTGTTCAGCTTGTCCACTACAAAATAAGAAAAAGTAAATTATTTGAATGCTTCTGCACATCAGCATATCATTTGCTTATGAGAGGCATTTGAAACTTGATTTAATAAAACTGTCCTGTTAACTTTACATCTGTACTCACCAACCTAAAAACATAGACGGTCAAATTTATCCCTGGGATAACTTCTACTGACTTCCTAAATGGTCATAGGTAGTAAATTATACAACTGACTTTCATCATTGTCCAGTGACAAGGTATAACTACATGGCCAATTAT
Organism: Chrysemys picta bellii; assembly: GCF_011386835.1. Lineage (NCBI taxonomy): Eukaryota > Metazoa > Chordata > Testudines > Emydidae > Chrysemys > Chrysemys picta. The sequence continues at coordinate 72,693,343 of NC_088795.1, read as the reverse complement.
CCACTGCCATTTCAATTTTAACCAAGGATGTAATTTTGTCATGATAAACTTGTAAGGAAATTATAAAAAATATATCCTCTATATTAGCAGAGAGCTTAGGCTTTAATTTAAACATGTTAAAAGATCAACTTCAGTCATCCATTCCAAATACCTGTATCCTTACTGGACAGTTTCCATATTTTTTCCCCCATGTAACTATTATTTGTAACTTAAAAGATATTTTCCATAGTTAGGTTCACAGGATAATATAGCTGCATATACAAAGTAGACAGACAGACAAGGTGGGACTTTTAAAGTCACCTAAAAGATTTAAACAAAACTCATTAATTGCAATGTGAATTATGCCGCTAAATCCCCAAGAGACCTTGGGGAAAAAAATCCATCCATAAATGTTATACGTGATAATATTGTTTCATTCGATACAGTGCTGCTACATTCAGTTTGGTATATAGGCAATTACAGCAACATTTTTATGTCCCATGAAAAAAGCAGCATTTTTGTGGTGTAGCATATTTATCTATTTTTTCTTAATTTGTGGCTGCACTATGTTTGTCAATTAATCCTTTAGATCTGTCCATTTGAGGTAAATCTACCCTTCACCAGTCTGATCTGTAATGGCAGTAATGTGGGCAGAGGAGGAATTTGTAAAAATTGAAATTGGAGATTTTAATATTGTTTTAATTGTTCAAATGATTTCAGATCTGAGATCCCAAAAAGCTAATCTAAATGAGTCAAATTATCCTGTTCCCTTCATAGAGTTTATAAAGCATACTGATCTCATGGGAACAATATGAAAGGACAATAACTCCACTCATAACGATGTTGTGTATGGGTATCAAAATGCAGGCAATTAAATATTTCTGGTAGGCTGCCTGAGAGCATATGGTGAAATTGAGGAGAAGGATTTCCCCAGGATTCTATAGTATGCTACAGACATTTATCTTTATTCTGCTAATTTAAATTCCTTTAGTAAATCTGGAAATATATGTAGCCAGAGATTAAAAAAAAGCTTTCTGGAAGTTTTAAGGGTCAGATATTAGGATAAGATTAGGAATCTTATGAGGGCACTCTTTTTAATTATTTCAGCTTTGTCTGCAAAAATAAGATGCAATGTGGAACATCTTTTTTTTTTTTTAATTTGTCAAATAATTTGTAAATAATTGTGTCACATAATGACTTTGTGTCTGGTTGTACTATTACTCTTAACTAGGGCCCTACCGATTTCACGGCTGTGAAAAATGCATCATGGACCATGAAATAAGCCCTTCCCAGTGAAATCCGATCTCCCCCTGCTGCTAGGAGTGCCCCAGCCGGGGGAGGGGGGCTCCTAGCTCTGGCTGGGCTAAGGAGAGACAGGACTTGTCCATCCCGTCCAAAGCCATTCTCGGGGGGAGCTCAGACCCATCTCCACCTCTGGGAATCTCCTGCGGCTGCAGGAAGCTCTGCAGTTGCTTCCTTCAGAGTTCAGGTCTGAAGGCAGCACAGAAATGAGGGTGGCAACCCCGTGACCCCTCTACAACAGGTTTGCAACACCCCCAATCCCCTTTTGGGTCAGGACCCCCACGGTTACAACATCATGAAATTTCAAATTTAAACATCTGAAAACGTAAAATTTACCAATTTTCAAATCCAAATCCAAATCCAAATTGACTATAATGGATGGGAATTTGGTAGGGCCCTACTCTTATCACATTAAAAGTAATCTGTGTTCTATTTACAGGAACTGTAAAGAAGATGAATATTATAGCCTCAATTTTGGAGTTGTCTACTTTATAATGAGCAACTAAGCTGAATTTCTGTTTTAAAGAACTGGAGTGTCTGCCTGGATTTGAGGTATAAAACACATCGTCTCCATATAGAGATTTTTTTTCTTGTCCCCTCTCTTTGCCCCCCTCCCCATAGTACTGCATTTTTTCTACGTGTTATTGAGCATTACACTAAGCACTGGGATTGAGCATGGACTAAAATTCTTGATTGCTTTTTTTATCCAATTATTCTTTGTCCCAGCATTGCTGTCTACGTCCTCTTTGGTGTGAAAGGCTTCAAATTTAAGTTATTCATCCACATTATTGAGGAGTCAGGTGAAAATAGTGCTTTAATCCAATATATATTTCCCCCCAGTCCCATAGGGTGCAATACTGCAAACAAGAATGTTCAAGGTTTTCTCTCAATCTGATGCTAGTGAGATAGGGGAGAATGTCTGCTGAGTTCATGAGTTACATGAAAACTTTTAAAACTCTTCTCAGATTGTCTGAGGCTTGTCTCCATTTTTGAAACCTATCTGGTCTAGGAGAATGAGGTTTTTCTGCTTTGTTGGTTATTTTTTCTAGGCTGGGTGGAAAATTTGGGGGATTATCCTGGAGGATGGTTATTTCAACAGATGGAATGGTTACAGATTGTTTGATCTCTTCCCAGGTTGAGAAGAGTTTAGATTTTCATAGCCAGTTGTTATTTTTCTAACTATACCCAGACTACACAACGGAAGTCCCTTTTGCTTTTTACTTATTTATTTTTGTTCTTACTAGATTACAGCAATTGTGAGCATTTCACAGCAGGCACTAGCACTTTCTTTATACAGGAAAAGCTTTTTTATCCGGCATGCTGGGGAAATGTGGGAGGGGTGCCGGTAAGTGACAAATTCCAGTTAAATAAGAGGGAGTGAGTTTGGGTGTGGGAGGTGGTGCGGGGCAGGAGGTTGGGGCACGGAAGGAGGTGCGGGGTGCGGGCTCTGGGAGGGAGTTTGGATGTGTGGGGGGGTGCGGGGCAGGAGGTTGGGGCACAGAAGGCGGTGCGGGGTGCGGGCTCTGGGAGGGAGTTTGGATGTGGAGGGGGTGTGGGGCAGGAGGATGGGCATGGGAGGGGTTTCAGGGTGGGGGGAAACTCATCTTGGGCGGCTCCCCGCAAGCGGTGACTTGTCCCTGCTACTCTTAGGCAGAGGAGCGGCTAGGCGGCTCTGCTCACTGCCCCCACCCTGCCCCGACCTGAACGCTGGCTCCACAGCTCTAATTGGCCAGGAACCCCTCCCAGAGCCCACACCCCTCCTGCACTCTGAACCCCTCATGGCCGTTCCTCCACCTCAGAGCAGTAGGGACATGTCGCTGCTTCAGGGGAGCCACCTGGAGCCACCTGGAGCCAGGTAGGGAGCCTGCCAGCCGCATACCAACTGGCCTATACACCAGACTTTCAATTAAGATCAGAAATGCCGGTTTATAGAGCTTTCTGGTTGGTAAAGTGCCGGATAACACAGCTTTTACTGTATCTTCTATTGGGCCAAATACACATTCATCATTCTGCCAATAAGAAGTAAGAAAAAAAGAAATAAGAGAAAATCCTCTGAAGTATTTCTGGACTTGTACAACTGACACATACAGTGGCAATTAATCTGTACAAATACTGTTTTTCTCGGGATTACAGTAGTAATATTTTCAAAAGAAGAAACTATTTTTGATTTTTTTGTCTAAAACTTTTGGCACAAATTTATCTTTTCGGTGTCAAAGGTACCAGTGCTCAATACAACTGTGAAGATGAACATGGTATAAATGCCTAGGGAGTTTAGGTAAAATAGACAGATGTTACTTTTGATTCACTTAATTGGTCTAAAATGAAACTCCTAAAACATCAAATGTCTATCATTACCCTAATAAGGAGTATAGCCAATGGCAGAGCAATGTTCTACATTTCTACCTTTTTGCAGGCTCTATTTGAAGATTTTAATGAGATCGGAACATTAGTTTTAGGGCTGTCCTTGTATATTCTACCTTTTTAAAACTGTCACTGACACATCCCTGGCTCCATTGACTAAAAGTCAGCAGACACTCACTAACAGCAGAAGATAGAGGAACAGCAATTTTGAGGATAATCAGTACAATAGCAGGAGGGTAAAGCAGTATGGATTGGACCGAGATGCTCAGATACTGCAGAGTTTGGTTACTAATGGGTTTCATGCACTAACTCCTGCTTTTTCATTTGAAAGAAATTGGAAGTGAACTGAATCCTTCAGATTTGCTTTGAGACTGTGACTGGTGAAATTTTATCCCTGTTTTTTTCCATTGAAATTAGGTCAAAATTGTGACTCGTCAAAAAGTTTCTACCTAGTCTATTAATTGGGGAGGGGAGAATAAGAGAGAGTGAAACCGAAGATGTGTAACCTAAGATGTATAAGGCACTTGTTAAATGTTTAACAATTTGTAAAGCATTCAAATACCATGAGTGGGCTATAAGTGAATGGATCAGTGGACGGATGGATGGATAGATCAGGGCTGTAGCAACAAAGAACGTGGCCCCGCTGAACGGTGGCCCCCTCCAAACATATGTCCGGGCAGGGCCCCTTACAATGCAGAAACTGGAATGCGGTATTTATTTTGCCACTTTTAGGGGCCCCCTTCCTTGTGCAGGGCCCCTTACAATGCAGAAATTGGAATGCGGTATTTAATTTTGCCACTTTTAGGGGCCCCCTTCCTTGCGGGGCCCCCTCCGGTCGGAAGGGCGCTCGCTACGCCTCTGGGATAGATAGTGGAATAAAAGCAGAGTTCTTTTATGGTATCCCTCTTACACTGTGCACTCAGTCTCCTTGTAGGAGTATGAACCAGTTTGGGCATATGGATGGGGGGCGGTATCCCTGTCACAAAGAACTTGCAATCTAAATATAAGACAAGAGACATCAGATGCATACAGACAGTCAGATGAGGGAGTACAGGGAAACAATAATACAATATTCATCAGCATGATAAGCAGAGGTTTCAGTACACAAGCAGCCTATACCTGTAAGCATCATGGGAAAGTATGTAATACTAAGCATGCCACTAAGAATTATGTGAGAGATGCTACATGGTAACAAGGGATAATGCTAGCACTGTGATGATAGATACAGTCTTCTAGATGCCGTAAAATTAAATCACACTCTCCCTTCTCCTGTTTGGCATAATATCAAGTTCCAATAAGCTTAAGAAGTGACAGTTTACTTTTGGCAAGGAAAAGGAATATTTTATACTTAAGATTTGTTTTATAACACTAGTTATTACTTTTGCACAACTGTAAGAGATTTGATCTGCCTCTTCAAAACATATTTCCATATATACAAAGAGAAAATGGCTTAAAGCCCACTTTGGGATCTGATACACCAGTGACTGTTTTAAATCGGTTACAATACATCCTCTGAGGCATAATATTGCTGATGTTTATCAATTGCTTTAGCAACAAGGAAAGGCTTCTAATAATACTTCCCATTTGCCTTGGGATACAAAGTTACATACACATTATTCTTCTAAAGATATTAGACCCAATTCTATTCATGTGCTTATACCATGCTCATCACAGTGGTATCTGAGCACATTCTAGCAATGCATTAAGCTATGTGACTAGCATTCATCAGATGTGGCTGTTTCCTTCTTCCTATTTCTTGGACAAAATCCTAAGAGATGATGAGCTCCCTCGCTGATCTCAATGGAAGCTACAGGAGCACTATATGTCTTAGGGTTTTGTCCCAGGAGGAAGATTTTTCCTGTGACTAGATTTACTTTTATTGTATCCCTGCATTGCTTATCGTGTGAGGTTCTTTGGATAACAAGCTGACTGCTAGGCCACAGGACTCTGGTTCTGCAGTTCGAGTGGCATTTGGGACAAGCCAAAGGAAGAGCGACCATTTTACATCATGCATTCCTACAGCTGAGTGCAGTTATTCTAGTGGATGCTTATACATAGTACCTGCCTGAATGTGGCAGCAAGGTTTGGAAGAACAACCTATTCTTCTACTACTGTGGTGGGCAACCTGCGGCCCATCAAGGTAATCTGCTGGCAGGCCGTGAGAAAGTTTGTTCATATTTGCATGGCCGCCCACAGCTCCCAGTGGCCATGCTTTGCTGTTCCCAGCCAATGGGAGCTGCAGGAAATGGCGGCCAGCACTGTTATTCCATCCCTGTTCTACTACATCAAAACATGTCATGATCCTCAGTTTGTGAAATCTCATTGGTTGCTGTGGAAATCATTAAAAGTAGTAGTTAAGTGAACATCAGGTGTAGTCATAATCTGTCCGAAGTGCAGACTCCCACATTCATGCTCTTAGGTAATTATAAATGCATTCATATTGCCTGTGAGTTCATATGCAGCTAAAGTATTGCTGAATTTGGCTTGTGGCCCCACCCTCAGACAGTCATTGGACTGAAAATGAGCATATAGAAGCTGAAGCAAGTAATATAATCTGGTGGCAACAGCAGGCTCCAAAACTGCCATCCACAACAAACTGTTCTCAGTGTGTAGCCATAAAAGAGACATTATTTAATCTTACTTTTGCACTGCACAGCAATACCCAACCCTCTTGAAAAGACACATACAACATTTTATAATATTTTGGATTCTATAACACTTTACCACTGTTCTCCTGTCTAGTTTAGAAAAATTCAATGGATTAATTCACTCTGAAACATAGCAACCTTTGCACATGTAGGCAGCACACCCAGAGTTTTCACTGTAACTCTCATTTAGCAGCATTTCCTGCTGCACATGCATTCAGGCAGATTTTCAGATAACATAACTGGTGTTTTACAACAAAGTTTCCCAAATTTTAAGAAGTTTTTCCTTTTTAAGTACTGGGGCTGAAAGTGTACACCAATATTTAAATGAGGAACACTGTTGGAACTGGTTCTTTCTCTCAGACTGAAAGAAACTTGAAGTACATCCCCTGTTCTACACAATGAGCTGACTAATTTGAAGCCCACTGAAGCATGTGGTGAGAGAGATCTTTTGCTTTGAATTCACTTAGCTTGTTAAGTCAGGTATTAGTTGCATTTTACCTTTTATTTTGTCTTAACCAATTCTGACTTTTATCATAGAATCATAGAATATCAGGGTTGGAAGGGACCTCAAGAGGTCATCTAGTCCAACCTCCTGCTCAAAGCAGGACCAATTCCCAACTAAATCATCCCAGCCAGGGCTTTGTCAAGCCGGGCCTTAAAAACCTCCAAGGAAGGAGACTCCACCACCTCCCTAGGTAACGCATTCCAGTGCTTCACTACCCTCCTAATGAAATAGTGTTTCCTAATATCCAACCTGGACCTCCCCCACTGCAACTTGAGACCATTGCTCCTTGTTCTGTCATCTGCCACCACTGAGAACAGCCGAGCTCCATCCTCTTTTATGCCTCATTACCTGTAATCACTTAAAATCTATCTTTCTGAAGTTAGTAAAATTGTTTTATTTAAACTAGTGTACTTGGATTGAAGTGTTTGGGAAACTCCATTTGAGGTAACAGGATTTATGGATATAATTTTCTATGAATAAAATGACTTTATATGAGCTTGTGTTGTCCAGGAGAGGTCTGGGTAGTACAAGACACATATATCTGGGGAAAAAAATCTGGGAATGCGAATTTGCTGGCATTGCTCTTCAGTGTAATTCAAGAGTGGCTGGTCAGAGCACTCGTACAGTATAGCTAGGAATAATTTACATGCTGGAGGCTGCGTATTAGCAGATCAGAAGTGGTTATGTTCACACTGAAGCAGTGTGAAAGGTACCACAGGTTGAAGAATTGTGAGGAAACACAGCTGTTCAACAATCCAGACTCTACTGTGGGGAATATTAGTCATATTCACATTTATTGACATGGGACTAATATTTATTGTTTATATTACAATAACTCTCATGTCAGTAGTCCCATTGAAATGATAGTTTTTGACTATATTTCATGTTTAAAATCGTAATGGACCTACTCAAGTGAGTAAAAATATATACATGCTCACATGTTTACAGGACTGGGACCCATGTTTATTATTTCAATAACTTGCAGATTGTATTTGTTCAACATGTTTATTATTTCAATAACTTGCAGATTGTATTTGTTCAACTTGCATCTAAAAATATATTTCTCCCATCTGGCGGCCCTAGCAACATAGACTAGGACATGAATGTAATCGGTGTTCTTTTCTGCTTGTGCATCACTTAACCAGCTGAGGTTGACTTAAAGTGGAATTGAAGAGTATAAGTCACACGGTATTGTTACACTTCCTTGTTTGGTTAAGCATATGAGCAAAGATTTTTCCAGGGACGTTAGATCAACTGAATGTTCACTGAAAGCAAACTGAAATGAGGTCACCTGGCTATAGCCAAAGCTAGGTAATTTTTAAATGAACACACGTTCACTATTTTTTTCTTTCCATTTTTCAATATGCAATACTTAAGTTTCAAGCTAAGTTTCCAGACTAAACTTGTTAGAATACAGCAAGAAATTTATATCATTTTGGAGCAGACTCTGATCTCCCTACTCATGTTTAATTGTATTTTAGCCCACAAGTGGTCCACTGAAGTCAGTGGGGCCAGTGGTGGAGTAAGGTGCTAATACATCTCAGAATCCAACTCTTTATTTGGAACTGAGTAGATGTTATCTGACATTACTGAATGTCAATAAACATGGAGATCCACAATGTTATTTTGATATTCATTCTCCTAATTCGAGCCATTTTAAGTTTCAATGGCAATAACTTTTATGACCAAAGAGAAGCACCTACCTTGAGAGAGAACCTGTGCTCCAGTGATTAGAGCATAGGGCTTGCAGCCAGGAAATGGGGGTATTCTAATCCTGATCCTAGTCCTGCAATTGCAAGTAATATTACACAGTGTCAGTGAAGCATTTGATACTGTACCCCATGAGGAATTATTGGTTAAACTGGAAAAGATGGGGATCGATATGAAAATTCAGAGGTGGATAAGGAATTGGTTAATGGGGAGAATGCAGCGGGTGGTATTGAAGGGTGATTTGTCAGGTTGGAGGGAGGTTACCAGTGGAGTTCCTCAGGGTTCGGTTTTGGGACCCATTTTATTTAATCTATTTATAACTGACCTCGGAACCGATTGCAGGAGTGGACTGATAAAGTTTGCGGATGATACGAAGGTGGGAGGCGTTGCCAATTCGGAGGAGGATAGGGATATTCTGCAGGGAGACTTGAATGAGCTTGTGAATTGGAGTATCAGAAATAGGATGAAATTTAATAGTGAAAAGTGTAAGGTGATGCATTTAGGGATGACTAACAACAATTTTAGTTACAAGCTGGGGACGCATTGGTTAGAAGTAACGGAAGAGGAGAAGGACCTAGGGGTTCTTGTAGACCGGAGGATGACTATGAGTCAACAATGTGACGTGGCGGTGAAAAAAGCCAATGCGGTCTTGGGATGCATTAGGCGAGGTATATCTAGTAGGGATAAGGAGGTGCTGCTTCCGTTGTATAAGGCGCTGGTGAGACCTCATTTGGAGTACTGTGTGCAGTTCTGGTCTCCCATGTTTAAAAAAGATGAACTCAAATTGGAACGGGTGCAGAGAAGGGCCACTAGGATGATCAGAGGAATGGAAAACCTGTCGTATGAAAGGAGACTGGAGGAGCTCGGGTTGTTTAGTCTGACCAAACGAAGGCTGAGGGGGGATATGATTGCTCTCTTTAAATATATCAGAGGGATAAATACAAGGGAGGGAGAGGAATTATTCCAGCTTAGTACTAATGTGGACACGAGAACGAATGGATATAAACTGGCCGTGGGGAAGTTTAGGCTTGAAATTAGACGAAGGTTTCTGACCGTCAGAGGGGTGAAATATTGGAACAGCCTTCCGAGGGAAACGGTGGGGGCGAGGGACCTGTCTGGTTTTAAGATTAAGTTAGATAAGTTTATGGAGGGAATGGTTTAATGGTAAAACATATTAGCTGAGGAATACCGAGCAATGGTAGGTAAATAGTATAATGGCTAACAAGGGTTAGGCTGGAGACTCTTGCCTACATGCTCGGGGTCTTACTGATCGCCATATTTGGGGTCGGGAAGGAATTTTCCTCCAGGGTAGATTGGCTGAGGCCCTGGAGGTTTTTCGCCTTCCTCCGCAGCATGGGGCAGGGATCGCTAGCAGGAGGGTTCTCTGCCAATTGAAGTCACTAAAACACAGGATTTGGGGACTTCATCAGCAGAGTCAAGGGAAGGGTAGGGATGGTTTTGTGGCCTGCAGCATGCAGGGGGGCAGACCAGATGATCATAATGGTCCCTTCTGACCTTAAAGTCTATGAGTCTATGAGTCTATGATAATTCCAACTCATCAACCTGCTAGTGGCAAGCAGGTGGTAAAACAGAGAAGAGAATAAGCTCTCTGCCATACCCATCGGCCTCCACACATCCACAGCATCCTAGCTATGATAACTTTACCCTTTATAGAGTCAGTAACAACAATTAGTTTATTTTTCTGTCAGGCTGAAAAAATGAGCTTGAAATTGTATACATTGTGATAAATCCTAAAGCAATTAAAGACATCAGCAATGATCTCAGGAGAGTTATTAACTGTCTATTTTATTCCAATATTCCTCCTCTGCCTCAGAGCAATTGACCTACAGTGTGAAGGGAGTTCCAGATAAAAGATACTGTACTACCACAGCTTTTCAGATGATGGATTACCTATGCTTGAAAATTGACAGTGACTCATGAATTTGCTGTGTAAAACCAACAGCCGTATATCTTCACAAGCTGGAATTCAAGTTTTAAAACAAAACTACAAGATCTTCTTAGTTAGGTCACCAACTAACATTCCACGATACTTAGTGAGAAAATGAGGAAAATTAAGTCCACTCCCAAAGATATAAGATATACAAAATCTCCCTTGAGCAAAATGAATACCCTAATTGGGTTCATGGATGTTCTTTTCCAGTCTCTATAGTGTTATGCAGCAAAATCTTTGAGAGATTGATTTTACCCCCCAAACTTTTGACTGCATGTGACCTTTTGGGCATTACAACATAGAGGGAACTTATCTGAATGAATCTTAGATAGTTATTACAGAGAATGACCCCATGTCAGGTCAGTGCAAATAAGGAAAAGCTTGGCTGGTCTTAACCTAGAGAGCTATAAAATATGTCAAATGGATGTCTCTCAAGTGTGTGATAAAAGTGCATCTTCACTGCCTCCAGCAATATTGTATCTGACCTTAGAGCATTAGTGAAGAGAGACCATACTGAATGCTTTCATTTCCACATAAAATGCTGATCCTAATAGTTCAGACATGCCAGATGGCAGTAATAGTGATAAATGGTGTTGATGCCTCAGGAGAAATGAGCTAGTAAAGTTATATTATATTCAGTTGGGATTTAAAACATGTAATATAGTCAAAAGTGTTATTCTCCAACAAAATCTTACACCTCATATTTCAACAATGTGTCATATGTGGAGAAAAAATGCTCATCCTCATGTGCCATGCAAGATGGGTTTTACTCTTTCCATGTTATAACAGAGCAACTGTGCGTCTGCAACCTTACACACATAAAAATTAGCTATTTGTGTAGGAAAATTCAACCGTTATTTCTCTTCTACCTGCTGTGCTGAGGGGGCAATATTTTTTTCTGCATGGGTAACTCTGTGGCTCCTGTGAAATAAGGACATATCATTAAACTAAGTGGCGCTATTGCCATAACATACATATGTGATGTGTCCATCCACTCTCTGAATTGTTTAGGATGTCTGAGGTTAATTGGAGTTAGAGAGTATCAGAGGGGTAGCCGTGTTAGTCTGAATCTGTAAAAAGCAACAGAGGGTCCTGTGGCACCTTTGAGACTAACAGAAGTACTGGGAGCATAAGCTTTCGTGGGTAAGAACCTCACTTCTTCAGATGCAAGTAATGGAAATCTCCAGAGGCAGGTATATATCAGTGTGGAGATAACGAGGTTAGTTCAATCAGGGAGGGTGAGGTGCTCTGCTAGCAGTTGAGGTGTGAACACCAAGGGAGGAGAAACTGTTTCTGTAGTTGGATAGCCATTCACAGTCTTTGTTTAATCCTGATCTGATGGTGTCAAATTTGCAAATGAACTGGAGCTCCGCAGTTTCTCTTTGGAGTCTGGTCCTGAAGTTTTTTTGCTGTAAGATGGCTACCTTTACATCTGCTATTGTGTGGCCAGGGAGGTTGAAGTGTTCTCCTACAGGTTTTTGTATATTGCCATTTCTGATATCTGACTTGTGTCCATTTATCCTCTTGCGTAGTGACTGTCCAGTTTGGCCAATGTACATAGCAGAGGGGCACTGCTGGCATATGATGGCATATATAACATTGGTGGACGTGCAGGTGAATGAGCCGGTGATGTTGTAGCTGATCTGGTTAGGTCCAGTGATGGTGTTGCTGGTGTAGATATGTGGGCAGAGTTGGCATCGAGGTTTGTTGCATGGGTTGGTTCCTGAGTCAGAGTTGTTATGGTGCGGTGCGTGGTTGTTGGTGAGAATATGCTTAAGGTTGGCAGGTTGTCTGTGGGCGAGGACTGGCCTGCCTCCCAAGGTCTGTGAAAGTGAGGGATCATTGTCCAGGATGGGTTGTAGATCACTGATGATGCATTGGAGAGGTTTAAGCTGAGGACTGTAGGTGATGGCCAGTGGAGTTCTATTGGTTTCTCTTCTGGGCCTGTCTTGTAGCAGGAGGCTTCTGGGTACACGTCTGGCTCTGTTGATTTGTTTCTTTATTTCCTTGTGTGGGTATCGTAGTTTTGAGAATGCTTGGTGAAGATCTTGTAGGTGTTGGTCTCTGTCTGAGGGGTTGGAGCAGATGCGATTGTACCTCAGTGCTTGGCTGTAGACGATGGATCGTGTGGTGTGACCGGGGTGGAAGCTGGAGGCATGAAGGTAGGCGTAGCGGTCAGTGGGTTTTCGGTATAGGGTGGTATTAATGTGGCCATCGCTTATTTGTACGGTGGTGTCCAGGAAGTGGACCTCCCGTGTAGATTGGTCCAGGCTGAGGTTGATGGTGGGGTGGAAGCTGTTGAAAGCATTGTGGAATTCTTCCAGGGCCTCCTTCCCATGGGTCCAGATGATGAAGATGTCATCAATATAGCGTAGGTAGAGAAGGGGCATGAGTGCACGAGAGCTGAGGAAGCGTTGTTCCAGGTCAGCCATAAAAATGTTGGCATATTGTGGGGCCATGCGGGTGCCCATAGCGGTGCCACTGGTCTGGAGGTATATATTGTCACCAAATTTGAAATAATTGTGCGTGAGGATAAAGTCACAGAGCTCAGCAATAAGTTGTGCTGTGTCATCATCAGGGATACTGTTCCTGACAGCTTGTATTCCATCTGTATGTGGGATGTTTGTGTAGAGAGCCTCTACATCCATGGTGGCCAGGATGGTGTTTTCGGGGAGGTCACCAATGCATTGTAGTTTTCTCAGGAAATCTGTGGTATCACGGAGATAGCTGGGAGTGCTGGTGGCGTAGGGTCTGAGTAGGGAGTCCACATATCCAGACAGTCCTTCAGTGAGAGTGCCAATGCCCGAGATGATGGGGCGTCCAGGGTTTCCAGGTTTGTGGATCTTAGGTAGTAGATAGAATAACCCCGGTCGGGGCTCTAAGGGTATGTTGATTTGTTCCTGTGTTAGTGTAGGGAGTGTCCTGAGTAGATGGTGCAGTTTCTTAGTGTATTCCACAGTGGGATCTGAGGAAAGCGGCCTGTAGAATTTGGTATTGGAGAGTTGTCTGGCAGCCTCCTTCTGGTAGTCAGACCTGTTCATGATGACAACAGCACCTCCTTTATCAGCCTCTTTGATGATAATGTCAGGGTGGTTTCTGAGGCTGTGGATGGCATTGCGTTCTTAGGTTATGAAGCAAGCGATGTTGTTTTTCCACAATTTCTGCCTGTGCACGTCGGCGGAAGCATTCTATGTATAGGTCCAGACTGTCATTTCGACCCTCAGGAGGAGTCCATGTGGAGTTCTTCTTCCTGTGTTGTTGGTGGGAGGGTATCTGTGTATCAGTGCACTGTTCAGTGTTATCATGAAAGTATTCTTTGAGTCGGAGGCGGCGAAAGTAGGCTTCCAGATCACCACAGAACTGTATCATGTTCGTGGGGGTGCTGGGGCAAAAGGAGAGTCCCCGAGATAGGACAGACTCTTCTGCTGGGTTGAGTGTGTAGCTGGATAAATTGACGATATTGCTGGGTGAGTTAGGGGTACCCCTGTTGTGGCCCCATGTGGCAGGTAGGATTTTTGACAGCTTACGGTCCTTTTTCCTTTGTAGAGAGGTGAAGTGTGTAATGGAGTTAGAGAGATGCTTTTAGAAATGTAACTGCAGGCTGATCCTGCAAAGTTCCTTTGGGGGTAAGGTTGTTTCTCGCCTCCTGTGGAAGAATGGGTTTGGCCCCAAAACTCTACAGACTTTGTAAGATTGGAGAAAGCCATCCACACAGAGGCTCTGAGCATCCTTTGTGTTCCCGAGACTCTCTCACTTGCCTCAGCTCCCTGGCAACATGGTTCCATTAAAGCCTTGTTCCTAGTGTATTTTCCACTATTGGCTGTCCCTTTGGTCCACCCATAAAAGAGGTTACAGCATCCAGAGGAGGGGTGGTGGAAAGGAAGGCTATACAAACAGGGTCTGTATTATTTGTAGGCTTGGATTTTATTTTGTAGAGTTCTGAGCTAGGGTCCCTTCTCCCAAAAAACTTGCCCTTGGGCTCCCGTGTCTTCATGCACAGAGCCCCAGGTTCCTCTGTGGAATATGGGTCAGGGAGGAGATAGTGCCAAGAAAGTGTCTGATCTACTTCTTCCATGTAAGAAGGGTGTGATCTGCTCATGGAGAGAACCGTTCACATGCAGATCTCTGGGGAATGATCTCAAAGCCTTTATTTTAGTAACCAAAAACAACTGATGCAGTCAGAGGCCTGGATTGTATCTAATAACATCATTGAATGAAATACATAGTTTAAGTTATTGGCAAGAGCCAGCCAAAAATTAAAAAAAAACAACAATAGCCCCCCCGCCCCGGTCAATCTATCCGTATCTGTCAAATCACAATGCGTATAATGATCATTTTATCTATGTGACACATAACAATACATAATAGTCATAACCTGAATTAACCTTGATTCTTTTTTGAGCAATTAGGACTTCCTGAGAACAATTAAGAATAACAGGTTAATGAAAAATCAGTGTAGTGTGAAACAGAAAATGAGCATGAATGGTAAGGATCTATCACTTTAAATTTAGAGAAGTGAGAATAACCAGGAGTCCGGTGGCACTTGAAAGACTAACAGATTTATTTGGGCATAAGCTTTCATGGGTAAAAAAAAAAAACCCACTTCTTCAGATGCAAGTGGTTCTTTTTACCCATGAAAGCTTATGCCCAAATAAATCCGTTAGTCTTTAAGGTGCCACCGGACTCCTTGTTGTTTTTGTGGATGCAGACTAACACGGCTACCCCTCTGAGAAGTGAGAATGAAGGCTAAAACTCAACCCACTTCTGATCCTAATAAGGTTTATCAGCCCCTTAGTGTCACATGCACATACATATTTTGCACACGGCAGAATGGGGAAGCATTATACAGAAACTGTGCACTTTAAATGTACCAGTTCCTAAGTGATGTAAGTCAGGAGCATGAACACTGGAATTGTAGGCATACAGGAGATGCTGTTAACAATTGTACCTGGGCAACCCCTAAAGAATGGGGGGCTTCATGGTACTGTATCACTCAGGTACTGTCACAATAGAAGTAAATATTGCACTTTCCATTTTTTGCCTTCTGTGGTACAACTGACACTTACACCAAGCTGTTTTACTCCTGTCTTTATTTCAAGCCCAAGGCTTACAACATTTTTCTCAGATCTGGTCTCAGTAAGAGCTGAGTTGCCCTCAATTACACAGCTGCAATTCCCATTGATAACTATAGTGGATTAGATGCTGATCTCTGTTACATCGGTATAAATCCGGAGTAACTCCATTAGCTTCTATGCCCCTCATGCAATATTTACAATGACCTACATTAAACTGAGCACTACATTAGCACAAAGATCCCAAGAGCTATGGTCTTTATTTTTTGCTTGTTTGTTTGCCTGCTTCTGGTAAAGACAGACTCAGAGAAAGGAAAGAGATATGCTATTTCTCCAAATGTGCTTTTACCTGAACTGTTGTTGTTCTCTCTCT
Source organism: Chrysemys picta bellii (assembly GCF_011386835.1). NCBI lineage: Eukaryota > Metazoa > Chordata > Testudines > Emydidae > Chrysemys > Chrysemys picta. The sequence goes on along the minus strand of NC_088795.1, from coordinate 72,677,442 downwards.
TGTCTTTGTTCATCTTGTCACTTTTGAGATTACAAAATCTTCAGGGAAGGAATATGTCTTACTCTGTTTGAACAAGGCTGTATAATTCCATACCACCACACATATGATTACTTTTATTGAGCATGGTGATAAAAACAACACTTCTCGTCTCTTTTAAAGGGACAATCCCACTTTGGGCCAGACTATATAATTTACAGCCTGGCCCGCACTGGGTGTGGTGTGCAGCTGCATTACCTCAGGAGTCACTGCAGGAAAGACTGTGCTCAGAAGGTACAATCCCTTCCCCAGCTCTGTGGGGCCCTATAACATTAGTTTGAGTTCACGTTGGTGCTATTAGCCTACTCTGTATGATGATGCAGGGGGGAGGGCTATTCTCGTCCCTGTACCACCTCCCCAGCACACATACACCTCCTTCAGTGGGATTTGTGCTTATGCATGCACTAGAAGGGACTGCTTTTGTGTCTGATCCTTCTTGGGATCCCTCTCCTGTGTGGTTTCAGAGTAGCAGCCGTGTTAGTCTGTATCCGCAAAAAGAACAGGAGTACTTAGACTAACAAATTTATTAAAGCCTGTGTGGCTCTTCCTCGTTATGAACCCAGGCTAGGCCAAATATATCCCTCTATTTGCTAATGCATTCATTGGTGTTTCTAGAAAATTGAAAATTCCAAATCAAATAGGGTATAATTTGGATGTATTCAGCAGAAGTTACGCTGCTTATCATAGTGAGGCCCTTGCACTAAGATGGTACAATGGGAGCCTTAACTCTGAATTTTCATACTTTTGTGAATATAAATCAAACGCTTTACAATTTTGTAACTGAGAGATTTAGTTTCATTTGCCTTACTTTTCTTAATTAATTTATTTGAGTAAATCTTACCCCTTTTAATACTCTTTTTCTCGTATATTAAATTCATTTACATATGACTGATTCTCCCAAAATCTTTATGGCAGTAGTGAAGGGCATGTTTGGATTCTAAGGCTCAGAGCATTGGTTCTTAACCTGCGAGTGACCATATTGAGGAATTTTATATGATTGACTGATGGACTGTATATAATTATCCCCAGCATCTTCAGATCTGTGGGAATCCACATGTCCAGGGAAAGGACCCCCTCTAATTACTAAAAGTGTTCATAGAACTATGTTATCAGTCGCTCAGTTTTCTGTATAAGGGATACTTGCTATGGCAGATGTTTTCTGTAATGGATTGGGTGATGGATAACAAATAATTGTTATTACCGTTGCGTTATATAATGGATGAAACAATGACCCATTGAAAGATGTATTTAACTAATTGAGAACTGTTGGTTTCCACAGCCATTACTAATAATGACTGGAGTAGAGATTCCTTTTTACTCATCAGTCAGGTAAACTTAGGTCTGTAAAACAAACTCCATCAATAATTAGGAAAACAAAACACATGGTAAATTTAACCATAGGAAAGTATTTTTCCCTCCAAAAAGGAGTTTCTTTGTCTCATACACTATAAAAGACAGAAGATTTGAAAGTTAGGTTGGGAAGTGCAAACTACCAACATCTCACCAGTTACACAGGAGAGAGAGACAGAGGCCAGCTCTTTAACTTGCACCAAGGGTGGTAATGTATCCATTCTTTCTGAGTTTTGCATCGTGGTGTATTCATCTCTGATTAAATAATTCTATTTGAGCCTGTTATTTGACAATCTCAAATTGTTACTAAATTCAAACTCAACAAATTTTACTAATCAGAAGAAAGCTGAATTTAGAAGAAATACATCATAAAAGTATATAAGAATTGAAACAGTAGATGAGTCTATCATGTAAAGATTAGTTTAGACAATTTCAAAAAGTATATTACAGTATTTTATAGCAGACAAGTGATCCTGGGCAGACGGTCGTTACAATTTATCACTGCAGGAAGCTGTTAAAATGTCAATGTGGATATGTGTAAAATGTAATGAAAAAAATTACAGGAGATAATTTTCAAATGTTAATAACTTGTCCTTTTTAAATTAAAAAAAATCATCAGAAGAGCTTATTCCAAAAGTCAATTTTAATTTTAAAGCGTGGCAATGGATATGTTATAGGAACACAGACATACCATCTACAACTGGCAAATTTCTACTTTCATTTCAGATATACTTCTAAACTTTCCCTTCAATTTAAATGATTTTTTTAAAGTGACTTTTCTTTCTCATTTGTTTTTAATGGGGAGATTTGCAAAGACACAAAGGGAGTTAGGTGTACACCTAATTGATGCCTTTGAAAAATCTCCCCCTCATTTTTCTTTTGCAATCCTATAGTTTATAAATAGCAGCCAAATGTATTATGTTGAGGTTTAAAAGAAATGTTCTCAGGCACTGATCAGCTATATTGAATTGCTATGGCAGAGTTATAAACTTCCCAATACCAGGGTTTATAATGGAACTGCTTAAAATACTCTAACTCTTGTGTGCTAACTTGCACTACTAGACACTGCTGAATGGATTCTCATTATAAACTAAAGAAAGGATTTTGAAATTCTCTCTTTATTGCTGCTAGCAGCCAGTTGTTGCCTCTTGTCAACAGCAGCCTGGGGGACATTAAGGATGCTTGCTTTATTTATGTATGTATGTAAACATCTTTGGAATCTTTGGGGAATTTTTGTTTTAAAGATCTGTCTGTGGCAGCTAAAACTTTAATTAATATACATATATAATTAAAACATTAATATGTTTGTAGTATGGTGTTTTCTGTTTATTCTTGAGTGGAAGGAGGTATGTTGTCAGTGTTGGGATGCAACAAAGAGTATTTCTGCAACCGTGGAAAGATTCAGGGATGATGGCAGGAAAGAATAGTAGAGGGACCTCTGAGGATGGGGAATGTTCAACAGAGCACAGCACGAGGTAGCAGGAAGATTGTAAACATTTTGAGGCACGGACTACCTTTTTGCTATATATTTGTACAGTGCCTAGCACAATAAGACTAAGGTCTGTAGATATTACCAAAATACAAACGAACACCAACACAGATCTGGTCTATACTAGAAAGTTAAGTTGGCTTAACTACATTAGTCAGGGCTGTGAAAAATTTAATTAAGCTGACCTAAGCCCCGTGTAGACACTGTTAGGTCAACAGATGCATTCTTCTTTCGACCTAGCTACTGCCTCTAGGAGAAGTGTGTTTACTACAGAGACAGAAGAACCTCTTCCATTGCTATAGTACGTGTCTACACTACAGTGGCACAGTAGCAAAACTGAAGCTGTGCTACTGTAGTGTTGTAATGTAGATATACCCAAAGAAGAGGCCCTTTGTGGCAAAGGAAAACTTCAGAAGAGTGGGGAGCTCTAGGATAGGGGCAGGGCCGGCTCCAGGGTTTTGGCCGCCCCAAGCAGCCAAAAAAAAAAAAAGTCGCGATCTGCGGCAGCAATTCGGCGGAATGTCCTTCGCTCCGAGCAGGAGTGAGGGACTGTCCACCGAATTGCCGCCGAATAGCTGGACGTGCTGCCCCTCTCCGGAGCGGCCGCCCCAAGCACCTGCTTGCCAGGCTGGTGCCTGGAGCCAGCCCTGGACAGGGGAAAGGTCACATGAGAGAGGCTGCGCAGTGGATGGGAACAGAAAGGGGACCAGACTATATTTAAAATGGCCACTGGTACGAATAGCTGCAGCCATATAAAATATTTTTTTGGACATTTACATTCATCCAAAAGCATTTAAAAACAGACTCCAGATCACAGAAGCACCACAGACAGCTCAGTGCTGGGAGGGACTGGGGGGGAATGAGAAAGAGCTCCTGGCTGTCTGCTGGCCCTGAACATAGAAGAGCCCTGAGGTAAGGGTGAAGCTGTGCTGAAAGCTGGGGAAGTGCCCCAGGGAACTGAAAACAGTTTTCTTAAAGGGACACGCTGGTGCATGGCTGCTATTTTTAGGGTCCCTGAGTTGGAACCTGGAGTAGTGGGTGGGCCTGGGTCTCCCTCATAGGCCACTGGGGAAGTGGCCTACAATTGGACAGTGATTAAACCCCCAGAAGAGGATATTAACTACTTAGTGGAAAGCTGGGCTCAGAAGGGCCCAGAGAGGGCAAAACCACTGCCTCCAGGGACGAAGCCTTTGGGCTATGGCCCAATATCAGGGCAGGGAATATTTAAAGACCGCAGTCACACTCCCCAAGAAGGGGGCACTCATAAGAGGAGGGTGTGATGCCATTACAATTGCTGAGCAAAAAACCTCAATACACTTTTCCCCTATACATTTTTTGTTTCACTCTTTGGGGCAAAAGAAGCTTACAATAAACACATCCTGTTAATTGTGTCTGTCAAAACTTATTTTAAAAAAGTGTCACTTAAAATTGTCATTGCTTGTTAAAATATTTTTCCATAAAAGATATTTTAAAAGCTTGATACAACTATACAATGAAGTATAAAATGCCATTGAAGATGTCACTCTCCAGTATGGGGTATCAGAATATATATATATATAATTCATTTAAAAAATAATTACTGCTCAATTACATTCATTTTGACTACATGAAATTAAACATTACTTGAAGCCATGTAGCGATATAAGAGTGCCTGTCTTATTCCAACATGTTGTTGTGAGTAATAGGTTTTTGAACTGATTACTAAGCAATGCAGTCATGCTATGCAGGCACTGACAATCACTGATAATTAGTCCTGTGGCAGGAGATACATGGATGCGTATTCATTAACTTTATTTAAATATTATTGGAATTAGACCCCAGTGCTTTATTCATATTGGATGCTGATATTTAAAGCTGTTTTAAGAACAACACTATTGCCTTAGTAAAATGATTAAGTGTTTTTGTGTGTCCTGAATAGCCATGCATGACGTTCATATCCATATGTATAAGCTTACTACATTTTCTCCTGTCATTTTCATACATTTTTGAACTGAACAAAACTCAAAACACAGACTCCCCAGGTCACTTTTTGACATCAGTTTATGCTTTGTACAGGCTCTCTTTGCTAATTGAGTGCATATTTTATTTGAACAGGCCACAAAATTTAAAGAGATACCATCAATTTGAAAATTGCATTTGTCTGAAAATTCGCTATATAATTCCAACACCTAATGGCCTTAATCAATCCTACTCTGAGACACACCTGGACAGTTCTATCTGCTCAGGGCTTTCCCATTGCAGCACCATCCTCTCCCCTCTTTTTCCCCAGGCCACACAGAAAGAGGTTTAGGGTCCATACAGGGAAGAGGGTAGTGACTGAGTTGGACAGAGAGAGGAGGCTGGGCAGCAGTGGGGCCAAAAGGGGACACACATCATTCCCCGCTGATCCTAAAGACCTTAGGTGATCTCAGGCTGTATTATCTTTTTCAGTGCATGCTCACCACTAGAGAGGTCAGCCACAGATAGGGGAGTCTCTGAGTGTGGAAGGGAACAAGGACACTGTGGAGGCACAAAGCCTCTTTGCAGATGCTCCAGGCCTCCCATAGATCCATTTCTTTAAATTGGCCTCACGAAGTCAGACAGCAAGGCACTTGGGAAGGTTCCAGGCAGAAGCTCTGCAATGAAGCAGAGACAGACAGAATAGCTTTAGGGATAATATTGTTTTCCTTATTTTAATAAAGCTCTTTGTTCAGTAGAGCCAGTCAAAATCTTTTGAATGAAAAGATTTTAATAAAAAGGCCTCTATCAAAAGCAGCTTCCATGAAAAGCTTAAGACTTTTGTTCCCCACCCCAATGCAGTTTTTATCATTAAAAAAAACATTATTGAAACTGTTGTGGAAATGTTTCCATTTACCCCAAACTGGGGAGTTGCTAAATGATTTTTTTTTGTTTTAAATTGGTTTTGGGGGGGAAAAAAAAGTTTGTTCATGTTTTCAAACAAATATGTTGCAAAACAAATTCCAAGTAGCATAGAAGATCTGAAGGACCATAAAATATTTTGGGTCTTGTCCACTCAGTGTGATTACAGATGGCTGTTTTTAGAGAGCAGATAGTGCCAAAGACAATCCAATTTTGTGATTACACACAGTATTCTATACTGGCAAACATCTGCTCAGAGGGACTCAGAGCAGACTGAAAAATTATACATTAACAACAAAAACAACCAGCCCCTGGAAAAAAAACAGTATTCTAAATTAATAATGCTGAGCATAAAACTCACCATAAACTATCAGAAATTGCTTTTTGAGTGAGTTGACAATCTAATAGAAATCAATTGATCTTTGTACTATGAGAAAGAAAACATTTTTGCTGGAGATTACTTTTTATTTGAGAGTTTTACTAGTTAATTAACACTGTTCCCCATTGCCTTTTGTGCTGAAGAGATTTGCTGGCACTGATTGCTTAGAGGTTTTAATACTTTCAGTTGAACAAGGGGGGAAAATGTGGTTGAACTCCACCTCAAGCATTTAAACGCCTAGTCACAGCATTCTCCAATAGCTGTTAATCAACAGGCTCTAATTTTTACCTGCCTGATCCAGAACAGTGAGAGGATCTGCATTACTTAGTGCTTACATCATTCCTTGGAGAAATGAACCTCATTTATTGTAATTTCCAGTTGGAAGTTTACCAAATTGGTTCTGAACTTAAGTATCCCTGTGGGTGCACAGTCATTTACTGCTGTCTTATATGAAGCACACTGATTAGTCTTTTGTAATTTGAAGCAATCTTTGTTATTAACTTACATGTATTATTAAATATATTCCAAAAAACCCTAAATATTTACTACTATCTTGCATTTATACACTGTAGCACCTTGCATTCCAAGTTTCACCAAAGAATTTTACAAATGGAAATACATTCTGTATTTCCCATCTATCTCAATATCTCTATATACATAGAGATCATTTTGCCCATCGCTAAAATGCAGCCATTTCTGGGGCGAAGAACATTGGCTGTTTAACCAACTGTTTAGGTTAGAAAGAGAATAACTTCTTTACTTGAAACGGAGAAGATGTTAAGAAAGCAAAATATACCAAGTTATTTTTTCTTTATCACCGATAGCTTATGAGGAACCGTACAAGGCACTAAGGAAGTCCTTGCTCTGAAGAGTTTAAATCTAACTAGAGAAGAATTGTAAAAAGCAACAGGGTCCTGTGGCACCTTTAAGACTAACAGATGTATTGGAACATAAGCTTTCATGGGTGAATGCCCACTTTGTCAGACGCATGTGTGGGCATTCACCCACGAAAGCTTATGCTCCAATACATCTGTTAGTCTTAAAGGTGCCACAGGACCCTCTGTTGCTTTTTACAGATCCAGACTAACACGGCTACCCCTCTGATACTAGAGAAGAATTGAACACACACTTTTGGAGACCCACAGGATGTTGCTAACTTGGAGTATTTTTTAAAAGTCTCTTTTGTTTCATAATTGACAGAATTTTACTGACATGGGTTAATGTTCATGGGCTTCACAGAAGTGAATTTTAAGGAGACTTCAGGAAGACTAGAGATGTGAGAAATAAAAGCAGAGATGGTGGCAGGATCAACAGTATGCAGAGATTTGAAGGCTGGGATGAGATGCTTAAATTTCATTCAGAAGATGAGTTGAAATTTGGAGACCTGTGCTGTATTTTGGACACAACTACTCTTACAAGAAGTGTCAGGTAATCTTTAGTAGTAATAAATGATCAGTAGCTTGGTCTTATATCCCATGTGAAAGATGATAGTCTTGTTAAAGGTTCCCAAATGCAGTGAAGCCATCTGATGGCAGATTTCTAGTGCTTCAAGAGCACTCTTCAATACCGGAAAAAGAAAGTTACAATATTGTTGGTTATAAATAATGGTGTAGTCTATATAAAACAACATCACAGAAGCAAAAGGGCTTAGAGGCAAGGACAATAGAGGTCTCAATCCTGATAGGGAACCAGAGACGCTACCATACTACTACTACTTTTAATAACAAATAACCACCAATGAAGAGGTTCAGCAAACTGAAACATATTAAAATCTGTGAAAGAGTCCTACAACATTTATGATTTCTGATTGATATCTTAGATGTCACTGTACTGGACACACTCACCAGCTTTCACAGTATACTCATGTGATTTGAAAACTTCTGGGATCGGTGGAGACCTGTTTTATTAATCTCACTGGTAACAAATTATTCCCAGTGATTTTTTTTTCTGTCCCCACAGAATCTTTATCACAACCCTAAAGATCCCTCACTTTTCTTCACATTATCTCCTTCCCTCAGTTCTCTAGGAAGCCTTGCATCTGGCTACCATTTTCCTGGTTGAGGAAGGTTAGACATGATTCACTTCAGAGCCCATGAACAACTTTTGATCATTCACCAGTGCTTTCTCTTGTGGGAATTTTTGCTGCCAACAAATATCTTCATTTTTCACTTTGTTGCACTGGGCTCAAGGTTTTCTGATTGCAGCTGCTTGATCCATCCTATAGGGACTGTATAATAAACATCCCACAGGAGGTCCTGATAAAAGCTTAATACTGGGTAGATTCTCCGTGAAGAATTCTCACCACAGGAAACTCCAGAACAATTAAGAATTCTTCAACTGATGAAGAAGGGTCTTTTCTCAGCAGAATTTGAATTGGATGCTTTTGCTGCTCTTTTCTTTCTCTTTCTCCCTTCAACTTTTTAAAAATATGAGACTGTCTGTATCTCATATTTCCATCAGTGAGCAATGTTAGGGAATTAGAATTCCAGTGGCAGTGCATGCAAAAGGATCCTTAAAAACTCAGAACTGGCTCCTGCTTAAATTGGAGCATTTGTCATTCCTATTCTGGTGATATCATAATCTGTGCATAAAATGATAAAACCTTGCCTAAGCACACCTGACTGCAGTAATCTCTTATAGCATTAAACACAGTTCAAACACAGCTTATACTTTCTCTGAGGTCTGAATGCCTACTAGGTTTCGCTTCACTTCCCTGACTCTATTTTTATACTAAAAACTCACAAGAAATTCATGTTTGTCACTAATAATCATAACCTTATCTGTTATTAGAGCAAACTGAAATAAAAATAACCCAGGTTAAGGTCATAGGGATTCTTTGTGGATACAAAAGCCAAGGTGAAGTATTTGTTTTAGGATTCTCCTCTCCCCCATTTCTTGATATGAATTTTCTTATCTTGTTATAAGATGTATCTATATAGATCTAGTCCTTTGATTTGCTGAGCAAATGGATCAAACTGGAGCTTTACAAAATAGTCTTAATTGGTTTTAAACAATTTCAGAAATATTATCTGTATTTAATAAACTTTAGGGATATGCTGCCCAATTTTTTAAAAAATAAGTAAATTATACACTTGAATATCTGCCCTGTTTTGGGAATCCAAAAATGTCCTGAATAGTAATTGGGGGGAAGGGGAGAACAGGTTCTTGAGCACTCCCTCCCCTTTCTTGAGGTCTGCACCATCACTTCTCCTTCAGAGCTCTCGGGTGTCCCTCAAGGTCATATTAATCAGCAATTAGAACTTAGTGCACAGGAATCGTGGGTTGCCATTTTGGAAAGGAAGTCATTGCGGGCAGGCTGAGAACCAGCAGCTGTGAGGAGAGTGTATGAATAGGGGAATCCCCAAGGTGTGTCTGACCAGCCATCATGAATTTAGAAGCCATACATATACTGGGCTAGAGGAGGAACTGAAGTCATGAAAACATGATAGCAACAGAACTGATGAGGCAGCCTGGGGCTGGGGAATAAGAGAGCGGAGGCAGGGAAGGAGCTGCAAAGCCAGTTGAGCAGCTAGTTCTATACTATTCGTTCCTGAGTAGGAAATTCTGGGAACACTGCAACCCTTTGATCTCCGAGCCAGAGCACTTGGGACAAAGTGGTTTTGAATACGCAGAGGACTGCACAAAGTTTTTATGCCTATGGGCAGTCACTGGGTTGGTCAGACTTTGAGACTATCTCATTACTGAGAGCTCAGAGGTCTTCAATGCCCCTCCTAGCTCTTCAATGACATTCACTGCACTCTCTTCAGGATGGCTGGCTGCTTCCCCAGCAGCCATTTCCGGGGCTGCCTTCTGTAGACACTTGTTTGCCAAGTTCAAAAATGGAGAAGATGTGGAGACTGTAATCTATCAGACAGGCAATTATCTGGGTTGACTGCTATACTGGATTACTGACTTCCTGGGGCGGAATATGTCCCATGTTCTTTTGTGGCAGTTGATAGCTAGGAAACTCTTAGGTTTAATTAATGCCAATTAAATCTGCATGACTGTCTATATGTTAGTCTATCAAAGAATATACGATAAGGTTAACAATTAAAATGACAAACACCAGTGCGTCAAAATTATCTTTCCAAGAATTTGAGGATTTGTTTTGTTTCCATCACTAATCATTTTGTGATTTACCCATCTGCCAAAATCTGTGTGTAGAGTTCCCACTCTGTATAGAGTAGTTTGAGATAACTATTCATTTATATACATTAATACTGGTTTCATCCTGCTGACATTTAAACAAGGATTAGTCAGTTCATATGTGCACTCAGTCACTTGACTCGTTACTGATAAATTGCTTTTCATTTCCTTTTACCCTATTTGAGTGGGTTTGACATAATAGTAACTTGCAGCTTTACCATGCTGTGTTTTACTACTAACCAGTAGTTTAAAGCCCCTTCTTAATCCATAGTTTTAACAAAAAATGTCTCATGGAGTTCTTTTAATGCTAATATGTGCAGTTAAAAGAATAGTTACATGGTTTCACTAGCCAATACTGCATAGTCTGAAAGCAGTGCTTCAGAATACCTGGCATTCCTCGAATTCTAATGGGCGAAGATGTACCATTTAGGACCTAGTCCATGCTGGGAGCAATGCAGAGCTGCCCCCTCTTCCAGGGATCTCAGACCTGGATTATGCTACCGTACAATCCCTCCTCAAGCACTTTGATGCACATAGAGTTTACACAGGTTGCATCATATTTTCTGTTTCACAGACTCAGATTTTAAGGCCAGAAGGGATCACTAGATCATCCAGTCTGACCTCCTGTATATCACAGGCCATTAAAATCCACTCCGTTACCTCTGTATTAAGCCCAATAATTTGTTTGGCTAAAGAGTATCTTCCAGAAAGGCATTTAATATTGATTTAAGTATATCAGGAAATGAAGACTCTACCGCCCTTGGTAGTTTGTTCCAATGATTAATCACCCTCACTTTTGAAAATGGGTGCCTTGTTTCTAGTTTGAATGTGTCTGGCTTCAGCTTCCAGCCACCAGTTAGGCATGTATCCACCAGATTACAAAGCCCTTTAACAGATGCACCAACTTCCCCGGTTCTGGGGGGATACTCGACCCCTGCTCTGCCCCAGGCCCCACCTCCACTCCATCCCTTCCTCCAAACCCCCACCTTGCCCCACCTCTTCCCACCCCCACCTCTTCCTGCCCCCACTCCTCCCCCTCCCCCCCCAGTGCCTCCTGAATGCTGCTGAACAGCTGATCATGACAGGCAGGAGGCGCTGGGGGAGGGGAGAGGGGGGAGCTGATCCACAGGGCTGCTGATAGATGCTGAGCATCAACTATTTTGTTTCCATGGGTGCACCAGCCTCAGGGCATCCACAGAGTTGATGCCTATGCCCTTTAGTATCTGGTAGGGTTACCATATCTCATAAATAAAAAAAGAGGACCCTCCACAGGCTCTGGCCCCGCCCATTTCTCCACCCCTAGCCCCGCCCCAACTCCGCCCCTTCCCCACCCTAACTCCGCCCCCTCCTCCCTTCCACTCCCAGCCAGGGGGAAAGGGCTGCCCCAGTGCTACGGGCTTCAGGGTTTGCCGGGCAGCCCCCAGACCCTGCGCCCCCAGCCGGCGCTTCCTGCGCCGCCGGAGCCCGGGAGGGGAAGTGCCCGGCTGGGGGCGCAGGGTCTGGAGGCACGGGGCTGCCCGAAGCCGGTAGCGCTCGGGCAGCCCGGCTCTTAAACAGAGCCGAAGAGTCGGGGAGGAGCAGAGCCACCATTTTCCCGGACATGTTTGTCTTTTTGGCAATTCCCCCCGGACGGGGGTTTGACTGCCGAAAAGGCGGACATGTCCGGGAAAAAGAGGACGTATGGTTTTGGATCAGGCCTGAGGGAGGCTACAAGTTGTCATGACAGAGAATATCATGCAAGGAAAAGGAAGGGAACCGAGTTTACTTAATTTCACAAGGTATATATCATGTTTCTTTTTAAAAAGTACATTATTGACCCATTAGTTGACTCTGGAACTTGTGTAGGTGCGTGGAGTTCAGGTGGTGGGGAGGTCAGTAATTGAAAGTTTGCACAATGATCAGGGACCACTGCAATTCCTGCACTCAAGAGGAGCACAGGGCTATTCCGTCCTAGCTTCTACTCCTGGCTGGAAGGAAGCAGAGCATCAGTACCATGCATTAGTCTCATGCACTGTATGCCCCATGCCTCCCAAACTCCAGAGGAGAGAGACAATCCTTGTCCAAACTCCCTTTAGTGCAGTGCAGCCCCCCAGTAAGGGTAGATGTAGATGTTATTAGGTTGGCATGCAAACATGGGTTAATGTTCAGGACATTTTAACAATAAATTTGTATTATAGTAATTATGGATTACAAATCTTTACCATTGCTCTGAATTGCTTTTCTCATCATTATTAATTTCTATTTTTATGGGGGTCACAGAGGGTTAGATGTTGGAGGGGCATGGACTATTACAATAGAATCAGAGGAGCAATATGAGGGAAATCAGTGGGGGAATCTGCTCAACATCTTAGAGGTCTATACACAAATGGAAGGAGTATGTGGAATAAATAGGAAGAACTGAAAATAATAATACCTAAGTTAAATTATGACTTAATTGGCACCACAAAGCCTTGGTGGGATAAGTCTCATGCCTGGAATATTGGGTTAGAGGAGAGTAGCTTTTTCAGGAAGGACAGGTGTCGTAAAAAGGGAGGAAGTGTTGCATTACATATCAAGAATATATACATGTGTTCTGAGGTCCAGAAGGAGGTGGGAGGCAGACCACTTGAAAGTCTCTGGGTAAAGATCAAAGGGGTAAAAATGTGTGTTAAATTTTGGTAGGGATCTATTATAGACCATCAAATCAGGAAGTGAAGTGGATGAAGCATTTCTAGAACAAATAACAGAAATATCCAAAACACAAGACCTGGTAGTATTTCCAATAAATTCTTGGAATGTACTGGGACAACTTTTTGTTCCAGAAAGTGGAGGAAGTAACCAGAGAGAAAGACATTTTATATTTTAAAGGAACGGGGAGGAATTGGTAGAGAATCTGAAGGTGGAAGGCAATTTGGGTGAGAGAGATCATGAAATGATAGATATCATAATTCTAAGGAAAGGAAATTGGTGATAGTCAGGTATTTATTTGATGTAGTTTTATTTACAAAGAATATACAAAAGTCCTATATCTAAATGCAAAAGGAATTAAATAGCAAGAAACAACTCCTTTGCTCACAGCACCACTCTTTTCAGACTGCACCCTAACCCAAAAACCTCTCCCCAAGTTTCTTCCAGGGCTAGTCACTATGCACTCAGCTGCTCCTTCAACTAGGAAAATCTACTCCCAAGCGATGCAGTTATACTGACCAGACTCCTGGTGTAGATAACGCTGTGTCACCAGGAGAGCTTCTCCCATTGACATAGCTAATGCCTCTCAGGGAAGTGGAGTACCTACACTGAAGGGAGAAGCTCTCCCATCGGCATAGGTAGTGTCTTCACTGAGCACAACAGCAGCACAGCTGCATCAGTACAGTGCTGTATGTGTAGACAAGCCCTCAGTCTTCCTGAAGTTTTTGTTTTGTTTTTGTCTATTGAGCTTTTCCCCACACACTTTCCTACCCAAAATAATACTTAGCAAAAGCTCCCTCTACTATACCCCATCTTATTTGCTTGCTGCTTGTATCAAAAGAGGCAATAGTATGCACCAGAGTGCACCGGCTACAATTTCCAAATGATCAAAGCATCATGCCGTTGGCTGCAGTGAAGCACAATACCAAGTCAAATCAAAACAAAGACAAACATTTCATGAGAAAATCACCCTAGGATCCTTTTCATAAGGCTTTGAACCCTTCTGTTCCAAAGGTGAATATGTCACTGACTTGTTTGTTACTACCATACTTTTTCTGACAGTCTGGTAAAAATCCCATTTACTGGTTCCCTGAACTGGGGTTTTGTCAATATAACATACCAGCCTGTCATCCTGATGTAGTCTGTTGGCCTTTCAATCGAAACTCCGTGTGGTATGAGGCCCATGGAGAAGGGCACAAATACATTGCTCTGGATGGGGCTCAGTACCAAATATACTGTATTATGGGAGACCATCCCAGAGCAGTGGAAGACCAGTGCCAGCCAAAAGATGCAGTACTCTAGCAAGGCAGCCAGTCCAAGAGCAGCTGAAGCAGCTGTTAATATGAAAGGGGATATTTTATTGAGAGGCAGCCAGCTGCAAACATCAGAGGCAAGTATTTTATAGGATTCTTAACTTTCTGTAATACTATTAATAAGGTTTTTCTAATTATCAATGGGACTTAAATCTAGCTGTGAACAGAGTAAACATTTCCTTCTTTGAACTAGTTGGCACTTAATTAGTTTACTGTGTGTGTGTTCACTTCAATTTTAATTTACTGTGTAATAAATCATGCTGAAGATTGCTCACATCAGCACATTTCTGTGCTAAGCTGTTCTTTATAATAATTCTGAATTATGTCCTCATTTTTGTTCTTTCAATTTAAGATGTGGCCTCTATACAAAAATTAATCTTGCAGTCATTTCAATTTTTGCTCTTATTTCTGGCACAAATTCAAAGTAACTATTTATAAAAACACACTAAAGCAATTACATATTTTAACTTAGATAAATAAAACTAAGGAAATATAATTATCTACACTAAGTGTCCATTTGCTCACAAAATCCATTTGTCACAATTTGTCACTATTGGAAAGCTCTCTTCATGGGCTCAATCCTTTCCCTCATTGAAATCATTAGGAGTTTTGCCTTAGATTTCAATGAGTGCAGGATTAGGTCTTTTTGTGAAGCAAAGATCTGGGTTAAGAATAGTGCTGAAAGTCAGGACTGAAGAACATTAGCACAGCTGTCTAGGAGGACGGACTCATTAAGTCTGGGGTCCTCTTCAAAACCGTTTGAATGAGACTCTTTTGCTGCAAGGCTTAAGATTCACTGTGTGACCCTCTCTTCTCACCACACCTCCACAAAATGTTTTTACCTCAGTTTGGGGTAGGAAAAGTTAGTCCCAGGGGTATGTCCACAACTGCTGTGTTTGTGGATGTTTCTGGAGAGAGTTAAGGGATAATAGTGGAAGAAGTTTCATGTTAAGCAGGAAGAAGAGGAATCTGTGGTGTGGGAAAGGAGAGAGAGATACTGGCTCCAATGGAGTCAGAGTTTCAGTCAGTCTTATTCCTCATGGCACTAGTACTATTGTCCCAGACCTTGCAGTTGGCACAAAGCAGCTTATACTCCATATCAAGTGGCACTTGGAGCAACAACATCATACTCGAATTTGAACCATTCTATGGTGGGGTTGTAGATGTAAGGCAGCTGGCTGCCTAAGTACTAACCAAGTGACAGAAGTTAGCCCTACCCAACCTTAGTGTGGGGAAGAAATGAATAATGAGGATGATGATAGTGGTGGGATGGAGTCACCGTGAACTGGGCTTTCTGTACCTGCAGGCTTGGTAGTATTAGCTCTATGCATGAAGAATCTTCCATTGCCCCAGTTCACATTATATTTGACAGAAATCAATGCTCCCGAGCCTGAGTCAAAGCCTATTGAAATAAATGGAAAGTCTCCAACTAAGTAATGGGTTTAGATCAGGCCCTCACACTCTCACTAACACCATCATTGAAAGTGATGTTCAAGATGCTAAAAAAAGAAAGGAATTTTGTACACAAAAATCAATTTAGCCATAAGGTTTGCCTAAAATCTTTAGTTTCTTTACCTTTAGTTGGGTCTACAGTTCTGTGCACTGTAAGTAAAGGATGAATGGAGGATAATTGTCATTGGTAGCTAATGCTAAATTTACAAAATCCTCTTGTATTTTACATTATAAATGGAGCCAGTGGTTCAGAGAGCCTGTTGTGTGGCTGGCTCATTTTGTCATTCTAGATATTATTTTCATGTTGAAAGAGATAATTTGGATTTATAAATGTCAAAATCTCTTAGCTCTGAATCAGCTTAGATCTGTTATTGCCAGATGTTTTCCTCCTTCATTGGCTAGGGAACAGGGTTGTGCTATTTTGTGATTCTGAACAATGAATCAACTCATGTTCAGAGCAGACATGCCATTTTGGGGGAGTACAATACTTTGACTGACACATTAATAGATAGCTCTACATGTTGGCTCTGTTGACCACTAAGGCACAATTTAAAACAAGGCAATCAGAGTGAGATTTTCTTTCTTTCTGAACGGATTATAAACAGACACAAGATAAGCATGAATGCTAACTGGATTTTTTTCAGTAACATTTAGGTTTCTAAACTGCAGGATTAGCCATTTGGGGGGGGGGGAGGCGGGGGGTTAGTAAACTTTTGCTAGAATGCCATAATTAATCAGTATTCAAAGGCATGATAGTGGCTACTTAAAGCAGACTTAAACAAGCTTTTCATTTTGTGCTGTAAATTTGCAGAACATGAAAATAACAACAACTTGATTTCAACCTGATCTAGAGTTTGATGTCTATCGTGACCTGGGGCAAATCTAGAACCCTGTCCTAGACTAATATAACAGGGCAGGCTCCTCTCTTGACCTAAGATCCTTCATAAACAGCCCTGGATACCTATGATTGGTTACTACATCTGTGGATTTTTTTTTAATTACTACTACTTTCACCAAACCACCTTCACAATCCTGTGCAGCTAACCTATTTACAGCTTTTCCTAATCCTCAGACCTTTCTCCAGGAAGAGGAAGCAAAGGAGATCTTAGAAACCTTTCTTCTTCTGGGCTCTGGTAGCCTTCCCCTTTTGCACTTCCTTTCCATGCTTTTAACTAGCCTCCCCAGCTGGTGGAATAATTAGCTTCTTAGCTCATCAACCCTCTGCTTAGGCAATTAATAACTTCTTCCTCCATCAGGCCTTCTCTGGTGGAACTAATTAATGCTTAAGTGATCAGAATTCTGGGTCAGCTACCAGCTCTCAGCATTGTCACAACTGGACAGATGCACGAGGATTAGGAAAAAACAGTCCCATTCCCCCAGGCCAGGATGTCTGTGGAGCCATTCCATGGAGGCTGCTGAAGCCCAATGGATTGAAAGGTCTTGATGGGCACATATATGGTTGCCACCTTGGGGAGAAGTTAGGGACATTTTAATAGCTTGTCCTACAGTTCCACCTACAGCCTGACTATGTCCATCCCACACCAAAAGCCTGCATGCTGATGTGCCATGAAGTTGATGCACACCTTCTCTGGAACCCCTAAAGGCATAGTCTCCCATACTGCCAGGGTCCCTCTGTGACCATGAAGGCACAGGCAGTATTTCCCCCCTTAGAGATTAGATTAGAATAGGACAACCTAAACAGATTATGGACTAAAGATTCAAATTCTCTGCTCAGTTACCCTCAATTGACTGGACATCAGGCATAAATTATCAAAGCATAAATTAGAGCTGGCCTTAGTCATTCTGGTAACTTGGAACCACTGAGCAGGCACACCTTCTTCCTCCAGTCATGCTCTATCCACCAGGGGGTTCTAAAGGAGGGGACTTAGAAAAACCTGGAGGGTGGATCTGCTCCACCTGGGTAACCAATTAGTCATAGCAAGACAGAGGATGGGTGTGTCCAGTGGAAAATAATACTTACTGGCCTAGAGTTTTCCAGTTAAAATAGAGTTCCCTGTACATGGCATTACTTTTTGCTGTCCCAGAAGCAACATCAGCCATACTATATGCAGCTTGCCAATGAATAGGAACGAGCTGATTTATGTGGAAAAAAGAGTACACAGACAATTTACCACTCCAGATGAAACCCAACCAAAAGCTAAAGGGTAGAATTGTAGGATGCTAGAACACAGGAAGAAGAAACTAGAATTATGATTGCATGACAGCTGTTAGATCACTTGAGGAACAATGAACCAATGAGGACAACTGTGTACTTAGAGGATAGTCTGTAAGGCTACCAGAATTCAGAAAAGCAAGAGAGTAAAGAACCACCACCTGATCATTTTCATAAATGATCTGGAGAAAGGGGTAAAAAGTGAGGTGGCAAAGTTTGCAGATGATACTAAACTGCTGAAGATAGTTAAGACCAAAGCAGACTGTGAAGAACTTCAAAAAGATCTCACAAAACTAAGTGATTGGGCAACAAAATGGCAAATGAAATTTAATCTGGATAAATGTAAAATAATGCACATTGGGAAAAATAACCCCAACTATACATACAATATGATGGGGGCTAATTTAGCTACAACAAATCAGGAAAAAGATCTTGGAGTCATCATGGATAGTTCTCTGAAAATGTCCCTGCAGTGTGCAGAGGCAGTCAAAAAAGCAAACAGGATGTTAGGAATCATTAAAAAGGGGATAGAGAATAAGACGGAGAATATATTATTGCCCTTATATAAATCGATAGTACGCCCACATCTTTAATACTGCATACAGATGTGGTCTCCTCATCTCAAAAAAAGATATATTGGCACCAGAAAAGGTTCAGAGAAGGGCAACTAAAATGATTAGGGGTTTGGAACGGGTCCCATATGAGGAGAGATTAAAGAGGCTAGGACTTTTCAGCTTGGAAAAGAGGAGACTAAGGGGGGATATGATAGAGGTATATAAAATCATGAGTGATGTGGAGAAAGTAGATATGGAAAAGTTATTTACTTATTCCCATAATACAAGAACTAGGGGTCACCAAATGAAATCAATAGGCAGCAGGTTTAAAACAAATAAAAGGAAGTTCTTCTTCACACAGCGCACAGTCAACTTGTGGAACTCCTTAACTGAGGAGGTTGTGGCTATTAGCTAGGATGGGTAAGGAATGGTGTCCCTAGACTCTGTTTATCAGAGGGTGGAGATAGATGGCAGGAGAGAGATCACTTGATCATTACCTGTTAGGTTCACTCCCTCTGGGGAGTGGGTTACACAGGTAGCCAATGTCCCTTTTTCACCCCTGCATGACTGTGCAAGTTATCATCTATCAAAACACCTTTCACCACTCAGCATGTGCTTCTGAGTTAGGTTCACTCCCTCTGGGGCACCTGGCATTGGCCACTGTTGGTAGACAGTATACTGGGCTAGATGGACCTTTGGTCTGACCCAGTACGGCCGTTCTTATGTTCTTATGTATGGGAACAAGCTGGAAACACAAGAAGTATGAGACATCCATCACTTAACCAGTATCAGATAAAATCAGAATTTAAGTGGCTAGGAGGACCAGAGTCAAGGAAAAAACTTGAGTCTAATAAATAATTGAGCCAAAAATTGGAAGGACCAATTAATGAGTAGAAGGCCAGAAAAATGCTCCAGATATATAAGCTGCAGGAAAAAAAGGAGAGATAGCAGATGAAAATGCCACACAACCGCTTCAACCAGTGGGTGAACTTGATGGGACCAATGGTGAAAAGGGGACAGTCCTAGTAGCCAGGGAGGGAGATATTTGCCAAGGGACAATAGATAGCTCCTCCCCCCAGAGTTCTCTGGTACCCATTGGTCAGGTGGGAGAGAGGGTGCTGATTTGCCAGCATTCCCCAGCGCCCAAGATTTATCCCAGTACAGGAGCCCACTGGAGACTCTTTTGGGTCTGTTCCAGCATCCCACCCTACCCACCTGAGCTAGGAATGGGAATCTAGCCGGACAGATGCTACAGGTCTAACAGATTGTTTGTTCGGGGGTCAGGAAGGATTTTTTTCTCCCACGGGGCCAATTGGCACAGGACCAGGGAGTTTTTTGCCTTTCTTGCAGCACCTTCAAGCCACAGTGGGTTAACTAGGAATAGGGTGACCAGATGTCCCGATTTTATAGGGACAATCCTGATATTCAGGGCTTTGTCTTATATAGGCGCCTATTACCCCCAAATCCCCTGTCCTGATTTTTCATACTTGCTGTCTGGTCACCCTAACTAGGAATATGCTTAGTACCTAAACGAGGTACTGGGATGGTGTTAGGTCTGTATCCCCACTTTGAACTTTAGGGTACAAATGTAGGGGCCTGCATGAAAACTTCTAAGCTTAACTACCAGCTTAGCTCTGGTCCGCTGCCACCATCCCAAGAATTCCCATCCCTGGGAAGCCTTGAGAAACCTTCACCAATTCCCTGGTGAATACAGATCCAAACCCCTTGGATCTTAAAACAAGGAGAAATTAACCATCCCCCCTCCTTCCTCCCACCAACTCCTGGTGAATACAGTTTCAACCCCCCTGGGATTTAAAACAAGGAGAAATTAACCATTCCCCCTCCTTCCTCCCACCAACTCCTGGTGAATACAGTTTCAACCCCCCTGGGATTTAAAACAAGGAGAAATTAACCATTCCCCCTCCTTCCTCCCACCAACTCCTGGTGAATACAGTTTCAACCCCCCTGGGATCTAAAACAAGGAAAAATCAATCAGGTTCTAAAAAGAAGGTTTTTAATTAAAGAAAAAGGTAAAAATCATCTCTGTAAAATCAGTATGGAAATTAACCTTACAGGGTAATCAAACTAAAAGAGCTCAGAGGACTCCCCTCTAGTCTTAGGTTTAAAGTACAGCAAACAAAGATAAACACTCTAGTAAAAGGTACATTTACAAGTTGAGAAAACAAAGTAAAACTAAGACGCCTTGCCTGGCTATTTACTTACAAGTTTGAAATAGGAGAGACTTGTTTAGAAAGATGTGGAGAACCTGGATTGATGTCTGGTCCCTCTCCGTCCCGAGAGCGAACACACTCCCAAACAAAGAACACAAACAAAAGCCGCCCCCCCCAAGATTTGAAAGTATCTTGTCCCCTTATTGGTCCTTTAGGTCAGATGCCAGCCAGGTTACCTGAGCTTCTTAACTCTTTACAGGGAAAAGGATTTTGGAGTCTCTGGCCAGGAGGGATTTTATAGTACTGTACACAGGACAGCTGTTACCCTTCCCTTTATAGTTATGACAGATGGTGTGGTTTATTTGTCACAACTTGTGGCCAGTTTCCAGTGTGGGTAAGAGAACAAAATGAATGGTTCCCAGAGGTCAAAGACTTGGGCTCTTGGTGATGGACCTTGGGCTCATGTGAGGAGTGAGACCATGTGGCCCTCGTGGGGCAAAGTCCCCACGCTGCTACACCTTCTGTCTCCTTCATGTGGGGGAAAGATGCTAGGACTCAGAGAGAGCTGAGTCCTATGGGTAGGCTCAGGAGAGCCTACCCCATGTTATGGGTTATAAAGTAAAGAGCTTTGTAACCCTGGCACCAGTTAACAAGTTATATAAGGAGCCCTGTAACTCCTGCACTGGAACCAATTAAATGCCTGGTATTGGCACGTATGGGTGATGGGTGGGTAGTGGCCCTCTAATGTTAAAGTTTAATAAAAGTTGCAGCCGGCCACTTAATTTCATGCATCTGTCCTCATTTTGCCACTGTATCCACCTAAATTCCTCTTGTCCAATAAAAGTCCTACATTGTGCTCAAAATCTTTTAAACAACTATCTTAAATTAAAACCTTACCTCTTATGAAACGGCATGTTATAATTCCAGTCCACAGTTTGGAAAAAGTGTTTAACAAATTAATTTGAAGAAAAACAGTAAACAAACCATATGGCCTGAGAAGATATATAATCTGTATAATGGATACATGTAAATAAGCTTCATTATGTTTTAAGATAAATTAAGGTCTGTGGCAAATAATTGCTTTTCCTGAGACTGCAGTTCACACAAAGGAGGAAATATTTGAAAAAAACATCTCCACATACCTTTATATATTTTGATTTTCACATCCTAGTCAGGTCAAAAGGAACAGAGTATTCTAATGAGAATGTGATTGGGTTGCTCTATGAACATTTGTAACTTTGAAACTGTAATGCTTTACTAAGAAATTGTTTCAAGGAAAATTCTGAAGAGAGAAAATTGGAAGGAGTTTTGAAGGACAAGAAAGAGACTTGCTTATTGCATAACTTGTTGAAAAGAAAACAAAGTTAAGAACTTACTTACAGTCTACATACTCAGATGAGGAATTTGGTGAGATATGATTACCCTCCAGAAACATCTAGAAAGGGTGAACACCAGAAAGGAGAGAAATGGTCAAGGGGATTTCTAAAGGAATAATGTGATGAATTTATGAAGACACTTTTGGCTGACTACAAGGAAAAAATTCCTTATGGTGAAAACTTTCAGATTGTGAAATGGTCTCCTGTAGGAAGTAGTAGCACAGTTGATTGAGTTATTCATAACTGGAGTGGATAACAACACTGACACATATACTTATGGGGGAAACTAGCGAACGGATGAACTATATGACCAAATTGATCTCTTTTCTCTCTACTTTCTAGTATTATATAATCTGTGGAGATTTTAAAGCTAGAATGAGCAGGAAAAGAGAGAGGTTTATGGTTCTGATTGAGCAAAGCTCTTAAGCCCATACTTAATAATAAATAAATAAATTAAATTTATAATTTGTAATCACATACTTAAGTCCCATTGACTTCAGATAATTAGTTATTACTGAAGTCAGTGGGTCTTAAACACATGCTTAATTGGGGCCTCTGTGGGTTGTTTTGCTAGGGAGGAAGTAAAAGGTGTTGGTTGCTGGCATGTGAGATGTATTTGGAACTGCTGAAAGGAATGAATCCTGCCATATCCTGCTTCCCATCTATCAAAACACCTTTCACCACTCAGCATGTGCTTCTGAAAAAACTCAAATAGTGCTGGCTACCACACAATTCCTTGAGTTAGGAGCCAGGAGGAAGAAGGCAAGTCACACTGACTGGGGAGTCACAGCAGAGGTAAGGCATAACTGGCCTGAAATTCAAGTGGTTAAGAGAGAAGGTAGTGATGATGACAGAGATGATAGCAGGGAGTTTGATGCTATAAACCTGTTGGATCCGACACATCCTCTAGCACCCATTAGGATTATGGTGCAGCACCCAACAAGAGACAGATTTTCCTAGTTCAACCATTGGTTACAGTTTTGGCTGCTTTAATTATACCTTGGGAAGGCTGAAGGTTGAGAGGTATGT
Organism: Chrysemys picta bellii; assembly: GCF_011386835.1. Taxonomy (NCBI): domain Eukaryota; kingdom Metazoa; phylum Chordata; order Testudines; family Emydidae; genus Chrysemys; species Chrysemys picta. The sequence goes on along the minus strand of NC_088795.1, from coordinate 72,654,448 downwards.
CTCCAAGCATATTTGCACTCAAATGTTTGCAACCCATTTTATTTCCAAGCATCAGTGAAATTAATTGATGTATATTAAATTCAAGAATATTTTGAAATACATTGGGCCTTGCTCTATTAAAATAAAATTAATGAAAAACAATAATAAAATTTCCTACATTATTAAAAACATCTCCAATCTTCAGAAATGAATAAAAAATTCAATATACATTTGACTATTTAAACTATGTTATTTTCATTTCACTCAGCTTGCATAGTGACAATGAGACAATTTTCTCTCTTTTTCAATCATTTGCACTACGAGATTCTCAATGGTACAGTGATTTGGGTTGCAAACACTGCAAGGAAATTATTTGCTAACAACAAATATTGCCAGTGGAAAATAAATAAAGAAAAAAATCATGGTGACATTTCTATCTCAAGCTTATAACACAAAAAGCAATGCTTTGTTGTGATCTACTCTGCATACTATATATAATGTTGAATACGCACATTCATGAAACAGGTTGATATTTACACTGACAAATCTGACTGTAATATTATATATGCTTGAAGCCACTTGAATTCAATCCCTAAGGATGAAAAAAAAACACATTATTTTCCAGTCTGAAATTCAAGTCTGAATTTTATAACATTTCTTAATTTCTACTACAAGACTTCTATCAAAAAATAACCATTTCTAATTAAGCTCTGGAAGAAATTGAGTTTAGCTGGTGGAGTGTTATGGATATTTTACATGGTTCTTGGTTCCTCTGGGCTATGGCTTTTTATAAATGCATTGCATTTCTTTTCCAAGTGATCATTGCTAACTGCTGTTCCTACATGCCATAATGATGTATGCTTGTAATGGTATAATTTCAAAGGTTATACTCTGCAAAATATAAATATGACCATTAGAAACTGTGCAATTTAATGCAAAACACAGCTAAAACATTCTCATTTTCAGCTTTTTCTCTCTATTTAACACTTCTGTTCATTAAGGAATTAGTTACCTGATACAAAGTGCTCTTGAACAATATTTTTTTTCTTTAGAAAAACTAACAATACATACTAAGAGATTCATTATATCCTATGACCCTGCAATACTTGAAACCTCTTTCATTGCTAGCCATTAATGAAAAGATTTGTTTACCTGTCCTGGGTTGATTACTTTTTTATATTTATTATCACAATATAATCCATCTGCTGTATTTTTAGGGTTGCTATTGCAGCTGAATGCTATTATGATCTGGCATTGACTGTGTTTACTACAGTTGGAAAAACAGTTTCAGAGGCAAATGCAAAGTTATCTATTCAACGGGATTCTAAATGGACACATTTTTGCAAATACTGCTGACATTTTAAATGTTTTTATTAATATACTTTCTTTTTGAGATTGTGTTTGAAATAGCTATAAGAACAGTTGCATTTACCAAGAATCCTGGTCAAACTTGTAATCATTTTGGACACAATATGGATAAAAATAATTCAATAAAAATCTAAATTATTGTGACAATTATTTTTTTCCAGAAATGAAAATGGAAAACTTTTTCCAATAAAAAAATATTCTTTTTTCAAATATGGATTTTTTTCACAAAACACCACACTGCAACATTTTTGACCAGTTCTAGTAATTATATTTTTATCATTGTGATTGTTAGGGGGCTTATTCCTTCACCCTCTCACTTCCCTGGTCCTTCTCGCATGAACAGAGCGCAACAATACCCGAAGTCCAAAGGCGCAAACAATTCGATGTTTATTGGGGTGAACTTCCTGACACCACAGAGCCATCCCTGTTCCCATTCCCCCCCTTAGCAAAACATGATTCCAATTTCCCCACCCCCATTCCCTGTTCCCATTTTCCCCTTCCCCCCGCAACTTCCTGATTGACTGCAGACTATGTAGTAAAACTTGAGTTCTGCTTAGCTATACCGTAACCAATCATTTTACTGAAATGTAACTAACCAATCCTAACATACTGTAACATGGTTATTTAACCAATTATATTCCACCACCTTAATTAGTTTACACCCAGCAAAATTAATTATACAGCAGACAGAAACAATTACAGAACCAGACACAGACCATGCAAATACACATACCAAAACAATACAGAAGTGAGGATTTCACAACTACATCTATACAGACATAAGGGTTTTCCAGCTGTGTCTATTGATAGTTTTCTCTCTGGTAAGAACTCACTTATCAAACTAAATATCCTTTTACATGTTCTAGGCTTTCCCTTTATCTGGAGGTGATAGATCGGATCACCTCCCTAACAGTCCAGATTGCCTTATTTTAATGTGACTAGTTTAGAATGTGAGGATGTGACCGTTCACTTCTCAGCTTATGACTGTCTCTGCTGCTTAGCCAAAGGCCTTACTTAGCCTAAGAACAGAGCCTCAGACTGTCACAGTATGAGAAGGCCCTTTCACAGACAGACAGTGATTTTGATGCTTTCTTTTATACCTCTATAACTAGCTAAGTGATAAGAATACACCTAAATTCTTAAAGTATAGGCCTTTACAGACAGGCCTGAATATCTATATCCTAACAGTGATAGTCACACGTTATGAGGCCAGAAGGGACCATTGTGACAATGTAATCTGATCTCCTGTATTGATATGCAATATCTTTTTTTAAAAATGGGGAAAATGACAAAAATAATGAATTTTGTCACTAGTTTGCAAAGGAATAACATGTGTAGCTGTAAGTAAGGAATTTAAAAGATAATATCAAACCTTAATGCTTCCCTCCCCACCCCAAATATTAATGATTCGTAAGGACCCTATGTGACATCCTGAGGTTATTCAAGGACGTCACAAAGCTGATAGCTTTAGTATTAGCAAGGTAAATTCACTTATTTACCTACTGGAAAAAGGAAAACAAAACAAAAAATCATGTTTATGATCCAGCAGTAAGAACTTATGTGATGAGTCCACTATGGTACATACTGCATACAACACAGTGTGCACAATGCAGACATTTATAATGGCTGTTTTTCTGCCTGAAGCTGGGGGAGACAGAGGGAGACATGGGTATTTGCAGGTGTGAATTCACAGTAGCATTTTCAAAAGCTTTGAACACTGACCTAACTCTACTATCACTGAAGTCAATGGGACTGCATCTCCAATATCCACTCACTTTCCATACTGCTAATGTCATCTACTCAATTCTGTTGATACCATCAACTGCTATAGGAACATTTTACACACCTGAACTAATTGCCACAGTAATAGATAATCTGATGCCTGTTGGGCCTGCAGGAAGTGTAAATAAGGGGCTATTGCAGCATATAGGAAAACATTATCCTCTATGGAATATACATCCTCACCCAGATTGTACCTACTAGGTGCTGCTCACATTACAAATTTACATGGATTTGGTGAGAGAATGGGGTATGAATAATACTTCCCTGTCTCTGATATTTAGAGCAATTTTTTGCTTGCACACTTTAAAAAAAACAAACAAAAAAAAAACCTCTTGACAGCAAGATCAGGCCAAGAGTATAGATAAACTGTGTGCTTGATGCCCATTCAAAAAACCTCAAACCACTGTTACAGTAGCTCAGTAACAAGTATGCCATCTCTTGAATCACCAATACCACATCTTGCAGCATGTGTCTTTCTGAGCACTCCAGTGCTAAATACTGATTCACCCCAAACCAGCTTAGTTTGAGTAAGGACAGCTGCACAATACACTGCAGAATGTCCCCCTTTATCTCATGCCTATTTCAATTAAGGTGATGATCAGGCTTGCCATTGAGTTGTTTTGTTTTCTGTCTCATAGTGAGTTTGCTTTCCTAAAGCACGAAAAAGTGGTTTTTGGTTTGTTTGTTTGCTTTTTAGATTGCCCCCACCACGAGAATTGAAGCAAATATATGACAACCGTGCAGTTGGGAAAAAGACTATAGGGAATATGAAGCCCACAGATGTGTTTAAGACTTTTTAAAGTAAACATTGATGACAAATCCAAATAAAGTAAGTGATGTACAATATCCTAGTGACACGAACCAATATTTTTTAAAGATATGTGGCATAAGCTAATATGACACAAATGATAATATAAGATCTAAAGAAAAATTCTTTCCTATAGTGTGCAATACATTTCACAGTGCAATAAATTGAAACATGTCAATATCCACTCTTTTTTTCCAGCATGTGTGAAATGCTGTATTATTTCAGGGTAGTGCAATTTTCTCCAGCCTGCTCCAGATAAAATGTTGAAATTTACATCTATGCTGTAAATAAAGTAATGCAGCAAAGTATATTCCCAGTTATGTTGTGTAGGGAAACAGTTCCGGTTTGTGCTATCTTTCACTAAAAAAAAAAATCAGTATGCAATACAATATTCATGTTGGCAATCAAAATTCAGGTAAATAACACCACAGTGTATATTCTAGCTATGTTTGCTTTCAGTTCAGTGTTGGAGTTGCAGATATAATTGTTCCTATATGTGGTGTAATTATTTGTTAGATTAGCTAAATATAAACAAATTCAAGAAATATAATTGAAACTACACCTTTCAGCTGGAAACAGAAGATTTGAAGCAAACCTCAGACTTTTTCAATATTCTCATAAAATAACAGCTCATAATATTTACAGTTAACCCGGGAGTCTTTTATTCTGTTTGTACATCACTTATCACAATGGGGAAGTCCAATTTTGATTGGGGCTTTCAAGTGCCATTCAACTATAATTAATACTAATAATCACATTCATTTTCACTTTACTAATCCATGAACACATTAATTCTCAACAAAATAGCTAGTGTTTTACCTCACTTCTGAGCAAAATATTAATGGTAGAGTGATGTACTGAGGTCTGGTGATATTAAAACACTAGTATGTTTACAAAATGTATGATTGTGCTTATACTGCAATATAAAATATTTCATAAATAACTATACCCCACAAAATCACAAACACAGGGCCGTTTATGATGTATGGGGTCAAACAGCAGATAATTTTACTTTGTTCACTACTAATTCTGCAAATTTGATGCTAGATTGGAGATAACAATCTGCCCTGAGTAAGGAGCAGAAAACTGCTGCATTGCTCCTGGAGTAGCTAAGAAGGCTCCACCCATTTCCCTTCCACTCCTTCTGCCCACCAAGAGGGATAAGAAGGAGCTCTGCAGAGCTTGCTTCCACTGCCTTACTGCTAGTTGTGATGTGGGTTACACAGGTAGCCAATGTCCCTTTTTCACCCCTGCATGACTGCAAGCTGGGCAACAATTTGGCCCCTGAGATGCCACCATAGGTTTCTACAGTTATTAGTATGATTAGCAAGTTTCTTCTCCCATGGACTATTTCACCCCAATGATTCTAAAGGAAAAAGGAAAATTGTTCCTGCCTACATCTGGGGGTGGAGAGGCTGCAGGAGATGATTTTTATGTTCTTCTTGTTTCTCCTGTTTAAACTATAAAATATAAATGCTATTTTTTCTGAGCTACTAATCAATAAGAATCCTTCCCATCTGGAAATTTCATATCAGGACTATTACTCTATAAATTTCTATCTGTTCTCCCATCAGGCTTTTTCATAAACCCTTTCAGAGGTCTGCTGTTCATCATTGGATTCTCAGTAGGAAGGTTTTCCCATTTAGAGGGTTTTTTTTCTTTTTCTGAAAGCATAGGAGTTTGTGTCAACTGAATGAAAACTTTTTTTTTTTTTTTAAACCTTGACTGACAGAACTGCTGATATGAGAAAAGGACTTTCTTCTTGTTCCTGTCTAGTAACCAAAACCTAAGAAATACCAAAATTGACTCAAATGACCCTTATAGGTAATACAACCTAATTATTTCAAAAATAGCAAACAAGTTAGCCTTAGGTAGTTGGAGTCAAGGTTATAAAATTGCTGCTAAAGTCACTGAGCCAGATCTTTTGCTACGAGCAATAAGGGTCTAGGCCAAAGAGGGTGCATGAAGATTTTAAAGGGCAGCTTCTCACAATCTCTCAAATTCTGGAGCTGCTATGGTCCAGTCTGATCCCCAAACATACATGACATCAGCCTGAGAGCAAGGGGCTAAAACCATAGCAAGGCAGGGATCAACATCATAAAGGGATACCCTTGTTATATGCCTTTTCTCCAGTCATTCACCAACTCCAGTGGCGAACACAGAGACTCTACATCATTGGAGGATTCTTTTCCCACTGAACTGATTCTCCTGATCAGATATGCTGGTTCTACAGCCAGATTCTGCTTCTCTTTGGAGAAGAGGTGCAAGGCAGCACCACCAGACTATAATATCTCATTGACTGAATCTGCAGCTTGTCCTCTGAGAGATTTCGGGTGAACAGCAAAGCTCTTATTATAAAACATCATGCCTGCCATTTAAAATACCAACTTGCTAACTCTATGGGCCAGACTGTGCCATCAGGACTCTCGCTGGAAAAAATCAGAACGCATGGGTGAGCCACTATCTGGAGTTGACAGAACATAACTTCCTGAAACCTCCTCCAAAGAGAAGAAACCGAATCCCCTTTTGGATGAAGTTAGACCTATAGTCACATGACTAGAGAACAGATGAGGCTAAGACCATTTGAAAGAAAGCTGAGTTCAATAAATTTGCAACGGTCAATACGTTTTATTGCTGCCTGTCTAGGTTAATTTCACATTACAGTTGTCTCCAGGGTATGCCAGCCATTTGCCAAGAGGCTTGGGAGAACTAAATTTCTATTGGCAAATGTTGATTTCACTATGCACAAACAGACAGAAAAAATATTTCCATTGATAAAAATAGAAATGTACAGATAGACAAAGTAAGAAAAAATGCTACTTGAGAACTTCTTACAATTTGATTTAAGGATAACAACTTTGTATATTTTGGCAAGTCATATTGAAAATTTGTAGGGCTGTCGATTAATCGCAGTTAACTCACACGATTAACTTAAAAAAATTAATCACAATTAAAAAATAATCATGATTAATTACAGTTTTAATCACACTGTCAAATAATAGAATACCAATTGAAATTTATTAAATATTTTGGTTTTCTAAATTTTCAAATATATTGATTTCAATTACAACACAGAATGCAAAGTGTACAGTGCTCACTTTATATTCTTATTACAAATATTTGTACTGTAAAATGATAAAGAAATAGTATTTTTCAATTTACTTCATACAAGTACGGTAGTGCAAATTACAAATGTAGATTTGTTTTGTTTTTGAGTGCAGTTATGTAACAATGTAAAACTTTAAAGCCGACAAGTGCACTCAGTCCTACTTCTTGTTCAGCCAATTGCTAAGAGAAACAAGTTTGTTTACATTTACAGTAGATATGCTGCCTGCTTTATTTACAATGTCACCAGAAAGTGAGAACAGGTGTTCGCATGACACTTTTATAGCCAGCATTGCAAGATATTTACATGCCAAATATTCTAAACATTCATATGCCCCTTCATGCTTCAGGCACCATTCCTGAGGTCATGCTTCCATGCTGATGACACATTAAAAAAATAATACATTAAATAATTTGTGACTGAACTCCTTGGACAAGAATTGTATGTCTCCGACTCTGTTTTACCCGCATTCTGCCATATATTTCATGTTATAGCAGTCTCAGATGATGATGCCGCACACATTGTTCATTTTAAAAACATTTTCATTACAGATTTGACAAAATGCAAGGAAGGTACCAATGTGAGATTTCTAAAGATAGCTACAGTCCTCGACACAATGTTTAAGAATCTGAAGTGCCTTCCAAAATTTGAGAGGGATGAGGTGTGGAACATGGTTTCAGAATTCTTTTAAAAAAAGCAACATTCTGATGCAGAAACTATAGAACCCGAACTACCAAAAAAGAAAATCGCCCGTCTGCTGGTGGCATCTGACTCAGATGATGAAAATGAACATGCATCGGGCCACACTGCTTTGAATCATTTATGAGTGGAACTCATCATCAGAATGGATGCATGTCTTCTGGAATGGTGGTTGAAGCATGAAGGGACACATGAATCTTTAGAGCATCTGGCACATAAATATCTTGCAGTGCCGGCTATAACAGTGCCATGAGAACTATTGTTCTCACTTTCAGGTGACATTGTAAACAAGAAGAAGGTGGCATTGTATCCTGCATATGTAAACAAACTTGTTTGTCTTAGCAATTCGCTGAACAAGAAGTAGGACTGAGTGGACTTGTAGGCTCTAAAGTTTTACATTGTTTTGTTTTTGAATGCACTTATTTTTTGTACATAATTCTACATTTCATGAAAAAGATTGCACTACAGTACTTGCATTAGGTGAATTGAAAAATACTATTTCTTTTGTTTTTTTACAGTGTAAATATTAGCAATCAAAATATAAAGTGAGCTCTGTACACTTTGTATTCTGTGTTGTAATTGAAATCAATATATTTGAAAATTTAGAAAACATCCAAAATATTTAAATAAATGGTATTCTGTTAACAGCACTATTAATCGCGTGATTAATCATGAGAATTTTTTTAATCACACAATCACAATTAATTTTTCAAATCGCTTGACAACCCTAATCATTTGTTTTTTAACAGCACCTGCACACAATACTCAACAACTCAAATTAGACCAAAGTGGGTCAGTCATCCTGGGATTTAGCCACATGCCCCCCATGTTCTGTTTCCTCCTGTCACTTCCAACTGATGAGCCCCCAGCTTATAGAAGAAATTATTATTAGACCCCATTTGCATACCTTGCTCTTTATACTATTGAATTTCATCCCATTTCTGTCCATCCCGTCTTCAAAGTCATCCAGATTTTCCTATATAATATTACAATCCGCCTCTGTATTGATGATGCCTCTCAACTTTTTATCATCAGTTGTTTCATTAGCACATTCCTACATTCTGTGCCAAGGTCATTAATAAAAATATTGACTAAGATCGGTCCCAAGACTGATATTTGTGGAATCCACTAGTAACCTCCCTCCAGTCAATAATTTACCTTTCAACACAACCTGTTGCCTTCTCCCCTTTAGCTAGTTTCTTATCAATCTTACAATTCTTACACTGATTCCCCATCTTCCCTAATTTAACTGAATTTCCCATGTGGTACCATGTCAAATCCCCCCTGCATTGGCTGGGAGCCAAAGGCTGCTAGGGTACCGAACAGCTCCCTGCAGTGCGGGAACCTGCAGCTCTCGACTGCTGCAAGCTGAAGTCATGGATTCCATGACTAAATCATAGCCTTACATATAATTAAACAAACACATATATGCATGTAAGAACCATAACTACCATAAGTATGAAAGTGATGATGAATATATCCTAAGCTTCAATAAAGGCACAGGCCAGTTTAATAACATTTAAAAAGTTATAATATTGTTAATATTACTTTTGTATTAATACTGAGGTGTCTCCCCTACAAGTATGATCACTGGGTGTTAGGCGCCTAAATACCTTTAAGGAGCTAGGTCTTCTTGGTTTGTTTGTTTATTTTGCCAACCTGAACTCTCACACAAAAGCAACAAAACTCACCCTATTGTGTATTGCATTTATAATCATACAAGTTATTGAAGTTCTACATAGTGTACAAAAATGAGCAACTAACTTAAAAAAAACCCACTTAACTCAAAGTCTTTCAAAAGAGATTTAAAAGTGAGATGTTTGATACTCCTATTTTTATTTAAAATCAAAGCTAAAAGCTGTTCAAAGCCCAATGTTTATTTCAACCTGTCAAGCTTAGAGGTTCTTCAGGGAAAGTTAGTGAATATTGTTAACAGCTGGATCCAATTTATAAAGAGCTAGGAGGAAACAATCAAGAGGAAAGGAGATTAAAAAGAAATTAAAGATGAGTTGTGACAAAATTTATAATATTATGCTCTGGAAGTATTCTGCCCACTGCTGGATTGCAAGGTGTTGGAGTTCTTTAATTAAAAAATTATCCTGAATTATAACATTTAATTATTTGTAAGGATTCCTTGCTAATTGGAGTATGTAAAATTGCTCCCAACCCTACTTGTGCATTGTATTTAAAATATTTCATATGTTTATTGGCAGTGGCATATGTTTTTCAGAATTCTCTTTGGAGCAACAATGTGCCCCAGGATACGTGCTGCAATACTTCAAGCCAGACATGGCATCCACTGCTGCTTCTGGGATCAAGAGAAAGGTATACCCCAGAATTAACTTCACAAATACAAGATGTACTTCAAAGGAGGTGCTGTGTGTACTGGTGTCTTCAGGGCTCTTATGCATCCCAGGATCTTCTCTAAAGTCTGTCACTTAAGCCTGACTGAAGAGATCATAGAGTTTAATCTAAACAAGATGGTTTAATAGGTACAAACTATCATCCTTGTAGGGGCTGGAGGTCCACTTTCCCCCTGTTTTGATAAGGATCTTCAGTGTTACTTCTCTTTGAAGTCCTCTTGACCAAATTGTATTTACCAGTTGCAGTTTTTCAATTAAAATTCCTATCACAACAACCACAGCTTACATCCATTTTTGAAAACCTACTATAAAAGAAATTGACACAGAAAGTTAAAGCAAGATAGCATTTAAAATGCAGTGTTTCTGAATTGGTATCAACATTCCTAGGTGTGAGAAACATGGTTTTATGGCTGAGGAGCAGTTATTTTTCAGAATGTTGAGTAAATGAGGTAGCAATATAGACTGAAGTGTACTGTACTTCAAAACTGAATTTTTGGATACGTTTGTCATTAGAAACATTGAAAATGACAAGAGGACGAGTAAAGAAGCAGTTGTGCAAATACTGGTTCTGATCTTGCAAAAAGTTTCACTCACTTCTCAATCTGTATTCATGTAGCTAATCTCTTTGACAACAATGGGACTGGACATAGGATTTTTGCAGGACTGGGCTCATTGTCTTATTCCACTGAATTGTGTAACCCATTAAATTTAATGCATCAGCAGCAACTGAATATTAGCCATTGTTTTTAGTTGGCTTCATTGGGCCTTATCTGAATAGGACTCTGTTTTGCATGGCTAAAAAGAGAATCAAACTGATGAAGAAGATTTCGAAAAGTCCTCTTAGGTTCTTATTTTGTGTATGTGTGCGCTTTTTTTAAGGGACAGATTTGATCACAGAAATTCTTTTCAGGTGACTGAACAGCATCTACCTCTGGCTTCACCAGAGGCAGAAACTGACTATTAATGCTCAGTAAACCTTTCTTCATGATCATTAATTTTATACAGCAGCCCTCTGAGTTCTATTCCAATTCAAAACTTTTACTGTGGAAGTTTGTGCCCACTGAAATGAGGTTGGTTGTTAATTTTAGATTATTTATATCCTACCCATGGAGTACTATATTCATATGACTGGTTAGCTTTAGTCATATGAGAATATATTTTTCTCCAGGAGATTACCCTGTTTTGCATTTTGAGGAAGTTTAATAAAAATTAGGCTGAACCATTCATACAAGGAGTATTGAATGTCATAGCATCATTGATTATACATTAAGGGTGGCATGTTAAATTCTTGGCTGAGGCTAGAGTCACTCCAATTTTCCAATAAAGATAGGCATATACATAATGCAATCATTTATCACAAAGATGCTGAACAGCATTTTTAATAAGAAAGATTTTTCTATGGTCATTCTACAGTGTATACAGTATTTAAATAGAGAATACATTAAAATGTGTACCTTAAATTGACTAAGTGACAAATGAATAAGCCCCAGTGTCCTAGTTAGCATTTAATACAATGTTGTAATTCCATATAAATCAAATATTCAGACACGCAAAGACAGTTTACCATTTACAAAGCCAAGAAGTAATGATAGAAAAGCCTTCCAAACAGTTATGACTATACCTGGGGAGACAGCAACAGCTCTAATAGAGGTGACATGACCATTTCCATTTTAACCCTTTAAGTCACTAATAACTCTTTAAAACTTTCATCTACTGGGCTGAAAATTTCCAGGCACAGTGCCTGCTCATGGATTTTTTTTTTTTTTTTTTTGGTCTGAGCCAAAATATTGGAACAGTTTGGGGACCTACACTTATTTTTATAGCAGCATTAACAGAGAAGTGACTGGGGTTAGAAAGTTGAGATTTGGCAATGAAATAGCCCTCATCACTATGTAAAAACATCTGTAAGGGTTCTGGTTTTGTTTCTGAGAAGTTATTAGGGATTGAAAGCACAATTTCGGCACCTATAATACTTTAGGTATGACTTTTTTTTTTAATCACTCTTGCCAATATTCTAGATGCTAGAAGTTGGTTTCATTGCACACAATATTAATTTAGGTGGACAGTAAATATGTGTAATGCTGGCAGACCATATGCAAGCTCATGCCAAGGGCAATTCATAAGAATGGACATACTGGGTCAGATCAAAGGTCCATCTAGCCCAGTATCCTATCTTCCGACAGTGGCCAATGCCAGGTGGCCCAGAGGGAATGAATAGAACAGATAATTGTCAAGTGATCTCCTCCCCTGTTGCCCATTCCCAGCATCTGGCAAACAGAGGCTAGTATTCAAGATGTGGGTATACCATGGATTTATATAGAGGCAATAGTATATTTTCTCTCTTATTATCTATCCCTTTCTTAATGATTCCCAACATTCTGTTTGCTTTTTTGACTGCTGCTGCAGTGGATGTTTTCAGAGACCTATTCACAATGACTCCAAGATCTCTTTCTTGAGTGGTAATTCACTTCAGTATTAGTATAGATAAAAGTGATTGCTATATGTATAAGAATATATTTGGTGGTTAAACTAATGGGATGTTACCAATGCATTATTTTCAGTTATCTATATCCAGTTATAAAGTAATAGCAAACATTTATCTTTTATGTACCTATCATGTCCCCTCTATGACCTCCAGATCCCTTTCTACAGTATTCCTTCCTAGGCAGTCATTTCCCATTTTGTATATGTACAAGTGATTGTTCCTTCCTAAGTGGAGTACTTAGCATTTATCCTTATTGAATTTCATCCTATTTACTTCAGACAATTTCTCTCGTTTGTCCAGATCAGTTTGAATTTTACTCCTAGCCTCCAAAGCAACTCCTGCCAGCTTGGTAGCGTCCACAAACTTTATAAGTGTACTCTCTATGCCATTATCAAAATCATTGATGAAGATACTGAACAGAACCGGACCTAGAACTGATCCCTGTGGGGTCCCACTCGATATGCATTTCCATCTTGACTGTGAACCACTGATAACTACTCTCTGGGAATGGTTGTCCAACCAGTTATGCATCCATCATATAGTAGCTCCATCTAGGTTTTATTTCCCTAGTTTGTTTATCAGAAGGTCATGCAAGAGTACCAAAAGCCTCACTAAAGTTAAGATATACCACATCTATTGATTTCCCCCCATCCACACAGCTTGCTACCCTGTCAAAGAAAGCTATCAGGTTGGTTTGACAGAGTTTGTTTTTGACAAATCCATGTGAACGGTTTCTTATCACCTTATCTTCTAGGTGTCTACAAATGCGCTCCTCTTTCTGTCCATCAATCAAAGAAAGAGCCCACATGGATGGTGACCTTGTTAGCTTGTTTTCTGTGAGAAAAAGCTATAAATATGGATTCAGGGAGAGATCCTGTACTTCTGGACTGTTTGAATTCTAACAGATGAAAATAACTGAATGAGAACATAGAGATCCCCTAAGTTATTCTTGGTAGCCCAGAGAGTTTTTTGCCAAACTGGCAGATTACTACATCTCTGCTACAATTTGGAAATATAGACAGTGTCTCACACGTGTGTGTGTGTGTGTATTTTACCTGCTTTAATCTTTCAATAACTATCATTCCCCTTTTCTTAGTTAATAACTCTTTAGTTACCCATGGAATTGGCTACCAGCATTGTCTTTGGTATGAGAACTAGGATGAAACTTGACCTAGGTAAGTGATTGGTCTCTTGGGGTTGGGAGTAACTGGCAATATTTGATTTTTTTGTGTAAGTGACCATTATTCCAGTTTGCCTAGATGGGAAGATAGATTGGAGTGTCTACGTGGACTGTCTGTGAACATATAACAACATAAAAAGAACTAGATACATTCATGGAGAATAGGTCCATCAATGGCTATTAGCCAGGATGAGCAGGGATGGTAACCCTAGCCTCTGTTTGCCAGAAGCTGGGAATGGGCAACAGGGGATGGATCACTTGATGATTACCTGTTCTTTTCATTCCCTCTGGGCCACCTGGGATTGACCACTGTTGGAAGCTGGGCTAGATGGACCTTTGGTCTGACCCACTATAGCCATTCAGGTCATTCTTCTGGCAGCTTTCTCACCTTCACCAGCTCTATTCCCATTGTGGAGCCACAGCTGTAGGCTGCTTCTTGGAGTCACTGGCCCCTTACTTCTAGGACCACCCCACCCCCAGTGTGGACTCAGGATTCAGCCTGTCTTAGTCCTTCTTGTCCCCAGCTGCTTACTAGCAGCCCTTTATAGGCCCAGGTGTAGCCCAGCCTTCTTTAATTAATTGGATTAGGATCACCTTCTCTAGTCCAAGGGAGCTGGGCTCAGTCTAGCCACAGAGACCAGCTACCCTGTGACAGCCACTTCAAAAAGGTAATTATTAGTAAGCAAAAAAGCTTACATGGAATGGGGAAAGGGACTGATCAGCAAAGAAAGCTATATCTTGGAGGTCAGAACTTGTAGGAAAAAAGTGAGAATTGCTAAAAGTCAAACTGAATTATCCCTTGTCAAGGAAAATAAAATAAATAGGTGGATTTTTGTAAATTATATAAATAAACTTTTTTATAAATATATAAAAGAATAAAGTTGGGCTGCTCTGCAATATGGATGGGGAGGAGATTAAAAATAATCTAGGTATGGCCCAAAACTAATTGGCTACTTTGCTTCTGTTTTCAATAAGGCTGATGAAGGCAATACAGCTGATGAAAAATAATATAGAATTAGCTATTACCACATCTGAATTTAAAGAGTTTAATCAAGAGAGTGTCCCATTACAGACAGTTGACAAGAAGGTGTTAGTAGCAGTAGGGAGTAATTAGTATTGGGGAAATTGGTTTAGGTTTTATAATGACCCCACTCCTAGTGTTTATTCAGGCCTAATCTGATGGTTTCTAGTTTGCAGCTTCACACTGGAGTCCATTTTTGAAGGTTTTTTTTGTTGTTGACGAATTGCCACTTTGAGGTCTGTTACTGAGTGACCAGAGAGATTGAAGTGTTCTCCTACCAGTTTTTGATTGTTATGATTCCTGATGTCAGATTTGTGTCTGTTTACTCTTTTTCATAGAGACTATCCGGTTTGGCCAATGTACATGGCAGAGGGGCATTGCTAGCACATATCACATTGGTAGATGTGCAGGTGAACGAGCCACACCATCTAATTTCTCCTTACTGTTACTCACTCCTTCTTGTCAACTGTCTGTAATGGACCACTCATTACCTCTTCAAAAGTTATTTTTCCTCCCTTAGTAGCCTGTTGTTAATTGATTTATCTCGTTAGACTGACCTCACACTTGGTAAGGCAACCATGTATTTATACTGCTCCTGTATTTTCCACTCCATGCATCTGATGAAATGGGTTCTAGGCCACAAAAGCTTATGCCCAAATACATTTGTTAGTCTCTAAGGTACCACAAGGACTCCTCATTGTTTATGCTGATACAGATTAACCACTCTGAAACCTAACACTGTACCTATATTTATAGAAAGCGTGGGGAGGGGGGAGAACGAGCCAGGCAATTACAGACCTGTTTGTCTGACTTTAGTAGTATGTAAGACTTTAGGACAAATTTTGAAGTAAAGAATAATTAAAAAGCCCATTCTAGAGAGCAGTGATTGTCTGTTTTCACCCACATAGTAGTTATAGGGGTATATAGTGCACTGGATGAGGTACACCACATATTGTAATAGGCATGCGTAAGTCCCATGGATTTTGAAAGATGTGTTGTGGGGTGGGTCACTGCTCATCATAGCAGCGGAGATGTGTCTTCAGGTTTGGCATCTGTTGTTCCAGAATGGTCTGATGCAGCTTTGCGTTGATGTGTCCTGGTCTGTGGGGAGCTTACTTCTGATTGTGAACTTGTGGGGATTGTTTGAAGGTCAGAAGAGGGCATCTGGGAAAGATTTATTTCAGGATGTGGTCCCCATTAAGTGTGGGTTGTAATTGTTTAATGATAGCCCATGTGCATTCCAGTTTGGGGTGGTTTTGTCCTATGACTGCAGAGATGTTAACTGGCCACTTCACCTTGAATGGTCTCTTACAATGTGTTTTAATTATTAATGCTAAACAATCTGTTCCAGCTTGTATTTAGGTGTGATACCAAGTACCTTTCCCAGACCTAAAAAGAGCTCTGTGTAAGCTTGAAAGTTGTCTTTTTCGCCAACAGAAGTTGATCCAATAAAAGATATTGCCTCACTGTGACTGTGGTGCCAGGAGGGGCTAAACTGAGAATGCTTATTCAGAGCAATCTGCAAAGAATAGGGCAGATGATTCCCCAAAACTTGTGGTTTATTTTTCATTAGATTCACCGAGCCAGTAACAAAACAGCTTCTGTGTTACCACACTGGTTACTAAGAAGCCATATTACCGTTCCCTTTAAATAATCCAGCCTTTGGCTCCCACCAAGACAGCCATATCTAATATAGCAAGAGGTTACTAAAAACCTTGTTCACCATATATAAAGCTTTACCAATCCCAAGAGACTGGACTCATTGCCCACCAGGTCAATGAATATTTCAGATCTCACCAAAATACACACGTACAACCAATCCTTATTAACTAAATTTAAAATTAATAAAAATTAAAAAGAAAGTGTTGTAATGGTTAAAAGATCAATATACAAACAGATACGAGTAAAGTTTCTTAGGTCAGTTTCATAGCAGAGATGTGAGGTTGCGGATTTGTAAATGTCTTTCGAGAATCTGTTCAGTAGGTCATAGTCCAATAGGCCATAGTCCAATAGGCAGTCCATGTGCAGAGTTTGTTCAAATTCGTCCATGAGAATTCCAGGGTTAATCCAGAGTAGACCTGGAGACCTCAGTTTTGTGGGTTTAGACTTTTCCGCGTCAAAGTTTAAGCGGATCTAAGATAAAAAGGATCAGCCCTGAAGCTCCTCTTATAATTAAGCTAGCCTGTCCCAGCAAGGCCTTTCTTGGATTAAGAATAGGTAATGCATATTGTTGCTCTGCAGCTAGTCTGTTTCCTACATATATACCAGTAAATAGTTGTATTCATTAGCATAAGGCAATTAACCATTCAAATTGTTCACGGGTAGTTTACCATGTTGAGTTACAAATTTCAAAGAGAAATGAGGCCAATAATATTATTACACCACAAGTTCAATCTAAATGATAATATCCTGTTTTGATTTCTGAATCAATAGAATACAGTAATGAATCATTAAAGATAGGGACAGAATTTTGGCATCTGAAAACTAACTAGATCACGTTGCTAAACTTCTAAAAAGATATTGGTAAACACGGCCAAATACAAATACTTTTGATTTTCTAACAATAAAGGCCTACAGTTTCTAGTCAACTTAACATCACTTTGATAATTATCTACAAGGAATGGCCCTGTTTATCATTTCAATACCGCCTGTTAAGTTGTTATGGGTCACACACAAGTTGACCAAGTCTGTCACTGTCACACTCACCCATAAAAACAATAAGGAGTCCGGTGGCACCTTAAAGACTAACAGATTTGGGTATAATCTTACGTGGGTAAAAAAACCTCACTTCTTCAGCTGCATGGAGTGAAAATTACAGATGCAGGCATTATATAATGACACATGAAGAGAAGGGAGTACCTCAAGTGGAGAACCAGTGTTGACAGAGCCAATTCGATCAGAGTGGATGTAGTCCACTCCCAATAGATGAGGAGGTGTCAATTCCAGGAGAGGCAAAGCTGCTTTTGTAATGAGCCAGCCACTCCCAGTCCCTATTCAAATCCAAATTAATAGTGTTAAATTTGCAAATGAATTTTAGTTCTGCTGTTTCTCTTTGAAATCTGTTTTTGAAGTTTTTTTTGTTCAAGAATAGTTATTTAAATCTGTTATAGAATGTCCAGGGAGATTGAAGTAACACTCACCCATACTGTCTCTCAAATAATTTAGATATTTTGACTTTTTTCAGGACAAAAAATAAGTTTAAATATTGGGATTTCCTTAGGGAGGAAAATTCTGATATTTAAGGAACTCTAAAGAAACACGTTTCCACATCCTACACTTCATGGGAATTATTCAAATAATTTCCTTTCCATCAACTCAAAAATGCACTCTACACTGTTCAAATGCTTTTCTAGTACTATTCCCTATCCAAGCTAAAATCTCCATTATTAAAACTAAAGACTTCTACCAGCCATTTCATTCTGATTGTAATTTCCCTCCCCACCATTTCATCCTACGCTATGTGCTATTATTGAAGATGGAGGCCCTCTGGTGCAATATAGTGGACACACAAAAAAGCACTAATGCATTTGTTCTAGCAGGCAAAGGTTTCCAATGATTTATCCACCAAGATTAGGAAGCATCTTTAATTACATTACTGTATAGTTGCTGTATGAATATTGTATACATCTGGGATGCTTCCAATGTACTGTGTATTTCAGTGATGGCCTAGTAAAATGAAATATTTTTAAAAGGAAGTCATTTGAAAAAGAAAGTTAGTGAATTTTCACATTTTCTCTTCTTACAAAAATACTAATTTGCCATAAGTGGAAAAATCCATGCTAGGAAAATTGAAGAACCTACTATTCAATTTCACTCTTGCATTGTGAGTAATGGAGTTATACAGGCTACTCAACTATATTTGAATTTAACAGTTTCAGAGTTGGAGGGAAAGAAGTCTATTCATTAGATACCTCTTTTGGTAGGAAGGATCGTGTGGGGTTTGTTCCAGTTCAGGGCTGTTTGCCCTCCTTTTCACTAGTGATGAGAATCTAAGGCCCAATTGCATATTCATTTAACATACTATAGAATAACTCATGCTTGAAAGACTGAAGCACAAGGAGAAAACCTCTGCTATATAAAGAAAGCTATTAGTCATTTCTTTCCGGTTTTTGGCATTTGAAATGCTTATGTTTCGCAAATCATCATAATCAAAGTCATAAAATTAATGTAGCAGGTTAAGAAAACAACCCAAACTGGATTTTAAAGTCCAAATGTGTTGTTAGTTTGTTCAGCCCGGTTCATCTCACCAAATGTTGCTTTCACTCTCGTAGGTTAGAACTGTAGGGCTGGAAGGGACCTCAAGAGGTCATGTAGTCCAGCTCCCTGCACTGAGACAGGACAAAGTATACCTAGGCCATCCCTGACAGGTGTTCGTCTCATCTGTTCTTAAAACTCACCAGTGATAGGTATTCCACAATCTCTTGAGAATCTATTGCAATACTTAACTATCCTTACAGTTAGAAAGTTTTTCCTAATATCCAACCTAAATCTCACTTGCCTTAGATTAAGCAGATTACTTCTTGTCCTACTTACAGTGAACAGGGAGAACAATTGATCACTATTCTCTTTATAACAGCCCTTAACATATTTGAAGACTTATCAAGTTCTCCTTCAGTCTTCTTTCTATTATTAATACTGCAAATAAGTATAATTTAAATAGCTCCATATATTTACAATGAACTTTGCAAACAAGATGACTAAGGAGGAGTATAAAAATATTGCTCGAGCATGCAGGGGTGTAACAGCATATTGGGCTGCATTAGTAGGAGCATTGCCAGCAGATTGGTGGAAGTGATTATTCTCCTCTATTCGGCACTGGTGAGGCCACACATGGAGTATTGCATCCAGTTTTGGGTCCCCCACTATAAAAAGTGTGTGGACAAATTGGAGAGAATCCAGCAGAGGGCAACAAAAATGATCAGGGGGCTGGGGCACATGACTTACGAGGAGAGGCTGAGAGAACTGGGCTTGTTTAGTCTGCATAAGAGAAGAGTGAGGGGGGATTTGATAGCAGCCTTCAACCCCCTGAAGAGGGGTTCCAAAGAAGATGGAGCTCAGCTGTTCTCAGTAGTGGCAGATGACAGAACAAGGAGCAATGGTCTCAAATTGCAGTGGGGGAAGTCCAGGTTGGATATTAGGAAAAACTATTTCACTAGGTGGATGGTGAAGCACTGGAATGGCTTACCTAGGGAGGTGGTGGAATTTCCATCCTTAGAGGTTTTTGAGGCCTGGCTTGACAAAGCCCTGGCTGAGATGATTTAGTTGGGGTTTGTCCTGCTTTGAGCAGGGGGTTGGACTAGATGACCTCCTGAGGTCCCTTCCAACCCTAATCTTCTATTATTCTAAGGTAGACCGTAAAATCCTTGGGGGTCGGAATCACCTCTAAGGGGTCAATCCTGCAGGATCCCAATGAGATGTGTCAGGCAGAAGTACTAAACTTAACATTTTGTAACTCATAGTCCAATAAAGGGAAATGAATTGAAGAGATGGTGCTGTAGGCTGGTGGGCAGACTAAAACACTGTGCTTAACATGTATCATGAAAGTGTTCCCCCTCCCCCCAGAGCTCTCTGGCTCCCAGTTACCTCTGCTCTCACTTTTTTCTAAGATCAATTTTTAAGCACATTCACAAATTTCTCTATCACTGGTTGACAGAAAGAATAACTGAAAATCCTAAGCACAGCCACTACGTGTACTGGACTAATTTATCTGCTGGCATAACTATTGATATCAGTGGAGTTATGCCAGCCAGGAATTTGGATGACTGCTGGCATTTACACAGCTATCTCCTGGCCACATCCTGTCTCCAAGCCCCATCATGCACCCTGTGCACCAGTGCTCAGTTTAGGGCACGAACAAAGATTTACTCATATTGCTAATCACGGTGTGCATTTCTCTACAGCATGCAGATTCTTGGCTGCACAGATCAGGAGCATTAGAATTTTGGTTTGCCATGCTTCTTTCAGCAGTGCTCAGCAGCCTTTAATATCAAGCCTTAATTTAGGCAAGAATCACACACAACATAAAGACACATACAGGGAAAGTGAAAGTTGTGGAGGTGAAGAGGAGGTGGTAGGAAGTATCCATGGAGAAGCTTTCCTTTTTGGAAGGATTTGAGGAAGGCTATTTCAGACACTGAGAACTGCATGATTGACAGTGTGAAACAATGTGAAAAAACTTGTCACAGTTCAGAATAAATACAACTGTATTACCCCTCTATGGTTCAGCAAGGGTGACCACTCTCAGCTTCTGGCTCCCCAGCCATTGGCTCTCTTGGCTGGATATATGCATCTCTCACTCATCTGTCAGGGATATTTGCAGTCTGCACACTCCCCTGGCTACATGGAGATCTCCAGCAAATGACAGGCTGCTTAAATGAGCTTCTTTTGCCTTCTCTTCAGAAACTAATAGATTAATTTTGTCAACAGTTATAAGTTACCACACGCAGTTCTTTCTATGCAAGCATGTTGATTTTTGAGGTATAAAGCATTACAGAGACCTTGCCGTGTCCCAGAGCTCAGGCTCCAGACCGAGCCTGAATGTCTACACAATGATTTTTTTTCTAGACATCGAGCCTGAGCCCCGCAAGCCCTAGTCAGATGATGTGGGGCTGCATTTTTTTCATCCCTGTGTAGACAGCCTGAGTCACTCATTTATCCATGGGCCTTTGAAGAGACAAGGAATAGGTAATCAGCCAGCAGGGCTGGCTCTGGCTTTTTTGCTGCCCCAAGCAAAAAACAAAACAAAAACAAAAACACACACTGTGGGGGGACCGGAGCGGCAAAGCACGCACACGCGCACAAACACAAAACACCTGCGGGGTGGCCAGAGCGGCAAAGCAGGGGGGAAAAAAAAACTGCAGGGCGTCCGGAGCCAGGAGGACTCCCTGTGCTGCAGACGTGCAGCAGAGTACATGCCCGGTCTAGCGGGGCGAGAGGGGGAAAGAGAGAGAGAGAGAGAAGGGGGGAAGCCAGGGCTTCAGCGGGGCGCTCGCCACGCGGCCCCTCCTGCTGCGCCACCTGCCGGGAGGCTCTGCGCCGCTCCGGTTGGCTGAGAGGGAAGGACGCAGGCTGCCCTGCAGAGTTTGCTGCAGGGCACTCCCCTCCTCTGCGCCGCCGCCCCCTACAGGGCGGCCAGAGTGGCAAACAAAAAAGAAAAAAAAAGGTCGGCCAGAATGCCACCCCTTGGAATCTGCCGCCCCAAGCACGTGCTTCCTTGGCTAGTGCCTGGAGCAAGCCCTGTCAGCGAGACAATGGGTTTTCTGCTCAAAGCACAGCTTCGAATGGGTGGATTCGGAAGTAGGGCATCTGCATTCCCCCAACCTCAAGTGTTTCCTAGGAAATCCTTTTCACATATATTGTCCCCAGAAGTTCCTAATCCTTCCAAGAGATTGCATTAATCCTGATTCCCTCCTAAATAAATTGTGCACAATCCCCCCAAAGTACATGCATTTCTAATACAATGCACTCCTGAATACTTAAACTTCATTCCATAAGGTTTGTCTTGGATATTGCAGGATATAGTCATATCTGTCAAGAAGTGAGAGGCTGTTAGTCATTGGGGACAACATTACTGACAGTTTGAAAACCCCACTAACAGAGCAGTAAGGAAAAAAGACTGAGAGGAATATAAGTGGAAGAGTAGTAGGACATTAGATCAGACATGTAGATATTAGATCAGATAAAATATGTGGTTGATGAGCTTGAATTCAATGCAGTAAGAGACAGGAACCCAATGAAGAAAGTTGTCTAGGAGGAAACATGGATGCAGTTGAAGATAAATTAAGCAGCAGCATTCTTAATAAAGGGAAAGGGTGACAGGTCAGAATAAGGAAATTTCAGTGTTATGAAGAGGAATGATCAAAGTGTGAACAAGGGGTTAAGTAGAAGAGATGGGGGGGAATGGATTTTGGTGATAAAAGAGGCTAGGCTTACTGAAAGACTGGGTGAGGAGAGAAGGAAAGAAAGTAAAAAATTATACTAGTATTGTCATCCTGGGAGACAGAGGGGTAGAGGGGTTCCTAATAGTGATTAAAAAATGCAATAACCACACATTTACTCCTACACTAAAAACACAGATAATCATCCTTCAAGCACAACAACAAATCTGCAGCTTTGCTTTTTTGTTGTTGTTGTTATTTTCAAATTAAGAAAAAAACTACCGGTAGTCTTTGTTTTATTGTATTTTCAACAGCATGCACTGAAAGGAAATGCTTGCTAAGACTATCCTCACAGTGGACTGGAGCTGAAAACTTAGTAGCTCAGCTTTTTTTCCCTGTCAACTGAGGACTGATGTTTGCAATGGGATTTTTACAGAATGACCTCCATCCCACTGGAATGGAGATGTTACTGAATAATGCTACATTTATTTCTCCATACTTAGGAGATGTGTACCTATGAGCTTTAGAACCACACAAATAATTCTTGATGAGTTTTGTGGATCCTCCAGTATCTCTTTTGATGATTCATTGTTTGTATTAGAATGCATAGTCTCATCTCTAAACTAACACAGAATTCAAAAGATAAATGTCATCCTTTCCTAAAGGTCAAACATCCAAGCGCAAAGAGATTGTTGTTAGAGATAGATATTGAAAAAAACATTATTGCTTTATATATCACAAGCACAGCCTGTACTAAGAAATCTTTGCCAAATTTTGGGAATAGCCTCATATTATGATGCAGCATTGTGGAGATGTTGTTTGGCTAATGTAATCAGACAACCTGGAATTTCTGATATACAATATCTTGTAGTATAAATTTACTTGTTAGTCTATTCAGGACACACATTGCTCTCATAGGAGCACAATTCCTATTGTCCTTTTCCAGATAAGTTTTAGTGTAAAATAATGTTTTTTACTAAGTATTAAAAAGGGATATAAAAATAAGTAGGCGAGTTTCTTAACATCCAATTCATAGCATTCAAGTTGGATTAATGTGTTTAGCTATTAATAGGCAGTAGAAATGTTCTCTCAGCAGTATAAAAATGTGATCATTGGGTTTTCCAAACAGCATTTTTTTTTAAATTTCGATTCAAGTTTTCACCATTTGCATTATCACTCAGGGTGAAATTCATTCCTATACATAGGGCCAGTAGAAGATCTATATACCACTTTGAAAGTTTAAGGTGGGATTTAAGTGGAATATTGGTTTGTGCTAGTACTCTGCAGAGTGATAGATTTCACCCTCAGGTAGCATGTTGTCCTCCATCTAAACTAACAAACATGTTGCAGTAACTTTC
Source organism: Chrysemys picta bellii (assembly GCF_011386835.1). Lineage (NCBI taxonomy): Eukaryota > Metazoa > Chordata > Testudines > Emydidae > Chrysemys > Chrysemys picta. Next base: position 72,630,422 of record NC_088795.1, on the reverse strand, counting down.
TTCATAGGATCAAATGCATGTGAAAATGGTCCCCAAATCTCTGTCAGAATTATTTGATATGAACATGCTACAAACTCTAGGTGAACTGAGAAACTGCTAAGGAAATGATTTGTTGCAGTCACATTTTCCTATATGTAAATGGTAAGGAAGTAATTTACCTGCTGTTTGGTCTATTCGCAAATAGTCAAATGCTGGCAGGAGAACTTCTCTGAGAATACCAAAAAAAATTGTGCCTGCATGAGACAGATAAAATTTTCCATGCATTGATTTAATCCCTGTTCCACAGAACTGCTCCAATTTAAACACCACCACCACCACCAGGAAAACAAATTTATTTCTTACTTTAAGTCAACTTGGATTATGACTGTGCTCAAAAGATGTCTCCTTTGCAGCCCAGTCTGGACTTTCTATCCCCCTCTATTCAATATTGCTTTCATATTTGCAGTCTCTGGTTGTGGAACCTATGGCAATAACAAGGAGTCCTGAGGGCCTTAGAGACAAGCACCTACAAGATCTCTATCAAGCATTCTTAAAACTACAATACCCACCTGCTGAAGTGAAAAAACAGATTGACAGAGCCAGACGAGTACCCAGAAGTCACCTCCTACAAGACAGGCCCAACAAAGAAAATAACAGAACACCACTAGCTGTCACCTTCAGCCCCCAACTAAAACCTCTCCAGCACATCAGAGATCTACAACCCATCCTGAAAGATGATCCTTTACTCTCACAGATCTTGGGAGACAGACCTGTCCTCGCTTACAGACAACCCCCCAACCTAAAGCAAATACTCACCAGCAACCACACATCACTGAACAAAACCACTGACCTAGGAACCTATCCTTGTAACAAAGCCCGATGCCAACTCTGTCCACATATCTATTCAAGTGACATCATCATAGGACCTAATCACATCAGCCATACCATCAGGGGCTCGTTCACCTGCACATCTACCAATGTGATATATGCCATCATGTGCCAGCAATGCCCCTCTGCCATGTACATTGGCCAAACCAGACAGTCTCTACGGAAAAGAATTAATGGACACAAATCTGACATCAGGAATCATAATACTCAAAAACCAGTGGGAGAACATTTTAACCTGTCTGGCCATTCAATGTCAGACCAGCGGGTGGCTATCTTACAACAGAAAAACTTCAAAAACAGACTCCAACGAGAGACTGCTGAGCTGGAATTGATATGCAAACTAGACACAATCAACTCAGGATTGAATAAGGATTGGGAATGGCTGAGCCATTACAAACATTGAATCTATCTCCCCTTGTAAGTATTCTCACACTTCTTATCAAACTGTCTGTACTGGGCTATCTTGATTATCACTTCAAAAGTTTTTTTTTCCCCCTCTTACTTAATTGGCCTCTCAGAGTTGGTAAGACAACTCCTACCTGTTCATGCTCTCTGTATGTGTGTATATATATCTCAATATTTATTCCACTCTATATGCATCCGAAGAAGTGGGCTGTAGTCCACAAAAGCTTATGCTCTAATAAATTTGTTAGTCTCTAAGGTGCCACAAGTACTCCTGTTCTTTTTGTGGATACAGACTAACATGGCTGCTACTCTGAAACCTGAGGGCCTTAGTTTTTCCTCAGGAGCTTGCGCTGAGGTAGGTGTGGCAGTGACTTGCTTTAGAGAAAGGAGTTTCCTAGACTTCCAAATCCATGTGAGTAGTGACATAGCATAGTTAAACTATTATTATTTAGTTATACTTAGGGGACAGGGCAAGGAAGTTATGGGCTTTTGGAATTAATTCTAGCCTTTTCCTGTGACATTCTCAGGTGCAAAGTGTTTTCATTACTTTAGTGAGGCAGCCTGCCTTCCCAGTCTCTTCAATTATTTATTATACATGTGTGCGCGCGCGCGCGCACACACACACTCACACTCTCTCTCTCTCTCTCTGAGTGGTTTGGGCCAAATACTGAAGTTCTTATTAAGGCAAAACTAAAGTCAGTGGGAAATGTGCCCTGAATAAGGACATGAGGATCAAAAAATATACGTCACACACTGATGGTCAGTTTCACTCCATATTCTTCATGAAAACATGCTTATGATATGGACATGACATAACTGATATATACTTTATACAAGATGGGTCTTGTAAGGTATCATTGGAAAGGTTATAATGTACTGAATATGTTTATCTAATTTGTATGCCTGTATCATCTCTGTATCTCAAGTTAGGAATATTGACTATTTCAACTATGCTACTTTGGGTGACTCCTACTGCTAACACTTCAAGTACAACAATGGAAAAGCCAGACAGGGCTAATGGCCCATTAGCAAGGATGATGGACTGTGAAAAGGCTTGGTCTTCCTGCGGATGCTCCATACTGCCACTGACTCATGGACTGTGATACTACAGAGTCAGGTGGTCTTGTGACCCGATACTAAACATTACCTGGGATATTTTTTAACCAGTTTCTTTAGTATATTGAGTGTAGCTTACATATTTTGCTTTATTTGGTCAGTAATCTCTTATATTCACTTAAAAGTCACCTTATGTAGTTAATAATAATAATAAAATATAACTCAGTTTATGTAATTTCTAACTGGGGGGAGTGGTAGAAGTTGTGCATCCCTCTCTGCACATTGAGGGAGCGGGCACATTTCATAAAAACCTTTGGGTTTGTACCCCTAAAGAGAGAGAGAGAGGGCACCAGAGTGTTGGGGCAAGCCCCTAAAGCTGAATCTTTCCTGAGCGGATCTCTGTCTCTCTGTGCAGCTGGATATGGCCCTGCCTGTGTGCTTGGCTGGAAGAGGTTTGTGAGGCCAGGTATAAGGAACCCAGGCTGGCATAATAGACAAGCTCAGTGATATCTCAGCACATCAGGTGACACCCCAAAGGGCTCAAACCCGACACAGAGTGTTCTATTAAAAAAAAATCCAAAACCTAAAACTACAGGCATTTGCTGCTATTTACTTTGATTTTAACACTGATAAATACCTGCCTGAGCCTCCATCACTGTATTCCCTCTATGAGGAGAAACTATTAATGATTTCTATAATTGATTACCTAACACTTTCCATTATAAAGGATTCTTGCAAATATTTTTAGAAGCTGTAACATCTCCTTTGTATGTACTATGGCACAGTATCTAACATGATCACATGGTATTTTTCCAAGGAATTGTGCCTCATTCAATGCAGAGGTTGGATGCAAATGGGGACAGAATTAATATTGCTGGGCAACCATAAAACTGGCACTTCTTAACTTTTAGATACTTAACATTGCAAACTAACTCATTTTCATTTAAAACTTAGTATTTTGGAATAAAATATGCAAATATCAGTATTTTAGGCTATAGTTGTCACAGTGAATCAGCAGAAGCATGAGAAATATATTTCAGTCTTCAGCTCTAATCACTGGACTCTGAGTTTTAGTAACCTCTTTTGTGTTTCAAGTTTACATAAAGGAACATCGCACATCCCATCTAGTGTAAGTTCTGGGGTGCAATCTAGATCAGGGAGGGCCTGTCTTACTGCCTACCTCGCAACCTTGGGTGCTTCACAATGCTTTGCTGTTGTAGCTCCCAACCTGCCCTCTCACAGCATGCAAGACATGCACTCTGAGTGTCTGTGTATAATTATAGACCTGGTCCAGCAGCTCTGACCCCAGCAGCCTGTCAACAACACTCCAGTCACACTCTGGCTTCCACCAGCTATAGTTATTTGCAGGGTGACCCCAACATACTCCCAGTCCGAAATTTTCCAAAAAAACATGTGTTTTACACTGTCCATCCCCCTCTTGGACAGTTCAGATATAATGGTCTGTTGCCCCTGTACAGGATTAATATTCATCAGTTTGCTACTTTAATTGGAGTTAAACACAATGCTCGATTGGTTTAGATTAAAAAATAAAACAAGTATTTTAAAAAAAAAAACAACTACAAATTGATTTTAAGTGAGTACAAGTATAAGGTATTGAAGTCAGAAATGGTTACAAGACAAAAAGATAAGTTTCAGCTATTAGAAAGTGTTTTAACAAGCTTGACTTGGTTCAAGGAAAATTCCTTACATGTTTCCAGAAACATGGCTGACCAAATTCTTAGCTCAGGATCTCCCCCTAAAGTCAAAGGGCTGATTCCTTTGTCTTCTTAGGTGAAAGAGAGAGAGCGCGCGCACAAGCAAGCACACACGAACTGTTGGGGTATTTTTGTTTCTCAGTTTTATGGTCTAGTCGCCCTTTGAAATGCATCTTCTTAAGGGTTACCACTAGGTAAAGTTCATTCCAGCTGTGAGTCTCATGGTGAAAGTTTCCATGATATTATTTGCTAAAATGCAGATTGATCTGTTCCTACCCCGCTTCATTGCCCCAAAATGGCCACTTGCCAGATGATTGCCAATCAACTTTGATGAAACCTAGGTAGAGGCATGAGCTTGTCCTTTGTCTTTGAGAAACCAGTTTATCTCCTCCCCAGACTTGTCTGGTAAACACATTGTAATCATAATTTCAGCTTTTGTTCATAACTCTTAATATGCATTGGGTACATATATTACACAAGAATATTGATAAGTGTGTTATTCATTTTTAAAATGCTACCTCAGAAGGCATATTTTGCACAAAGATATTACAATAATGTGTAGGGAGTGAATACAGGGGTGCTTTCGGTCACAGAATGTTGCCTGAGTAGGAAAATAACTAACTACTTACTTGATTCATTATTCTATATTGGAGCCTTTGAAAACTGAGAGATGGTGTTGGGAATTCAATTTCACATTCTAGTCTGAAAAGCTCAGTACCAATAGGACCCAATTGGGAACCAGGAGAGATAGTTGCTTCCTCCCATGTCGAAGAAGCCTTTGTTGCTCCTCAACCGATAAAGAATAGAAATTTGAGAAGGAGAAAACATTTTAGGTCATCTAGTCCATTTTCTTGACAATGCAAGTTATATGCAATAATGGTGTAATGTTAAAGTAAAAAAAAAAAAAAAATGGGTAGAATATCCAGATTTTTTTCCTAATGTCCTTATTGACTGAATCCCAACAGTTTAGTAGGGATTAAATGAAGAGGGTTCTTTAATATAGAAGGATATTATTCTCTAGTTGTATGAACAATTCTATATAATTTTATAGAACACATTAATCTATTAGATTCTGGAGAAGTATCCCAAAATGTATAGAAAAATTACCTTTTTTTCTATTAAATTCTAATCGAATTTATATTGTGAAATAGCCTCCCAAAAGTAGTAGTGGAAGCTGAAAATAATGGTTTAATTTAATCCTGGACTTGATGAGGAACTATACTGCGTACTATAGTCCTAGGCACACGCTCTTTTTGCATCCTAAACAGTCCCTCTGAATCCAGTGTTAACACCCTGCAATGCAAGCACACAGTTATTAGATCTCCCTTTAGTCATTGTCTGGGCAAGCTATATCTATATAATATAGATATACCTTTTCACTTTTAATGTAAAATAACTATAGGTGAGGATAAGGGAACCTCAGTGAGCAAGCTCGGAAACTCCTGACAGTGTATCTTAGTGTGAAGATGACAAAGGAAAGAGAGAGGAGAGGTTAAGTCTTTTACAGGAAGGCTGGCAACAAGCCAGCAACTAAATGATGCCAGTTGTCTTCTTGAACTCTCTGCAATAAAAATGTCAAAAACCAGCAAAATTTTGATTCAAGGTCATATATCCGATTCAAAGGGAAAGAGAGAGAACTTGATTGAACCAATCTATGTTTTACATAAATAAATGAGAGTTCATTGGTCCTGCTTTGAGCAGGGGGTTGGACTAGATGACCTCTTGAGGTCCCTTCCAACTCTGATATTCTATGATTCTATGATTCTATGATATTTACCAGATGGAGTCCACAAGAACCTCAGCTGGTGCTGAGGCTTTTGGCTGGCATAATTTCCCTAACATTTCTAAATGAACTGATTTGAAGTATGGATTGATGACCATGGGAGTAAGAAATAAAAAGAAATAAAAAATTTAATGTCATTGAGAGTTGTGCAGTATTTTGTGACTCTGACCTAAGTAAAGCAAATGAAATTGGAGATCTCCTATTTTGATAAGAATTAAGTGGAACCTATTTTATTACTTCACTATAGGCCTGATCCAAAGCCCACTTAAATCAGGGGGAATCTTTCCATTTAGAAGAGAGTCAAAGACACAAACCCATAACTGTTTTGCATTAATTGCTATCTATTATCTTTCTGTGGAGAGGTGTCTATTGGAGGCCAGGTTGGGGAAGAGACAAATCAGATGAGGAGTCAAAAGTAGGAACTGGGATTTGCTGTGCAAGGATACTGGCACTTGTATGATGTGCATAACAGTGGAGACTGAAATAAGGTAGGTTAGGAGACAAGGATAGAGAAGAGACTGGACTAGAACAAAGACAAGTTGGAGGGGATTGGGCAGGCGGCATAAAGCTTGGTGGGGATGGGCAGAAGAGTGTGTGTCCATTACAGCACACTCCCCTCCAGAATCTGGAATGGAACCCAGGATTACGGAGTCACACCATTCCTCTGCTGTGAGCAAATTCTGTGAAACCTCCTAGCAAAGCATCCGTCCCATCTCCTCTAGTACTGGTCCACAAAGAAGATGATAAGCTATGGTTGTGTGTGCCTGTTAGCTCAAATGGCAGAGGTTGGAATATGAATCTAAAGGTTCCAACCCTGCTGATGATCCATGTGGGTGTCAACATGATGGGATTTCAGGTGGGTTTTTTTTCCAGTTGGAATTTTATAAAGCTAGGAAATCACACACACTACTATATTACAGTTAATGTATTAATGTTCCTAAGTTAAACTCTCAGAAGTTAGAAAATGGCAACCTAAATTTGGTCCCCTGGTGTGTAAGCATTATGTCCTTTTACACAAGACCCCGCCTCATTCAATGAGCAGGACAGACTGCGTTCAGGGAATGAATCAAGGTTGGACAGTGAAGGAGGCTTTCTGTGGGACCTTGGCTTCATTTGTGGCTGAAGTTGAAAGATGGGTTGAGGTAGGGGATTGCTGGAAGTGAAAAGAATGTCTCAAGGTTAGGAGAGTTGAATGTTGCTCTGGAGAAATGTATTCTCTCTCTCTCTACCACAAAGCTCCTATGGAATGCTGGGCAAGTCACTTAAACCAGATTTTCACAGCTGGTCTAATTGTGAGTTCTCATTTTCTGGATGCCTGTCTTGAGACATAGGAGTCTGATTTGCAGAAATGCTGAGCACTCTCAGCTTCAATAGAAATCAACAGTAGGTCTGCTTTGAACATTGATAGAGCTAGGTATTCTGAAAAATCCAGCTCCTAGGGGTCTCAGACTGGGCACCCAAAATTATTGTACACTTGTGACCTCAATCTCTCTGAGCCTCAGTTCTCTGTCTATAAAATGAGGATATCATCACACAGTTCACATGGGTGTACGGAAAATAAGATATTAATGTTGGTGAAGAACTTTGATACTGTAGTGCAGAGCACCATAGTAAAAGCCAGAAAAAATTCTGTGTTCAGAGCAGGGTTTGAATAGTGTGTCACAAATAAGGCCTAGGGGCACATGCAAACAATGAGAAGAAAACAAAATATTGAATAGTGGCTCATTAAGTGAACACCATCCACCCAGTGCAATGAATGAATCTGGAGTCCTATAGAAAAAAATAGTGTGATTATGTAATTAAAGACTGTCATATAATAGATATGTACAAGTGGTCAAATTAAGGTTGCACTGGTAACCTTAATTCTGATATTTCCTAGTTTTGGAGTGCTTGACTTTACAACTCTAATAATGTTCTTTTAACATAGTTTGTGTGTAATTAACTACAGATTAAATCTTACCCATGCAAAGTAACTTAAAAATTGAACACTAATAATTGATACTAATATATATATTCTAAGCTCCTTTCAGACAAGAATCTCAATGTACTTTACATCCCAATGAGGCACATAAGTGTTTTTATATCTTTTTACAGAGTGTTAAACTGAAACACAGACATTACATATTTTGTTCATGGTCACAGAGTGAGTCAATGGCAGATCTGTAAAAGATAGCCCAGGACTTCTAGCTTTCATTCCCTTACTCTAGCCCCTGGTTCCTGCTCCCATTCAAATCTCACTGACTTCAGTGGGGTAGAATCTTGGTCTAAAATAATACACAATGGAAGTATAAAAGTAATGAAATACAAATACCAGCCACCTCACATTCATTGCAAGAAGAATCTAACATGCACCTGGATCCAAGGCTATCACAACAACATTTAATCACAAAGACCACCCTTCCCTTACATAACCATATTACATGATTATTTTATAAGGGGGGATGACTTTCCCATCCTTCTTTCTTATCCTCCCATTTAATATGAACCCTGCACAGAATGCATCACCACTCCCCTCTCATCCATACTTTCATCTCTTGAATCCAACTGCATCTTCACCTACAACCCCCTGTAGGCACAATGACAAAGTAAGATGGTTTCAATGACTAAAAAAGTAAAGTCTACGCAGCTGAAGTACAAGTAACAGAATTCATTTCCAAATATATGAAGATCTGAAAGAATTGATTTTTACTTTTATAGTTTATCTCCAATGGTGTATTTTTATTTAACAATTGCTTAGTCATTTATATTGTAAGGCAATATAAATGACAGATATGTTTAATAAGAATGCAATCCCTGTGTCTTAGTTAACTAATATTACTTTTTGTTGTGGTTGTAACTTGTTAAATATTCAGAATTAAATGTGCTATTTAAGAATGAACAATATTACTACAATTAATACAGTATGATTAATTCACTTCAATTACCTTCAAGAATGAAATCAACATTAAATGGTCAGTTCAGATTAGGTTTTATGCACACTTTCTCCAACTGTTTTCTTTGTTTTTAAATGATAAGAAATTTGATACATTCCCCAGGTTCTCTCTCATACACAGAGGTCTCTTCTCAAGCAACTCTTTTTGTACCTGTCTCTTCATCCACGTGTGATAATCACTATGGCACCTTACATCTTTCTTCCAGGAAATGAATACAGTCCTTAAGGAGTCTGCATGTCCCAAGGCTATTTCTTGAATCAGATGGTCAAGGACCTTGAACTAGCAGTGTGGCAGCTGTGCGGTGTGCAACTGACAAGCTCCTGGGTCAAAAACTGGTTATTTTGGAAAGCCAAACTAGGGATTCATTACAAATGAACTATCCCATTAGTAAAAAGCAACAGAGGGTCCTGTGCACCTTTAAGACTAACAGAAGTATTGGGAGCATAAACTTTCGTGGGTAAGAACCTCACTTCTTCAGATGCAAGTCATCTGAAGAAGTGAGGTTCTTACCCACAAAAGCTTATGCTCCCAATACTTCTGTTAGTCTTAAAGGTGCCACAGGACCCTCTGTTGCTTTTTACAGATTCAGACTAACACGGCTACCCCTCCGATACTATCCCATTAGTATTCCTGATAGTAGAATGAACATTTGTTTGGACACTTCCCACACTTACAGCTAAATCCAAGACACCGGCCCATCCAACCCTCCTTGACCCCAGCATTGGCTTCCAGTCATTTCCAATGTCACATTCTGATGCCTTATTCTTGATTTGAAGGCCCTGCAGATGCTCAGAATGAACTTGGCCCTTTATCTCTAGGTGTCCTCTGATCTCCTGTTCATGGCCAGTAGTTACGTTAGCTCATATTGATGTTACCTTTATTTCCTTCTGCTACCAGTGACTTGAAACTTCTCTCATGCCACCTACTGTGTTCTCTGAACCTGGGTGTCAGAGTTTCACTCTCCTCCTTTCAGTCCCCTCTTCCTCCAGACTCATTTTCTGTGGCTAGCCATCAGTGCTGACCTCCATTCTAGATAGTATTTTGTATTTTCAATTCTCTCTCTAGGAAGCACTCAAGTCATCATTATAACACCACAATCAATATTTGTAGCAAGTGTAGTTAGGCTTTGGTGCCTACAGTTTTGGTGCCTATAGTTAGGCATCTATACTCATTTACTATATATATTTAAATTAGTGGTTTGATTTTCAGAGGTTCTGTGCACTCTCAATTTCTATGGGAAAAAATATGCACAGGAGCGGTTAAATGCTGAAAGTTAAATACAGGTTTACATACCTAATTTTATACAATGCAGTTTGAAAATGTTCACCACAGTACATTTCAGATATGCTAAGGTTTAACCATTTATTTTTGGATAGTATATGAACTGCAGTGGTCTCACAGACCTTATGTGCAAAAGGGATCTAGGTTGCATTACATGTAGTGCTATAGAAGTGTTTTGAATGTGTGTGTCAATGCTATGATTTGTATTTTATTGTATTGAAAATTAAAAAAAAAATAATAGGGAGAAAGAAAAAAACAGGGTAGTTTGCTTCAACCTTAGATGAGATGTTATGAAATAATCAAGCTGTAACCCATTTGAACATTTCTGCTTAAATCAACATAGGAATGTAATGCGTTTTAGCAGCGATAAGGCAAGAACATACAGCCTCTCTGTCTGGGCTCCAGGCAGAAGGCACAGGTTGAAGTGTAATCAAAAATTGTCTCCTGGTTTGCTGTGTATAGTCTCCCACATTTCCCCCCCACCCCTTCTCTGAGAAGCATCAGTCGATGGTCTCAGCGCTTCAGATTATCTATCAAACTGAGAAAAGCTGTCTCAGGCAGCTTGGACCTCTAATCAAATATTGACAGATGAGATCCTTTTGGTGATAAAAATAGATTTAAAACTCAGAATGACATTACTTGATGAGTATCACAGCCTGCTTGTTAAAGTCATGATAAGGTGTATGATGCAGTCTAAGCCTACGGACGAATGTACAGTATTACTTTTCCTAAGTATAATAAGATATGACATTCTTATTTAAAGCCAGGGTCAAGCCCCCACAATTTAGCTTAGCCACATTGTTTGCATTGTTTCCCTGATTGATAAAGAGAGACAAATTAATGACAAAAACCACTTAAAGTTTCTACTGATTCAAAACATTTTACTCATTTGAAAAATATTTCCTGTAATGAGGAATACTGGTGGAACTGGGAAAAATCTTTCGAACCAAGTTAGTATTTAATAGCAGGTGAGTATTTATTGTATATACAGAAGATTAGTAGGTATGCATATCTGACACTTGTTTTTCCACAGTAGGAATGGTAAATAAATAAATTCTAAATCCCAGCAAAGTACAGGACAAGTGTACCTAAAGCAACCACAAGTTAAAAAAATTTAAGCATAGAAAAATCATCCTTGCAAAAAGACATTTCTTCACGGGTGCAAAAGGAATAAGGACAGACTTTTGGCTACTATACAATCAGAAGTTATAAAACCACACAGGTTCTTAGCCACATTAATTAAAAGGAATTAACTTACTGAGTGCTAGGTATTATTTTCATTATTCTATGTCTTGTTTCTCATGTAACACAAATGAAGGGTGGGGTTAGAAAGCTGTGTTTACTTGCCAGTGGAATCTTTGACAAATTTAGGGCCAAATCCAGTAGCTGTGAAAACAAAAATATTCACCATTAACTGAATTGGGCCCCCAAATGTTATGCAAAGAGAGTATTTCCATGTTTCTAAAGTGGCACTTAATGAAGTGATATGTTCAAAGATAGAGAGTAAAATTATATTATGTTGAGGTACTTACACTGCACCCATCCCCCTGGCATCTGAGAGATTGAATGCTGCCTATGAAATACCTTGAAGTACATTTTTTATAGTTACATAAGGATAAAGATAAAAATAATAAAATAATAGAGCCATTACTACTGCTCTAGGTCTTTCATCTCATGGCTCATGTTTTTATGAGCTGTGCCCGTGAATCAGTTTTTAGTTGATTTGTGGCTTTCACTCAGTCCTATTCCTTTTGAAGTCAGTGGCAAAATTCCTATTGGCTTCAATGAGAGCAGAATCAGCTCTTTACTCTATTGTAAATCTGTAATAAATTCATTGAAATGTCTAGTGTTGCTCTGGACATGCATTGATGTAGCTTGCAAGAGAATATTACTCCTCTTATCTGAAGAATTCTATTTCATATGGATAGTTAAGTGACAATGATAGATTAGAATGGCCCAGTTATTTATTATTATTATGACTTTCATGTTCTCTAAATTTATTAAATGACCTATTCATACACTGAATCACATTGTACAAAGGATCATTTTTGGTAGAGAAGGAGAGACATAAATTGATAAACAGCTTGCCAGCCAACCAAAAACAAAAATCTTACCCAACCCAGTTTTTATATATAAATGGAGTTGAAAGGAACATAGGGGGTTATACCATATTACAGCTAGGTGCTGCTAGGAGGGAGCCAAACAAATTGAGGGCACTGGAGATTGGGAAAAGGAGGGGAAAAAATGAGAAATCTTTTAGTCTATGATGTTTGAGCACTGTATTGGATTAGAGGGGTTTTAAATGAATATCAAGATCTATTGGCTAATCTTGGTTTTGTTTTGTTATCAGTATTGTAGAAGTCTATAGTAACCTGTTACAATCAATCATGGTCCAATGAACTTTTGGCAATAATGGTTTTCAGAGCCTACAAATTATTCTAGAAAATAACTTACATAAATTGGACTTCATCTCAATGAAGGTCACTAGTTATAAAAAAAAAAAGTCATACATTGTCATTTTAAATAGAGCTGGGTTCTTTCACTCTCACCATTGCTGGATTGGCTTTAATAAAAATGTTTCTTGGGATTACTGTAGAAAAATAGTTGAGAATAAAGGACATTTTCATACACACAGTAACACATTCTTCTAAAAAGAATATTACAAAAAGCAGAGTTATTAGCACTCAAAGTCGGATACTGTGGTAACTGAGGAATTGTCAGCATTTATCAAGGGGTACCATAAAGAGGTATCTTATCGTTATCTATTCCCAGAATAATAAATAACTGGTAAATTTTAACTCTTTAAATGGTAACCACTCTGTCTGCTCTCAGTGCAGAATACAGAGTGTTTGGTTGTGCAGAAGCCCATGAATGGTTTGGACAGATGGTGCCTCAAATACATATGCACATTGCAGTTATTCTAGCTGAGGAATGTAGCATAACATTTGTTTCTTCACATTGTGTGCCTTTCACCCACATAACTATTCAAATAGCATGTTTAAAGCAAGATTAATTTTTAAGTTTTTACTGTCAATATACTTTTCACATATAGACAAAACTATATTTTGTGAGAGGTGTCACACTGAAGGTCATTACTAGAAACCAAAAATCTTTACAACATGGCATAGCTATATATTTTTGGAGAGGAGCATTTTTGGTATGCCCTCACTAATATACATACAAATAAATAAATAAAACCAGGAGAGTAAAACTTGCTCCTGTTAACAGTGGATGAAATTCATCTCTTGCAACGGGCCAGCCATAAAAAAAAAAAAAAGAGCTAAAGTGTATATGTCTTAAGTGTTGCATAGTTAAAAAAAAATCCTTTAGCAGCATGATGGGGTTGTATTTTTGATGGGGTTTTAAAAATATATTTAATTTTTGAATGATTTTAAACATTTTTCTTTAGTTGAAGACTTCAGTGAAGAGTGACTGTCGCCTTGGGACTGCCAAATTAACCGCATGCCACATTGATATGAAGGAGTTTTTCATGGCACTTTATGAAATATGGTACCAATTTAGATTATATCTAGATATGCCATCCTAGTAGACCCCCTCAAAACACAGAACATTAATTACACTGGGAGCAGTGAACAGTCAGTATCTTAAGGCAGGGGCTCACGACTAGAGCTGGTAAGGATTTTTTTTTTTTTAAACAAAAGAGTTTGTCATTAGAAAATGCATATTTGTCACCAACTGTCTGTGGTAATCTCAAGTTCTGAGGGGTAGCCGTGTTAGTCTGAATCTGTAAAAAGCAACAGAGGATCCTGTGGCACCTTTAAGACTAACAGAAGTATTGGAGCATAAGCTTTCATGGGTGAATGCCCACTTCATCAGATGCAAGCCGATACATCTGATGAAGTGGGCATTCACCCACGAAAGCTTATGCTCCAATACTTCTGTTAGTCTTAAAGGTGCCACAGGACCCTCTGTGGTAATCTCAGTTTCAGATCCAGTAAGAAGATCTCTCGGGTTCATGATGGATTTCTTGTTTCTCACAAAAATCTTCAAAAAGCATCTGCTTCATTCCCATGCAGAATGGGAAATGTTTTTTGAAATTTCAAACTTTTTCATGTGACAGGAACTCCCCACCCCCTGCAGTTTTTGTAATGAGACACTGCGCAGAGCTCTCTAGCAAGGGAAGGAGTTGAGGAAGTGTCCAGAGCTGCTTTTTGGGTAGCAAATTGTGAGGGGTGCACTGCTGGGGTTTCTCACTTTTCACAGGAGCATCTGATATTAACCATTGCTAGAGGTAGGATACCAGACTTGATAGATCAATAATCTGATGTAGTATTGCATACACTAAAATTACAAATATGCATTATTTCATGAATGGTTTCTAGCTCTTGGCTTCTTAAAAGTGTGGCAGGTCACCCAAACTATTGGCCTGAAGTTTCTTTTGCAGTTATATTATACAACACTCTGAAAAGAATTATTGAACTCTTAAGGATGTATTCTCTCCGTATGTGAAAACCGGTGAGGCAATTACACTGTACTTCGTTAGACCTTAGATAAAATACTGAATTCTATTACATTTTGGGCACCAGACTCTAAAACAAAAGACAAATTGGAGACAGGTCAGAGGAGAGGAACAAAGAGTAAATGGTTTGGAAAATAAGAGCTATGAAGCAAGGTTAAGAGAACTGGTCTTGTTCAGACTGGAGAAAAGAGTGAGAGGAAACAAGTTGTTTAATACATATAGGAATGTCGTAAAGACATTAGTAAACAAGGACACAGCAAGCAGTAATGTGCTTAAATTGAAAGGAAAAATTAAATTAGTAGATTAAATATCAAAGAATCTTTATAGCTATTAGAATAGGAAATGGAACACGCTGCCAAGGGAAGTTATGTAATTTGTCAGTGGAGATTTCTACCTTTGCCATTGATAGCGCTCAGCCTTTAATGCTTAGCACACAAGGCATGAATTAATAAACACAACCTGTTCTCTCACATATCTGTTTTCTCACAGTCCAACGTTTAAGGGGAAAAAAAACTTGTGGTGTAACTGTAACTGACCAGGGCTGACTCCAGGCACCAGCCTGGCAAGCAGGTGCTTGGGGCGGCCGCTCCGGAGAGGGGCGGCATGTCCAGGTATTCGGCGGCAATTCGGCGGACGGTCCCTCACTCCTGCTGGGAGCAAAGGACCTCCCGCCGAATTGCTGCCGCAGATTGCAACTTTTTTTTTTTTTTTTTTGGCTGCTTGGGGCAGCCAAAACCCTGGAGCCGGCCCTGAGACTGACAATGAGCTACTCTTCTTTTATCTGTATTTTGAGTGTCTGGACAGTAAATTGAGTTGATTACAGTTACAATCTATAATTTACCAGTCACTAGATTTTTCTGGCGCATTTTCTAATTCACTTTATGAATAAAGTAGAAGCATCATTACCAGACATTTAAGAGGCAGTAATACAAACATTTTAGGGGACTAATGTAGAGGAAAATCCCTGTCCCATACAGTAGATTGAACAAGGTAAACCAGAAGATAGTCTTTCCCAGCCCTACAGTCTATTGTTCTCTTTCTATTTTACCCACTAATCTCGCTTCCTGTATCAGATCAAGCATAGCCTATATTTTGTAAAGATTCCTACAGGATTCCCACTCCTGGGTCTTTTGCTCTCTAGTATGAGACAGGTGGATCTTTGCAGACTATAAAGTTTTGGTCCCCAAGGGCAGCAGTAATGGGTTCAAGGCATGAACTAGTGGTCACACACAAACCACCCAGGACTATAACTCCTAAACTTGGAACCTTCCAAGCAGATTCTTCTTGACCAGTTAGTGAAGAAAATTCCCCTGAGGAACTTCACTTCTCCAGTGGCCGCTCCTACTCTTCTTCATGCTCTGCAGCTTTGGCTGCTCTGTGTGATTTCTGCTGTATTTTCTGAGTCGTTAAAGATATTGGCTCAGATTCTAAGCTGCACAGCAGTCACTTTACACCACACCACTGGCATAGTCAGCCACAGGAGAATCTTCCCAGAGTAGTGAGGATTCTTTGGTGGTGCAGATCCAACCTATTGTTTTCTATTCCACTTCCCGTCCAATGCCCCCACAGATAGGGCACCTCGGGCCCCTATTTCCCTTGGGACTGTTGGTAGGTAGATCAAGTTACAGCTAACTTTGAAATCTCTTTCCTAACCTATACTGTGAACTCCTTGGTCAAGGGTCTAGGCTGTATGGTTTTTAAATATATAAATTCATAAATCCAAAATTCAGGGAGCTAGAACTAGGAGAAGAGAAAAGCAGTGCTATTTAAAAAAAGTAAAAGTGTATTAAAATGTTTTAATCTGAAATTAAATTCTGACCCCATTTTCTCCTTTCCCGTTGAATTATTTGACTGGTTTAGGCTGTTACATTAAATGGCTGGAGTTTAGTGAGCATGAGAGTGTTTCAAACAGCACTAGGTCAACGTGCACTAGGGAACTTTTAGTGTGCAACAGCAGGGTCCACATGGCCAGTTAGTGCCCAACACACTGGAGTATTTTAGATTCACAGTCCAACTTGTCATGCACTAGTTCATTGCAGAGAGAAGCCCTCAGGAAATTTCCTGTCAGCTGTACGTCTCCCCTTTGTGAAAGATGTTGTAATCTTTCAGGCGAACGTATGAGGGTCCTACTAGTATAATGGGAGGGAATAAAAATGTAATAATTAGCTTAATACCAGCATGTCTGCAGAAGAATATTTGCTTTCATTGTTATTAAATGCTGTATATTAAATTTACTGTGAAATTCTGTTATTATGGAGTTGAAATGTAGTCTTATCAAGAAGCCAATCTCATCCTTATTTTCATCTTACTTTAAGTATTAAATTAGTGACTTTAATAAGGCGAACTAAAGGTGAATTGGCGAAGCACAGCTCAAGACCTGCTTCTGTTCCCGAAATGTAATGAAAAAATATTCTGAGGTAATAGCTACCAGTAAGATAATATTACATTCCTGTTACTAACAGTAACATTTGAAACACGTGCATTTTTTTTTTAAATAACTTACCAAGGTTCTCTCATGTTAATAGACTTAAAGCACTTGTGTGAGCAGGACATGGCTTTTGAGATTTACACTCTTTGGGGTCTGAACCACTGCTGTATACTGCAGAGTCTTGTTAACTTGTATAAGTGCATGATAGGTTTGAGGTCTAATTAGGTGAAGCACCAACATAAGAACCTGAACAGAACAGAACTGTTGGTGAGAAGAAACAGGAAACTTGTACATAATATACAAAAACCCTCTTCTTGGGACAAAAATCTGAATACAGGTTTAAAAACAGATTACTTTGGGTTTAAGGCATAGGAAGTTTCAACTGTCTGAAGGAAATGGACATTTTCGGTTTATCTGTCCATTTAAATAATGTTGTCATGGGAGATTTAAAGCTCAAACCCTAAAGTTTGCAATGTGCTTTCCTGTACATTGGGTTCACATGACTGTCTCACAGCTTCTGAAACCGATGTGAAGATAAAATAGCACCAAGACATACATCAAACAAAATAAGACTAACCTTCTATACAGGGAAGCTTTAGAAATCTACAAACATGGTAAAAGGTAAGATGGAGATTTTGTGATAAATAAAAATTAGAAACTGCAGAAACTGCCAGGCCATAGAAGGCATAATCCAATAAAGTTACACCTTATTAAGGAAGCTGGGGGGCCTACTCTCCCTTGCATAGAAGTGGAAAACTGAGGCTAATTGCCTATTACCATGAACCTATTTAAACCAGTGCAAAGTGGGTATAAAATGTGTTTCATGACCATTTTGAACTGATGTAACAAAAGGTGCAGAGTTTCAGGCCCTCAGAGCATTCACTTGCAGAGAATCTGTAGACTTCTGTGATGGGATTGCTCACTTGCATGTTAGAGCAAGGGTTCTTCCTCCTTACACATATACAGCCCTGAAGATATATTTGGACCTTGGAGAACCCTGGACTCCATACTTCTGCCCAGTTCCCAAGGCTTGCAGCTTATAAAAGGTGAAGTTAGCCTTGCCTCCTGCCTCTCTTGCTTTCCTTGAGTGGGTCCTGCAGGAGGGTGCTCCCTGCCTATCCCTCCAGAACTGGTCATCAGGCCCCTGCCCTGTGAGCCTCCCCAGCTGTGAGCAACATCCAGCGAGTCCACCTCTGAACCAAACAACATCTTTATGTACTTGTGGTTCATGCCATCCACTTCCTTGCCCATCCTGACACCAAGTGGTGGAACTTACTGCCACCCGAGGAGGTGAGGAACCACAGAGGGCCAGCCTGTAGTCACCAGTATGGTTCCACAGCCTGCCAGGGATATTAGTTGGCAATTCCTCCAGTGAGTTGTGAGCATGGGCATGTTCCTGGTGCAGTTGATAAACTCTCTCAACACCGGTCCCTTTTGCAATAAGAGGGAGACCCTGGTACACATCTTCATAGGGTGCGTCAGGTTGCAGACCCTCTTCGAGCTCTTTTAGAATCTATTACTGAGGTTCTAGTTGCACTTTTCCCTGCATATCCTAATTTATGCACACCTACATCTGTGGCACCACAAATTGGGTGGAATCTCCATATCAACCTCCTCCTGGCACTGGCTAAGATGGTCATCCATCACTCAGGAGGTGGCTGGGTAGGTTTGCTTTGTGACAGTGGGGCCTATTTATAATCCCTTATCCAATGACACCTCCAGGCAAAATTCCTCTGGGTGATGTCCACTGATTCCTTAGATGCCTTTGAAGAGGAATGGGTACTGTTGGAGGTTCTCTGCTTAGTGTTTCCTTCCAGTTACATGAGATTTATCCTGTGATCTTCACTCCTGTTTTTCCATTTGTTGTCCCCAATATTTACTTGTGGGATGGGTTCAATGGCTCGTCCCCAGTTGAGAGGGAGGACCTTTAGTTTGGGGCAGGCTTAGGCCCATGATCTCCTGGCAACTGCAATAGGTAGGCTTGCAGTTTATGGGCTCTCCCAAACACTGAATGCCCACAAGAATTTCTCCCTACCCCCCAAAAAGGGAGTCCACAGCACAGAGAATGAAGCAGCACAAGTGAATGTAAACCCTGTATTAGAGCCTTCACTTGACATCAGGATTAAAAAGGGACAAAAATACCCAAATTTATGGGAGTAATGTGGTATTATCACATGCTATATAAAGAGACAGACATGCAAACTTCATTCTGCTGTGAACAGTGAAGAATTATGTTTTGTTTCCACATACAGTTACTCAGTGGTAGCATTACCCACTGTTTTCAGCACCCACAACAGCAGTAATTTAACTATTCCACTCCAGGCAGTGTCAGGAATAAATCAATAGGAACACAGCAATTCTGTCTGATCAAGGATTAAATGCAAATAAGCATGCTCTTGTCTAACACTGCAGTTTATTAGATTTAAGCACACACAGACATATGCAAATCCAGAGCAGGGATTTGAACCTGGGATCCCTGGCAATGCATCTTCAGTGGAGCCACACTGCCAAGCAAAAGGATGTGAAACCGGGGCATAGAGCAGTTGTAGATAGAAGGTCTTATGCACATCTACCAGGTTTGTGAGCAGCTTTTCTTCAAATGGGCATCCCCACTTCCCAACAAGATGCTGACAGAGAAACTCCACTAGGAAATTCTCATGGGAATTTCCTGGTAAAAATCTCCTCCCATGCATTTTATCTGGGGAAAGGATCATAGGGCTCAGAGAGGAAGTGTCATTGCAGATGTGAGATCAAAACATTTTGAGTTGGTACTTAGGCTAAAGTCTAACCATGTTTCAATGAAGTTAATGTGTAAGGCTTCATTCCATTATGATGAATGGTGAGGAACATAGGGCTTTCTAGATGATTTTGGTTCCCCCCTGCTGGTGGTTTTGATTTTGAAACATTTATTTTAAATAGTATAGTCTGACTACCCATGAAGAGTCCAAGAATCCAATTCTTTCAGTGTTATTCTTTTGGGATGACATTCCATACAGGATCACACAGGTCTGATGAGTGTGAATGTCATATTTTGTTGTAAATCTTAGAATTTGTTCATTATCTTATACTTGTCCACTGACATATTGTAAATTTAGCTCTTTTCCTCAACTTTTTTTTTGCGGCTGGGTATAGACGTACCCAGAGTTAAAACCACAGGAACTAGCGGCTGGGTATAGACGTACCCAGAGTTAAAACCACAGGAACTTAGTTTATTTAAAAAAAAAAAACAACCACACACACACATTAGTCATTTTTGAATGAGGCCTATTTGAACCAGCAAGCTTGTTTTAAAAATCTGTTTAGTTACCAATAAACAAAAGCCATGGTCATTAAATTAATTAAAAGGAACAGGTGTGTAGATGTCAAAGCCTTCGCAGTACAAAAATGTTAGTGGTAAAACAACAATATTACCATTTAAAAAAAGTTTTTTAACCATTAAAACAGACAATATAAAAATGTTTTACAATTTTATGCTAGGAAAGATAGGTGCTATTTTTTTAAATATTTCTAAAAGGTCTGACAAAAATGTGTAAGCTACACTAGCATATCCTTTTAAAAATAACGTTTTTAAAGTATCAAAACAGTAAAATATGAAAACTGTCAATAATAAGTTACTGTAAGCCTAAAGGGCTGCCAAGTTTTACTAAACACACAAAGATTTTAATTTAGTAAGCTCAACCCCTGTTTACAGACATGTCAATAGTAAAGAAACAACAATATTAGCCTTTATAATGTATTTGGTACGGTTTTACATATAAAATAAGTGCTTAAAAAGTTGTTTTACAATAAAGGAAAAAATTATGTAGCAACACAACCCCCCCGCTCCCCATTCCATATAGACATGTTAATTGTGAATCCCTTTTGTAACCTTATTCTTAGCTTCTAAAATCCCCCCACCCCCCACACACACACCCTGGATCCCAAAAGGATTTATTAAGCTTGCTTTGTGAAACCTATTAACTGTATACTGCATAATTATGGTACTGAGAGCTTTGAATCAGTTTACAGTAATTTTTCTATAGGAATTTATATATTCCTCCACAACAGAATTGTCAGTAAATGAAAAGGTTTACTCAATTTACCTAATAGTTATTAGTATTTAACAAACATCAGGAGACCACTACTTGCAGAAGCACTGAACAGCAATAAAAAGGATACTTTTCTGAAAGGAGACAAAAAGATGCAAACCAATTGAACTTGTCTTTCATGTACACAAGGTTGACCTGAGTTACTTTCTTTCTTTCCTAGTTTGCAATGTGTTTTGTCTATAACAATATTGATTATGTTTCTTTATTCAGTGTATCCGCAGGATCTGATTTTCCACCTCTAGATAGGTGTGCATATGCCCGCACGCTTGACAGCACGCATTTCCACTTTTAACACTGCCTTGAACAAAATCAGGCTTGAGAGACTTAAAAATCAGGCCTATAGTTTGTAAAGAAGAACGTGGCCCAGAACAACCATGATTAAGCCAATGCCAACGACTCAGCAATACCATTGTTCTTTGCGCATTGCTGTAGTTTCACATAATTGTTTTAGAACACCTTATGCCATTAGTAGTTCTATCTACTGGTAGCATATGGAGACAAGAAACAGCCTTCTGACTAGCAAAACTTGTTTTCCAGCCCATGGTGATCAGTCTGCCTGCATGCAGACCTCCCTTTCCTGGCTTTTTCTGTGCATTTAACTCTTAAACATAGAGAGGTTTTTTTTTTTTAAATAAACACACTTTGATATGATAAACTTTAAACACAATCAAATGTTATTTTAATAAAAATTAAACCTATTTTAAGCAGGCCCTTCTGCTTTTAATTTTTTTTTCCCCAGCAAAAGCAGAGGATTAAAATTAAATAATGTAAACTTAAAGAGCTGCCAAGTTTTACTGAACACAAAGATTTTAATTTAGTAAGATCAACATATGTTTACAGGTATGTCAATGGTAAATAAATAGCAATATTACCATTCACAATATATTTAACTTTTTTAAACTGTTTAAATGGACTTAATTGTTTTGTAGTGAAATAAAGAGGCCCTTTTTAACAATAACCATTTTAAGCTATTATAAACTGTAAAGAAAGCCTGTGTATAATATAAAAATCCTTGATTAAGGAGGATTTAAATGTTATTTTAATAAAAATTAGCATTCAATGAAACCTATTTGAAGCAGCATGTGAATTGCCCAGAATACAAAAAGCTAACCAGACAAAAACCACTGTACCTGTAAATTGTAAAGAAAGCTTTAGAAGTATAGGGTGCAGTTTAAACCCCATCACAGATGATGGTTTTACAAATAAAATAAATAATAAAAAATATAAAAAAAGACTAAAGCCACAGCCATAGAGACCAGGACATGGGGATAAGAGGGCTGTCCTGGGTTTTAGGGAGGAATAACTTATTTTGTTAAAACAGGTTTGTAGGCAGCCATTCTTTGTTTCTTGTTGTGCTTTAGCACAGGCAAGCGTTTGTCATTCAGAATCACTTTCCCAATTTCTGAGATATTATCTCTTCCATCCAACAGACTATCAGAAATAATGACAAAAACATACTTGAAGATACTTAAGGAGGAAGACTAAAGTAAGGAGGAACTTCTATTTAAAAGAAGTTAGTAAGGGTTTATATTTTGCTTAGATTGTAAAATTGTACAGACATGGTTTACCAGAAAATGATCATATGACGGAAAGGTTTGCAAAAGGGAGAAAAAACAAAATCAGGTGTGTCCAGACTTGTCCCAAACATGTTTCACCATGTCCAGATTTGCTTGTCTTTTCAGGAGTTTAAAATGCCCAGCAATAAAGCATACATTGATTTTTGTTCAAGTCTTGTATTTTAGCCACTTTGTACCTTTAACCACCCAGGCCTTGTTTTTTTTAAAGCAGGTACATTAAAAAAATTGAAAAGTGATTACCATTATTTATTTTCTTGCTTTGCAGGCCCAGCTACAAAGTATCTTCAAGTATTTTTTTACCTTTATATTTCTCTCTCATTTCAAAATAACTCACTCTTTTTAAATACTCCTGTCTCAACCCACCTTTATATTTTTCTCATTTATTTAATAAACCTTTGATTTTTAAAATTAGCTCCTCTCTACACCTACCTTTATATTTTTCTCTTAATTTAATTTTTTTTATTCTATAACCACCTCTTTACGCAAAAATATATATATATCCTCAATATATGTTCCACTCTATATGCATCCGAAGAAGTGGGCTGTAGCCCACGAAAGCTTATGCTCTAATAAATTTGTTAGTCTCTAAGGTGCCACAAGTACTCCTGTTCTTTTTGCGGATACAGACTAACACGGCTGCTACTTGAAACACCTCTTTACGGTCTTTCAAACTTTTTTCTTTAAAATGCTCTCCTTAATAAACCTAACCAAAAATCTCTTTAATCATCACTCTTTCCTTACTAAATGTAACCAATTTTTTTTAAATTCTCTTACAAAACCCAGCCAAACATTTCAAAACACAAACACACATTTCCAGCCGACAGCAAACCTGTAAACAACCAAAAACTGAAATGGAGAAGGGGACAGAACCCTGAACTGGGCATGGAAACCTGTCAAAGAATACATGGTGATGAGTACTATAGAGGGGTTAAGTACTTTTGTGTTTATAAAACTCAGTCCAACATTTTAATTCAAACTCCATGAGATCCCATCTGATCTGCAACTTAACAGTGGCTGTTCACCTAATGTGGCAGGATAAGGCTGATGTATTCAATTACATCAAGAAAAGCCATTGGTAATAATACCAACATTTCGCAGGCAAACTGTACATTTACCTTTATAAACAAATATCATTTATTAACACTCATACACTATCTTTTAAAGTATATAATTGAGAATGCAACTAGAGAGAAACACTTATTTCAACATTAGCTCTTGTCTTTCATTCTTAACAAAAAGTCAAAAGATATGAGCAACAGAAAACTAAAAGAGCAAGTTTTATTTTGCACTATAATTATGACAACATAATATCTGATTGCAGATCAGCAGAATAGGTTATTGCTGCAGAGGTAGCTGATTTCCCTTCCCCTACCTCATGTACACACAATGAAAAGAGAAATACTCAATGGGAGGAAAACTTCCCAATATGATGTAGGAGAAGGATTCCTTGTACATTTGTAATAATTCTTTGGCTGAGATTTTACAAGGATTCTCCAATAGCTTTAAAGAATCACTTTAGGCTAAGATGGGACAATGTTCAAAGGAAACTGATGTGCTATGCATATGGCAGGACACATTTTTCATGTCTAAAAATAGTGCATATTCAATGACATTTAAATTTATTTAAAGATGCTGTCTGAGGTATCTCTTTCACAACTCATTAAGATTTTATAACACTTTGCATTCTTTATCGCACCTCTCATATGAAGATCTCACCATCCTTTATAAACTTTAAAGAATTTAGCCTCAGAACATCTCTATCAGACAGAGAAGCACTAGCCTCTCATTACAGGTGGGGAAACTGATGTGCACATGAACATCAAGTAATGCGAATAAGGTCATATATAGAGCCTTGCAAATCCGCAGATATCCACTTTGTATCCGCAGATATCCACCTCGCGAACGGATGTAGATCCAAATTTTGTAGCCGTGCATGGCTCTGATCATATAGTAACTCAGCTGGAAAACTAGATTAAAATCTACGGCTGAAATCCTGGCCCCACTGAAGTTAGTGAGAATTTTGCCTTTGAAGTCGGGGAGACAGAATTTCACCCCTTAACCCCAGATACACAGACCCATGCTTTAACCTCTAGATACGATTCTTCTCTCTAACAATTGGCTACCAAACATCCAGGTAAAATATTCAGCAGTACACAACAGTGATGTTGCTGAATATTAGAAATATGCCATACTATTTAACGATGAAACAGCAACATCACAGCAAGTGACCCAGAGAACTAGCAACAAAGGGGTTAAAACAAGCTATTAAGATTCTGATCAGAGCAGTCCCAAGAGCATTGTTGCTCTGACAACTGCCTCCACCCACTGCTCACAGATCTATTCCAGTACATCTCTCTGCTTTTCAGTGTTCCTCTGCACATCCTTACCTCTACCATATTCTTCCACAAATTGCAGACTCACTGGGATGGGTGAGATGCAGAGCTGTCACCAAACACACATATTTCTATTCAGCATTCATAGGAAGTGTTAATAGAACACAAGCTTGGGGGGGAGGGGAGGGGGGAATAGCTATTCTAAACCCATTAAATTGTTTCCTAAAGGTATGTTATAGAGGCACTGAGGTGGCAGTGTTGTTGGGCAACCAGAAAGTGTGTATTGATGAAGTTTACTCATCTCCCCCCCATTTATAATTTAAAAACAAAAACAACAAAAACAAAGTAAATATAAGAATTAGGTTGATATATTGAGGCTCAGTCTTAAAATAAAAAGAAATCAGGGAATGCAAGGGTTAAAGTTCATACTGCAACAATAACTAAACTCTGTAACACATATGGATTATTTTCTCTCCTTGATTTCCTTGTTACACATTTAACAAATGTTTATGTATAACAAACAGCGTGGAGTGGGACAAAGGTAGTACTGGTGTAGAAGCCTTATTTTTTTTTGTATTTCCTGATTCTCTTGTATTTTAACTGCACCTGTATGTAGAGAGTTCCTCTCTCCCCCACTATATATACACACACACACAGGTAAGCAAGTATACACACTGAAAATACAGTTACACATTTATATGCATATGTCTAATCATATGGTGTCAGCTCATTAACATTCTTTGCCATCATTTTGTTAATGGAACTGATACCACATGAATTGTGTGCTTTTAAATTTCCTTTCCTTTGCAGGCCAATGGTTATTGCATTTCTTGGAATTAGAAACAATTTCTTGATGTTCTGTGGCTGTTTTTACGGACGGATTAGCATGTATGTTTACTGTTATCTTTATCCTTTCCTGTGATTACAATTGTTTCAGTCTTGTTTGTTTTCTTTTAAATCATACATCTAAGTTCAAGGATATAGCATTAACACAATAGAACAGGACCAAAACAGCAGTATTTTTCATCTTATATATAAGAAATGTTAACAGGTCTTTTCCATGCACATACGAATTCTGACAGCTTTTCCATCACTGGTTCCAATTCACTGGCTTTGATATTCTTCTTAACATCTGAGTTTATTAGGAGAGATGCAAGTAAACGTCTCAGCTGTTACCTCCAGTTCCCTTTAAAATGTTAGATGTTGCTAGTACACACTGCTTCTTTACCAGGGTTCTTTTTATGAAGGCCTGTATCTCCAGATGAATCTTAAGAATCTTCATTCCTACATTACTTTGAATCTGTCCATACATTGGGCCAAATTCATAGGTGAATTCTAGGGCTCCTAATTAATAGGTGGCGTGAACAGTTGTATAAGTTACTTAGTGATAAGCAAGTGCGACTAACTGAGGTCTAGGAGAATTTGTGGTGAGAGGGTCTACGTTGGTGTTTGCATTTTTCCAGTTTCTTTATGTTAAGTTATACACCAGCTTAGTCCCTCTTAAATTCACAACTATTTAGGCCAGGTCTATACTACATTCAGGGCCAGCTCTGGCTTTTTGGCCGCCCCAAGCCCTGAGGCGCGGGGGGAGGGGGAGGGAAAGAGAGAAGCGGGGCAGCCAGGGCTTCAGTGGGGTGCTGCCACGCAACCCCTCCCGCCGTGCCCCCTGCTGGGAGGGCTCCACGCTGCTCCGGTCGGCTGGGAGGGAAGGATGCAGGCTGCCCTGCCGGGTTTGCTGCAGGGTGCTCCCATCCTCCACACCGCTGCCCCCTACAAGGCGGTCGGAGCGGAACAACAACAAAAAAGCGGCTGTGCCGCCCTAGGATTGGGCGGAATGCCGCCTCCTACAAGCTCCCGCCCCAAGCACCAGCTTGCTTGGCTGGCGCCTGGAGCCAGCCCTGACTACATAGTTAGGTTGACACAAAGCAGCTTACATCAACCTAACTCTGTAAATATCTACACTACACCATTGCTCCCACCAATACAAGTCCCCCACTACACTGACCTAACAACTCCACCTCTATGAGAAGCATGTGCTTAGGTTGATGTAGTTAGGACAGCACAATGTCTGTGTAGACACTGTTACATACATTGCCTGTCAGGAGCCCCATGTGGTGCTCCCAGCTGAGAGACCCGCATGGAGCTGACAGCCTGGGCTCTCAGCCCTCTCCACCTCCACCCCACTTAAGTCAATGCAAGCACTCCTGGTGAGGACACACAACTGGCAGAAGGAGTGTAGTGTGAAAACCGGCAGAAATTACAGTGGTGGCTGTATGTTGACCTAAATAGGTCAACTTAATCACAGAGTCCATGAGTCAGTGGCAGTATGGAGCGCCCACAGGAAGGCCAAGCCTTTTCACAGTCCATTGTCCTCACTAATGGGCCATCAACCTTGTCTGGCTTTTTCATTGTTGTAGCTGAAGTGTTAGCAGTGGGTGTCACCCAAAGTACTATAGTTGAAATACAGATACATAGTCAATATTCCTAACTTCAGATACAGAAATGATACAGGCATACACATTAAGTAATCACATTCAGTAAATCATAACCTTTCCAATGATATCACATGAGCCATCTTGCATAAAGTATCTCAGTTATGTCATATTCATATCATATGCATATGTTCATAAAGAATATGGAGTGAAACGTTACAAGGGGACAGACCAAAACAATTTGGTGAGATGCTTTAGTGGTGTTGGGGTTACTAGGCCTGCCTGAGCCAAAGTTCTTCCATGTTTAAACTCTGTCCTTCCATGTTTAACTCTAATCGGCCTCAAAAACCAAGGACAGGAATTGGAATGTGTAAACAGTCAGTTAGCAATTACGACCTTGCTCATACCAGGTACCAAGTGATAATGATGAGGTTTGCATGTTTCTAGCTGGGGAAGGGGTAATAAACCAAGGGTAAACAGGACCAAATAACTGTTTAGAGGAGTGTTACTAACAAGCTAGATTTATAGCCCTAGAATGATTTAATTGCTTAAATGTATAAACATGCCTTCGGTAGAGAGGGGAGGGGGAGTAGAGAGGGGGAGAGAGGGGGTGCTTAGTAGTAAAATGTATAAAGAAGAGAGAAACTGTTTTTGCTGGTGTGCTTGATTTGAGACTTGCCTGTCTCCTTGCACCACTTTGAGATCTCAAATAAACTTTGATTGTTTCTCCACCCTGGTATGTTTATTGACGCGAAGCACACCGGGCAACGAACCCCACTGTTGCTGTCCTCGGGCCTCTGTGCCAGCAACAGTGGCTCCAAATCTGCATTTTTAAAGAGGTTTCGGCTTAAAAAAAAAACGTTTCCAGCTCTAGCCAGGATTATACTCTTCAACGGGATTTAGAAGTATTATTTGTCTATTCTTGTTAGACAGTATGAATATCTGGAATTTCCTCAGTCACAATGGGGAGATTTCTGCTGCAGAGAGAGACTGCTTGTCTTACCTTACTAGGGTTCATTTTCTGGCATTGAGGCAAAAAGCTATACTTTTGAACAGTGATACAGGCAGGTTACAAACATCTAAATTAATGTGGGTCACTGGGTACATTTTTTTTTTAAATAGAATGAGGGTGTTGTGAGCAAAGCTGTGAGGCTCAGCTGTGAGCACCTAATCACTCTGATCATATTAACCAATTATTCTTGGTCTTCCGTTTTTTCTTCTTGTATTTTGAAGTGAGATCAGTCCAAAGTAAAATATTCTGCATAGACACAAAGCAAACTAAAGCAAACTAGAACAAACCAAACCATCTCCATAATTTTGCAGCATTTGGATAGTTAAAGAAAATTACATTCATGACAATTAAAAGGGCTCCAGAACACTAGGTATTCAGACTTCTGACTAGCTAACAAAACAAAGTAATGATTTGTAATGAGCAATATCTTTGCCTTGGTAGATTTGCTGGGCAGTGCAATGCTGGAGGCCTGTGCTATAGCACATGCATATTAGAATTAATGGAGCAGCAGCTCATGCTGCTGGGAACAGCTGGGGGTGCTTAGCTTGTTTTTCCCTCTGAAGAACTTTTGGATTTAGTTTGTTGTTGGCATTTACGTAAAGCAGTAAAGGAGAGGAGAGAGAGATGGTGAATGAATGGAAATAGACCTATGGAAAGTAAATCAAGAAAATAGAGGGTGGTTTGTTCCATGGCTGGAGAAAAGAAATTACTTTTAAATCTCTCAATGTCTAGCCCTGGTTCATGATCTCCCAAATTACAATACTCAACTAAAATAAATAAAACAACTAAAATAAAACAAAACAGGAGCACCTCTGTCTCATAGGGCTTGTCTATACTTACCGCGCTGGTTCGGCGGCAGGCAATCGAACTTCTGGGTTCGATTTATCGCGTCTAGTCTGGACGCGATAAATCAAACTCAGAAGTGCTCCCCGTCGACTCCGGTAATCCTGCTCGCCGCGAGGAGTACGCGGAGTCGACGGGGGAGCCTGCCTGCCGGGTCTGGACATTGGTAAATTCGAACTAAGGTACGTCGACTTCAGCTACGTTATTCACGTAGCTGAAGTTGCGTACCTTAGTTCGATTTGGGGGTTTAGTGTAGACCAAGCCATACACACCATGATACCACTCAGATCATAGTTCCAACAAGATTTTACATCATATTTACTGTATATGGCTTTTCAGCCCTGCTGCATTATTTTTTGGTCTGGTATATTCTCTTTATATGTTCTTGAAACAAGCACACACAAAAACAAAACCCCAAAACACTGCATACCCTAATTGCATTAACTTGTTACTGTTGCATCAGCATGCTGCAGATGGTGCAAAATATTCTGGATCTGCTACTGTAGAGCTTTCAGTAGGAAGGAGAGGAAAAAGGGAGAACACTGAGGGTTTCAGCAGCTTGGAGGAGGTTTTGGAAGGAAGCTGCAGAAGTTTGACCCTATATGACACTTCCTTTTTCTTGTGTATATTCCTTTAGCCACTGCATCTCCTCCAGAGTGGTTGAAAATGCCACATTACAGGATCCTGTCTAGTATTCTTCAGGGTCTAACTTGTTATTGGGTTTCAAGTCAGCCAAAGCAGTGAAATGCTCATTGCTAGGGTGCATTTTGATTGTTTTCTTGTCTTCTTTAGGCTAGAAAAAGAAAGGCAGCTGCTACATTTTGCCTTTCACAATCCCATATGCCTGAAGGCTCATGTTCACTGTCACAACAGTTTAATCTTACATCACCAATATGCTTTTATATGGCTTTCCTTCTAGTAATCACCTACTGATCCATCCTTTAATCTAGTGAATTTCCTCCCCACTTACCTAACAGTTCATACCTTGAATTATTGTTCATTTACAACATAAATATACACAGGGATGCACAGTAGTAGTTCAGTATCAGATTAAAAGACCTACTATCTAAGGGCCTGAAGTACTACAAAGTGTCATCGATGGTTACTGAAAACAATTTGAATTGAATGCTTTCAGCATCTCACAAGAAAAATACATAGAATTAGCATCATACATTTTCTGTGGTCAGTATGTTGTACCATTAGGACCCAAATTTAAAAGGAAAAGTAGAAAAGATGGAACATTCACCGATAAAGTGGGGTGTTGCCATTATAGTTTGAAGGCTTCATGGAGTGGATGTTTTTAATACAGAATTGCTTTTGAAGGAGACTGCAATAATTGATGTTCAGTAGCTGTTAATAATAGCTGGTGGCTCTTCGTGGATTCAGCACTGGACTGGAACTCAAGGGACCAGGTTCTATTCCAGGCTTTGCCACTGGCCTGCTGGGTGATCTTGGGCAAATCAATTCACTGTCACTTGCCTCAGTTTCCCCATTTGTAAAATACTGGCCTCCTTTGTAAAGCACTTTAAGGTTTATGGAGGAAAAGTGCTATATAATAACTGGATAACTTTAGTAATTGTCCATTTTTAGCTTTTGCAGGGATTTTTCAAACTAAATTGTTCCATAAATAGGAACCTCACACTGAGTAGGGCTTGGTAGGGAAGGGAAGGACAACTTAGAGCTATGCTGTAAGACACTTAAATATAAATCCATTTTGATATGCTTTCCTAACTTTCTTTGATGCTTTTCCAAAAGATCAAAGTCAGGTGTGTGCACATGAAAGCTTCTTCCATCACATCCCAGCTTGTGGGTCTTGATTCTGCTACAAAGCCCTAATGCTAAATTTCTAATATTATAGTCACCACTATTGCAACACACTAGGATATCATACATTTGGCATCATAGCTTTATTCCAGGATTAGCCCAAGCAGAAGCTGATTTTGAAGGAAGAAGGGTCCTTTTTTTAAAAAAAAGTATTTAAAAATTAGCAGAAATTGCAAGGAAAATACAGACAATGGCTGTCATGGGGTCCACTCACCTCTAGGGCACCTGCTCCTGGCTATTCAGGGGATTAGTTCCTTCCAGGTACTGCACCCTCCTCTGGTGGTCTCTCCATCCACCATCATCTCTTACCCTGAAGCCCCTCTTGCTACAGGAACTGCAGCTTCCTGACTAGACTCCAGCCAGGTCTCTATGGTCCTCCTCTTCTAGGGTATCAAAGTCTTCAGGGACTAACTCCACTACCTGGTCTGTGTCACTTCCTCAGTGGCTGGTTGGGGACCCTGAGCCCACTCTCTACTCCAGGTTTCAGTTCAGAGGCCCTCTCAGCCACCCAGGCCTGCACTATCCTATGCCTTACTGCTTTTCCCCTGAGCTTTTCCTACTTTTCTAGCTCTTCCCCTCTCTGGGTTATCCAGCTACACAACTCCTTCCTGTAGACTACCTGCCTCCATAGTCCCAAACACAGCACTCTTCTCTCAGGAAGTGGCTGCAAACTACTTTCTTGCAGCCCCCAGTTGTCCTCAGCTACTAGTCTTTATACCAGCCCTTCCTGTTCCTATCCAGCTGAGCCTCTTCTCTAATTAATCCCTGCTCCCTGGCTCCTCATCCGGGTGCAGCCTGGGCAGTTAATTGCCCGCCCCCTCCCCCCCCCCCACCCCTTTAACCCCACCACAATGGTTTTCAACATAATATAAATTGGTCTTTAATCAAAGTTCTCTCTCTTCAAATCTGGCAGAGGACAAAAGGTCTTATTTGGTCTACTTATATTTGTTACCACATATTCCCAGCAGCCCCTGAACACCAGGTAGTAAACACAGTATCATTAATTTCAGGCACTAAAACAAAAAGTGTTACTCACTGATTTCACAAACAATGCCAGATTCTGCCCTCAGTTACACACCATTCAATCCACAGGGTAGAATGTGTCCCTGTGTTTCTGCAGTAATAAATTACAGGATTCCTCAAAAATATGGAATGGAAGGCTGAAAAAGAATGCAGCTTCTTTGTTTTAAGCAAAGAAAGTAATATATTAGGAGGAATGCACATCATGTTGGCAGAATTCTGACATGGCTTGCGATGTATAAAGCCCAGGGACAAATGTCCTCCTGGTGTCATTTTCTGACTGGAATTCTAGGTAAAATTGTAAAAGGAGTATAATACTGCCAAGCCAGTGTATACTGACTGTGTTGCCATATGCTTGCTAATTTTCTTTGCAAGTGACTCAGTGGATCAGAAGTAAGGCCTGGTCTACGCTGGGGTAGAGGGGTGGGGAGGGGAATCAATCTGTTACACAACTTCAGCTATGCGAATAATATAGCTGAAGTCGATGTACTTTGATCTACTCACCACGGTGTCCTCACTGCGGTGAGTGGACTACAGCCACTCCCCCGGCGACTCTGCCTGCACCTCGCGTGCTGGTGGAGTACAGGAGTCGACAGGACTCATAGACTCATAGACTTTAAGGTCAGAAGGGACCATTATGATCATCTAGTCTGACCTCCTGCATGATGCAGGCCACAAAGCCGTCCCAACCCTTTCCCTTGACTCTGCTGTTGAAGTCCCCAAATCCTGTGGTTTAGAGACTTCAATTAGCAGAGAGTCTTCCAGCTAGTGATCCCTGCCCCATGCTGCGGAGGAAGGCGAAAAACCTCCAGGGCCTTTACCCTGGAGGAAAATTCCTTCCCGACCCCAAATATGGCGATCAGTAGAACCCCGAGCATGTAGGCAAGAGTCTCCAGCCAGACCCTCATTGGCCATTATACTATTTACCAGCGATGGCACGCTGTTCCTTTGACGAAACTCATGTTATCCCATTAAACCATTCCCTCCATAAACTTATCTAGCTTAATCTTAAAACCAGACAGGTCTGTCGCCCCCACCGTTTCCCTCGGAAGGCTGTTCCAATATTTCACCCCTCTGACGGTCAGAAACCTTCGTCTAATTTCAAGCCTAAACTTCCCCACGGCCAGTTTATATCCATTCGTTCTCGTGTCCACATTAGTACTGAGCTGGAATAATTCCTCTCCCTCCCTAGTATTTATTCCTCTGATATATTTAAAGAGAGCAATCATATCCCCCCTCAGCCTTCGTTTGGTCAGGCTAAACAACCTGAGCTCCTCGAGTCTCCTTTCATATGACAGGTTTTCCATTCCTCTGATCATCCTAGTGGCCCTTCTCTGTACCCGTTCCAGTTTGAGTTCATCTTTTTTAAACATGGGAGACCAGAACTGCACACAATATTCCAAATGTGGTCTCACCAGTGCCTTGTACAACAGAAGCAGCACCTCCTTATCCCTACTAGATATACTTCGCCTAATGCATCCCAAGACCGCATTGGCTTTATTCACCGCCACGTCACATTGTCGACTCATAGTCATCCTGCGGTCTACCAAGACCCCGAGGTCTTTCTCCTCCTCCGTTACTTCTAACCGATGCGTCCCCAGCTTGTAACTAAAATTGTTGTTAGTCATCCCTAAATGCATCACCTTACATTTTTCACTATTAAATTTCATCCTATTACTATTACTCCAATTTACAAGGTCATCCAAGTCTCCCTGCAGAATATCCCGATCCTCCTCCGAATTGGCAATACCTCCCAGCTTTGTGTCATCCGCAAACTTTATCAGCCCACTCCTACAATTGGTTCCGAGGTCAGTAATAAATAGATTAAATAAAATGGGTCCCAAAACCGAACCTTGAGGAACTCCACTGGTGACCTCCCTCCAACCTGACAGTTCACCCTTCAATACGACCCGCCGCAGTCTCCCCATTAACCAGTTCCTTATCCACCTCTGAATTTTCATATCGATCCCCATCTTTTCCAATTTAACCAATAATCGCTCGTGCGGTACAGTATCAAACACTTTACTGAAATCGAGGTATATTAGGTCCACCGCATTTCCCTTATCTAATAAGTCTGTTACTTTCTCAAAGAAGGAGATCAGATTGGTTTGGCATGATCTGCCTTTGGTAAAACCATGTTGTAATTTGTCGCAATTGCCATTGACCTCAAGGTCCTTAACTACTTTCTCCTTCAGAATTTTCTCCAGGACCTTGCACACTACAGATGTTAAACTGACAGGCCTGTAGTTACCCGGGTCACTTTTTTTCCCTTTCTTGAAAATAGGAACCACATTAGCTATTCTCCAGTCCCACGGTACCACTCCCGAGT
Source organism: Chrysemys picta bellii (assembly GCF_011386835.1). Classification (NCBI taxonomy): domain Eukaryota; kingdom Metazoa; phylum Chordata; order Testudines; family Emydidae; genus Chrysemys; species Chrysemys picta. The sequence continues at coordinate 72,596,016 of NC_088795.1, read as the reverse complement.
TTAAAGATTCATTAAAAATTATCGCTAAGGGGCCTGCTATTTCTCACGCCAGTTCCTTCAATATTCTCGGATGAAGATCATCCGGTCCGCCCGACTTAGTCCCGTTAAGGTGTTCAAGTTTGGTTTCTACTTCGGATACGGTAATCCCCCCTCCAGTATCCCCCTCTGTCACGCTGCTAATATTCCTAATCCCTTCATTGGCCTCATTGAACACCGATGCAAAATATTCGTTTAGATATTGTGCCATGCCTAGATTATCCTTAATCTCCACTCCAGCTATAGTCTTCAGCGGTCTCACTTCTTCTTTCTTTGCTTTCTTCCTATTTATATGGCTGTAAAACCTCTTACTATTGCTTTTAATTCCCCTCGCAAGGTCCAACTCTACACGGCTTTTGGCCTTTCTCACTCCATCTCTACATACTCTGACCTCCATAAGGTAGTTTCCTTACTGATCCCTCCCCTCTTCCACTCTTTGTACGCTTTCTGTTTTTTCCTAATCGCCCCTTTGAGACGGTCGCTCATCCAGCTCGGTCTAAATCTCTTGCTTACTAACCGTTTTCCCTTTTTTGGGATACAGGCCTCCGACAGCTCATGCAGCTTTAATTTAAAATAATCCCAGGCATCTTCTGCCTTTAGATCCATTAATATGTTTGCTCAATCCACTTCCCTTACCAGTCCTCTTAATTTATTAAAATTAGCCTTTTTAAAATTGTAAACCCTAGTCTTTGGTTTAATTCTGTTAATCCTTCCATTTAGTTTAAACCGAATTAGCTCATGATCACTGGAGCCCAGGTTGTCCCCTACAACCATTTCCTCAACGAGGTCCTCACTTCTCACCAAAACCAAATCCAAAATGGCCTCCCCCCTCGTCGGTTCAGCTACTACTTGATGAAGGAATTGATCAGCAAGCACATCTAGGAACATCTGAGCCCTATTATTGCTACTAGCATTTGTTCCCCAATCTATATCTGGGAAATTAAAGTTCCCCATAATTACACAGTTCCTATTAGTATTTACTTCCCTAAACACATTAAATAGTTCTTTATCCATATCCTGGGTTGATCCCGGTGGTCTATAGTACACCCCAAGCACTATCCCAGGGGAGGCTCTAGTAGTTCTTTTACCCAGTGAGAGTATTCAGGGGTCGATTTATCGCGTCTAGGCTACATGCGATGAACCGACCCCCGCTGGATCAATTGCTGCCCGCCGATCCGGATGGGTATTATAGACATTAGCGATGTTATTCTAGATTTGACTGGAAAATATATATATATAATTTTTACTGACAACAGGTAAGTTTGGAGGGGAAGGGGAATAATTTTCACTGTTCCAGCAAAACAGGATTCACAAATATTAATTCATTAAAGTCTCACAGTGAGTCTTCATTTTATACATGGGGAAACTAAGGCACACTCAAGGTCACACAGGCAGTCTGTGACAGAATGGTGCATACAATCTGGATCTCCCAGCTCCCAGGCTTGTACAAACCCCACAAGTCTCCTCTTCCCTGCACTTTAGGGCTAGACTGTGACTTTTAAGCAACACTCCTGAGTAGGGGGTGATAAAAAGCTGGAACATCCTAAGATGACAACCAGAGAGATTGTGCCTTAGATAGTTTATTTCATGTAGAGGGAAAGCAGTTAGCTACTCAGGGTACACATCCTTGCTCTATGGCCCAGTGGAGAGTTGGGGATAGGGCCAAAGCTCTTCCTTTCTTCATCCTGCTTCCCAGAGTGGGATGGTGGAAAGCTGTCTCCATGCTCCTCAGAGTACCAGGAGGGCAGCATCTGAGCATCCTTGCACAGCCACACTAAGAGGAAACCTCTAACTCACCCATCCCATCTTTGTATTCAGGAGCCACTTGTGATCTAGACCTTAGCCTCTTACCAATAGTTTTTATATTCACAGAATTCTCGTTTTTCTTTTCAGAAAAAGTACTTTCTGTCTGTTGCTGGGAATTAATAATGGTAGCATTGATCAGTAAGGACATCCTAATCCTCACCTTGTGCAGTGAAGTGGAATCTTGTCCACCACCTTCATGGTGCACTCCACTCTGAGTATGTGGGGAAGGAGGGAAGGAAGGAAGGACAGAGGAGGTTGTTAAATGTGTAGCTCTATGAAAGGTATGGATCACTGGCCTTTAGCATAGTGTAGAGACGCTGTAATAGACCATGGACACTTCTGTAGCTTATAGGCAATAGCATTCACAGAAGCTGCAATTTTCCAAGTTGCCTAAGAGACTTAAGCACCCGAATCTGACACATAGCTCCTTTAGTGTCCTTTGAAAATCCTACCAAAGTGGCACCACAGAGGCTCTGTACCCTGCCTCTACACAGTGCCTGCTTGGTCCCCCATGAAAAGCTCATTTACTTGGGCTTTGTATGGGGGAATGTAAATTATAGCCATAGGCCTCTGTCATTCACTCTTTGCTTGGTCAACGCTCCCACTGACTGCAGCCAGATTGTTGGCTCAGTAATGATGCCAGGGTCAAGCCAGGTCCACACATTTATGCAAGGCCAATTGTCAGTCTATAATCTATCATCTTTCCACACACAGTATGAAAATACCAGATAGCTCTTAGCTCCTTTCAGAAAGAAACAGTGATTATTCAGTGTCATGGATAGCATGTGTCATTGCTTAACCATTTATTAAAATTTGACAAATAGCTTTCTACCCAAAAATTTGAAAGCAGCTCAAAAGTTTTAACATTTGAAGGGTAGAAAAGCAATTCTTAAAAGTTCTGCATCTGACAAACTTGTCAATAAGAAACTCACTGAAACAAAACATTAAATGGATAAAGGAGCATGGATAACTAAAGTTCCTGTTCGCATCTCATACTAAGAAGTATTGCTTTGGATTAGCAAGAACTCTGCATTGTATTTGTAAGAAAAAAGTTTGTTTAAAACAGCATTTTTTATTAATGATGTTTTAAATAAAATTAAATACACACTGTACATTTTAGAGAGAAGTCCCAAAGGCAATTAGTGTGATAAACTCTATCAGGTTGCTAATACGATGGATCGTGTGGCGTGACCGGGGTGGAAGCTGGAGGCATGAAGGTAGGCGTAGCGGTCGGTGGGTTTTCGGTATAGGGTGGTCTTAATGTGGCCATCGCTTATTTGTACGGTGGTGTCTAGGAAGTGGACCTCCCATGTAGATTGGTCCAGGCTGAGGTTGATGGTGGGGTGGAAGCTGTTGAAATCATGGTGGAATTCTTCCAGGGTCTCCTTCCCATGGGTCCAGATGATGAAGATGTCATCAATATAGTGTAGGTAGAGAAGGGGCATGAGTGGACGAGAGCTGAGGAAGCATTGTTCCAGGTCAGCCATAAAAATGTTGGCATATTGTGGGGCCATGCAGGTGCCCATAGCGGTGCCACTGGTCTGGAGGTATATATTGTCACCAAATTTGAAATAATTGTGCGTGAGGATAAAGTCACATAGCTCAGCAATAAGTTGTGCTGTGTCATCATCAGGGATACTGTTCCTGACAGCTTGTATTCCATCTGTGTGTGGGATGTTTGTGTAGAGAGCCTCTACATCCATGGTGGCTAGGATGGTGTTTTCTGGGAGGTCACCAATGCATTGTAGTTTTCTCAGGAAATCTGTGGTGTCACGGAGATAGCTGGGAGTGCTGGTGGCGTAGGGTCTGAGTAGGGAGTCCACATATCCAGACAGTCCTTCAGTGAGAGTGCCAATGCCCGAGATGATGGGGCGTCCAGGATTTCCAGGTTTGTGATCTTAGGTAGTAGATAGAATAACCCTGGTCGGGGCTCTAAGGGTATGTTGATTTGTTCCTGTGTTAGTGTAGGGAGTGTCCTGAGTAGATGGTGCAGTTTCAGCTTGCATCTGAAGAACTGAGGTTCTTACCCACGAAAGCTTATGCTCTCAATACTTCTGTTAGTCTTAAAGGTGCCACAGGACCCTCTGTTGCTTTATACAATCATGGTGTTATCCCTCTGTGCTTGTAGTCAATTACTGTACATCCATTGTGAAGATCAAGTCACAAAACTGAATTTATATAGCGAATGCTTTTTCATACCCGAGGTCTGATTGTACAAGCTTAAAGGTGCCACAGGACCCTCTGTTGCTTTTTACAGATTCAGACTAACACGGCTACCCCTTTGATACTTGACACCATGATTGTATAACACAGAGCTAAATGTCAGTTTAAAATATCTGATGGTCTCAAAATTAGGCAGTATAGAAGTAAAATGAACACACATAATCTCACTTTGCTTTTAACATTCCTATATTTAATACCCAAATATGGCTTTTTTTTTTTTTTACAAAACAACCATTTTCCCTGACTAGGATGTCAAATATTGGCCTATTCTGGTCCCTGCCACTCATGTATGTATGTTAGTTTGGTTTTATAACAGTTTACCTAAGCCACATAGCTATACCATGTCCCTGTATCCAAACAGGCTGAAACTCAAGTCCTTGGTTATCAATAAGGGAAACTTTTTCTCCAGGAGGACCAAGAGCAATGTGTGTGGGGTTTTTTGTTTTTGTTTTTTGTTATTGTTGTTGTGCTGAAGATGGGGATCCTGGAAACAAATTGAGACACCTTATTAAAAAAAAATCTACATAGAGTAGACGACAGATGTAATTACTATATAACACACACACCCCTGCGTGCAGAACAGTTGGCTCTCCCACTTGAACTAACATGGAATTTGTTTAGCTGATGATTACAGGTGTTGCGCCCACCTCTGCAAATCAGCCATTACAGGATATAATCGTACGATCATAGACACAAAGCTAGTACATTGCACCTTAAAATACTTGTTTTCTAGCCAAAAAAAAAGACTGCTTTTCTAGTTGTTTCTAAATGAAAGCAGAAGCGAAACCAGAAGTTGAACTTCTCTGATATCACTTAACCCTGATCTCAGGGCCGGCTCCAGGCACCGGCCCACCAAGCATGTGCTTGGGGCGGCACCTGAAGGGGGGCGGCGCGGCGCTCCAGCCCAAGAGCGGGACCACGACGGGCTCACTGCCCTCCCCGCGGTGCTCTGGCTGCCGGGGAGAGCGGAGCCGCAGCCGGACTCGCCGCCCTCCCCCCGGCGCTCTGGCCGCCGGGGAGAGAGTGGAGCCGCGGCAGGATCGCTGCCCTCCCTCGGGCGCTCCAGCCGCCAGTGGAACCGCGGCGGGCTCACCGCCCTCCCCCAGGCGCTCCGGTCGGGGAGAGCGGGCCCGCGGCCGGGCTTGGTGCCCTCCCCTGCCGCGCTCCCCGCGGGGGGGGGGAGAGGCTTTTTTGCCTGGGGCCACAAAAAAGCCAGAGCCGGCCCTGCCTGATCTGTATTCGCTGTGGGGTACTCATACACTAAACCATGAGATGGCATTCTTTTCCATGAATCTTTATTGGTTAATTTGTTGATTCTGCAATATTCTAATGTTAAAACCTGTATTTTTTATTTTTTTATTAAGTTGTATTGCTCCACATAAAATATCAAGATCTTCACTTGCCTAGCAATTAAAAAATCCACTACTAGATAGCTCATCTATCACATTGTTTATAGTTGACATTAAACTATGGTGGTAACACAGCTGATGCATTTCTACACTTTCTTCTTTTTCTTGAAGTTGACTTCTCAATAGCTTAAGACCCTGTTCTCCTGTACATGCAGAAGTTTCCATTTCCAAGATGTAAGCAGAATATGTATCTCTTCAGATAGGACTATTCCTATCAATTTGTTTCAGCTCTGGAAGTGCTATTGCTTCTTTGAGTATTACCTGTACAGATCCACACACCATTCAGCACCCATTGGAAGTTGGTGACTGTTAGAGGCAGTGCATTCTCTCTCATAGATTTGAATGTTTGGACAACTCAGGGTGTATAGAAGTAAGGACTCAAACACCCTCTATTGCATTATGAAAACTGAAGACAGCAAAACTGGAACACGCTAACTTCCTCACACATTTCTCATGTACTGTGTGTCTCAGAGTGCTGCTACAATTCTGTTCAGTTTCTGATAAAGCCCTTCAGTGTAGCATCTGACTGACTTCTGGCACTGGACTAATTGATGTGACTAGCTTCTGTCACCTGTGCTTCTTTCTTGCTTCCTCTATTCTGCAGAAAGCGTGTGTGAATGTTAAGGGTTTTGCTTTTAAATTATGCATGTTGTACTATATATTTTTATTAGTTAAAATAAGGTCAAAGAAATGTTCTCTTGGTAGTTGGAATGGAAACTAGAGAGGTTCATAATGTTTTTTAGACCCTCTGAAAAAATCTTCCAGTCTTGGATCAGCCCCCAAGAAAGTTCAGTCTATTTCACACCAGACATATGGGTTATATCAGCTGTTATTGGTGTCATAGATAGTTTTCAATTTGGCCAATTGCAGGGAAAAAATAATAATCAGGCTCAATTCACTTTGTCTATTGAGAAGCTACAATGCTGGCCTCTGACAGACTGACTTGAACTGACTAACGGTGCATTCAGAGAAATATGGTCATGTATCCTTCACCCCTCCAGTCCATAAAGAAAGTCTCAGGCCTTGTCTACACTGGGAAGTTTCTGAGCAGTAAAGCAGCTTTCTGTGCTGTAACTCTCGAGGTGTACACACTGCCAAGCCATTTAGTGCGCAGAAACTGTGCAGTTGTAGTGCTCTAAAAAAATCACCCCAACGAGAGGCGTAGAGCTTTCTGCACCAGGGCTACTGTGCTGCAGTGCCAGTGTAGATACCATGGCGATTACAGCGCTGCTATTGGCCTCCGGGAGGTATCCCACAATGCCTGTTCTCACCTTGTTGGTCATCGGTTTGAACTCTACTGCTCTGCCCTCAGGTGACCAACTGTCATCCCCACCCCATACATTCCTTTGCAAATTTGAAAGTCCCCTTCCTGTTTGCTCGGTGATGGCGTGCAGTGCTCTCAGCACATCTTTCCAGGTGGCTATGCCTGCTCCATTCACCAGGCGATCCCCCTCTTGGAGCAATGCCAAGCAGCTGGACCTCATTGGCATTTGGAGAGAGGGAGCTGTGCAGTCCCAGCTGCACTCCAGCCGTAGGAATTATGATACCTACAGACAGATTTCACAATGCATGATAGAAAGGGGCTATGACTGGGACACATTGCAGTGTAGGGTAAAAGTGAAGGAGCTGTGGAACGCCTACCACAAGGCACGGGAGGCAAACCGTCGCTCCAGTGCTGTGCCCACAAGATGCTGGTTCTACAAAGAGCTGGACAGGATACTCGGCAACAACCCCACTTCTACTGAGAAGGCACCTGTGGATATTTCATTGGCTCGCATGCCAGTCGAGAGTGGATGGAACCAGGAGGAGGAAATCTTGGACGAAGAGGGGGAGAAGGACACAGAGATAGAGAATGACTCGGAGGCCAGAGATGCATGCAGACAGGAGCTCTTTTCTACCCTAGAGGAGCCTAGTCAGTCACAGCAGTTGGATCTTGGCGAACTGCAAACAGGAGAGGAGGCCCCTGGTAAGTAGATCTGATTTTGGGAATTGCTGAAGCAAGTTGTTGGGGGCAGGTGGGTTACAAAAAGTAGGCTTGTCTCCCACCACATGCCTAGTCTGAGCGGCAGAACAGACTGTTGTTAGATTAGACTCCCTCACTTCACAGGAGTCTCCCTTAGAGATCGCCAGGAAACTCTCGTGGAGATACTGGGCAATCTGCTGCCGCAGGTTCCTCGGCAGAGCTGCTTTGTTTCTTGCCCCATTAACAGTAACTTTCCCATGCCACTGTACCATCACAGGGGTGGGGTGGGAACCATTGCTGCCCACAGACGAGCCGCATAGGGGCCAGGGAGGAAGCCGCAGGCTTGGAGAAGACCCTCCCTTGATTCCCTGCTCACCCTCAGCAGCAAGTTATCTTCCATAACAATCACATACTGTGGAAAGTGTGAGGACAGGAATGATTATCAGGCCGCCACTACAGTGCTGGCTCTCCCCAAAAGCCACATACCCAGTGTACAGCAGGGTCCAGGAGGAGTGCTCCTGTGGCTACTCACCATTTTGGGGGTCTTGTGGCTCATGTGTGCTTGCCTAGGGTCAGCCAGTTAGTGACAAGTCTCTGAGTACTGGCTATGTTTTAAAGCACTGAATCAGTGTTGTCTGTGTTGCAAACAACACTGTTTCTGTAAAATGTTACATTTAAACTTCACAGAGATGACCTTGAGAGCCTATCCTCCCTCTTTGTTATTGATGGCAGAACGGCTGCGCAGAATTAGAAAGCGGCCAAGAAGAACTAAGGTGAGGTTATGATGCCCTCCGCCGCTGAGAAACAGGAATTGAAGGAGTGGTGGGACAGTGAGAAGAGGGACTGAAAGAGAACATGGCACACCAAAAAGAAGTCACAGAGCAGCTCTTATATGTTATGGAGCGCCAAGTGAACACACTCCAGGCGATACTAGCTCTTCAAACCGAGCAGTCCCACAACCGCCCTCCCCTACAGCTGCTGTCGTAAAACTCTTTTCCATGCGCCCCCTAGACACACTCTTATCAACCTCCTGGCTCCAGTCTGTACCCGCAGCATTCCATTCCTCCCCCCTCGCAGTCCAGTACTGTGGACTCCCCTACCCACTGCACTCAACACCCATCCCTCTGCAGTTTAGCCCTGCTGAAGTACAGCATCCACTGCATTTTACTCCAAAGGAAAAGGTTGGGTATGACCCCTGGACATACACAAATCTGTAGCCATCCCAGGACCTCTCCTCCTCTTGAGACCTTCCATTCCCGCCATCCCCCTCCCGGCTGATGAATTTTTTCATTTGACTCTCTCCTCCAGTTGTGGTCTTTTAATAAAAGAATTGTATTGGTCTGAAAACAATCTTTATTCTATTAAGTGAAAGCAAAAAGAACACTGCAAAGCTACATTCAATTATGTTAAGCCCCCTTCTTGCATCATGTGCACCAATCACCTCCTAGCATTACAAGCACTGCACTCCCAAGCATAGAAACAAATATTCGTGGCTTTCAGCTTCAAATTGCTGCCTCAATGCATCCCTGATCCTTATGGCCCTGCGCTGTGCCCCTCTAATAGTCCTGGTCTCTGGCTGTTGAAACTCAGCCTCCAGGCACTGAGCCTCAGCGGTCCAGCCCTGAGCGAAGCTTTCACTCTTCCCTTCACAAATATTATGGAGCGTACAGCACACAGCCATAAACATAGGAATATTGTCTTCGACCATGTCCAGCTTCCCATACAGGCATTGCCAGCAGGCTTTTAAACGGCCAAATGCCCACTCAACAGTCATTCTGCATTTGCTCAGCTTGTTGTTGAACCGCTCCTTGCTGCTCTCAAGTTGCCCCATGTATGGCTTCATGAGCCGCAGCAGGGGTAGGCAGGGTCTCCCAGGATCACAATGGGCATTTTGACTTCCCCTATGGTGATCTTCTGGTTCGGGAAGAAAGTCCCTGCTTGCAGTTTCTTGAACAGACCAGTGTTCTGAAAGATGCATGCATCACGCACCTTTCTGGACCAGCCTGCATTAATGTCTGTGAAACACCCACGGTGATCCACAAGCCTGGAGAACCCCCTGGAGAAATACCCCTTGCAATTAATGTACTCAGTGGCTAGCTGGTCTGGTGCCAGAATTGGAATGTGCGTGCAGGGCTGGCTCCAGGGTTTTGGCCGCCCCAAGCAGCCAAAAAAAAAAAAAAAAAAAAAAAAAAAAAGCCGCAATCGCGATCTGTGGCGGCAATTCGGCGGAAGGTCCTTCGCTCTGAGCGGGAATGAGGGACCGTCCGCTGAATTGCCGCCGAATAGCTGGACCTGCTGCCCCTCTCCGGAGTGGCCACCCCAAGCACCTGCTTGCCAAGCTGGTGCCTGGAGCCAGCCCTGTGTGTGTGCCATCTATTGCCCCTCCGCAGTTAGGGAAGCACATTTCTGCAAAGCCATCCACAATGTCACGCACGTTGCCCAGAGTCACAGTCTTTCGGAGCAGAATGCGATTAATGGCCCTGCACACTTCCATCAACACGAGTCCAATGGTCGACTTTCCCACTCCGAACTGGTTAGCAACCGATCAGTAGCAGTCTGAAGTAGCCAGCTTCCACAATGCAATCATCACATGCTTCTCCAGCGACAGGACAGGTCTCATTCTCATGTCCTTGCACCGCAGGGCTGGGGGGGGGAGAGGGGCTCATCACACAGTGCCATGAATGTGGATTTCCTCAAGCAAAAGTTCTGAAGTCACTGCTCGTCATCCCAGATGTGCATCATGATGTGATCCCACCACCCAGTGCTTGTTTTCCGAGCCCAAAAGCTGTGTTCCATAGTGGTCAGCACCTCCGTGAATGCTACAATCAATTTTGTGTCATAGCTACTACGCGTGGCAAAATTAATGTCACACTCCTCTTGCCTTTGTAGTTTAAGGAATAACTCCACTGCCACTCATGACGTGTTGGTCAGAGCAAGCAGCATACTGGTCAGCAGATTGGGATCCATTCCTGCAGCCCGAAAGAGGCAGAGAGTGCAGTACACAAACTGTTGAAAGATGGCGCCAAATGCGGACGGAAGCACAGGGATTGCTGGGATGCGAAGCAATGCATCACAGGGCATTGGGACAGGACCCAGAATGCCGCGCAAGCCCCTCCACCTTCCCACAAGTCTTAGCAGCAAAAGAGAAAGAGGTGCTCTGTGGGATAGCTGCCCAGAGTGCACCACTCTGAATATCGCTGCAAATACAGCAAGTGTGAACATGCTATTGCACAGCCAGCTGTCAGTGTGAAGACACAACGGTGGTTTTCTTTCTACACTGTCTGAGCGGCACTGTAACTGCTGGCGCTGTAACTTTGCCAGTGTAGACGTGTCCTTAGACTCAACTGCTCCTTCTAGATGAGGCACTGAAGACCAACCAGATGGAGTCTGAAAGTCACTGATTTTCATCTCTACTTCCTTTGGTGTTGAAACCTCCAGTTAAGGTGGCATATTTGAGGACTGTATGGGAATTGCAAGCTCTTGCTATAAGTGTGTGTGTATTCATTGGTTTCTGGTTCTGCGGTTTGCCGTTCCAGGCCAATGGGGGCTGCGGGAAGCAGGGCGGGCCAAGGGATATGCTGGCCACCGCTTCCCACAGCCCCCGTTGACCTGGAACGGTGAACCGCGGCCGGTGGGAGCCGCAATTGGCTGAATGTGTGGACGCAGCAGGTGAACAAACCAGCCTGGCCCGCCAGGGTGCTTAATCTGGCGGGCCGCATGCCAAAGGTTGCCAATCCCTGGCTTATAAGATCTTTGTGGGCACGGCCAATATACTCAGTACTAATTGGTCAGTCCTATCTTCAAAATATGTCACTATATAGTACCAATACACACACATTTTATATATAGATAATGTTTTAAAACTTATATAAAAGCCTACAGTTTTAATAAATATATGTTTGTGTTTTCAAAATTACAGCTAAGTATGTGTGTGTATGAAATAACTACGTAGAGGATTAATTTGTGTGATTAAAGCATAGACTGCCACAGTAGAGGTTAGTGCACACATTCATTGTTCCAGTGGAAACTCCTGAAGGCATAACATCTCAGGCCTGGGACTACATGTGGAGTAAGGTACTACTGTGTGTGAATCAGGAAGCAGAATCTAGCCCCCTGAGTTCAAGGGTCGCTCTTGTATTCAGATCCTTTTACAGGGGGATGGTTCTCCTACTTGTGCACCTGCTTCGCGTATATTTCATACATGGAAAAATATATTAAAGTAATGTAGATTTACAGATCTGAAATACTGAGATGTTAATGGCTAAGTCTTAGCAGGTCGGGGGGGGGGGGCAGTGGAGGGGCTGACAGCATATCTGAAATATGATCCATCCTGCAAGCCCTGGTGTCATGAGGCCCCAGCCAAAGCGGTAACTGGTAACCGGAGTCTAGCATTTTTAGCTTTCTTGTTGCTAGTTGATGTGGACAGTGTCTTCTAATGTCTTCTATCCCCATAGCTCATCTCTGTAGCCTAGGGCGGGATTTTGCTTTGTATGTTATGGCTGTAGTGATTTGTTGAAATTGAATGTATGGTTTGTGGTACTAAGGAATCTTGAATCTTAGTTTTATGCATATTGCAATTATATGTCTTGACATGTCATACCTTTAATACAACAGCCTTTTCCAGCTTTGAATGATTGGTAAAAGTAACAACATACCTAGATCTGAAGTGAATATTAGTTTTGTGCTTTGAAAGCAGTCCTGAGTAGCCAATACTGATTGACATCACAAACACCAGCACATGTTTTGGCAAGACTGGAAAATACCCAATAGACTGTCAAATAGTAAAAGCTCAAATTGTTGGTCACATTTGATATCAACATCTTAGATACTTATGTGGCCTCCATTACCATTGTAACTGATGTTGCCTGTTTTGCAAACTATTAATTACAGGGTGGCATTGTTCTGTCCCTAAATTATAGTTAGTTGAATATGATCTATGCTGCCTGAAAACATTTCAGGTGGCATTTTCAAAACCACTGCACACTGACCTATGTCTGTGCCATTCAAATCACTGTCATTGACTTGAGTGGGAGCAGACATGGGCCAATGTGGAGTGATTTTGAAAAATCCCATCCTTATTTCAGAAAGTAACAGTTAGAAAAGATTCTATAATAATGAAATACAAACAGCAATATCTAAATACATGGCTGCATATACAGGATAATGCATGTTAAGTATAAATATACTGGATATAAGTTAGCAGTGTTGAAAATTGCAACATGTTGTATATATTTAAATTTACAGGTCCAAACCCTGCTCACCTGTCAAAGAAGATTTTCATTTACCCATCATTTACATAAGTAAGATGAGCAGGATTTGGTCCCAAATAACTTAGATAAACTCTTGTGTAAATGAGAATTTGTGTACATCTCACTCCACAATCACTGAAATAACTATCAAGAAAAAATGCTGAAAGGGTAATAATGAAAGTAGCTAAATTAAGTTGCTGATATTATACTCATAAATCATTTAACCAATTTAGTACTTAGTGAAAAAATGACATTAATACAAAAATTACATTCACTGTTCATATCCAATAATGATCAAAAGTGTTGTTAAAGTGGGTAGATAAATAAAATCTTACCCTCCTCCCCCCAAAAAGTAAGGAATTCAATTAAAATTTCTGTACAATATGTACAGGGTTTTGACATGAGGAAATTAATTTCTTTTTGTCTTCGGCTGATGAAGATTTTGGATGCTGTAATTTGCAGACTGCCAAAAAGATTCATGACTAGATTGGTGAGCCTAGTCTTTGTTTTCTGTGTTTAGTCTATAAATTTACTCTAATGAAGATAACAAGTGACTTCTATTAACACAAATCATTGCTGTGATTTTTCATACATTGGTTCACTAAGGTAAGGTAGAGTACCTCAACATTTTATTCAGCACAGTGAGAAATGTGACTTTTCAAGAACAAAACACCCAAAAGAATACATGAACATTTAGGGACTAAAATATTTCCTAACCTTTATGAAAAAGACTTATGGGGTATATCTACACTGCGATAAAAGACCTGTGGCATGCCTGAGGATGGTTCAGGTCAGCTGCGCCGGCTGCATGGATATAAAATTGCAGAGCCTGGTCTCTGAGACCCTCTCCCTTCATGGATCAGCTGACCTGGGCTGTGAGATTAGCTATGGCAGATTTTTTAATCAGGGTTCTATATAAATAATTCAAAAATCCATATAGAATTTAATAGAAAATGATATCCCTTTCTATGGGTTTTTTGAATCATAGATTTCTATTGCTGGGATATATTTCTCTACTAAATTCCATAAAGCCTGACTGTGGTAGGCTCGCGCCAGGGCTCTACCCTCTGGGACGGAGGTGCCACACCGACTCACTACAGCACAGACAGTCAAAGCTTAGGCTTTACGCAGTTCAGGGAGCTCAGGCCCTTTGTTGCAGGGGCTGAGCAATAATCAACAGTTTAAAGTAGGCCCAGACCCTGGATCAGGGCGGGGCACAAACAGTCACAGCTCAGCCCCTTTGGTGCAGGGGCTGAGCAGCAATCAGTTACAGGGCTCAGGCCCTCTGGTGCAGGGGCGGAGCAACAGTCAGTTAAGGGGCTCAGGCCCTCTGGTGCAGGGGCTGAGCAACAATCCACTTTGGGGGCGGCCCAGGTTCCTACCTGAGCATTGGGTGAGGGGGAAGCCTGCCACCCGTGAGCAGGGGTGGCAGGGGGGGACGCAGGCCCACCCACTCCACTGCGTCCCAGCCTGGGGCCCTAGCAGCGGTTACTGCCGCTGCTGGTCAGTGGGGTGTCCCGACTGAAACACACTGACATTGGCTCACATGTCTCTGCACCCTGACCGAGGTCGGCTACACCCGGGCTACTTCTGTGTTCCCCCTTGGGGCCTACCTCGTTGGCGACGCCGGGTTCGGGCCAGTCCAGTAACATCGGTTCCTCTGGTGCGGGGCTTGGAGGCAGGTCTGGGAGCTCTCCACCAGGGTAGCTGGCACAGGGCAGGCTTGGCCAGTCCTCCTCGGGGTAGCTGGAAGTGGGCTGTAGTCCACGAAAGCTTATGCTCTAATAAATTTGTTAGTCTCTAAGGTGCCACAAGTACTCCTGTTTTTTGAAAAAGTTTGGTTAACTCTAATATTACACACATAAAATTCCCACGTGACATCTTTATTCCTGGCTCCAGGAGAAGTACTAAAATACTGGAGGAAAGCCTGTATTCACATTTTTTTGGGGTTACCGAGGAGGAGGAAGTGAAATCTCATCAAAAAGCATATTCTTAGGAGAGATCCATAACAGTTTTGTCAGCTCAAGAGGTTCAGATATTTTTTAACAGTTGAGGAAGCACCCGAGTTTTGGGGTGTTTTATCTGAAACATACCCAAAATGTTGAGCTCTGCTCATTACTAGTTATGGCTCATTTATAAGATAGCATTGCATTCTAATAACCATGCTGTACAACTGGGAATATTCACTGTTACTTTTTCACAAATACATAAAAAGTCCATAAAAATATATTTATAGCCAATATTTCCTGCTGAGAAGTTGAGTGGCAAGTGGGCTACTGTGTAGTCAGCACCAACCCAAACCGCTGTTGCTCCTTGTCACAAATGTGCAAGTCATTTGCACAACAAGGCTGGGCCTATTGTGAAAATATAATAAAACTAGTGAGAAAAAAAAGCAATTTTCACAATAAAATTAAACATGAAACAATTTGTTTCATTTGAAATGTTTTTTCCAAAAATTGAATTTTTAATTTCAGTTTTCATTGAATAATAGAATAATAGGGTTTGAAAAGACCTCAGGAGGTCATCTAGTCCAATCACCTGCTCAAAGCAGGAACACCACCAACACCAACTAAAAATTGTCAAGCCATCCCTTAAAAACCTCTAAGGATGGAGATTCCCTCCCTAGGTAACCTAGTCCAGTGCTTCACCACCTTCCTAGTAAAATAGTGTTTCCTAATATCCAACCTAGACCTCCCCCACTACAACTTGAAACCATTGCTTCTTGTTCTGTCATCTGCCACCACTGAGAACACCCTAGCTCCATCCTCTTTGGAACTCCCCTTCAGGTAGTTGAAGGCTGCTATCAAATCCTGCCTCACTCTTCTCTTCTGCAGACTAAATAACCCCAATTCCCCCTCAGCCTCTCCTCGTAAGTCATGTGCCCCAGCCCCCTAATCATTTTGGTTGCCTTCCGCTGGACTCTCTCCAATTTGTCCACATCCCTTCCGTAGTGTGAGGACCAAAACTGGACACAATACTCCAGGTGTGGCCTCACCAGTGCTGAATAGGGGGAAATAATCACTTCCCTCGATCTGTTGGCAATGCTCCTACTAATACAGCCCAATATGCCGTTGGCCTTCTTGGCAACAAGGGCACACTGCTGACTCATATCCAGCTTCTTGTCCACTGTGATCCCCAGGTCCTTTTCTGCAGAACTGCTGCTTAGCCAGTCGGTCCCCAGCCTGTAGCGGTGCATGGAATTCTTTCTAAGTGCAGGACTCTGCACTTGTCCTTGTTGAACCTCATCAGATTTCTTTTGGCCCAATCCTTCAATTTGTCTAGGTCACTCTGGACCTACCCTCCCGCATATCTACCTCTCCCCCCAGCTTAGTGTCATTTGCGAACTTACTGAGGGTAAAATTCATCCCATCATCTAGATCATTAATAAAGATGTTGAACAAAACCAGCCCCAGGGGCACTCCACCTGATACCGGCTGCCAACTAGATGTTGAGCTTGACAGCTTTCTATCCACCTTATAGTCCATTCATCCAATCCATACTTCTTTAATTTGCTGGCAAGATTACTGTGGGAGACCGTATCAAAAGCTTTGCTAAAGTCAAGATATATCACATCCACAGCTTTCCCCATATCCACAGAACCAGTTATCTCATCATAGAAGGCAATCAGGCTGGTCAGACATGACTTGCCCTTGGTGAATCTATGTTGACTGTTCCTGATCACCTTCCTCTCCTCCAAGTGCTTCAAAATGGATTCCTTGAGGACCTGCTCCATGATTTTGCTGGGGACTGAAGTGAGGCTGACCGCTCTGTGGTTCCCCAGGTTCTTTTTCTTCCCTTTTCAAAATATGGACACTATTGCCACACATTTTCAAAGATAATGGCAATGGCTCTGCAATCACATCAGTCAACTCCATCAGCACCCTTGGATGCATTAGGATTTGGACCCATGGACTTGTGCATGTCCAGCTTTTCTAAATAGTCCTTAACCTGTTCTTTCACCACTGAGCGCTGCTCACCTCCTCCCCATACTGTGTTGCCCAGTACAGCAGTCTGGGAGTTGACCTTGTCTGTGAAGACTGAGGCAAAAAAAGCATGGAGTACTTCAGCTTTTTCCACATCATCTGTCATTGTGTTGTCTCCCTCATTCAGTAAGGGTCCCACACTTTCCCTGACCTTCTTCTTGTTGCTAACATACCTGTGGAAACCCTTCTTGTTACCCTTCACTTCCCTTGATAGCTGCAACTCCAGTTGTGCCTTGGCCTTCCTGATTACACCCCTGCATGCTCTAGATATATTTTTATATTCCTCCCTAGTCATCTGTCCAAATTTCCATTTCTTATAAACTTTCTTTTTGAGTTTAAGCTCACCAAAGAATTCACTGTTAAGCCAAGCTGGTCGCCTGCTATATTTGCTATTCTTTCTGCACATTGGGATGGTTTGTTCCTGTTCGCTCAATAAGGCTTCTTTAAAATACAGCCAGCTCTCCTGGACTCCTTTCCCCCTCATATTAGCCTCCCACGGGATCCTGCCCATCAGTTCCCTAAGGGAGTCTAAGCCTGCTTTTCTGAAGTCCACGGTCCGTATTTTGCTACTGTCCTTTCTTCCTTTCGTCAGGATCCTGAACTCAACCATCTCATGGTCACTACTGCCTCGGTTGCCACCCACTTCTACTTCCCCTACCAATTCTTCCCTGTTTGAAAGCAACAGGTCAAGAGGAGCATGGCCCCTAGTTGGTTCCTCCAGCACTTGTACCAGGAAGTTGTCCCAACACTCTCCAAAAACTTCCTGGATTGTCTGTGCATTGCTGTATTGCTCTCCCAGCACATGTCAGGGTGATTGAAGTCCCCCATTAGAACCAGGGCCTGTGATTTGGAAACTTCAGTTATTTGGGTCCGAAGAAAGCCTTGTCCACCTCATCCTTCTGATCCGGTGGTCTATAGTTTTATCTGAATCTAAACAATCAATCAGTATTTTTTGTATTTTTCCCCACTATCCTCTTCCTTCCCACTCCTCTCTTTTTTACTATTAGAGTAGACGGGGACAATAGAGAGGGGGAAGGAAGAAAACAAAACTGAAAAAAAAAATTATGTAGCTTCAAATCATTTTATTTTTTAAATTTTGATGAAAAATTGAAGATTTTTAATACATTTTTTTCATGTAATTTGAAAGGTCACTTTTTGACACAAAACTTGGATGAAAAAAATTCCAACCATGTCTAGAAAATAATCACATATAAAGATATGGACAACCTTCCCCTTTGGAAATAATGCAAAATATTTATTATTTGTCTAACAGTTTGCATAGGATACATTAGGAAGTTCAGCAGGCAGATGCACCCACTTTTCAAGTGGTACAATCGATTAGCAGTGATCTTGAAAAGATTCCAAACAGTGCCATGAAAATGAGCAGACCGATGGTCCTATCTGACCTTTGTAGACGTCAATGTGAGTTGGAACAGGTCCCACATAACTGGCTTTGCTTTAAGGATTCTTGCATTCAATATTGTCACAATAAGTATCCTTTCAGTTTGTGTCAGGTTTAACCTATTGGATACAGGATTTCTGAAGCTAAGTGATACCATGGTGATGAAGGCTGCATAAATGCTTAGATGGAGTGATGGATGTAGGTTATTTGTGATCATTTGCATGTTAATATTCATCTCCCATTCATAGCTACTGTAAAGCAGAGCTTATATTTGAAATATGGAACAAGCCTAATATTTTGAGGCTCCCATTGTGACCACTGATTTTTGTTGTTGTTGTTGTTGTTCTTTGTACACTGGAATTTTGGAATGACATTTTAGGCTTCATAACCTGAACACCGCATGGGTTTTACTTCTCTTTCAGCAGTCAAGGTTAGCAAGATATTTAAAGTCTCTCTATTTTAAGGTCAAGGTTGGTTTTCTTTCGTGGGAGGGGGAGAATAGATTGTAATATAGATCTCCCTCTTACAAACATATATTCTTCACAGTCAGGACTTCCATGGCTCTGTTTCATTGCTGAATGGCATATAATCAGTGTTACTTGTATGGTCTTGACTTAATACGTGGGTCAGATCAAGTACATTATATCCCCCAGGCAGCTAAAATTTAACAGCTCCATAAATGTGTCATGATGACAAAAATCTCATAAAGTTGATATAAATTTAATATCAATGACCACTATTCTAGATTTTCCCTCAGGTACTGGTAAAATTACTTTTTTTATATTAACAACTGCTTCCTGGGTAACCTTACAGAAGTGGCAGACTGGAATTATAGTACAGTATGTTTCAATTTACATTAGAAAGCATTTTAAATAATTTGCAGTCCACAGTCAGACTGTTTGTTGGATGTACCCTCCACAGCCCTGTTTATTCTGTTCAGTAATAGAGGTGCAAAAATTATTTAGAGTTAGAAGATCCTTGTGTGCATTTTTTTTTTTTTTTCAGTAGAATTCCCACTATAAAAGGAAGGATGTTCAATAATGGAAAATAAACATAGCTTGTTAATAATCCCGTTACGTATTGTTTTCATCACTTTTAAATACTTAATATTCAAACCACAATTAAAATTAGAAAAACCTAGATCATGCAGTCAGGGATTTTCAGGCAGGAACACTGCATAAATAAAATTAAAGTCAGCAGTGACTTCAAGTAGAAATGCTTAATAATGATCTTACACAATAATATATGTTCAAGAAAGATAACAGCAAAGGTCAACTGCCTTACTTTATGCCATACCAAAGCTGAACCATAGCTCTGATATTAACAAATAAGAAGTCAACGGGTAATGCCAGGCTACGGTGGTATTTTAAAAGTCAACTAATTGTATTAATGTTTAAAATTATTAATGTTTCCCTTCAAAATTTGTGGTTTCTTGAGTGCATGGAAAATGGTTAATTGACAGACACAGACAAAGTTACATTCATATGTTTCCATAGGTTTTTTCAAGGCTTTTATGGATTACTGGTAAAGGGGAAATTAGATTGAAAACACCATACAAAAATGAGGTTGTCCAAGCAATAGAGTAAGACAAGGTCTTAATTAAATTATAACCCTATCCACAGCTAGTTTCTTCTATGCACATTAATGCATAAACAGGTGATAATGTGACAAAATGTTACCTACATTTTCTTGTTTTCTATTATTTTCTTTCTAGTTCTAGAGTATACCACTGCAGCTTTTGCTTTATGGCATAGGCAATTTCCCTAATGTATAAAGAGCTGAAATCTGCTGCTGCTTTGATTCTCTGAGGATTAATTCTCCAGAATCAAGACAATCACATAACATTACTGTTGGTTAATAGTACAGGCCACTCAGATGTCAGACTATGCCCTTATTGAAACTTAAACCTAATGAACAAGAAACTATATTAGCAGCGGCAGCTCCAGCACCAGTGCTCCAAGTGCGTGCCTGGGGCGGCCTGCCAATCTCTGCGAGGGCAGCAGTCAGACAGCCTTTGGTGGCATGCCTATGGGAGGTCCACCAGTCCTGCGGATTCAGCAGCGGGTATGCCGAAGCCGCAGGACCGGTGGACTTCCCGCAGGCATGTCACCGAAGGCAGCCTGCCTGCCGTGCTTGGGGCAGCAAAAAAGCTAGAGCCGCCCCTGTATATTAGTGTGTGTCTTGCAGAATAAGTCTTGCATTCACCTTATAAGCAAAGAGACTTCCTATCCTGTTCTGAAGAGAATCTATACACATTGACTGCAATGGGGCCAGGATTTCACCCATTGTATGTAGTCCAAATTACCCCTTCCAGGGTTTGATATAATTAGTAACACAGATGACCTTAACTTCAGTTTTCTTACTAAGCTTGACTGTTCCTAGAGTTTCTCCAAAGAGATAGCTCCTCCCTAGAGGACACTTCCTCTTGCCAAAGAACCACTTCATTCTTCCAGGGTAGCTGTGGAGAGGGTGGACTTAACACCTCCCACAATGAGTCAGCAGCAGCCTGCAAGGGTCAAACACCTGCTAACAAGATAGGTCACCAAAAGAACCCTGCCACTCTGTTACATGAATTATTGAATTTTAACTATAAATATTAACACCTGCTGTGTTATTCATCAAAGGGGATTGAAAAGCACGGAGTGTAATTGTACAGTAATTATCTGTTAAGGCTCACTGTCACTTAAAATGAAGCATGTTTAAATTTTATCACTGCTGCAGAATTTTACTCTTCAGATTCTGTACTGCACTAATGAGTAATTAAAGAAATGATACACCTGTCCAGGTACCATGATTAATATTATTCTTGATACATGAAACAATAAGCATTATTTTGGCTACTAGATAAGATTCAAGAAAGCTTCAGGGAATACTGTATAACTTCCTTCATCTACCCTGTGACCACAGGAATTAAATATTAAAAATTAGGACTTTTTCATTCCATTGGCAATCAGTGGGATTTGTAAGGACTGAAGGAGTAGGTCCAATAATATAAATCTTAGCAAAGTTACAGAATTGCAGTAAAACACAAAACAAATGTATTTCTACTGCAACAGAAGCCCAATCTAGTACCAAGAGAATTCACTGGCACCTTCCATTGACTTCAACAGACATTCGTTCTATTTGGCCCTACATTGGTTATATAGTTCAGTGTGGATCTGGTTCATGACATTGACATCTGTAGTCATTTTGCCTGGGTAAGGGCTGAGAACTATGTCATGCCACTAATTGTTAAGCGGAACTCCCCCATTGAAATCATTAGTGAAATTTGCTTAAAAAAAATCAAAGGCATAACGTAAACACTGAATGAGAATCTCAAGCTTGACCCCCTTATTAACAGAAAATGTTGCCATTTTATTGTCCATGTTAAATATAAACCAGATTAAAAAAATATAATAAAAATTGTTCTATTGCTTTTTTATGCAATGAATTCTATCCACCACATTGAGCAGCTGTGCCATCCACAACCATAGCCACAATCTAGATTCACTTCCAGCAGTATTCAAAACAGTGTTCCATCTGCAGCAAGTTCTTCCAGATTTGGAGGTGGGGAGCAGAGGCAGGGTTGCCTCCAGCTTCTAAATTCCTTTCCATAATGTGCAGTATCTAGCAAATTGCAGGGTATTTCCTTTCTGATGAGAAGAGAATTTTGAAAGAAAAATACTCTAATGGGCAGTTACAATTTTACATTATAGTTTAGAGATGTAGGGCCAATGCAGTAACTTCTATTTTAAATCATAAAATCATAACTCACCACCAAAAGAGTTAGATAAGGATTCTGTTTTTGTTCTAGTTCGGAGTTTTTTCCCCATATTTCCCTTAATTAGGGTTGCCAGGCATCCGGATGAAAAGGGACCCTGGCGTTAAAAGTCTGGTTTGTGGTGCAACTGGGACCCGGGGGTAAGGCAGGCTCCCTGCCTGCCCTAGCTCCGCATGGCTCCCAGAAGCAGCCGCCAGGTCCCTGCAGCCCCTAGGACAGGGAGGCTCTGCCCCTACCCAAAGGCTGGCTCCACAGCTCCCATTGGCCGGGAAATGCGACCAATGGGAACTGTGGAGATGGCGCCTGCAGGTGCAAGGGCAGCGCACGAAGCCTCCCTGGCCGCACATGTGTTTAGGGGCTGCAGACACCTGGCAGCTGCTTCCCAGGAGCCACGGTAAGCATCGGCGGGATCCCACACTCCGAACCCTCTCCCATACCTCAAACCCTTACCCCAGCCTGCACCCAAACTCCCTCCCGGAGCCTGCACCCCCCAACACCCCAATCCCCTGCCCCAGCCCCCTCCTGGACCCCAAGTCCTCATCAGCAGCCCCACCCCAGAGCCCACGTCCCCAGTGGGAGCCCTCACCCCCCAACACCCCAGTCCCTCTTGCACCCCAAACCCTTCAACCCCAGCCCCACTCCAGAGCCTTCAGCCCCTGCCAGAGTCCAAGCCCCCCTCCCCACATCCCAACCCCTTTCCCCAGCTCAGAGCCCTCTCCCACACTGTGAACCCTTCATTTCTGGCCCCACCCAGAGCCCACACTCCCATCCCAGAGCCCATACCCTCCCCGCACCCCAACCCTCTGCCCCAGCCTGGTGAAAGTGAGGGACGGTAGGGGAGAGTGAGCAGAAGAGGGAGGGGAGATGAAGTGAGCAGGGGTGGGGCTTCAGAGAAGGGGCGGGTCAGGGCCTCGCAGCAGGGGGCAGAGCACGAGTGTTTGGTTTTGTGCAATTAGAAAGTTGGCAACCCTACCCTTAATACGTGATTATAATTTGATTTCATTTTCCAAGAAACACCTGGTTCATTTAGCAATCTGTCTGAAATAAAGGGTAGGATCTACAGTCCACAGCTCATAATCCAAGAGGGAGTGAAGACAACTTTCCTCCACATTGAGCAGTAACCAGACACAGCAATAGTTCCACCATTGCTGTCCTTATTACCAAATACTGTGATAATTGCTATGATTAGTTCTTTGCAGTTAATTTATGATTTGTCATAAGAGCAAAACATCTCTAAATAATACTTATATGGAAAAGATCTATGTGCTAGCTTGTTATGTTCAGCCATTGAAGTATTGCTGCTGTACCTACTGGGGCTATAACAGCACTGGGCAGAGTCTCTATTTTTCCTCTTGGATGAGGAGAATGTCCTACTCAATTTTAGAAAAAGCTAATTTGTTTTGGCAGTATAATCTGCCTGTAAACATTAGTACACAAGTGCTGGGCAGTTACCTGAAAACTTTTCATTGGCTACTAAACTTAATCAATAGAGGAATTTCTTTCAGCTGTGGTCACATTCCTTTTGGAATAATTTTCTGTGAATTTGCTAATGAATGGCCTGATTATCTTTTATGTTGGTCTAAATCAGGAGCAATTCCATTTAAATGAAACACTCGTGTAAAATTGCTGTAAATTGACAGACCAAAAACACTAGAAGGAAAGTTTGCAGATATTCTGAAGTTTACACGTATATTAGAAATTATTTGCAGAAAAAGCTATTTTTGAATTCATGAAAATTCACACTGTAAAAGTGATTCCAAAGCCATGCCTACACTGGGGAAATGCATAAAAAATTCCTAGTGATAAAACCTGTGAGAGCTCTAATGTAGGCAAGGCTAGTGTGAATCATGTTTTCTACTAGCTAGTCACTCTACATTAGTATTCAGCTATGACAAACAATATTTTTCTTTTTGTAATTAACTAAATAATTGCATAACCCCAGAGAGACCCTCAAACTCTCACTATGTACATCCTTGACTTTCTATATAGCCTATAACTTTTACACTATGGAGCTCCTCCCTCCCCTACAAAAAACAAAAACAAAAACATGAGACTCCGAATGTGAATTGTGCTAGGCCAATATTTAATTGACTGAACTCAAACTCATTAACAGATTTGCTTGATACTTCTCAGAAAATTCTAGCGTTAATGAGAAATTGTGTGCAGAAAAATTGAGATGCATGAACTGTATTTCTCAAAGTCAAAGAGATGGGTTCTATTTTTGCAGTTAAAGTGGAAGTTCAAACTTTAACCATAGAGTCGCTTTTATTCTACCGTATTAATCTACCTGTCTGAGCCAAGCATTTGAATTTTCAATGATTGCAATGAATTGATCACAAATATTTTACAAAGCAAGACATTTAGTGATCTAGATACACAACTCTGTGTTCCATAGACTGCACAGAATTCCATTTTATTTCCAGGTGGAAGCCAAGATTTTTTAGTCAATAAAGCCTCTTTGTAAATGAGTTCACTCACTACTAGGCAGTCCCTTGTGGCCAGGCATGCAGTAGGAGTTCTCTTGCTGGGCTAGCTCCCCCGCCAATGGTCAGACTAAAATTTTGGTGGTTCCTCTGTCAGGAACTTGCCCCTCTGGCCAGGTCATCATCTTAAGTGTACCCCTTCCAGTCCCCAAAAACATATTTAACAGAAACAAAAATCCTTCTGCTCTTTCTGGGGCTCGTCCTCAGCCAATGTTCAGTTCAGCCTTCTGTCCCTTGCTGTGTCCAACAACCCTTACAATGGGCTTGTACACTTCCAGCCTTCGGGTTGGTATGGGAACCTAGTCCCCCCATCTACTCTGGATTCCAGCCCCAAGACATGTACCAAACAGCTAGGCCTGCTCCTTTACTTGTGCTGCAGTTTTTCCCAGCCACTTCCTATCTCTCTTCTCAAGTTCACTTCTGAGTTTTACAGTCACTTCCCTGGTTGCTCAGGGTCTCTACCAGGCCTGCATGCCTGGAGAGTTTTTCAACCCCTTCCTTGCTTGGCCAGATTCTGTCTCTCCTTCCTCTTCTGCTTTCCTGCTCTGAGCTTTTCCTTTGCTGACTCAGGGCATTGCAGGAGCCTTCTTGGGCCCTGCAGTGTCTACAGACACAGCTGTAGTCTCCTTAAGCTTCCCTCTTTACCACAGCCACCTTCAGCTCTTTATAGGGAAGTGCCTGATGTCTTTAAGGTGGGCTCATTCTGTAATCAGGTTGGCTTAGCCCCAGGCTCTCCAGCCCACTGGGGCAAGCCAATCACCCTGTTGAAGCACTTCTATGCTTTGGACTTTAGATACCCTTTTTATATTTTATTATTTACTTTAGAAATCACCCCTCTCACTATGCCCCATCTTGGCCATTGAAATCAGCTGGGACACTGTTCACTACAATCCCCATATTTGTACTCCAGGAGGATAGAGGTAGGATGCTGTCAGAGAGAAGGGCTTCTAGAAACTTTGTCCCCCTTTTGATCTGACAGAGTCTCAATTTGTTGATCTTCTAGGGAGGCTGCACGGTTTGTGTTCACACAGGACCTTCTTGGGCAGATGAGGTGACTGGCATGAGTTTTACTGAGTGAGAGCAGAGGAATTCTGTTCTAAATGGACAACAGGTTTTGTAGTTTCTACTATAGGATATCTCAAAGTGGTTACACAACCGGAGATCATTGGCCTGTGCATATTTTATAAATCAAATGAAATAGGATAACCTAAACATGTAACTGATATCTAAGAGGGCTAATAAACACTACATTACTATTTATTTAGACATTTGGTTTCAGTATCCTCTCTAAATGCTACTATCTCATTTTTTTTAAACTTATAACTTACATGGACCTTTTTGACCTATCAGAATGAAAACCAAAGAAGATAGGAAAATCATTTCATAGATTATAGGGCTGGAAGGGACCTCGAGAGGTCATCGAGTCCAGTTCCCTGCCCTCATGGCAGGACCAAATACTGTCTAGACCATCCCTAAGATGGGGGGAAAACATTGGAAATCAATGTTTATCTCCCTGCAGACTTTGTGGTGGTTAATACACAGAACTAAACACGGTGAGCTCTGCATAAAAGGAAACTGAAACAAGACAATTGTAATTAACAAGATAAGACCATGGCTGATGGCAACAACTGACTGTGCATTAAAGACCTAAATAAGAAGTTTCTTGTTCATTTATCAATGAGCCAAGAACTATATTTGCATTTTATTTTTACTAAATTTGATTGAGATGGTGGTAATCCTATAGAGAAAAGAGAGCAAGTACAAAATAAACTAATCAAAACTAAAGCCAATTCAAAGATCAATTGTTTAAATTGAAAGACCAATGGCTGGGAAAAGAAATGAGAAAAATGCCAATAGAGTACATTTAGGCTTCTCGGTTACGATGATCCTGGTCATTCCTTCAATTTTCAGTTTAATTATCATATAAGAACAGTATCTGCCAGAACAAAACAGGAGAGTTATTGGTGGGCCTTTGAACTGAATAAGATAACTTCTTTACTACTCAAATACCCAGTCTAATATTTTACCAGTGGTTCAAAAGTCCCTACCAACAGCTACACAGAGCAATAAGTATAAATAATAATACATAAGTAAGCAAGAAGGTTGTATATTACCTTAAAGGTACTGTTTTTCCCCCAAGACCGTTTAAAGACAGTTTCATTAATTTAATTTTGAAGAAAAATAATACAGACCAAATCACATCTAAATCAATGTTGTAAAATTCAACCTTTAAAAACATACTTACTAAAATTTACAATGGAGATGTGCCTCAGCACAGAAGTATTTATCTGGATCTCTATATACATAAATACTATGGGCCAAAAATTAATAGTATGATTTGCTTCAAATTGCAGAGAAACACAAATAAAGTTTTAAAATCTTTTGCTCTTGATAGTGAGTACCCCACTTGAAAATATACTCAGTTTTTTGTAGATATAGAAGAACCACCACTGCAGGAGACTTGTTTTAAGTAATGGCCTACATTTATGAATGAAGTCATTAACATCTTAATTGAATGATAGCTTTCTACAGAATTTTATATGTGGCTGAGTGCAGTATTTTGGAATGCTACACTGTTATTTTAACACTGCTATAAACACACACATGGTCTAATTACCATTTACACCAAAGTTCCTTGACACTGCTCTGGTAGTCGTAACGTGTTTGGCCCTTTAAGACTCCCTAACACTGCCAGAATGGTATTAAGGAGCCTTAAAATAAGTAAGATTCACGCCCCACAGGACATAACAGAAAACAACATTTGCAGCATGTACAAAGAGAGAAAGAAAACAACATGAGTGTCACTCAGAGTAATCCAAGATTTCAGTGTCTATTTGGGACCTGAAATATAGTTTCAAATTGTGGCCGGCACTCTTCAGGGGTGTAGAGGATGCAAAAAGCCTTCCCTTCCACTGCATATTCTAAACAGCAGTCAGCCACAGTTACAATCCCTGCATACCCTTGAGGTTTTAACCCTCTTATGAATGCTTATGGGTTAATGAAAAATGGGTTCTGTTTTACCCAATGAATGGTTGATTAGTTTCCATAGTGATTTACTTTGGTTGTTAAGACTGAGACAACAATTTACAACAAATAAATTATTCAGTAAATTCAACCTCTTTCCACTCATGGACTATTTAGGACTACAATCAGATCATCCTAATTCTTCAGCAAATTTATTCATTATTCACATGTGACAAATATCTTTTTGAATTTTTTATTCTATGGATTGATTGCAAATATCCATAATTCAAGCTGTGTTGCTTAGTTGTGGCCAGATACATCACAGCATTTTTTATATTCCCTGATTGGAAGAGTATTCAGGCATGTCTGAAATTATATATATATATATATATATATATATATATATATATATATATATATATACACACACACACACACACACACACACACACACACACACAGGTTTCAGTAAATACTTATGCTTACAACTTTGATATTAGAGTTCAAAACATTTGCAATAAAGCTGTATTGCTTGAATGTTCAGAGAAATTACACACAAAAGTATTGCACACATGGCCATAGTTTAATTTCTTTTTAAACTTACACAACCATTTTCTGTGTGTGTATTATTTTCCCAGTTCTTCTAGTACTGAACATTTAGACTGGTGGTGTAGGGGCAGTAAATCTAAAATTCTGACCGGTGAAGTCAGGTTTTAGATGCCAATAGACTCAGCCGGACCAGTCAAGATTTTATCTAAAGGACTTCTTATACACACCCTCTCTCTCCCTGTTTAGGATAGTTTTCACACACCTCACGATACCCTATTACAAGCCATGTTCATACTCAAGTTACCTATTTCAGTGTTATCATCCTATCCTCTGTGACTATCTTCACCCAGAAGTTTAGTTACTCTTGCTAGAATTTAAGAGCTAGATTGAGATCATCCCTGCTGATGTATGTAATGGAAGGGCAAAAGTTGCAAGGTGCATGTCCCCACCTCTTCTGTCCCTGTGGATGGGTCAGGCATAATCCTTACATGGAGTGAAGGCACTGTGCCCAACCATAGCCACCAGGACTGCTGGCTGCCATAAAAGGGACAGAAGAGTGAGGGCAGAACTGGCCTGACACTGAGGGGAAAACACTTTTTCAAAGAATGGTAGAGCTGCTACTCTAGCATGACCTGCCCCTGAGCCCTAAGGGCCTAAGAGAAATTCCATCTGAATCCGCCCGAGTGTACCCTGAGGATCCTGCTACAGAATGGCCCTTCCTCATCCCCTACAATGCAGTACATCTCTTAAAGCCATGATTTGTTCCCTATGGTTGTTAAAAGTGAACTCACAGTAATACCTTGTGAAAGGCAAAATTCAGAGCTCACCTTTGGCCATGTTCTCCCCACTGACACGTACAACATTTTTAATAAGTGTTTCTGAGCAGAAATTTGACCTTTTTGTTTTCAGGTACAATGGGAAATTCCAATAACCATCTCAATTCTTATTCAAATATATAAACAAACAATTATAAAAGTCAACTATAGGATTCAGAAGCGGACTGGGACAGTATATTTGTTGGACTGTGTGTGGACTGATCAATGGATTTAACAAGTGAATGCGCAAAGAAGGGACTTCGAGTTTGTAAGCCTTGTTTCCTCTGCACTGGTCCTGGTCTGAGGGTATTTTTTGGATACTTTACCCAGACTGTAGCTTTAGCATTTAGCCTATTGTTGCATGGTGCGAGTTACAGTATTTATGCGCTTTTTTGGTCACAGGCCTCTTAAATGAGTTATTACGAAAGTAATGTAATACAAATACTTAGTAATTTTGTTGCATTTTAAATTTTGAAATTGCGTTACAAATTTAAACTAAATAAACCACAGAATAAATATACCATAAGGTGTGCAGGTAAGTATTATCTTCATTCTACAAATGAGGAAACAGCCACAGAAAGGTTATCTGACTTGCCCAATTCCACACGGCAGCTCTGTATCAAAGTCAGGATTACAACCCAGGAGCTCCTTTCTCAGTCCACTAGATCATACTGCCTCTTTTGACTTCCTGCTTGGCTCATCTTTCAACCTCAGCACCTGACTGAGCTTCCATAAAAGTCAATGGCAAAAGTCCCATGGATTTCTGGACGAGTAGGCTTGGGTCCTCACTAAAAGCCTGTAGAATCAGATCAGCCTGTGCATCCTTCAAATCTCACTGAAAAGGGAAGTCTCACTGCTACAAGTAGATTCTCCCTCTTAGCATCCAGAGAACCTTTAGCTATACAGGGTGAAAGAAGATTAATTTACATTTTCCTTAACCGTTAAAATAATTTTGCTGCTTGTTTGCAGCCCTGGCTATTTGAACATGCTTGTGATTACAGGTTGTTTTCTGTACCATTACTGTGTCCAGGAATTACTCCAATATGCTTAATTTGTCATCTTGCTGACATGAGAACAGGTTCCTTTTTTTTTTTTTTTTTTTTTTTTTTTTTTTTTTTTTAAATTCTGAAGTGAAAGTTCTATGGGCATTGCAATTGCTTTTAACCTAATTCTAAGCCCTGGTCTACACTATGAGGTTAGATCGATTTTATAAGCCATGCGTCTACACAACCAACCCTGTTCCATCAACCTAAAGGGCTCTTAAAATCGACTGCTGTACTCCTCCCCGATGAGGGGAGTAGCACTAAAATTGACCTTGCTGGGTCGAATTTGGGGTAGTGCAGACACAATTCGATGGTATTGGCCTCCGGGAGCTCTCCCAGAGTGCTCCAATGTGACAGCTCTGGACAGCGCTTTCAACTCTGATGCACTAGCCAGGTACACAGGAAAAGCCCCAGGAAATTTTGAATTTCATTTCCTGTTTGATTAGCGTGGCGAGCTCAGCAGCACAGGTGACCATGTAGTCCCAGAATCGCAAAATCATGGACTGAAAGGGAGACACTGGATCTGATTGCTGTATGGGGAGAAGAATCTGTGCAGGCCGAACTCCGATCAAAAAGAAGAAATGCTAATATATATGCCAAAAATCGCACAGGGCATGGTGGAGAGAGGCTACAACAGGGACACACAGCAGTGCCACGTGAAAGTTAAGGAGCTCAAGCAAACCTACCAAAAGACAAAGGAGGCAAACGGTCGCTCTGTGTCAGAGCCCCATACATGCTGCTTTTATGATCAGCTGCATGGCATTCTAGGGGGGACTCTATCACTATCCCACCATTGTCCGTGGATACCTGCAAACGGGGAGTCTCACGCAACAGGGAGGAGGATTTTGTGGAGGACGAGGAGGAGAATGTGCAGCTGGCAAGTGGAGAATCTGTTCTCCCTGGCAGCCAGGACCTTTTAATCACTCCGGAGCCAGTATCCTCCCAACGCAGGTTTCCAGACCCTGAAGCCAGAGAAGGCACCTCTGGTGATTGCACATTTGTAACTACACTACAGGGTTTAAAAGCAATTATGTTTAATGTTTGATTTGCCCTGAAGACTTGGGATGCATTCGCGGCCAATACAGCTACTGGAAAAGTCTATTAATGTGTCTGGGCATGGAGCGGGAATCCTCCAGGGACATCTCCATAAAGCTCTCCTGGAGGTACTCTGAAAGCCTTTGTAGAAGGTTTCTGGGGCAGGCTGCCTTATTTCGTCCTCCATGGTAGGACACTTTACCACCCCAAGCAAGTAGCAAGTAGTCTAGAATCATTTCAGCACAAAGCATGGCAACGAATGGTCCTGGGTTTTGGTGGCATTCAAGCAACATTCAGTCTATATCTTTCTGTGTTAGCCTCAGGAGAGTGATATCGTTCATGGTCACCCGGTTGAAATAGGAGAATTTTTGTAAGGGAACAGTAAAAGGTCCCCTTTCATGCTTGGTGAAAAGGGATCATCCCTGAGAATAGCCATCTGGTGGGGGGAGGGGTGAAGGGATCATCCAAGAGAATAGCCACGCGGTGGGGTTGGGGGAGGGGTGTGCTGCACATCCACCCGAAAACCGCAGCCCGTCCTTTTAAATGGCAAACCCAACCAGCATTGCTTGCTATGGGAAAGGAATGTGCTGCAGTTTGAAACTGTTCCCACATGTTATGAAGGTGGAAGAAGCCAACCCCGTGTACCCTTTGGCTTACCATGGCTGCCTGGAAACCGAATTCTGTTGCCCAGCCGCGTGTGATGTGTCACCATACCAGCAGGTGCTCAATATAAAAGGCAAAATTGCTGTGAATTGCTTGATTCACTTTTGTTTTCAGAAATGTATCTTCTTAAATTCGACTCTCCCTTTTTATCCCCCCACAGGTGCAAATGTTTCTACGCTCCCCCTATCATCTCTGTTCTAGAGGTAATCGCAGATTAGAAGGCAAGAAAAAAAACGCACTCATGATGACATGCTTTCCAAGCTCATGCAGTCCTCCTGCACTGATAGGGCACAGCTGAATGCATGGAGGCATACAGTGACAGAGGCCAGGAAAGCATACAGTGCGCGTGATGAGAAGAGGCAGGAGGCAATGCTGAGGCTAATGCAGACATGCTCAGGCGTCTGGTGGAGCTGCAGGAAAGGCAACAAGCACACAGACCACCGCTGCATACACTGTGTAACTGCCTGACCTCCTCCCCAAGTTCCATATCCTCCTCACTCAGACGTCCAAGAACACGGCAGGGGAGGCTCCTGGCACCCAGCTACTCCACTCCAGAGGATAA
Source organism: Chrysemys picta bellii (assembly GCF_011386835.1). Lineage (NCBI taxonomy): Eukaryota > Metazoa > Chordata > Testudines > Emydidae > Chrysemys > Chrysemys picta. The sequence continues at coordinate 72,564,071 of NC_088795.1, read as the reverse complement.
CCCAAGGAACAAAAGGCTGTCATTCAAACAGTTTTGATTTGTAGTGTGGCTACAATAAGCAATGTGGCCTTGTCCTTCCCTCCTCCTCTCCTCTCCCACCCCACCAGGGCTACCTTGTCAGTTATATCACTTTTTAAAAAAATAATAAAGAAATAATGCATGGTTTCAAAACAATAGTGACTTTATTTCCTTTGCCAGCTGTGATCGAGGGGGGAGGGTGGTTGGCTTACAGGGAATTAAAATCAACAAAGGGGACAGGTTTGCATCAAGAAGAAACACACACAATGGTCACACCGTAGCCTGGCCAGTCATGAAATTGGTTTTCAAAGCCTCTCTGATGCGCAGTGTGCCTAGCTGTGCTCTTCTAATCACCCTGGTGTCTGGCTGCTCAAAATCGGCCACCAGGAGATTTGCCTCAACCTCCCACCCTGCCATAAATTTCTCTCCCTTACTCTCACAGATATTATGGAGCACAGCAAGCAGCAATAACAATGGGCATATTGGTTGTGCTGAAGTCTAACCTAGTCAGCAAACAGCACCAGCAAGCTTTTAAGTGTCCAAAGGCACATTCTACCACCATTCTACACTTGCTCAGCCTATAGTTGAACTGCTCCTTACTACTGTCCAGGCTGCCTGTGTATGGCTTCATGAGCCATTGGAGCAATGGATAGGCTGGGTTTCCAAGGATAACTATTGGCATTTCAACATCCGCAAAAGTAATTTTCTGGTCTGGGAAGTAAGTCCTTTCTTGCAGCTGTTCAAACAGCCTGGAGTTCCTAAAGAGGCGAGCATCATGCACCTTTCCCAGCCATCCCACGTTGATGTCGGTGAAACATCCCTTGTGCTCCACCAGTGCTTGCAGCACCATTGACAAGTACCCCTTGCAGTTTACATACTGGCTGGCAAGGTGGTCCAAGATAGGGATATGCATTCCGTCTATCGCCCCACCACAGTTAGGGAACCCCATTGCAGCAAAGTCATCCACTATGACCTGCACAATTTCCACAGTCACTACCCTTGTTAGCAGAAGGTTAGTGATTGCTGTGGCTACTTGGATCACAGCAGCCCCCACAGTATATTTGCCCACTCCAAATTGATTCCTGACTGACCGGTAGCAGTCAGGCGTTGCAAGCTTCCACAGGGCTATTGCCACTTGCTTCTCAACTGTCAGGGCAGCTCTCATCTTGGTATTCCTGCACTTCAGGGTGGGGGAAAGCAACTCACAGAGTTCCAGGAAAGTGGCCTTATGCATGTAAAAGTTTCACAGCCTCTGGGAATCATCCCATACCTGCAACACTATGCGGTCCCACCAGTCTGTGCTTGTTTGCCAGTCCCAGAATTGGCGTTCCACTGTATCAACCTGATCCACTGCTGCCATAATGTTCCAATTGCTACATCCCCTGCTTTCAGGAACATCTGTGTCCATGTCTTCCTCACAATCGTCCTCATGCTGGCGGCTCCTAGCCAGCTTCTGCACATACTGCAGGATGATGCGCAAGGTGTTTACTATGCTCACAACAGCTCCATGCTTGCCATGCTATGGCGTCTGCACGGGTAACCCAGGAAAAAAGGCACGAAATGATTTTCTGCCATTGCTTTCACAGAGGGAGAGAGGGGAGACTGAAGACATGTACCCCAAACCACCCTCGACAATGTTTTTGCCCCATCAGGCATTGGGAGCTTAACCCAGAATTCCAATGGGCAGCGAAGACTGTGGGGACTGTGGGATGGCTACCCACCGTGCACAGCTCCGTGATTCGATGCTAGCCATGGTATTGAGGATGCACTCTGCCGACTTAATGCGCTTAGTGGAGACATACACAATCGACTGTATAAAATCGCTTTCTAAAGATCGACTTCTATAAAATCGACCTAATTTCGTAGTGTAGACATACCCTAAGGCAAACATATATTTCCCCCAATAACGTAATGGCCAATTTGTGCATTTATTGTTCACCAGTTAGTATACTTTGTGTTGTTTACACTGCATTCATCAGAATTACACAATCTCACGTGACACTTATCCAGATTGGCTTCTGTCTCTTCTGCATATTTATATATGCCCCTCTTTAAGAGCTGAGCAACTGGGTTTTTGAATTTGCTGAAAGCACAATTGGCACAGTGTTAAGTAAATCTCAGGGGATTCAAAGATACAGTTCAGTTATGCTAGTCCCTAAAACTGAATGCAAATCCTTACTGTTGCCATACTTATGAAATTGCATTTTTAAAAAATAAATATAGTTTTTATATTATATTTAAAAGAAACAAGTCTTCCTTAAAGGCAATTTATTGGATGTGAGCTAGATTGTGTGACATAATCCCATTCACACCCATCCAGAATGTATTGATGATGAGGTCAGAAGTCAGGATGTTGTTATTTATTTTTTTATATATACTTAGAATTGATTTCCTTGGCAGTAAATTTATTTTCAGCAGTGAGATCAAGGCAAACTGCTATTTAAATTGAAATAAGCAATGCTTTGATAGTGGAAGCAACTGTATACAAAGAGAATAAGCATTACATTTGTATGCATTTAGGCCTTGATTCAGCAAGGTACTTAAACATCTGCCTAACATTAAATACAAATAATTACAGTGAAGTCAATAGGACTAAACTTCTGTGTAAATACCCCTTGCTGAATTGGAGCTTTCATCTGCAATTCCATGGGATTTTTTTCTTAACACACTTTGGAGCATCCATCTTTAACAAATTGTTTTTAAAAAATTACAGAAGCTGGAATCTTTCATTATGTTTTTCTAATCAATTTGCTGTGAGTTCTGGAAGTTTTTTCTCTTACAACGTAGGTCTAACAGAATCTGTGTTTGTTTATAGTTAAACATATCATTCCAATGTGCAATCAGTAACATAGTGCAAATGAATATCTTGCTCTAAATGGCATTAAGATAACCCTGGGCCCACCTGCAAGTGGTACAGTATATTTGTCATTCTATCTAGCCACAAGAACTCTAAACTAGATGTATCAGTTGTAATTCAAGGTGACCTCCCTCACTGCACTATGATATTCCCAGATGGTTTAAAGCTTAGCTGCTCAGCTCCTCTTTCAATGTCAGAAGTATTGTATATGAATATTACACCAATTTTCAAATTTCCAGTGACTCCCAATGGGAAAGTATAGACATTAAGATTCTTGTCATCCAGAATATTGGATTTTCTATCTATTAGACATTGAAAGAAATATCAGCAAATTGGTTTTACCTCAGGTATGTATTGTTGGTCATAGAGGTCATCTTTTTTTCATGCCTACCTTCTTGGTACCAGAATAATTTCTTAGAAAACATTGTTATACATAATACCTACAGTGGCTGAAAGGTAAAGTTACATGTGACACATTTCTAATATCACCTTTGAGAATTCAGGATTTATTTTGTATTTTAGATTATCTAGCTACAGACAGATTTGTATGTGCAAGTGAACATTTTCAGCGCAGCATGTACTACCGAAGATTTTCCATAAGCCTAAAGAACATGGGATTCACCTTGATACAAGTTAACAACATCAAAATAAATGTAAAATTGTTTGGTTGGCCATATTTTTAAACCCTGAATTTTCATATGAAATTGCTTTTGATCCCAATACTGTCACTATTACTCATGCTAAGTGGTCTCTTAATCTGCAAACTGAGAGCTTGTGGTGCCAATTTCTACTTCATTGATTGCAACATAAGGGTGGCAGAATTGGCCTTGTATTAATTAGAATTATTGACAAAGAGCCTCAGGATCACAGGTGGCTTTTCCCTTCTCCCCACCTGTGTTCTTTTTCTGATGCCTCCACCAAAGTTGACTCCTCACTATGCCAAAACACAAGGAGTGCTGTACTTTGGGAATAGGAATAATTCTATTGGCAGACAAGGACTATAAATCCCATTACCGAAGAAACCATAAAGCAACACAAGACAAACCCCAGCAAAAGAAGGACACCCCACAACAAAGAATATAAATAATGTGGTGCCAGGTCAGATCTCTGCTACTGCAGACACTCTTCTCTGCAGGGATGGAACTGCATTACCCATGTATGAGCTCCCACAGCTGTTCAAAGACTCCCTTTGTGGGAAGGGGAGTTAATCAGAGACTCCCTGATACGTTGTGCTTCTCTCAGCTCCAACCTCAAAGCTCAACATGAAAAATAGTCTCTCAGTCAGACTGTCCCTTCTCACTGAGGGGCTGAGCAGACCTGGCCCACCAAACTACATGTCCATATCACCCCCATGCAGAAGCCAGCCTATTGGCCTCAGCAGGTGTTTCTAGTGTTGTCTGTCCTCAGCCCCAACTCCAAGCATTCTGGGAAATGGTGTCAGAGGATTCTAGTAATCTTTACATTTGCAGTCCCTTGGATAGGATTCCCTAGAGGCTCAGTCTGGCTTCAAGACTAAGCTTGATAAGTTTATGGAGGGGATGGTACGATGGGCTAGCCTAATGTTGGCAATTAATTGATCTTTGACTATTAGCGGTAAATATGCCCAATGGCCTAAGATGGGACGTTAGATGGAGTGGGATCTGAGTTACTACAGAGAATTCTTTTCTGGGTGTCTGGCTGGTGAGTCTTGCCCACATGCTCAGTGTTTAGCTGATCACCATATTTGGGGTCAGGAAGGAATTTTCCTCTAGGGCAGATTGGCAGAAGCTCTGGGGGTTTTTCGCCTTCCTCTGCAGCTTGGAGCACAGGTCACTTGCTGGAGGATTCTCTGTACCTTGAAGTCTTTAAACCATGATTTGAGGACTTCAATAGCTCAGACATAGGTTAGGGGTTTATTACAGAAGTGGGTGGGTGAGATTCTGTTGCCTGCGTTGTGCAGGAGGTCAGACTAGATGATCATAATGGTCCCTTCTGACCTTAAAGTTTATGAGTCTATGAGTCTGGCACTCCAGGAACTGGCAAATGTCAAGTAGCAGCTATGTGCCTTTTTAAAAAATTGTTATTTGAATCAGGTAAAAAAATCAAAAAGACAAAAGTAGCAGTTAAAGTGTTTCTTTGGTTTTCATCTCAAGAGGTGCTGCTGAGCAAATCCTAAAAGAATTAGCAGAGGACAACATTTCAGCTGATTTTCAAGAGGCAAGAAAAGTAAAATTACTTTGTAATTAAACTTAAAGGGCTTGACTTGAAAATAGTGGCTGCTCTTTCTTCTGTCTTTGACCCAGTTATATTATGAACATGATACAAATAAAGCTTCAAATAATGAATACATGAACCACATGGAAGGATAGTAAAGTGTCTCTAATCAAGAGGATGAGTAGCTGCAACTTCAGTATGCAACAACCCCAGCAAGAAGTGGGAAAGTTGGACTTAGCCTGGAAATGCAGTACATAGATATAAAAGAAACAATTTATTAATTGTACATCTCCAGAAGGGAGCAGAAGACCCTGTCCTACAACCTCTTTTGAAGTGTAGCTTCCCAAGAGGAAACTGGCTGAATACCTTCTAAAGCCGAGCCTGCGAATTTAAATTCTTAACTCTAACACGGCTGCTACTCTGAAACTTAACTCTGCTGGACACTAAAAACCATGGACTTAACACAGGAACTGGTTTTATGGCTCATTACAACAATTTGTAACACATCCTATTGCCTGCCTGCTAACCCTTAGTTGCCCACTTCATTTTAAGTGGTCTCCTACAACATATGTGATCCTCTTATGCTTGACAATATGTTCCCACCTTGTATTTAGCTTAGACACTCTGGTTTCCTTCTCCAGACCTGAGGTAAAGCTCAAAAGCTTGTCTCTTCCATGTATAGAAGCTAGTCCAATAAAATATATTACCTCACCTACTTTATCCCTCTCATCTCCTGGGACCAACACGGCTACAACAATACTGCAAATGAAATTTTTCTCCCCAGTTATAGAAAGAAAGAATCGCATGTGCTTAAGTCACACACTCCCTGAGAAGAAAATTCTTTAGCTGTGCCCTCCCGTAGCCAGCAGTGCTAACTAAAGGTTAAAGAAGATGATGTGGTGCATACATTCCACAAACTCAGAGGAATAGCAGCTTTCATCGAACAGAAGCAAGCCATGGTCTGCAGGCATAAAGAAGCCTGACACTCAGCAAATACATATTGTATTAACTCAAAAGTGAATGGTACATTTATTCCCTTTTTTAGATTAAAAAAAAGTTATGTCATGCAAGCTCTTACTTCATTAATGTGGAGATATTAGCTTTCTTTTTTCTCAATTACATGTACTATTCTGCCCAACTTCTGAGATCTCCTTTTACACATCAGCAATACCTGTACCTAATCACATTTCTTACTACTATTACACTGGCTATATTTTGCAATGATGCATCTTCCCTGTCCCACTCAGCTCTGGATTTTAATACAGATGGGCTGATCTATTCTCAGTGACAAGTTCTGATTGCTGTTTTCATTCCATCTCTCTGGGTTAGATGGGTATGGTTACACTTGTCCTAATGAATACCAGCCTGAATCTGATACTATTGGTTTACCCCATGAATTTCTTGTATAAGAAGCAGAGATTATTGAACCAGACTAACAATGTAGTACAAAATATGACCTATTTTAACTCTCTTGGGGGGGGGGGAGGGTGTTGTTTAGCCTTTTCTCTGGCAGCTTGTTGTTTTCTGTTTCTTAAAAGGAAAGATTTATAAAAGGATAGCTTATACAAATCAAGACTATTTAGATGCATCAGGGATAGGAATGAAGGAGTAAGAGCAAATGCATTAATTCTATATTACGACATTACCACATTAAATTTTAGGTTCTGGTTCTATTGGTTTATTACATTTTGTAATTTTTTTGCAGAGGGAAGTAGGGTTTAGGCCTTTATGGATATGTCTATTTAGTATATGGCAGTGAGCCTCCCAGCCCAGGTCAACCGATTTGGATTAATAGCTGTGTAGACAGAGCTGTGAAGTTGTGGTTTCGGGTCTGAAACCCACCCCTCGCCCCCATTAGGCTTCTGAGTGCAGGCTCTAAACACACACTTATCAGGGATGGTCTAGATAATAGTTAGTCCTGCCTCAGTGCAAGGGACTGGACTAGACACCCTATCAAGGTTCCCTCATGTCCTACATTTCTATGATTCACTCTCTCTTTCTGGAGATTGTGAAAAAGGGAGCTTTGAAGTTTGTTTTATGAAGAATAGAGGTGGTAGCTGGACTTTGTGTGAGAGGGAACAAAAAAAAAAGTCTGGTATGGAACTGGTATGGAATCTTTCCTACAATTTACTTAGAATACAAATGTCATTCTTCATGTCCTTATCAAATCATGTTAAGTGTTTATATGATGCCTTCATGTTTTGGATACTTAACTGACACTACGTCTGTCAACCAAAAAATTCACATTAAAAATATAAAGACAGCAATAAAACTGAAGAGGAGAGAGTTCTGACATATTGACTGGCACTAGGTGCTAAGTAGACTTTTGTGAAGTCTGTCTGGCAACTGCTAGCTCTTGTCATTCATAAAAGGGGCCATTGTGATCATCTAGTCTGAGTACCTGTATGACATCACCAATAAAACCTCCCCAAAACAATTCCCGTAGAACTAGAGCATATCTTTCCAGAAAACATCCAATCTCAATGTAAAATTTCCTGGTGATGGAGCATCCACCACGGTTTTTGGTAAATTACCTTCACTATAAAAAATTTACAATGTATTTCCAGTCTGAATCTATCTTGCTTCAAATTCCAGCCATTGGAACTTGATATACCTTTGTCTGCTAGATTTAGGAGCTCATTGTCAAATATTTTTATCCCAAGGAGTAATATAGACTGTGATCAAATCACCCCTTAACACTGTCTTGGTGAGCTAAATAGATTGAGCTCCTTGAGTCTATCATTATAAGGCATGTTTTCTAATTCTTTAATCATTCTTGTGGCTCTTCTCTGAACCCTCTCCAATTTATCAACATCCTTCTTGAATTTTGGACACCAGAATTGGACACCGTTTTCTAGTGGCATTCACATGAGTGCCAATACAGAGGTAAAATAACCTCTTTATTCCTACTTATGATTCCCCTATTTATGCATCCAATGATTGCATTAGTCCTTTTGGTCACAGTGTCACACTGGGTGCTCAGGTTCAGCTGATTATCCACCATGACTCCCATATCTTTTTCAGAGTCACTGCTTCCCGGAAGAGAGTCCATAATCCTGTAAGTATTGCCTACATTTTTTGTTCCTAGATAGATACATTTACATTTAGCCATATTAAAATCCATAACGTTTGCTTGTGCCCAGCTCATTAAGAAATTCAGATTGCTCTGTGTCAGTGGCCTGTCCTTTTCATTATTTACGACTCCCCCAATTTATGTCTTAAGCAAGTGGTATTCTGAATACCAGGGAAAGCATCCAGTCTTCTTCATATTTTTCACAGAATCACAGAAGTGTAGGACTGGAAGGGACTAGTCCAGTCCTTTGCACTCAAGGCAGGACTACATAATAGCTACACCATTCCAGACAGGTGTTTGTCTAACCTGTTCTTAGAAACTTCCGATGGAGATTCCATAGACTCCCTAAGAAATTTGTTCCAGTGCTTAACTACCCTGACAGAAAGTTTTTCCTAATGTCCAACCTAAACCTCACTTACTGCAATTTAAGCCCTTTGCTTCTTGTCCTAGCCTCAGAGGTTGACAAGAACAATTCTTCTCCCTCCTCCTTATAACAACCTTTTATGTACTTGAAAACTTATCATTCCCCTCCCCCCATCAGTCTTCTCTTAATATAAGAACGGCCATTCTGGGTCAGACCAAAGGTCCATCTAGCCCAATATCCTGTCTTCCGACGGTGGCCAATGCCAGGTGCCTCAGAGGGAATGAACAGAACAGTAATCATCAAGTGATCCATCCCCTGTCGCCCATTCCCAGTTTCTGGCAAACAAAGGCTAGGGACACCATCCCTGGCCATCCTGGCTCATAGCCATTGATGGATCTATCCTCCATGAATTTATCTAGTTCTTTTTCTAACCCTGTTACAGTCTTGGCCTTCACAACATCCTCTGGCAAGGAGTTCCACAGGTTGACTGTGTGTTGTGTGGAAAAAACATTCCTTTTGTTTGTTCTAAACCTGCTGCCTATTAATTTCATTTGGTATCCCCTAGTTCTTGTGTTATGAGGAGGAGTAAATAACACTCCCTTAATTTACTTTCTTCATACCAGTCATGATTTTATAGATTTCTATCATATCCCCTCTTAGTCGTCTCTTTTCCAAGCTGAAAATTACCAGTCTTATTAATCTCTCCTCATATGGCAGCTGTTCAATACACCTAATCATTTTTGTTGCCATTTTCTGAACATTTTCCAGGTTCAATATATCTTTTTTGAGATGGGGCAACCACATCTGCATGCAGTATTCAAGATGTGGGCATACCATGGATTTATATAGAGTCAATATGATATTTTCTGTCTTATTATCTATCCCTTTCTTAATAATTCCCAACATTCTGTTAGCTTTTTTGACTGTCACTGCACATTGAGTGGATGTTTTCAGAGAACTATCCCCAATGACTCCAAGATCTCTTTCTAAGATTTCTTTCAGACTCAACAAACCCATTTTTTTAATCTTTCATCATAAGTCATGTTTTCTAGGCATTTAATCATTTTTGTTGCCCTCCTCTGAACTTTGTCCAAATTGTCCACATCTGTCCTGAAAGTGGCGCCCAGAATTGGACACAATACTCCAGTTGATGCCTTTTCAGCTCAGAGTAGAGTGGAAGAATTTCTTCTTGTGTCTTGCCTATAACACTCCTGCTAATGCTCTTCACTTTTTTTTTTTTTGCAACAGTGTTACACTGACTCATATTAGCTTGTGATCCACTATAATCCCCATATCCCTTTCCTCAGTACTCCTTCCTAGGCAGTCATTTTCTATTTTGTCCGTGTGCAACTGATTGTTCCTTCCTAAGTGGAGTACTTTGCATTTGTCCTTATTGAATTTCATCCTGTTTACTTCAGACCAATTCTCCAGTTTGTTCAGATCATTTTGAATTTTAATCCTATCCTCCAAAGAACTTGCAACCCCTCCCAGCTTGATATTGACCACAAACTTTATAAGTGCACTTTCTATGCCATTATCTAAATCATTTATGAAGATATTGAAAAGAACTGGACCAGGATGAATCTTGTGGGACTCCACTTGATATGTCCTTCCAGCTTGACTGTGAACCACTGATAACTACTCTCTCGGAATGGTTTTCCAACCAGTTATGTACCCTACTTAGAGTAGCTCCATCTAGGTTATATTTCACTAGTTTTGCTATGTCTCTTCCTCTCACCATTCAATTTGGGCTCCTTAGGCAGAGGTTTCATGTCACAAAGCAGGGAATAAATATGGCTCTCGCAAAACAACATCTAGACTATTGTGGTTAGTTTGGAGAATCCTATTTTATGTTCACCACAAACTTATGAAGATAGCACTAACACACACAGATTGACCTGATGGAGTTGTGTTGGTAGCAGTATAGGCATAGTATTTGCTCTCTTTTTGGGGGGGAAGACAGCAAAGTATGTGGTGGACAAAAGTCTGAACTAAGAAGAGATGGTCAAAACAGAAAAAAATTGAATATTTGTGTCTCTTTCTATCAAAATTTCATTTTCAGACATACTGCTAGACTGCATTGATACAGAGATATTTTTAGGGATTTCCATTGATCTACAAGCTTTAGGTGTTTAAGTGCTAAGACAAAGAGTGCACAGATATATAACCATTCCTTCAACAAAGTGGCATCTATGTGGCCCTGTTTAATACCTCTACATACTTACATCAATGTACAGATTCTTGCTTAGCATATCCTTGTTTTAATTTATACCCCAGCAGATCCTGGGCTAATAAATTTCTCATTTCAATTTCTCAAATAGTTGTAAGTAAAGGAGAGCCAGAACTGAATTCCAGGACTGGCTTGACTAATGCGACTTTCCTTCTTCAACAGAAGACATATAACTGATCAATTGAGCATGTAATTACTATGTTTGTGTATACAATAACAGTGACTGTGTGCGCACATTCTAAAAATCTGGACTTAAAAACTAATGCTGAATGCTATCCCACTTTGCCTTTGTCTAATCCACATTCCTCACCAAGTGCAAGAGAAATATAGCAGATTTGGGGAGGGGGGTGGGAAATCAGGCCAACCAATTACAATATCTGAGAAGGCAGTTTTTCAAGAAGATTAATCTTTATTATAGAAGACTACTTGAAAAATGCTGTGACAGCTGACATAAAAGGTGGCATTCTGTTAGTTTATATTCTTGCCTTGGGCTCTGAAAGGAACTAATTTTCAAAAACACTATGAAAAGTGATATCTTCCATTTGCAGTTCTGTGGCATTTGCCCGATAAAGATCCTTGTTCAAGCACAAGATCCCCTATCAAATGAATTTTTCAGGAATTGGTTATGGGCCCAATGCATGCTTCAGCTACAGTTATTTTGTAACCTACTGTATCTTATTTCTAAGGTATTAAGGACTTAGGCAAGTATCCAGGCAAGTTAACATTAAGGTTGCCTTCAAATGCTTGAGGTTTTTGAGCAATAACCACCTGAACGAGAAGTTCTGTTCAGTTCCCTTTCAATTAAAAATACACACATAGTGTTCTGCACTGCTAGTTACCAGGTTCCAGATTCTTGCTTTCCTGGCTCAACATAGGCAATCTCTCGGCCGATTAAGCAAACAGGTGTTCAAATTAAACATTTAGGGCAAACATTAGGAACCCTTTCTATCTTTATTGTAGTGTGAATGATCGACAGATTACTTCTGTTTAAATCCAGTACATGTATTTAGACTTCTTTTGCAACAAAAACTCAGACATATAACAATGTACAGACAGCAGAAGGTGAAGTGTCTGTCTCACCTAAACTCCTTGCTAAGCAATACTCTTATCTGATAAAAGATGCCCCAAACCAAACATATACATGTATTAGGGTCAAGCAACAGAAAACATGTTTTGGAAAGAAAATATCACAATAAGAGATTTTGCTGCCTGACAAAGCTGACTTGGGTCCACAGAATAAAAATTGTCTAACTCCTGTGCACACAGCTCAGATTTGCCAGCTAGGACAGCAGGAAACTACCCTCAGCCTGCTGTTTTACTGAGTGGTTATCTCACTCACCCAAAATGCCCAAGTCAGCTGGACTATTATGTGTATTTCAACTCTAATCTGCTGCTTAACTGTCTGACCACCCAACTCCATCCTCAGATTTGTTGTGAAAGTGTGTATGCAGCCACAGACACCCGAAAAATAAATTCATTGTACTGTACTTCATAAGCAGAAATGATATTGACATTTTAAACACAAAAGTTTCCCAGTACTGTACTCTATGGGCCAGATTCTGATCACGTACCCATTTTATAATCAGTATTGAGTAGGAGTGAGAGTACGATCAGGCCCTATATGTGTAATATACCATTAAATGATATGGTTGCTCTGGAAAAACATTTGTCCTCAAACACTTTTATAGCAGTTATACCCCAACCCCCAGCACTCTTACATAAATAGCGCACAATAGTGGCTTCAAAATAATCTTTGTATATTCTGGGTTTGGTTTTGATTTCACAACAGTATATTTCAGGAATATCACCAAAGTCATAAGAGTTTATATATAATGCAAAACTGGTACCAGTGGGATCAGATTCAAGCCATGCGTCCCTTAATTCTTCTTTATACCTAGTATGTTAAGGAAGAACTTTAAGATTGCGAAATCGAGCACAATAAATTAAGAAAATGTTTGTTATTTTTAACATCAGGTATGTGCTGTGTTTTTTTTCCCCCTTCCATTTCATAGGCTTAAAAAAAAAAATAGAAAGGCTGTCCTGTGGCATCAGATTGACACCCATAAGGATCATCAGCAAAGTTGCAACTTTCAAATCCATTGCACAACCTCTGGCCCTTGAGCTACTTGACAGCAGTTGTAGGTTATCATATTTTTTGTGGACCAACACTAGAGGGGGATGAGTCAGACATTTTCCCAGTGGATTTCACAGATATTTGCTGACAGCAGAAGAATGGTGACATTCAAGAATCCTGGCTCTGGAGGATAATGTGCTTCTAGTGCCCATCATCAAAAGCAAGCGCCCACCAGACCAGGACACACCAATGCAAAGCTGCACCGGACCCTGCCAGAACAACAAATGCAAAACCTGAAGACATATCTCCACTGTTACAATGATACTCACTTCCCACAACACACCTTTCAAGATTCATGGGTCCTACACATGCCTAACAACATGTGATGTACCTAAATCAATGCACTAAATGCCTCAATAGCAACTTTGTAGGTGAAATCAGACAATCACAACTCACACAGGAAAATGATAAAAAAGCAAAAACACCACATCACCTGTGGGTGAATACTTTTTCGAAGAGCAATCACTCTATATCTGAGCTATCAGTCCTCATCCTCGTATGAAACCTGCACAAAACTTTCAGATGAGCTTGGGAGCTTTAAATTCATAATGTTACTAGACACTACAAATCATGGACTGAATAAAGACACTGGATTTATGGCTAATTATAACAATCTATAACTCACTTAACCCTCCCCACACCCCCCCAAGCCCTGCTGCTTTCCCACTTCCTTTCCTCCCTATGACTGAGGGGGTATTAACAGGCTACTTCACCTTGAGTGATCCCTTGAAATGTGTTAGCTACCGATGCTAAACAATCTGTTCCACCTTGTATTTAGCTGTGACATGCTGAATAAGTTTCCCAGACCTGAAGAAGAGCTCTGTGTAAGCTCACAAGCTTGTGTCTTTCACCAACAGAAGTTGGCCAAATAAAAGATGTTACTTCACCCACCTTGTCTCTCTTGTAATCATCTGGGAAGAAGTAGATTTTGAGGTCTGATTTGAAGGAGGAAGGGGTACCGGTCTTATGGATCATTTCAGACACCATCCCACACCTAGTGAGGCACATTGAAGAAGGTGAAATATGGCTTTGGAAGAAGCTGGCAAGGCTAGTATCACTGTCAGAGTGAAGAAAGGAAAGCAGATATGGAACATGATAAGAGCTGATATGTTTGCAGGGGCAGAGGTGTGAAGATGAGGATAAAATAGCTTAATGCTGATGTGGTGGAGAAAAGGGAACAGGCAGAGAGATTCAAAGAAAGGAGATGCTGTAGTCAGAGACAGACTGAGTTGCAGAACTGGAGGGGAAAAACAGGTCAGGAATTATCTTAAATTAAACTTTGAAATACATTTTCTAGGTTGCATACTAATTACTTTAATAGTGCTTTAAACTTAAATAGCTCCTTCAATTCATGGATCTCAAAGTTATTTACAAATACTAATGAAATAAGTCTCACAAACACCCCATAGGTAGCTACATGCTTTAGTATGAATTTTTTGTTTGTTTTTGTTTTAACTCTCACATTGAATCGCCTGTGTCAACATTTTAATCAGGCAATGAGGTTGTCTGTGTTTTGCAATAACCAGTGTCATTATTTAGCTTTGGATTCTCCTGCTATTACTTCAAAATCCAAGTTGCTAAGGCTATAAACTATAAAACAATTTGAAAACAGAGAATTAAAGATGTTCAACATATGAAATATTAATAACTCTGTTTTCCCATCAACAAGAACAGACACTGTGGTAGCAACAAGCCATCCACTATTCCCATGAAGGACATATTGCCCATTAATGCTATATAATTGCACTAAAAGAAAACTATCCTCCAAAAATCACTTATTTTTGCCTGGAAAATGAACACCTATCCTTAAAATATGTGTGTACTTGCGCATGCATGTACTAGACTTGACATTAATGACTGTATTGTAAACATAAGTACATCTTCCCTTCCTATAAGTAATTATGTTTTTAACCTTCCTGTTATTAACACATTTCTGAAACCTCTCACTGTGGCCTCCTTATTAATAGGTATTTGCTGTTTCAAACACCCATAGCAATAAAAATAAAATGCATTTAACTCTCCATGGGCCCATTATGTTTAAGGTATTAGTTCATTTTTAATTAGTTTGTCTAATTGTTTAATTTAAAACTTGAGATCCTTAAGTGAGAAAGGAAAGAAAGACTTTGATCGATCAGTTAATTTCATTTACCCTAAAGACTTATTGTTAATTGTTAAAAAGTATGAGGATAAACAAAGTCACTGAAATGTGACCAGTTGTGGCTTCCCAGTAGATGAGCAGGTCGGATATGGACCAAATACCTTCACTCAGTGCACAGTCTAAGTAAAAGATCTATGTGTTTGGGGAGCTCTATAGGGGCTAGGAGACAGAAAAATCTTCCATTCCTGAGCTGAAGATTAATGTTGTCAAATCTGTAACACCATTTCTGATTTTCAAGGGTAATACATACATTTTGGGTTGCAAGATGGTGGTCTTTTTGATGGTAGGTTCAGGAAGGGAAATAACAAATCTTCCTAGCAAACCTATATTTGGACTACCTTTATTCCACAATATGTTCAGTCTTACATTTTCTGACTATCACATGGGAATAGTTGAGAATTTTCTTTAAATTGGAATTCCAAAGATCGCTATCCCTTTCCCAATGACTGTTCTTCAGCACAGATGGGGAAATAAATCATTTGAAAGTGAGTTCTGTAAATAGTCAAAAATTACCAAAAATTAACATATTTTAGAACCTGAGATACCACACTATTTCCTGTACTTAGAATAGAAAATAAATGGCCGTATATAATATACTACAGTGTGGTAATTATTGGTAAAATTTATTTTTGAATGGTAACTACTGTATATATTAAAATACAGTTATGCATATGTACTTATCTGAAAAGTCAGAGTTGTCCAAAGGAAATTTTCCATTATCTTTGGTGAATTAAACACCTTAAAAAATTACCCATTTATATGTTATTCAGAAAAGTTCTGATTAAAGCCCTTAGCTTGAGAACTGTGAACTCCACTGGGTTAAGCATGTGATTAGATCTTTGCAGGATTAGTCCTTAATGTTTGTGTGTGTGTGTTCTATAACAGTCAATTAATTTAAAGGATTTTTCATCACATAGGAACACAAGAACATAAGAATGGCCATACTGGGTCAGACCAAAGGTCCATCTAGCCCAGTATCCTGTCTACCGACAGTGACCAATGCCAGGTGTCCCAGAGGGAGTGAACCTAACAGGTAATGATCAAATGATCTCTCTCCTGCCATCCATCTCCACCCTCTGACAAACAGAGGTAAAGGACACCATTCCTTACCCATCCTGGCTAATAGCCATCAATGGACTTAACCTCCATGAATTTATCCAGTTCTCTTTTAAACCCTGTTATAGTCCTAGCCGTCACAACCTCCTCAGGCAAGGAGTTCCACAGGTTGACTGTGCACTATGTGAAGAAATCACTTGTACTTCAAGATTATAGAATCATAGAATTTGGTCCAGGAGGTCATCTATTCCAATCCCCTGCTCAAAGCAGGACCAGCACCAACTAAATCATCCCAAGCCTGGCCTTAAAAACCTTGAAGGACTGAGATTCCACCACCTCCTTAGGTAACCCATTCCAGTGTTTCACCAACCTTCTAGTGAAATAGTGTTTCCTAATGTGAAGCAAGGAGATTCTTTTCCCCAAGAATCAGGGAGGCACAGACAATACTGAAGAGGTTTATTCACAACACTTGGAAGACTGATAAACAGCTTCAAAAGGATGGTGTTACAGTGACCAATTATATACCTTTTCTTATCAGTCCATTTGCATTTATCTTGTACTTACAGAGAGAGAGAGAGAGAGAAAGAGAGAGAAAACACTTAACATGTAATGACAGGAGCAGAACATACGCATAGAAACTATTCTGATTACATCAATTATCTATGGCTAACCTTAAGGCGAAGGAGTGGGGTTGGGGTGAGTGTTCACAGATATACAGAGGGCTGTATTGGTCTTTTTTACTGAGAGGCTGAGTTACTGGGCGGACATCTGACCATGTAAGTTATCGAGTGTTTACAGCTGCCAGTGTCCTTGGGCTTCTGGTATTCCTGCTTGTTAGTTATGTGGGTTTCTGTCTCAGCTGCTAATTGAATTTTTAACTCTTGCCTAACACTAATATCCAACCTAGACCTCCCCCACTGTAACTTGAGACCATAGCCTCTTGTTCTGTCATCTGCCAACACTGAGAACAGCCTAGCTCCATCCTCTTTGGAACCTCCCTTCAGATAATTGAAGGCTACTATCAAATCCCCCCTCACTCTTCTCTTCTGCAGACTAAACAAGCCCAGTTCCCTCACCCTCTCCTCGTAAGTCTTGTGCCCGAGCCCCCTAATAATTTTCGTTGCCCTCCACTGGACACTCTCCAATTTGTCCACATCCCTTCTGTCTATTTATCTTCTGTAGTGGGGGGACCAAAACTGGACGCAATACTCCAGGTGTGGCCTCACCAGTGTCGAATAGAGGGAAATAATCACTTCCCTCAATCTGCTGGCAATGCTCCTACTAATACAGCCCAATATGACGTTGGCCTTCTTGGCAACAAGGGCACACTGTTGACTCATATCCAGCTTCTTGTCCACTGTAATCCCCTTTTCTGCAGAACTTCTGCTTAGCCAGTCGGTCCCCAGCCTGTAGCGGTGCATGGGATTCTTCCTTCCTAAGTGCAGGACTCTGCACTTGTCCTTGTTGAACCTCATGAGATTTCTTTTGGCCAAATCCTCCAATTTGTCTAGGTCACTCTGGACCCTATTCCTACCCTGCAGTGTATCTCCCTCTCCCTCAAGCTTAGTGTCGTCTGTGAACTTGCTCAGGGTGCAATTAATCCCATCATCCAGATCATTAATAAAGATGTTGAACAAAACTGGCCCCAGGACCGACCACTGGGGCACTCCGCTTGATACTGGCTGCCAACTAGACACCTGGCCGTTGATCACTACCCATTGAGTCTGACAATCTAGCCAGCTTTCTATCCACCTTATTGTCCATTCATCCAATCCATACTTTTTTAAACTTGCTGGCAAGAAGACTGTGGGAGTCCGTATCAAAAGCTTTGCTAAAGTCAAGATATAGCACATCTACTGCTTTCCCCATATCCACAGAGCCAGTTATCTCATCATAGTGCTCATGAGTCCAACAGGACTTTTCTTTGGAGCTGTATTTCCTTTTTATGGAGTAAAAACTGGAGGAGGTACCATCAACTCCTACAGGCTGAATTCTTACCCACCTCTACAAAAATTAAGTGTTATATGACTTAAAACTAACTGAAGTCAGGATATAGTGAGACAGTGCTGTCCAGAGCAGCAACAGATAATGTTCACACATTATTTCCTATTAGTTTTGAATAACATTCATTAATTCACACCTCTTCTGGTTAGCAAACTACTCAAAAACCATTATTGATTTTGGCTAATGTTCATTATTTGTAAAAATTCATCAAATCATGTTCATGATTTTTTAAAAATTCTGCAATATTTGAGAAATGTTTGCTTTCATTGTTCATTATTTGTGTGTATGACTGGTCACTTAACTCACAGAATATTGTTTCTGCAGTCCAACTGATGATAAACTCTTTAAATAGGATGGTAGCAAATAACAACAAAGTTCCTGCATTTATTTTTGGATGAAGAAATATCCATACTAAAATTCATGACAAACTTTTGAGATTCACAAGTACTTCAGCAATACCATGCAGTCAGACCTCCAAACCTCATGACCGATAACTTATATGACCCAATGAATCACAGTGAATAGAACTTAGTGCTTTATTTATAAAGTATTCATTTATCAATTTTTAAAGCTATTTGCCAATTGCACTTTCAGTCAGAAAACCCATACACACAGACCTTGCAAGATAACTGCCAAACACTATGTAAATTCACTCAGCAATAGATCCACCTGCTATAAACAATAATATTCCTGCTGTCATAGTTGTCTTGACATTCTTTCTTCCCTCAACATAAGGTCATGCCACAAATGTAAAGAAGCTGGGAGGTTCAGAGTGAGTTGGTCACTCCACCCTTAATTTAAAATATTGCGCTTTTCTCAACAGCATACATTAAAAATTGATTATCATCCTTAGCTTTGAATTAGCAGGCGTTTGTGGTTTGTGGCTCAACCTTCACATTATTCAAGCAGAGTGTTTAGAATTTAATATTCTAATGTCAGTGAAACCCTACTGTGAGAGAAAACAGTGTTAAATGTTTCATTAATATGTATGATCTTTTTCATATTCACTGCAATTAAACTACCCGTTACTTTGGATAACAATAACACCGCCATATTTGAACTATAGTAACTATAATTAAGATTCATTTTTAGATTATTACACATAAAGAGAATACATATAGTGGCAAGTATGGGATTTCAGTAATTGAAATCTATCCCACTTTGGGTTTTATCATTATACAATGTATAATTGATGTGTAATAAAGATTAAAATGACAATACCATATGTAATGCTTGCAAATGAATTTTGGAGACAATGAAAAACAAAGTCAAATAAATCCCTGGTTTCTAAGATAAAATCTTCAACTTAATTTTGGATTTTACAGCATACCAATCTACTGAGAATGAAGATGTTTTGCAGAGAAAATGTGAAGAAGCATTAAGAATGTATGAAGAAATTAATTAGTTGTTCTCCTTTTGATTTTCTTCATGCACAAACAACATGAAGCTTCATAAAATATGTATGCTACTTTGTCCAAGCTCACCTCAAAAATATATCCATTGGGGCTCTGGAACATATAAGAACTTGAACTAACGAGACTCTGGGCCTCAGAGCTGGTTAAATTGTATGCAGCCAAAATTTACTTTAACACTGAGGCAACTCTCTGCATGGGCAACAATTGCCCCTGCTTCCTCTAGGTCTCTCACTGGAGGAGTGGGGAGGAGTTGAGAATAAGGAGGCACAGATGGGCTGGCAGGAAGAGGAGGGGAGTCTCTGCAACCTGCCCAGCTCACTTGGGCAGCTGGTCAGAAGCCAAAGACTCAGCAAGGGAGCCTGGGGAGCCAGAGAACAGTCCCAAAAGCCAAAGGCTAGGAGATTTGGACACAACTCAGTGACTGATGCTTGTGAAAGGATGTCCACTGTTACTGTTTGTATTGGTATCAGAAGCACTGGCAGAGAGGAGAGAGACACACAGAGTCAGTATCCAGAAGGTACAGGAAATTACTAGTGTATGAGAATGACAAACTTTTTATCATCATATTACAGAAAGGCAGTGATACTTCAAGTCGAGGGCAATGTCAGATTTTGGATTTTAGCACAGCCTTATAAAAAAAGTTTATTTTCTTACCCCGATGATCAATTATTGATAATATACCGATAATATTTGTCCCATGCAAGCAGAATTTTGCAATGTTGGGTTAGTATCAGATTATAAAATTATGTGGCAAAACGATAGCAATGTTTTGCCACTCTCTTCAGTTTGCCCCATGGAATTAAAGATTTATTTTTGAGCTAAGCATACGGCTAGATAATATAATGAAAGATAATCTGAGAACAATAATGCTGCATATAAAGGAAGATCTCAAGGGTTAGAACTCATTAAATCTGAGTTTATGGAGATGAGTTAATGCTATTAAGTTGATATCTGCTCCACAAGAACTATTTTTCTCAACTGTTCCCAATACAATTTCCAGCAGCCTACTTTGCACAAAAGGGCAATTGCTGCTTGCCTAGGGAGACTCAAACAGCCGTGTCTAAAGTTTAAACAAAACAACTCAATGTAGTCTTATATACAGAAGGTTTATGTTTAACTGACCTTAAATTCTATCAAATGTTTTTTTAATATAGCCCAAATGAATTCACTATGGTGTGTTGAAAGAAAAGCCTTGTTGTAGGTTAGGATGGAATACTGTGAGCATGGGAACATTAGAAGGCTATTACCAGAGGTGAAAGTAACTCCAGACACTTACCGGTATGGGGCTGGGGCCAGCTCTGGCCCCCGGAAGGGGCGGGACCTTGGGCGGAAGGGGCGGTGCTGGGAGTCAGCATCCCCCAGTCAGCACTTCCAGGCCACCTGGCCTGCGCTGCCTGGGGCTCCAGTGGCAATTTAAAGGGCGCGGGGCTCCGGACACCACTGCCTCAGTAGTGGCAGTGGTGTCTGGACCCCCGGGCCTTTTTAAATTGCTGGCCCCGGGGCAGCTGCTCCCTTTGTCCCCCCCCCCCCCCCCCCGCCCGCCCATTGGCGGCTGTGGCGGGGGGAGGAAGCAAAAGGGGCAGGGACATTAAAGTGCTGCAGGGTCCTTTGTCACGGCAGCGTTTTAACATTGCTGCCCACCCCCCGTCGCAAAGGACGATCCTTAAAGCGCTGCCGCAGCAGCGCTTTAACGTCCCTGCCCCTTTTTCCTCCCTGTCAGTGGCCCTGCCGGTACGGACCCTACCAGCAGGGCTGCCGACAGGGGAGACAAAAGGGGCAGGGACATTAAAGCGCTGCCGCAGCAGCACTTTAATATGGGCTGCGTACAGGCCGGTGCGGGTTCTTACCAGTACGCTGTACTGGCCCTTACCGACTCACTTTCACCCCTGGCTATTACATAACCCAATGGTTCTCAGACAGGGGGACACATACCCCTGGAGGTAACCAGAGGTCTTCCAGGGAGTACATCAACTTGTCTAGTTATTTACTTAGTTTTATAAGAGGCTACGTAAAAATCACTAGCGAAGTCAGTGCAAACTAAAATTTCCTTCAGACAATGACTTGTTTATACTTCTCTATATACTATGCATTGAAATGTAAGTACAATATTCCAATAGATTTATTTTATAATTATATGGTAAAAATGAGAACGCAAGCAATTTTTCAGTAATAGCGTGTTATGGGATTTTTGTATTTTTAAGTCTGATTTTGTAAGCAAGTGGTTTTTAAGTGAGGTGAAAATTGAGACAAAATCAGACTCCTGAAAGGTACAGTAGTCTGGAAAGATTGAGAGCCACAGACATAACCTAACATGCCACAGCCAGAGACTTACACCTATATTGAGAACTTGAGGATGCAAAAATGAGCACAAAGAAGAGAGTTTGTTCATTTATAAAGGAGGGTGCTACTGGTCTTTAATTGAGTTGCATTAGCAAGAATTGTACCTGCCAGGAGGGGCCCTAGAAAATGCCCCTGATATGGAATCCCTAAAGGAGTATGCCTGAGTGCAATTGCAATTGCCACTATTATTTATTACTTGTGTTACCATAGCATCTAGCAGCCCCAGTCATAGACAGGACTCCATTATGCTGGGCTCTATACAAACACTGAACCAAAATATGGTCCCTGCCCCAAGGTGCTTCCAATGTAAGTTTTCACCCAGTATTGTCTTCAGAAAGGGACCAGTCCATACCAGTTCTCTACATTAACTTATTAGTCCAGTCATAAGCAGAATCCAGAGACAAGCCTTTTCCTAGCAGCAGTTTATCAATGTTCAACGCTATAGCAGCAACTTGCTCTGAATGTAAGGGAAACAACCTCTGACTCAAAAAGGATGGGGGAAGAGAAGGATGAAGAGGTCCAGAGGCCATGAGGAGCAGCAAGTATGGCAAATATATATGTAAGATATACCAAAATATCCTGAATCCTATGAGCTAACAAGGGCATCTTGAAAAGCAACTCAACTTATTTTCATCCTACTTCACTACACCCCCTGCACCTAACAAATGTAACTGAACTTACTCACAGTCACAACTACATAGAAATCATACAACATGTGGTAGCTGCTTTGTCCTTAATACAACCATGCAAGTATGACAGCTATGGAGGAGGGGAAGAAGTCACTTTGCTGGTACAGTAGCTTAGGTGTATAAATAAGATTTAGAACCTTAATTTTAGACTGCATAATTTCAACATTCTGTGAGTTATCAGGAAATAAATATCTGGGCAGAAACAGGAAGGCAATCACAATTCCCTGTTCGAACCAATAAACAATAATGCCTCCCTATTGACAGGTTATGTAAATAATGAGAATATAATTTTTGCCATAGATACTTGTATAAACTTAATAGGAATCATTCCTCTATTTATAAATGCAATACATGCACAAAAAAGCAGGAAATTCTGGAAGTTTAACAGTATTATATTGATTCAGGCACCTGCTGATTAAGCAGCTAAATATGAATTTGGATTATTTATGTCAGGCAACTATATTTGAACATGTTGAACCCTTTGTGCCGCAGTAAAAGGAATATAGTAATAACAACACCTACTACCTTACAGGAATATTATTCTTTATTATCTGGAAAAGACAGGAGATGAAAGAGGCTAGATAACTATAACTACATGTTATAAGAGTATAGTTTAAAAATGTATACCATACAATAGTAATATAATTTGGAGTTGTAAAAATTCCCACTTTGATTCATAGTGCTTCTTAAGAAAGTCTTTATGGAAATAAAGATGTATGCACGTTTCCTTAATATTTTGTCAAGTATAAACATGTTACAAAAATAATCAAAAGTCATGGAGATACTTTCTTGTCAATATTAGATGGTTTCTAGTATAAGCTATTTTAATTGCATTTAATTTTTAAAAATATTTAAATTTAACTAGGCCTGCTACTATCTTCCATCATCCATTTTGAAGAATCAATCACATGTTGCAGTATAAGATGCAATCACTAGAATTAAAGGTGAACATTTCAGATCCTTATATTTCACAGAACATCTGCTAGGGAATAGGAAAGCTGCTCTTCATAATAGGCAACAAAGTGTAGCAAGCTGGGTTAACAGAGCTACATATGGCGGTAATGAAATAACTGTTGTTCTGAGCAGCTTTGAATACATGTATCACCACTGAAGATAAATGGGTTAACAAAACTGTGGTCCGTGTATTTATGTGTCAGTCCCCTAGGGATGCCACATCTAGGATTTGGCCTCAGGACCTCTGGCACTGTAGGCAAGAGCCCTAACAGTAGACCATTACAATTATCAATAACACAGAAAAGGCAGATGTGTTCAACTCCGTATATTGGGGAACAACAGATGATGTAGTCATATCACATAATAATACTCTTTCCGTTCCACTAATGTCTCAGGAGGATGTTAAACAGCAGCTACTAAAGTTAGCCTTTTAAATCAGCAGATGTGGGGTTTGGACTTTGTGACTTAGCCAGATGCCTGAACCATGGAAGACTCGGCTAGAGGCAGATGGTTAGCAGGAGATGCCGGTGATAAGGCCCCCTTGAAGCATCAGACCCTGACACAAGGGGCACCATACCACCTTACACAAGCCAAGCAGAGATTCCATTGACGTGGGTGGGTCTGAGTCCTGTGTGACAGAGTGACCCGGATGCACTGAGTGATCCATCCGAGTGAGGATGTAGGCCACCATTGGAGAAGAATGTGACCAGGAGGCAAAATAAAGTGATTTTGGTGGGGCTGTCATTAGCCCCAGTAATTCTTTCTTATGCCTTGAATTTTAATTTAATTTCAGCTGTAAACTCTTTGGCTCCAGGAGTTCTTCTATCTGTTTTTACCGCATCTTACCATCAATGCTCAGAAACAGACAACATGCACTGATATGCCCTACCAGTACTTCTCTGAAGCTGTTATCTGTTAATCTGTTTTCCAGAATCTCGGGGGTGGTTTTTCTGGCTTTTACAGTTGTGAAGAAAACCTCAAAAATGTGTCCCAAGTGTATCTGATGCTGAGATGAGTCTGCAGAGAGCCTGGAGGAATAGCTCTAAGAAGTGTGCCCTGGCTGATTCACCTCAGTCAGGTGTTAACTCAGATGCCCAGTGATGATAATTTAAACGTGAACATTGTCAACTAGTTCACTCTTCATGTGAGAAATGAGAAAAGGAGTCACAGAAATGAAAAAAAATACTGTGAGTAAACATCTCATTTTGGTGATACAAGTAGGTGGCATATGGAAGATACCTTCACTTATTTTCCCCAGTCAAGGAGCCCAAGTCTAAGGAGCCTAGCAGAGCCCATGGACATGAAGAAGCCCTTCCATTGAGGATCCAGGCTCAGGAAGTGCAGTGGAGTTTAGAGATCATAAACAAACATATTTTGAACATCGATACAATCCACTGTTAGTAGTGTCTCATTTTGTTGACTCATCTGGGGAAGGGAAGCTCATTTTGTGAGCAGAGCATTGAAGAATACCACCTATCTGATCCTTGCCAAGACACTAGGGCCCTGAACTTGATTGGGATGTGCATGCACTACCACAATTTAAATAGCAATTATATCAACAGTACACTAAGGAGGCATGATTTGACACATGCTTACAGCAAAGCACAGTAGCATGCTAATTCAAATGCAAGAGGGAGCTAACAGCAGAAGACTATAATAAAGTAAGAGAGAATCCCTGTACCTATTTAGACTCCAAACAGGAATGAGAACCGAAACCAGACCTCCACCTGACTCCCAGTCTAGTACCTTAACCATAAGACCATCCTTCCTATCTAGCATTATTTTCATATAGCAAAAAATGCTTTATCTAAATAACTATTGAGAAGCAGAAATATAAAGAGAGCGTTCTCTCCACAGGAACAATATCCACAAATCTTTCATTAACGGGAATCATCATATATTACACCATTCAACTGATGCTCCTTTAATCAGAGTAAAATCTTGAATATACACACCTGGTAAAGGTACGTTAAGTTTGCTAACATGAGTTAGCCAGTAACCCAGAAATAGAGATATTTTGTAAGAATTTTATAATGAAAATATTTTGGGTTGGAAGGAAGTGCTTGGGTTTGAGGTGAGCATTTTCAGTTGTCAGCCCCCTATTAAGCAAAGAGGATTTATTCAATGATTCACAGCTTTTACATATTACTACTGGAGTGCCAACATAATATCTGTAAAAAGTGTGTTCTTTTCATTCTGGATACTGTATTTGGGTGATTGATATGATTAAATTATGCTGAAAAAATTGCCATATGGTACAACTCTCTATTAGGAACGTATTAGGCTAATACAATATGTTACATTAGAACTGTTGCAACAACACTAACAACAGATTGTAACTTCATATGTGCTTATCAAGTAGAAGCTGTTTGTTAGCAAAGCAGACTTGCTCTTTTAAATCCTTAAATACAAATTATCAAACCTTAGGTGGCCATTAACCCTCTTCATTCAAATTATTTCAAAAGAATGACTTTTAATAGCCACCCATAATATTAAGCACATCAATTATTCATTCAGAACCTTTGTGATACATCTGTAATTTTTAGGATTTATGAAGGGACAAATGGAAAGCAGCCACATCAGAATCTATCATTCAAATATTGCATGAAGTACTAAGTAATCATTTTGTTCCCCTTTGAAGTGAACTCTCTGGACTGTAATTTGTCTGTAATTGTTTGCACAGATTGATCTCCCAAATGAATATGGCATAAGATTTATAATGAGCCTACCTCCACCTACTCTTGAAATTTAAGAGAATATAATGGCAGCTGCCAGGTTTTTAATAAATATGAAATGTAATCAAAGTACCCATTTTCCTCTATGATTTCACAGGGCCACCTGCAGTGTGCTGTATCTATGTTCAGTGTAGAATACAGTGGCTGTAAGTAGAGATTTAGACAGTGTCACCTCAAAGGCTGGAGGGCCTGAGGTTAGCCAGCCCTGATTACTAAGGAACCACACCTGGGTATGGATTAGGTGATTCCACTGTAAAGAGCAACAGGAAGGGGGGGAAAAGCTCAAGAAAGTACAGGAGACTCTCAGTAAAGGAGACTCTGTGGTCGGGAGAGTTTGGAGGCCAGAGCCAGACTTCTGGCCAGGTAAAGCCTATAAGTAGGTGTTGAATGAGATGAGGGAGAACAGACCCTTCAGGAAGGAGGGGATAGGTTAGGTCCAGTTTCAAACAGGTGTAAAGACTTAGCCTTTCTTTTGGAGTACCAGGGGAGAGTTCTGGTCAGGACAGACTTTATTGCTAGTCTGAGTATCAATCATCGTAGAACAGGCAAAGGGTGAATCAAAGGGAGAAGAACAGTCCAAGACACAGAAGGAGAGCTGTGGGGTTTCCTTAGTCAACAGGGAACGCCTTAAGACCTAACCAGATACTGGAGACTGCGTGCTGAATTAAATAAACTAGAATCCCTGTCCTTCCCACCCCCTGAAATAGCAATGTTGTTTAAAATGCAGTGGAATTCTTAAGGGACCCTGAAGCGGGTGGAGAGGGGGCAGAAACAGAGGCTGAGTGCTTCAGAGTGACCTCTGGCCATGAGGCAGCTGCCCTGTTACGCCAATGATTGATATAACTGACTGCAGTGGACAAAGTCATCTCCCAAAGCAAAGAGAACATTTTAATTGCCTACTTTCACATCTCATTTTCAATGCAATTGAGCTGAATAATATTAATGCAGTAAAGCAGTATTCTAATTTATGTTTTATACCATGAAATTATTCCCAGCACAAAAATGTAATTACTTTGCTTTCCCTTATCGTAGTTATAAGAAGATGAAGAACTGGGTATTTAAGAAATATTTCATGAAAAACAGAACATACCTTATTTATCATCACTGAAAAGTCAGTAATATTCTTTGTAAAATGCTTTGTAAGTTCTATAGAGCCATACATGTCATAAAATAAACATGAAGGAGAATTCTTCACAGGTGCTTTCTAATTCTCTTGTACAAAATATCGTTCTTTTACCAATTCTGACAATTATATTGTGAATCTCCCAATAATTATACTTCTTAAAGCTCTAGCTACTGGGGTCAGGTGGATTTGTGAGAATTGCGGCTTTATCATAAAAATAAAAGTAAGTTTCTAGCCATCATGGGTGGAGGGAAAAAAAGCTTGAAAATGTGATCCCAGAGTAATCTAAAGGTTAGAAAATCAGAAGGCAAATAAAAAAAAACCCCAAGTTTCATTTCTGTAAATCTTATGACTTCTAAATCAATCGCATGAGTTTGAGGGGAGGAGGCTGAGTCACCATTTTTGATGTCTGTTTCTTTGTGTAGTGGCACAATGAAGACTTTTTAATTTGTGTATGTCTTGTCACCATTAATTCCATATTTCTGGTTTTGGTATTTAGGGTATGCCTACAGTGGAGTCAGAGGTGTGATTGCAACAAATGTAGATATATTTGAGCTAGTGTCAGTATCAATAACAGTGAAACTACAGCAACACATCTTAGTGGTACCTGAGCTAGCTAGATCAAAGCTAGCTCATATACAACTACAATGAAGACACACTTTAGGGGGCAGCTGCAATATGTCTTATTGCAGTTTAGACATACGCTTAGACACTAATCCTGTATGATGCTGAACACCTCCTTAAAATGCTTAATATCCTCAGCTCCTACAGACTTCCATGTAGCTGAAAGTATTTAGTATCTTGCAAGATCAGTTCTTAGTCTCGGAATCCATATAATTTCATTATCAGTGTCACAGTGCTCCATATCTATTTTTAGAATACTTTCTTAAACTTGTAATCATTTTCAGTGTGCTCAGAATTGTCAAGTGTTTGATATATCAGCCAATATTTATGGAAATAGTTAACACTCAATACAAATCTGCAAAACAATTTGGTGGGCAGTGACTATCATGTTAATTTGCAACACAGGCAAAACCTGTAGCAAGTAGTGGTCTGTTCCCTCGAAGTTTGCTTTAGAGATGACCATACTCTGTTTTATTTTGGAAGGCTTGTATGGACCTCAGGTTTATGAGGCAGTGCCAGTCTTGTGGTTTTAAGAAAAATACAAAAACTGATTGTGTTGTCTTATGACCAGCAGAAAAGCAATTATTCCTTCAATGATGACTGAATTCTACATTCCACTTTCTAAACCAGTCACTTGACTGCAGTTGTAACAGCTAACAAGTTCAGTTAGAACTGAGTGAAACACTAAAACTGACAATATTTTCCCTGCTTTCAGGTCTGAGACGTCCATGGAACTATTGCTCTTTTATTAAAGTTTTAAGGAACTTTCTTGTGAACTATTTTTCACTAGCTGACTGTGAAAACACGAAGCTTGGTCATACACCATACTTAAGAATTGTGGAAGATGAGTGAGAAGTGCCCCCTAGAAGTCACAAGAACTGAGCACAAACTGGAAGATAGGAAGTGTGTGAGTAAACAGCTAGTAGAACTAGTTGGAAAATTTAAATGAAAGGAAGTTTGGATGAAAAACAACAATGTTCCAAAAAATCCATTTCTATGATTTCCTACCCCTCCCCACTCCCGCCGTTTTCTCTGACCTGACCTGGCTAGGTAGCCCTTTATACTGGATAACAGGAGTCCTTTGTTAAAGAACAACTATTATTAATTTAGATTCATTATTGCAGTGTTGTCCAAAGGCCCCACTCAGGATCTGGGCCCTATCATGCTGGACACTGAACACATGTAGGAAGACACTGTCCCTGCCCTGAAAGGCTTAATGTAAAGACTGCAAACACATGAGACCTAGGAAAAGGGACAAAACGTACAAGAAAAGTGATCAGGATGATAGCAGGCATGTGGAGATTTGTTTATATATTTGTCATACTACAAAAACGTAGTAAAGATTATTTTTTGAGTGGGGCCATCACAGTCCGTGGGAAAGGAAGAGAATTGTGTAGTAGTGTGTGGGAGGGTGTAACTGGAGATGGAAACTGATTGAAAGGAAGGCAGAAGAGTGAAGGACAGGAGGGTGAGACCCACTGTGGACAGGGAGAGGCAGGTTGGATAGCTGATGTTTGTGGTAGGACCTAGTAAATTCACAAAGTGCACGAGAGAGTAGCATGCGGAGGAGGTAAAATGTGGTACAGGGACATAGGCCTGGCATCTCACTTGTATCACTCATTCTACTCTGCCAATACCAGTAGAAACATGAGGAAATTCTACCTGTGATCCTTAACCAAACATTTTCCAACCTTCATAAAGGTTTGATTTGACTGTAACCCTAATGTTTGCGGAGCTATACTCCAAGGAGCGAAAATCAATACAAAGAAAGGGTAAAAACAACTAAACATGGAAAGGCTGGATGGAGGGACAAATTGGGTGTTACTTTAACAGAACTGGTTCAACGCATCCTAGTCATCAACACAGGCACAGGGAACAACTACAAAATACATTCAAGCCTACTTATGGAAATACTAAAGCCTCCTAGTGCTCTTCACTCTTTTGAATAACCAAAAAAAAAAAAACCCCACAACCCCCCCACGCCCCCCCAAACACAAACACACAGCTTGTGCAGAGATACCCATTGCTAGCACTGACTTTATTCCTTAGATATTAAACTGCAGCCTACTAGGGTCTGGAGGAATGGTGGGGAAAGGGAATAAGATTTAAACAACTTGAAAAATGCTTTAGTCAGTAAATTATATTTCTGTTTGTCCCTAGTGAATTCCTAACACCTTGGTACACTTGACAAATATGCATTAGCTGGAGTTTCTAATTTGCAAAAATGACATGCAGAGAAATTCTAAAAAGCACTTGTTTCCTTAGGCTGAAAGTCTATAAGAGCCTGGAAAATTCAGATCATAATTGCAAGGGATGGTAGGCTAAATTCTGTCCTTGTTACACAGGAAAGTCTTTCTGAAACTAGTGAGAGATGCGTGCCCCGTGGGGTGCACAGGAATTTAAATATGACCACTTTTGGAGGGGCAGGTTCTGTGCCCCTGCTGCAGTCCCAGGAATGGAGGAGCTCACTCTCCCCACTGTGGCCTGGACACCACAGCCCTGGGCCAGGGAACTCTGTAACTCTGCCATAGCCCTGGGACTGCAGGAGCTCTGTGACCCTGCCATGGCCCCTGGGCCAAAGGAGTTCTATGCCTCCACTGATTATTGGGGGGTGTCCCTGCTTGTCTCCCTTGTGCACACCCCTGTGTGTGCCTGTTATCCAGGGTAGAAACCGGGCTAAACTTGATTTCAGTTCACCAGAAGTGTAATTCTTAGTTATTATCTGTATTACAGTAGTATTGATTCTGGGGTTTCAATTGTCTTTTTACCTATATCCTAGAGACCTATCTGCATCCTAGAGACACTGCTGTGACACTCTGTTTCTCGGGGGGACACCCTGCACCCCCATGTTCATCCATATAATATGATTGTGTGGTATCCAATGCAAAGTTTGTCATGTCAGGTGTCTTCGGAAGGCTCAAGATGCACTGTTTTTATAGTAATGTTATAGGTTGTAATTTCATGTATATATAGTGTATATAGTTATGAGGCTAAAAATGTGTCCTCATGGCTTAAAACAATCCCAGGCAAAACTCTCCAGGAACAGAGGAGCAGTTCACACCTCATTAGGGCATGTATGGGACAAACCCAGCCCAGCCTCACAGGAACAAAGGACACTGACCTAGGCAGCAACAAAGGATCTGTTGGACTCTTGAGTGAGTCATCCCCCTTCCCTTGGTCAGCCAGGGACTATGATGAGGTAATGCTCACTTGACCCTGCAGTGGGAGGGGCAAAGCCAAGAGGGAAGAAAGAACACGATAAAAGGGAGAGACATTTGCCATACTCTTTCTCTCCCTTTCATTTCCATCTACAGACATGACCCCCAAGCAACTGAAGCACTGATCAAAGGGGAGAGCCTGGCTGAAGAGCAACCAGCCAGCCTGGGGTGAGAAGCATCTAAGTGTTAAGATCAGCTTAGAATGTGTTTTGCTTTTATTTCATTTGACCAAATCTTACTTCTTATGCTTTGACTTATAATCACTTAAAATCTATCTGTTGTAGCTAATAAATTTGTTTATTCTACCTGAAGCAGTGCATTTGGTTTGAAGCATGTCAGAGTCACCTTGGGATAACAAGCCTGGTTCATATCAATTTCTTTGTTAAATTGATGAACTCATATAAGCTTGAGGTATCCAGCAGGAATAACTGGACACTGCAAGACTGAGGTTCCTAGTGTTGTGTCTGGGACCAGAGATATTGGCTAGTGTCATTTGGTTGCACAATCCAAGCAGCTTACATGCCAGAAGCTGTGTGTGAACAGCCCAGGAGTGGGGGTTCTCAGAGCAGAGCAGGGTCAGACTGGCTCCCAGAGTCAAGGATTGGAGTGACCTAGCGATCACTGGTCCAGATAACACCAGAGGACACTCCTGAACCTTATCCTATCCAGGACCTTTGGCCTCAAGTGGACCCTTCCTGAAGGCACAAGGTGTCTATTCAGCTTCCCTTTTCCAGCAATGTGGCAAAAGGAAGGAAATCAAGAACTTCCATTGCTGCTGAGATAGTCAGTCAACAGGAAGGGAGGAGGAAGTTACCCAGCTGGACCATCCTCTTACCACCTCACTCTATAATCAGTAATGGGGTTCTCCTTCCTAAAGTCACAAATCCCCATGCAAACCCATCCACAACAGCTACTCAAGAGTTCTACAGCTTCCTGCCATTCCAACAGGCAGTATTGGCATGTTTTTTTCTTCCGTCTCCTAAATCAATCAGCTACATTGAAGAAGCAACTCATTTCTACAAAAAGATATAGAAAGTTGTTTGACCTTCACTGAGTCACAAGTGAATGTGGAATGGGTTTATGATTATTTAACAAGTCAATTATTGCTGAACTGACTGGCTAGAAACAGAACAAACAAACACAATTACTACTGCCAAACAAAAAGCCTCAAAAATCCTGTCTGTAGAAATCATTGCTAGATTATTCAGACTAGTGCATGTTTTCTTTTGTTTTTTCTTTTAAATGCACCTAGCTGCTACTTTTCCCCCATACTGAAATGAAAAAAAGCTGAAAATCAGCACTCTAAACAAAAATCAATGTCTACAGCCAATGAAGGTAGCTGAGGTAGAACCATCACAAACAAACAATCATGCATAATTTTACTACCAGTAGGATAGATTATCTGTGTCTGCTTGTGG
Organism: Chrysemys picta bellii; assembly: GCF_011386835.1. NCBI lineage: Eukaryota > Metazoa > Chordata > Testudines > Emydidae > Chrysemys > Chrysemys picta. Next base: position 72,531,468 of record NC_088795.1, on the reverse strand, counting down.
GAAGCAGCTTACTTTTTACTTATTGACTATTAAATCACTTCAAAGATCTTAGTAGTCATGGGCAAACCCTTTTTGGTAAAATAAGAACTAACCTGAACCATTGCCAAGAATTCTAACCAAAGCAAATATTTGTAAAGGTTCAAAAAAGTTCAGTTCATTGCCCGCTCATATTATCCTGTTATCCATTGTTGCTGACCTCTGCACTAGTGGTTCTAAACAGAGCTGGTTGAAACAATTTGGGGATACATATTAGTTTCAATTATGTTTTCACTGAGAAGGATTTTTTGGGTCCAAGCCTCTCTGGTTACTTCTGACCTGAGAGGGTACATTTACACTGCAATAAAACACCCATGGCTGGTCTGGGTCAGCTAACTTTGGCTTACCAGGCAATAAAATTGCAGGGTAGATGTTCGGGCTTGTTCCCAGCCTCTGGCACCCCCAGAGGGAGTGACCCAGAGCCTGGCTCCAGCCCAAGCCCAAATGTATACATTGCAATTTTATAGCTCCACAGCAGAAGCCCCATGAGCCTGAGTCAGCTGACATGGGCCAGCCCCGGGTGTTTTATTGCAGCGTAGATGTACCAGAGAGAGAAGGGTCTGGCATGTGAGAAACCCAACTTCAAGTCTCTCTTCTTTCTGATTTAGAGTGACCGTGGAAGAAAAACTCTGCTTTGAATCAAAAATTGTTTTTAAAATGTCATTATTTTTAACCTATCTCAGGATTTTGGGGGGCCTGACTCATAGTTTTAGAATCCTTGGAGATGGGAATACAGAAAACTACAAAATTCTGAAATATTTTTTCTTTTCTTTGGCTACAATAACTAATGTTCACTTTATAACTACCATTAGGTTTTGACAACTTTATTAATAAACAGGTAACACTCAATCAAGTTTGTTTACTAAATATATAACAGCACGGACAGAGAGGCAAAGATTAGTCTTACTCAATCCAGAGATGCCATTGCAGCATAGTCTGCTCAAAAAAACTTAACTCGTTACTAATCATATATATATATATACACACACACACACCTTATTCTGATTATCATGGTCAGAAAACTCCCCAAGTTCCTTTATTTCACCACATACCCTAAATTTTCCTTTCCTATGCAGTTTGCACCTACTGTCCAAGGTTCTTCAGTTAATGTTAACAATCTTGTAATAATCATAATAGTTGCTAATTACTTTAAGAAAGCTCAACTAAACCCTCAACAAAAAACTGTCTTGTCTTTGATGATCTTGACCTATGCCACAAATAAAAGCTTACACACAGTTTTGAAAATATTTCCAGTACAGAACATGCTGGAAGTGAGACTCACATAAGTGCAGAGCCTTAAAAAAAACACATTAATTTTAGGTAAATAATTCTGGTTACCACTACTTTAGTGAAGGCTAATTCCATGGCACAAAGGGCCACACAGCTGGCTCAACCAATCAGCTGAGGATTCCACTGAGCTGCGGGAATCCCTGTGTGGGGTAGAATCAGCCCAGACAGCAGTATGTTACGGCTCTTTGGAGCATGTTAGCAGCTGGCTCAGTTTAGAGAAGCTCTGAACCTGCTGTAATTTGCGTTGGGGCGCAGAACAAGTCCCCAGCCAGCATCAGGATCAGGGTGGCATAAAGATTGGGTAGAGCCACCTCCGCCACAGGTCCTGTGCTGATCAAAGCTCAGACAGGCCCAAGGCTTATGGCCACTGATCACAAATCAAGGGAGTGGCGTATTTAATGATTGGCTTTGATGGTGTAAATAAAACAGCATTTCTATTAATTAATAATAATGCTGTAAACCATTCTATTAATTCATTCCATTATATACAAAACAGTTGAGATTATTGCTGAACTGTATATTTCCATGATTGTGTCCTGTCCTGTAAATCAATATTTGAGTTCTCTGAAATGGAAGTACATAATCAGTAATGGAGTTGGATTGATTTATTTACATGTTGCACAGTGACCCACTGAGGAAAAGGAGCTGGTATCATAAGAGGGGACTCACCTGGAAGGAATGCTGGTGCTAGATGCAGGGAATTTAGAACAAGCAGGTCCTTCTCTCAGGAGTAGTGGTGTTGGTGTGAGGGGGCCTAGGAGTATGAGCGGTTATTCCCAGGAAAGAAGAAATGCTTGTCATTGGGGGTGTAGGGGATGCACCATTCCTGCTGAGTTCCTAACACAAAACTGAAGAACACTGAGCTCCTAACTCTGTGGAATTGAGAAAATAGCCAAGACTTTTAAACTAACTAACAACAAAACTTTTTATTGCCACTAAAAGATGCCATACTGACAGCATCGGAAACTGAAATGCCTGAAAAAGTTTACAATAATTCTTTTAAAAGATGGTAGTGACATTAAAAGGGAAGCATTTTCTTGGGCTCACATAAGTACTGTATATTTGTGTCACGTTATTTATGAATTTGTCCTTTTTGCTATTTTATTTTTATTTTTTTTATAAAAAAGGAACTAAAATTGGAATACAGTGACAAGCACGATGTGAGCAGCAGCTGTAGATATGACAGGATGACTCACTCTCTAATCCCAGAATTCTCTGGTTAACATGATGAGCCAGCCAACAAGGTGCCTATTAATGAATATTATCATGGTGGTGTTTGTGCTGCTAACAGCTGTATACAAGGCAATAGTGTTGGGGGCCACCACTATATTTCAAAAAGATCACTGAACTGCTATCAGATGGTCTAGAAGTCAAGCCTATCTTCAAATCAGAGCTTTGTACATAAGAAAATTTGATTATAGAACACATACTTATAAGTAATGCAGGTCCTCTTGTTTCCAGCTAAGACCAAGGGAACAAAAACAAGCAAAAACCAAAGGAAAATCAAGCAAGGGGACACATTCTACTATAATGTATCTTTACTTGCATCTGAAGAAGTGAGGTTCTTACCCACGAAAGCTTATGCTCCCAATACTTCTGTTAGTCTCAAAGGTGCCACAGGACCCTCTGTTGCTTTTTACAGATTCAGACTAACACGGCTACCCCTCTGATACCATTCTACTATAAGTTTCACAGGCGTGTCTCAGGTGCCAAGTACTTTTCTGCACATTAGTCCCCCCAGATCAAACTAACCAGAGGTTTCTAGTGGGAAGTTTCAAGGGAACAGTGGTATATGCCATTTTAGTTTAAATTTTCATTAATGACCAGGAGTTTAGAAAAACAACATATTAATAAAATCCACATATAAAATAATATGACACTAAGGACAGAGGTATAATATAAAGGGCCTAGATGTATTAGAAACATGGTCAGAAAAGTCACAGAATTAGATTGTTGGGGGGAAATGGAAAACAGATACACACTTGAAAGATAATCATTAATGCAAATATACCACAAGGAAGAGAATCCTGGATAGCAGTAAAGATGAAAGTGATCGATGGGTGATAATGGAGGGCAAATTAGACATGAGTTTGCAGTGTGATATGGCAGCAAAAAAGGACAGTTTAATTTCAGTTTGCATAAGAAGAAGCACTTTGTCACTGATCTGGGAGCTAATACTATGTCTCCATACAGCACTGGTCACCGCACATGAAATATTGTTTTTGCTTTTTTTCTGGCAACAGGGCATTCAAAGTAACAAATTGCAGGGTGTTCTGAATACAGAAACAAGACTTCTCAGAGACTTTAGAGGACTTTCTTATAAAGAAAGTTTAAACGAACATTATGTGCAAACGTTAGCTGTGCTTTAAGACTGAAGAGCAGCAAGACATGGGATGAAATTAAGAAGTGGAATTAGAGGAAAGCTTCCAGCCAGTACATTCCATTAAAGAATAGTCCTGTAAGGATAGAACAGAGCAAGTCGCATTGCTTGACACATATAAACTGAACTGGACAAAATATTAGCAAATGGATTGTAGAGATAAATTCTGCATTGGAGAGAAGATGAACAGAGTGAACTAGTAAGTCTTAGCCACCTTAGTTTCTCTGATTCAGAGTTGAATAAGCCCATCTGTCCCAACTTCTTGTTCATCTCCTTGAAAATGTTGTCTCTGGTTCAGTCAAGCACACACTCATTTGTATTTTAAGCTTCCAGACTGACACTGCCTGGTTGATTGCTTAGGGATCTTCTAGATGGCCTCCTGTCCAAAGAGTTTCTACCACACAGTTTACTGCCCAGTTTGTGGAATCAGTACCGAACTCTCAGACTGCCCCTGTAACTTAAACAAACACACTCAGAACTCCACCCAAAAGTGTGAGTCTTCTGGTTTACCTCGTTAAAGGGGAACACAATAGATGTAATGCATGAAATGCAGACAGAGGTGGTGCTAACCCATTGGGGGCCCTAAACAGGAATATTCCCCCCCACACACACACCAGATACTAAAAAGTGAATTGGGGATCCTAAGCAATTGCTTAATCTGTGAAGCCTAGAGCTGGCACAGAATGCAGACACTTCACACAGGATCCCAATACACTATTGCTCTTAAGCAACAGAAATAGGCTAGAGCTGGGTGAATAACTGATTTTCAGTTTCATGGCAGTTCTGGGGTGGAAATGGTTCCACTCAAACCAAATCTAAAGTATTTAGGAATTTTGGGTGAATTGGAAAAAAAACAAAAACATTTTAAGTCTGTTCTAGAATGGAGGTTTGAACCTCTATCTCTGACATCCTAGGTGAGTGGCTTAACCACTGGGCTCAAGGTTATGGGTGAAAGTGAGGAGCACAGCAGGACCATCACTACCTCCTCCTCCATTGGTTGTTTTATGAATGGCTGAAATCATCCATGTCAAATTCATGACTAGTTTTAAGTCATCCAAAGCTACATTTTTCATCAAATAAACTATTTGTCTGAAATTTCACCCAGCTCTAAAATCCACAAAGTACAGATCATATAAAAAACTCAAACATCCAGAAAACAATGCCCACCTTTCAGCCACATTCTAGCTCACCTTTCCTTTGGGAGTCCTTCATGGACCATCTGAATTCAAGTAGGCAAGGTTCCTCCCTGCCTTGTCAGGCTCCTACTACTTCCCTCAGATTAAGCTGAAAGTGGCTGAAGACTCCAAACAGATCAGCCCCTGCCCTATTTTGCAGTCCTTCTGTAAGGTGACCTTCTGATCAGCCTCAATGGGTGACCCCTGGCAGGTGAGTTCCCCCCCGCAACTTCTCCCCTGACAAGCCACCCTATTGTCCAAAATGTTTGTATTTCAATAAAAGACCATTTTGATTTACCAACCCTCTATTGTCAGCCCAGCATAACTACCCTATCAAATGTCAGACTACCATGGAGGCAGAGAGAACACACAAAAGGCAACTTGTCCCCATATTCAGAATGGAGTTTGCAGTGTGATAAAAATACATAGAGTTCACTATTTCACACAGAATTCATAAATTGCACAGATTCCCAAATCATCACACATACATTTATCCTGATGCAATTTCCTATGGGATACCAGGAAACATTAAGTAAACTGGCACAGAGAAAGCCCACGTATTCAGGCTGTACCTTATACACTGTTCAGCACTGAAGTGGTTAACAGCATTGGCATTTATGTAACTCAAGGAAGAGTTTGAATCTTATTAACTATCCTATAAAGATGAGTATGGGAAATTTACGCTTACCCTGTCTTAACTGCTTAATACGGTTTGGTTGCAGACCCATTACTGGATCATACTAGAGAGATTATGTGCACAAACAGAAGTAGAAAAGCTTTTTTTTTTTTTTTAAAGGTATAGCAAACCAGATTCCAGAAAATACAGCAAAACCTGCAGGAAAATCTTTATTTTACAGATTCCATAGAGCTGCGCTGTCTGTGGATTTCCATTGTCCTTGCTGATAAGTGAACAGACTCCCAAACAGGTACCATGTGACATGCATGTCTCTAATTGCCATTTTCTCTGATCACATGTTCAGCTTGTCTTATCTGTCAGCCATATCTCATTATTATTCAGAGGAAATGCTGATTTGTGCAAAAAAGGCAAGATCTGAGTGGAAGGTATTTATTCATTGAACATCATGCCAGTATGTTGTCCCTCAGCATGTGGGAATTTAAAAAATAAATACAAATTGTTCATATCTCACATATCCATAGGTGGAGAGTATTTTTTCCTGTATATCCATAAGCTTTTCTAATCAGAATATTATTTAGAAAAGAAAGGTACACTCTACCGTTAATCATATGATTTTACTTTTCTTTGCCAGGTGCAAGCCAGAGAAGCTGAGCAACTTGTCATCTCCGATCACTGAAAGCTTCTTATTCCTCATAGTTTGCAAAGTTTAGTAAAACACCTTTTTAAATCATCCATTCTCGGTGTTTTATTACTTTCTGATATGGTTTAAGGTGTCAGCTTGATAGTTGAAAGATTTTATGATTTTGCATTATTGCAGGTGGAATTTGAAAATAATTTCTTCAATTTTACTGTTCAGTTTCTGCCTATTTTCTGTGTAATGTACATCAGCAGGAGAGTTTTCTGGCACGATCCTGAATTTTTATCTTAACTATTTCAACCAGAATTGAGGGTGGGAGGGGGAAGTCTATGTTAAGAAATGTTAAATGCAAAGTCAAACACTGAAAAGTTAGAAAATGTTGGAATTAAGGTTTCCTGTTCACCTTAATTAGACCCCTTGTGTGTGTACCCATTATGACACAGTCTTTAGTTACATGATCAAATACTATTTTTCCACAGGACCCTTCTGGTCCTTTTCACCCTCCTTCCCCCTCTACTCCTATCCATCCCTGTGCTCCACCTTCTGCCTCCTGTTCCAATCATCTAGGCTCCTCACCATTATACCCTTTGCTGTTATCCTACCTCCCCGCATCCTGGCTCTATCCTGATTTTCACCTACATGTCCCCAGCCCTCTCTGCTTCTAGCCTGCCCACCCCATTCCATGTCTCTTGCCCCCTTTTACTCTGCTGCTATCCCAACCCCCCCATTCTCTGGCTTCTGCCCTCTCCCCCTCTGCTCCCACCCAACCCTCCATCTCCTTATAGCATATTTGGTGTGTAGCATGTATTACAGCTGCCTGTGAGAACTGTTGTATGGCAAGCTGTGGAAGTATTGGTGTGTGTCACTAGTCCGTATGACTCCCCTGCTTTCACTCTCTGCCATGAGCAGTTCTTCAGTGCACTGGTATGAGACCCTGCTCCTGGCTACATGTCCTAAAATGGCTACTATTTCTATCATTTTCATGTGCTGGATTGTATTTAAGTACCTGTGTTCTAGCCACACACTCTCTCTTCCACATTTCTCACTCTTTAACATTGCTCAGATCAATAATAAACAGACTCTAAAGAGTTGCTCAGATTACTGAACAAGTAAGCATTGCTCATATTTAGCCTAACTATGTGGAAGCCTCTTTGCACATAATCTAATCCCTAATGTTATAGGCTTCCTGCACTTCTTTCAGCAATGCTGTGGTGCCACCAGGATTAAACCCTATTTGATAATGCTGCCACTTATTGCATGAGCAGTTGTCTTTCAACTACTCTCTCTGTGGAATATCTCTTGATTTCCTCTCACTGGGAAAAGTCTTGAAATTAATTTCCTGAACTTTGTAAAGCCTATGGCCCTCAGAAGTTATCCATGTCCAGTGTCCCTTTCAGTAGTTTTCCCCATATAACGATAGGCATGCTGTTATGTGCATTTATTATTTTTTTTATTCTGGTAGCACCCACAATGTGCTAGGCATTGTTTTCTGTTGTACACAGTCCCAAAATAGTTTAACTTGTTTTGCTTATTTTCTGTGGTTCACTTCAGTAATTTCCCCCCAATTACCTTGTCAAAAAGGCCTAAAAAGATCATTTCAGATTAAGAGATCTTCAAAACTTGATCACAAACACACCAATGTGCTACTTTAATACATCAGAAATCTAGATGTTATTAATTAATGAAAACCATCATGAAAAACAGGATTAAAAAGACTGACAGGTGTGGAAGAACTCTAGCTCTCAGTACAAATTCCAGGTTGTTGCAATATTCATACTAGTTGAATGACATAGTATGTGCAGTGGTAGATGGAGTCCTACTTTACAAGGGGTTAGGACATTGGTACCTCCATGTATAATGCTACAGTTTGCTTGTGTTACTAGAAATTCTGTAGCTCATGATTGGCCCCTTCTTCTGTTTATCCTTTGTATTCTGTATGGACTCCAGTGAAATTTGATTTTGTTGATCATTTTACTTTTTATCTGGAGCCACTGGCTAAATGAGTATTTAATGGCATGGATGAAATCTCACTTCCAAAGCCAGAGCTCATTTGTCCCTGCTCTCAAATATAATGATCAGCAGGTGGCTTTTTGATAGGACCACCAAACTGGAAGTGATTTGATTTCCATATGTGGAAAAAGAATTTCATTCATTTTAAGTACAAGTAAAGGATTTATCACCTTGGGAGTGTGCTAATTGAGCCAATTATAACTTGACTCACCTGCCATGATAATAAAATGCCTCACTGAATTCTCTCTGCCCTTGCAAGACAGATTTTTTTCCCCTTCTATGCATTAGCCCAGTTTGGGACACTTACTGGTTTAATATATCCACATCTTAAAACTACTGAGATATTGGAGGATGCAAAAAAGGGAATTGTTACCAAAATTGATCCTCATAACTGAAGTCTAATTAATAAAAAGCCATGACCTGTTGTGGGTTATGTAAGCACCATTCTTCATTGCTCTTCCCAGATTATTAAAAATATACTTGAAGGTAGATTGAAGAAAAACATCGCTGATGGTGGGGCGGGGGAAGTTACACTTTCATATATGAGATTTTATGCATTGTCCCTCTGTTCTCTCAATTTCTATCCCTTTCTTTATCTGTATTCATAGTCAGTGTTTAATTTAGCACCCAATTGTCCTCCCCATGAAGCAAATGGGAGGGAGTTTTTCCATTGACTACAATGGGAGAAGATAAGGCCCTTTAGCTTGAAGACTCTTTTGAGCATGGTTATGTACATTTTAACCCCCGTAAACCGCATGTAAGCTTATAGCATGCAACTGTACACATCAACCAACTCCATATGGATTGTTTTGATTCCTTAGATGCTCAGGTAACTGTAGCCATGAGTGCTTTGTGTCCCATCTTCACCTAGTGAGACAGAAACCACTATTTCTTTTGGATACAGAACCTCATTGCATTAATCTATGCCTGTCTTCTTTCATCAGTAGACTGTTATGCTCTCTACCAAACACTGAACTTTGAGGCTATATGGAAGCTAAAGCTAGTGAGATGGGGCTGCCATCTCAGTAATTAGAGCTTCTTTGGGGCATGCCAACCTTATGGACCACCTCACCAGGCCAGCTATGGCAGGATCACAATAAAATGAAACATGTCGGAAGAGGGTGGGACAGTATGGGGCTGTTATGACTGATTATAGACTATGAGGGGAAGAAATATAAATCAGTGTTGGAGTTTCATATATGATTTTAAGGTTTATACTTTTTTTTTTTAATTTACTCAGTGCTTTGCAAAGACACGTGAAATAAATCAAAACAAACAGAACACTGATTATTTGACTATATCAAAGACTGCATGTGTGTTTCCTAGACCAAAAACTAATTTGTTCAGTTATGTCCCCTTTGGAAAATATATTTTCTTAAATTTGTTATAGCATGCAACAAGCAACTGCAGTGTGGAACACAACTGTGGAAAGTTACTACTAATTCTCTACCTTTCCCCGGTTTTCTTTAAAAGTTACAATCTAGAGCTATAAATTAGGGACCAAGTTTTTACTTAATTTCCATGAGCATAATTCTTATTTGAGTCTCTGAGAGTCACACACACATGTAAGAGAGAGCAAGAACTGGCTTTCTGATTTATCAGAATAAAAATAAGCCCTCAGATAAAAAAAAAACCACACACACCAATAACTTCCCTTTACAGTTCTCCATACACCCATATGGGTGGAGTGATTATAGAGTTCTTGGTCCTCCACACTTACCAAAATGTGCTGCAGTTGAGGACTTAACAAATGGGGCAACTTTTCCTGGTCACGGAGTTCTCCAGTTGCTGCTTACAGCATGGCTCTTTGTGTTCATGTCCTCCCATTACATGGTATCAGAAGTGAGAGAATCCTTCTCTCTGAAGGAGGTGAAAAGGAAAGAAAAGATGCCCGAGACTATGTTCATCTCCTAAAACTACAGTAAGAGATTTTTAATTGATGGATGTTCAGCAAAGGATTAAACACTTTATTGAACAAGCTGCGTATTTGTATTATAGGACACTGTTCACTCCACATAATGCACAATTAATGTGTTTTCCTACCATCTGGTAAATGCTTCATGAAAACAATTTACAACTAAAACTTCTTCCAAAATACTTTAAAAAAGGGAAAAATGTCTTTTTACAATCCCTGTTTCTGAACTAAGTACATTTCTTTTAACCCTGAAGATGAACATAGGCAATAAAAGTGCACACAAATTAACTAATACCATGAAAAAGATGGATCTCCCATGGCTGGTCATGCTCATCTCCAGACCAATATGGGATGTGCTGAAACTGATACTCCAGAGGATAAGGAGAGCAGGCAGACCACATCCACAATTATGGGCAAGTTGACATCCCTGCTTCTCCATATCTAATCTCCATGACATTGCATATCATATTCTTCCATAATGAAGGATAACAACTGTCCTTGTAGTTAAGAACTTTCAAGACTTGAGCAACAGGGATATTTTTGGCAGGGCAAGACTGAATTGCACTGATTGTCTTCATTATGTCTGGCTAAAACCCATTTCTCTTTCATGAGCACTTAGATAATCAGATACCATGATGATGGTATAAATACATCCGGAGATACACAGGCGGGCAGTCAGGCGGATTCAGGGAAAGATTTTCCAAATTAATAGCATTGATAAAAACACCACTCCATCACATATTTTGTTGTTTTGTTTTGTTTTAAGAAAATGACTCCTTGGACCAGGTGTAGATTTGGAGTAACCCCACTTAAGCCAATGGAGTAATTGTGAATTTACACCAGTGTACAATAATACACAACAAAATGTGGCCAAGTGCTTGTGTTTTCTCTACTCACATAGCACTTTCCCAAAGGCTGTGATGGCATCTTCTGTGATGCAAGTGCCAAAAGATGTTTTTGCTTGAAAAGTTCCCATTTAGTTTACTTTTTGTCTTCTAAAACAGAATGAAGCAATGTTAATAGCAGCTCCATTCAAATGAAAAAAATATTTGCCAAGAGAAAAAAAAAGGACAGAATCAATAGATGAGACATTTTAAGAGCACAAGGCAAACAATGGAATATAAAACTTAAAAATGGTATAAAATAATTGGATCTTCTTCTAGTCTTGGTCTCATCTATATGGGGTTGGCTCTTCGAGTCCTTCTTCTCGATTCTAGTCTGACTTGAAGCAGTTCCTCAGAAAATCTGCGCCTAGTCAGATCCTTTTGCATGACATCCATCCATCAAATTATGGGTTTTCCAACAGCTTTCTTACCCTCCATTTCTAAGTTTGACACCCTGTTTCCTATATATTCTTCCAACACTCATTCCAAATGTCCAAAACATCTAAGGTTGGATTCCCTCAGCTTTTCTATAATTAGCACCACCTTCACACTTCCCCAAATTGGTTTGTTCCGAATGGGATTCATACTTGTAACTCCAAGTACCCAAGTATTGTAACATTAATCTCCACTTTATTCTAGATCTGATCCCATCTCTTCCTCAGTGCCTAACATTTGAAGCCCTACAAAAGTACAGGACTAATTACGCTCTTCTAGATATTACTTTTCAATTGATCACTTTGCTCACTTCTCTCTATTTAGGCTTTGCCTTTCCTGAGCTGCTTATAAGTTCATTGTTAAGTTCACCATTATCCTGTACTATCAAGCCTAGGCACTTTAATTTCTGTATCTTTGGTAGTGGCTGCCCCCAGACTTACAGTCTTGTTGTCTTTCTTCAGGGTATCATTGCATCTACAGACCATATTCTCTGTTTTTTCCCCTGCTGATTTGCATGCCATTTCTTTCAAGTACATACATCCATCTCTCTAAATCTTCTTCCACTTCCTCTTTGCTCTCCACCATGAGCAGTACATCATCTGCAAAAGCATGCATTGGGGTGCTACTCTCTGGATGTTTTGTGTAAGTGCATCAAGTACCAATGTGAACAAAAGGGGACTTAGTGTCGAGCCTTGTGGACTCCAACTCTTACTAGAAACTTTTCAGTTTCTCCACATGGCCTTCTGACAGCAGTAACAGCACCCTTGTACACAGCTTGGATGAGCCTGATATAGTCTTCAGTTATCTGTTTCATTCTCATACCCCACCAGATGAGTTCTCTTGAAATGCTATTATAAGCCTTCTCAAGATTGATGAATTCTATATACAGGGTTTTCCTCTTTTTGCTGTATTTTTTCACAAGCAATCTTAATGCAAAGATAGCATCTACTGCTGGCTTGCCTGGCATGAACCCAAAATGATTGTCAACAATCTTTACTTCTCTTTGTAGTTTCTTATCAATAAACTTTGTCCCAGATTTTCAGTGTGTGGCTCATGCATTTAATGCTATGGTAGTTATCATACTCTTATATTTCTCCTTTCCCTTAAATAAATATTAGTACAAATGTGCTCTTTCTCCAGGCATCAGGAATCCTCTCAATCTTCATGACAAAATTAAACAGTTATGTCAGTATGTGCATGCCTACTTGCCCCATACTTCTGCTGGTATGCCATCAGGGCCCAGAGCCTTATTTTTCATGTTCCTTAATACTTCTGCAATTTCTTATAGGATTGGTGCCACCAGACTCTCCTTTGGTTTGATCATATGGCATGGTTCTCTTGGACTCTGTTCATTCAGAAACCTTCCAAAGTAATTTCTCTCTCATTCCTTTAGCTGATTCTCATGGATTAAAGATGGAATTGGAAATATGTTAATGACTTTGGTGGGATCAAGGTCTTTAATTTTCTTATTTCAGGTCTTTACCAGTCTCACTCTTCATTTCAAGACAGGCATGTGACACTGGCAGACCAAGTGCCAGTTCTTAGTAAGACTGCAGGCATTAGCTGGAAACCAGACCAATTCACCTGTGTGTTAGTTTTGCTCAAATTAGGTAATAGTCTTAATAAGAATGTATTTAGTGTTTAGCCTCCATTAAATGCTTGTAAATTGCTGCATGCATTAATCTCACTTATAATGGCTATATTCCATACTATAAGAAAATGTGTGTTTTGTTTTATAACTTTGAAAAATTTATTTGAACTTGTGAACCCAGGAGAGTCTAACGGGACTGTCTGTGATTCCATGGTAAGACTGCTAACAGTGATGCAGGAGTTCAGATTTGTTACTTGTTAAAATCTAATTATAGAACATACCACCAATTTGGGGTGTCTGCCCTGAGCTAGGCACACATGGTTGTGAGCCACTCCAGACAGCGTGATAGGGCATATAAACCTTCCATTGTTTTAGCCTTAGCAGCTGCCACCTCTTTCTTCACTATCTTTTTGGCTTTTTTAGATTCCTGAAAGTCCTGCTGTTGTAGTGTCACTTGTCGAAGTTTAACACACTTCTGCTTCATGGCCTATCAAACTTTCTCATGCTACTACCAAATCTCATTGGGAAAAAAGGCTCTTGCTTTTGTATACTCAAACAGGCTCTTTGTACAGTCTTAAAATTTGCTTTCAATATGATTCATATTTTCTTGTAACCCTTCTCCAACATTTTTGTTTTAAACTCCTTGCTAATTTTGTTAATCTTCTACCATTTGATTTTCTGTACCGCTTTGGACCATTTTCTTATTTACAGTCTAGAACCAGCATTTTGCATTGAGTTGCAGGGTTTACTCTGGGATAACCTTACAGTTTTTTTTGATAAACTGAGCTTAAGAATATCAGGAAGTAACCTCTCTTATACTTAATATATTAATAAGAATGAAGAGCATTTGATTAACTACCACCAAATGAGATGTCTGGGCATATAAAAATATAGTTTCTCCTTCCTTGTTTCTATGTCCATATCCATGGCTCCCACATTACTTTTTGATCTGACCTCCTTTGTAAAGTGCTTTCAGTTTTATGGCTGCAGAGCACTATAGAGGAGCTAGGTATTATTATTATTACTACTACTAATAGCGCGGAGTCAGAAAGAGACTGAGATAGAGTGAAATTACCTGCAAATATGGCTCTTCCTTCACAATTTTTTTTTTAAAAACTCATTTCCAGAGGAATCCTTAGTTGCAGTGTCATTCAAAATGCAGCCACTAAGCCAAATACTGCACTGACCCCTATGAGCAGTTAATGTACTGAGGTTGGATTGGGCATAAATTATTACAGTATTTGGCCCAAAAGTTTAAGCTATGTTACTGTAGCGTTATTGCAACATACATAGGCATTGTCTCAAAAGAGGAGAATATGCCAAGTAAGTTGGAAGGGATTTTATGGTATTGATTAAGCTGCTTTCTAATGAGCAGTGACTGTGCTGTGGACATAATACACATACTATATTTGCTCATTATTTTTTCAATATTTCATGTGTTGGGCTGCCTTGTTTGTTTGTGGTATGGCTAGATTCCAGTTGATAAAAGTGTCCTATTTTAGCCCATCCACTCTATCTCCCTGTCAGCTCATCAGCTTTGTGTTTTCTACTTTTTTTTTTTGCGGGGGGCGGTGTGTGTGGGGGTCTAATATGGTTCTAAGCACTGCCGGTGATGAGACTTCTATCACTTTCTTCGGGATTTTAGTCCATAACCTTATTGATCTCACTGCAAGAGGATTTTCCTTATATTAAACTTACATTTTTCCCTCCTTAATTTCACCCCATTGCTCCTGGAACATACTCCCCTGTGTGTGTTCCTGTGAAGGGAAAAGTAAAAGCTCTACAAGGTTCTCTTCCCCCACCCCCGATGTTATGGCCAAGGCCTCCCCTCAATCTCCCCCCAAATGCCTCTCTTTCCCCAGTAGGAAATTCCACAGTTTGGAAGAGGCATCTGTCAAAGATAGCAAAATTAATGATGACAAATACTAAGTAATCCCAACAAGTTTAGGGTTAAGATGATGTGTTCCCCTTGTCACTGCTCCTTCCCCATGCACTAAGGTTGCATTATGCCCTACAGGTGGAACAGACCCTCAAAAACAGGGGTGCATGGAGTTTATTACATCAGCTCAAAAATATGAGGGGATGATTTGTGATTTAATTATTTCCCCCTTGATGACAGTACAATGGCAATTATAAGGGAGAGAGAGATGAGAAGTAGTATTTAAAGGGATGATAATTATTCCAGAAACTGGCTCATAAACTGGATAATTTTCCGTTTGATTCTCATGACATTTTGTTTCATCTCTTTCCTCCCAGTGACTTTAGTGCCCACAAAAAAATGCCAGCTAAAGAGCCTTGCAGACTGAAGCCAGATTCCCTTGTACGCAAGGGAATTACTGGAGAAAAAAGCCTAAGTTCACCTTCAGAAGTGACTTTCACCTGTAGGATATTGATCTGCTGAAGCTCTGCATGTCTTCTCAGTTCATTTACAAAATACAACATTAAAAACAAAAAAAAAAATCAATCCACAGATTTTCTTTAAATTGTTTATTTCATATGGTAGAGGTGATGATGAAGAAAGATATTCTGACTTGAAAATGGAAAGAAGAAAATTTGGAGTAGTTCAGATTTACCAAGCAAGAAATGGCATAAGGAAAAAAAGCTCTGTCTGTTTGCCTCAAATTTTATGAGACAATTCCCTGTCAGATGATTTATTTTGCTGGAGCTCAGCAAATTTAATCTGGATCCAAATAGATCTTGGAATGATCTGACATGAGATCAGTGAGTAACAAAGAACATGACAGGTTTCAGAGTAGCAGCCGTGTTAGTCTGTATCTGCAAAAAGAACAGGAGTACTTGTGGCACCTTAGAGATTAACACCAGCAACCACACACCATTGAACAAAAACACTGATCCAGGAACCTATCCTTGCAACAAAGCCCGATGCCAACTCTGTCCACATATGTATTCAAGTGACATCATCATAGGACCTAATCACATCAGCCATGCCATCAGGGGTTCGTTCACCTGCACATCTACCAATGTTATATATGCCATCATGTGCCAGCAATGCCCCTCTGCCATGTACATTGGCCAAATCGGACAGTCTCTACGCAAAAGAATAAATGGACACAAAGCCGACATCAGGAATCATAACATTCAAAAACCAGTAGGAGAACACTTTAACCTGTCTGGTCACTCAGTAACAGACCTGAAGTGGCAATTTTGCAACAGAAAAGCTTCAAAAACAGACTCCAATGAGAAACTGCTGAACTTCAATTGATATGCAAACTAGATACAATCAACTTAGGCTTGAATAGAGACTGGGAATGGCTGAGCCATTACAAACACTGAATCTATCTCCCCATGTAAGTATTCTCACACTTCTTATCAAACTGTCTGTACTGGGCTATCTTGATTATCACTTCAAATGTTTTTTCTCTTACTTAATTGGGCTCTCAGAGTTGGTAAGACAACTCCCACCTTTTCATGCTCTCTGTATGTGTATATCTTCTCAATATATGTTCTATTCTATGCAGCCGAAGAAGTGGGCTGTAGCCCACAAAAGCTTATGCTCAAATAAATTTGTTAGTCTCTATGGTGCCACAAGTACTCATGTTCTTTAAAAAGAACAATGTGGCAGAATAAACCCTGCTGATCAAATGACAAACTGTCAGGATCTGAAGTAAATACAATAGTTTGATTTAAAATGAAACTAGATTGAGAATAAGGAATCCCATAGGTGGTATGTGTGTCTTTCATTTGGGGAGGCTATGCCCAGGGGTGCCAGAAGCTCCCTAGAATTGGGTGGGGGGGCAGCAACTCCCAGACTGTGGTCCCACCTCCCCAAAGCCCCACCCCTGCTCCATCTCTACCCCTGAGGCCCTGCCTCTTCCCGCCCTGCTTCTTCCCCAGAGGCCCTGCCTGCTACTTGCTCCTCCCCGTCCCCCTCAATTCCCCTTAAGGCAGGAAAAAAGTAGGAGGGTATAGTGTGTGTAGGTGGGTTGTGCTAGACAGTCACATAACCCGATATTCTGTGATCCTCCCTTCTGCCCACCCACATTTATTTCCCTGCAGAATCTGGTCTAGGGAAGTGCAGCCTGACCTCTGCTGACCAGGAATTCAGTCATTCACCCCTCCCCGCCACAGCCTGGCAGGTCCCTGTGTGAGAGCTATGCTGGGCTGAGTGGGTGCTGCCCTGGAGTACAGAACAAAGGCTGCCATTCTGCACATCCTCTCACTGGGCAATCTTCCCCTCCTTCCCCCAGCATTGCACAGTGGGAACAATCCACTGGCTTGTTGTGTTAGCACTGCCTGGGGGTGGTGGCTGATGCATCCCAAACACATCCAGCCCTCCTGTTCTGTGCAGCCCCCCAGATACACCCAGCCTCCCCATTCTGTGCAGCCCTCCCCCCCCCCCAAACCATGGGGCCTCAGGAGGAGGCGGCAGCAGAGAGGAGACAGGAAGATGTGGAGTGAGGGCAGGGCCTTGGGGGAAGAGGTGCAGTGGTAGCGAGGCCCTGTGACAGAGCAGGGGCAGAGCATGGGTGGGGCCAGAGCCCAGGCACTGATGTCCCCCCTCCCCCCACTTTGAGGGAGGTTCTGGAGCTTCTACACAGGGAGACAGACAGGCAGTGGGCCAGTGCACTTCCAAAGAGAGATGATCCAGACCGCATCCAGCATTTGCCCCCTGCAAAAAGGCCAGCCTTTTTTTATTTTGGGGCTGTTAAGCCTCCCAGAGCATCTTATCTCTGCCACCCCTGAGGGATCCTGAAGCTTCATATGTGCATTTTGAAAATTAAGGAACAAAATATTAATTTTAGTGTCTGCTGGATCATAAACACAGCCAGACAGAAGTCATAATAAGGGCCAGTTCCTGAGAGGCACAACTGACTCCTCAGAAAGGAATATTATAGGCTGAATGTCAGGAAAAGCTTTCTGATAGTTAGATCCGTTCTGTTAATCTGTGGAATAATCTCCCAAGCAAAGTGGTGAAAGCCACATTATTATGTTTAAAACTCATCTAAACAAAGCATTAAAAATTTGTTGTAAGGAACATTCCTGCTGTTGCAGTGGGATAAAGCAGACAATGTAATAGATCTTTTCCATATCTCATGTCTATATCAAGGTAGGGACACAATTTTGTTCTTAAATTACAAGCATGTATATTAAATCAGGGAAAGAGATAGGCTGTTAGTATTTGAAATTACAGTATGAGTTAACAAATGCTACACTTCACTTGCAGGGCTCAACACATTGACTGAAACAGCCATCAAAAGAGTGATTAAACCAGGCATTGCCATCAATCATTAGGCAAAGTAAATTAGAACAATTTACTTATCTTTCATAAAGGGAACAGGAAAAAGGCAGTGAAAATGAAAGGAGACAATGATGGTAATTAATATCATGGACCAAATGAATAAAGAAGGAAGTCTGTTAAACTGAAACCTGGACTTAATTGAGATGCTTAACCTTACTTTAATATAATCTTAAAGCTGCCTTCTGAGGAAGACATTCCTCCCAGCTGTTTTCAAAGTTCTCCATTTCATGCTCTTTTACCTGTTTCCAGTCTCCTCTTCTATTTCTGTGTTACTGCTCTTGTTTTCAGAGTCCTAGTCTCTCATTTTTTTTTCATTTTTATTTAGTCCAGTGGTATTCCTTCTGAGGGCCACCTTGGCCTCACTTCTCATACAGGGTGCAGAAAGGGTGCAAAAAGCCTTCTTAACCCCTTGCACACCCTGCACAAGAATTGGGAATAGCACTGTCCATGTACTATGGGGAGCTCAGGGACTGCTCACTCAGTATCCCCGCCCCCGGGAGTCATCACTCCAAAGGGGCAGGTGGAGTTGGTGAGGAGGGAGGAGATGGAGCACCAGTCTGGCCCTCTGCACTCAGACATACAGAATGGTCTGGGCACACCATTCACTAATTGGCACAATCTAGTTCTAGACCTAAACAATGTTACCGGTGTCTTATTTCTCCTCCATGCTCAATTCCAAGCTTAGCTATAAAGAGACCATTCCAAGAAGACAGGTGGGGCAGGAGGTAACAGTTTTTAAAAACCCTATATATATATATATATATATATATATATATATATATATATATATCTTTCTTCTTGTTCTATGTGGATTAACAGACAGCGGGAGCCCTCTACTTGTCTCACAGCAGGGCATAGTGTGAGCTCAATCCTGTAGTTCTTTCTCTCCTACAGAGTGAAATTCAAGTTGAAGTCAATGGGGATACTCAGATGAATCAGGTGTGCAGCATTAGACTCTTTATGACTTTAATCCCTTCTACCAGGTGTCCAAGCAAGTAACAAGGGCTAGGTTAAATGTGATGTGTAGAAGTCTCTTAAAAATAGCTAAAATAAGTGTCTCACGCTATTAAAAATATATATATCTCACACTCATTTCTGGCTCTAGAAAATTTAAATCTAAATACCCTTGTCACTATTAATACGAAGCATATTCCCAGAGAATAACTGTGCACCATAATCTTAACTCTGTCCCATTTTCACCCTCCTGCATACATCACTTTATCAGATTATTTCCCCACTACCACCACCAGTAGTAATTTTGAATGTTGGTTTAGTAGTTGGTTGTGTTGGGAAAGAGTAATTTGGTAAAGAATTGTGTGGAGAAAGAGCTAGTAAAAGAGAGCTGGCATCTCCAGGAGGCAGCGTTAAGGTTGATGTGCATGATCTATAGTGCATGTTAGGTGTGGTGATTATAAGGTTTGTATTTGTTGGCAGAGGACTGGAAGTTATTAGGTATTAACTTTACATTTCCTTGCTTTTGTGGGTTTGTATCAATCTTATCTATGGAGCAACCCCAATTACTTCTTTAAAAAGTTTGTGGTTTAATTTCCTACTGTTAGGACTTGTTAGTAAATATTAACCCATTCTCCCCTCTTTTTCTTGTATATTAAATTCATTTGCATATTAACTACTCCCCCAGAATCTTTTACAATATTAGCAAAAGAATGGGTCTTAATTCTAAGTCATGGAGTGTTGGTTCTTAACCTGTGAGTGACCTTGAGAAATATGAACAGTATGACATTTCAAAGAAACATTTCAGACAAAGCCCAAATTCAAATAATTCCTATTAAAATTATGATGAGAAATCAAACAAAATCTACACAGAAAAACTAATAGTGTGAAATTTCACCCTGATTGGTCACCTACTTTTTGGAGGGGGGGAACAGAATTTTGTACCCCAGCTGAGAACATAAGTCTAGCTAAGGAATTGCTACCAGGCACCTTCATAGTAAGCCTCAAAAATGAATAGATATCCTTTTTGTCCATCTCAGCCCTGAGTACTTATTCTGAGCCCACTTCTACATTAGGATGGCTCACTTGCCCCATTGAATAACCTTGGGTTGCCACATTTTCACCCTATTACACTCATCTGCAGTAACAAAAACACATTTAATGCGGATCGTGAGTGTAGATTATGAAGAAACTCCAGATGGTGCAGACGTGACCACTCCACGGAACTCCTCTGCAGAATTTGCAAATAATACATGCCAGAAGGTAGGGAAGTCTAGGTTTTGCCTTTTCACCAGTGGAGGAGCCAGAAAGCAGTATATGCAAATTGTCCTGAAGCAGATAGGAACATTCCCACAACTCTCCTACCTCAACTATAGAAGGAGCCAAAGAGCTTGTGTTCTCACAAACCTTTTAACTTTGGACATGAAAGATTTCATCTGTGACAGTCACAAGGAAATCACATAACAGATGTAATTTAACTCCAATCCTTTGTCTCCTGAAACAAGCCATAGTTACAGCCATATGTATATTAGCTACCTTCCTTTTCCTGTATTCTCTCTTGGTAGATATTCCTTCTCTTTTTATTTGCATTTTCTCTCTCCCATTTGACTTCTTGATGTTCAGAATGTTGCCTCCATCTGCCTTTCATTTTCAACTCTGCTTCTCCTTACCCATACACTCATTCTTTTCAGGTATTTCTGTTTTACATCTCTTGGCTACAGTTGTTTGACATCCCTAACACTGCCCACTAAGATGAAATGTAAAGTAGAAAAAATACCTCTGATAGCAAAGGTGGATCAGAGCACTTAATATCTCAAAGGTAAAATGCTTGTGCAGGCTAAGATGCAGGCAGGAACTCCACCTGTTTCTAAAAGACAAATGTATTATGGAGTCATAAATATAGTTCTTTTGGGGGGAATTGAGAGCCCAGTACTGCATGTCACTGAACACTTCCTACAAGGGTACTGAGTGTCCTCAGTGCCTATTAGCTTCAGAAGTTAAGGGGACTTTGTACCTCATAGGACTGGGCTGCTAGTGATTTCCACCTGGAATCTTCAAATGCTCCCCTCATAAGATACTTTGAAGTCAGCAGGTGTTCTACTCACAGAGGGTTTACAAAATTAGATCACACAAGTAACCCAGACTTCATTTGGAGGTTTACAAGCAGAGATCTGAAATTTATAAAACCATCTTTTAATATGAAGGGCAGTTGACAATTTTATAGCAGAGAGCTTTATAATATTTATGGGGATTTCATTTTTATGATTTTTCTTTTAAATCTTTATAATATAGTATCCTGTTTCTACTCATATTGAAAACTCAATGGGCAAACTCCCATTGACTAAAACAGGAACAGAATTAGACAACATTGTGAAAAAAGTTAGCAGTTTTTATTAGATGCAAATGTCTCTTAATAGTTAAGTCCAACACTCTTTAGAAGCTGCCTGCATTAGATAATGCAAGTCTGCATCAGTCTTGTAGAAATTTCTTTCATCATTAAAATAATACCACCAAAACCCATCTTTCAGTGGAGTAAAAAAGATCTCAGTCACTGAAAAGTTGGAATCCAGTTTACTTTTGCAGAATGCCTTTAAAAAGAAAGCTGTTTGTGCCTATGTTTTAATCTTAGTGAAAGCTATATTTTCCTTTTTTTTTACTTTACTTTTTTATTCCATGTTAAAGATCATACTAATAAATATTTAAAAACACATACATAAACTCTCTGCCTGAAATTTAGAATCCCACTACATTTAAATGTCCACAGTCAATGTCTCAGACTCTAGCAACAGATGAAGATTACTATGCTTACCTAGTCGTCAGACAAAAAACACAAATATAATTTATGAAGCACCACCTGCAGTGCAGTAAAATATTAATGTCCAATGTTCTGGTTACCTGAGCTTTACAGAAGGATATTATGAGACAGATATAGTTATTTAAATAACCTTTGGGTCTTTCAATCCATAAAAGCTTATTTTGTCTCGGCCTACATAAATTATACAAATGTATTGTGAATCCATGGGACAACAATCTTTTCAGGTCAATCCACCCCTAATTACAGCTAATTAAAACATGCCAAAGAAAGGATAGAAATTTATCACTGCTCATTAAACCTGTAAAGACAGTGTTAATTAGATGTCAGACTCAGTAACTCACATAAATGTTCGCTGCCAGTCTAAATTTAGTGAAAAAGTAAAATGCATTTAGAGACATTGCTGCCAGATAGTAGACTGGCACTGTTGAATGAGAGGGGTTAAAAGCTGCAGCTACTACAAAAATGCCAAATCACATTCCTTCTTGGTTTCATTTCAACTAGAATAGCTGGATATGTTTGAGTTGCCCATGGCCATCTTATTATAAATTTAATGATATCCTTGTGCATTAGAAATGCAGTCCAACATACAATAACATACACCAAGTTGCTATTAAGAGCCTATATTTTATTTCCACACAATAACTTACAAAAGTCAATATTTATCCACAGTTGCCACACAATAGCATGTGAAATACAACCATTATGGATTAAGGAAAAGTATTCATATTTATATCACAGTAACACCTAGAAGCTTTAATCAGGTAGAAATTCCATTGAGTTAGTCAGTGCCAGTCCCAGACACAAATTGCTGACAGTCGAAGACCCCAATCCTGAAAGTGACTCCATGCCCACATGGACCCCATTAAGTCAAATGACTTCTATATAAGGTGCTGAGTAATTTATAGAATAAGGGCCTTAATGAAAGATGTAAGAGGTAGCTGGAAAAAAAAAAAAAAAAAAAAAAAAAAAAACAGTCAGGCAGTGGAAGGACACTAGATAACAGTATGACATATTTTAACATAGATTATCTGTGTACACAATTGGTAGCAGTTATCACAACTGAAACAACTAACCATTCCACCTTTCTGTATGCCTCATGGCAGAAGTGAATTTTGAGGAGAATAAAGTGTTTACTTTATGGGTATTGATAGAGAGTTCCCTCTCTACCTAAATAGGGTAGCGTAGGGAAAGTGCCAAGGTGTTCAATAGTACTATAACTAGATAAAATATTGTCTTTTAAATTGGTTGACTAATGCACAGCATCACATACTAAAATCTCTGAAACCCAAAGAGAATCAGTGTTTTCTGAGATTTCTCTGCACTGGATTGGGAAAGATTTAAAAATAGCCAGCAGACTAATCCAGGGAAGAAGCCGAGGATACATCCCCCTCTCTGGTGGTTTTTGAACCTTGTCTCAAAGCTCTCATCAAAACCTTCTCTGAATATGTCCACTGCCTTCTGTCTGTTTTCCACAATAATTGCCCTCTGAATAAAAAAGACTTGTCTCTTAAACTTTAGTAATGTCTTGTCCTTCTTTAGCTTCAGTTTGTGCTTTCACCGTCAAGACAGTTTAATCTATAATTCTTTCCCCCCTTAGAGGTGGAGTTAGTGTTGGACTGATAGTCCAAGAGACCTAAAGCCCTGTCTAATGGGAGTAGTCCCCTTACTTCACAGGTCTATTCAAGTGAGTAAGGGCTACAGGCTCACCCTAGTAATCTCTGTGTTCTCAAAGAGCTGGTAAAGCATAGCAATGGCAGGGCAATATTCCTGAGTATACTTGGAAAGTTTGGGGGTTTATGCCTTTCTGCTTCTTGAAATATGATTGTGGCACCATCAGGACCCTGTTGTTAACTAATCAGTTGAAGTAGTAGGATGGACTGATCTTTTGCCCTCAACAAGACTTGGCAAAGTGGCAGGTACTTTAGAAATATCTGACCAAGGAACAAAACAAAAAACAACCAACAACCAGAAAAATTTGTAGTATTAGTTTGAAGGCTTACATGTGATTTTTTCTTGGAAATTAACATTATTGATCTCCTAAATATTCTTTTACATCCTCTTATAATTCTAGACATTCATTCAATGGCCATTACGCTCCATTTCACATGTACCTTTGGAGAGAGCCTCAGTTTGGGGATTCAACCTTGACAAATGGGGGGGGAGGGGTGTAGGAATGCTGTCTCTTGGCTATTTTCCTACCATCACCTCCCATCCCATCCTCAAAAGCCCTATATTGTCTGGGCTTGGTAGAGGAAAGTCTCGGTCAGGAATGGTTGGCTGATCTTCAGATTTCCACCCCACAACCATAAAAATTTCTGTGCACACTGTGGAGCCTGTCTCCTCCATAAGGTTGCTGAGGAGGAAGCTGTGGTTAGAGGGTGATACCAGATACCTCTGTGTTCCTGGGGAACCAGGGTGCAGTATTCAGCCAGACTCATGAAAGACACCCCTCCCCCCCAGCTTCTGCTTAAACCAAAACCCATCAGAAAAAGAAAACTTGCAGAGAGCAGTGAAGGGCGTTGGGAGACACACCTAGACCCCTCCTGACAAGGGTGACAAGATGAAGACATCTCCATTAGCATACAGAATGGAGAGCAAAGACAACTCCCCTAGCCTCATCTGCATGAAAGATGGGACAGGAAGACATCTCAATTTACATACAGAATGGAGAATAGAGAACCACACTGAATTCTGGGACCAGAAAAAGCAGGGAAGCACTGCATCCTGGGAATCTCTGCTCCAGATGCTAATGAACCTACGCCCGCACACACACCCAGCTCAGCAGTTATTAGACCAATTCTAGTAATGAATCCTTAATTGATATCCAAATACTGAAGCAGCCTAGTTGCATTGTGAGCTCCCTGGAAGAAAACACCACCCATAGCCAAGAGTGATCAGCTCCTATTGTCTAGTCTAAAGAAAACCCTTGAGTCATCAGCTTACCTATAAACAAATCTAGTGTTCTCCCTTGAACCATTGTAATTTCTCTACAAAAATCCCTACTCACCCTCTAGTCAGGGTTCTGATGCTTAGATCCACACTATGCATCAGTTCCACTGGAACTCCATCTCCTGACTGATCGTGCTGGGGGCTTTGCCTGTCTCCAGCATTCAGAACCCTCCGCTACCACCATCATCTGGGAACCTGACCAGTTCAAGCCTCATGGAGTGGCTGAGACCCCCCCCCCCTTCTTTCTCTCTCTCTCTGTTTTCCTTTCTACCTTAGGTATTAACCTTTAATCATGTATGTTATGTTGGTTTAGTCCTCCTTGTGTAGTTATTACTATTATTCAATAAATAACTTCTATGGTTAAGTTGGTTGCTTCTCTCTCTCTTGCTGAACTTTACTCGTTTGTGTTTTTAGCTTCCCCCATTCACTCTACAGCAATGCTTCTTTTACCTAAGCCAAAGATCCCTGCAGTGCCCAAAATACTGTGGCGTTTGCTCACTGAGTAGGTTACTGCCAGTACAATTGTGTTGGGGGAGTGGGGATAGGGACGTGCTGAATTTGGGACGCATAAGGGTAACAGCTTGAAAGTGCTGCTTGACCCAGTCCATGGAGCCCAGGGGCATATAAGGAGAGACAGCTTGAAAGTGCTGCTTCCTCCAGCTCAGTGAGTCCAGAGACATATAAGGGGTCAGCTTGACAGTGCTGATTGACCCGGTCCGCTCAGACTTGCTCTGTTAATATATGTGTTGGTGTTCATCCAGTTCTGAGGTGGGAGTAACCCAGCCCTAGGGACCCTAGGTCCTGCAGGATAGCTCCATTGGGAGGGGACTTGCAGAAGGGAGAAGTAGAGCTCCATATGTAAACACAAGTGACACAAGCAGTACATTGACAGGATTACAGAACCCCCTTCCCCAGAGGAATAACCCGAATAAATGAGCATACCCCAAAGTAATGGGCGGATCTGGTAACAAGGGACACCCTGGCAGTATTGTTCCTGCAGGAGCCATGCTGTCCAGGAGAAACAAGAAATGGTAGGTAGCTGACAGTGCAGGTGGATCTTAAAGGTTTGAAGGAGTGACACTTCTTCAGGGTGGGCAGCAAATCTAATGCACCTGATGGTGATCAGGAAACAGTGTGGAAAACTGATTTTTCCACTCTCTGACATGGATTGTTCCTATGTAGAAGGGCATCAGCCCTATGTATAGCCACAACAGGTGAAAGAAAAGAAGGGAAGTGCCTCTAAACAGCCTACTAGAAATCACTGAAGGTACCACTTGAAAAAGAGCCGACAATCTAACCAATTACATGAGTCTGTGCATACAGATATCTGGATTGTACTCACTCTATTCTTCCTGGGTACATTCTCTGAATATGTATTTTTTCCTATTCCCATGCAGTTTTGTACCATATACAGATATTAACTGGGAAAAAATTTACTTGTCAATGATCTTTGGAACCCTAAAAGACTAATTTTTTTCAGGTCCTGAGGTTTTGCTTCCAATCATTCACAAAGTCAGTTCATATCACAGTCAATGTTATAAGACTACAGTCAATAAGAATGCTAAAGGAATTTACTCATCATTATCCCCACTTAAACCAAGCAGCTAATAAGGAAGACCAAGAAAACATGCCAGAGCTATTTCAGAGCTAAGTATTTCACTAGGTTAAGCTGTTTTGGAAGATATTTTTGCATACATTTACAAAATCCAGTGAGTTAACTTGATACTGGCCTTGATACTGTAATTGGATTCACATGGGCAGTCCTTTGTGCCTGAGGATTTTATACAAGATGCCTCCTACACTCACACAGTGGGCTGCACAGTTGCAGAATCAGAGCTAAAGATACTCACTTCTACTCCACACCTCCCTTTCTATTTCATTTAAGAATCTATTGATGTTTTTAAAATAATGGCTAAAAATGAATTGTTTGTTTCTAGTTCACAGATCAAGATGAAAACACTATATACTAATATTGTGGCTGTAGTAAATATCTCCACCCTGAAATTAACAAACATGCCAGACTACATTGAGCAGCTGCCTTGGAGTTCTCTCTGCTGTTTATATCCCAAATGCTAACCAAAGTAAATGGGAGCAGCCAAGGAATGCAAGAACAGGACCTTTTGGTTACAAAAGTCATCCTCTTTGTTGATTTATTGACTTTCTGGTTTTGTTGGACAAAAATGATCTTCTGTGAAATTTCACAAAATGATTTCCTTTTTAGATTGACTCAAAACACTATTTTTTAAAAATAAGTTTACTCTTTATACAGCCTGCCCATCAGTGATCCACATAAAACATATCCCCCTTCCCCTCTTGAACACACCCTGAAAAATAAACAAACATTCTTTTCTATCCCTAATGGGACCTTACACTTGGATCCCTAGGCTCCAATCCTGCAAAAAAATAAGGTACATACTTAGTTTACTCACAGGAGTAAATTTAAGAATGTACTTAATTATTTGAAAAAGGGGGACTTGTTTTATACATTGATAAAACTATAATGAAACTACCCTTGTGCTGAGGCATATTGAAAATATAGACTCAAAAACAGTTCTGACTGACTAGGTGTGACCATTGCAATAGTATCTCTACCACCATTTCAGAAAGTGCATAGAGGTCTCTACACATTGAAAATATCAAAGCCTGTTTGCAGAAGTGCACAAATATAAAATGAGTTAGATTTGTCCCAAAAAATTATGAGTGCTTTTCCCAGTTGTATGCCCAATACTTACATGTAAAAGGCATTATCACCTTTCCTTCCTATTGACCTTTTCCCTCTTCCCAGATGTAGATTTACAGCCACTGTTCATAGAAACAGCCAAAGTACTCCTGTTTCATATGTTTCTTTTAAAGTGACTGTGACAGAGAAATCAGCCACTGAAAAATAAAGTCCAATTAATAAAGGGATAATACAAAAGATTATCCTAATTTTCTTTAAAACCTGTTGTGACGGGTTGGATCACAGAAACCCCCTTGGGAGCTGCCACCCGATGTGCCAAGACTACCCCTGCGTCTGTTTTCCCTGCCAGCTCAGGACTCCAGCACCCTGTCTTGCTGAGCCAGACACTCCTGTTTGGCTCCAGACACAGATCCAGGGTCTGAATCACTTGTCCCAAAGCTGCAAGTTTACCCGAAAACAGCTCACAGTAGTGCGCTTGTCTTTAGCACTCAGATGCCCAACTCCCAATGGGGTCTAAACCCAAATAAATCCGTTTTGCCCTGTATAAAGCTTATGCAGGGCAAACTCATAAATTGTTCGCCCTCTATAACACTGATAGAGAGATATGCACAGTTGTTTGCTCCCTCAGGTATTAATACATACTCTGAGTAAATTACTAAATAAAAAGTGATTTTATTAAATACAGACAGTAGGATTTGAGTGGTTCAAAGTAGTAACAGACAGAACAAAGTAAGTCACCAAGCAAAATAAAATAAAATGCGCAGATCTATGCCTAATCAAACTGAATACAGATAATTTCCTCACCAGTTCCAGAGTGCTCCCTTTTACAGGCTAATCTCCTTTTAGCCTGGGTCCAGCTATCACTCACACCCCCTGCAGTTACTGTCCTTTGTTTCAGTCTCCTTCAAGTATCCTGGGGGGGGGGGTGGAGAGGCTCCTTCTTTAGCCAGCTGAAGACAAAATGGAAGGGTCTCCCACAGGTTTAAGTAGACTCTCTCTTGTGGGTGGAGACCTCCCTCCTCTGCAAAGCCCAGCTCCAAGATGGAGTTTTGGAGTCACCTGGGCAAGTCACATGCCCCTGCATGACTCAGTCTTTGCATTGTCCACATGGCATCTTGCATGTCTCCAGGAAGACTTCTCATGTGGATTGGAGCATTCCAAGATGCATTGTTCCCTAAGTGTCTCCTGATCAGGTACTTAACCTGGCAAATTCCTTCCTAAAGAAGCTGACCAAATGCCTCACAAAGCTTACTTAGAAATCAGGCAAGCATACAGCCCATATTCTTAAGCTCGAGTAGAAAATGATATATACGTACAAATAGGATGAATAGATATAGTAGATCACAACCCTTACGGAGATATGTTACATGGCACAGGCAGCACAAAACATATTCCAGTTATGTCATACATACATTTATAAGCACCCCCTCCCCATAAAGCCTTATGGGATACACTGTCACACCTGTATTAAAACTTTATAGGAAACCTGATAAGGAGAGAACACTCAAATCACAGGGTACACATTACAGAGCTTCTTTCCTCCTACCATGATATTATGAAGTAAACACTGGGCACTCCTACCTTTAAGGTGTATTTATTTACAATCAGGGTTTCCTCTGAAGAAGGCTGCAGAACTTGTTGGTAGAGACTATCATTAACCTTGTGAGTGAACATGTGAATACTTCTGAATTATGGCATCACTTAGTGGCACATTCCCAATGAGATGACTGGGGAAACTACCAGCTTGTTATTCTTTTGAGTTAGGCATTTCTAAGTCATGTTGGCTGTGTTAGTGTATTCATTGGTGGCTGGTATTGGTGATCCTACAGATGCACTTAACTCTCCTGGCCAGAAGAAGTGAAAAAGGCAAACTATTTTTAGTGGTAAAAAACAAAAAATTGGGGACTATGGGATAAAATATTAGAGAGCTAGATGGAGCTGATTGGGGGAGCTGAACACAGGTGGAGTCAAGAGCCTCTAAAACTGGTAATCAGATCCCATGTAAATCAATTGGGGGTGGGGGGATTCAGGATAGCACTTTCAAATCACAGTCACCTGAGTTATTTGGAATGACTAATAATTATCTGTTACCTGGAATTTTGTAAAAAGAACGATTCCAGTTTATAATGGATTTAAAATTAAAAGAGAAAAACAACCCTCATTTTTCTGTATTTTAGGCTCTTGACTTATTTCTGTCCTTCCTCTCTTCACTGATTTAAGCAAGTCTGTGATCCACAAATCCTGTGCTGCAGCTGTACTATGACAGTGACTCATGCTCTTTTGAGTTGATTATAGCTGATGGCTTCAGCATGAGGCAATAGCAAAGCATCCACAGATGTAAGCTGCTGTTCTATCAAACCTCATTGAGACAATCAGACAAATTTGGAATATAAAATGAAAATTCAGCTGAGGACAAGCCTAATATACATCCAGTAGGAGAAACTTGTATTTTGGATGTGAATGTATTGAGGTTTTACCACTGCAGTTAACAGTTCAGCTAAAAGTCACACAACTCTAATAAAGCCAATTCATTTGCCTCTGAAGTATTAAAACTGGAGCTAAATTCTTCTTTCTTTTATACTTGTGTAACCCTGAAGTCAATGGACACAGTCTCCGAGTTAATGATTGTGCTCACTTGTGTGTGCACAGGAACATTAGCTAGATATGCTTCCTAGCACTCCCTTGAGTACTGTGGAGGGAGTCTGGTGAAAGGTGAAGATTCCCATGACCTTCTCTCCTTGTGTTTGTTTTTAAATACTATTCAGTTTATGACTTTGTAGAAATATAATTCTAACAGTTTTTAACACACACTCTTCTGCTCAACCACAGGACAGAATTTTGCCCTAAGAGTTCACTAGATTCTATATTAGTCTTGTTATGTATTCTAAAAACATAGCATTGTTTGTTTCAGGGACATTGAAACATGCAATTAGTTATTTAAAGAATGATGCTTATAGTACTGTGAGCATGATGATCATATAAAATGTATAGTGCTTGTAACAAGTTACTAAAATAAGATGTATGGTATGTATCCATCCTTACCAGAAAGTGGGTGCTAAAAAACAAATAAAAGATGTTTTCAGACTAACTCTGAGTAGAATAATAATCCAATGTGTACACCAACACTACTATACATTCTTTACTCAAAACAAAGTAGGGGCACAAGATTAGGCTTCTTAATTTTATAGTGATTTAATCTTTAACATCAATTAAAGACAAGCATTTTTTAAAATAATACAGTTATATATTAAATGTGATAATCATCTCAAACTACTCTGAGAAAACATGATCACTTTTGTAAGTGAGGGATTGTCTGAACAGAGTTTAGGAATAACTGCCTTCATCAGTCTAACCATCATTCTTATCTATGTATGGCTTCATGATGAAGCTTTAAAACATGTTTATTATATTTCAAACTCCAATCATCAGGCTATAAAGATCATAGAAGGCTTTTTAAGTTTCCATTCAAAAAGCATATGGCACTACCCAGACTTCTTAGTTCAAGGAAACTGTGTAATGGATTTTGTGAGTTCTTTATTACACATATTTTCAGAACTGACAATTTAGTCAAACATTTAACTTTTTGATCACCATACTCCAAAGCCTACTTCTTCTCTATAAGTCAATGCACAGCACCTTGAGTTCATTTATACTGTTTTCATAGGTTACAATTCCCATTAGCTTATTTTATAGCTGTGAAGCGCTTTGTCTGAGTTCTCTGTGCTCTTCATTTGCGGAACAGCAAGTGGTAAGTAGGGTTAAAGACAGCACAAAGATTAAGAAGGATGGAGGGCAGAGAGCGAGAGAGAGAGACCTTTAGATTTAGTTTAAGGGGGTGAGTGGGACCATGCTGCCAGTCATTTCTACAGAATGAAGAGGGGGGAGAAGGAGACAGCTGGAGGAGAGGAACTCAGTGCAGTGAGGGAGTCAAGATCAGGTAGCAGGATTTTATTAAAAAAAGAGGGTTGTAGGATGGAAGGTATAAAGGAAGAATATAAACACTGAAGATAAGAAGAAAGATATAACAAAGCTATAGCTGTAAAAGTGAAAGAGTAGAAAAAAATAGAGTGTCATGGTACTGTACTTTTTATTACTACATTTTATTTTAGAAAAAGCTCTTTTATAACAGTTTGAATTCATGATTTTAATGGTGCCTGGTTATTTAGAATAGAAAAACAACAAATAAAAATTTCCTCCCTGCCTGAGACATGTTGTATGGGAGCATCCTGATCCTGTAAGCAATGCTGATAGGTTTGGTGCCTGATTTTGTGAGATCATTGAATATCAAGGTTGGAAAGGACCTCAGGAGGTCATCTAGTCCAACTCCCTGCTCAAAACAGGCCCAATCTCAGACAGATTTTTGCCCTGATCCCTAAATACCCGGCCCCCCCTTAAGGATTGAACTCACAATGCTGATTTTAGTAGGCTAATGCTCAAACCACTGAGCTATCCCTCCTCCCAATTTGCATGTCATCCTTGTGCAGGGACCATGCTAACCTTCTCTGTATCATTCCAATTTTAGTATATGTGCTGCCGAAGATGGTCAGGCTAGGGGC
Organism: Chrysemys picta bellii; assembly: GCF_011386835.1. Taxonomy (NCBI): domain Eukaryota; kingdom Metazoa; phylum Chordata; order Testudines; family Emydidae; genus Chrysemys; species Chrysemys picta. The sequence continues at coordinate 72,499,267 of NC_088795.1, read as the reverse complement.
ATCGTCACTTTTTTGCATGATTGCATGTGTGAGACTGGGGTGCAGGGACAGAGAGATGGGGCCAAAAACACAGGGAGGGAGGGAGGGAGGGAAGTAGCTAGACATCAAACAAAATTTTCTTTCCCCTGAGAAGCTGCTCATCTCCCCTAGAGAAGTTCCTTCATGCATATCTGCAACAAATGTCAGGCTAAGGAATTACACAAAATTAGGAGATACCAGCAAGATCTACCGAGCTCTACATCCTTTTCAGCTAGGTAAATTAAGTTGCTGTAGCCCTGGGTCTTTTTTGGCTGAGAATTAAGAAATGAGACCTAGTTTAAAATTTTCAATCAACCTTTTTTCACGAGAAAATGGCCTTTTTGATTAAATGAAAATCTCCACAGGAAATGGCTTTTGAATGACATTTTGAGTTTGTGTTTCAAACAAAAACCAAGCCAAATAGGGTTGTGTTTTACCACAAATGGTTGGTTTTCAGGGGAGTTGGGTGTGGTGTTTTTTATTTGTTTGTTTGTGGAGTTTTTTAACCGCTCTTTTCCCCCACAAAAAATATGACGAATATTGATGGAAAAGGAGAAAAAGTCCATTTTCCTGAAAACCTTTTTTCCATGACTGCTTTATGGATTATCCAGCCAGATATGGCCATTCTGATCATCTAGTCTGACTTTCCAGCATACCACAAGGATATTAGGCATCTAGACTTTATGCATGGCACTTTTTGCACCAGCAGTACTTTGCCTTAGTGTCACTGGACAAAATTAAACATGCACAGATTTATATACCCTGCTGGTGGAGGAAGGAGAGATGTGAAACATTGCATTTCACTCTTCCTGGACAACTAAGAATTTCCCAGCCAGTGCTTTGCACAATATCCTCCCATTACCTAGAAGAATGGGAGAAAGGCACTAACCAGCCCCAATCTGAACAACATTGAAAAATAAATATGACTATAAGTAAGTGTTTTCCCTGGAAAATAAAATCACTGTGCAGTTAATTGTTTTAAACCCTAAAACTTTTTATAGTTCTGGTTTATATTCCCTTTAGTTGCTTTCCTAAAATCTGATTTATTGGCTCAGGTTTTTTTCCTTGGACTGATATTGTATGTATAATATTTTGTTCTGCTTAGTAGAAACAATACATTATTATTTCATGACGTTCATACGACCATTTTTCAATATAATATTCCCATTTGGAAAGATGAAAGGACAAAGCCATTTTCAGGAAATACCTGTTTGAAATCACATACTTTAGCTAGTGGAAAATACTAGACTTCGGCCCATTCCATAGATGTCATTGCTTTGTGTAGAGATGGCATACAAAATATGTCGTATACAGATATATGATGCTATATATATTTATATGCCTGGAACATGAGAGGTCTCTGCACAGCTACCAGAAACTGCCCTTATACATGGTATGGCTGCCCCAGTCCCACTGACAATAGCAGTCCTAGCACTCTAAGGCGTGCCAGAATTGCTCCCCTCCCCACAAGAACAGCATGTCTAAAAGAGGGTGGGGAGGGACAAGGAGGAGGCAGGGTCATGAGTCTACCCCACCTCTACACCTATCCAGGATATAGGGCCAGTGTGATAGAGGACAATGCAGATAGCTCACCCCTTTTGTGTATCAGCCCTGGATAGAGATTGTGCTGGCCTGATTCTCTCTCGTACTCTTCACAGGAACATGTTAGTTCTACTCAGGGCTGTATTTTAAAAGCTATGGTCCTGCCTGTGAATGTATTAAGAGACATTAAGGTTTCACAATGAAGCACTCAAAAGTCAGGAAATATGAAATACAGGTTGAACACAGAACATGCACTTTCCATTGGGCATATACATTGCATTACAATCTGTATGCATGTGATTATATACCCTTTCTCCAAAAAATAAAGGGCCAGCTTCCCCTTCCATTAATACCAGAGGGAATCTGAAGTAGTTCTACTGAAGTCAATGGAGTTTCATTGCTATAAGTCAGGAGAATCAGGACCACTATTTTTTAAAATAATTATTTTATTTTATTTTTGTACACAACTTTAGATTCATAGCTGTAGACTCTTTTAAATTATTTTCTTTCTTTTTTTAAAGAAGGGATAAAGGCCAGTGTGAACTTATCCCCCACTAGTCTGCGAGACTTAGTGGGCTGCATTAGATACTTGGTTGATGCTGCGCTTACACCAAGCAGCAAATGTGAATGAAGAGCAGCAGGCCAGGAAAGAAGTTAGGTTTCTCTCAGGCACTAACCAAGATATAGTGTGCCGCTGCTCTAGGGTAGCAAGTCTCAGTCTCAGTCTCAGACCACGTGGGACATGGTCCCTCTCCCAGGTGTAGATCTTAAACCAGAAGAAAGGTAAAACTTTTCCTCAGTGAAGTACTGGAGCCTAAGCTGTTGTAGGACCATGTACTGCATGTTAGTCAGAAGCAAGGGTTATGAGACAATTGCAGCCAGGATCAACGCTGTAGATATTCACAGCAGAACACAAGAAGGAGGTTTCCATATATACCAAGGACAAGCAGACACAAATACGGCCATGATGTTAGTGAGCGAGAGGAGGTCTCTTGCCCCTAAAACTCCCACTAAAACTTCTGTCTTTTCCTCTTTCTCTTGCACAAGTACATACTTGAGCCTCATGGAAGGTTGAGTGGAGGTTATCTGTGCCTCCTGGCTTGCACTTGACAAAACCATAACTGGTTTCCATGGGCTCATTCAATTAGTCACCTTTGGCCCCACACAGTTCTGAAAGTGTCCTGTGCATTGCTATACTTAGGCCACTCCCATAATCAGAGCTGGGGCAAATAGTATTTGTCAAACATATAATTTGTTGAATTTTGGCTTCATGAACCTTTTGCAAAGCAGAAAAGTCCATTCAGCAAATTATGCAAATAGATAGAACTGATTGGGGGGGGAAATCACATTTTTTTAAAAGAAAAAATGGGTCAGATTTGAATTTCAAGATTTTTCTACCACCTCTGCAAATGAACAACTGAGCTTCCACACCATATGGTTTTGTTTCTCTCTGAATCCTTTTTAGCGTGGAAATAATGAATGATAAATGGTAAATAAAGAATAGCAAATAATGAATATAACAATTGCAGTAATTTACAAAATTCTCAAATATTTTTCATGGACATCTGGTCACTGTCCAATTTTTCATCAGTCATGAACAGTAAGATGCCATGAATAGCTGTGAATTGAATAGTTTATTTTCTAATACACTTGTGAGTCTCTTTTTTTATTACCTCCTTTCTAAAGTGCTTTGAGATCTACTGATGAAAAGAACTAAAAAAGAGCTAGCTATTTATTATTATTATTATTTTATTATTCTACTAGTCCATCCTTTAGTACAAATATGCCCCTTTGATAATCCTACCCATGCAAGCCTATCTCCCAAAATACACACATGCAGCAGGAACAGGCTTGCATGCACCACTCAAGCTTTTGAAAATTCAGACTCTGATTTAGAGCCTTGTTTTCCTTTCAAAAATGCATGAATGAGAGTTGAATGGAGTATGTTGCTTAACTAGTAGCTTGAATCATTCCGAAGCAAGAATGGTATCAGGATACTTATTTCTTCACTCCTAATAAAGCCTTATGTGAACAGTGATCTCTGCACAGATGTAGCTGAAATTTAATACCATGACTACAGCAATAACAATAAAATTAAATTTGCCCAAACCGTATGTCTTTCACTAAATGATCCAAAAGAACAGCACTTTTGAGAAAGGACTAATGCTGTTTACAGTAACAGGAAATGCTAAGGCACAAAATATGTACTTGGGTGGTGGTGGTGTATTTTTAAATGTCTGACTCGCTGCTTTTGTTTCTGATCTGGAAAGCATACATGGAAGGCACAGTTCAGAGATGACATTCTACCTTTAGACAGAAATACGTTAATAAATCGGATCCCAGATTAGGCCAGCCCAAACTGTGTTTTTTACATGCCATTTATCATTTTCATTGATTTATCAAAAATTATTCTCAAGGAGTGAGACATTTTAGGCAATCTGAATGCAATGTACATTTTCATGGTAAGGACTATCCCATCATATGTTTTAAAGTGAAAGATGATAGTTTGCAGAGACAGGAACGACCCTCCTCTTCTCTTATGTACAGCATTGCAAAACAGGCAGAGTGTGTCGTGTCAGGACAAAGAATATTTAAAGAAATATAGATATCTACAATAAATATATCAGTCTGCATATATTTTTCTCCACAAATATGTTACTGCGTAAGGACAACAAAACCAGGAAGGTAAAATCCTTATATTGTTTCCCCTATTATTGTTTTTTAGTTTTATTGGATTTTTGTCTGTGTTTGTTTGGGCTGTTTTTGTTTGTTTTTTAATTATAATTGAATTGGCATTTTCACACACACATCCTCATCAAGCACAACATGATCAAGTATTCTATAGGGGATGGCATGGGGGTGGGTGGGTGGAGTGTTGGAATTAATTGGCAAGCAAAGGTATCTAGTACAGTCTTTCTCTACTTCCATGACAACCTTTCCAGCTCACAGGCTGTATGAGCCTCATTTTTGTTCACATTAAGCACATGAGTAACTCTGTGAAAGCATATGCACCATTGCAGGATCAGGGCACACAAATAATACTTTTTTTCTTAAAGACAAGCTTTCAATATATTTTGTTTAAAAAATGGAAAATTCCACATTAAACATATACCACCATACAGAACAGTAGGCAGTTAACACTGAAAATACCTTTATGGAATTGGTTATTTTCATTTGCCTTTTTTTTAATTTTAACATTGCTCAAGATCAAAATCTATCTTTCCTGTACATACAAAATGGCATCTTAACGAATTGTTACTCAAAGGTGTGCTCAGTACTACTAAGGCAACATGTCAGAATTAAAATTAAATACATATATACATTATATGATTTGCAATACCATACCTCTAAATGAATTACTCTTTGCCACCCGCCCACCCCCCCAAAAAATAATCCCAAAATAAAACAAAAGCCATGACTATCATATTAATGAAGAAACAAGGACTATTTGCATCAGTAGCAATTAAGCTTAGCTTTGTTTAAATAACATTCTTTCTGGAACAGACTGCTGACTTACCTCCTTGTATGAGCTGGGAAGTCAGCATAACCCTATTATATAGAAAAATCTGTGTAGTGAAATTGCAGCATCAGTGCTTTCTAATAGGTATACACTTTCAGCACAGGTGGGCAAGCAAATCTTCACAAATCTAATTTGAACTTTCACTAAGAAAATGGAAAATTTTCATTACTTCTAGCATTAGTCTGAAGATGCAAGTCTCATCATGCCAAACAGATGACTAAGCAGCCCTCATTTATCTTAATTAAAGTTCATCTTAATCAAGATACTGTCTGTCAGATATAATGCTACTTAAAACTAAGGTTCTTAGCATAACTGTATAGTTCTCCAAGGGAACATCCATCAAGAGTGAATCTGTAACTGCACGGCTTGATTCTGTGAAAAGAAAAAAAACAGACTGGGTAAACATTTTCTGGTATTTATATAAGTTTCCCTAAATAACTCAAAGAAAACTAAAATGAATTTCAAAATCCTTTTAAGTTCAATAATATACCAGTATGTGCTACAAATTGAAAACAAACACCTTTGCAGATATATACATTATTATATCAATGTAAATCTGGAATGGTCCCATTAACTTAAATGGCATCATTCCAGATTTTTGCCAGGGTAAAGATGAGAATCTGGCCTGTTGAATACAATTCTGTTCCACCTTTTTCAGAAGACTATGTTTGTTTGGCAACCAGTGTTTGTTGATTTCTTCAGTATTCTTTTGGACAGATTTCTCTATGTTAGGGAAAGTTGCATTGAATTAAGTAGGAAATTGGGTCATTAGAAGAAAATACCTTTCAGTTTTTGTAAAGTTGTATCTTTCATTTGCTAGATTTTGAAGATAAACATCACCTGTCTAACTTTAGGATCTGTGAATCCCATGTTGAGAAAAGAACACTCAAATACATTGCGTTGATACCCCTCTTTTCAGCACGAAGTGCACTAGCTATTTCTTTGTACAGTTAATCCTCCAGTACAGTGGCAGCAGGAGCATACAGATGCTGTAGCTGGAGGAAGTATCGCAGCCAAGGTCTCTTGACTCCTACTGCCCTATTCTAACTATAAAACAATGTCATTTGCCTTATTTGGGGGGTTGCGAGCTATCAGCCTCCACCCCAAACCCTGCTTTGCCTCCAGCATTTATAATGGTGTTAAATATATAAAAAAGTGTTTTAAATTTATACGGGGGCGGGGGGGAGGGTCTCACTCAAAGGCTTTCTATGTGAAAGGGGTCACCAGTAAAAAAGTTTTAGAGCCACTGAGCTAGCTAGACTGAGCACTAATAGCAGTGATGCTGCAGTAGCATGGGTTTCAGCACGGGCTGCATAAGCTCATCTGGTGCAATGAAATGCTAAATTGTATTATACTGTTGAACGACTAGGTATAAATGCCTCATCTACCCTAACCTTAGCCAGACCTGGCAGAGCATTAAAGGACCTTACAATGAACACATAGAATTATAGAAGATTAGAGTTGGAAGAGACCTCAGGAGGTCATCTAGTCCAATCCCCTGCTCAAAGCAGGACCAACCCCAACTAAATCATCCCAGCCAGGACTTTGTCAAGCCAGCCCTTAAAAGCCTTGAAGGATGGAGAGACCACCACCTCCCTAGGTAACACATTCCAGTGCTTCACCATCCTTCTAGTGAAATAGTTTTTCCTAATATCCAACCTAGACCTCCCACACTGCAACTTGAGACCATTACTCCTCGTTCTGTCATCAGACACCACTGAGAACAGCCTAGCTCCATCCTCTTTGGAACCCCCCCTTCAGGCAGTTGAAGGCAGCTATCAAATCCCCCCTCACTCTTCTCTTCTGCAGACTAAATAAGCCCAGTTCCCGCAGCCTCTCCTTATAAGTCATGTGCCCCAGCCCCCTAATCATTTTCATTACCCTCTGCTGGACTCTCCCCAATTTGTCCACATCATTTCTGTAGTGGGAAGCCCCAAACTGGACACAATACTCCAGATGTGGCTCACCGGTGCCAAATACAGGGGAATAATCACTTCCCTCGATCTGCTGGCAGTGCTCCTACTAATTCAGCCCAGTACGGCGTTAGCCTTCTTGGCAACAAGGGCACACTGTTGACTCATATCCAGCTTCTCATCCACTGTAATCCCCAAGTTCTTTTCTGCAGAACTGCCGCTTAGCCAGTCGGTCCCCAGCCTGTAGCAGTGCATGGGATTCTTCCATCCTAAGTGCAGGACTCTGCACTTATCATTGTGGAACCTCATCAGATTTCTTTTAACCCAATCCTCCAATTTGTCTAGGTCACTCTGGACCCTATCCCTACCTTCCAGTGTATCTACCTCTCCTCCCGCCTCCCGCCCCCCGCCCCAGCTAAATGTCATCCACAAACTTGCTGAGGGTGCAATCCATCCCATTATCCAGATCATTAATGAAGATGTTAAACACATCTGGTGTGTTTCTCTCTAAACTTAACACTCTGTTGTCAGTCTGTATCTGATACAGAAGCCTGAACTCTAGTAGCAGACCTGCAACCTACTGTTTAGAAGGACATGACACCCGGGACCGTGGGTACTTACTCAAGTGGATTGCCCTTCTGAAACCTGAGTTGTTGTGGCTACTCACTGCTACCGGGACTTGAGCTCACTAGATTGAAGCTAGCTCAAGTATGTCTGCATGTGCTGCAAGCATACCTCTGGCTGCAGTGTAGATGGAACACCTCCCCTCTGTCTTCCGAGAGTACCCTGATTGCCAAGCAAGTTACTCAGGATGGTTGAGAGAGAGAGAGATGTGGCCCCTTATGCATACTTAATCTCAGTTTAAAGTGTTACGATGCAATAGCTAAGTAACTCAGTGGGCCAGATTCTATGTTCTCTCTCTCATGGTGTGAACCACAGATGATGAGAGCTGATGAGTTTGGCTTTAGGCCGCTTTCGGTGCTCCCATATTTGGGCCTTCTCCAGTGGCCACTGAAACCCCAGGAGCTACTCTAATTATACAGCAATCTTACCTGTCTGTCAATGGGTTCCACTGTAGCCCAAAGTTGCTGTAGAATGGGACATTCCAGCCTTTCCCTCTCCTGCCCATGGTATTCCCCTCTGCTGGGCACTGTGAAGAATGTCAGCAAAAAGTCCTATATGCTAGCCCTATGCTATCACTAAACTGGGTGAATTCTCCAGGCAGTGCAGGGGCAGGTCTCTCTTCATGGCCCATGTGCACCCCTGGAGTTGCATAAAGGCCTGAATCTGGCCCAGTGTTTCTGAGGAGAGAAGCTCATAGAAACAACAGAAGTCAATCACCATAGAGATCGTTTCTTGAGAAGCCACAAGAACTGGCAGTCACTCCCATTTACCTTTACTACTTGCACATATAGAGCATGGTACAAGCTTAAGAAAGCAGAAAAGATTGTTTCTGTACAATCTTTCTTGCTTTCGTTTGGCCTTCAAAAGCATTGTAACAAAACTAGACAGTCCCTTGTATGAGTTACTTGTTTCTGGCCTGAGGAAAAAAGAAAGGGGGAGAACGCAGCTCATTTTACAGGATTAGAAAATTTAACACAGGGATTAATGTATTTGGGGCTTTTCATTTCGAGCACAAAAGAGGAAGAAATAGAGGACTGTATTTATCAGGGTGTCAATGCTGCACTGGCTTGTGATGATAACTTCTTGACTGACTTGATGTGTGATGTTCATACATACAGAAGTAGATTTTTGTTAAGAAGAATCCTAAACCACTGGTAGGAAGTTTCATTACTATTAATAGTAAACAAAATTCATCAGTTTTTTGAAGATGAAAGTGATGTCTGAAGGTCACATTTTATTACCCATTTATGAGGCAAACCCCAAATATAAAGTATTACGGGTTATAACATAAAATCATGTCAGCAAAACTAATAAAATTATACCAGGGCCAAAATCTCAATAAGGCTTCTACATTCAGACTGCCAACGATGTAACTACATAGGCACTTGTTCTGACCTTCATTATAAATTTAAATAAATTGCCATTTTTGGCAGACTGAGTCGATTAATGTATTAAAAGACACTGCCCCAGCTCTCCCTCATGAATTTTCAAAGATTATCATGTCAAATGAAAACCCTCATTCAGAATTTAACTAAATGTAGTAGCAGTAAATTAAAATTAAGTATCCTCTCCTCTATACTTAAGAAATATATTAATTATTTGAAGCCAGCCAAGTAGTTTAGTTTTAGCTCATTGCTCTAGGATGTGTGAGGAAGCCTGGAAATTTAACTAGATTTCCCAGACCCTGCACATGTTGGCAGAAGCTGGGTCTGTCATGGTAGAGACATATCTGGAGTTCAGTAAAGTGACACACATTTAATTTCTATAGGTTTCAGAGTAACAGCCATGTTAGTCTGTATCCGCAAAAAGAACAGGAGTACTTGTGGCACCTTAGAGACTAACACATTTATTAGAGCATAAGCTTTCGTGGGCTACTGCCCACTTCTTCGGATGCATATAGAGTGGAACATATATCGAGGAGATATATATACACACATACAGAGAGCATGAACAGGTGGGAGTTGTCTTACCAACTCTGAGAGGCCAATTAAGTAAGAGAAAAAAAAATTTTTTTTGAAGTGATAATCAAGCTAGCCCAGTACAGACAGTTTGATAAGAAGTGTGAGAATACTTACAAGGGGAGATAGATTCAATGTTTGTAATGGCTCAGCCATTCCCAGTCCTTATTCAATCCTGAGTTGCTTGTATCTAGTTTGCATATCAATTCCAGCTCAGCAGTCTCTCATTGGAGTCTGTTTTTGAAGTTTTTCTGTTGTAAGATAGCCACCCGCAGGTCTGTCATAGAACATCATCAGGTATGCTAATGAAAAATTATAATTGAAAAAGTTTACAGGTTACGTACTTATAATTATTCAGAGATCTCCATAAAGTATAAAAATATAGACTGATTTCAATTCACTGCAATATGGAGAAGTCACCAACTTAATTGGAACAAAAATTAGTTAAGTCCAGACCAGTACCTCAATTTCCCCCCCCCCCCCCAGAAAAGGGAGGGAAGGATCAATTGGCCACATTTCTAGCTTAAATTTTGTTGCAGGGATGGTCTGAGCCAACTCTACATTATCTCTGCTCCCCTCCATTGAACCCTTATATGTGGTCTGTGTGCATAGATGTCTCTGTTTGGTCAGGACATGGTTAGCTGGGTAATGGCAGATCCAGAAGACAGTTATTATAAGGTCTAAACAAAGAGCCCAACAAATAAAACAAAATCCTAAAATATCAATAATCTCAAAAAACAAAAACAAAACAAACAAAAACAAAAAAAGGGTCTTCTGCTCATGTGCGCACACCCAGCTCCTATAGACTTGCCCCTCCCTGCAGTCATATTCCAGCTAAAGGAACATTTGACTCTTTTCAGCCCTTTGTGGAAAAAACAGGTAATGATCTGGAGTGAAGGAGTTGGATTCTCCCCTACTTTAGGACAGTTTTGTACTGTTCTGCTGGTGCCAAGGATCATTCCAGACTATAGAGACTGTTGGATGGCAAAGAACCACCACAGCAGCTCAATCCCTATGACTGGCACAGTGACCATGGCTGGAGTTATGGGGTGTGATGGGGGTAAGGAGCATCTCTGAACTCCAGCAACTCCTAGCTGCTGGAACAACCCCTTGGAGCTGGCCCAGGATCAGAGGAAACCAAAGATGGCTAAAAGTGTGTGTGTGTGTATATATACATATATATATACTCTCTCTTTCTCTCTCTGTCTCTCTCTCTGTGGCACCAAGTGCTCTGAAGCCAAAATTTTAGGTCAACTTTTGTTTTTAATAGTGAAATTCAAATTATATCAACCATTTGCCCAAGATCCACTAATTCTGTAACTCTATAAAAAATAATAAAAAAAGCACTCAGGCAAGATTTCCTCTTTAAAAAATTCATGCTGCTTATTGTGTCCATTATCTACTAGAAGTTTTAGGGTCTCTTCCCTCCCCCTCCCGGTTAATATTTGTTCCTGTTCTAGGCACTGAAGTTAGATTTGTAGAACAGTAAATTTCAGTCCTGGTTCTGACCCAGGCTCTGCCTCTCTAGCCTTCAGCAAGTCAATTAATACATCCCCCTACTGTCCTGGTCTGTAAAAGTGGGGACTGTAGTAGCCCGGTGCCATGTGGAGTAGGCAAAGGGCTAAGAGCCTAATTTTTCAATTAATTCCTTTAGTTAGGCATTCTCTATCGTTGTTAAGGAGTCTTAGTTATTAAAGAAGCAGAACATATTTCCATTCAGATGCCCAGTGTTAAATATTTGCACTCAGATCTTGACCCATGCTCCAGCAATGCAAAGCTGCTGTAAAGTTGCTGTAGCAGGCCAGCTGAGGATTTTCCTGGCATAAAGGAAGCACTACATCAACTCCAAATGTAAAATACCACAACTTGGATTCTTTTTATTTGCCTTCTGGCTTTTGAACCTTTAGGGTGCACTCACTTCACATTTTCAAACTTCTCTGCAACCAGGAGAGTGAGAATTTTTTATTTTTTAAAAAAAGTAAGGCGAGATTCTCATGCAATATCATTCCAGCAGCTGGGATTTTAAGAACCATCAACATTTGCCAGTCTCATGATAACTGTCAATACCGTTGGTGTATATGGCTCTACGTCACCACTTTTTGTCCCTCTGGTTTATGGGATATGTCAAAGGCTCAGGGAGCATGGCTAGAGCACTGCTCTGCTTTCATGGTCTCTAGCTGGTGTAATGGCCCCTTTGTTATAAGCCACCTTTATGCTCCCCTGACTTCTGGGGCTGATGTTACTTGAACTGGGGTCAGGACTGGATCCATCAGCCCCAGAAGTCAGGGGAGCACAAAGGTGGCTTATAGCCAACTTTGAACTCCTCACGTCATTCAGCTGGGAGGACCAAGACATGGGAGGTCTCACCTAGTGGTCAGAGCATGGGTAGTCAGAACTAGAGCCCAACCCAGGGGTCAGAGCTGGAATCGAAGTACAGGTATCAAATAAGAGTAAGGTCCAATTCATCAACCAGTCAGGAAGTCTCTCAATTGCTCAGACAACTTCTTGTGCCTCCTTCTGTCTTAAACAATATGGTCAGGCCTATAGGTGGGGTCAGTGGTCATTGCCCCCAGGCAGGACCTTCATGGTGATGCCTCTGGGATGGGCCAGAGTTCTGCTAGCTCTTTAATTCCACTAGTTCTGAATGAGCTACCCAGCTGAGGCCGGAGTGAGAGGACTACCCCTGGGCCCGGGTTCAAGACCTCTGGGCCCTTACAGCAATAAGCAGACCTTGGCCAGACCCAAATATCTGGCAATTTCAGTGGAGTTCCTCAGAATCCTCTGCTTGCTGCACTTGAGAAGAGCAACAGTATATTTTCTGATTAAAGAAAACCTGGTGACTTTGAACTAAAAACAAATGGAATGCATATGAAACTAGATTTGACATGTAAGGAAAATAAAATTAAGTTAAAAATCTTTTGTAACATATTCTACTTTGGTTATAAAATATAGCATAAAATTAGCATGATTCAGTTAAAACAGGAGAACTTGGAAAGAGTAAACTGAATTGATAGATTGATATTACTGTGAAATGTAACACACAAATAAATAAATAATAAAATACAAACTGACTATAACAGTACAGTTGTACAGTTATGCAAAGATTATTCAGTCTGGTGCTCTGACATGTACATCTTTTAAGCTTTTTCACACACTGAAAGAAGTCATTAAAGCTTTTTGAAAAAACAGGTGAGCCAGCTTATTCCAAACACCGAAAATAAGAAGTTATCAGGATCTCTCTAAAACAACCGTTGTATTTTAAAAAGACATATGGTAGATGGCATACCTAAAGTGTAATAATGATAAAACGAAGTAGGGAGGATCAGTTTGTGTAAGCTGCATGCAGAAAGGAATGACAAAAATTATACTGGTTTCAGAGTAACAGCCGTGTTAGTCTGTATCCGCAAAAAGAAGAACAGGAGTACTTGTGGCACCTTAGAGACTAACAAATTTATTAGAGCATAAGCTTTCGTGGACTACAGCCCACTTCTTCGGATGCATCCGAAGAAGTGGGCTGTAGTCCACGAAAAATTATACTGAGGAGTTTTATCAGCCTCTTCATTTCAGATGTAGATGAAGCAGGTGAGTTTTGTTAAGTTGCAAGCCTTTAGTTACTTTTGGTGCTTGGCTCATTCTCTTGTCCCATCTAGTGTAGTTGTACTACCCAGTAATAAGGCTTTTATCTGTACAATGTAACCAGAATCAGGGAAAAGTTACCCAAGAAATGTGATCATCGATAGCTAGCAAAAAAGTCACACTTAATACAAAGAGCTCCCCAGCTAAATATACAGCAGTTGTAATTTTTTTAAAGAGAGAAAAGTTGAGATTACGAGGATGCTTCCTCATAAAGAGTCTGGTACTGACAAGTATCAGGGGGTAGCCGTGTTAGTCTGTATCTACAAAAACAACAAGGAGTCTGGTGGCACCTTAAAGACTAACAGATTTATTTGGGCATAAGCTTTCGTGAGTAAAAACCTCACTTCGGATGCATCCGAAGAAGTGAGGTTTTTACTCACGAAAGCTTATGCCCAAATAAATCTGTTAATCTTTAAGGTGCCACCAGACTCCTTGTTGGTACTGACAATGCACTGATTTTCATCTCTCTGAATTTCATCTTCCAGTCCCAAACAGTTACTATCAGTCTTACAGGCTATCATTCTGACATACATAGCATAGTGAGAACGTGTATAAAATCTGAACAATACTTTTAGCAGACAAAACACACCAGCAGGTACATGTTCTGTCTTAGGGGCCTGTTTGTGCGGGTTTTAGTGGTTGTGAAAGGTGGACTAATAGCACTGGAAAATGAAGTCCTCCACTTATTTACAGATCGCATAAAGGCAGAGGGCTCCCTTCTACAGTGCAAATGTAATTTCCCTCACATCCATCCCCTCAGGATAGGGCTGAGAGACACTGGTGGAGCAATTTTGGAGGGGGTGGGTGGTGGGAGGGAAACTCAGTCTTTGGTGGGTGTTAATGTATTACAGTTACCACTGCACTCTAAAGGCTGGTGAACAATTATTTATAACTATAGTTTAAACAGAAGAAAGTGTGTTTAATGTTGCCTCTTCAAGCCTAGCTTTCAAAACCAGAAAAATATATTTAATGTAGTCTGATTATAGCCCATTAACGATTCACCTTTATTTCATGAGCCCCTCACTCAGATCCATAGATCTGTCATAATAAAAGCGTGTCATGTCATCCTGACATAATACTTATAAAATGAAAGTCTCTCATTTACTTGAAATATGTGGCTTGATGAGTTTGAAGCTTTGAGCAATATGCCTACCACTTCCAAAAATAAAAACAGATATTTAAATTATGTATCCATTAGAAATGATTATTTATTAAACTATATTCCAATCCCCGGTTTCTCTACACTCAAACCACCACCATGCAAGGAGAACTCTTGATTGTATATATCAGGCCAGATTCTCAGGTCTGCTTTGGTCCCTGGGCACTTAAAGTGAGCAGAATCCTCCTGTAACTCCCCAGCCAAGGCCATCCCCAGCACAGGGGAATCTCCATCAGACATGATATTTTAATATTTCAATCCACTGCCTATCCCAGTTTCGTCTCATCAATTTTTTCATGGTCACCTTAAGGGGGAAGGATTTGTAGTCTCATTGAGGGGTCAAAGGGATATTAAACCCTGCTGATAATCCTTCAGAAATGCTACTGTTTCTATAGCAAATCGTGTCCTATAGAATGGCTGCTCTTCCCTCCCTCCCCCACCTCCAATCCTAATACATCCTGCCCTAGATCCACAGGACCCCAGCCACACAGTGTTGGTAAAGACTGGTTCCCAAAATATCTTAGAAATGCCAGGAGTTTATTGTGGTGCTGTAGATCCTGCCTTTTGCAGCCATAGCGGCATTTCTGCCCTTTAAAATGTGATTCCCCCCCCCCCCAATGCCATGCACTATACGGACCTGAATTCAAAACACATTGCAATCTTCAAGACCCTGTCCCCAGTGAATGGATGTTTAATACACTGATCTCCAAACAGATAAAATTGCTCTGAAGAAATGTATTTTTAGATAAAAAACAAAATGAATTTGATGGCCTCCAGCAATAACCCACACTAACCTAATAAAATATAAAATTAAAAACGAAACGGCTGTAACATGACGAGTGCCTTGTGAAAACAAGTAGCATAGTCTCTCACTTTCTCTCCTTTTGGCTGGTATCTCTCTGCATTATGCCCATCTAACCTAGACTGAGAGTTCCTCAGAGGATAGATCATGTCTATGTTTTTCCTGTAGACAGCCTGTGGCATTATATTCAAATGTTAAATAAATAACCATCTTGTTGATAGTTAAAATGGATTAGTGACATTGCCTCTAATACTCAATATAGCAAACAGAAGAAATCTTTCTTCTTGTCCCTTCATCTCCCTGAAAGGTCTTGGTCCTTAGATTGATAGTTTATCATTTCAAGAATATAAAATCAACTTTCCCTGTAACAAAATCTCTCCACAGTAGGGTTTTTCCAACAGATGGTATTCTGCTTTTAAATAAATGTCTTGCAGAGCAGAAGAAATATGTTTTACATTGTGGAGAAGCATAGAAGTCAGTCATGCTTCACAACATTGTTTCACAAAGAAAAACTGTAGTCTAGCTGACCCTACCTTCAGTGGCTTACATGGTTAGTGCTTAGATATTCAGGAGGTTATCATGTGCCACTGGGAACTAGCTTTCTAACAAATGAAGGAATATACAGTACAGTTCATGAAATTTAATTGCATTTTCTAAAAATATGACACCTTGGACGTTTGCAAAACACCTGTGGTATATCAGAATTTCAGGTTGTCCTTGTAATTGGAACTTACTCATACATAGACAGCAGTGTGTGAAAATACAACAGTTAGCATATGTATTCAATTACACAACACACACACACAAGTCCTGTAGATGGTCTTTATAGTTACCAGTCTGTTGTAGCTCGAGTCAATCTAATGGTCAGTTAGATTGAGCACAAGTGAGGAGCTGGGCTCTGACGGTCGTGATCCGATGCTTCGAGGCTTTGCAGGACTGAACCCAGAGTTTCATGGCAAAACACCCCATCCTTATAGTTGTAAATTCCCATTTGAGTCCATGCATTTTACAATGTCATCCTGTAATCATTAGTCCTTAAGTAGTGTTAATCTTGGAGTTTTCTGCTGTTATCATTTGATGGTTATTGTCGGGCTTCCCATCGTTATCTCCTATTTGTTGTCTCGCCTTTCGGGGGTTTCTGCCTCACCTCTGAGGTTGTCAATGCTGCTAACATGGTTAGCATCGGATACAATGGGTGTTTTCTGATTGTCTCCTGGTGTTTCCAAGTCTCTCACTTTTTCTTGACCATCTGGACATTTGTGATGGCTTTCACACTCATCCTTAACCATGCACACATCCTTTACTCACACCAAACAATTTTACAGAGACTTTCAGACAGGATAACATTTTGGAAAGGATTATATGGTTACTAAAGGGATTACAAAAGAACCTTAAACAATTTAGCTTGCAATGCATACAAGAAGCAAGACCCTATAGCATATACTGTAATGAAATCTTATCTTAAAACAAAAGGTGACCATAATCAGCCACAAGGACTATTCTGATCTATTCCTGCCTTGAAATGAAAAAGGGTGGATGGCAGGATGAAATCAAACCATACGTTAATACATTTAATACATACTACATTATTATAACCATCAATCATTATAACCTCTAATATAAATATAAAATCCTACTCTTGCAACATGTCATAGAGAGATTAATCCAAACTGATCTCGGCTGTTGATTTTACTTAGCAAGTAAAACTCATTAAAACTCAGTACTAAAAACTGAAAAACAATTTTTGTTAGGTCAATTGAAACAATTTGATTTGATAAATTTAAATTGTTTAATTTAGATTTTGATCTGTTTTTATATTTTTAACGTAAAAATATTTGAAACGGTCATTTGAAACTAAAAATTCAAAACATTTTGTTCAAAAAATATCAAAATGAGATTTTCATATTTTTGAAGTTTTCAATTTTTTTTCAAAATGAACAATTCATTGAAACCAACATGTTCTTGTGAGAAACATCAGTTTTGACAAATCAGCATTTTCTGATAAAAATTCTTGACTAGCTCTAGCTTTGAAGATCTAAATCATGGTATCATTGTATCAATATGAAAGTTTTTTTAAAAAACAAAACAAAACACTTAAGATTAGCTACAGTAATTTAGTATAGATTTTATACGTTCTGCAAAGGTAACAATAGGTGATCATTATCTAGGGGTGCCAAGCTGAATAGAAACGATCCCTGTGGAAATATGCACTACTTACAAAATATGCAATGTAATGACTCTGCAGACAATCCAAACCCTTGTAGACTCTTTAATGCCCAAATAAAGTGATATACAAATGCTGTTACTTCTTGTAAATCTTTTGAGTAATGATGCTGTGATGGGTTGGATCATAGAAACCCCCTTGGAATCTGCCACCTGATTTGCCAAGATTACTTCTGCCCCTGATTTCCTGCCCTGTCAACTTAGGACTTCAGTGCTCTGCCTGGTTTGAGCTAGACTCGCTAGCCTGCTGCAAAACCAGACCCAGGTCTGAACCACGTCCCCTAACAGCTATAGGCTTACCTGAAAGCGGCTTACAGAAGTGTTCTTGTCTTTAACACTCAGATGCCCAACTCCCAACGGGGTTTAAACCCAAATAAATCCATTTCATCCTGTATTTTATACAGGGTAAACTCATAAATTGTTCGCCCTCTATAACACTGATAGAGAGATATGCACAGCTGTTTGCCCCACCCCCAGGTATTAATACATACTCTGGGTTAATTAATAAGTAAAAAGTGATTTTATTAAATACAGAAAGTAGAATTTAAGTGATTCCAAGTAGTAACAGACAGAACAAAGTGAATTACCAAGCAAAATAAAATAAAACACGCGAATCTATGTCTAATCAAACTGAATACAGATAATCTCACTCTTAGAGATGCTTCAGTAAGTTTTTTCCTCAGACTGGACACCATCCAGGCCTGGGCACAATTCTTTCCCCTGGTACAGCTCTTGTTCCAGCTCAGGTGGTAGCTAGGGGATTCCTCATGATGGCTCCCCTTTGTTCTGTTCCACCCACTTATATATCTTTTGCATAAGGCGGGAACCCTTTGTCCCTCTGGGTTCCCACCCCTCCTCACTGGAAAAGCACCAGGTTAAAGATGGATTCCAGTTCAGGTGACATGATCACATGTCACTGTAAGGCCCCAAGCCTTCATTCCTCCCAGCCTGATTCACAGTAAGGCTTGCCTACAAACAGAGTCATCCAGTCAATTGTCCAGGTTAATGGGAGCCATCAAGATTCCAAACCACCATTAATTGCCCACACTTTGCATAATTACAATAGGCCCTCAGAGTTATATTTCATATTTCTAGTTTTAGATACAAGAGTGATACATTTATAGAAATAGGATGAACACACACAGTAGATTACAAGCTTTTTAATGATACCTTAGAAGAGACCTTTTGCATGAAGCATATTCCAGTTACATTATATTCACTCATTAACATATTTTTATAAAATCATATAGACTGCAACGTCACAGATGCACATTATAAAATACCACTAGGAAACTGAATGATCTGATTAGCTAAGTGTGCATTGTATTCCTACGATCAAACCTCTGTGATAGTAGCCTTTCATATCTGTACTGTTAATGCTATCTGCTCGTTTCTCCATACAAATCCACTATTAAAACTGACTACTTACAGGAAGTCTGTTAGTGTTTTAGTCAGCTTAGTAAGGACCAAATCTTCCTGGTCTGCCCTTTGCCTTTTTGAATAAGGCACCTGACTCAGTTTAACAACACTGAGCGTCAGGACAGCCATAAGGAGACAGGGGTTTACTATCCAACTCACCCTGGGATCTGTCCACTAACCCCTCTGACACCAAATAAGCACAGCAAACCTGCAAAGCTAGACTGGGAACATAATTCCCAATCCCCAAGCCTTAAAACACAATGGCAAAGCCAAATAGCATATCCTGCACAGGCAAAAATCCCAATGCAGCCCTCCTTATGCACATACCACCTACCATCTCTGAGGTTCCCACACAACTGGGAAGAATCTCAGGAAGGGAAAGACAGAAATGCATATACAAATGCTACTAGTCTCTATGGAATATCAATAAAACCACTAGCGTATTTTCCTACTCCCACAGCCACAGCACCTGTAGTGGTCAGACCCTTATGCACTAGCTAACCTGAGGGAGAGAAAACTTAAAACTTGGTTTGAAATGTTTG
Source organism: Chrysemys picta bellii (assembly GCF_011386835.1). Taxonomy (NCBI): domain Eukaryota; kingdom Metazoa; phylum Chordata; order Testudines; family Emydidae; genus Chrysemys; species Chrysemys picta. The sequence goes on along the minus strand of NC_088795.1, from coordinate 72,479,911 downwards.
TAGACCGCAGACCTTATTGCAGAGTCTTCCCTCTCCTCCCCCCTAGATGGTATTTGAGGACTGAGAAGGAAAAAAGACAGCTCTCCAGTGAGATTGTGGGAGTGGCCAAGGACAGCATTGCCAGGGCAAAAGACAGGGTGATGCAAAGGCAATTCCTGGAGGCAATAGAAAGCCAGCAAGTTGTTGTTAGGGCAGCCAGCACTGCACTATTGTCATCCAGTCATGTTCTGCAGTCCTTGAACAATACAGGCTACGGGAACAACTCCTCGGTGTAATGAGAACAGTTGCATCTGGGAGTCCAGCTCTTTTGAGCTCTCCAGCACATCTGGTAAATTCAAGCCTTGCCATTTCCACCTATAAACAAGACTATCTTACTCACAATCCATCCCACATACACCCCTCCAGGGTTAACTGCTGGATGTACAACTGTACATTTTCAGGCCTGAGATTCAAAGTAAGAGCAATAGGCATTGCTGTCAATATTGCCCTGTGTTTCCATTTTCTAGTGAATGGCTTGCTGTCTGCTCAGCCCTCTGAGCTAGTCTCTGGACCTAAGCCGCCTCCCTCCCATTCGGAAGGCTGCAAAATACAACATGTTGCTATATTCTTAGAAACATTTGTTTCTGCATCTTCCAACCAATTCTACAGACACTCCCACCTTCCTTTTGTCCGAGACCAATACAGGTTCAAATGAGGATTTGAGTGGAAGAGGAAAATTGAGACAGAGGCAGATTGCAATTCAAAACAGGTGGCCGTTTATTAATGGGGAATGAATTACAACTTGGGCTGGGGAGGAGCACTTTTACCAACTAACAATACAAATTCAATTGAAACAGGAACAAGTAACCAACCAAGAATATAACCAGAGCAGTAGTATAAAACAGTCTATGTACACTTAACAACAAGGAATCAGATAATTTACAACCAACTGTTCACTGGGAAACCTGAACAAACATACAAAACTGAGTAAACTGTAACAATTCGTCCCCTATACAGTACATGAGATTTAGTACCAAGTAATAAAGAAAAAGGGCCTAACAAACAGAATATTTACAAAAATTAAAATGCACATACCACACTCCAGGCGCAGCTGACCAGCAGTACAGACACCAGGGACATGACGAGATATAACCCGAGATGACACGACACGAGCCGGCTAAATCTGGAGGAGATCCTGGCTGAAAGGGTGATCAGGCCTCTCAGCTAACACGCGAACACTCCTGCTGATTCAGGTGAGGGACATAATTTTATTCGAAGACCCTTGCTCGTGCCAGCATCTGATTGGTTCCCCGCTCCTACACCAACCAGGCTCCGAGCTGGTGCCCGCTATGTAAACAGATACTGCACCCGGCACGCTGGGATATGCACACGACACGCCAGCATTGTAGCACACAGTACCAATGTGACCCACAATTGACCAGGTGGAAGGTTCAAGAATGGTCACACAGCCCCAATGTGTTGCACACGACACCAAGGCGCTGCACACCGCACCAAGGTGCTGCACACGACACCGATGTGACCTTCTGACCGACAATTGGCCATCCAGACGCCATGACAGAGCATAGGGCTGCGACACCTTTCAGCGCACCCTCCACTGCCGTTCTGCAACTACTGAGACAATAATTAAGTATCTCCTTCCGGCCAAGCAGCCTGTGAATGGCTTCATTAACCAGGGAAGCAAAGGATAATCTGTGTCTTCCAAGATCCCTGGAGGCAAACGGTTATTTTCCCTTTAAGGTAAATAGAGCTGAGTTCTGAAATATCCCAATGTTGCAGAATCTTCCAAACCACCTTAGCAGTAACCCAGGTGGAGAAATAACCCTTACTGTTTATAAATCCTGAGCCGTGGTGTTGGGAGGAAGGAAGGCAAATAGGCACATGGGTTCCATCAGTAGCATCCTAACATTTGGGAACCCCATACATGCAATGCTATCAATAATCTCCTGATTATTATCAAGCATTATGACCTGATGCAACAGCACCTTTTCAATGTCATCGCACACCTGCATAACAATGGCCCCAAGTCGATCTTTGCACACTGAATTGGTTGGCTATGGTCCAGTAGCATTTGGGGGTTGCCAGCTTCCAGGTGGCAATGGTGAACCTCTTCTGCATAGATACGGGGCACTGCCTGTTAGCATACTATCATTACAGCTCTGGGGCTTATTCAGAACATCTCAAAATAAAATGTTGCCTCTCCAGCTTCAAATTCTCTTGCCACTGCTGGGCATCCCAGTTCTGCAGAATGATCCTTTCCCATCAATCCTCACTCGTTTCTCAGGCCCAGAAATGGCACTGCATGGTGTGAAGCTGCTCCAGAAACCAACCCTCTAGGATCAGTTGCTTGGTGTCCTTTTCTTCTTCCCACCACTGAAGAATCTCCTGCTGCTAGAGGAGCTGCTGCCACATCATCTCCTCAGTGCTGCTGTGGACAAAGTTCAAAGCCAAATGAATCCATCATTGAGTGCTGAAATACAGCCCAAACAGCCTCTGCATATTCACAGTTGCCAGCATAGTGGCTCAGAGCATTGTTGGGGTCCATGCTGGCTGACAGAAATTTGAAAATGGTGATAGATCACCCAGAAAGGGAGCATGGAATGGAGACAGTGGAAGTATGGGATATTTAAATTCAATCACCTGGCTTCTGCTACACATTAAACAATGCACAGTGATAAATATCCCAGAATGCTCACTGCTCAGCAGTGAAGCAAAGGACCATGGGATATCCTTCAGAAATGCCACATACTTAGTGTGCAGCAAGCCACCAGCTTGTGTGCACAGTGATGTGAATTGAAAGATAGCACAAGTATCCCATGTGCATGGTATTAGTGTGCCTTGCATATTGTGCATTACCTGACATGTATCCAAAAGGTGCAGATTAAACCCCCAATGTATAGAAGCTCTTAATGTTGTGTTACTCAGTCATAGACTAGCTTGTATTATATCATAATCATAACATATCGCATCAGCTATGACACAAGATAAGATTTAACACCGGATAATAAGAAAGAGAAAAGCATGTATAAAAAAGAGCAACTAACATTTCTTTGGCCCTGACTTCTGGTACATTGCAATAAGTAAACTGATGAAAACAATTTAAATCATCCACAGAAAATCCAAATTATCTACAGAATCTGCAGATGATCTGGTATCTTCACATCTGTAATTGCAATGTTATGGGCCATAAAAGTCAATACTTTGTAATCATAACTTTACGTTACACGCAAATTTGTACATGGTGACCTTTCTCCATAATGCATTTATTATCTTCTTTATGTTACCTAATAAAGAATATTAATGCAAAAAGAATGTGTATTAAAGAATGGTTACATAACATTTTCATGACATTATTTATATAACTGTGTGCAGCATGAAGAACCTGGAGAATGAATTTTCACAGGAGTATTTAAATCTTCTTAAAACATTTTATTATAACTATGAAAAATCTATGAAACAGCCAGTCTACTGATCTGGAACACTTTACTGATAGACTACTATCTAAATCAAGCCTTGTGTCTTTAAAGTTAGTACAGTGTGGCAAAGGATTACAATATATGTATCTACATGAAAGCACTGCTCTCCACACTTAAAGTGTGATTAATACAGCTAGCCAGAGAATAACAATTCTGTTTCAGAACAACTTTTGAGGTTTTGAAATTTGTTTCCATCCCACACTGGAACAAAACCAAAACATTTTTAATTTTGGAATTAATGTGTATTTTGGAATGAATTGCATTGAAATGTCCATTATCAGATAGAAAAGGACTAGTTTTTATTCCTCTGTCTCTGGAATTGATCAGAGAATCCATCCTAGACCTCTGAAACCTGCCCAGTGAAAACTTTATCAAAACTGATACATCTCCACAAAATGGTTTGACTTTGACAAAACAACATACTTTGATTAAAACAGTTTTGTCAAAACTCTTCTTCTCAGTTGTATTCAAAAGAATTAGAGAAGCCTCAAGGGACAGTGACTTCCAAAAGACGGAAGCGTCTCTGAACAGGGATATCGCTGCCATTGGTGACTAGTGTAATAAATGGAAACTGCAACCAAGTACATCAAAGATTGTGTAGACATGTTTCCACTTAAACCATCCTCAGAGCTACATTGAGCTTAACAGCTTTTTGAATGGTCAGTGGCTGGCACAAAGCCAGGGTATCTAAGGGCCGCCTAGATTTCACATTCATGTACAAATACCATCTCACTAAAGTAGCTCACAAGGTTAAGAGCAGAAACTGTCTCCTAAACAAACTGATAATATCTGTGAGAATTATCACAGGCACATTGAAGCCATACAAAAACTTGTATGGTTACCAGTCCTAAACAAAATGCCACCTAACATCCAGCACTGGAATGCAGTCAACAAACTAATAACCAAAGTAGAGCAGATGTCATACTTGCCATTGTTCAGGGATATTTTGGGATTCATCCTGCCACTGATTGCACAGGAAGAAATCCTACCTGGACAATATTGCATCCAGCTAACATCATCATCATCTCACTGTGATTGAGAGAATGGGAGTGAGCCTGTGCCATTTTCAGAAACTTCCACATCACTACTATCAGGCCGGATGAATGGCTACCTGGCACTGGGCTCCCACACTTCCGTCTGTAGAGATTCAGGCATGGCATGGTTCGCTGGGTGAGGACTGACCATACCTGGGGCATCCAGGACATCCCACTGTGCATCTGTGCTGCTGGGGAAGAATGCTGCACACATGTTGGATGGTTGCTGGTCTCCTCAGATGTCTGCCTAAGCTGAACACTGCTGGATCAGAGGCCACCGACTGGCTCAAGACTATTTAGGAGTTTGTTGTTCTTGTTTGTTTTTTAAACCTTGCCTTGCTTGTCTTGCCCACATGCAAATTGCTATGTAAGAGATATATAAAAGTAGATTCTCTTCCGATATTCACCACCGAGATCCTAGAGGTGCTGCACCTCCTGTTGGGACAGGCCAGCTCGGTACTGTCCCCAATATGGGGTGCTGATTACCTGTTACAATATGACTTCATGCCTTTAAAAACTTATGAAAGTGATACCACCAGATAATACACATGTTGTCAAATGATGTTGACTCCTGTGTAGTGCACTATGGTGGAGAGATGGTGCACTTCCTGTCACTGTCCTGTGTAGAGATATAATAAATGCTATTACACCACTGGGAAAAATCAGTTCCATGAGCTACAGTTTTCAAGAGACCTTGCTTCAATTTTATTATGAGACCCTCGTTTGTTTGTTTTTACAAGAGAGTCTTTGAAGTAACACACTGACACTGTCCTGACCTTCTGGTAACAGGCCTGCATTATGCATGTATCACTGGCTGGAGGGAGTATGTGCACTTCTGGTGCAAGTTTTAATTGTTTGTGTATCTGTTCTCATAGAGTTTTGAGCATTATATACTTTAATACAGAATCCAAATATAGTCATAGCTACAGAGCATTTCTCTATTTTAGAATGTTTTCTTCTATTACAGTTTAAAACAACACAGGCGAATAATACAAAAACACCTTCCCCCTTGGTGCAAAGCAGCATATATGAGTGGATAATGCTTATGAATAAGTTATACATGTAATATATTTTTATAACAATGAATAGAATACAATTCCCAGAAACCAGCTGAAGAAGTACAGTTTTGTATACTTACAGTAAGTAAAAATAGAAACAATCAATAATACTTCCTGCATTTCCATTATGATTAATAGAACTGGGAAATTTTTGTGAATATTTTGGCAAAAAGGAGAAAGCCAGTTTTGATTTGTCATGTTCTCCCCCCTTGTATTCACTCTTCACAAGCATTTTTTTGATTCTGTTAGCTTAAAGGGATGTGCTTGGTTACTTTTGAGGGAGCAATTAACACATTGTACTATGGTGAGGGATTGGACATATTTCTTGTGATTCCTAGGGAGAGTGTAACAAAAGCCTTCTGATCAGGCTATTACATTAGGGACCAGAACTTCAGTTCTTGGTCCAGCAAGCTGAAGAGCTATCCTACTAAAGCGGGAATGATTTCCCCATGTATGGAAAGCTTCCAGGAGGCACAGGGGTGAACACAGATGGCTTTAAACCAACTTTGTACCCTACCCCCCTTTCCTGATCTTTAATTTAGATCTTGCATTAAGCATAGCTTGTTTTAAACTGAGGATCTGATTATAAAGCATTCATTGTAATTCAAAAACTATTCAGGTTTTAATCTGAGGATCTGATCTGAAGATAGGGTGTAGATGGTTCTTGCTAACATCTCTTCATATCAGTCATCATATTATCTCAGGGAGTTGACGCCAGTCATTATGGTAGCAGAATGGTAATGTTAGCCTCGGACTTGATGCAAGAATTGAAAACCAGATAAATTAAGTGCCTTGCCTGATATATCATGGACCTGTTTATCTCCGCCCAGGGCACACGGACAGGATGTAAGTAGGCAACTGAAAATTTAGTTAGTACACCAAGACTAATATATCTGCCCTCAGAAAAAGTGACACAGGCCCTTTAATAATAAAAAGTGGTCAGGGCATCCAGAGCCTTAGTTTTGTTCTGACTCAGAGGGAAGAACACCACCTACCTACCTAATACCAATACCACTTCCTGCAGCCATTCCTTTGGAGAACCCCCCATCCAAGTTCTATTACTGTTCCGCTGGATGAGAGCATAACCTAAGGTGGTATGGCTGAGGGCACTTAACACCATCTCTTTTTCTAATTTATATTTGATTTTGAGATAGGGAAGGCAAACACAAAGAGTGGCTATACTAAGGGAAGTAGAAATGCAACCTTCAGATATACAGAGTTAGAAGGCCACTAACAAAGCCTAGTGGAATTCATTTGTACATTCAATTTCACCAGAATGCAGAGTAAATAACCATAGTAGCCATACTGCTTACTTTTAAATTAAATCCTACAATAACTAATTTATATTTTCAAACAAGGATTAGAAGTTCCATTCAATTAGAGAGTTTTCCAGGTGCCACACAAGCTTTAATAATTTACATGTCTTCCAGAAGGGAATAATATGCCCCACTGAACAAATACCAAAGAAATCTAAGTATTTTCTGTGTTAAAATTACACCATGATTGACAGAAGAAAGTGTTGTGATTATAATGTTGAATATATTCATTACCAGGGAAAGCCACAAAGCCCTATTGATTTTCACAGTGGAAGCGTCTATGTGCAGCTTCTACCATATACCAAAAGGAAAACATAAAAAACAACTCCCCATATCATACAATTCTGATTCCTATTTATAAATCTCAGAACCATAAGGGGTTTAGGAGCCATTAAGATACATTTTAGACAATTTTACACACACTCAACTTTATATAAAGTCTATGCTATATTAGTTTCTATGTTAACAATACAGGGCCAGTCCTTTAAGTGGTTTAAATCAGCATAACTTCATTGAAGTCAATGGAGCTATGCCCATTTTCACCAGCTCAGAAGCTAGCCCATGTTGTTTAACAGCCATATTTAAAAATCCTTTATGTTGTTGAGAAAGCAACTGCTACATTTTTCTCCAAGGAGACCACGTCTTTATCTTTAAATGATATGCACTCATTCAAAAGGAATTAATTGCTGCAGGTTCTATGGCCTAAGTTACACAGGGGGTCAATCTAGATGATCACAATGGTCCCTTCTGCTCTTGGAATCTATGAATCTCTTCAGCTCAGTGCAGAGAATTCCAGTCTGAACATTCTACCTCCACGGCATTCTCAGTGCCTTCCAGTGAGAGGATGAGTATGTGAGTTGAATCCACTGTCATCTGGCTACAACGATGACACGTCTACTGTACGTGAGCTATTTAAGTTACAGCTGCATTCTTTGAGTCTCTGTGACTAAACCAGCTCCATTTGCCAACAGACATAGGTTCTATTCTATGCAGTCCTAATAAATATTCTTCCAATACCTTTATCTTGTATGTGTGTAGCCTCTGGAAGAGGACAAGGGATATTGTATCTGATGATATAGAGTCCATTGCTGTGGAAAACTCAGTGCAATCAGACTGCAGATGATCTATGTCTTAAATGCTCAGGCAGCATTAAGGTAGAAATTTTACGTAAGAAAAATGGCCTACACCACAGACATAGTTCATAAATTACAAGGTCCTCATTGATTTTTCCTTCTCTAAGAAGAAATAGTATGGAAGATGGTTGGAGTGCCAGTTTCCCTTAAACACAAAATATAGTAACTCAGATCCTTTACAAGGAAATAATCTGTACCAGACAAACACTTGCAATTTCTGTAACTTATCTGACAGCTTTAAGAAGACAGCATTTTTTATCAATCTCTGTCCATTATCTTATCAACAGTAGTCTGATTGCTAATAAAGAATACAATCTCATCTACCATATGAATAGAAGAGACCCTCTAAATCAGAGATGATGCATTATAAGGCATTCATTGTAATTCTGAAACTATCATTAGGAATGAGCAGCCAACATTAAAGTGGCATTTTGAGGCCAAGTTAGGTTGGGCACGGCAGACGGGTACAGTAAAAGATAATCTTGTGTTTAAGGCAATAGATAGGAATTTAGTAGATCTGAGTTAAATTCCTGGCTTTGCACCAGACCTCTGGTGTGACCTTTGGCAAATTACTTAATCTCTCAGTGACTTGTTACCATATATCAAATGGGGAAGAAAATAGTTTGTCTTTCTTCTCTAGTTAGAGTGTACTCTCTTTGGAGCAGTCAGTTTAGATCAGGGGTCCCCAAACTTTTCAGGGTTGTGCCCCCCTTTGCCCCATCTGTGTGCCCCCCCCCCCGCCCCAGTGCCAGGGCTGGGAAGGAGACCTTTGCTCTCGGGAGGGGGAAGGGGGAGGGTGCATGGACAGGAGTAAGGGGGCCAAAAGCTGCAACTGCAGCTGGGGTGGGTCTGGGGCCAGCAGCGGAGCCGGGGCTGGGTGTAGTGCCACGGCCGGGTGCAGGGCTGGGGAAAGTGCCTAAGCAGGTTAGGTTCCTGACGCCCATTGAAGTTAATGGGAGTTAGTTGCCCAACTTGCTTAGGCACTTAAATACATATGACAATCTGGTGATAAATTTCTATTTTTCAAAGCAATAAAATCTATTTAAAATGAAAAGACAGCTCGGAATATTGTTCACCTGTCAATATTTCCACAAAGACCCCAATATTCCACCACCTTAGCTTTTGAGTAAACATCAAGAAAAAAATGTTTTTGTGTGGGCTGAGGAGATATACAAGTTAAAACATCAGTAAAAACAGTGGAGAAAGTGTGTGTGTGTATGGGCAGAGAATGGAGGATGAAAGAAAATTGCTACTCTAGACTCTTTACTGTCAAAAGTGCATTTAATAATGATTGGCAGATGGAAGACCGTCCATGGCCACTACCCCTTCACAGAGTATTTCCAGTCTCATTGATGTGCCTATCAAAGAATTCTTCCAGAAGAGCAATCATTTTTGAAATTTCAAAAATATCCATTCCAATGTCCAGGAAGTAAAGTAGCACAAGGTCAAAGAGCAGTAATAGCCAGGAAGCAATACACACAAGATTATTTTCAGAAGCTTTAATATTTTTTGTTTGTTTGTTTAATTAGTAAGATATCAAGTAACCTGCTGGACATAAAGAAGTTTAGTTGGTTGTTTTTTTGTGTATTAAGTAGATGTGTTTAGGGGGGATATCCCTTTCCAAGTTCATTTAGAGTTCCAGCAGCGACGTGCCAACATTTCCAGTGATAATCTGGGTAATTTGTCAATTTTATGATTCAGAATAACATGTTTGTCAGGTCTATTTCTAGAGAGCAATATGCTACTGTGTAGGACAACCTCTTTTGTTAAATACAAAAATATGAGTGCAGTTCTTCATCTGATGTACAATCAGTGTAGTTCTGGTGGAAAATCAATGGAACTACACTGATTTACACCAGCTAAATTATAGTAATTATTTATATCAAAGGAAAATAAGACCAGCCAATACACCCATCATTCATTTTTAGATATCAATGCTTATTTCATACTAAATGCATCAAGCATCCTCAAGTATCTGTGGTCTAATTATCATGTACTCTAGCTGCCAAGAATTCTTTAAACATAATATTGTGTGCTATGGGCCTTGAGTTTGTGAAAAGAGCCATGGTCTTACAGTGCGTCTTGAGTGAACAGGAGCTAGCAATTTGCGGCAGTTACACATTGATTGTTCTCAAAATGATGGATGAGGGCAGTGGGAGAGGGGATGACTGATTGCTTAATACTCTTATCAGGATCCTCTGCTAGGCGGGCGGATCATGGCACCAGCACTGAATCCTGCAACTGACGTAATTTCATCCTGGAATAATCAGACTGCTGCCTTGAAAAGAGCAAAAGGGAGGGAGGAAAAGCACAAAAGCTTCCACCAGTCAAAAATCTTTTTTTTAAGTTAATTAAAAATATTCTGCTAGATTACAGTGTTTTAAAGAAGTCGATCTGCTGGCTGATTTATGTCCAATTCAATATATTAGACATTCACTTAAGTAGAAACCCACAGAGAAAGAATATTTTAGTCTGCAGAAGAGAAGAATGAGGGGGGATTTGATAGCTGCTATCAACTACCTGAAAGGGGGTTCCAAAGAGGATGGATCTAGACTGTTCTCAGTGGTACCTGATGACAGAACAAGGAGTAATGGTCTCAAGTTGCAGTTGGGGAGGTTTAGGTTGGATATTAGAAAAAACTTTTTCACTAGGAGGGTGGTGAAGCACTGGAAGGGTTACCTAGGGAGGTGGTGGAATCTCCTTCCTTAGAGGTTTTTAAGGTCAGGCTTGACAAAGCCCTGGCTGGGATGATTTAGTTGGGGATGGGTCCTGCTTTGAGCAGGGGGTTGGACTAGATGAGCTCCTGAGGTCCCTTCCAACCCTGATATTCTATGATTCTATGATTTTTGTATGAAGTTATAACAAAGGGGTTTTGTCTTAGAATATTTTCAATCAGTTTTTTAAATGTTAAGAATATATATATAGGCTGTTAAAAGACTGCATGTGAGAATCTGTCCCTCCAAAGATCTCTTTATCCCACCTGGAGCTATAATGAGGAGATGGGAAGTAGAATTTCTGCAGTCGAGGGATGATACAATATTTTCTCCAACACTTCTCCAAGCATAGAGATGCTACCAGAAATGGAGAGGATGTAGTGAGGAACTCTGTGCACTCTGTTTATCCTGGGCTGCAGAACAATCCATTGGTAGCTGGGGGGGAGACTGCCATAAACTGGATCAGTCCCAAGAGCACTAGTTGTGTTGGTCCCCAAGGCAGCCTAGATTCCCAGAGGTGAAAAGGTAGCTTAATCTATCTCTTTCTCTGCCTTCTTTTCATTAGGTTGACTGTTCTGTGCAGTGCCTCTTGGGCCAACAGTCTAGAGGTCTAAGGATGTCAGGAGATGTGTGTGTGAGTGTTTGGTTAGTCAGGCTTTCTTGATGCTAACCACTTAATATAGAGCAACAGAGGGTCCTGTGGCACCTGTAAGACTAACAGAAGTATTGGGAGCATAAGCTTTTGTGGGTAAGAACCTCACTTCTTCAGATGCAAGTAATGGAAATTTCCAGAGGCAGGTATAAATCAGTATGGAGATAACGAGGTTAGTTCAATCAGTACCTCGATGCCAACTCTGCCCACATATCTACACCAGCAACACCATCACAGGACCTAATCAGATCAGCTACAACATCACTGGCTCATTCACCTGCACGTCCACCAATGTTATATATGCCATCATGTGCCAGCAATGCCCCTCTGCTATGTACATTGACCAAACTGGACAGTCACTATGCAAGAGGATAAATGGACACAAGTCAGATATCAGGAATGGCAATATACAAAAACCTGTAGGAGAACACTTCAACCTCCCTGGCCACACAATAGCAGATGTAAAGGTAGACATTGTACAGCAAAAAAACTTCAGGACCAGACTCCAAAGAGAAACTGCTGAGCTCCAGTTCATTTGCAAATTTGACACGGTCAGATCAGGATTAAACAAAGACTGTGAATGGCTATCCAACTACAGAAGCAGTTTCTCCTCCCTTGGTGTTCACACCTCAACTGCTAGCAGAGCACCTCACCCTCCCTGATTGAACTAACCTCGTTATCTCCATACTGATTTATACTTGCCTCTGGAAATTTCCATCACTTGCATCTGAAGAAGTGAGGTTCTTACCCACGAAAGCTTATGCTCCCAATACTTCTGTTAGTCTTACGGGTGCCAAAGGACCCTCTGTTGCTTTTTACAGATTCAGACTAACACGGCTACCCCTCTGATACTTGACACTTAGTATAGAAATCTCACATGTGAACTGCAACAATAATCGAGTCATGAAAAAGCTCTTTTGTTTGCAAATGATGATGTTCTCCCACTAAAATAGAACAGCAATACATTCAGTGTGACTGGGCAGACTTGCAAAGCAAAGCCCGTCCTAGTGCTTAATTATCCTTGTAGTTCGAAAACCTTCCCTAATGTCCAACTTAAATATCCCTTGCTGCAGATTAAGCTGCTTACTTCTTGTCTTCCCTTCAGTGAATACACAGAACAATTGATCACTGTCCTCTTTTTTTAAAACAGTCTTCAGATGTGTTAAGGGCTGTTAAAAAGTCTTCCTCCCCAGTCTACTTTTATCAATAAACATGCCTGTTTTTTTAAAACTTTTCCTCATAGGTCAGCTTTTCTAAAAACTCTATCATGTTTGTTGCTCTCCTCTGGACTCTCCAGTTTGTCTACACCTTTCCTAAAGTGTGGTGCCCAGAACTTGACAGTACTCTAGCTGATGGCTCACCAGTGTTATTAATATTAACTGGGACTGCACAAGCAATCATCATTCCCAGGTGACACTGAGGGTTTATATCATCAGTTCCTGTCCATACACAGATATAGGGAGCCCAGTTTTCAAATGTGGATGCTTAATTTAAATTACCTAAACTATTGAAGCCAGCATTTGGCACCTTAGTGTGAATGTGTGTCCGAATGTGTAACTGGGAAACTTAATATAGGCTTCTAAGTTTTTTTATTTAGAGTTTGATAGAAAAATAGTATCAGTTAGTTTGGATAAAGAACTTTGGGAAATTGCTATAAAAATGTACAGGAACAGCTACATTGTTTCTTCATGGCTGATGTTTTAGAGTAGAGTGAAACCTGATGACATCCAGTTATTAGCCATAAACTTCAGGAAGGTTACTTGTTCCCAGTCTATTCAAAACTGAGAGTTTGCTTAGGAGCAGATTCTCATATCTCACAAGACATGTAGTTCCATTCATTTCAATGGGATTATTTTTGTAGTAAGTGCTGTGCAGTGTGGGTAAAGGTGACAGAATCTGGACCTTGCAGTTCAGATATTAGTGCATATTTTCTCTTACACTAATTCAGCTGTGGGCAATTTGCAAACTAATATGTTACACCTATTATCAACTACAGTAGAATCTCAGAGTTACAGACACTTCGGGAATGGAGGTTGTCCATAACTCTGAAATGTTCGCAACTCTGAACGAAGCGCAGTTTGGGCTCCAGTTCCAGCAGCAGCTGAACTCCCTCCTCAGTGCTTGCAGCTTCATAGATTCATAGATTCATAGATTCTAGGACTGGAAGGGACCTCGAGAGGTCATCGAGTCCAGTCCCCTGCCCGCATGGCAGGACCAAATACCATCTAGACCATCCCTGATAGACATTTATCTAACCTACTCTTAAATATCTCCAGAGATGGAAATTCCACAACCTCCCTAGGCAATTTATTCCAGTGTTTAACCACCCTGACAGTTAAGAACTTTTTCCTAATGTCCAACCTAGACCTCCCTTGCTGCAGTTTAAACCCATTGCTTCTGGTTCTATCCTTAGAGGCTAAGGTGAACAAGTTTTCTCCCTCCTCCTTATGACACCCTTTTAAATACCTGAAAACTGCTATCATGTCCCCTCTCAGTCTTCTCTTTTCCAAACTAAACAAACCCAATTCTTTCAGCCTTCCTTCATAGGTCATGTTCTCAAGACCTTTAATCATTCTTGTTGCTCTTCTCTGGACCCTTTCCAATTTTGCCACATCTTTCTTGAAATGCGGTGCCCAGAACTGGACACAATACTCCAGCTGAGGCCTAACCAGAGCAGAGTAGAGCGGAAGAATGACTTCTCGTGTCTTGCTCACAACACACCTGTTAATACATCCCAGAATCATGTTTGCTTTTTTTGCAACAGCATCACACTGTTGACTCATATTTAGCTTGTGGTCCACTATAACCCCTAGATCCCTTTCTGCCGTACTCCTTCCTAGACAGTCTCTTCCCATTCTGTATGTGTGAAACTGATTTTTCCTTCCTAAGTGGAGCACTTTGCATTTGTCTTTGTTAAACTTCATCCTGTTTACCTCTGCCCATTTCTCCAATTTGTCCAGATCATTTTGAATTATGACCCTGTCCTCCAAAGCAGTTGCAATCCCTCCCAGTTTGGTATCATCCGCAAACTTAATAAGCGTATTTTCTATGCCAATATCTAAGTCGTTCATGAAGATATTGAACAGCGCCGGTCCCAAAACAGACCCCTGCGGTACCCCACTCGTTATGCCTTTCCAGCAGGATTGGGAACCATTAATAACAACTCTCTGACTATGGTTATCCAGCCAGTTATGCACCCACCTTATAATAGCCCCATCTAAATTGTATTTGCCTAGTTTATCGATAAGAATATCATGCGAGACCGTATCAAATGCCTTACTAAAGTCTAGGTATACCACATCCACAGCTTCACCCTTATCCACAAGGCTCGTTATCCTATCAAAGAAAGCTATCAGATTGGTTTGACATGATTTGTTCTTCACAAATCCATGCTGGCTGTTCCCTATCACCTTACCACCTTCCAAGTGTTTGCAGATGATTTCTTTAATTACTTGCTCCATTATCTTCCCTGGCACAGAAGTTAAACTAACTGGTCTGTAGTTTCCTGGGTTGTTTTTATTTCCCTTTTTATAGATGGGCACTATATTTGCCCTTTTCCAGTCTTCTGGAATCTCTCCTGTCTCCCATGATTTTCCAAAGATAATAGCTAGAGGCTCAGATACCTCCTCTATTAGCTCCTTGAGTATTCTAGGATGCATTTCATCAGGCCCTGGTGACTTGCAGGCATCTAACTTTTCTAAGTGATTTTTAACTTGTTCTTTTTTTATTTTATCTGCTAAACCTACCCCCTTCCCATTAGCATTCACTATGTTAGGCATTCCTTCAGACTTCTCGGTGAAGACCGAAACAAAGAAGTCATTAAGCATCTCCGCCATTTCCAAGTTTCCTGTTACTGTTTCTCCCTCTTCACTAAGCAGTGGGCCTACCCTGTCTTTGGTCTTCCTCTTGCTTCTAATGTATTGATAAAAAGTCTTCTTGTTTCCCTTTATTCCCGTAGCTAGTTTGAGCTCATTTTGTGCCTTTGCCTTTCTAATCTTGCCCCTGCATTCCTGTGTTGTTTGCCTATTTCATCCTTTGTAATCTGTCCCAGTTTCCATTTTTTATATGACTCCTTTTTATTTTTTAGATCATGCAAGATCTCATGGTTAAGCCAAGGTGGTCTTTTGCCACATTTTCTATCTTTCCTAACCAGCGGAATAGCTTGCTTTTGGGCTCTTAATAGTGTCCCTTTGAAAAACTGCCAACTCTCCTCAGTCTGTTTTTCCCCTCAGTCCTTGCAGGCAGCTTCTTTCCCTGGATCAGACTTCAAGCTTGTCCTCCTCCCGATGGGGGAGGAGGAGGGTGAAAACAGCACCTCCCTCTCAAACAGGGGAGGGGTCAGGGTGAAAGCAGCACAGACCCTAGCGCTGCTCCTGTTCTGCCGGCTGCCTTGGGCTAGCAGCCCCAGCATCTTCACTCCTAGATGTAAGTGGCTGCCCTGCACGTGGGGGTGGGGATGGGGTAGGGACAGGCAGCCCAGATGTGCCGACCTTTAAGATGCAATACAGACACAGTACAGTGTATGTTTTTTTGGGGGGGTGCCTGATTGGTTACTTCCGGTTTCACATGGTGTCTGGTTGACCGGTCAGTCTGTAACTCTGGTGTTTGTATCTTTGAGGTTCTACTGTATGCAGAAGTCTACATATATATAAATGACCGGAGATGTATCATATAGAACAGTCATAGTCATTTCAAGCCAAGAGTCTGACCTCCATGCACAGTGGTCTAATAGCCTCCTAAGAACTGTAACAAATGTTTGGGTTCCTTCCCTGCC
Organism: Chrysemys picta bellii; assembly: GCF_011386835.1. Classification (NCBI taxonomy): domain Eukaryota; kingdom Metazoa; phylum Chordata; order Testudines; family Emydidae; genus Chrysemys; species Chrysemys picta. The sequence goes on along the minus strand of NC_088795.1, from coordinate 72,463,757 downwards.
CCACAATGTGCTGGAAAATGCACATAGGATGCTTAATGAATACTTCCCTGACTTCTCAAGAAAAGTGCAAGAGCAAAGAAGATCTAGTGCAGCCAGGGCCGGCTCCAGGCATCAGCCCAGCAAGCAGGTGCCTGGGGCGGCCAAGGGGAAAGGGAGGCACGTTGGGCTGTTTGGCGGCTATTCAGAGGTGGGTCCCTCTCATAGGGAAGCACCTGCCACCGATTTACTGCTGAAGAAGAAAGTGGCACAGTGGAGCTGCCGCCAGAGTGCCGCCGATCGCAATTGTGATCGCGGCTTTTTTTTTTTCCTGCCGCTTGGGGCGGCAAAAACCCTGGAGCCGGTCCTGAGTGCAGCTTTGAGGGCCCAGGTTGGGGAATGGGAGAAAGCAGAAGACTAGAATGCCAAAACAATACTAAAGTTTGGGTTCAAACTAAAATGCATTGTAATGTTAAAATGTTGAATCCCATACAAAGGTAAGAACAGCATATATATACAGCCAGATCCTCAGTATTTCCACTGAAGGAAAAGGAACTATAACTATTTACAACAAGAGCAGAGGATCTGGCCCTCAGTATAGTATCATGCACCCACTATTAATTAATTTCAATGGGAAAATACTCAGAGTGTTTTGCCAGGTGGTACATTTGAAAGGGTTTTATGCATAGACTAAAAGTTGCTCACTAGTATGCTAGACAGTAGTTCACAAGATAAAAGTCCCTTAGAGCATTACATTACTCTCAGTGCTTCATTGAAGTGAATTGAATCAGAAATCTCTTCTGTAAATTGTAATTCACTGCAGGTTGTCTGCAATCTCTAATCTTCTAGTAACCAAGATCTCTTCTAGACCCTCATCTCACATTAACCTCCTCAGTCTTTATCAGTGTTTCAAATATCATAACTTTCAGAACCCCTGTGACAAGCTTTTGGATAAGAAGCTTCTATTAAAGTGTTTCAGCTCTGAGAAGATAGGATATTAAATGTTCTTGCTGAGGAATAAATATAAATTCCTGTGTGCCTGCTTGTCGCATTACCCCCAAGCCCTTGGAAGTCCTAACATTACTCAAAGCAGAAAAGCACTCTATTTCCAGTTCACTAAATCTTATGATCCCTCAGATCTCCCCAGGAGGGTAAGTCACAGATTTTAGGCTATTTTCTGAAAATAAAATTGTATGTTGCTGTCTTGCTTATTATCTGTACTTTTTCCTCCCCCCAAATCAATCAATCATTCTAAAAGTATTTATTTTTCTTGACAATGGATTTGGAAAGGCATTCAGCATCAACTTGCATCTGAAATTCTCTAGACAAAAGCTAATGTAATAAGTACAATTCAAGGAGCAAAGAAGGAAACATATGTGCCAGCTATGGTCTGCATGCTGCAATTGTTCCAGTGATTGACTTTTCTCTTATGTTAGTTTAACGCCAGTGCCATGCTAATGAAGCTACTCCTGATTTACTCCAGAGCAGAAAATTAGTCTTTTAGACCAGAGGGAAAGGGGAATTTAAAGATTTTCAGTTAGGAATAATATTTTCTTACTGTATTGCAATACTTCTTTATTTCTATTCATCTAAGCTCAATGCAGCATCTAAGTCAGGATGAGTGTATAAGATGCTGAATTGATTTTGAATTCCTCTCCAAAACAAATTGAGCCACATTATGGCTCAGTTTTCCAACATGGTTTTTGAAGCTCACAGGAGTTTACCTGAGTAAAGACCTCAGTATTTTGTCCACTGGATTTCACATGAATAATGTATTCATCTTTTCTTCAAGGGGAAAGCATAGACTGGACTGGATGCAGATGTGACTATGGAAAATCTGTGGATACAGATCTCCAAAGAGTCTGCTTAACAATTCTTTTCTAGCAAAGATTTTACACATTTTTAAAGAAACAAAATGTAAGCTAAGGGTGCACTCACTGACAGACTCAATACAACTGCTATAGTTAATAAATATTTATTTGAAAATTGATTTTGACTTGTATAACATCACACTGTACTGCCAGTCCCTGTTATAGCCCATATCTGTAGAAATCTGCCTTCTTACATTACAGCTGTACTACAAATGCTGGACAAATGCACCACAAAACCAAAGCTTTACCTGAGATACATCAATGATATTTTCATCCTCTGGACAGATGGCTGAAACTCCCTCATAGATTTCTGCCACAACTTCAACAACCACCACAATTAAACTCTCTCTGGAACACACCCACACTAACACCAACTTTCTGGACAGAAGTTGGTCCAATAAAAGATATTAACTCACCCACCGTGTCTCTCTGGGACTTACACAGCTATAACTAAACTGCATACAGTTGTATTATTGACATTTAGATTCAAAATAGAGCAATTGCAATTATAACAGCTAAATAAGAGCCCTGCGTTCTCCTAACCAAAAACTGTGCATGGCCTCAAGCCACAGAATGCAAAGTATCTGGCATAGGCATTGTGCAGATTTTACCACATGTTCTTCTCTCTTCATACATTTTCAGCCTGTACAGAAGATGTGGATGATGCTTAACACACAATGAGAAGCACTCAGCACTTTGTAGGACTGGGCAATAATTGTCAGAGTTTACCATTCTAAGACTGAAGTCAGGTACTCTTACATTAGCCATGGTACACAAATAGACTAAATATAAGTACAAATGAACACACCTAAATTAATCCCACAGAAAGCATGTCTGGGTTGGCCCCATATTTGTATCCCTGTTAACTCCCACGTTAGTGCAAAGAGGAGTGTGACCCACAGAACTATATAATGATACTATAGATCACAGAAAGGTGTAGAGACCCCAAAATTATATTTTTTAAAAGTGTATTTAAAAGTTCTTTATCAAAAATAATAATGATGCATGCCAATAACCCAAAGTTTAGGATCATCCCCACAATAAAACTCATGTGCAGGTGTGATGAGGCAAAAAACATTTCTGTAACAAAGCACACTTCACTTTCAAACTCCCCAAGAGTGTATTGCTGATTGTAAAGCATAATACAGAGATATAAAAGATATTGTCCACAAATGAAGTATGTCTGGACAGTGTCCTTTAAAAGAAAATGGGAGTCATAAGCAGTTTAAGAAAGGCAGGCTCTTTATTGTACCATCCATCTAATCTCCCCAATCTGTCCCCTGTAAGTAATGAAAAAAAACACATCTCTTTAAAGTGTACTGGGAAAAACACAGTATGGCTGTTGCACTTCTGGATTCCTGATAGCTGATAAAGTACTGCCAGATTATACTTTAAAGATTTCATTAGTGTTGGAGGGCTTGAACATTCTTTCCCTTAACTGATGTATGTGAGTGTATATATTCATAGAATCATAGAAAACTAGGGTTGGAAGAGACCTCAGGAGGTCATCTAGTCTAACCACCTGCTCAAAGCAGCACCAATCCCAACTAAATCATCCCAGCCAGGGCTTTGTCAAGCTGAGCCTTAAAAACCTCGAAGGATGGAGATTCCACCACCTCCCTAGGTAACTTATTCCAGTTCTTCAACACCCTCCTCGTGAAATAGTTTTTCCTAATATCCAACCTAGACCTCCCCCACTGCAACTTGAGACCATTACTTCTTGTTCTGTCATCTGCCACCACTGAGAACAGCCTAGCTTTATCCTCTTTGGAACCCCCACTTCAGGTAGTTGAAGGCTGCTATCAAATCCCCCCTCACTCTTCTCTTCTGTAGACTAAATAAGCCCAATTCCCTGAGCCTCTCCTAAATCATGTACCCCAGCCCCCTAATCATTTTCATTGCCCTCCGCTGGACTCTCCCAATTTGTCCACATCCTTTCTGTAATGGAGGGCCCAAAACTGGACACAATACTCCAAATGTGGCCTCACCAGTGCCGAATAGAGGAGAATAATCACTTCCACCGATCTGCTGGCAATGCTCCTACTAATGCAGTCCAATATGCCATTAGCCTTCTTGGCAACAAGGACACACTGTTGACTCATATCCAACTTCTTGTCCACTGTAACCCCCAGGTTCTTTTCTGCAGAACTGCTGCTTAGCCAGTTGGTCCCCAGCCTGTAGCAGTGCATGGGATTCTTCCGTCCTAAATGCAGGACTCTGCACTTGTCCTTGTTGAACCTCATCAGATTTCTTTTGGCCCAATCCTCCAATTTGTCTCGGTCACTCTGGACCCTATCTCTACCCTCCAGCATATCTACCTCTCCCCCCAGCTTAGTGTCATCCGCGAACTTGCTGAGGGTGTAATCCATCCCATCATCCAGATCATTAATGAAGATATTGAACAAAACCAGCCCCAGGACAGACCCCTGAGGCACTTCGCTTGATACCGGCTGCCAACTAGACATCAAGCCATTGATCACTGCCTGTTGAGTCTGATGATCTAGCCAGCTTTTTATCCACTTTATAGTCCATTCATCCAATCCATACTTTTTTAACTTGCTGGTAAGAATACTGTGGGAGACCGTATCAAAAGTTTTGCTAAAGTCAAGCTATATCACGTCCACCGCTTTCCCCATATCTACAGAGTCAGTTATCTCATCATAAAAAGTAATCAGGTTGGTCAAGCATGACTTGCCCTTGGTGAATCCATGTTGACTGTTCCTGATCACCTTCCTCTCCCCCGAGTGCTTCAAAATGTATGTCTTGAGGACATAATCTATGACCAGTCTGTAGTTCCCTGGATTCTCCTTCTTCCCTTTTTTAAAGATGTGCACTGTATTTGCCTTTTCCAATCATCTGGGATCTCCCCAGATCGCCATGAGTTTTCAAAGATAATGGCCACTGGCTCTGCAATCACATCAGCCAATTTCCGCAGCACCCTCGAATGCATTAGATCTGGTCCCATGGATCTTGTAAAACATGTTTGTATTCTAAGAACTCCTCAAAAGGATGCAAGTCCTGCCAGATGGAAAATTCTTATTATTAATCTGCTCTAGTGTTGGACCCAACAGCTGGCAGTTACAAAAGAGGAAAGTAACAATACTGTAGTAGATAAATTTACACTGCTTCCATGTATGTGTTTCTCCTTCTGTCTTTCTGATGTGGCTAGCCCTTGCACAGGGTTGTGTGTATGTGTCTGGTGGTAAAAGAAGACCTCATCCCTCCCCACAAGTTTCCTTGCCCTACCATCTCTTAATTACAGGGAGAGCTTGGACAACTCTGGTTCGCCACTTGTGAAGTAACTCCCTGCTCTCCATGTGTCTGTATATAATGCCTGCATCTGTAGCTTTCACTCTATGCATCCGAAGAAGTGAGGTTTTTACTCACGAAAGCTTATGCCCAAATAAATCTGTTAGTCTTTAAGGTGCCACCAGACTCTTTGTTGTTTTTGTAGATACAGACTAACACGGCTACCCCCTGATACTTGACGACTTTCTTATTTACTTTCTCCACACCTGTCATGATTGTATAGACCTCAATCCTATCTCCCCTTAGGCACCATTTTTCCAAGCTGAAAAGTCCCAGTCATTAATCTCTCCTCATAAAGCAGCCGTTCCATACCCCTAATAACTTTTGTTGCCCTTTTCTGAACCTTTTCCAATTCCAATATACAGTATCTTTTTTGAGATGGGGTGACTACATCTGCACGCAGTATTCAAGATGTGGGTGTACCATGGATTTATATAGAGGCAATATGATATTTTCTCTCTCATTTTCTATCCCTTTCTTAATGATTCCCATCATTCTGTTCACTCTTTTGACTGCTGCTGCACATTGAGTGGACGTTTTCAGAGAACTATTCAAAATGACTCCAAGATTTCTTTCTTGAGTGGTAACAGCTAATTTACACTGTCACAAAGATATGGAAAGTAAGATAGATAAGGAAAAGAGACTGCCTTATTTTAATCTTAAATAAACGGGGGGTGGGAAGATGCATTCAGCACCTATCACATACCTTTGTTTAGTAAGACAAGAGTGCATAGATTCCCTCCAATCATTTCACATTGAATTTTATCATTGCAAACCAAACGGTGTTCAAAATTCATATGTTTTAAGGCCAGGAAGGGACCACTGGATCATTTAGTCTGTCCTTCTATATAACACAAGCCATATAATTTCACCTTTATCCCTGGTATTTATCAAACTTGTGTTTGATAAAACCATATCTTCCAGAAAGGCATCCAACCTTGAGTTGAAGACATCAAATGATGGACAATCCAAAACTTCCTTTGGCCATTTGTTCAAATTGTAATAACACACTCACGGTTAACAGATTGAATTTTTCAGACGAACTTCCAGTCATTGGTTCTTGCTATGCTTTTCTCCACCCGACTACAGATATAATACCAGGTGCTGAAGCATTCTTGAATCAAAACACCTCTCAACCTTCTTTTTGATAAGCTAAACAAATTGGCCTCTTTAAGTATCTCATTGTAAGGTTAATGGCTCTGGCAATCTCTCCTAAGGACCCTTATCATTAGATAGGTCTCCTCCTTCCCACCTAAGGCAGATAGGCTCCGCTACCTAGACAGCACCCAAGGTTAAAATATACATCCCTGTATTTTGTACAGGAATACCATGCTAGTGGCAGGCCAAGATACAATGTTAATCATTATTTAAAATATCCCCATTATTGTCACACTATGCTAGATTTACCCTTGCTACTACAGAGATCTTCCTTCAGTCTCTGTCTCAAGGTCCCCATTCCACTGTTTTGGGGGCCTTTTTACCCCTCCAAATTCTCCCATGCCAAGATAGACTTATAGCCCTCTGCATCCTCTAGAGGTAGATAGGGAAACCCAGACCCTCCACTAGGTTCACCAGGTTCAAATTCAGGGCCCAGGTAGCAAAGGTCTGTATCCCAAACGTGCTATACTGTTGCTTCCCTGGATTTCTTCCTATCAGTCCCTTTCTTTTCACAGGCAAAGGAAAGAAGCAAGGTAAATAAAAGATTAATTTCAGACTTTCTGAGCAAAGAGTTCCTTTTCTCAATGTGTTTGGTAGTCACAAATAGTTCAAGGTCCCAGCCAGCTGAAACTCCTGCAGTACACCCTCAAGGAGTCAAGAGAGAGTAGGTCTGTTCACCTTCACTTTCCCTTGCTACCGAGCTGGTCTCTGTTCCTCTTTTAAGCTCCTTCTTCAACCCATACATTCATGTGCGATAGGGTGGGGCTGCCTGGCCCAAAGTAGCTCTTAAATCCATTTCTTTCTGGGGTGGGGTTTGTACATCCCAGCCTGAGATTCTTCGTCTTATTTTTTATTATTTCTTCACTGAGTGCTCAACTATGTGCTAGCTGTCATACAAACATATTAAAATGACCTGGTCCTCACCCTGCAGAATTTATAATATATTCTGGACAATTATTTTGTGGTAGAACAACATTGTGTAATTAGTTTATTTCCTTTCTGCAGCAGACTATCAGAAGTCTTCAAACGTCTTTCCTCTGTAAAAAGGGCCGGCTCTACTGTTTTTGCCGCCCCAAGCAGCGCGCCAAATTGCCGCCGTGGACGGCGGGGGCAGTCCGTGTACCGTTAGGGCAGTACATGCATTTCCGCCGCAGCGGCAATTCGGCAGCAGCTTCTGTCTTCAGCCGGAAGACAAAAGCTGCCGAATTGCTGCCGCAGGCAGCTGAACATAGAAGCTGCCGCCCAATTGCCGCCACTGCCGAAACGCGCGTGCCACCCTAACGGCACACGGACTGCCCCCGCCATCTGCAGCAGCAATTCTGCATGCTGCTTGGGGCAGCAAAGCACGTGGACTGCCGCACCTTGCAGAGCGCCGCCCCAAGCACCTGCTTGGAATGCTGGTGCCTGGAGCCGGCCCTGTCTGTAAAGGATTCAAACGATGACCCAGAATTCCATGATATTGTTATCAAACGTTGTAGGAAACCTTAGGTTTGTATGCTCAGTTTCAGTTTGGATGGTGAGATCAGCAGTTATGCATCACAAATGGGTATTTGGGTACCTCTGTACTAATAAGTACCCACATGTGGAATGGGACACCCTTAATTAAGTGCCCAATATTCAAAAACTGAACCCCAACACTGAGTATGAACTAGCACTATACAAGTGCTGAGGGCTGAGCACACATAAACACAAGGTAAAAAGTGATTAGCAGACTAGAGAACGCAAAGGAATGTGACCTTACATTGATGAGAGTAGAAGGGCCTAAAAGAGAAACACTAATTGATTATTAGTAAGATGAGGATTGTGCTAAAATTAATTTCTCCCCAACATGCTCATTCTCTACCCATTCTTCACCACTTCCTTTTAATCAATTATGGTATCAAGTAAGAGTGGGCACATAGTAGACTTCAGACTTGGCACTGCACAGTTCACAGGCCTGGCACCCATGTGGAGACTCACTTTTACTCCAGAGCAAAATAACCTCACACCCAATATGTGTGTGAACATGCAATAATACAAGGCCAATGTAAACAGTTAGTTGTATTAATGGAATCTATGATAAAATATTGGGTCAAATTCTGACCTCTGACACTAGTCTGACCCAGTGTAGTTATTTTAGATATGTACAAACATGAGATCACAATTTTGCCTATAGTATACCTGAAACTATTATGGAATTGAAAGTCTGTTCTCCTCCACTCCAAAATAACCAGCATTCTAAAAAAATAGTTTTGAAGATATGTATCTTTTTCTATTTGAATAGCAAGTACATTGATTAGCATTTTTGCTGTGGCAGAATCTTTGGAGTGCCAGGTTCCTATTATTTTGTCATACAAAAATTATACTTTTCAACACTTATTGTTCAGCTTGTGAAATTCACAGTTTTTTTTAACTCAAATTGCTTTTCAGAAGAGAACATCACTCTTTCTGATGTATTTCAAAGAGTATCAACCAAGAGTATTAACCATCAAAAATGTTTTTTTTTCTGTTTTAATTTATGATTGTTAATTTCACATGCTAGACTCCCCCAAAGTTTTCCACAGGAACCTCTAATTTAAGCATTGCAGAGGAAAGCAAATTTGAGAGTAAAGAAAGATTCTGGAATCTGAGACTAACTGTAAAAGGTAAAAATAGGATGACAGCCTTGTTAAAATAACTAACTAAACCAATGCTGTATTAATCTGGATCAAATTCTACCTTCATTTGGGTGCAGATTGCAGGAATATGACTAGGACAGACAAACTCCACCATAGTCAATGAAGTTATGTCAGAGATTAATTTGGTCCATAATGGTTAACTATACCTTGTCTTGCTCTTCAACCCAATATGAACATTGAAAGACATAAAAGTCAGATGCACAATACTGAAAATAAATTTTTGGGGAAAAAGAATGAATGAACTTCTTTCCATCTTAACTTTTGTCAAGAAAATTAGCTTATCACTATAACAGTATTCATTATTTTTGAAGTTATAGCTTTAAGTCTCACAGTTTACAAACTCAATAGAGGTAAAATACACCCAGGTATGCACAACCGACATGTGATACCAACTACTCATTAATTCCCATATGGCTAAGTGATGTAAAGGCTTCAGTGGGGCTTAAACAGAGTTTAGAGCTTTGTGCAGGCCCTATCACCAGAGTGATTTTAACCATAAATTCTCTGTATTTGAAATCTGGTAACTTTTGGTTTTTGTTCAGAGACCCTAGTTTTATAGGTTTATAGAAGAATGAGAGATCCATGTTTAATTTGTATTACTTTTATGCAAAGAGGTAATGTGGATTCTGGAAGATGCAAGGATTAAGCCCCATGGAATGGAAATAGCCCAAGCAAACAATTTCTCTGGTCTACAAACAATGAAAACTGTCAAAAATCAGCAGGGCAAACCAAAGCTGATCCCAAACAGATCTGATTTGCATTCTTTCCCTAATTAGCATTCAAAGGCTTCTTATTACTTCTCCAAAGAAGCACTAAATTTGTATTCACAAATATAATTGATTATTAGCTGGGTGACATCTCACCAATAAAATTCACATCAGATGTCTGCCAGTGTGCAATACTTTAAGAAATATAATGTTTCATATCCACATCACAGTCTTTAGCACTGAATGTCCTATCACCCTGTGTTTGTACAAAATGTATTTTAAACATGCTAGAGGATGGATAGTTTTACTACAAACACTCTCTGGGAAAGAAGACGATTGTCGCACACTGGATTACCAAGTAACTGGAACCAATCTACTTATTGACAGCTCATTACTGGACAACACATAATCCAGAATCTGTCCAATATTGGTCGGGTCATTACTGATGATTTCACTAGGAATGGATATGTCATTCTACATCAATTACATGCCCTGAACCTTTGCCCCGTTGTCTCTGTATGTTCCTGATCTTAAACTCTAAAGTGAACAGTTGTCTGTCTCTCAATACCTTTCTTTCACATACATAAACAGTGCAAAATGGATGAGTGTAAGAATGAACAGAACTACAAAATGACCAGGTAGAGGTAACTCTGCAGATTCACATCCGCACTCTCATTAATGTAGAAAGAATGACAGACAGGGACTGGGAGGAGCTACCTGGGAAAGAGAGATGGGTGGAATAATGCACCAAGACAAAAGTGGGAGTAGGATGTGAAGCTGGCAGCTTGACATGCAGCTTCAGTCCAGCTGGGGAGGACTGAAAATAGACACGAGCAGAGCAGAAATAGAGTGAAAAGTATGGGATTTGTATTTTTAACTGATTTCAGTTTCTTTTTGTGGTTAAAATGCCTTATGTATGTTTGTTTTTGTTGATAAAGGATTACATTTTAAACAAAACTCAATGGGAACTGCATGAAGTACAGCAAAGCAGGACACTGTAGAATAGGGGAAACATTCTGAAAAGTATTTTCAAAAGTGAGCATTTAGGACTTTCCTATTGAGTTTCAATTGGATTTAGGCTCATAAAGGCCAGGTTTTCAAATGTATTTAAATGCCTAAAGTGGTAGACAGGCACTCTTGAAAATTCCACTAGACAACTAAGTAGGTTAGGCACCTAACTAGAGCTAGGCAAAAAAGTGTGCACAAATTCTTTATTTGCTGAAAAATGAAGTTTTGGTTGACCAGAAACTATTTGTGAATTTGTCAAATAGTTTCTGGAAAAAAAACAAAACTCATCCCTCATCCCTCACCCCCTCCCAAAAAAAACCACCACCACCAGACTGGATTCACACGGGCATTAAGCACCATACAGTAGGAGATGGTACGGCCAGTCACTGTATAACTTTTTAGCCCAGTGGTTAGGGAGGATGTGAGAGGACCTAGGTTCAATTCCTCCCTGTGCCTAATGGGGACAAGGGACTTGAGGTTGAGTCTCTCAGCTCTCAGGTGTGGGCTAAAAGTTATAAGATGGGCACTGCCTCCTCCAGCCATTTTCTGAACTAGCCATTTAAAAATTCCTGGAATCAAAACATATTGGGTCAAATAAAATGTTTCATTCAACCCAAAATTAACTCTCAACTCATTGCAATTTAAAAAAAAAACAACAACAAGGAGTCCGGTGGCACCTTAAAGACTAATCGGTTAGTCGTTAAGGGACCACCGGACTCCTTGTTGTTTTTTGTAGATACAGACTAACACGGCTACCCCCTGATACTTGTAATTTTTTAGAATTTTCAGATTTAGTTCAGGTTGCACTGAAATTTATTTCAATTTTTTTGGAACTGACAACTAACCAAAACAAATCAGTTATTCACCCAGCTCTGTGCCTAACACCCATTGGTTCAAATTTTTTTTATTAGGTCCTAAATCCAGTTTGAGACTTAGGCTTTTATCTTCTGTCTAGGACTTTTTCCTCTCTATATTTGTTTATATTTCCAAATGGTCATGATGTCCACAGATGAAATCACAAGGGAATTGCACCACAATTTGTTTTTCTGCATACTGTATCTACAGCCACACTGGGTCAGACAAAAATCCATCTACTCCACTATCCTGTTCTCCGACAGTGGCCAAAGCTGGATGTTCCAGAGGGAGTGAACAGAACAGGGCAATTACTGAGTGATCCATCCCCTGTCGTCCATTCCCAGCTTCTGACCATCTTGGCTAATAGCCATTGGTGGACCTATCCTCAATGAACTTATCTTGTTCTCTTTTGAATCCCATTATAGTTTCGGCCTTTACAACAATCCTGGCAACGAGTTCAACAGGTTGACTGTGCGAAGTAGTACTTCCTTGGGTTTGTTTTAAACCTGCTGCCTATTAATTTCATTGGGTGACCCCTGGTTCTTGTGTTATGTGAAGGGGTAAATAACACTTGCCTATTCACTTTCTCCATCTTGATTTTATAGATCTCTATCATATCCCCCTTAGTCTCTTTTCCAAGATGAAAAGTCCCAGTCTTGTTACTCTCTCCTCATGTGGAAACTGTTCCATACCCCAATCATATTTGTTGTCTTTTTCTCTACTTTTTCCATTTCTAATATATCTTTTTTGAGATGGGGCAACCAGAACTGCATACAATATTCAAGGTGAGGGCGTACCATGGATTTATAGAGTGACATTATGATATTTTCTATTATCTATGCCTTGGTTCCTAACATTGTTAGCTTTTTTGACTGCCACTACACATTGAGTTATCCTCAATGACTCTAAGGTCTCTTTCTTGAGTGCCAATAGCTAATTTTGTATGTATAGTTGGTACTATGTTTTCCAATGTGCATTACTTTGTACTAATCAACACTGCATTTCATCTGCCATTTTGTTGCCTAGTCACCGAGTTTTGGGAGATTCTTTTGTAATTCTACACAGTCTATTTTGGACTTTAACTTCTTGAATAATTTTGTAATCATCTTCAAATTTTGCCATGTAACTGTTTACCCCTTTTTTCCAGATCATTTACGAATATGTTAGACAGCAATGGTAACAGTACAGGTCCCTGTGGGTCACCACTATTTACCTCTCTCCCCATTCTGAAAATTGACCACTTATGCCTGCCCTTTATTTTCTGTCTTGTAACCAGTTACTGATCTATGAGAGACCTTCCCTCTTATCCCATGTCTGCTTAGTTTGCTTAATAGTCTTTGGTGATGAATCTTGTCAAAGGCTTCCTGAAATATATATATATATATATATTGTCAAAGTACAATATATTCACTGGATCATCCTTGTCCATGTTTGCTGGTCCCCTGAAAGAATTCTAATAGATTGGTGAATCATGATTTCCCTTTACAAAAACTGTGTTGACTCTTCCCCAACAAATTGTGTTAATCTAATTGCATCTGATAATTCTGTTTTTTACTATAGTTTCAACCAATTTGCTGGGTCCTGAAGTCAGATTAACTGGCCTGTAATTACATTAGCTATCCTCCCATCATCTGGTAGAGAAGCTGTTTTAAATGATAGATTACATACCACTGTTACTAGCTCTGCAGTTCATATTTAAATTCATAGTTGTTGCCAATGAGTTCACACATCCTTGACCATCGAGTATGTATTTTGTGTGGAATACTATTTAGGGTGATCAGAAAAAGAGGGTGAAAATGAGGTGGCAAAATTTGCAGATGACACACAATTATTTATATCTGTCAAGTCAAAAAAGGAATGTGAGAAACCTCAGAAGGAATTAACAAAGCTACATTATTAGAGAACATAATGGCAGATAAAATTCAATATAGATAAGTGCAACATGGAAGGAACAATATGATATAATCATACATATTGATGGCTTAAAAATTAACTGTAGTGACTAAAAAAAGATAAGCATAACTGTGGATAGCTCAATGTAAATATCACCTCACTGCACAGCAGTCAAAAAGCAAAGAAAGTGTTAGACTGTGGTAAGTGAAGGAGCAAGAATAATACTGAACGTGTTATAATGATATTATTTAAATGAATGGTACATCCTCACCTTGAATACTGTGTTCAGTTTGGTCACCGCTCTTCAAAAAGGTTGCACCAACAATAGAAAGTTCCAGAGAAGGTCAATTAATATGATTAGAGTCAAGATTTTCATATGAGGCAAGATTAAAAAGATATGTATTATTTAGTTTAGAAAGAAGATGAATAAGAGGTGACACTATAATGGTGGAATAAAGGTCAACCAAGAACACCTACTTATGTAACAGAAGAACAAGGGAACAGTCAATGAAATGGCAAAAAATATTTAAACTGATAAAAGGAAATGCTTACACACATACACACACACTGCAATCATTAACCTTTGAAACTTATTGCCAAACTCTCTGTCCATGAGCTCAGTAGGATTCAAAAAAGGATTACACCATTACATGGATAATAAGAATAAATGCATAGTTGCACTAGTGAGCCTATAAAAAACAACCACATGGGATATTAACCCCCATTTAATGCAAGAAGAGTCTTTTACCAGTGGCTGAGCCTTTTGACGTCTTCTGAAACATCTTTTATTATGTGCTGTTGAAGACAGGGGGTATACATTTCAAAAGCATTTAAGTCCTATTGACCATCAATGAGACTTACATTCCCAAATGCCTAAATCATTTTTTAAAAAAGGGACAGAGGGTCCTAAGCCATTTAAGTACTTTTGAAAATGTTATCCAGGATACCAAAATAGATGGACAATTGAATTATTCAAACCAATTCTTGAATGGCAATAGTCTATTTCAAATAAGTACTGCAGGGACACTGTGTGCTCTTGGATCTATTTTGCATTTTGTGTTCTTTCTAAATACTGAAAGCTTAGTCTGTGTGGGTGCTCTCTTTACCCACAATTTTGTAGTTCTACATCCTTCAGTATAGCTGCAAATTTTGTCTTATGCTGTGAGTCACATGTATATCAGTAGTAAAGCACAAAGAGTTGACAGCTGCCAACCTTGCTAAGTAGAGATTTTATTTTCATTACCAAAAAGTGAACTGTTCCATGGGTCTGTTATTAAGGTCAGTCTGATTCAATAACCGGCAACCTCCTTGAAGCCAGGAAAGCTTCTTTATCACATTTATCTGTTAACTGGTAAGTGCCAAAAAGAAACTCAGCTGACTGCACTAAATTAAGCAGTAGGGCAAGAGAGTAGCCAGCATATGTTATTATTCATATCTTTATAAATCTTTAACTTAAGAGTCTACTATACTTTGCTCTCCCCTCCCACCCCCATCAGCATTATTTGGCAATTGAGGTGAGTTAGTGAGTGGCAGATCTCAGAAGGTTTGGATAAGTACCTAGACATTAAGAAGCTGACCTTTCCAGACTGCTTGGGTTTGCAAAATTTGGCTAAGAATGTTTTAAAAATAATAATAATAATCCAAGGGTCTGTCTTGGAGAGATCTCTGATTTCTAGTCAGTGAGAAACACCATGTGAACAACCTTGCTCACCACTTCCCATCACTGCCAGTTCCAGACAGAACCCAGAAGTGCAGCAGCATAGAAAAATGAAAACTAAGGGGGTAAAAGTTATCCAAACTTTAATTAAAAAAAAAGATTTGCTTCAAACTAAGTGTGAATTTAGGCCTTGGGTTGTTTCTCATTTCACCTGAACTAGTTTATCCATGCTCAATTTTGATCCCAGAAAAATATTTATCCTTATTTTTTTTAAAATGCACTCATTGTTCTGGCTTCTGAGCACATTTATAGTAATAGAAAAAACACCCCTGAAGTCTGGAGTCTGCTCTGTAATCTCTCTCTCTGGCACTATTAGTATAAGCTTCTGCATCTTGCCCACCATTATGCCTTAACTCTGATACTGAAAACAATTACAGGGTATTTCATTCTCCAATCAATCCTGGGCCCCTTTGCTGCGACTACCAACCAAGTCTCAAATTAGTGCTGAATGTGGCAGTGTTTTATGTCAGTGTTTCTCAAGCAGGGGTACATGTACCTCTAAGGGTACACAGAGGTCTTTCAGGGATTATGTCAATTCATCTAGATTAGCGTTGCTCATCTGGGAGTCCACAGGGGGTTAGGAGCCAGGGTTGGGGGTGCAAATGCAGGGCCGACCTTCAGGGATGGCAAGCAGGGCAATTGCCTGGGGCCCCATGCCACAGGAAGCCCTGCAAAACTAAGTTACATGCTTCAGCCCTGGATGGCAGGAGTCAGGCTTCAGACTCCTGAAAGGAGTACAGTAGTCTGGAAAGGTTGAGAACCACTGTTTTATGCAATGTGGACTCATGTTTGTAAGAACTGGACCAAAACCGCTGAAGTCATTTGACATAGCTCGGTGAACAGTCACTAGAGGATCACTTTATCTCAGTGTGAGCATGGGCTGAATATAAAACATCAACTGAGCCATGAAATGCTCTTTATTTCACTGCAGGGCAACAGAGCCAGTGTGGTGGTTTGATGGTGCCATGGGTCAAGACAGAGGGAATGAGGTTGTTCAGGCAAGCCAGGTTGACGCTGGACCATCAGGTAAAAGCTGGCAGAGAAGCTGGGATTGTGCTGAGAGTTAGATAGGAGCTAGGAGGGAGACGGTGGGGTTTGTGCAAATAAAGAAACCATTTTCTTCCCCTCCCCCATCAGCATCCAGGACCCCAACAAAAACCTTCTTCCATGATTCCCCTCACCCCACAAACAGGTGTTCCAGATTTTTCTCTTTACGGGGAAGTGGGGAAGACGTTGCTGGTAGAGGAGAGAAGAAGGGCAGATTCTCTAGTATCTACAGTACCACTGGCTATTTTGGGCACCAACAACCACTGTTGTTCCTCACCCAGCATGAGCATTGACTGGTTGAATGCTGCTTCATGTGTAGCTGTAGGTACAACCTATGGCATAAATAGTTTCACTTCAGTTGAAAATGCCATAAATCCTGTGAGATATTATGCAGTACTACACTTCTCACTGACTGTTACAGGCTCTGTTACAGAGAATGAGACAGAGAATACAGCCAGGCTTGATTAAACAAGCAGTGCTATTTTAACTAACAATTAGATAAATTTTATAAAGTATACAGGTTATCCTGAAACCTGTCACAGTCATTACTGAAATATCTGAGGATATCACAGGAGACAAGGAAACAGCACCACCTGCTGTCTGACTACCACCAGTGGGTACCAGCTAGCAGCAGAGTAAGGTCTAATGTTGGTCTGGAATGAGAAAGCCTGTTCCGCGAGAAATTCTGATTTTTGGAAATTGTTCAGAATTGGAATGAAAAGCCAAAATTTCCCATGAAATGATAATTCCAATTTGTTTTTGATTCAGCACCATCAAAATTGTGACTTTTATAGTGTTAAAATGTTAAATACAATATTATAAATATTGAACAAAATTTCCTTTTGGCTTCTAATGAAGAAAAGATTTCAGCATTGTCAAAATGAAACATTTTGATTTTTTCCCCATTGAAATTTACATCAAAAGTGGCATGTTCCTGTGAATTTTGTTTGTTTTGACAAAACTGCATTTTTTGATGGACAATTGTTAGGCTGATTTTTTTTTTCACCAGCTCTGATAGAGACTAGCTCATTGGCTTCATCTACCAATGCTGAAGAATAAACTCATGCCCATATCTCCCAGTCCCAGCCACCATCTCTGGCTTCTCAGGGACAGATACTGAAGTATATAGAACACAGATTCTCCAACTTTTTACCATTGTTTGGGCCACATTTTAATTAAGACGTTGTATCCTGGACCATCTCTTCTCCCATCACATGGATCACCTTCTTTGAATTCATTACAAAAATAGCATCCCTGTGGCACCCACAGCAATCACTTACATGGAGAATTTCTATTGGAAAAGCAGTGTCTTTTCCTGTGGCTTAGCAACTGGAGGAGAGTTCACATCCTGTGATCTGCCATCCTTTGCAGACCACTGGAGGATCATGGACAGAACTGCTGATCGAAGGAAGTTCCAGTGCAACCTCATTCCCCCCCACATTCACTCCAGTCTCAGGATGTATCGATTTTAGTTCATATTGACTGACTGCTGGTAGACAGGGATATAAGAATCATGCAATCCCACTCTACCCTATTCTCTTCCCACACACCTGCAGAGAGAGCTGAATTTGCAGAAGTTCACTTCTACTTATTAACCATGGGGTATGAGCTCCACTTTGGTTTTGTTTTTTTTAAATGTCAGAGTCATCAGACATCTAGAGCAGTAAGCATTTATTTCAACACAGGTTAATGTCAATACCCTATTTCTGCAAAGGATTGGATTATGAATAGTCATATAAACAAAACAGATTGCACTGTACACTATAGCCCATAGGGCTAGCTTGCCTTTATTATGTTAACTGCTGTGCCTTCATTATATTCTCTCTTTATGATGTTCAGCAGTAATGCAAGGAACCTATAGGCCTGTATCTTGTAAGCCATTAGCTTCAGCAGTTGGCATAAGGTTTGAGGCATATGAATTTAGGGGTGACCATTATGTCATTTATCTGTGCCAAAGTTTTGGGGAACTGAAAATAGAATGTGCAAGGGGAATTTTGTTCCTACCAATGACAGGAACATGAGTCAACCTACCAATGACAGGAACATGAGTCAACATCTGCAGATGATTGACTAGAAGAGTGCCATGGGAACAAATTGACATATATGATAAGTTGATATCATTGATATCCTAATCTATAGGAGGATACTCCAATAGTAGGGTGAAGAAATACAAATAAGGAAGAGGGGAGAAACCTCTACCAAATATACATTAGACATAGTGGCATCAGCATAACATATTATAAAAGTCACATCCCAGCCTAGCAGTAGGAGAGAAAAATGTAGCCCTTTGGAGCTGCCAGAATGGTGGCCACTGATGATGATGAGGAAGGTGATGGCTAATATTTCAGGTTGTTCTGGAAGAGATGGTGTGATTTTCAGATGTACATTTTGTATTATCTCTATCTCCCTTACTGAGCTGGGGTGTTTGTGACTTTGTTGAATGTATTGATACATTATTGTAAATATAAAGTTCCTATAGTATGAGTGTTGCAACCGTGCAAATCTGGGTTTCCAACTATAATGTGGTTTTAATAATACTAGGTTCTTGTCCCAAGATCAGGCCTATCAAACCTCAAAAGTGATAACTGAGAATTCTTAAGTAATCAATAGGATTAATACATGATCCACAGATCAGACTACAACACCAAGAAAATATCTGTTCTAGAAATAGATCTGGATCCTTGATATTCCAGATGAGATTATAAAGATTGTCCTAGAGTTAAACTTCTGCTACGGTCAAATCCAGTGTTCTGGTTTTTGCCCCCCTCTATTCTTTTTATGAGTTGGGTCAAATAATATCTGGAAAATGCTCCCTTGTATTGATTAAGAGGGATTTCCATACTCAAGAAAACAATGAAAAAACTTCATTCAAATGTAATTTACATAGCTAGTCATTTTCTCCTTTCTATATATCAGAATTTCATATATGGAATAATTCCCTACCTTACATCCCTGCTGCCACATCTTCATGATCTTGTATTTAAGACATCTTGTGAATGTGCCCATATATAGAGCCAATGGCTACTGAAATGCTCATAGTGTTATAACTTCAACACTACAGCTTCAGTGCAAGAAAAGAAGCAACAGTACAAATTCAGTAACGAGGAAGATAAAAATAAACTGAGAACTAGCAAGCACAAAGAAATGCCTTCAAGTAATTACAGATGTAGCAAGAATCATGTACAAAATCAAGAGGAGGCTAAATGAATTTATGTTTTATGTCTGATGAGTTTGACCAGATCCCCTGTTATGAAAGTCCCTTAGTCCCTTTTTAAATTAAATTTGTGTTAGTATGGAAAACAATCTTGTGCAATTTTTTTTAGCTACTAAATGTAGCAAATCCACCATAGAATTAGGTATTTACTGTTGTTGTAAGGCAATGTCTGGAATGCCTTCTCCTGGTTTTACTGACTATTAGGTTTACAGAGTTTTTCTAATTGGACTAATTAAGGAAGATATGACAAATTACTCATCTCACAATTTGTTTTATTGGATCACTGTTTCCAGTTAATTACCAGGAATTTGACAGGAGGAATGATCCATAAATAATTAGTAACTAATTTTGGATTAGCAAAAAAAAAAAAAAAAAATCATATTAGGCATTTGTGAAGTTGTGGGTTCCTGAAAGAAATGGAAAAATACAAACAAACCAATATTTGTTCAGTGTGATGCATGAACACCATTTAATTATTATTAATTATCCATCATCTTAACATCATACAGATTCCAGCTTTATACTATCCTTTAATTTCCTAATGTTCTCCCTAAACTCAGTTGCCTTTCTTAAGTTTATCCCTAGAAAAAATTATTTGGGAGTGGGAACAGGAAGGATGCATGTGGGGCCCACAGGAATATCATGTTTGAACCTGGCCTAGTTTTCAGCCAGATGGCAGTGTCTGGTATTTAAATTTGGGTTCAAATATGAACCAGCATGATGCTGATCTTAGAAGAAAAATATTTCCCAGGAATATAGTTATGCAGGTACCGTGATTGAATCTATACACCGTGGCATGTCGTTTATCAGGAAAGGGATTAAAGTACGGTAAAAGGGACCCAGGAAATATTCCAGTTAGCCCCAAGAACAGATACCAAAAAGACCTGCCTCTTAGAAAAGAGAGGCTTTAGTCAGAAGTAGGATGCTGTCTCTGAGAGCTTGAGCAGCAGCCTGTATGAACTTTTCATTTGCACCCCATTGCACTGCAGAATCTCTTTTTAGGGTGGTTTAAGGAGCAGTAGCCATTAGAGAAGTCCCTAGCAGCATGTTGTCAATGGAACTATATTGACATGAAAGCTGGAGTGGTGGCATTAGTCCAGAAGGGTATAGAGTCTACAAATATGCCCCTGATGTCCAGTGGATCTTGGGATGTCCCTGGATTCTGAAGCCTCCTGCCTCATGTGATCTAATAATCAGAGACATTTTCCTCCCCTGGGTCCTGTCCAACATCAAACAAAATCCTTTGACTAGCTGTGAATGGGACAGAGGATTTTTCGGCATTGCCAGATCTTTATACATTGGCTAAGTTGACTGGGCTAAATTCAGTTTAAGAAATTATCCTCATACAAAATACCCTTTATGGAACAGGACACTAACAGGACACACACATGATATTGAAGGTGAAAGACAGAAATTAACATTGTGGTCCCAAATGAACTGGGATAGATCCTCAGCTGAAGTACATGGTCACAGCTCCAAAGCACACCAGCTGTTCTGCTGTCATTGCTGGCTTAACAGGAATTTTGGTACACACTTTGGAAGTCTCCTGATACTGTGTTCTATTTAGTGTTTCATTTCAGGACAGTAGAAATCAAGTTGCGAGGTTCCCTTATAAAATGCCCATAATACTAACCTGATTGCTTCAATCTCCATTCCTTCCTTAGCGTGCTGTTGCTCCAACTGTTCTGCTGTACTATGGTTCCAGAGCCTCCATCCGGTCATCAGTTTAGTTCAGTTAAACAAGCATGTTAAGCAACACTGGTATGCACTTACATGCTCTTTGACCTTGTTCTTTAATGGAGGAAACATACAGATTCAATTCTACCCAGTTTATCATTATTCCTTTATTCACCAAATTCTAGTTCCAGGGATTCTCCACTCCATTAGTTTTGTAGTAGTGCCTCACTTACTATGTGCTGTACCATCAATACTGAGATGCTGCCCCACTTGAAGAATTTGCATCATCCACATTAAAAGGTTAAGATATGTGATTTATTTACACTAGTGATGAACCTAATGACTTCAATGGAATCATATCTGAATTTGGTCCTTTATGTACAGGTAGTTTACCAATATTTTAATACTGCCAAGAAATTATGTGTTATGATTCCATTTCAGATCAAAAGGAAAAAAATGCACTGAAATTATTACAGATGACTTCGGTTCTTAAACCCATTTAAAGCTTGATCCAAATCCACTGAAATCAGTGGAAACATTTCCTATTGACTTCAACAGACTTTAAATCAGGCCTCTAGAGCCAAATCTTGCAATGCAACAGTTTGAGAGCAATCAGGTATAATAAAACAGAGGGGAAACAGCATGGAGAGAGAAACTGAAAAGTGAATAATAGATTAATGTGTGCCCAAAGGACATGGAATGCATAGCATGTAGCAATAAAATAAGAAATATAAGAAAGCCAATATGGATGAAGGAGAAAAGTCAAGAAATAAAATGAGTGTAAGACAAGGGAACTGTAGCATGAGCACCATAGAAATTAGATATTGAAAAGACTTGTAAGGCCATCGTGCCCATACCTCAAGGCTTGGGCAATGTTTAAAACATTAAGTGGAGTGTCTGAAAAGACTACAAAATGAAGTTGAGAAGGTTAAAAAAAATTAAAAAACAAAAGGTAAAGATCTAAAAGACTGCACAGGGGCCTGGATGAATTAGAAAAATTTCAAGTTCATCTCAACATACAAGAGAATAATGAAAAACAGTAAGAGGAAGATTGCTAGAATCACTTACATACTGGGAAATAAAACCACATGATCCATATTTTCACCTTGCCCTTTAATTGACAGCAGATGAGAAATGCAGATCTTCATTCCAAAAGCTTATAGTCTATCTGTGTTATGTCTTGATTTAATATCACAGAGACCCTCTTGCCTCCACATTAGCCCCACCAGCATTGCACCTCCACAGTTTTTGTCTGCCTTGCAAACTTGACAGGATGAAAGAGGAGAATGCTCTAGCATGCTGCTTTGTGGCTGACCTGGACTCCATGTCCAGACACGTTTTTTGGTAACAGTTATGTGACTGATAACACCTACGCATGATCATCATAGAAAATAGAGATAGGTTTTCTCTATTAGGTCATTGAGCTCATCTGTAAGGCTCAGGTAAAAAGGATTAGGCATTTACATGGATAACAAATATAGCCAGAGTTGTAAATATTAGAGAAACAAGAGTTTTGGAAGGGATATTATTAACCCTCAAACCTGTGTGGTATAATCCAACCTCTAACATTAATGGGGTTTAAGAAGAAACTTCCCTTGTGAGTAGGTTTTCCTATAACTACACATTTGGTACGGGTCACTGTCAGAGAGAGAGACAAAATACTGGACTGGATGGCCAGTCATTTGATCAAGTAAGTTAATTCCTATGGAAATCATTCACCCAAAAACCAGCAAAGCAAACTAGCAGGTTAATCAACAAGAATAATGAATTTTCCCAGCTTTACCTCAGATAGATTATTTTATAGTTCATGCATCACTCAGATATTAATGTCTGAGGGAGGAAATTTATATATCTGGAGATATTAAACATTGTAACCAGCAGGAAACTTCACAGCTGGATCTATATATAACTTCCTAAATAACTAGACTCCAATGTTTCTTATGCAGTTCTTAAACAAGAAAGCAGTCAAGTTACATTCTCAATTTTCTGGGCAGATGCATGGTTCCTGCACCTACTTCCTCATTTCTCAGTACTTCAGAAATGAGAAGTCAGGCCAGGCAATGTTCAGTTCATTCAGCAATCCAGACAATGTTTTCTCTCAATGCCACAATTAATTGTAGGCTTTTGGATAGTCTTGGGTAGAGGTAGTAAAAAATGTGATAAAATTTCCCTTTGAAAAAAGCAATTTCACCACTAAAACTCAAACTCTTCCATAGGAAAACGTCAACTTTATTTTCCCCCCCAATTAAAGTAGGGTAAAAAGGACACAGGATACCGGGGGGGAAAAATGCAAAAACAATTTCCAGGAAAACTTGGTAACATTATTAAATTACTTCAGTGCAGCCATGTTCCTATTTTCTTTCTGTGAAAATTCAAATGATCAAGTTCACTGTTAAAAATGTGTGCAGAAAGTGAATGGTAAAGTCAGATGAGTTTTTGCAAATAATTAATTATGAACTTTACATCAAGAAATGTTTACACCCAGTCATGGAACAAAAACAATATTTCAACAAGATATGACTTATCTGACCTATCACAACAAAGCAACAGAATTCTCCCATTCTAACAATAGACTGTCAATATATTGGTCAAATATATGTGAACTACAAATACATTAAAGAGCATTGTGATAGATGTACACCCATACATCCATGGCAATCTAATGAGCATCCTTCTCCATACACATCCCCCCACATTCTCCCATATACTAAATTATATTGCTTGATTAAGCAATGGTAAGTTCAGCTTTTTCTTTCCTCCATTGCAGGACACCCATGGCCTCAAAAGACGCATGCTCCTTCCATGGACTGCTTCCTACACTTATTGGTCCCCCCTCCCTCCTCCCTGGGAGTACAAGCTCCAAACTCTCATCCCTCTTCTCAGAGAGTGACTGATCTTTCCCACCAGCAGCCTTTGTCTGTTCCTGCCCAGGTCCTGGGTCAGAGGGGAAGTCAGATAAAACACAGAGTTCCCAGAATTCCCTTCTGAGGATATTCTTTCCCATCATGGTATTTAATCTGGACTTTTGGAATTGGGATTTTTAGTATATACCTTGTGATGCTGTGTCACGGGGTCCACTCACTGCTAGTGGTGCCCACGTTTTAGCCCCCCCTCTGGTGGTGTCTTCCCCTGTTCTGTGGCCCCTCTCACTTCAGGAACTGCAGACTCCTCTTCATGAATCAGGCCTCTGGCCATGTCACTACATGCTTCTGCCTTCCAGGGGGTTACCCAAAGTCCTTCCATGCAAACAGTCTCAGGCAGTCCTCTCCGGGACTGCCCTGAGAGTGCCACTTCCCCAGTGACCAGTTGGGGAACCTGGGCCTATCCATTTCTCTGGGTTCTGGTCCAGGGACCCTCAACCCAGAAGTTCTGGGCTTTACTCTCCCAGCCCTTACTACTCCTTTCCCGGACCACTTCCTACACCTCCTGGTTCCCCCCTTTCTATGGGAGTATGAGCTCCAAACTCTCATCCCACTTCCAAGGGAGTAACTGCACTTTCCCAGCACCAGCCTATCTGTTCCTGCCCAGCTGAGCCTGCTTTCAATGAATTCCCTACCTCCTAGCTCCCCCTCCAGGTGCAGCCTAAGGAGTTAATTGGCCTGCCGGACCATCTTAACCCCTTCCAATGTTGTGTGGGGCAGCCACCCCATCACATGTTAACTCACACCTCTCAAATTGTGGAATATTTTTGTTGTACTTATAAGATACAATCAGGTAGAATTTCAAACTTGGCCTATAAATATTTTCATTGAGGATTATGTCCATGAGCAGAAATAATTATGACCAAGAAAAAATTGTCTATTGCACATGCACAATATAGAATTTATTAATTTGGAATGTTTCCATACAGAGAGAGAGAGAGAGGGACTGCGTTTGTGTGTATTATTTTCTTAAGTGTTATTAGCAGTTTAAGAATTCTGAGACTGGTTCTCTTGTTAATAGATATTAAAACCCCTGCAATTCTTTTATGTTGCATAACAAAACCAAAATTCCTTTTTATCTATGAAATTTAGTGTTCTATACCCTATTAAACTGAAAATTTGTCTGTACTTAAGTTGAATCTGAGTGAGTGACAAAGTGAAGAATGGCAAATATTCAGTGAAATGTGTATAATCTTTTAACTTCCTTGACCTAGTCCAGATGCTCACGAAGGGACCTCTGGAAACTAACCAAGGATGTGTGTTGTAATGAACACGTAGGGGTAAATTCATAAGGGGTGATTATGATTTAATTATGTTCTGTGATTGATAAGAGGTATTTGTTATTGCAGATGTTTTCTCTGATTTATGAAATAATGACCCACTGAAAGATGTTTTTAACTCAATTGAAATTGCCATAGCTGTTAGTAATAATGACTGAATTAGAAATCCCTTTATCAGTCTTGTAAACTGATATGATAAACTGAGATACTAAAAACAGAACACATGGTGGGATCAATTGTGGGAAAGTAATTTTTCCACTTCCCACAAAGGAGTTTTTATTCTAAACCAGTATGTAGAGGCATGAGTTTTGGAAAGCTAGTTGGGAGTGAACAAGCTGCTATCACTTCACAAGTTACAGAGAGCTGCTAAGGTATGTATGTTTTTCTTTCTGTATTCTGTATCGTGCTATATTAACCTCTGACTAATAGTCTTTGACTAAATAATTCCAATTGAGCCAACTAAATTCAAACATGCAACTCTCTTCTCACTTACACAGGAGTAAATCAGATGTAACACCACTGAAAGAAGTGTGAGTAAAGTGGGGCTTCAACTTGTTTATTCCCTAAATTTGTTTTATCTATGAGCATTGAACAATACATTTAATTACTCTGTACAATGTACTTTCCTCATATGTCTTTACAATGTGGATGATAATGGTTGTCTAGTATGCTTTTCTCATTTGACGCAATATTAAACTGAATAGTTTTTCATGTTCCATCCCACATTCAACTGAAAACACATTACATGTTCATATTTTGATTTCCATTACTGTTTCGCTGTGTGGCAAATTCACTTATCAGCTTTCCGAGCCAATCTCAGGAATCATGTTTTTTATGTAGTGTCCTTAATATACACCATCACAAAACACTTTACATGGAGAAAAAGTCATAGGGTGAACTGGAAAGAAAAAGCTTTTCAAGAGACAGTTAGGGCTTGCAAGATGCTAATCACTTCCTCTAACATGCTGAGAACAATTAGCTACCACAGACTTCAAAAAGAGTTGAGGGGTCGCAGCATCAGCATGTCACTGATTTGTTCATTTAATAAGCTTTCTTTCTCTCTTCACCCAATCACTGTTTTGGGAGGCACTCCTCACCTCATAGGATCATGCCCTTAAACATATTAAATGGTTCAGGAGGGAGAGAGGTTTAGGCACAGAAGATGCTGAAGCAGCGCAAGTGAAAGTGAAGCTACACTGTGAAATTTCCATTAGTAAATTCCAAATGATATAAAATCGGTGTAGTTTCAGGTTCAAACAAAGAAATGAAACTAACTGAGTTTCATTCAAACCTTTTGATGGTGCACAAAAATATGCAGAACCTGGAAGCAACATATTTGCCATCTTACTTTCTAAAGATGAATGCCTGTGTAGAATTCTGTGGATTTGTTCAGTTTTCACTGTAAAGCCAGAGGTCACATAATATATTTTCTGGGCCTCAGACTGGTTGAGATTGCTTATGTATTGAGTATGCAGCTATGCCACTTGCTGTAGGATCTCAGAGATTGGCTATGTTTAGTTGTGTTATAATTCCAAAATACTCAAATGTACAAACTAATAATGTTAATCAGGGACAAATTAGGGCAATCCAGGGTGCTAGGCATACCATAACACAGAGCCTCCTGTGGCTCCATCATCCAACTTGGAGTGGTGATGGCAGGGGAAAGCCCTCCCCCTTCAAGACAGGCAGTGATAACCCAAAAGCAGCAGTTGAGGCTACTCTGTCCTCAAGAAACAGATCAGCGGGTCTTAGAGTTAACACATGATTGAGATGCATAAGCCAGTTCATCTGTCTTGGAGCTATTGCTTCAGGCCTTCTGCAGATGCCCTGGCACTTTGGTCAAGTTTATGTTCAGACCATGACGGCTAGATAATTACATATTTTTAAAACAAAAGCTTAGCTTCTGATGTACATCACACAACCCTAGAAGCCAGGGCATTTTGAACCACTACATGAAGATGCAATAGTAAGGTACCCACTGTAATAAAGGATTTTAATGGTCAGGTCTCCATTATGGACCAAATTTTGGTTCCACTGAAGACAAAGGAACAGTTCCCATTGACTTTAGTGAGACCAGGATTTGGTCCTGTACAAACATGCAGTTAACACTGATTCTGTCTCTGAGTGCTGTCTTAACCTGACTTGCATTCAGTCCAATATTTGGGATATATTCATTCATGAGAGTCTCATTAGGAATTTGGAGGGGATATTCCCTGAATGTTACACTTTTAATCTGAATGTAGGTGGTGTTGTTTTCCATTATATAACCACTCCTTGAGGTTCATAGACTCATAGAAGATTAGGGTTGAAAGAGACCTCGGGAAGTCATTTAGTCCAACCCCCTGCTCAAAGCAGGACCAACCCCAACTAAATCAACCCTGCCAGGGCTTTGTCTAGCCGTGCCTTAAAAGCCTCGAAGGATGGAGATTCCACCACCTCCCTAGGTAACCCATTCCAGTGCTTCAACACCCTCCTAGTGAAATAATTTTTCCTAATATCCAACCTAGACCTCCCCCACTGCAACTTGAGACCATTGCTCCTTGTTCTGTCATCTGCCACCACTGCAAACAGCCTAGCTCCATCCTCTTTGGAACCCCCCTTCAGGTAGTTGAAGGCTGCTATCAAATCCCTCCCTCACTCTTCTCTTCTGCAGACTAAATAAGCCCAGTTCCCTCAGACTCTCCTCATAAGTCATGTGCCAAAGCCCCCTAATCATTTTTGTTGCCCTCTGCTGGACTCTCTCCAATTTGTCCACATCCTTTCTGTAATGGGGGGCACAAAACTGGATGCAGTACTCCAGATGTGGCCTCACCAGTGCCAAATAGAGCGGAATAATCACTTCCCTCGATCTGCTGGCAGTGCTCCTACTAATGCAGCCCAATATGCCATTAGCCTTCTTGGCAACAAGGGCACACTGTTAATCATATCCAGCTTCTCGTCCACTGTAATTCCCAGGTCCTTTTCTGCAGAACTGCCGCTTAGTCAGTCGGTCCCCAGCCTGTAGCAGTCATGGGATTCTTCCGTCCTAAGTGCAGGACTCTGCACTTGTCCTTGTTGAACCTCATCAGATTTCTTTTGGCCCAATCCTCCAATGTGTCTAGGTCACTCTGGACCGTATCCCTACCCTCCAGCATTTCTACCTCTCCCCCCAGCTTAGTGTCATCCACATACTTGATGAGGGTGCAAACCATCCCATCATCCAAATTATTAATGAAGATGTTGAACAAAACTGGCCCCAGGACCACCTCCTGGGGACACTCCACTTGATACCGGCTGGCAACTAGACATCGAGCCATTGATCGCTACCCATTGAGCCTGATGATCAAGCAAGCTTTCTATCCACTTTATAATCCATTCATTCCGGTTATTTTCTAATATAAACTATTTGCTAATAGATAAATTTTCCCAAAAGAAACCATGCACTTAAGGTAACTGGCAGAAATAAACTGTTAGCAATTAACTCTAGAGAGACAATTAGTTAAGCATAGACATGTAGCTGTAATTTTGGAACTGCATGAACTCTACACTTATCTATGGAATTATTATATACATTATGAACTACCCATTATGTGAGTACTACAACTGGTCAGAAAATGTTTATTTTTCCTCACAGAAGAAAAATGGATGAAAGTGAATAAATATAATTTCCATTGAAATTTTCCACGGAAAATTTTGACTTGTCACAAAAAAACCCACCCCACACTGAAAATTTTCAGCCACAAATTTCAGTTAAGTATCCAAACATTTTGTCTATATTTTGAAAAAAAAAAGAACCCTTTTGACAATGTTTCATTTTGGTTTGTGGAACTGAATCAAAGTATTTAATTTCAGTTCAGGTCAACATAAAGGGCTTGTTTTCACTATGGGGGGGATCGACAATTCTGCAATCGATGCAGGGGGTGTTAATTTAGCGGGTCTAGTGAAGACCTGCTAAATCAATGGCACAGCACTCTCCAGTGGACTCTGATATTCCAGCTCCCCAAGAAGAGTAAAGTAAATTGACCAAAGAGCATCTCCCATCAGCTCAGCACAGTGAAGACACCAGAGTAAGTCTACCGAAGCTACATCGACTCTATCCATATAGCTGGAGTAGCGTAACTTAGGTCAACTTACCCCAGTAGTGAAAACATGATCTTAAACTGTCATAGTGCTTCATGGCAGTTACAGTTCAGGTGCCTCATGCCCTCATTTTCTCCTAAAGGCCAGGCTCCCTGGCTGGACTCACTCGTTCATGATGCACCATGGTCCCGCTTCTTGATGAGTTGTTGTGATGCATCATGGGAGTCCCATGGCCACTGTTCATTGTGGGAAATGTGGTCTGGCTGGGGAACCTGGCCCACAAAAGAGAATGAAGGCATAAGCATCCAAATCTGTCAGACATTTTCAATTTTTGGCTGAAAAGTTTTCAGTTTGAGATTTTTCTCAAATGGATGGAGAGGGGTTAATGAAAAGTCCAACTTTTCTGTAGAGCAGACACTTTTTGTGAAAAATTGCATTTCATAGAATCATAGAATATCAGGGTTGGAAGGGACCTCATGAGGTCATCTAGTCCAACCTCCTGCTCAAAGCAGGACCAATCCCCAACTAAATCATCCCAGCCAGGGCTTCGTCAAGCCTGACCTTAAAAATCTCTAAGGAAGGAGATTCCACCACCTCCCTAGGTAGCCCATTCCAGTGCTTCACCACCCTCCTAGTGAAAATTTTTTCCCTAATATCCAACCTAAACCTCCCCCACTGCAACTTGAGACCGTTACTCCTTGTTCTGTCATCTGATATCACTGAGAACAGTCTAGATCCATCCTCTTTAGAACCCTCTTTCAGGTAGTGGAAAGCAGCTATCAAATCCCCCCTCATTCTTCTCTTCTTCAGACTAAACAATCCCAGTTCCCTCAGCCTCTCCTCATAAGTCTTGTGCTCCAGCCTCCTAATCATTTTTGTTGCCCTCCACTGGACTCTTTCCAATTTTTCCACATCCTTCTTGTAGTGTGGGGCCCGAAACTGGTCACAGTACTCCAGATGAGGCCTCACCAATGCCGAATAGAGGGGATGATCACGTCCCTCGATCTGCTGGCAATGCCCCAATTATACAGCCCAAAACGCCGTTGGCCTTCTTGGCAACAAGGGCACACTGTTGACTCATATCCAGTCCACTGTAACCAGTAGGTCCTTTTCTGCAGAACTGCTGCCTAGCCACTTGGTCCCTAGTCTGTAGCAGTGCACAGGATTCTTCCGTCCTAAGTGCAGGACTCTGCATTTGTCCTTGTTGAACCTCATCAGATTTCTTTTGGCCTAATCCTCTAATTTGTCTAGGTCCCTCTGTATCCTATTCCTACCCTCTAGCATATCTACCACTCCTCTCAGTTTAGTGTCATCTGCAAACTTACTGAGGGTGCAATCCACGCCATCCTCCAGATCATTAATAAAGATATTGAACAAAACTGGCCCCAGGACTGACCCTAGGGGCACGCCCTTTGATACTGGTTACCAGCTAGACATGGAGCCATTGATCACCACCCACTAAATAAATACAATTTCAATCAAACCCAAGTTTTGAAGGAAAGATTTAAATCAGCCTTAACACTGTTGCCAATAATCTTCTTGTACTATTTAACTTTCATTGTTAATTAATAAGAATATTAGCACTCCAGAATTCCATACAACTATAGGTTACTGCTTACCTAATTCCTTTACAAAAATGGTTTTCACTAGATTTTGGTATTATGATTAACTCTTTACTTCAAACAAGCACCTTAGAAGCAAGTGTTTACATATGGCAAACATGTCACATTAAAGAAATATACTGCCCTCATTTTCCTATTTTTTACTACACTTACAAAACATTAAAAGCTCCTTAATAATCCAGTATGCTTTTAGCAACTCACTAATTTTTGTGTCTTAACTAAAATAATAACTAAGCAATATGATTATTACAGGCAGCTGAAGCACAGGCTTCTTTCTCAAACACACATAGCAATATCAATACCTGGAGCAACTTCCCTTTCTGCAGGTAAAAGATAGTTCATTCTGTGATGCTCAGTTATAGGCCTTTCATTTTAGTGTTAACGCTGACCGTTCTTCTAGATTATGGCAAAGGATTCACATCTAAATAAATTTCCCTCTTAATTTCTTTAGTTTTAAAATAATAAAGGTTAAAATGGCACTTATGTCAATGGATCTTATACTACTATGTGCCTAGGACACTTATTAATCTAAATCCTGTTTTCATAAAGTCACTTACATGTTTATGAAAATTTTACCCAAATTGCTTTGTAAAGAAGAAAACAATCCCTCAAAAAATTAAATTAAAAAAGTTAAGTCCTCGGGACTTCCCCTCCAGATGCGTAAAAGCCAAAGAGGAGAGATTGTCCCAAGATTACATTTGTCCCAGGTATATGACATCTCAGGACTCTGAGAACTAAGTGCTGCATGGATGCTCAGACAGGACAAAATCCTAGCCCCAGTGAAGTCAGTGGGAGTTTTCATCGACTTCAGTGGGATCAATATTTGTCCCATTGCACAGACTTGATTGTTAAAGCCCAGTATTATAGGACATACCTGACTACTGAGTTTTCTTCCTTTGGTTCAAAGATACCCAGTACACGATGAAAGGGACTTTGTGAATTATTAGGATTTTGAAGCAGTTTAACATCATAGCTATCTATCATCCTCAAGATTCACCTCAAGAAAAGATTTTTTTTCCTGCACTGTCAATCTGCAAACCTTTCTGAAAGTAAGTACTCATCCCAAAATCTAGAAGACAGGAAGTTGTGGGTTTTTTTATTTTTATTTTTTGCAGGAACATGATGAAAACAAAAGTTGATGTCATAGTGACTGAGTAACCTTTAGCATTTGAGTCCTGTCAAATTACATATGTCCTTTTCTGTCTCACCAACTTCAGATTCTATTGGAGTTGGCAGAGCTCTATATCTGCATCTGCCAGCAATCTAGCTATGGCAAGCTCATCTGGAAGGTACTATGCTATAATCAGAGTCACCTATTTTACACATTGTGTCTATGTTGCCTTAAGCAGAACATAAAGTCTGGTGATCGAACGGCAAAATAATTCCATTCACTTTGTTGCATTTGAACATTGGTTCACACTCAGTAATGCTGCATCTTAAACTTTCACCCCTGTTATTCTCCTGCTTATAGATGAGATTATAGAGAATACCAGTACCCTGCATTTATATAATACCTTTCACTCAAGGATCTGAATGCATTGTACAAACATCAATATATAAACCCTCAACCCTCCTGTGAGATAGGAAAATAGTATTATCCCCATTTTATCTTTGGGCAAAAAGAAACCTGAGAAAAGTTGTGATTTGATGGAGCTCAGATAGTGAGTCAGAGGCAGAGCTGCAAATAGAAGCCAGGAGTCCAGACTGTCCTCGTGTATTCTGTAACCACTAGATAAATACTCTCTCTGAAGACTTAATTGGTTTAAATGATTGACTGATTTTTTTTGTTAGAGATGAATATGAACCAAAACCCTAAATCCAAACATGCCTGAACTTTGAGAAAGTTAAGATTTAGATTAGGATCTGAAATTTGTGACAGGACCATTTTGAATTCATACTATTAATAGTGGGATATGCCCAAGCTACAAAATTCATATCTTGATCTATAGCAAGATTTAACATACCCAACATTCAAAAAAAGAAGTAAGAGTTTGTAGAGAGTAGCAAGCTTTTGTTCATGGATTTCTCATTAATTCATTACACAAATAATTCTTCCTCCAAATTCCTCCTCTCTTCTGTTTGTCTCAGGCTCCAGAGATATCCTGTTCTACTTTAATTTTGATGATTACACGTGACTCATTACCCATCATGTATACTGGGATATTAAAAAGGAAGCAACAATGTTTGATGGCCAGACATCTACCAGAACACATTTCTGCTGTCTAAGGCAATTGTCAAGAGAATAGAAGATCTAAGACTTTTTGCTACACTGTAGCTAAAATATTTATTTCTTAATCACAAAGGCAAAAGAAAATGGAACAATGGCCCACCGTGGCTGAAATATTCTAGTTTTTATGTTCTATAATTAAGAAATATGGATGAATTAAAGAAGCTGGGAAAGGATTATGAGTAAGCAAATTTCATTGTTCTTCTGACACGTGCCATGAATTGTTTTGTTCAATTGGCCTAGTTGTCTGATTTGTTGGCTTCTAGTATCAAACAGGCTCTCCGTTCCCCCTCACTCTTTAAAAAATAATCTGTATATTGTAACTTGCTAGTCAACCCTAGCCATTCTTCATAGTAATTCCTTTTGGTCCCTTTGGACCTGGAGTATTTTTTCCTGACTTTCCTCAGAAGTGGGCCTGGGAAAAAAAGTTTCTTAAGATTCTGGGCAACTTGCGTATTTATTTAAACTCAGAGATGCTGACTTATTGGATTTATCAAACTTATCTTTTCTCTCCTGAAAATTATAAGCTCTTCTTCTCAGACTCCACTTAAACCTTTTTCATGTAGTTAACAATTTTAGCCACTCTTCTTGCCCATTTTTTTCTGACGGAGTCTAAAAAAAATCAGAATAAAAATGTGATCACTTTAAGAGGTGGGTGAATTCTTACCTAGAGTAGGACTTTAAGTTATCTGGGCTTGGAGATGGAAATTGTGATCAGTCTTGAGTCTCTGGAGCCATTGATTTCCCAGATACTATATAATATAGCCCCCAGATGCTATAAAATAATCTTGTTTTGTTGATAACTATAATAAAATTTGAAGGGTTTTTCATTTGTACAATACATGGACTTTAAAACAGACATGAAAAATCTTGAATGTTGGTGAGAAAATTATTTTTTTCTGGAACAGCAGCTTGGGGATTTGAAACCCAAACATCTAAATTGGGAAGATCTGTCTCAGGAAGATCATGTGTACTCTATAGCATCCTGGCCCTAAATTCTGAAAAGATTCCTGAATGCTACAGCATAACATGGTTTGATTCTGCAGCAGTCTGACGTATAGAAGTGTTAGACAGGATTTTCAGAACCCCCAAGAGTGGTAACTTAACTATACCATTCCAGGTGGTGTCAGGAATAAATCAGTGGGAACACAGCAATTCCATCTGATAAGATTCATGCAGGTAAGCGTGCTTTATCTAACACTGCAGTTTATAAGATTTAAGCACACACGGACATAAACAATAGGTTTAGAACATCCCAGATATTTACCTAATATCTGGAACAGCACTGAATAATTAACAGCAGGTTTTCAGTGACCAGTTGCTCACTCAACGGGGAGAAAAGTTTTCAGGAAAAACATCTCTCAAGATGGCTTCAGAGGACTGCTCCAAAGTACACCCCATTAGCTAATCTTTTATAACGAACTTCTACAAAACACATAGATCATAATGACCCCTCCTGGATCATCACTTTTCCTAACTTTCAATAAGCTTCTATATCAGAGGCATCTAGACTCAAGATTTTCCAACCACCAAGGTTTTCAGTCTCACTTGTCCCCTGTGCTCATTTGGATTAGCAGAAACTGCCAGCTAGATATGAGCTTGCTTCTAAAAGCCTGTCTCCAATTAACCCTTAACTATGTGGTGTTCTATATTATTAATTCATGGTGGCTAACTGCACATAAGATGGTTGCAATTGGCTTGATCACATTCTGAGGTACACACACCCTCAACTTCAGGGTAACAGAAGGAAACAGTCAGAAAGCACCTTTCTAATTGAGTTCTATATAGAAGTATTGATTTAATATTTAAAAACATTGCAAACGTTTCTTCATGCATGTCGGTCTGGTGACCTAATTTCCAGTTTGCTACAGAATCTAGTATTGGCTTATCACAAACATCAGGAGACCTCCTTGAAAGAAATTAGGCTCACTGTGTTTTGCCTCCTTCAGGCTGCTTCAGAGTGGAGTATAAAAAAGATGGTTAAAAGACAATAGGGTTGGTTAGCAGTTGAAACTGTAGGTGTAAGTGGCTGAGAAGAGATTTCCAGGACACTGACCAGAGAGAAACAGATTAAAAAAGAGGCCCTTCAAGTCAAATACTTATTTCCTTATGTAACTAACACACACACACACACCCGTCACAACGTCCAAGACTCATATATTTGAGGAAAGAAGTTATGAAAAAAACTATTGCTTCTGTTCTCGCTCCTGAGAATGTAAGGGTTCATTCTAGCAAAAACAGTTCCGTTCTTTCATGTGTTACGTTGCATCTCATTCCACATGTAACAAGGCCATGCCTTTGCTCTAAGCGAGTGGTATATTTGTTTCACTTTGTAGTCAGTGAGTCAGGCCACATTTCCACTATATTAAGACTCCACAGATTCAGAAGTTACATGGCCTAGAACATACTGGGTTAAATAGGAGTCAGAACCTATCAGAGAAGTGCCCATAGTTGCTGCAACCTCCATTGCAATCAGGTAAGGGCACTATGAGCCTGTGAACTCTACTGAAGGTTGGGGAGAATGGGGGAGTGTCATGGGATGGTGGGAGAAAGCAGGAGGGTTTTAAAAGTACATTTTTGAACCTTTCTTAAAAGGTAAGGTTTGTGTAATTTGTCAACACAATTACAGGTGAAGCATTCATTTTAGACACATACAAGGTAACATACATTTGGAAGGAACAATTTAACCTACATGTACACACTGATAAGCACTGAATTAGTTATCACCTTTCACAAAAAAGATCCAGATGTCATTGTGGACAACTCAAAGACACTACTTAAAGATGGTAGAAAAATTCCAATTCCTGCATTAAGAAAGGTAAAGAGAAGAATATAGAAATAGCTGGGGCCTAACATGGGTTTGCAGGGTAAGGTAAACACCTAAGAAGCCTCCTTTCCTCTTGACTGCATAAAGCCATATCAGTTACTATTCATGCAGTCAAGGGAAGCACATTTACTGTTCCTACAGTTGACTCCAGGTCATATATTACCATCTCTCCACCTCACAATAATCAGTAGAGTGGTCTGCTCACTTGAGAGGAACCATTTGCAGTGTCTTATAGGACAGTGTAGCCTGCACAGTCTTCTGAGAATGGGTCAGTGAGGGAGAGATTGTGCTTCTGTGATGCACAATCTCCCCTTAAGTCCCTATAGGCTGCTGCAGCTCCAAACTTCCCCCTATTCAGGCTAGTAATTAAATGACACATTTTTGCCCAAAATGTTATGATACATAAGATACAATTCATTGATAGATCCTGTCTCTAGGCTTTTCTAAGTCACCCATCACCATAGTTTCAGAGCACTTTAACAACTTACATTCTATGTTTAGTTTCAGTCACCATCTTAAAAATAGGAAAAAAGAAAATGTCTTAAGAATGGCAATGGACGTTCTAGGCTAGTATTTCATTTTGTGTGTGATTCCCCTCCCTCTACTCCCTCCTCCCCCCGCGTAAATTCAGTAGCACCTTACATTCTTGCTTTGCTGGTGTTGGTTTGCAAGGAAGACGAGAGTTTTTATCGAACATCAATCATTGTAACTCCATTAACTGGCCTCAAATGTTTCAAGAGCTCAAAAATCCTGAGTGTATGCACATACTGTGCAGCTGGCAGATAGGGTGGCCATGTGTGTATTATATATTAGTAAATGTGCACTAATCATACAGGGGAAAGGGGATATCAAAATGGAATGACATATATATTAACGCTACATGAAGTATATATTATCTTCCACTGGTTTTACCCAAAGGATGTGGGGGGAAGGGTGATTAATTCAGAGGTGGCTTCCCAGCCTTGACCCTCCTTTATCCCAGCCTGGATCATTCACATGAGCTAATGTAGATGAGCTTCTATGGAGCAGGGCAGAATGCAAGAGAGAAAACCATGTGTCTCAGTCCTACAACTGTAGACCAAGAGCAGCATGCATAACTGATAGGAATAGTGTATTTTGGCTCATTTCTTTGCTGAAAACAATCAAATATTTAATTGGAATACATCTTTTTATATTAAAATTTTGCATTAAATTCTCATTCATTATGGCAATCAGATTCAGTGTTTTTTCTCCCTGCCTTTATGTGAAAGTGGCATAAAATACTAAGCATCAACTTGAATGTTTTAGTGAGTTTTTCCTTGAGTGTAATCCAATTTACCTATAAACCTGATGACATTATACAGGCATTACAATACAACACATCTTAATGAAGCATTATGTATATAAAAGTTTGTAGCAATCATTAGTAAGATTTTTGTTGTTGTTCTACAATGTTATTGGAAAAATTACATTGCATTAAAACAGTGCAGATCAAAACAGTCCAAATGAGAATCAGCTAACTTTATAAAGATCTAATTTAGAAACATATTCTGGTAATCTTGAGTTAAATCAACAGGGTCTAGCATTACTTTACAGAGCAAGAATGTGTGCATGGATGAATTCAAGATTAAAGGATAGTTTAGGAAGAAGAAAAAATGAGGGATGCTATCTTTATCCATTTGAAGCATTGCAAACACATTCAGTTATAAAATTAACCTCAATCATCTAGACTCAAGAGGACAAATTCTCCCCCCACCCTTTGAAGCAGTGAGAGGCCTCATAGCTGGCAGCCCACACTTTGCATTTGTCTAGACGAAGATTCTTCAACATTTTTGTAAATAGCTTGCATCTTATTCGAGAATTTGTCTTGTGGACACCATGCTTCTGTGTGATTGCAGGAGCCCCAGCAATCAAACAGCATTGTTGCGGCAACTACAACCATCTCTTACATAGAAAAAGAATAGGAAAGCAAGTATGTATTTTTAGTATCCTTTAATTAAATTTAGCACCTGGAACTCAGGAGAGCCCTTAATAAATGACTAACCGGCTCTCCCTGAACCACCACCAAGCGCCCTTCAGATTACTATTTCAGAACCAATAGTCTAGAATCTAGTTCTGCATGTAGGAGCCTGCACCCTAATAGGAAGGGTACTTACTTCTGTTTGAAGCACTGTAGATTTAAGATGTCTTCAAAATTAGTTTGACATTTGAATTTTCTCTGGAAAACAAGCACTACACTGCAATAAAGCATAGGCAACTTTGATAGTAATTATTAATCTGATGCCATGTCAAATTACCAAGATATAAATCCACAGTAAGATTGTTGACAGCTGTGAATTTACTTGGCTATATACCAGTGCAAGTGAGAGGCAGGGCCAAATTTTGCTATTAAAGCTTATGATGGAATAGGATATATTAACATATTGTGGTTTAATGATTCAGTGGTCTCCTCTTCAGTTCCAAAGCTCCTGCCCAGCATAACTAAGCATGCTTGTTCTTACATTCAGTCTCTCTAGTTTCACAAGGTTGATCATCACTATAGTGTGCGAGGGCCTTCTTAGCAGCAATACCAGTTCTATAGAACAGATAATCTAACATAAGACCAAAAGGTATAAATTTTGCTTTCAGTAACACTGATGTAAGTCATGAGTAATTAGATAGGAGTAACTCAGAATTTACTGAGAATCCTGTGGCACCTTTAAGATTAACAGATATATTGGAGCATAAGCTTTTGTGGGTGAATGCATCCGACGAAGTGGGCATTCACCCACGAAAGCTTATGCTCCAATACATCTGTTAGTCTTAAAGGTGCCACAGGACTCTCTGTTGCTTTTTACAGATCCAGACTAACACGGCTGCCCCTCTGATACTCAGAATGTACTGGGTTAGCTGATTGCAGAATTTGATAATACTCACTGGTTTTGTACCACTTTTCCAAAGTTTTCTTGTCCACAGTAACTTCGTGAAAATAATCACTTAACCTTTCCTAGATAAAAAAAGAATAGTGTTCTCTTTGGATAGGTCTATAGAATTTAAGATCTGTACACTTACCCCCAGAACTGGCTCCAGGGTTTTTGCCGCCCCAAGCGGCGGAAAAAAACCCCAAACCACAATCGTGATCAGCAGCAGCTCCACCGCGCTGCTTTCTTCTTCGGTGGCACTTCAGCAGCAGGTCCTTCCCTCCGAGAGGGATCGAGGGACCCGCTGCCAAAGAGCCCAACGTGCCGCCCCTTCCCTTTGGCCGCCCCAAGCACCTGCTTGCTTACCCCACAATAACTATATTTTATTAATATTACCTCTTTGTTGAATGTTTTCCCTCAAATGTTACTTTCCCTTTCATTTTGTTTCTCAGAAATATTTAACATCATATGAATATCCATTGGAAGGGGTGATAGGAAGGGGATGCTAACTGAAATCACTGGGATAACTTGTGAAGTAAGGTACTGACTACACAATGGCCTGATCCAACACCAGCTATAGTCAATTAAGAATAAGGGTGGCAGGATCTCACTTTAAGATTTACTTTTTGTTTTCAGCCTAACTAAAGCTATGGATCTGAGGAAAATTAATTTAAAAAAACATCAGCTTCCTTGAGCTCTTTGGGATTTTAAAGATGAAATATCATGCTTTCAACAAAATATTGCATTTGATATAGCTATAAGGACAGACTTTACACTATGTTATCTGCCATTTCTTTCAAATTAAGATTTCCATCTCATTTAGGCTGATAAAACCATTTGCATACTTCCAAAAGCAATATGCAGATGTGCAAATGGCTTTATCTACCTAAATAGGATGGAATCACTGTTGTTGCTAAT
This sequence comes from Chrysemys picta bellii, assembly GCF_011386835.1. Classification (NCBI taxonomy): domain Eukaryota; kingdom Metazoa; phylum Chordata; order Testudines; family Emydidae; genus Chrysemys; species Chrysemys picta. The sequence continues at coordinate 72,423,935 of NC_088795.1, read as the reverse complement.
GCATACACCACTGAAATGGTGTGTTTTTTTATTATCCTCCAGCTCTTATCTTCTTTAGCTTAATAGGATGTCCCCAGACAGAAAACTTCATTAACCAGAGGCTGAGGTTATACATCTGTTGTTCATTTACTATGCTTTTCTGTTAGTTAAGTGATATGTATCCAGTTAAGGTCAGGCTTGACAAAGCCCGGGCTGGGATGATTTAGTTGGGGATTGGTCCTGCTTTGAGCAGGGGGTTGGACTAGATGACCTCCTGGGGTCCCTTCCAACCGTGATATTCTATGATTCTATGAAATAACTTGCACACACACATAAAAAGCATCATACATACATACTGATATTTTAAAAAAAAAAAAAAGGAGCCAGGAGGTTTCCAAATTCTATCCAACCATTTGTAGACTATACAACTCTGTTGTAAATTTGGTTAATCTTACGAGGACTGCTAGACCTTTGGTGGATTTTATTAGAGTTTCTAGGAGCCTAATGAGCAATTCTGATTTCCAATTTTTTTCAATGAATAATTACAATGTACACAAAAATATAATTGCAAGCTTCTAGGTCAAACTAATATTGATAGGACAAACCCCTCAAGTGTTAGTAAAATCAGCATAGCTCTATTGACCTAATGAAGCTCCATTGATTTATAGCAGCTGAGAACCCAGCTCAATAATATGGCATTGTAAAATGGTGGCTTGTCCCTTGAAAAGCCTGAGGCCTGGATCTGGCTAGTCCTGTATAGCCTGCCTGCCACACCTGGGATGAGGTATCAGGTTTAATTAGAACCAGATGAGTATGGAGGTGCTGATTCCCCTATAAAGGGCAGCAAGGTGGGTGGAACGCTCGCGAAACTGTAGAGAGTGAGACAGAGGTTTCTGCAGGGAAAGCCTGAGACCAGGGGAATTGCCCCAGCTACAAGGTGCTAGAAGTAGCTTGATAAAGCAGGGAAGACCCTGAGACACCAGGGGAGACACCTAGGGCTATGCCAAGCTTAAGCTAGAGAGAAGACTTGTGCTTATTTTTGAACTTTAAGGGAATAAACCAGACCATAAAGAGGGATTTTTTCTGAACTTGTAAAAGCCTTATTTTCAATTTATTGGGGACCCAAGAGGGGCTGCTTGCAGGGCTACCCAGAGACCATGTCAGGGCACCTGAGAGGAGACCACTCACTGAGAGCATAACATGAAAGCACTGTAAAATGTACAAAATGAAATTTACATTTGATTTTTTCCCAACTCTCCTACCTGACAAATGGTTTGTTTGGTTTACCTTAAAGTTGACCAAAATAATTCCTTCCTGTCTTGGGTCACAAATACAAAATCTAATGCTGAAGCCATTTTTTGGAGCATAATGGAGCATAACCCCCCCAAAAAGCCTTACAATGGAAAACTGATTACAAGCTCAGTTGTGAAGAGGTTGCCACTTCTCTACAGAAGTTTCTAGATCTAGCCATTTTTCAGATGAGGCTTAAAAAATTATAGAAAACACAGTGAACTGAATTCTGCAATGCCAAGGCTCTGTCAGCCAACTGGGATGAGGGCAATCTAGACTAATGTCAGAACAGGTATCAGCATCCAGAGCCAAGGGTTGAACTGGAGGAAGAAACTGGAGTGAGCAGGGTAACAGGCAAGGAGGGGTTGAAGGCAGGAGTCGGCACAGTAGTGGGCATGAGTGTTAAGAAGCCAGCAAGCTGTTACTGCCTTAAGAGCCAGCCTCCTGGTCTCCGCAGCCAATCTGGTGGCATGGCCAATCAGGCAGCCTGCTGCAGGCCTGCTGTAGTGATGAGGCTACCTGGAGATTAGCTCTGCTGCAGGCCCTAATTCCTGACAGGCTGAGCAGAATATATCTTCGGTCCATCTTTGGATAATCTTTACCTTATTTTTGAAGTTATTGAGCCTCTTCTGCTCTCATTGACTTCAATGGGATTCATAGCCATGGCAATGCAGAATTGGGTCCAGAATGCTAACAAAGCGGTGGGACTGTAGTCATCAGCAAAGCGGTGTGATTTTTTTTTTTAACATGCATAGAAACTATTAGCTTATTGTCCGCCTTATTTTAAAAGGGATACATAAAGTCATCTGTTTGCCAGTTTTCACTCAAAGTGCATTCACTTTCACTCCTGGCTTCCTTTTGCCTTGTCAAATTTAATTCCTACATCACATCAGTAGGTGATAGAGCAGAAAAGGAGCATTCCAGAGTGTCCCACATATCCACAAGCTGAGTCAATAACTATATGGAAAAGTTTGCAGAGCAGATTTTTTTCATTTTGTTTTGAACCTGGAATAGAATCAAACATTTCTTTCAGTTTTAACCTTTTTTTTCCAGGAGGAGGTGCAAGTGGAATGGGAGAAAGTAAAAGATTGTAAGGGTCATGTATCAAAACACTTCCAAACAAACAAAAACAATGCCCTCTTTTTGACAAAAAGTTTCATTTAAATTTTCAGAGACAAAAAGCTAGTGGTAAATGTCCCAATTATAGTAAATGCAACAATCGCAGAAGAAGGATGGTTGCAAAAGCCAGGACCTTGAGGCGATACATAGATTCTGCAGTCACGCCAATGGCAACAACCGGAACAGATTTTGCTGGATCTTCTCTTCTCAGTCTCATTAACCAGCACCCTGTTTCAACAAGCTGCTCTCCTGCACCCACTGGCATCAGAGATATCACCTCCTCCTCCTATGGTATGAAGATACTTTGCAACAAGCACACAAATCACTGTGTAATGGCACTTCTATTAGTAGTTTCTGTTTTATAGGTTGTGTTTAATTAATAATTTTCTATGAATATGAGTCAACCTCAGCCTATGTGCTAAGTCTAACAGCTAGCAGATGTAATGTTGCTAATGCCACAGCCAACAAGCTGAGCAAACTGACACATAAACACAGGTGAGAGAAGTTATGCTAGATTTAAAAAAAAAAAAGTCCAAATTCAAAGCACGTCAGAGTCCTTACCATCAGATGGCCTATGTGAAATGAGTTTATGCTCCCTGCCAGGTTGCCCGTGCACAGCTGTTCATAATGCCACAACATAAAACAGCACCACTATGGCTGGCACTAAGTGGCACACTTAATGGCAGTCTAAAGACAAGACAAAAGATAAAACTGGTTCACTGCTGAATGGTTCAAGACAATTTTCTCTCAGGAAATTTGGCTAAACACTTTTATTCCCTGTTGTATATGAAATTAAATCCAGGTCTCATAGACTCTGATCCAAACCCAAAGGGAATTTTTCCTTCAATTTCAATGGGTTTGGATTCAGGCCATAGTGCAGAACACAGCTATTAAGCTATGCTACCACTGGGCAGCTAGTAAGGCTGCCTTTTACATTTCTTTTTCATTTGAGTTTCTGGTTTGGCATTCTTTTGTTCAGCATCCTGAGAGGCTGAAGTGCTCACAATTCACTTCTTATTCTTTTTTCCTTGCCCTCGTAGGAGGACTTTGTTCTTCCCTTGCCATGTATTGTTTAGGCCCTTGCCTGCCGCTTCTCTTCTAAGATCAAGTAGATGAACACGCATTTCATCTCTGTAGGAATTGTATCTCACACTGAATAATTATTCACTTTTGGCTTTGGGGTCACAGCTGCTTGCCTCCTTTTTCAACTGTAATAGCTAACCACAAAGAGTAAATCCCTAAGGGCAAACTACTTGCGTTTCTACTGCATTAAGACCAAAACAAAAACCGCCTTTCTTTTTGAAAAGTGATGGCTGATAAAGTTGACCAAAAATTAAGTCAAAAATCACTGACCTGAGATCATATCACCTGATGGTGCTTTAGTAAACGGAGGCACAATGTTTCAATTACACTTACTATAAAGTGCATACAGTTCTTTATTTCCACCCCAAAATTGGAAATGAAAGCAAGAAAATTTTCACCATACTTCATTTCCAGGATTTATTTTTTTAAATCTGATAAAGAGTTGGGGCAAGTAAAACAAGAACTGACTCCAACCTTCATGCAAAACTTGAACATGAACTGAACCTTTATTTTAAGGTTTCAAACAATTAGTATTGTTCCTTGCTCCCTCTAATTCTTTCATCTTTGTGTGTATCTACCCTTCCTGTTTTCTGCCAGGACTGGAAGTAGAAGTGATGAAATATTGCAAGACAGTCCATTTTCATATCCAGCCTGTGTAGAAATAAGAAAGATCCTTTGCCCTTCATCTTTAAAGTCCCTGTTGATCAACTTTGGTTTTGCTGGTTGTTCCTGCACTGCAGATGGAGTTAAGAGGTGGCAGTGTCTTCCTGGTTAGTATTCTATATTTTGTGTAAGTAATTAAGCCTATTTTGAACTCCCCTTTAGAGTCTAAAGTGCAACTTCACTGATAAGTCTAGTTATTTCTATCCATCGGGTGAACCTGTGCATGCATCATAATGGACTTTTTTGGTCTGGATCAGGACATGAGATGCCATTTTTAGCACCTTGCCATGCTCCTTTAAATACCATAATAGCACAAGGTATTTATATGGTCAAATAATAATCTGTCCTTATTTGAAGGGTAAGGGAGAAATAGCTAATGACATTTGCTAACTTCCTATTCAGACAGGAGAAAAATCCTGGTTCAAACATTGTTTCACATTTCACAGATGCTCTAGCAGGAACGATTTGTGATCCTCACCTAGGAAGTCTGGTTTAGATTTTTTTCCAATTTGAGGTTGTACAATTTTTTAATTAGGACCTTAACAGACGTAGGAGAGAAACTATGCTATCATTTAAAAAATCTTTACTTTATGAAAGAAATAGAAGCAATGAGGATCGGGGGGCGGTAGGGGGAGGCAGAAGGGTTGCACCAAAAACCTGAATTCAACCAGTGACCTTTAGATCAGTCTAACATTAGCTACTGAGTTTTCCAGTTCTGCTGGGTGTTTGGGAGAAGAAAGAGGAGGTTCCTTGTACATGATCTATACTCAGCCCTTTAGGACAATTTGCTTTTCTTTTCTTTTACAGGATGTTCTTAAAGCTCCCTCGTAGAAATGAAAAATAGACTGGGAGAAAGATAACAAAAAAGATGAGATGCCCGGCTGTAGGAGTTGATGTCAAGGCAGAGGCTTCTGTGAGATTACTAGTTTAGTACCTCTCGCTTGCTGAGCTGATTTAAGGCACAATTCTTTTCTAGGTTATGGCTCAAGAACTTTAGCTTGTTGGAGTGATATTAGCCACAGGTCTCTTGCCTAATGCCTCTGGTTTGCTAGGCTGAGGTCAAAGGCTCACATAGATGAAAATGGCATTATTTGCCCTGAATCATAAGAAAATGAAACCCTTATTAGGCAGTAAGGAGAGAGAATATTACTGACAGTTGAAGAACCATAGATCTTCAGCTGTGAGATAATCATAGGAACATCTACACTGCAGAAAGGTGATCCAAACACCTTTTGTTGAATGACGCAGCTGGGGAAAAGGAGACAAGTCCAACACTGATGGAAGAACAGGACTGAAGATCACATATTTTTACAACTGGAGTGGGGTGAAAGTTCAGCATATTAGCTGCACCATTATGAGTCTACCTCTGTATCATAACAGGCCTTCATAAAATCTTAATCAGGGTATAAAGTACCTTTTATTAATCACCTAATTTCATCGTCACATATATTTATATACAAAGTAACATCTTATGGGCTCCACCATGTAATAATCTCTTTTTGAAGATCAAAATGAAAACAAGTACTGGCATTTGTCCATACTCCACTCACAAGAAAGAAACAAATCCCTAGTAGAAAAAAAGCTAAAGGCAAAAAACACTATCATTCTTTCCAAATAGTCCAGTGATAAAGATTCTGGTTTGATTAGATGGCATTGTTTACACAATTTATTGGTGGAAGCTGTTCTTAATTTGAATTAATAATTTTAATGCTACAGTTGTGGTTCAGGATTGGTGTAAAGTTATGGCTGTCCTATTCACATTGCAAAGCACCACTATAAAAACCTGTTAACTGTTTATTAGACAGAAAGACGACAAATACAAATTTTAAATATGTGAACTGTTTTTGGTAAGCAGAACTTCATTTTTATAATTTCCCTTATTCTGGCCTAGAGTCTTTTTAAAGAGAAAAGCCCTTGCTTGACAGTTTGTTACATAGTATTAGTCTTTTTTGAGAAAGGAGAGATTATAAATTATAAGTTTCTGGTTGTTGTTAAAGCGTAATCCTGTGTCTTTTAAGAAAAGACATACATAGAAAAGAATAGCAAAAGAAAGAAAATGCAGCTTCTGCTTCTGATGCTTGCTGCTGAAAAAAGCATCAAATGCACCTTACACAACGTGTTTGTGACATTTATCTGCCTTGATTCTAGCCATACTTTTGCCAAGATCAGTCTAGGTAATTGTTTTTAGTTTGCTTTTCTGGTCACAGATTCACACTAGTGTTGCAGGGGCAGTAAGCCAGAATCATATTAAATAAAAGGCAAAAAGAGAAAGGTAGGGAAAATGTGACAGAGGAAATTCATACATTAGGGGCTTGATTCTGTTCCCATTCAAGTCAATGGAAAACCTCCATTAACTTTAATGGTATAGGATCAAGCCCTAGATCAAGGGAATACAATGGAGAACTAAGGTGTTGCTCAAGATACAGCACAGGAGATGGTGATGTAATTTGACTGTCTCCCGGTCTGGTCAATACATCTTTTAGGATCATGAAAGTGATATGATGGTAAATCTGGGGTCCCAGCAAGTGCTGGGGATAACCACCATCATGAAGGTGAAGTTTGTTGACATGCAGCAGCATCTATCCTCTTCTCTCCTCACTCCCTTGTGGGGTTCCATGCGGAGCAGATAAAGCACACGACCACTGTGGTTGCAGGCTGAATCCAAATTCTGTTTATTGCAAGCTTTCTTTTATAGTTTTTCTTTACTTTACATAACACAATTAGGCTATAATAACACATCTACAGATTGGACAAGAAGGAGAATCATGTGTTTATCACATGTATAGCCCCACACCGATTGGTTCAACCGTTCCTTACATAAGGCCATGATTTGTTTATCTCATCTTATATAATCCTAGACCACCAGGGGGCCTTACATAAGGCCATGATCATCTTATATAATCCTAGACCACCAGGGGGCCTTACATAAGGACATGTTTGTTTACCTGGCAAGTGTCCCATCGTGACCCTTACCTCCTCATGGAACTTTTCATTAGGTTGGTGTAGGGATGCTACATCCCCACACCTCCCCCCTTTTCCTTAAATAAGGAAACGTAATATTACGTAAATGCCCACGAAAACCATTGGGGTGTAAATAAGGATAGCCAATAAGACATGTTTTAAAGGGATCCGATGGGGTGGCCATGGACAAGCAAAAAGGGCTTCTTGGCCAGTTTGGTTTGCCCAGGTGACCCAAACATTTTGTCGTGGGTTAACAAAAGGTACAGAGTTTGGACATACAAAGACCCCTGCTCCTATAATAAGGAGTCCGAACAAATAGAAGTACAGCGTTATTAGGTGTTTAGGCTGTGACAAACAACAAGTGCAGGTCCGGTGCCGCAGGGTCGTCCTCCGGCTTCTGCGTGGCGGCGTCGGGCTTTTTAGCAATTTGTGTTTTGAGCCACGGCCGGAGGGATCTTATTCGGTGGTTTTTTCCTATATGTTCTTTCAACGTTAGATAAGCCTAGCTCCGCCATTTTTTTTAACCTATTCCGCAACTGCTCACCCTGCCCCGGGAACTTCGCCCGGAACTCTGGGGTACAAACATTATTGGTGACAGGAAAGCCGGGCTGGTTCAGGGCTCGCAATGTGTGGGACTGCGGGGGATGGCTCTCACCGGCCAAATGGGACAACTGATTTAGCATGTCCTCTAGCTGAAGGCCCTGTTTGTACATTCCTGCGTTTTTGCCCCCATTTCAACAAACGGGACAACGCGTCAGAGGGAAGCTTTTCTCCCCGCTTTTTAGCGATGCGTAATAAAAAATCATGCACCGTCTCCTCCTCTGCAGACAAAGCAGAGCCCATTTTATTAAATGCAGCCGCTCACCTGTGAGCTCACGAACGTCTCTCTCGGACGACCAGGAGCCGGTATCCTCCGGTACCTCCTGCTGCGGCTGCCACCTCCGCCTTTTCTCACCGAACGCTTCAGTCGGCTGTGACCTCACGAACGTCTCTCTCGGACGACCAGGAGCCGGTATCCTCCGGTACCTCCTGCCGCGGCTGCCACCTCTGCCTTTTCTCACCGAACGCTTCAGTCGGCTGTGAGCTCACGAACGTCTCTCTCGGACGACCAGGAGCCGGTATCCTCCGGTACCTCCTGCCGCGGCTGCCACCTCCGCCTTTTTTGACCGAACGCTTCAGTCGGCTGTGAGCTCACGAACGTCTCTCTCGGACGACCAGGAGCCGGTATCCTCCGGTACCTCCTGCTGCAGCTGCCACCTCCGCCTTTTCTCAAACCATGTTCAGTTTTTGGTCGTGCTCCAGTTGACACTGAGCTTGGCAAACCATCTAAATCTTGGTAGCCTGCCCTCTTATTCCCACAGATTTCCTTTCTCTGATGATTTCTGTGAAGAAGGCCTGTCTCCACCTTAACAGGGCATGGCTGTTTGCGCTTTTTGGTAGAAGGAGTGCTGGAAGGAGAAGAGCCAGCACTGAGAGCCTCTTCAATATCTAAATTCAATTGTTCCAGTTTCTTCATGAGAGATGACATAGAGTCTGACCACTCAGATCCTTTTTCTGGTTGGATCTGCTTTCACTTTGCTCAGCTTTTGAGACAACACCTGTTGGGTCTACTGTCTGAGAACATTGATCCCTGCTCCACTGGCGGCTGTGTCTAGTATGATCTCTGCTAGCTCACTCTGGGCAAAGTCCTGGCTGCCTTGATGTCCAAGCCGAATCACGTCGGGGTCACCATTTGTGGGGTTCCATGCGGAGCAGATAAAGCACACGACCACTGTGGTTGCAGGCTGAATCCAAATTCTGTTTATTGCAAGCTTTCTTTTATAGTTTTTCTTTACATTACATAACACAATTAGGCTATAATAACACATCTACAGATTGGACAAGAAGGAGAATCATGTGTTTATCACATGTATAGCCCCACACCGATTGGTTCAACCGTTCCTTACATAAGGCCATGATTTGTTTATCTCATCTTATATAATCCTAGACCACCAGGGGGCCTTACATAAGGCCATGATCATCTTATATAATCCTAGACCACCAGGGGGCCTTACATAAGGCCATGATCATCTTATATAATCCTAGACCACCAGGGGGCCTTACATAAGGACATGTTTGTTTACCTGGCAAGTGTCCCATCGTGACCCTTACCTCCTCATGGAACTTTTCATTAGGTTGGTGTAGGGATGCTACATCCCCACACTCCCTCTGCAAGCATTTTTTTGGGGGGGTGGGGGGGGGGGAATCAACAAACTGCAGGTCTCTTCTCCAAAAGAGCAGTATCTGAAAGGGGAGGGAAATTCATCTTATGTAAATTAACCTATCAAACACACATCTACTGGTTCCAGGGGGACACTTTCTCTTATAAGACAACAAATGTTGTTCCCATAACAATTGTGACCTCACCACAAGCCTTCATCACAATTGTACAGTTTAAACACATCTAATTTGTAACAAATGTTTTGACTCCCATTTATTCTTAATTTATAAACAGTTTTCACATAACATGTTTACAATTTAAGGTAGCCTCTTGTCATCTTCTATTCACTTTGGACGGTTTAAGATTCTAGGCCTCAATACAGCAAGAGAGACCTGTTCACTTCACTTAGGATAGGCTCCATCTGCAGAAGGAACAAATGTGTAGCTCATCTGCCCTCTCCCTCTGCCACCGCAGGCTGTGAGTGAAAAGATGGATGGTGTTTCAGTTCAGATCAATTTTAGGGATCTGAAAATTTTGAACAGATTATAATCAAACCTAGCAAAAATGGGATTTTTGACTATTTGATAGATGCTCAGCATTATCAACTATATATCTGTTAGTGATTAGCTAAGTATTAACAAATGAGAGCTAGTACTTAACCAGTCCACTGCCCCAAAAATCTGCAGCTGCTAGTACTATCCTATAACTCCTAGCAATATCAGTCTTGGAAGGATTCACAATAAGTCTATGGACAATACTATTTATTACCAATTGAGCTCTCCAATACTCCTTATGGACAAGCCCTTAAATCCTTTAAAATCCTGCTGTAATTCTCTATGGCGTATATCTTACCACAAGAAAGAAGAGGGATTTTTTCTTAAATAAAGTCTGAGCAACAGGCAGACAGTTTTTGAAATACCCAGTTAAACTGCCTCCACCCACTCTCCCTGTTCTCTTTGCTTAATTTTTTCCCACTTATTTTCAAATCACATCTCCTTTCTCCTGTTTTCCCACTTCTTCCCCTGTGTTATCCTCTTTCCCTATATCGTCTCATCTCAGCCTTATTAAAAAGCTCCTCAGCTGTTTAGGGAGCAGGAGTGGTTTCCAATAAATATAGGTAGTGATAGAAAAGGAACATTGGTCCTAGGTGGATTTTAACTCTTCATACCAGTGTTTAACAGCTTATTACAGCTGCAGAAAGTGATTTCAGCTAAAATGCTGACAATCTACTAGATCACTGGTACACAGATTATATTGCAGAACACACTTACCACTGTTATTTAATTAAAAATAAATCATATCAATCTGTTCTTAGAAGGTAAACCCTGGGGGCAACTAGAATAGCCACCTGCTATTGTCTAATGAAAATGATGCATTGTATAGTACTTTATAAGTGGAAACTGAAGATCAGACTATACCCTCACTTATATTGCGTTCAGCCACCCTGAAATCACTGTGGTTGCACGAAGTGTGAGGACAGAATCTATTCTTTAGTATATGAAACGATATTGCATCCATACAACTGTAAATATAATGGAAACCTTATGCTAGATTTCTAAAAACTGTGGCCTCAATTTGTAGGTAATAAATCAGTAGATATGGTATGCTCAATACATAATTATGTCTATGCATTATTCCAGGTTTATGCACTGCACCACACAATAGGAAATTAAAAAAAAATCTTCAACTAGTAACCAGATTTTGTAGAAGTAGAATAATAAAGTGATAATCTCCATTCAATGATGTCATTTAAGAATGAGAAAGAACTGTAGGTATCTGATTTCACATAGCCACAGGATAGCAAAGCAAAAATGCTGATTTGTTGTAAAGCTATCAAAAACACCTGTCTGAAAACACTATTTTCAGAACCATGACTTAGGCACAGGAGCTTAAGTCTCACTGAAATTCAATGGTCGTGAGAGAAAGTGAAAGAGCTGTGAGTCAGTGGACTAGCATTCAGCTTTATAGATTGCTTGGTCTTCTTTTAATTGTATTTCTTGGTCTGTTCCTCGCTTTAATTCTTTATAAAAATACAGGTAATCACCTCCCCCACAAAAAAAAAATGATTTCTAGCATACTTCTCAGGGTACATCTACACTACCGCGGGGAGTCGATTTAAGATACGCAAATTCAGCTACGTGAATAGCGTAGCTGAATTCGACATATTGCAGCCGACTTACCCCGTTGTGAGGACGGCGGCAAAATCGACTTCTGCCGCTTTTTGTCGGCGGCGCTTACTACCACCTCCGCTGGTGGAGTTAGAGCGCCGATTCGGGGATCGATTGTCGCGTCCCGACGGGACGCGATAAATCGATCCCCGAGAGGTCGATTTCTACCCGCCGATTCAGGCGGGTAGTATAGACCAGACCTCAATTATCATGGCACTGGCATGAAATCCCACTTTCCAAGCATTTTTTAAAGGAGTGTTACACTTTCCTTCCAGTCTCTAACTCTGCATGTGATGTCCTGGTGAATTTCCATTTCTTTAGCTTTCTCATCTCTATGCTCTTTGGCTCAGGAGAGTCATATGTATGTTCCCATGACACAAAAAATGGGCATAAATAGGTTAGACAAGCAGATTTCAGCATTTTTTTCTTGCTGCATTGCTCAGAGGTAACAGGAGCAGTTTGATAACTGGCTCAGCAGATGTTCAGTCTATAGAGAGACCGATGAGGAGAGTCAATCTGGCACACTGTTTAGACGTCAGACAATTAGCAAGATGAGGGCAGGAGGGCATGTTCTGCAACGTTCAAAAGACAGAGGCATAGATGGCAGCTAGATTACTGTAGGAAAGAGGATAGATGTCTGTGGTGATGCAGGAGAGATGCTAATGTCCCAAAAAAATCATATCTTTATGAATTTTAATAAGTACTCCTATACCATAAACTTTACAAACATTACACAAAATCCAGTGGCAGTTTGTCAAGGCAATTCAGGAAAGGTTTGGGTGGAGTTCACATCTAAAGTTTAATTCTGAAATGATTCCATTGAGACAAGGATATAATAAAACAGCTCTTTTGTAACTACATCCAGTCCTAAACTATGAAAATCTTGGCTCGCCCATATTGCAGTTGAATCTTTATTATGATTTTACTGTAATAGCATGCATTGCAATACCTTTTAATCAACACATGCTTTTTATAGAAACAAACATTATATGCACTATTTATAAATCTGATAAACCTTATGTATGTTGCAGGGGTCATCTTTTCCCAGGAACTTGAAGACGTAGGTAAGTTGTACAGGTGGGGAATTTTTGAAAGGGGGGCAATCGGAGCTGAGCTTTTAAGTAAATTGGCTGGCTTACTGCTGTTGGGTTATATTCAACTGTACTGCTGCACTTAGAATATTACTTGTGCTGTAGTCCGTGTTTGTATCAAGGGTGCCTAGGCTAAGTGGATGGACACCCCATCTCCCTTTGTCATCGTTTTCATAAACCAAAATATATAATGATGTATCTGTCACTGTGGTGGACTAAGACTATGTGAGACCTGGGGATCCCAAATATATTTCCTGAAAGCATCTTTGAAAACCAGGTGCATCATGCACAAATCCAGCATTTCAATTGCAAACACATATCAATGCTTTTCAAGACCTAGCATCCCAACAAATGCAACCATTTGACTTCAGATCCAAAAATGCCAGCCTAAATGGCTCTGCACACTCGATCCTAAAGTCAAGTTCCCCAGATCCCACATTGTCTCCTGCCTTAAAAAATTGAAGCATAAAATAAAATGTTTTATTTTTTATTTTTCAGATAAATGTTTGGAATCTAACTTTCTAAAACTATTAAAAATAACCTTCCAGTAAAGACCCTACAATAAGAATAAACCATCCTGAAATAATATATAATTAAAGGTACAAGAATATGGTCCATTATTTCTCTCTTGCTTTTGTTCTGCTTCGTTTCCTTCAGTCTGTTGTTTTGTTTCATTTATTTGTGTATCTTGGTATATACGCACGCTGGGTTTGAGTGGTATGGGTTTCTTCAGGCCAATGTTTTATATTCAGTATCCACACTCTCCTCTCTTCCTTCCTCTTTTCCCATCTTTTTTCCTCCCATCTTCTCTCATGATGTCTGTACTATATCCTCTCTTCACTGTGTCTCCCTCTAAGTACATCCTCTCTCTATCATGAATTAAAGTTCATAAAGATTTTTCCTTAATGTCTCCGTTTTTTTCTTCATAATTCTTTGTGAAGTGTTCAGGCAGTGTTTTATTCATTTTAATGCTAGTTTGTGATCTCAGACCTATGAACAATTCATAAACATGCTTCCGACTGGAAAACCATGACATGGAATTGTATGACAGGTTCTCAGTTTTGCAAGTGCCTAAGAATGACAACGTACAGTGGAGATAATTGAAATGTGAATTATCTGCAGAGAAGAATTTTGAGTGCATACTGCAAAATTATCTTGTTTTCTGCAGTTCAATGCAAAAAGTAAAATGAGAAGTCTCAAAACTATAATATTTTAAGCTTGTCCAATGTAAAAGTAAATTAGATGCAGCATGAAAGTGTAATCACTAAACGTTCTCTTGCACTCATCTGTGTGTGCAGTTCCCACATATGCATATAGTTCTTAACCATTAATTTTGTTTGGCTTTCTGGAAAATACCAGCATTGGTACGATTGAAGAGTAGTACCACAGCATACAACCGTAACCATGACTGGAGAGAGGATATAAGAAAGAGGCATTTGTAGAGACTGGAACAATGAGACAAGTTCATGACTTCACATTATAATAGTCTCTTATTTGCTGTGTGCCACAGCGGGAGGCACTGCATCAACAGAGAACCCCCAGGTGGTGTTATCTGAAGACTGGATAAGGAGGTTCTGAAATGTGTATAATACACTATGGGCAGGATTCTGTGGTCCACTAAGTTCACTTTTAGTGGTAGTTGAAATTTGTCAGAACATTTGACAGATAACTGGGTTTTAGATAAAATGTGAATCTTCATGGAAAGTAATTGCTTGTTTCTAAAATTCTTCATTGTTTAAGTCTGGAAAAAATGTTCCTTTTCAACAATTTTTAGCTTAATTGGGGGGGGTGATTTTTTAAATTAAAAGTCAAAATTGTTTGCTGGAAGTGTCAATGAAATGAAAAAGTTTTCATCTGAGATAACTGGCACAAATAGAGCTAGTGATGTGGCTGCTTGAGATAATGAAAATGCAAGTCATCCAGGAAAAGACAGCAGTAGAAGCGTAGTGCAAGAAAAGAAAAATCCTTTAGGGGAGAACTATACAAATGCTTAAGACAGCTAACTTTTCTGGGCAGGTATGTCAAAGGAGAGAGATCACAGGACAGATGGCAGTGGAAGCATATGCAGAAAGTGTAAGAAATTGTCTACATGACAAGATAATGTGCAGCAAGATTAACACCCTGGCTTGCTGTGCACTAACTTGCGTTATGGACAAACCCTAAGAAAAAGGTCAAGGCAAGTTTGTCTTTTTGAGGCAACGTTATCAGAAAAATTGCCCAAGCAGGAATAAAATGATTCCTGTTTTCTGCATTCTGATTAAAAAAATACACTCATGAACAGACCTGAATACGTAATCTTAAATTCTGCAATACAGTGGTTAAAGATGACTGATGTTTTAAGGAAATGCACCCTAGCTCTAAAAGTCAGCAATCTACAATAATGCTCAATAGCCCAGTTGGACAGATAAGCGGCCTGTGTCAATTCAAAGCCCACACTAGATGGTATGGGATACGTATACTATTGTTTTAATACTGGAAACCAGGCAGGAGGGAGCTGGGAAAAGTTCCAGGCAGAAGCTCTGCAGAGAGAGAAAGGTAGGTAGGATTTAGGGATAATGCTGCTTTTCCTTAACCAAAAAGTTCCTTGATTAGAAGAAAGACTCCCTTGGTGATTCTTTACCATTGTCATATGTCACCCAGGATAAAATAGCTACTTGGGTGCAGTGGCTTCTGCTGGCACAGGGAGGTATAATTCCTAGTGCCATACGCCAGCATAGAATGAATCAAGCCCACTTGGGTGTTATATCTATTAATCTAAGTAGCAATTTTTCTTTGTCTAGATGTGCTAATAGAGCAGAATTTTGCTTTGAGAAAGGGTCATATGTTTTCTTCCTAATTAGCTACTTCAAGAGCAGAAGTTATAGATAACATTATTCAATAAGCTTGATGTCTCTAAAAAGCTATTAAGACTGAAGTTATGCTACAGAACAAAAGCATTTTATGCAATACAATCAGTTGAATTTTATCAATAAGATTTTCTCCTTCATTAAGCACTTAATGCTATCACAAACATAGGTGTATGTAGCTTCCCAATCCCCTCTCCTTCCAATAACAATATTACATTTCTCATTATACGAAGCAGCAAGGGAAAGGGGGGAATCAGTCACCATCTTTTCATCCAATTAAGTTGATGAGTGAGGGCACGTCATTTATCTTAATTAATGCTCATTTCAATCAAGATGCTGACCTTTGAAAGTAATACCAAGGTTCTCAAAACTTCCAGTTCTGAATAAATTCTTGTTTTCATAAATGTGAAAGGATGTGTGATTGGTTACTGTGTCTGACCCCTGAAAGACAGCTGAGAACTCAGACAAGACTCTAAAGGAAAGGTGAATCAAAAGGATAATGCAACTAAAAGAAAAGAGCATATGTACTTTTTAATAATTAAAATCTAAATAGTGAATCTGTTGCTTTTGAAAGATGCCAAATGGACAGTCTTGGAGGCTGATGTCCTCCATCTATAGTAAAGGTAAAAAACAGGCCGACAATGCTAGCTGTAATGATCAGGACATGGGTAATCAGGCCTAATGGTCTTGTGCCAGGTCAAAGTCAGAGATAGCATCAGGTGCCAGGCCAGGGGGCAGAGCTGGAGACCAAGTCAGGGTAAGATATAGGAACAGAAAAGCAGGAATTGGGAACAGCTAGAGGTCTGGGATCCGGGAGAAAGGAACCGGAAGCAAGGGGGAGGCAGGAACCAAGAGGGGTCCATAGTTGCAGCCAGACAGGAATTCCTCTAGTTGCTCAGACAATCTCCTGTGCTTCTTACTGGTTTAAATGGAGCTTCTCAGCCAATCCGGGGTGCTGGATGTTCCCCAGTTGGGAGTGATGGTGTTATTAATTTTGTGGACAGGAACTGTCTCTAGAGCTGTCCAAAGGATGATAATTCTATTTCATGGAAATTGAGATTTGTTTTTGTTTCACATTGGAATGGAAACCAAACCTTTCAAATGTTGTTGTGAAGCAGAATTGTGTCAACACGTCTGTTTCAGATTGAAAATCTGAGCTTTTTGATGTGCTTTTAGACCAGAAGTACTTGGTTGAAACCCCAAAGATGACAGTCTGAGATATTGTTACTCATGAAAAACCAGGGCTTTTATCTTGAGTAAAATCATGAGCAATGGTGACTTGATCTTGCAGTCAGAGGCTAATAGCATGAAACACAGATCAAGATCACCGGTGAGCCAAACTGGGTGTTCACAATATTCTATGTGAGTGGATGCCAATAAGCTGGAGACCAAATATCCTCAATCATGATATATACCAAAAGGATGAAAGTTTATCTTTTTGCCATTTACTGCCTTGTCTCTCTCTCCCTCCCTCCCCATCACCATAGGGAACAAGAAACCTAAAATGTTGCAACTGGTTCCTCCTCTGTGCCATCAGATTCCTATTCTGTGTAGTAATGTTTCTACCATCTCATCCTCTCAAAGGATGTGTTACTGAAAGGACAGAGATGTGGCATCTGGTCTGAAATGGAAGCCTCCAGAATAGTTGCAATTGTCATTTTTGCCAATTGCATACTACTCACTACCCCCAGGAGACTCCTTTTGCCATTATAGTGACATCAACCTTCCCACCAATATATCCTCCATGAAGATGTTAATGAAAAATCTACTGCAGAAAAGATACTGGACATTTTTTCCAGAAAACTCCTTTTTCTTAACATATTCTTACTCTCTAAACAGGTCACTGAACTGAAACATATATGCAGAGCATGAGTGTAATCATGCTCATGCACAAGTCAGGATGTGAAAGTGTCCATACTCCCTAAATATGTCACTGAGCTAGAATGTACATGCAGTGCATGAGTGTAATCGTGCTAGTGCTCAGGACAGGATGTGAAAGTGACCATAACAGTGATTGAAACTGAATATATGCAAAGTACTATCAAATGTAGAAAGTAACCAATCTATTTTCTTTCAGTACAGTAAATCTTAGGTGTTACTTATACAAATGGTATGTATAAAATTTTCAGATGGGGATGTGGGATGCAAGTGGATGGTAACATTTTAAAGCCAAAATAAATCACTGAACCTCTATTTCACATTACATGGAAAATGGTCAGCTCCTATAAATAAAATAAATAAATAATGGAAACAAGGACTGAGCAGCTGAAGTCTTCTTGGTAGCTTGGTTAATAGACCTTTTTTTTTAAGCCGCAGTCCTTAATACAATATATATTTTCCATGACTTTGCCTGTCAGATTTCACTTCTCTGTCCAGAATCAGAGTGGAAAGCAGTATGAAAAGCAATGGACCATGCAACAATGCAAACAAATCCAAGGAAAAAAATAGGGGAAGCAGAATCAACATTTACCCCAAATAATTTGAATAAAAGGACAAAGGAAGCCAGGAACACAGCTTGAAGAAATGTAAACATTTCAAAGAAAATTGATGTTTTCCATTATAAACTTTTTATATGCATTATAAATGAGTGCTTTAAATTCAGAGCAGTTCAGATTGTACTTCAACTGATGTACTTGTCACTTATATTTCTTGGGTATATAATTTACTTGACAGGAACAGTTTAAATGTTTTTTAAATAAACCATTGTACTAAGAACAGATGCAACCAGTAATACAGCTTTAAGTTTTATTAGGCTTTTAAATGCAACCAATTTGTTAGGGTGAAATCTTTAGAAATGACCCCTAGAACATGCCAGTGGAGGGGGTCATTTGGTTTGACTCATTGAACCATTCAAAGCTTTTGCATTATTCATATGCAAACACTCTTGTAATATATTATCTACATTATTGAAGACTGTGCTGGTATTACAGCTAAGGCACATATAACTAGTATAACCCATGACTGACCACTGCTAAAGAACAGGCTCAGTGAACAATTTCACTAGATAATATTTTGAGTCAAAATAAGATTATTTTTCCTAAACTTAATTTTTTTGGTTTTTGTATGTGCCAGATTGTCCTTACTTCTTCCTTGAAGTAAATTTTACCCTGTTTCTGAAGAAACAATTCATCCATCTACAATAGCCCTGACAGATGGATGGATGGATGGAAGTCACAGTTGGCAAGTTTTTAAGGATGACTACTGTATGGTAATGAGGGTTGTGTGAGCATGGATCAGAACAGCAGTTCACCTCCTTCAGACATTAACGAGAAATATTCAGATAAAGAAGTCAGTGGGCACCCTCTACTTTTTAAAAATTTAGCCTGAAGTGCATCACATTTGTCCAATATTTGACTGCACTGTGACCCAGATATTCAGATGAATTTTAAAGCCTGCTAAAAGGAAGCTGAATGCTTTAGGTGAGATCACCATGTCTCTATTAATGCAGAAGTAATTTTGTATATAATTACTTAATTACTTCAAAGATGTTGTGAGTATTGATGATAATACACAGTATTTGTACAATATTTGACAAACTGAAGTGGTAGAGACCTTAACTTCTATTTATCTGCAATACTGCTTATTGTTAGTGCTATATTAATATATAATATTAATGCACTTTTACTTGTTTTCTCTATCCATCCTAATAAAGAACCCTTGCCTTCCCTTTTATTCAAAAGGTAACCCACTACATTGTATAGCTACTTTGTGATAAGCAAACCAGCTATTTCATCTACCAACCTCCAATTTAAAAAAGGCTCTCTATTTCACACTGAAATATAGAAACAAGATGCTTTAACATAATAGGAATTTCTTGATTAAGTATTTCAAATAAATTACATTGTATGCATAATGAACCAACGGCGGCCAAATGAAAGGAGACACTCATTCATTAAAGTGAAAAATATTTGTGTTATTGTTTGCCATCTTAACTGTAATACAGTAGACTGATGTTCTAGATCTCTTGGTTAAGCTTTGTAACTTTGGATAACTTCTGGGATATGTTCAGATATAAAAAAATAATGGTTGTGTGAATCCTAACAAGTTTTGATTATTTATGCCTTGGATTTCAGTAAAAACATGCAAGGTTTTTTTCGGTACATGGCCCAGGATGATTCCTAAAAACTTTTACTTTTAATTACAACTACAATGTACTTTATCCCTTAGTAAGAGAAGATAATTCTCTCAAACATTAATTAGTTATACCAGTCATGCTGAGTACTAGCCTCTTATTTTCTTCTAAATGAGATTCAAGAAGTTGGTTTTCATGTATAAATACCTATATGGTCAGCGCCTTACCAATCTTAGGGATCCTATCTGAGTTGGTCTTCAGGCTCTGGCACAATTTCACAATATTTTTTAAAGCTTTTGCTTGAGTGGGGTGGTATTTAAAAAATGAAGTCCTTCCTCTGACTAGAATGGTGATGGTCACTGCACTATTTCTCAATAGCTTTGGTATTGAAATTAGTTTTTAGAATGGAGGATGGCTTATTGTTTACTGATATTGTAGGAAATGTTGTAACTTCACTTTTATATAACATAGTGCTTAATGTCAGTACATCCAGAGACTTGGGTGACAAGTAAAGGCATTTATAAATACAAATAAATAACAGTCACAGAAGACAAACTTTTGGGTGGCCTATGTGAATCGTCAAGGTTACCTCTTCTTCTGATTAAGAGCTAAACACTCAGTCTTATTGATAAATGAAATTTTAGACACAGGAACTTTATCATGTCATTTACAGACATGCATCCCTAAAGGTATTTGGACGCTTTAATTGAATTAAACAAAATACAATTTACATGAAATAGGCAATACCACAATTAAATAGCAAAGCAGGAACAATAGAGTCTTCATGAAAAAATAAAACCCCACACACAACCACATACGAAGCCACGCAAAACACACAAGCAGCAGGAAAGGAAAAACTACACAAGCGAATCCTAAAATCTTGAGACTAACTTTTACAGAACCAAGACATATGCCTATGTTGGATTGAAAATTCCAGAGCTAGACCTTCAGTGGAAAAGATGCTGTCTCATTTCTTCACGGGACACCTGCATTGTATGTGAATTCATGAATCCATATTAAATGCCTGATCCTGCACAGACTCACTCTTGTAACATTAAACCTGTAGCTAGATATACTCATTGCATAGGTCACTAAATGAATCAGAAAACAGGTGCTAATTGTCTGAAGGATAAGAATTATTACCTTTTTAGGAAGTCAGAGTGACAAAACACTGCTTTTAGCTTATATAATAAAAAGCATGGATAAAAATAATTAAAAATGCAACTTTCAAAGTTGAGCCTGTCTTGAAGTTTAATAATTACTTTAGTTTCAGTACAGTGCTGAACTTCAAACACAATGTTAGCTCTTAACACTTGGAACTAGAATTTCTAAATGCTAAGTGTTAATGCACAATGCATTAACCCTTCAACCTAGGAGCTGCAGAGACCCTCTAGTAACAACTGGTCATCAGGAGTCTACTCTGGCAAATTCCTAAATCACTGATTTCAAACTCTGAGCTAAATCTTACTCTTGTCCATGGAAGTGTGCAAGGTAGAAAATGAAAGCACAATGACAACGTGTGAAAATCTGGCATGCAAGCAGTGTTGTATGCAATGTGGGTGAAAAGACAATCGTGCCATGGTGCCCAAGAATGAGCTGACAGTCATACGCACCAAACAAAACAGGGCAAACATATACCATGGCCAAAGACAGTAATCATGCAGTAAAAGAGTTTCCCAAAGTTTCTCAGTGTCTAATAAGATACGGTAAATTTTCAGACATCTGTAGTCATCCCTTTCCTCCTCTAACATCACGCTTCATCATCAGTCTTTGACGGACAGACATGTTCTGAGCCTAGCAGTTGAAACAAGTAACTATTGCAGGCTAACTACAGTTATGGACAACACTGTCAATTTTTAGGCGGAACTCCCCATTGGGGAAAAAACAAAGAACAAAAAAATGGCACAATATGGCCCTATATAGTCAACCAGAAAAGAACAGTCTTAAAATGGGTTTTATATTCTATCTATTCTTACTATCGTTCTAGAAAAGCCATACTTTTGTTCTAGGAGGGAAAGTACAAGTTCATAGCAGAAATGGATGTTTGTGAATTAGCACTGTATGTAAAGGGAGATTTCAATATCTCAGTTAGATTTCTAGTCATTCAATCCTCTCCCTAAGGCTTATATAGTACTAAGTAGGGCTATAAATAGAGAACCATTTAGAAAGATGTAAGAGGATACTGTAGAGAATGCAAAATATATTAAATAAGTTGTATCCATTTTATTTATAAGAATGGGAGTTTTACAGCAAGAAGATTCATTCTTAATGTCTGTGTACAACATGTATTTGTTATACAGAGGGAGAATCTCTCTTAAAATGTGCTAACAAAATGTATATATTGTGGACAGTAAATACAGACCACTGTATCCTCTGGTTATTAGAGATAGTATGAGAAGTTACTGATTGCCTTCTTTTCATAGTTAATAGTATGTGAAATTCTGTTCAGTCATGTCTCCTGTGCTTGGTTGTGTGGTTTCACAAAGTATGATTCAATGTGCAAGAATGGTCAGAAGTTTTAGTGGAAAATTGGGATTTCAATTTTTTCATTGGGATATGCAGCCTAAACCAGCAAGCCCAGCCAATACAGAGGAGAATGAGAATGCAAGGCAGCCAAATTATGAGGTGCCTCAATGGTACCCCATGGGGCACTACCATGGCATTTCAGAAACAAAGTATTTCATTTTGCAACCAAATATTTCAGTTGGAATTTTTTCCCAAAAACCTCAGTTTTCCATGGAAAAATAACCATTTTCCAATTAACTCTAGTAATATTACCTGTTTTTTTATATATTTATGTATATATATGTGTATAAACATACATGCGCGCGCGCACACACCCACCCACCCCTATAATCCCTGCAGATCTCCAAGCATTTTAAAAAAACAGACATATAGTGATCACTTCAGCCATCAGTGATATCAGTGAGGCTACTTACATCCTTGAAGTTAGGCATGTGCTTAAGTACCTTGCTGAATCAAGGCCCAAGTCTGACCCTGCTAGGAATTTGCAATGTGAAAAGATCCAAGCTTAAAGTGGACTTTCAAAAAGTATTTAAAGAGGTTTTCCTACTCCAATAAAAGCTCTGTGGGTTTCTCATATGCGGGGCAGATGTTATCTAACTGGATATTAATTTATTTCTTTCTGCTCTGGAGTGTTAACTTTAGGGATGGATGTCTGATGGAATGGAACAATTTTATCTGGCAAATATGAGAAGCTACAGTATTTCATTAAATATGTGGTCCATTAACAGTGTGTAATAAATCAATATTTTATGCATTTGTGGCATTTTTAACATATTTCCCTTTGGAGGAAAATGTATTGGTGCCAGGGGTAAAAGTAACTTAAAGGACTTATAGGTACGCCGGGGCCTCAACCGGAAGAGGCAGGGCCTTTAGAGCCCCGGGCCTTTTAAATCAAGATTTCAAGGGCCTGGGGCTCTGGCTGTGGTAGTGGCAGCTGGGAGCCCTGGGCCCTTTAAATCATCGCCGGAGCTACCAGCAGAGGAGGCTGGAAGCCCCGGGACTCGGGGGCCATTTAAAGGGCTGGGGCTCTGGCTGCCACTACCGCAGCGGAGCCCCAGGCCCTTTAAATCGCCGCCCAAGCCCCGCTACTGGAGCCCCAGGGTAGCAGCAGTGGCTGGGGTCTCCGATGGTGATTTAAAGGGCCAGGGGCTCCCGGCTGCTGCTACCGCAGTGGAGTCCTGGTCCCTTTAAATCGCTGATGGAGACCCGGAGCTCCTGGCCACCTCTGCTACCCAGGGGCTCCAGCAGCGGGGCTCAGGTGGCAATTTAAAGGGCCTGGGGCTCCAGCCACTGCCGGGAGCCCCAGGCCCTTTAAATCACTGCCTGAGCCCCGTTGCCAGAGCCATCGGTGATTTAAAGGGCCTGGGGCTCCATTGCAGGAGCCCCAGGCCCTTTAAATTGCCGCCCAAGCCCCGCTGCCACAGCCCCGGGGTAACGGCGGTGGCCAAGGTCTCCAGTGGTGATTAAAAGGGCCCAGTGCTCATGGCCGCTGCTACCGCAGCAGAGCCCCAGGCCCTTTATGTCACTGATGAAGCCCCAGGCCCTCTAAATCGCTGCCTGGGGAAACCAGTCCAGTACGCCGTACCGGCTCTTGCCGGTACGCTGTACCGGACCAAACCGACTTACTTTCACCTCTGATTGGTGCTTAACATAACAGCTGGACATGAACAGGATAGTGTTTTTACATTACCATGAGATAATGGTTTAAAAAAAAATCTGTTTAATATGTTTTTGTTTCCTGCTTGTCTCGTCCATTCTCTTACAAGGGCCAAGTTTAATCAAGGAGATAGAGTTAAACACATGGATTAGAAGGATGCTGTCTTGCAGTTCATCAAACCAATCAAATAGTACTGTAAGCACATGTAGCTACAATTGATAATAATTAAGATTTTAACAAGCAGGGGGAAATGAATAATTGGTTCTTGATGTGGTCATTGGACTGGAATCCCCTGGATTCTGAAATTCAGTGCTTTAGAAAAATTACTCTGAAGAGATTTCATGTTACAAAGATTTCTTTGTACTTGTCAGGGAGTCAAGGTGGCCTCTCATCAGCAATATGACTTCAGGTTGAATGTCTCTCCCCCCTTTGGAGTCCATTTCTTTCTACTGAATACTGATTAGCGGCTATACCTGCTTTGTTCCTTTCTCTGACTTTCAGTCTCATTTTTAAATATGAGTCCAACAAATTCAACTTTATGAAACAGCAACTGGAAGTGAATCGTGGTGAGGGTAGGGCAAATCCCATATACAGTCTTGCTAGGTGGCTAGCAGAATTGGTGTGGATAAGCTAAGCTTCTCCATTACACTGGGGAACATCATCTACAGAAGGTGGTATTGACAAGAACAACATTGCACATACTCAACCAATTTAACAGCTGGATGTTGGTACAGTGATGTCATTACTAGAAAATGGTGGTAGGAGGGATATTTCATTACCAGTAGAAACCGTGGGCAGCATGACATGTGGTATATACATAAATTACAAATACAAAACTTGTGTTGAAAAAAAAACATTAAGGTTGCAAAGTCAAGCACTCAAAAGTTAAGAAATGCCAGAATTACAGTTGCCCTTAATCTTAATTTGCCCCCTTGTGATATATTCTTTAGTTACATGATCACATACGAGTTTTCTCCCACAGTACCCCTGGTTCATTCACTGCATGGTGCTTACTGAATAAGTAGCTATTCAAAAGTTTGTTTTATCTTCATTGTTCAACATGTAGCCCTCTGTCTTATTCACTCACCACTGTGCAAACCCTGCTCTGAAGGCAAAATTATTAATTTCCTCAGGGGCTATTCTGAGGTGTTCATCATTATAGTGTCTGAGCACTTCACAAATATCAATCAATTTATCTTCACAACACCCCCATGAGGTGAGGAGTGATATTATCCCCACGTATAGATGGGGGGGGGGGGGAGCTGAGGCTCAGAGAGATAAAGATAAAAAGTTTCTACTAATTTTAGATGCACAGTTGGAGACACCCGAGACCTGATTTTTCAGAGTACTTAGTAATATATAGCACTTTACATGTTCAAAGCACAGCTTCCGTTGACTTCAGTTGCAGCGATCAGAACATCTGCATAATCAGATGCCCAGGTTCTGAAGATAGGCACCCCAAAAATGAGGAACACACAGTTATGTCCAGATTTCTAAAGGTATTTAGGCACCTAGAGATGCAGATAGGTATCTAGGGCTAGATTCACAACGGGACTTAGGTACTTAGAGTGGCAGTTAGGCACCTAATTCCAAAATTTAGATTCCCCCAAATCCCCATTCAGATGCCACTTAACCTTTCAGGGACCTAAATGTCCTAAGGAGCCTATGTTTCCACTGGTAAAGTCCCCAAGGCATATCAATTTCTGTTGGTGAACAGGAGACCAGCTGTCTCAGTCCTGACACCACCAAGTACTTTGGCACTTAACTGACGCCTAAGCCCCAGCAGGATTCACAGGCCTTCCCCACCTATGTTGCCTCCAGGGCCCAATCCAGTAGATGTACTCTGAAGTGTCCAATGAGCATATCTACCAGAGGAGAAAGGGGTGGGGATAGTACTATTCCCCTTTCATCCAGTAGCTCAATGGTTAGAGCACTTACTTACATCCCCCACTCTCCCCAATGTGGAGCAGGGATGTGTGAGCTCCAGTCTTGCACTTCCCAGTTGAGTGCCCTAATAATTTTACTATAGATATTCTGGGGTGGGCTCTCAGTTTCTTCTGTTAAAGGTGTTGTACCTTTCATAAAACACTTGAATATTAATTGAAGCAGGGACTGGAACTTGGGTCTCCCACTTCCCAGGTGGCCAACATACACAGTCACTCTCCCCTTCCTTACCAGCTTCAAGTCTCCTCACACCCCCAGCTCCCAGAGTCATTCTCCTTACCCAGTCAGTTCCATTCATAGTTTGTCCCCCACCACCCAAGTCTCCGTCTCACCAGACTTCTTGTCCCAATCTACTCCTTTCCCTTCCTTGTCCCCTGAGCATTCAAATCAGATGGCTGGTTTCTTCCTCCATGCTTCTTTGATACCAACAGAGGGGGTCACAGGAGAGACAGTCTCCCTGCACTGAGTTCCAGTGCCCAGTCCAAACCATACCTTGCAGCCCAGAGCATCTGGAAGCAGCCTTTACAGGGGGAAGTCAGGCTTCACCCCTGTAAAGCTGAGTTACTCTGTGGGGATGGGACATATGTCTGATCTGCATTAGGGGCTGTGAGAAGCTAGAACATACTCAGTGAGGATAGAAACTTCAGAGATTTAACTGCTTAAATTGAAAGTGTCTGTACTTAGCATGTGCAAATTAATTTTTCAAAGGCTTATTACTTGCCAAATTTGGGCAGATTCTCACACAGAAGAAGCAGCACAAAGGACACTCCCCTGCAATATTTCAAGTTCATGTCGTAAAAACTCAGGGGTGTTAGAGCTGTTCAGCGAAAAGGTGACCAGGATTTTAACATTTTCCCCCCTAGACTCAGTCTCAGATACAGCTAAATTATTTTGGATTCAGTTTTCCAAAAAAAGGGGACTTGAGGCAGGCATCCAGCATGTGAAATGCCATGGCAAACAGTTAAAGTTTGGCAAAGTTATCAGGAACTGAAAACAGAGTCTTCCAATAGGAAGTGTCAGGCAACCTTAACAGGCAACATAACCAGTCCTGCCTGTAATAAACTGAACAAAGTCTCTCTAAATGAAGATAAAAATCCACCCTATACAACTGTACCAAATATTTCAGCATGACAATTTTTATGAGTGAGAAAAGATTTCAGCTCCTCTGACTGGAAGAAAGAGAAAAACAGGACCTTGGAATAACAGTGTTTAAATGCCACGATTGGCATTCTATAAATCGAAAAGATATAGACAATGATAAAGCAAGGACTCAAATTAATTTTGTGGGCACAAAAATGTGTGTATATTTTCAAGATCAGGGATCACCCCATCTGAAAATATACTCCAAAATACTGACACGAGTAAAACTACTGCAAACAGTCTACACAAATCAGAAGTAGTTTAGACAGTCAGTTCTGATTGTAACACTGTTTAGAATTAGGGTATGTCTACACTACGAGAGTAGTTCAATTTTACTTAAATCGAATTTGTGGAACCGATATTACAAAGTCGAACGTGTGTATCCACACTAAGGACAGTAATTCGACTTTGTGAGTCCACACTAACGGGGTAAGCGTCGACATTGGAAGCGGTGCACTGTGGGCAGCTACCCCACAGTTCCCGCAGTCCCCGCTGCCCATTGGAATTCTGGGTCGAGCCCCCAATGCCTGCTGGGGCAAAAAATGTGTCGAGGGTGGTTTTGGGTAACTGTCGTCATCCAACCGTCACTCCCGCCCTCCCTCCCTGAAAGCGCCGGCAGGAAATCAGTTCGCGCACTTTTCTGGTGAGTGACAGCGCGGACGCCACAGCACTGCGAGCATGGAGCCCGCTGCGACCATCGCTGCAGTTATGGCCGTTGTCAACACCTCACACCTTATCATCCACCTTTTCCAGAGGCAAATGCTGAGAAATCGGGCGAGGAGGCTACGGCAGCGCGGTGAGGACATTAAGTCTGAGAGGGGCACAGACCTCTCACAAAGCATGGGACCCCGCGCCGTGAACATCATGGTGGCAATGGGTCATGTTGATGCTGTGGAACGGCGATTCTGGGCCCGGGAAACAAGCACGGACTGGTGGGACCGCATAGTACTGCAGGTCTGGGATGAATCACAGTGGCTGTGAAACTTTTGGATGCGGAAGAGAACTTTCCTGGAACTTTGTGAGTTGCTGTCCCCTGCCCTGAAGCGCAAGGACACCCGGATGCGAGCAGCCCTGACTGTCCAGAAGAGAGTGGCCATAGCCCTCTGGAAGCTTGCAATGCCAGACAGCTACCGGTCAGTCGCGAACCACTTTGGCATGGGCAAATCTACCGTGGGGGTTGCTGTGATGCAAGTAGCCAACGTAATCGTTGAGCTACTGCTGTCAAAGGTAGTGACCCTTGGAAACGTGCAGGTCATCATAGATGGCTTCACCACGATGGGATTCACAAACTGCGGTGGGGCTATAGATGGAACTCACATCCCTATCCTGGGACTGGACCACCAGACCAACCAGTACATTAACAGAAAGGGCTACTTTTCAATGGTGCTGCAAGCACTGGTGGACCACAGGGGACGTTTTACCAACATCAACTTCGGATGGCCAGGCAAGGTTCATGACGCTCGTGTTTTCAGGAACTCTGGTCTGTTTAGACGGCTGCAGGAAGGTATTTACTTCCCCGACCACAAAATAACTGTTGGGGATGTGGAGATGCCTATAGTGATCCTCGGGGACCCAGCCTACCCGCTAATGCCCTGCCTCATGAAGCCCTATACAGGCTCCCTGGACACTGAAAAAGAACTCTTCAACTACCAGCTGAGCAAGTGCAGAATGGTGGTGGAGTGTGCTTTTGGACGTCTCAAGGGGAGATGGAAAAGCTTACTGACTCGCTCTGATCTCAGCGAAACCAATATCCCCATTGTTATTGCAGCTTGCTGTGTGCTCCACAATCTCTGTGAGAGCAAGGGGGAGACCTTTATGGCGTGGTGGGAGGTTGAGGCAAATAGCCTGGCTGCTGATTACGCCCAGCCAGACAGCCGTGCGATTAGAAAAGCACAGCGGTACACGCTGTGCATCCAGGAGGCTTAGAAAGCTAGGTTCCTCAGTGAGCAGGGCAACCTGTGACTATTAAGTTTGTTTAAAGAGAAGCTGAACCTGCCCCCGTTTCTTTACCCAGTTAATGTTGACTATCCTCTCCAGTTACATACCCTGTTCACACCGTTCACCTCCTTCCAACACACGTTTAAAAATAAAATAAATGGAACTTTGTTAATGAACACCGTTTTCTTTATTACTTTTCAGGACTCTGTGTGCATGGGCTATGTGACTTTGTGGCGGGGGAGGACAGTTACAGATCCCCTGCTGCGTGGCTCTGTGATCCAGGCTAAGAACCGCTGCATAAGATCTCTAACCGCCCTCCCACGCACAAAGTCACGTAGCGCCCCCCCCCCCCACACACACACACACACAGAACTTGAAAACCACCTCCCAGACTGACCAGGGTGCCTAGTGACTGCAATGTGTGTGTGACCTTCTGCTGAACCTGCCCCCATGTCTGTACCCTGGTAAAGGTGACTGTCCTCTCCAATTACCAACCCCCTTCCCCCACTTCAAATACACTTTCCTCTAAAAGAACATGACAGAAACAGTAATTAACAGAAACATATTTTTTATTAGCAACTACACAGTTAGGGAATGACACTGAGACGGGGGCTTGGGTGAGGTGCTTTTGAAGTGAAGGAAAGGACTTATCAAAACTTTGGGAATGAGAGCCGTCTGGTACTTGAGCAGTCTGCAGGGGTGGAGTGACAGTTTTCACAGCTCCTGCTGCCCCTCCTTCTTGGGACTTTGGGTGAGGGGGGTATGGGACTTTGTGGCGGGGGAGGGCGGTTAGAGATAGACTGCAGCGGGGCTCTGTCCTCCTGCCTCCGGTCCTGCAGAACATCCACAAGGCGCTAGAGCGTGTCCGTTTGCTCCCTTGTTAGTCCAAGCAGCGTTTGAGTCACCTGCTGGTCTTCCTGCCGCCACCTCTCCTCCCGTTCGCTGTGTGATCGCTGGAACTGTGACATGTTCTCCCTCCACTGGGTCTGCTGGCCCGCCTCGGCTCGGGAGCAGCCCATAAGTTCTGAAAACATGTCGTCCTGTGTCCTTTTCTTTCTCCGCCTAATCTGCGCCAGCCTCTGGGAGGGGGATGCCGGGATAGGTCGGGAGACAGGCGCAGCTGTGGGATGGGAAAAAGGGAGTGAATTCCTCACAAAGATAAATTTTTGTGAACAATTAACATAGTCTTTCTCTGTGAACAAGACCATGCACAGCACCTATCACATGCGCACTCAGGACAAGGTCGAATTTTCAGCCTTCTCATTCAGTGCCTGGGGTCTTGCAGTGGAGATCAGACAAGTGGGGCAGGACAGCGGAATTCGGGTAGCAGGCTGACATGGTAAGCCGTAGACTTTTGGCTGCTTAAAACTTAAATTATAGAAGTGCTCTCCTTTCACGTTCAAAGCAATGCTCCTAGCGTTGGCCAGTTCCTGCTGCCGGCAATCCGGCAAGCATGAACTCTGCCCCTGTTGCACCCCCTCACAGCTGTCCCCGGGAAAGATCCCTGTATGCTGCCCCTCTCCCGTCTCCACCGCGTGGCTGTAAACCGCCGGTTACAGTTATGTAAAGGAGCAGGCAAGCAGTCCCAATACTAACATTCCCCTAATTCAAAGAAGGTCACCATGAGCGACATCACTCTGCTGAGGATTTCTGAAACAGAGAAAGAGCACATGCTGCATGAAAGCCAGCAAAAAACAGTTTCCTACCATGGAGGACACAATAAGACCGCTCTCCCCAGGAACCTCATGCAAAGGCTTTCCAATTACCTCCAGGACAGCTTCGTGGAGATGTCCCATGAGGATTCCAGCTCTATCCCCGGACATATAGACCTTCTTTTCCAGTAGCTGCACTGTCAAGGACTAAAAAGTAGAGTGCCTAGGGCAAAGTAATCATGAAAAACCCATTGTTAATGTTCCTGTTCTGTTCAAAATAAATGTTTACATGTTTAACACACTTACCGACTGATCCTTCCCCTGATTCAGGGTCAGGGTTAACGCGTGGGGAGGGTTGGTAGGGGATCTCTGTGAGGGTGATGAAGAGATCCTGGCTGTCGGGGAAATCAGCGCTGTCGACTGCCTTGTCCTCCTCATCTCCTTCCTCATCTTCCCCGTCCGCTAACATCTCCGAGGAAGCGGCCGTCGACAATATCCCATCCTCAGAGTCCACTGTCAATGGTGGGGTATGGTGGCGGCCGCACCTAGAATGGAATGCAGTGCCTCGTAGAAACGGCATGTCTGGGGCTGGGATCCGGAGCGTCCATTTGACTCTTTGGTTTTCTGGTAGCCTTGTCTCAGCTCCTTGATTTTCATGCGGCACTGCGTTGCATCCCGGCTGTATCCTCTCTCTGTCATGGCTTTTGAGATCTTCTCGTAGATCTTCGCATTCCGTTTCTTGGAGCACAGCTCCAAAAGCACGGACTCATCGCCCCACACAGCGATCAGATCCAAGACTTCCCGATCAGTCCATGCTGGGGCCCTCTTTCTATTCTGCGATTGCATGGTCACCTCTGCTGGAGAGCTCTGCATCATTGCAAGTGCTGCTGAGCTCGACACAATGTCCAAACAGGAAATGAGATTCAAACTGGCCAGACAGGAAAAGGAATTCAAATTTTCCCGGGGCTTTTCCTGTGTGGCTGGTCAGAGCATCTGAGCTTGGACTGCTGTCCAGAGCATCAACAGAGTGATGCACTGTGGGATAGCTCCCGGAGCTATTAGCGTCAAATTCCATCTACACCTACCCTAATTCGACATAGCCATGTCGAATTTAGCGCTATTCCTCTCGTCGGGGAGGAGTACAGAAATTGAATTTAAGAGACCTCTATGTCGAACTAAATAGCTTCGTTGTGTGGATGGGTGCAGGGTTAGTTCGATTTAACACTGCTAAATTCAACATAACTTCCTAGTGTAGACCAGGCCTTAGGGTTGCCAACTTTCTAATCCCAGAAAACCGAACACCCTAACCCTGCCCCTTCCCTGAGGCCCGTTCACTACATTCCCACTCCCTCGGTGGCTCGCTCTCCCCCACCCTCACTCACTTTCACTGGGCTCGACCAGAGGGTTGGGGTGTGGGAGGGGGGTCAGGGCTCTAACAGCCTGGAGACCCCTCCTGCACCCCTCCTGCACCTCCAACTGGGGGTGCAGGAGGGGTCTCCAGGCTGGCGGGTGGGGCAGAGGGGTTCAGGGTGTGGGAGGGGGCTCTGGGCTGGGGCAGGGGCTTGCGGTGTGGGAGGGAGTGAGGGCTCTAACTGGGGGTGTGGGCTCCAGGGTGGGACCAGAAATGAGGAGTTCAGAATGCCGGAGGGGGGCTCTGGACTCGGGCAGGAAGTGGGGGTGCAGGAGGAGGTGAGGGGTCTGGCTGGGGGTGCTGGCTCTGGGGAGGGGCCAGAGATGAGGGATTTGGGGTGCAAGAGGGGGCTGCAGGCTGGACAAAGGGGTGAAGGTGCAGGGGGTGAGGGCTCCATCTGGGGGTGCAGGCTCTGGGGTGGGGCCAGGGATGAGGGGTGCAGGAGGGGGCTCCAGGTTTGAGGGGGGGGCTCAGGGCAGGGGTGCAGGCTTAGCTTTGGTGCCTCCCAGTCATCAATGCAGCAGGGGGAATAAGGCAGGCTTCCTGCCTGTCCTGGCACTGCAGACCGCGCTGCGGCAGGTGGCTTTGTGTGCTGCTCTCGCTCGCAGGCACAACCCCTCAGCTCCCATTGGCGGTGCTCTGGGCGGTGCGCGGAGCCCTGTGCCCCCCCCCCTCCACTTAGGAGCCAGACCAGCTGGCCGCTTCCGGGGCACAACACGAAGGTAGGGACTAGCCTGCCTTAGCCCCGCAGCACCACCAATCAGACTTTTAACAGCCCAGCTGGCAGTGCTGACTGGAGTCGCCAGGGTCCCTTTTTGACCGGGTGTTTTGGTCGAAAACCGGACACCTGGTCACCCTATTTAGAACTGGAATCACTAATTTGGGTGTCCTTCCAGGTTACCTGTTCTTTTACCAGAACCTAACACTGATACTCCCAACAAGCACAATTTACACTCCTGACACACATTTCTAGATTGGAGAATCAAATATATTTCTGCAGATTAGCAAAGAAAATGGAGGACTGATTATTTCAAACTTCAACAAATACAATAAGGCAAATAAAACAGATATATAAGAGAATCTCAGGGCTAGTCTACGTTGGCCCACATTTTGGACTACAGGCATGTGAATAGCAGTGTGTACCAGAGTGCTGCACTGTAACTCTCTCATATGGATACTAGGCAGAAACTAAAAGGTTTCTAATTTACATTAATATGGTCCTCTTCAAACAGGACTACCTTAATGCAAAGTAGGACCCTTTTAGTTTGCTCCCATGGTTTCTACATGGGGGAGGTGCAGTGAAACACTCTCGTGTGCACTACTTTCCACACCTATGAAGTCCGAGCTTCAGAGCAGTGTAAACATAGCCTCAGACATCACACATACAGCATGGCTATAATAGAGTAGTGGTGCCAGCTCTGACAGTTCTGGACCTGGTTGGAGCTCACATGTCATTGGTACCCAACCCACCACAGGATCATGTAAGTCTGTGGCAGTGCCATAACAGAACACAGAAATATAAGGTCCCAGCCTATCCTTGACAGCATGATCTTTCCATTTCTCATCCTTCCATGCACAACTGACAACTCTGTAGTGGTAACAGCTTAAACATTCAGGGGAAATACTACCTGATTCCCTTTATTTTTGTCCCTGTTGATGTTCTCCATCTACTAGATTTTCTTGAATTAGCCATGTGGATCCATTAGCTTTCCCACCAGGTCATACTTCCAAAAATGCATGCCCTTTGTAGACACTTTCTTTATAGACATCAAAAGGAGAGACACCTTCAGAACAATTTAAACATACCTAAACAAAAAAAGGCATAAAAACTTCCTTATATAAATAAAGCATATGCTACCCTCCAAGATAACATCTGCTTCTCCCATTAGATTATATACGAGTGGGAGCAGAAAAATTTGACTCATCTAGACAATTCTTTCATGTTACAAACCTACAGTGATAAAAATAACAGATGTCACTGTTCCAGGCTGCATTCAAATGTCCAACTGTGACTCCACTCCCACTGCCAATCTGAGTTCAGAAATATACATCAACGTTTGAAACTGAACAGCTGAGTCAGACAGTCAGTACCAAAGGATTAAGGATCTGATTCTGTAAACTGAATCCAGCAAGAGCTTTGTCACTGACAGCAGGACTGGGCACTAATAGCCACTAGGCTATATTGTGACTTTAGGCACAGCTCTGAGCAAGGGGTGGTATGTTAGCTGCACCAACCCAGGAGTAATATCAGGAGGCATTAAGCTCCAAATTCCACCCTGCTTCCTTCTGGGATGCAGTTATTTACTTCTGGCCTATACCATCAGTAATTTACCATTCATCCCATGCTCACTTAAACTACTCTGGACAGGGAGCATGATAGTGGGGTGAAGCGAAGGCTCTCACCATTACCCATTTACATGCTCTGGGAAGGGTGTAAGCAAATAAGTAATCCCTCTGACTCCTACATGCCTAGATTCAAGGCATGCATAGCTTGTGTAGAAGTCCAATGGGGAGTTCTTACTCCTTTTCACAACCATCTAGTCCAGTGATGGGCATCCTGCGGCCCATTAGGGTAATCCGCTGACGGGCTATGAGACAGTTTGCTTACATTGATCATCTGCAGACATAGGCGCCCACAGCTCCCAGTAGCGACGGTTCACCATTCCTGGCCAATGGGAGCTGCAGAAAGCAGCAGCCAGCACATCCCTGTGGCCCACACTGCTTCCTGCAGCTCCCATTGTCCGGGAATGGCAAACTGTGGCCTCATAGGTCAAATAGGATTTCTTGATTACTAAAGTTGGAGAATTGGCTGGTTTGTGTGTGCAGCATTTATTAGCCTGTTCAGTTAATTGCAATTCTAATGGGTTTTCATAAATATTTGCTGAATAGCACATGAAAACACATGGCAATCTATGGATTATTTGTAAAGTAGCTAGTGTTGCTATTTAGTATTCAAATACTAATGGGTACTTCACAGGCTTAATCCAAAGCCTACTGAAATAGACTGACTTCAAAAACCTTTGGTAAGGTCCATATGATTTTCAGACTTCTGAGACATCAAGTAGTGGATTTTTGGTACACTGGAATAAGAAGAAATTTTGTCTGAAAAGCTAAATTATTCATAATGCTCATTATTTTACCCAAACAATATATTGTTTTATTAACCATATCATTGAAGCAGTAGAAACAAGGTTATATCTACATCTTTCGTTTCTTAGTTACCGGTGTCTGTTTCTTCAGTACTGAACAAGAGGCATTGTCGAGGATTATCCATCCCTCTGACTACTACCCCATGCTACTCATCCATGTGGACACAAATGATACTGTGAGGTGTGACACTGAGTGGATTAAGAGTGACTACAGGGCTCTGGGAGTACGGGTGAAGGAGTTTGGAGCGCAGGTAGTATTCTCTTCGATTCTTCCTATTAAAGGTAGGGGCCCAGGCAGAGACAGATGCATCATGGAGGTGAATGCCTGGCTGCAAAGATGGTGTCGCCAGGAGGGCTTTGGCTTCCTCGACCGCGGGATGCTATTCGAGGAAGGACTGCTAGGCAGAAAAGGCGTTCACCTTTCGAGGAGAGGAAAGACCCTATTTGGACACAGACTGGCTAACCTAGTGAGGAGGGCTTTAAACTAGGTTCGACGGGGACAGGTGAGCAAAGCCCACAGGTAAGTGGGGAACATGGAGACCTGGGAGATGGGTCAGAAACAAGAGGGAGTATGGGCTATAATGGCAGAGAGAAAGGCGGGTCAGGGCAAAACTGGGAGGCAAGATCAAACCAGTATCTTAGATGCCTATATACAAATGTGAGAAGTATGGGTAATAAGCAGGAAGAACTGGAAGTGCTAATAAATAAATACAACTATGACATTGTTGGCATCACTGAAACTTGGTGGGATAATACACATGATTGGAATGTTGGTGTGGATGGGTACAGCTTGCTCAGGAAGGATAGACGAGGGAAAAGGGAGGAGGTGTTGCCTTGTATATTAAAAATGTACACACTTGGACTGAGGTGGAGATGGACATAGGAGACGGAAGTGTTGAGTCTCTCTGGGTTAGGCTAAAAGGGGTAAAAAACAAGGGTGAAGTCATACTAGGAGTCTACTACAGGCCACCTAACCAGGTGGAAGAGGTGGATGAGGCTTTTTTTAAACAACTAACAAAATCATCCAAAGCCCAAGATTTGGTGGTGATGGGGGATTTCAACTATCCAGATATATGTTGGGAAAATAACACAGCAGGGCACAGACTATCCAATAACGTCCTGGGCTGCATTGCAGACAACTTTCTATTTCAGAAGGTTGAAAAAGCTACTAGGGGCGAAGCTGTTCTAGACTTGATTTTAACAAATAGGGAGGAACTAGTTGAGAATTTGAAAGTAGAAGGCATCTTGGGTGAAAGTGATCATGAAATCATAGAGTGTGCAATTCTAAGGAAAGGTAGAAGGGAGTACAGCAAAATAGAGACAATGGATTTCAGGAAGGCGGATTTTGGTAAGCTCAGCGAGCTGATAGGTAAGGTCCCATGGGAATCAAGACTGAGGGGAAAAACAACTGAGGAGAGTTGGCAGTTTTTCAAAGGAACACTATTAAGGGCCCAAAAGCAAGCTATTCCGCTGGTTAGGAAAGATAGAAAATGTGGCAAAAGACCACCTTGGCTTAACCATGAAATCTTGCATGATCTAAAAAATAAAAAGGAGTCATATAAAAAATGGAAACTAGGACAGATTACAAAGGATGAATATAGGCAAACAACACAGGAATGCAGGGTCAAGATTAGAAAGGCAAAGGCACAAAATGAGCTCAAACTAGCTACGGGAATAAAGGCAAACAAGACGACTTTTTATCAATACATTAGACGCAAGAAGAAGACCAAGGACAAGGTAGGCCCACTGCTCAGTGAGGAGGGAAACACAGTAACAGGAAACTTGGAAATGGCAGAGATGCTTAATGACTTCTTTGTTTCGGTCTTCACCGAGAAGTCTGAAGGAATGCCTAACATAGTGAATGCTAATGGGAAGGGGGTAGGTTTAGAAGATAAAATAAAAAAAGAACAAGTTAAAAATCACTTAGAAAAAAGTTAAAAATCACTTAGATGCCTGCAAGTCACCAGGGCCTGATGAAATGCATCCTAGAATACTCAAGGAGCTAATAGAGGAGGTATCTGAGCCTCTAGCTATTATCTTTGGAAAATCATGGGAGACGGGAGAGATTCCAGATGACTGGAAAAGGGCAAATATAGTGCCCATCTATAAAAAGGGAAATAAAAACAACCCAGGAAACTACAGACCAGTTAGTTTAACTTCTGTGCCAGGGAAGATAATGGAGCAAGTAATTAAGGAAATCACCTGCAAACACTTGGAAGGTGGTAAGGTGATAGGGAATAGCCAGCATGGATTTCTAAAGAACAGATTGTGTCAGATCAATCTGATAGCTTTCTTTGATAGGATAACGATTCTTGTGGATAAGGGAGAAGTGGTGGATGTGGTATACCTAGACTTTAGTAAGGCATTTGATACAGTCTCGCATGATATTCTTATCAATAAACTAGGCAAATACAATTTAGATGGGGTTACTATAAGGTGGGTGCATAACTGGCTGGATAACCGTACTCAGAGAGTAGTTATTAATGGTTCCCAATCCTGCTGGAAAGGTATAACAAGTGGGGTACTGCAGGGGTCTGTTTTGGGACCAGCTCTGTTCAATATCGTCATCAACGACTTAGATATTGGCATAGAAAGTACGCTTATTAAGTTTGCAGATGATACCAAACTGGGAGGGATTACAACTGCTTTGGAGGACAGGGTCATAATTCAAAATGATCTGGACAAATTGGAGAAATGGTCTGAGGTAAACAGGATGAACTTTAATAAAGACAAATGCAAAGTGCTCCACTTAGGAAGGAAAAATCAGTTTCACACATACAGAATGGGAAGAGACTGTCTAGGAAGGAGTACGGCAGAAAGGGATCTAGGGGTTATAATGGACCACAAGCTAAATATGAGTCAACAGTGTGATGCTGTTGCAAAAAAAGCAAACGTGATTCTGGGATGCATTAACAGGTGTGTTGTGAGGAAGACACGAGAAGTCATTCTTCCGCTATACTCTGCGCTGGTTAGGCCCCAACTGGAGTATTGTGTCCAGTTCTGGGCACTGCATTTCAAGAAAGATGTGGCAAAATTGGAGAGGGTCCAGAGAAGAGCAACAAGAATGATTAAAGGTCTTGAGAACATGACCTATGAAGGAAGGCTGAAAGAATTGGGTTTGTTTAGTTTGGAAAAGAGAAGACTGAGAGGGGACATGATAGCAGTTTTCAGGTATCTAAAAGGGTGTCATAAGGAGGAGGGAGAAAACTTGTTCATCTTAGTCTCTAAGGATAGAACAAGAAGCAATGGGCTTAAACTGCAGCAAGGGAGGTTTAGGTTGGACATTAGGAAAAAGTTCCTGTCAGGGTGGTTAAACACTGGAATAAATTGCCTAGGGAGGTTGTGGAATCTCCAACTCTGGAGATATTTAAGAGTAGGTTAGATAAATGTCTGTCAGGGATGGTCTAGACAGTATTTGGTCCTGCCATGAGGGCAGGGGACTGGACTCGATGACCTCTCGAGGTCCCTTCCAGTCCTAGCATCTATGAATTAGCAGTAAACTATTTTTCATTATTAAAAAACTAAGGTTCATTTAAAAATCTTTCAGGCAACATTTATATACTGCTAGGATCTCCATTAAAAGACCATAAAGTTAATTTAACAGAAAAATTTACCTGAGATTTACTGAATTTGTTTTCATTAAAATTAAATATTATGGTTATCTAAATGGGAATTTAAATATCCATTCTTATTAACAGAAATATTGCAAAGATTAAAAGTTGGCAGAATTTAAAAGACTCAAGAGTCTAATTTGTCTGATCTAATTTCCCTTTGGTCATTGTTGCACACTTATTATAATAGAGCTCTTAAGGTGCTTAGAGTTATAGAAATTATTAATTTTCCTGTGGCCACATTAATCTCACTCAGAATACCACAGTTATTTTTAAAATAAGTAGTTTGGTTTTAGAATGTAGTTGGCCGAACAACATTTTCCATGATGTCTATCCTCCCCTTTCCCTTCATCTCCCTGGTTCACTATATGCCTGCAGCATTCTCACTCTTCTACCATTCCCAGTAGGTCAGACAATCACCTTCTTTTCAATCCAATCCATCCTCAAACTCTACAAAGCCTACAACACTACCCTACCAACCAGCTATATTATAAAAAAAGAGAGAGAGAGAAGATGAACCCAAAACATCTGACTGAACTTTTCTTTAGGTCTCCCAATGTTGTTTTGTGCTGTCTAGGGATATGTCTACACTATGATCAGAGGTGTGACTTCAAGCATACATACACTTACCCGAGCTAGCTTTGATTTAATTAGTGAGAGTACCAATATCAGTGAAGCTTTCCCTTTCTGGTTTATGGATGATGGGCCTGTAATGCTGGCAAACCAGGTGCCACATGTTGCCAAGGCTATAGACATCAGCTGAGCACTGACAATTTCCTAGCTGGAAATCAGACCAGACCAAACCTGGATGTTAATATTGTTCATGACAGGTGTTAGACTTGTAAAGAT
Source organism: Chrysemys picta bellii (assembly GCF_011386835.1). Taxonomy (NCBI): domain Eukaryota; kingdom Metazoa; phylum Chordata; order Testudines; family Emydidae; genus Chrysemys; species Chrysemys picta. The sequence continues at coordinate 72,384,586 of NC_088795.1, read as the reverse complement.
GTGTTCAGAATTTAGACTCCATATAATACCTGTAAGTTGCTGCATACATTTATCTCATTTGTAATGTATGTATCCCATGCTATAAGGTAATATGAAAGTTTTGATTTATAATTATAAATATGCTTGCTCTGAACTTGTCAACCTAGGCGAGAAGCATGGTTTCCCTGCCCATCAAGACTATATGGGCCTGTGATGGGGTTGCTCTACTCACCACAGGTATGGCACCTCATCCTGGCCATTCTGGGGATTAGCTCATCAGGCCAACGCCCCTTCTCATGGTCTCTCTCTCAAGCCTGCAGCTCCTCTCTCATCCCAGGAACTGCAGCATCCTCTTCGTGACTCAGCCCTCTGGCTAGGTCACTATTGTGGTTTCCCCTTTGAGGTGGTGGGGGCAGGGGTTCAGATAAATGGGCATTTTAGTCAGCTTATTGGGCTCACTTCAGCTTCTGCTGAAATCAGTGGACCCAAATCTGAACTCATATCCATTCAACATTAAAAAAAGCAAACAATACAAAAGCAACAAAAGGAAGCACTTCTTTAAACAATATATAATTAATCTGTGGAACTCATTTCTATTAGCTCTCATTGAGGCCCATGGCCCTTTATCATAGTAGGGTTCAAAAAGGGTTAGACAAATAAGGGGAGTATTTGCTGCTATGTTAGTTCAGCTAAAACATTTTAAGGAATATAAAGCCTTGTGCTTTAGTGAATAAACTGACTGCTTACTTAAGGGGATGAAGAGGAAATTTCTCCTTGGATAAATTATTCCATAATAATCTACTATGGAGTTAATTCACTTTCCTCTTAAGCAATGGGTCCTCGCTACTTTCAGAACAAGACTATTGAACAAGCTGGACTTGCTGTGATCCAGTATGGTTATTCCTATATTCTACACTGGTGAAACTTTACTAGTGGAATTACTCTGAATTTACATTTGTATAAGGGGAACAATCTCAGGTCCAATGTGAATTGTACCTGTGTATTGATGGCAGAATTGTAACTGTAACATTAAGTGAGAGATTTTAATTTTCTCAGGTTTTGCTCTGAGGCTAATTCTCTTTTGGGGCCCAATCCAATTCTTATTTTTAAGTCAATTTAAAGATTCCTATGAACCTCAATGGGAGATGGATTGGGTCTTTGATTACCAGTAACATCTTCCAGTGTCAGTGCTTCAGATTCACATAAAACAAATGGCACAAATATAAACCAAGATCTGAATATTCCCCAAATTCATAGTTACATTTTAGGCTCATGATTGAGAGAGGATGGAGTGTAACAAAGATCCCAAAGTGTGGGGATTTCATATCCAGGATTCTGGGTCAGGCCCACATCTATAGAAAAGGTTGGAAAAATAATATGGATTACTTAGTACCTGCTTAGTTTTATCATCTTGTTCTTGCCCCCACTTCTACACATGGAATTCATAACTATGGAGTTCAAATTTAAACAAAACATTTGAGTTGGTCAGAACATGCTATTTTGTTAAAAGTCAAAATGTGTAATGGAGATGTGTTGATTCAATGAAATTTTCACTAGGAAGGTTTCGGTAGTCAATTCCAGAGACCCCCCCAGTTCAAAACATGACCATTCTCATTGGAAAATGGATGTTTCAACATAGTTCCATTTCTCTAAAAGGTTTTGGTTGTTCCCCGTAGAACAAAACTTTGAAAAACTCAAAAGTTGTTTCAAAATGAGATTGTCCTCTGGCCAGTTCTACCAAAAAATCACCTCAGAGAAGGCTTGGTATATCTCTTCCCTCTCTTAACTACCACAAGTTATGCATATAGTGCATAGAGAGAGAAGTATAAGAATAGTTTTATAGTTTTTACTCCAACTTTTCTAATAAAATTGTCAATGCCTATTTGTTCCTTTCTTTCTTTAATGTCACAAACTGATGGTCAAAATTTCTGGCACACCTACCAAAGTACCCTAATTATATCTGATCTTTTCCTTTAAACATATTTTTGTAGTTACTAAAGGATTCTATGGCCAACTTTACCTAATAACAATGACATTTTAATAAAATTAGATTATTTTTTCTTGAAATGTGCTGTAAATAACCACAATCATTCCTGCAGCCGAGGAAAGAAGAATTGAGTGTGAATTATTTATATTGTCTGAAATACATTTTGATTCTTTCAGACATTCTGTGAGTTTTTGCAGTCAAGATGCAATCTTTCAATAATTCAGATGTCATCAGAGAGGAATGAGAAGTCTTGTTGGGAAAACATCAAAGTAAACCAATTTACAGTGTTGGAAATATACAATGCAAAGACAAAACAAAGTTACTGTTTAGTAGGCATTTGCATTAAACATTTTATAATATGACTGAGCTGAAAAGTAAAGGTTTTTAAAAAAAAAATTTTCCTACAGAGTGTGGTGATCCGTTTGTTTTGTGTAGTCATTTATTTTTGCAGCGTACCTCGAAAAGATGTTTTGCAGCTTAGCCTTGTAACTGGAAAAGAGAAAATATATATGAGTTTGATGATGAGCTGAACTCAGTTAGGTTTCAAGGGAGTTTTACCGAACTTATACACAACACTTGCTAGTGTTGACAAACGAATTAGGTCAGAAGACTTTCCTTTCCTCTATTTTTTTCTGTCTTAAATTTGAAGATGAACATGATAAAAACAAGCATTTTTTGAGACTTAGATATGTTTGGAGCAGTAACCATAAAGCCTAAGAACACAAAATCTTTACTATGTTTGATGAGAGTAGATGAGATGGATTAAAAAAAAAATTCTTTGGGAACTTTACTAGCACCTCATTTACATTTGGTTTTCTCTCCTAGCTACTTAAAAAAAAGAGTTAAAAGTGTGGCTGGATTCTCAGTCACCACTGGAGTCATGCAGGTTTACACCAGTTGAAGATCTGGCCCTCTACATATTATTCATTACGATTGCTTAGCAGAGAGTCCAAGTGACATGTGAGTGACTTAAAACCATCATTTAAATTAATTAGAGAGATAATAAGCTAACACCACTATGCATAATAATATATTTGCTTTGGGTTATCTCCCTCTCCTCACCCTCCACACGGGCTTCTGGTCTAATACACATGGATAATATAGTGATTTAACTTCACTGGAATGACTCCTGGCTTACAATGAGCTAATCAAGATCAGAATCAGACCCATGAAATATACAAGGGACGTGGCCCAAAAATTTCATGTATCTTTGCTACTGAAAAGTGAGTAATCTTTAAATATGACATAATAAATGACCATAGAGTGTAGCAGGTATATGGAGTGCTAAATGAGAACATTAACTGAACACTGACAGTTTGATCAAATATTCATTATACAGTGTCACAACTGTTTATCTATAGCATAAATAGTGAAGAAATATGTGCTTATTATATCTTAAGACACCTCCACTATCCTGTTGATACAGCAGTGAGAAGGTTCAGTGAGAAACTGTTAGGAGCAGACCCCTCAGGGTAGAAATGAAAACATGGGGCCAGATCAACTTTTTCCACTGAAGAACCTGTGGAAGTGTCTCTGGGAGAAGAAATTTCCACAAATATCCCCTTGTGGAGTTCCTGTTCAATTGTTCGAGGGCAGAGAGAAGTTCCCCATCTCTTCCCAGAGAATAAGCTAAGGAATTCTCCTCAAAACCTGGAGTATCTTCAGTAATCTGCACAGATCCCAGAGTAATCTATGAGGCACCCCTGAGCTTCTCTAACAGCTCTGGCCTCTGCCACACAACCCACCCCTATACACACTTTTCCCAGACACTACCATTCCATCACAGCCATGTTACTATGGTCTCCCTGAAGTCTAGTGGACCCTGGGCCCACCAGCATTGTGGAGGGACTCAAAAAAAGATAACATAGCTCCAGGCTTTTCTTTTCTACCTAAGATCCAAAAACCCAGGGGTCAGAGGTAGTGATAATCCCCCATCTCTGGCTCACTCACTTCTTCCTCCAGCCCACTGAGTCTCCACCACCTCCTACAAGAAGGACTTGAGACCTAAATAGCACTCTCCGTAGAGACTAAAGGAGAAGAGAAGGAGATTTTCCCATTCCCCTTCTGCAAGAAAGAAGGGATGTGTTTAAGGAATACCCTTCACCCCACCCCTACTCCCCATGCATCTATCTAACAGTGCAGGGACAGTCTGGGCCATAAACAGGTGGAGTGGCTTCATTGCTCACTAAAGGCGATGGATAAAATCCTGGCCCCATTGAAGTCAACAGCAAAACTCTCATTGACTTTAGTGGGGCCAGGATTTCGCCCCATATGCTCCCATGGCCACACGTTGGAATGCAAACCATCTTACTACAAAATCTGCCACAAAAGTCTAGTGTGTTAGCACACCTTGACCCAGGACAAGCTTACCTTGCCTTTGACTCCCACACTTTCCTAATCCACATTGGTGTAGCATTTCTGCAGCCTCACATGGAGTTTCAGAATTCGTTCCATAGCAAGATATTGTATGTAGCAGGCATTGTACAGTCTATTTAGCAGTCTTCATATTCAAGCCAACTTTAATTCATATTTTGTACAGCTGCACAGCAAATGCTTAACTGCCATCCTTTTATGTTATATCTACTGGATTCTTTCTGCCCACCAATTTTGCACCAGATGCTGATACCACTGTGGCTAAGGCTCTAGCCCTTCCTGCCGTCTCATGGCATAGTACTGCAGCAGCTCCGCCTGAGTTTCCCCAGAGTCTTCAACCCACTTCAGTTATGGATGAGCCCTCCACCAGTCACAAAGAGTGCAACCTTTCTAGGGTTGGAGAGAGAAGTCCCCAATCCAAGGTCCAACATAAAGACAAACCAAAAAGGAGAATCTTCAGCCCCACTTGGCTCAGCTTTCAAGCCAACTCCAGCTGCAACAGTTTCCTTAACACTCATCAACAAGTTCTTGGTAAATCATCACACTACTAGTCTGTGTCAGGCCTTTCCTCCCATAGGAAAACTCTGGCAGAGCACAGTCTCCAGTCAACTCATGACCCCAGCTAGCCCTCTCACACAGCAAGGAACCCACCAATCTACTCTCTTTCCCAATCAGGACCCAGCTGACCTGCCTCTTTCCTTTTAAGCACCTCCTTCAAGCCTGACAGCTCTTGCAGATGAAGCAAAGTGGGGCTCACTGAGCCCATAGCAGCTCATTTACCCTTTCTAGACAGAAAGGGGTTCACATATACCATCACAGGTATCTTTTGTGGCATAAGGTGCTGGTCAATATGAGTAAAGGTATCAAAATGTAGTACTTTGTCATTTGATGGAAAAGTGTGATAAGTTTTGTTTAGCCAAATATTTTATAAACAACTGACATTTATAGCTATTGATTCTGTCCCTAACTAGTTATTTTTCCTCAATATCTGTTCCATTATTTTACTCTGTACATACTTAAATTTACCAGATGGTTACATACGTAATACCCTTGAAAGTGTACTGAAAAGGTTTTAAGTTTTTCTAAGAAAGAAAATAAACCTTTATTGAAAGATACGAAAGAGGAGTAATAAATTAATTATTCAGGTGACTACACATTTTACTACAGAATGGTCCATTTTAGTCCAGCTTTATAGTAGTTTTGGTGTCACTCATTCTGACAAAAGTAAAAGCTCTTCAGCACAGACATCTTAGGTAAAGTTCTTTGCATAATTCATTTTTTGGTTCTCTGACAGTTCAGAGAAATAAAATATTCAGATCAACTGAAACCAAAACTCCCAAATACAGAATTCTCCTGAACACAGAATTTTCTGAAATATTTTGTTTCAGGTTAAACTAAATGTTTTAGTTTTGAATACTTTTAATCTAGTGATTAGAGTATTCATCTTGATAGGGAAGACCACAATTTTAAACCCCCACTCTGGAACAGAGATTTGAACACAGATCTCGTCCTTTAGGTGAGGTCTCTAACCACCACATTTTGGCTATTCTGGGATGGGTTTCTCTCTATTTGATCTGGTGAAGTTGTTCCACTTTGTATAAATAATTATTCATTTGAGCAGGGGAACTGGAACCCAGTTGTCCCTCCTTCCCAAATGAATGCCCTAACCACTGGGCTACAGAGTCTCTTTCACTCTTTCTCTCTCTGCCCTAGTGACTATTCATGTATTTTATGCTAAGTGGAACAGCTTCAACAGGCGAGACTGAGAAAAACCCACTCCATAATACCCTATAGCTAGGAGGCTAGGACACTCACCAAGGGGAGACTTGGCTTCTAGTCCCTGTTCCAGAGTCAGGACTCAAATGTGGGTCTCCCACATACCAGTGAGTGCCCTGAGCATTGGACTGAAGATTATAGATGTATGATGGAACAGAACCATCACAAGTAGTTTTGTGAATGATGCCTAAGCTCCCTTCTTAATCTAGCCCAGAAAATCAATGTTTAATTGTGATAATGTCAAAATGATTAATTTTAACATCTATTTTTTTTTCTTTTGATATGTCAGTGGACACAGTTTGTTGTTAAAAATGTTTCATATGAAAAATGTAGTCCAGCTATAATCTTAGAGTCTAAGGGAACTGCTTATTGCTTAGACTTTTCTTTAAATGCAGTACTAAATATTGGGCGTCAGATTCTGTTCAAAACTTCACTTAGGAAACACACCGAGCACTGTACTATTTAAAAAAAGAATTAATTTCATTTTCATCAAAAACTTGACCGTTTACTTTTTAAACTAGTCCAGAGTTACCAAGAACTAGGAGTGGGAAGGTCGTGATCATCCCTACTTCCAGCCCAGAATTGATGTTACATTATGTATTAATCACTTAAACATACAAAGCAGTATAAAATAATCTCTTCAAAATATATTTTTCTCTGAATCTGTCTGGTGTGAAGAAAATAAAAGGAGTGAAAATATGTCTGCTTTCCAATTCAGACACCTCTGAACATAAACTTTAAAAGACTATTTAAATGTGTATTTTAGGTGCTAAAATATGCAGTGTTTGACATTATATTTTTCAGAAAAGAAAAACACTAGAAGAGACTGGTGTTTTAAATGTTATTTTTATATTTACTGCCTTTTGGTATTTTTCCAGGTGACCTTACTTCTAACACCTCTGAACATGTGATGTTTCAAGTGATGATGAACCTATGGTGCTGATGTGCTAAAAATAATTTCAATAGTTGGTGAAGCGGATAAATGATTTCCAGAAGCACATTTACTTTAGCATTAGTTCTGCTTCTATCCCCTGCAACAAATTCACACATATTTCTTATAGGTCCAATTTCATTAACAAAAAAAAAAGTTATGTCCCACTTAGTAAGTTTTCATGTGAAATTTACTGAAGAAAAAAAAGAAAAAAGAAAAAAACAGGGAGAAGATTAAAATATGGCCAGGCCAAATACAGAGGTTTTGTGCATCACTAAAAAGTTTTTCAGTGCACCAACAATTGATTCTCCATGATGATCTTGATAGATGTGCAGGTCTGTAATAGAGTTCTCTGAGGACCAGGTGGTCTAGAGGTTAGTGCCCCCAGTATCCAGCCTTGCCTCCCATCAGGAAGGCCTTTCAGTCCAGTTCCTCACCCATGTATGGGCTTAACTTCACCTCAGATTTTCAATGTCCTGGCCCTCTTCTTACTAGAAGGAGAGTGGGCTAGGAATGCGGTTTATGCCCCTCCCATAGCAGGGGAGCCCAAGCCCTTTCACTCCACTAGGCTCCCTTCCCGGGCCCTGTGAGAGCCAAAAGTGCCTGGCACCCTGGAGTGCCCTTGGAGTGATCCCCTTGGTCACTTCCTACCATCTGTCTCCCCACATAGCTCAAAGTCCAATATAAGATGACAAAAGAAAAAGAAAAGACAAGTAAACCTTCAGCCCCAACCAGGCTGTTCCTCAAAGGGAAGCTTCTTCAGCACCCTTGTGCGGGAGCCTTCAGAATAGGTCTGTCTTCCTCACCAGCCTCCCTGTTTTGAGCGGGGGTGCTCCCTTTTAAGCTTCTTCTCCAGTTACAGCATGCTCTGCAGGTCTGGAAGGGTATTGTCCTTTAACCTTTTCTGGCCCAGTGTAGGGTTTGTACATCCCAGAATGCACTCTAACCCTCAGACCCTGGGTTGTGGCACCATGGGCTGTTTCATGCCCCCTCCATCCCATGAAAAGAAATCTGCATTTTTATTTTCTATGCCTGCATGACGGGCACCTGGAATCTATATGTCTGTAGTGAGAGGTAGTACTGCATAGCGTGAGAGTTGTGGTCTTTCATCAAGTTCAAGTGGTGTGTGTTCGGTTATTAGACGGAAACCTCATGGCCACTTTGGTTAGAGAGTCTTCTCCCTCCCCAAGTGACTCCCATACAGTACTGTATGGAACAATTAAAGGACCCCCCCCCCCGCGCCTTTAGAATGTCCTTGACAGTAGGAGCCTAGATCCTTACCTCCCACAGCCTGGGATCCTTCATCACTCAGTACATCCTTTCCTCTATCACTTTGAAATGGGGCCACTGTTTCAACTGCTAAGGGTCTAATAATAGTGTGCACTGGCAAGCTCCTCTTAGACCCTCAGAGTTGGGTCATTCCTTTGTTTTTTCCACAAAGCCTACCTCACTGGACACGGATACAGTTGAGAGACAGCAGTGGGTCCCTAGTGCTCCAGTTGGGTTCAGGGGACAGATTCTTCTGGGTCTTCAGCCTCCCTCAGGGTCCTTTCTTCCCAAGGCCCCCTCTCAGCCACCACAGCCATCTCCTGCCTTCCTGGGTGTTCCTGCTCTAGCTCAGCCTCTTCTATGGATGCACCCAGCCATCCTTTGACCACTTCTTCAAAAAAACTTCCAGTCATGCCCAAGTATGACAAGGTAGGCCAGGTTGTTAGCCCCTCCAGGCCATACTGTTTCCATGTGTTTTTGAATGGTCAGTCATACTTCTCTTGTTGGGTATGGTCATAATATTTCCATGGATACACTGGAGGTAGATCATGCCTCCAGAGTCCCACCAACCTCTCCCTGATTAAAGTCTGGCTATAGCTTGAGTCTATCAGTCAATGTAGTGCTACTCCATCCATGGGGACTAACATTTTCCCTGAGTCTCTCTTCTAAGTCCTGTTATCAGCTGTCCAGGCCTGCCCATACTACAGTCCATGAACAGTCAGCCCTTCTAAAATGTCCTTATTGTCCACATGCAAAACAATTCCCCAGGGGAGCAGTTGAGTCTGCTGTTGATTCTCCCAAGGGGGATGCCCCTTCAGATAATGTTGCTCAGCAGAGTCAGAATCTCTCTTGCCTAGCTGAGGAAGGGCTTCCAGGATCCTCTCTTGACTTGTGTGTCACTCCCCTCTAGGACTGGCCATCCAAGTTCTTCTAGGTACCCTCAGCAGGATTCAGTTATCATGGTTATGCAGAGACCAGGGTGCACAGGGCTGACTTTTGGTGTTTCCACCTCCCACCCAAGGGACATCAAGTAATTCTTTGCCAAGTTTTTCAGCTGGTGTCTTCCCACCAATGCACTATCCCCACTCCGAAACCTCCGTGGAGAGAATCCGGATGAACTGTTCCATGATGATCTTCTCTGCCAGTTGAGATGTTAAAGACATCTAGGATGGCCACCTGGACATGCGTGTAGGTCTTGTGCAGCCACTGTGTCAAAACCCCATTATGCTTCCTGGGGCAGTCCTGTCAAGTAGGGGACCAATAGGGTGTCCCAGATTTGGGCTGTGACAGCAACTATCTTGAATGTGATGAGGAATACCTCTAGGTCATCCAAGGGGCCAATTTTTGTCAGCTTTACCAAATGTGCGGCATTGGGTCAGCATTTCCGCCTCTCATGGTTAGACTTGAGGCTGCCCCAGGTGGCTTTAGGAGCATCGCCATCTGCTGGATGAGTCATTGCTGTTGTTCATGTTGCTGCTGGCCATTTCCTTAATCAGCTGCTCCAGCTCCTGTTGGCTGTTGACTCTGCTGTTGCTGGGCCACCTTTGGCTACTGGTTCTCGAGAGCCCACTTTAGCAGTTTTTTTCAAAATCCATCTGTCTTTCTCTCTCTGGATGACCAGTATTGGGATACTACGTTCCCTGCATTCTCCACTAGTGCACCCAGTATCCAGCTTTGCCTCACAGCAGGAAGGCCTTTCAGTCCAGTTCCTTATCCAAGTATGGGCTTAACTTCACCTCTGCAGGGGGAGTTGGTAAGGGAGCCCAGACCCCCCCACTCCACAGGGCTCCAAGCTAAGGTCCTATGAGAGCCAACAGTGCCCAGCACCCTGGAGTGCCCTCAGAGTTACCCTGACCTGGATTGTTTCCTATCCTTTCATCCATCATCCCCACAGTTGCAAGTCCAATATAAGATAATCAAAAAGAAAAAGAAAAGACAGCTAAACCCTCAGCCCCAATCAGGCTTAGCACACTGTCCTATTCCTCACAGGCAAACTTTTTTGGCACACTTGTTCAGGAGCCCCCAAGGTAAGCCTGTCTTCATCCCTAGCTTCCCTCTTCTGAGCTGGATTGCTCCCTTTTAAGCTTCCTTTCCAGTTGGAGCATGTGCTGCAAGTCTGGAGGGGTGGAGCTACCTGAGCCAGTATTGTCCTCTAATGTCTTTGGGCCCATTGTGGTGTTTGTACATCCCATCACAAAGTGAAAGACAGGTTTAGAAGAGATGTTTCCTCTCGCAAACAACAAATAGTAACACTGGGGACTGAGACTTACTTATAACCTACTTTGGCCATTTCAGTGATGTCACTGAACAGTTAAAAATATTGTTTTGACTTTGACTTAATAGATCAAAAGTTTCAGCCCATAAGCTCCGTTCATGCACCATTTAAATATTGTAACATCAGAACACATGTAAGTGTTAGCATTTCTACCTGAAAACCCTTTGGTGCCAAAACTATTGAACATGAATAAGGGGCCAATGGAAACTGTGAGTACAAGGACCAACACTAGCCTATGTGCAGAAATTAGGCTATTTAAAGGGTGCATGGAACTAGAATATTTAACATCTGTTTACACTTGCAATGTATAGACACAAACATTTGCTCTCACAATTTTATACATGTATAAGAGAGGTCCATGGATGCAAATGCATCCCTGTATGATGATTAAAAATATTAATCTATTTCTTAAAACCCTACTGAGGCTTAACGGAACTAATTCCATTTAGGACGCAATTCACTCTGTGAAAAGAAATATTTCTGCATTTCTTTTCCCTTATTTTTATTGTTCTGGCTATTTGCATAGAAACAAGCTTATTTTTCCTTAGGAGTTCATCTGCTCTTACTGTTTATTCTCCACCTGAAACCATAATAATCTCTACTGAAACTAACTGTGATGTCACAAAAGCAAATCAAAAGAGGATGTTCTACTTAGTGAAACTGTTGATGCTTAAGGGGCTATTTTAATAATGGGGGATTTCAGTTAGACTGGTGCAGAATGTGGCTGCTCACCCATTAGCAGGGTTTAAAGGAAGGGGCAGCATGGGAAGGAGCGCAACTCCCCATCCTTTGCTAAAAGAAGAGAGGGAAGCTCCCCCTCCTCTCACTGGATTACAGCAGCGGCTCTCTCTTACAGCTTCCCTCCTCCTTAGCTGGAGCAGTGAAAGCTCCCTCTCCTGTTTCAAAGCAAGAGGTGCAGTTTCAAGCTTACATTACTACACAGAAAACAGTCACAGCAAGGTTCAGAGCAGGATTTCAAAAACACATTGGCACAACACAGAAAAGCAGTAGCACATATTATTAAAATTGTTTTTCAAAGCCTCCCTGAGCTGCATAGCTCCCTGTTGAGCTTGTCTTTCAGTTCTGGTATCTGGCTGCTCAAAATCAGCAGACAGCCTATATGTCTCCATGGTCCACTCCTTGGGATACTTCTCCCCCTTTTTTCACAGATATTATGAAGTGCACAGCAGGCAGCTATAACCATGAGGATATTTTTTTCACTGAGATCTAATCTAGTGAGCAAACTGCACCCGCACCTGTTCAAACAGTCAGAGGCGCATTGAACCCTCATTCTGCACCTGCTGAGCCTATTGTTGAAGTGCTTCTTGCTGCTGTCCAGGTGCCTACTGCTTACTCCCATGAGCCATGGGAGTAAGGATTAGATTGGGTCTCCCGGGATCATTATCGGCATTTCAACATCTCCAATGGGAATTTTGTAGTCCAGAAAGGAAATCCCCGGTTGCAGATTTCTGAACAGGCCTGTGTTTTTAAAGATGTGTGTGTCATGCACCTTCCCAGACCATCCTGCGTTGATGTCAGTGAAACATCCCCTGTGATCCCACTTGCAACACCATAGAAAAACCTTTCTGTTTATGTATTCTGTGGCAAGGTGGTCTAGGGACAAATAGGGACATGCATGCCATCTATTGCCCCACCACAATTAGGGAACCCCATTGCTGCAAAACCATCCAGTATCTCCTGCGCGTTGCCCAGAGTCACAGTCCTTCTTAGCAGAAGGTGATTAATGGCCCTGCCTACTTGGATCACAGCAACCGTCACGGTGGATTTCCTGACTCCAAATTGATTCCCCACTAACTGACATTGAAATCTTCCATAGAGTGATCGCCACTCGCTTCTCCACTTTCAGCACAGCTTTCATTTTGGTGTTGCTGCGCTGCAAGGCTGGGCTGAGCTCCACACACAGTTCCAAGAAAATGGCCTTGTACATGCAAAAGTTCTGCAGCCACTGCTCATCATCCCACACCTGCATAATGATGCGATCCCACCAGTCACTGCTCGTTTCTCAGGACCAGAACTAGCTCTCCATCATGTTCAGCTGATCTGTGATGACCAACAGCAACCAGGAATTGTTTCTTTCCACGGCTACTTGTAGAAAATTGCCATGTTCCATGCAACGGCTCCTCTCGCAACTATGGAAATACTATAGAATAAGGCGTATGGTGTATGCAGTGCTCACCACAACAGTGCAGAGCTGTGCAGGGTCCATGCTTCTCTAGAGATGGCAGTTGTGCAGTATTGCTAGGCTTTTGAAAACAGGCACAAAATATTTTGGAATGCAGATGAAATAAGGGGAGGGTAAAATGCACCATGGGATGTTTATGCCATGTTCCCACTCACCCGTGCAAGAATGTTTTGCTCCCTCAAGCTTTGCAAACCCTTCTCAGAACATCCGACATATCAACATATCATAAATGATCTGAAAAAAGGGGTAAACAGTGAGATGGCAAAATACTCATGATAGTTAAGTCTAAAGCAGACTGCAATGGGGAACAAAGGGATCTCACAAAACTGGGTGCAAAACTGGGCAACAAAATGGCAGATGAAATTCAATGTCGATAAATGCAAAGTAATGCACATTAGAAAAATAATCCCAACTATACATCTAAAATGATGGGCTCTAAATTAGCTGTTACCACTCAAGAGAGAGATCTTGGCGTCATTGTGGATAGTTCTCTGAAAACATCCACTCAATGTGCAGTGACAGTCAAAAAAGTGAACAGAATGTTGGGAATCATTAGGAAAGGGATAGATAATAAGACATAAAATATCATATTGCCTCTATATAAATTCATGGTACACCCATATCTTGAATACTACATGCAGATGTGGTCGCCCCATCTCAAAAAGATATATCGGAATTGGAAAAGGTTCAGAAAAGGGCAACAAAAATTAAGGGTATGGAACAACTTTCATATGTGGAGAGATTAAGAAGAGTGGGACTTTTCAGCTTGGAAAAGAGACGACTAAGGGGGGATATGATAGAGATCTATAAAATCATGACAGGTGTGGAGAAAGTAAACAAGGAAGTATTATTTATTCCTTCTCATAACACAAAAACTAGGGGTCACCAAATGAAATTAATAGGCAGCAGGTTTAAAAGAAACAAAAGAAAGTATTTCTTCATACAATGCACCATCAACCTGTAGAACTCTTTGCCAGAGGATGTTGTGAAGGCCAAGATTATAACTGAGTTAAAAGAAAAACTAGATAAGTTCATGGAGTATAGGTCCATCAATGGCTATTAGCCAGGATGGGCAGAGATGGTGTCCCTAGAGTCCATGTGCCAGAAGCTGGGAATGGGCAACAGGGGATGGATCACTTAATGATTACCTGTTCTGTTCATTCCCTCTCGGGCACCTGGCATTGGCTACTGTCAGAAGACAGGATACTGGGCTAGACTGACCTTTGGTCTGACCCAGTTAGTGAGGACGCACTCCACTGACATGAGCGTGGTGTGGACATGGTCAACTGACTTAATTACTGTGGTGACTGTATATTGACAACTTAAGTTGACTTAAGTTTGTAGTGTAGACAAGCCCAAGAACAGAGTATATATAGTGACTGATATATAGATATATAGCAGGGGTTCTCAAACTGGGGGTCAGGACACCTCAGGCGGTTGCGAGGTTATTACATGGGGGGTTGCGAGTTGTCAGCCTCCACACCAAACCCCACTTTGCCTCCAGCATTTATAATGGTGTCAAATATATAAAAAAGTATTTTTAATATATAAGGGGAGTCGCACTCAGAGGCTTGCTGTGTCAAAGGGATCCCCAGTACAAAAGTCTGAGAACCCCTGATATATAGTGACTGATACAATTAAATTAACAAGGATTCGGATAGGTTAGGGAAATGGATGGATGACTGGAAGATAGGATAGGAAGGATTGATGAGAAATGCCAGGGTGATAAGCTTGGGATGATTCATGTTTGCAGCAAACATAGACAAGAGAATGTCCCCTTCCCACCCTGCAAGCTCATAGGTGTGGGGAAGGTGGATTTGTCAAGGCCAATAGGAGAACAAAAATCCTTGGCCCCTTTGCGCGCGCACACATAAACACACACTCCTGCCCATGGGTTTAGAGAGGGATGTTCTGTGGCTGATAGGTTGGACAGAAGGGTAATGGCATAAACATAATGGGCAGCCAATGGGAGGGCTTATAAGCCCTTCCCTTGGCTTGGAGGCACCATGCCAGTCATGGTGAAAGCCAATTTATTATTCAGGGCAAATAAAATGGATAATGTATTGAATGTTGGACAGTTCCTGAATCAGTGCAATAGAGTTTCCTTTAAGGAGAGGATTGGATGCAAGAGTTGGAGATGGAAGCTAATTTGGATGTATTGGAGAGCATCAGGTCTGCAGTTTCCACAAGGGCAAGCTGTAGTATCTTACTGATGAGCAGAGCAGTGTCAAAATAAACTCTTTTTTATGAACAGGAACTATAGCACATCTTCCGTTTTAAATCCAGTATTTAAATTTCCTGAGTTAAAACACTATTAATCTATCAAAACTATTATAAATAAAATAACTGACTTCATTCTTCAGATTGTTTAAACACAACCTTAACACATCTTGATCAGGTTTCAGAGTAGCAGCCGTGTTAGTCTGTATCTGCAAAAAGAACAGGAGTACTTATGGCACCTTAGAGCAGGGACGGGCAAACTTTTTGGCCTGTGGGCCGCATCAGGTTTCATAAATTGTATGGAGGGCTAGTTAGGGGAGGAGGTCATGGCCCGGCCCCCACCTCCTATCTGCCCCCCCCCCCCCAGGACTCCTGCCCCATCCAACCGCCCCCGCTCCCCCCGTTCCCTGACGGCCCCTCTGGGACCCCTACCCCATCCACACACCCGCGCTCCCTGCCCTCAGACCCCCGCCGCCCCATCCAACCCCTCCTCTCATTCCTGATGGCTCTCCAGGACCCCTGACCCATCCAACCACCCTTTCTCCCTATCCCCTGAGTGCCCCCAGAATCCCCATCCTGACTGCCCCCCGCCGCCCCATCCAACTCCCCCTCCTTCCTGACTGCCCCCTGCGACCCCTGTCCCCATTCAACCTCCCTTTCCCCCTCTATCCAATCCCCTCTTCTCCCTGCCCCCCTTACTGCGCTGCCTGGAGCACTGGTGGCTGCCGGCACTACAGCCGTGCCGCCTGGCTGGAGCTGCGCCACGCTGCCACCACCACCACCACCACCACCACACAGCACCGGTTCAGGCCAGGCTCTGCAGCTGCGCTACCCCAGGAGCTCACAGCCCCACTGCCCAGAGCATTGTGCCGGTGGCGGAGCGAGCGAGCTGAGGCTGCAGGGGAGGGGGGACAGTGGGGAAGAGGCTGGGCGCTAGCCTCCTGGGCCAGGAGCTCAGGGGCCAAGTAGGACGGTCGGCCCACGGGCTGTAGTTTGCCCACCCCCACCTTAGAGACTAGGCAAATTCTTGTCTGTAACAGACTGTTCAGTCTCACGATCAATAACATGGCCAGTTTGTGAATTGTTTTCAACTTGTGTGTCTGCTCTCACTTCACTGGTCTTGGCCAAGTTGTCAGGTATCTTGAATAGGTACTTATGATATTTTTCATAAGATTTTGCCTTCATCTGTGATCACTGAGAATGAGAGAGGAGATTCTTCTTTAGTCCCTGTAGCTTGGACTGGCTAGTGCCCTGCTTGCGAAATTCTCACCAAGTCTTGTTTTTTTAACTGTGGAAGAGGTCTTGCTCCTTTCTTGTAATATTTTGCCAAATTGTATTTTCCTAGTCTTTTCCTCACTATCACAGACTCCTTAGTCATCTTTTGTTTTTCACCTATATCTGGTAGGTAAAGTACTATGCCAGGGGTCTCAAACATGCAGCCCGGGGGCCTCATGCAGCCCGCGGGGTTATTTTCTGTGGCCCGCGAGCTCCTAGCCGCCCCCCCGCCCTCCTCCAGCGTTTACCTAGAGCGGCTCCGGCCGGACGCGCACTGGGGGCAGAGCAGGCTCCCTGCCTGCCTGCCCTGCCCCCGCGCCACTCCAGAAAGCGGCCAGAACGTGGGAAGGGAGGGCGCAGGGTCTGTGTGTTGCTGTTGCTTCAGGCACCACCCTCAACAGCGCCCAGGGGCCGCGGTTCCCCGTTCCCGGCCAATGGGAGCTGCTGGGGGCGATGCCTGAAGCAACAGAAACAACCCTGCACCCTCCCTTCCCCAGGTTTCATCCGTTTCCTGGAGCCTGCCCCCCAAACCCATCCTGCACCCCAACCCCCTGTTGCATCCCTCCTGCACCCCAACCCCCTGCCATACCCCACCCCCCTCCTGCACCCTCACCCCCTGCCCTGAGCCCCTGCCCCATCCCACACCCTTTCTGCACCCCCTGGTTTGTGTGGTGTCTGTAGATGTAGGTGGAAGAGAGAGAGAGAGCATGGCAAATGTCTCTCCCTTTTATCATGTCCTTTCCTCCCTCTTGGCTTTGCCCCCCCCCCTTCAAAGTCAGGTGAGCATTACCTCATCGCAATCCCAAACTGACCAAAGGAAGGGGGTGACTCCCTTGAGAGTCTAACAGATTCTTTTGTTGCTGGCTAGGCCAGCGTCCTTTGTTCCCATGAGGCTGGGCTGGGTTTGTCCCATACCTGCCGTGATGAGGTGTGAACTCTTGGAGAGTTTTTGCCTGGGTTTATTTTAAGCCATGAGGATACATTTTCAGCCTCATAACTACATACATGAAATTATAACCTATAACATTACTATAACATTATTGTAACAACAATGCTCAGTACATCATGAGCCTTCCAAAGACACCTAACATGACAAACTTTGTATTGGATACCACACAATCATTTTACAAGGATGAACATGGGGGTGTAGGGTGTTCCCCCGAGGTACAGAGCATCACAATCATGTATTCTCAGACTGAGCATAGCAATTCCAATTTTGTCCCATGGAATTTCACGTTGTTTCTGTGGAATCATTGGTTCTTTTGGCTGGGAACCTACATACTTCTGACATGTTCCACAGATGCTCACTACGTCATCAATGTCACTATTAATCTGTGGTCAGAAAACAAGTTTTCTAGCTCTTCTTTTTGATTTGGTAATTCCCATATGCCCTTTGTGTATTCATTCCAATGTTTTCCTTCTCATCACTGTGGGAAACAATCATATTCCCTTCAAGAGCACTTCTGATATCACTGAAAGCTCATTTTTATAATGGGAATATGCAAGTGTAAAGTGTGGATTTTTAACTCCTTTACTAATTGCTGTATCACTGCTTGCAGCATTTCATTTCAAACAGCATTTAGATGTATCTTTCTCCAATTCATCCCATATGGATGAAGATACACACGTGATACTTTTCTCAGGTATGTTCATTCCTTGTTTCAGATCATCAGGCTGTGTATTGTTAGATGGACCATATGCCCTTGATGTGTCCGCCATTACAGAGCGGTGTCTAGGTTGGAACTCCAGGATCAAATTGTACTTCTTAATTTTTAAATGTAGTTATGTATCCTTGATGGTGCTTCTCCAATTCCCTTTTTGTGAACTCCAATCAGTGGTTTGTGATTAGTTTCTGCTTTGAAACTATGAACATTGAGAGAGAAATGAAATCTTGTACATCCACCTAGTGTCTCTTTTTCAATTTGTATGTACATCTTCTCTATTGCTGTCATTGCCCTAGGTGTATATGAAACTGGCAACTAATCAGTTCCATGGCACAGGTAAAAGTGGCAAAATTGTGATAATTAAAAGTTTAATACAATAATTTACTAGACTCTGAGATACAGAGAAACCTCTTGTGTGGAAAGACAAATCTAGACAGAGCAGGAACCCATAGCACTGAATGATATCTAGAGGACATACAGAACCAGGAATGAGGTTAATCCCATAATTTTCTGGCAACACACAAAGAAGTTACAAGTTGCATGAGTCTGAAGAGAACTGGCTAATGGATAGGTATAGAATGCCTCTCTCAAAATGTTCATTATATCCTTCATGCCAACTCTTTCTCTCTGAGGTATTTACAAATGGTCTGTAATTGGCTTAAAAATGCAAGTATCAAAGTAAACCCAAATAAATTAGAATTGTTTAAAAAATAAGTGGCCCAATATTGCAGTAACTTTCTCTGAGCAAATGCAGTATTAGTTCTTTCCTCCACCCTGCCCGTCCCGCTTTTTCATTTTTACCAAAATCAACCTTGAGCCCTGACTCCCAGGAACCCTGCCTGCAACCAAGGAAGGCTGGACATTACTACCTCCAGTGCCTGTTGATAATGCTTCCTATGCTGACCAAATGTGGTCACTTGCTAATTACTCTTTCACACTCTCTGAACATAGTATTCAGATCTATAAATGATATAAGCAACTTACTAAAAGATAACAATACCACCATCTTGGGGTTTCTGATGGTATTACAACTAGTGATGGAATGCGTTAAACCAAATTGGTGTACTTTGGCTTGGAGTCCCATTTTATACAAGCCAAGAGAGTCTGTAGAAAGCATCAGATAAGTATTCTGGTCTTGGCTCATCTCTAATACTTGTATAGTATTTGTATGGTATTTTTCTCCTGAGTGATCCCAATATGAATCACAAACTTTGTGAAGTAATTACACTAACAAGATTTAGGGGAATGGGTTTGCCACAAATACCAGCAGATAGAGGAGAATTCAGTATTCAGATGATGCACACTACTGCAGCATCTTGGTTAAATAAGGCTTTTGCTTTCAGAAACTGACAAATTGCTTCAGAAAAACATAACTGACCCCAAATTTAATTCTTTCCTCAGCCATGTTCAAATGGGTTTTTAAGAGTTAGATTAGCTCATAAAAATATGCCCTATACCTGCCTCCGAGCAGAGTTTGAACTCCACTATTGTGATCTCTTGTGCACATCTACACACCTAATTGTGAAAATTGCAGTCAAACCCTTGTCTGGTTTATTTAAATTGCCTGAAAGACAGGCTTAGGCAGCAATTAAGCCTTCTCCTCTGTATTCCCCACATGCAACAGTGATTCAACCCAGTTGTTTCCATTTTATGTCACTCATACCTATCACTCAATACAGTGATTAATCACATGTACATGTGCTGAGCTATCTATGAACAGTGAGGTCACTTATCCTTTCCATGTCACTTGACTGTCTCAGTACTTAGGCTCTGTGCTTAGGGCCTTTATGGAAGCATCCCATACAAAGATGCCGTCCCATACAAACATATTGGACAGATCTATTAAGCATCTTTATTGAATTTCACTGTCACCCATTTTCTATCTCTATTCACCACACATTGCCAAGGTATGTATGTTCATTAATGAAATCCATATTTTCACAAATAAAACCTCCTCCTCAAGCTTTTACGTGAATAAAATTTCATGGAAAAGTCAACAAAAATGGGTATGAATAAGGTCACATTTTGTTGCAACTCAGATTTCCTGAATATATTTGTGAATAATATCACACTATTGACCTAACTCTGTTGTATGGAAGGAAATAGGGGGTCATAGGCCCAGAGAATTAAGGTTTCCTTATTTTTTCTGTCACAACATGATGTGGTCTGGGGGTTGTATGGAGTTACATCCAGAGTTCTCCCATTGTAAACCACTTCCATAGAATACCTTTCAACTAATTTATTAATCATACATAAAACAGGGGACAGTTAAAGCATTTGTCACTGAAAAAGTTAAGTTAAAATGATAGTTTTATTATCTTCCTTATTGCCTTCCCCTCAAGCTAAATAAAAGGAAAAATTCCTTGCTTGACCATCTTTTAGATTGTATTCAAGATACTGTTAAATGCCTTTGTTAGGAAATAAAAGGGAAAGGTGGTACCTTTTGGATTGTTGTTGTGGAGATTTGATCCTGTTCCTTTTAAGACAAAACAAAATGAATTCACACACTGGGACACAAAGAGAAAAGGCAGAAAATGCAGTTTCTGTTGGTGGGTCTTACTCACTTGCAGCTTAGCTACTGGACAATTATTGAAGAGCACACAGCAAGCAACATTACCATTCTGAGATCTGACAATTTTTTTTTTGGCAGAGTTAGACTGTCAACTGTTGAGGCATTTTTTTAGTTTGCCTCTTTGGTCACCACATTGTTGCAAAAGTTGGTGTATCCTGGCTGGCTAAGCTAGAGTCTTATTAGACAGAAGGCATATTCCACTGCACTTCAAGAAAGGATTGTTCCATAATCATAAATGTTGGAAGTGTAACCTTGAAGGGGAGGCTATCATCCATATTTCATGACTTTTTAGCCAACTAACTAATTTTTGGCCAAATACTATGCCAAATTCAGCTCTAAGTTACATGTAAAATATTGGGAGTAGCAGATACTCAGAACCTCACAGGATTGGACTTTAACATGTTATTTCTATTTCTTTTCGGAAAGAAAATAAGTAGAGAGTAGATGTAATAAAAAAGGATCACATTCTGTTTTTTTATTTATAAACTGTATGATTCCTACAAGATGATTTTGAAGAGGAATAGTTTTAACATCAAAATTGTCATGATCCAAGTTTGCACAAAGAAGCCAACTGCCAGTGCCAAGGCTTTGTTCACCAATGTCTTCTGGGACTTTTCATGAATTTCCTTCTTTTCAACACTACCAGATGCTTTCCTTGCACAATCTTCACACTACTGATTCTCTAGTGTAATGTTCAAAAAGTTCTTCAGAAAAGACTCCATAGGACATTTTTACCTCCCTCTAGTTCTGGGCTCAGCCATGTGCTCTCTATAATCATGTGGTGTGGAATGGGGAGAGTGCAAAGGACTAATCCGGAGTTGCTGTGTCTAGAACTGCAGTAGGAAAGAAAACTAATTTAAAAACTATTCAATACTACACTTTTATTTCTATAAAGACACTATACTGCAGAACAACCACTCCCTTCTATAAAACAAGAGTGCCTGCCAGGTTCCTCACGTATCAGCCATTTAAAAAAAAAAAAACTAGTTTTTGAATGGCTCTGTGATCATTTAAAAATATTATCCCCCCCTTGGATATAAAATCTCATTCCTTATGAGTTGACAACTTTAATACCTTTGTCACCACATTGTATCTTCTGTAAAAATTACAATACATCCCAGCCATGCAGAGTCAAACCTATTTAGGAAGTAAGATTGATGGTATTCCTGTTTCACAAAATATTCTTCTTAGTTTTTTTTTTTTAAAAGCTGAACAATGAAGATCCTCAGAGATTCAGGGAAGCAGAAAGATACAAGAGAGTTAGCATCTGTAATTCCCTAGGCTGGAATGCATTTATCAGTAAAATGTGAATCCATATGAATGTCAAAATCTAAACTTTTCTTTTTCACTAGTGTATAACATAATCAAAATAGAAAGCATTAGTACTGAATTAACATACAATATTTTGAATTGCTATAAATTGATTTAAATATTATTTCCCTGGAGAAAATCAGATTCTTATAAATAGAGTTAGAAGTAAAAGCCAGCATCCTCAATAATACTAAGGGTTATTCGGAGTCCAAGTGAACAAGTGAGATTTATTGTAAAATTCTATTGATATTAAGCTTTTTATCAAGTCCTCTTCCATTACATTTTTTTCATATGTGTTTCAACAAATTTCAGCAGCTCCATCTGCTATGGGGCCGACTGTCTTCAATGGCACCAGATTTATTTATCATATTTTAATTAGAAGTATATGGGTGTCAGGATAGAGTCAAAACACCCATTGCCCCTGGATAACCCCCAAAACATCTGCTGGCATTAAATAATCTTACTTGCTTGCTGTCAAAGAAAGCTAAATAGATTTTCTATATTCTCAAATCAAGAACAAATCCTCCTGATCTTATCCATGTAGAGGAATTAGTAGAGGACACAAAAGTGGATGGGAACCTGGGAGGCAGTGACCATGAGATGGTCGAGTTCAGGATCCTGACACAAGAAAGAAAGGAGAGCAGTAGAATACGGACCCTGAACTTCAGAAAAGCAGACTTTGACTCCCTCAGGGAACTGATGGGCAGGATCCCCTGGGAGAATAACATGAGGGAGAAAGGAGTCCAGGAGAGCTGGCTGTATTTTAAAGAATCCTTATTGAGGTTGCAGGAACAAGCCATCTCGATGTGTAGAAAGAATAGCAAATATGGCAGGCGACCAGCTTGGCTTAACAGTGAAATCCTTGCTGATCTTAAACACAAAAAAGAAGTTTACAAGAAGTGGAAGCTTGGACAAATGACTAGGGAGGAGTATAAAAATATTGCTCAGGCATGCAGGAGTGAAATCGAGGAGGCCAAATCACACTTAGAGTTGCAGCTAGCAAGGGATGTTAAGAGTAACAAGAAGTGTTTCTACAGGTATGTTAGCAACAAGGTGGTCAAGGAAAGTGTGGACCCCTTACTGAATGGGAGAGGCAACCTAGTGACAGAGGATGTGGAAAAAGCTAATGTACTCAATGCTGGGCAGCACAGTATGGGCAGGAGGTGACCAGCCCTCTGTGGAGAAAGAAGTGGTTCAGAACTATTTAGAAAATCTGGATCTCAGGGTGCTAAAGGAGTTGGCGGATGTGATTGCAGAGCCATTGGCCATGATCTTTGAAAACTCATGGTGATCAGGGGAGGTCCCGGATGACTGGAAAAAGGCTAATGTAGTGCCCATCTTTAAAAAGGGGAAGGACAAGGATCTGGGGAACTACAGGCCAGTCAGCCTCACCTCAGTCCCTGGAAAAAGCATGAAGCAGGTCCTCAAGGAATCAATTTTGAAGCACTTAGAGGAGAGGAAAGTGATCAGGAACAGTCAGCATGGATTCACCAAGGGCAAGTCATGCCTGACTAACTTAATTACCTTCTATGATGAAATAACAGGCTCTGTGGATGAGGGAAAAAGCAGTGGACATGCTATTCCTTGACTTTAGCAAAGCTTTTGATACGGTCTCCCACAATATTCTTGCCAGCAAGTTAAAGAAGTATGTGCTGGATGAATGGATTATAAGGTGGATAGAAAGCTGGCTAGATCATCGGGCTCAATGGGTAGTGATCAATGGCTCCATGTCTAGTTGGCAGCCGGTATCAAGCGGAGTGCCCCAAGGGTCGGTCGTGGGGCCGGTTTTGTTCAATATCTTCATTAATGATCTGGAGGATGGCATGGATTGCACTCTCAGCAAGTTTGCAGATGACACTAAACTGGGAGGAGTGGTAGATACGCTGGAGGGTAGGGAAAGAATACAGAGGGATTTAGACAAATTAGCAGATTGGGCCAAAAGAAATCTGATGAGGTTCAAAAAGGACAAGTGCAGAGTCCTGCACTTAGGGCGGAAGAATCCCATGCACTGCTACAGACTAGGGACCGAGTGGCTAGGCAGCAGTTCTGCAGAAAAGGACCTAGGGGTTACAGTGGACGAGAAGCTGGATATGAGTCAACAGTGTGCCCTTATTGCCAAGAAGGCTAACGGTATTTTGTTTAAGTATATATAAGTAGGAGCATTGCCAGCAGAGCGAGGGACGTGATCATACCCCTCTATTCGGCATTGGTGAGGCCTCATCTGGAGTACTGCATCCAGTTTTGGGCTGCCCACTACAGAAAGGATGTGGACAAATTGGAGAGAGTCCAGCAGAGGGCAACAAAAATGATTAGGGGGTTGGAGCACATGATTTATGAGGAGAGGGCTGAGGGAACTGAGATTATTTAGTCTGCAGAAGAGAAGAATGAGGAGGGATTTGATAGCTGCTTTCCACTACCTGAAAGGGGGTTCCAAAGAGGATGGCTCTAGACCAGTGTTTCCCAAACTTGGGACACCGCTTGTTTAGGGAAAGCTGAGGGACGTACTGGCCACCGCTTCCAGCAGCTCCCATTGGCCTGGAGCAGTGAACTGCGGCCAGTGGGAGCTGCGATCGGCTGGACCTGCGGACGCGGCAGGTATACAAACCGGCCCGGCCCGCCAGGGGCTTTCCCTACACAAGCAGCGTCCCAAGTTTGGGAAACACTGATCTAGACTGTTCTCAGTGGTAGCACCCACAAACTAAACCCAACAATGGAAATAAGACCAAAATAAATAAGACCCAAAGGAGATTAGACCATTATGTGTCACATGCAGAGAATAGGAGAGACCAAAGTTATAAGTGAAACCCACATGCTGCAGAAGAAGGTGAAAACCATCAAGGTCACTAGTTTAAAATTCCTAGAAGATTAATACCCCAGGTACTCAAGTGGAGGTACTTCTTTCTGCAAATGCCTCCCAGTGGCAAAATGTCCTCATTGCACCAATCCTTGACCCATATGTTTACCTTCATTATCATGTCATATCTTTGCCCTCCTTCTCTAGGGACCAGAAGTGTTCAGCAGAAAATCACCTGAGGTTCCAATGCTTTAAACAATTTACCCACCCAAATGTAGTCATCCTTGATCCATTCAAATGGGAATCCCAACAGTGTCATTCATCCTGACATCCAGGACAATCAATGGATTTTTCTCTGCTCCCATCAGGATCCTCTTAAGCCTCACATGCACATCTCACATCTTTGCTCCTGGCAGACAGCACACTCTGAATCTGATCTGGTCACAGGGCAGTCAATTCTTCTGAGGGTGGAGTCCCATATCACATAGAGCTGTCTCTTCCTGATGTTGGTATCAATCTGTTTTATGTTCTCTCCTGCAGTCCCCCGTACATCAACCTCATTTTTCCTTAGGCTCTAGTCCCTGGCTAACTCCACCATCTTTTCCTCTCTTTTGCAGAGACTGCCTTCCCTTCTTTTCTTCCTCACCACCCCATCTTCTGCCTGTTTCTCCTCCTCATTCCCAAGTGCAGCATACCTGTTGCTCGACTTGCTTTCACCACCACTAGCTGGTCTCTTCCTCTGCCTTGTTCTCATGGTCACATTTCTCCATGGATCACCCTCCTCATCTGACATCTTGCTTCAGTGGTAAGGGCATGGTCAAAAGTGACATCACAATTCTTAACCTGTATCTCTGCCTCTGAAAGAATCCCATGAACAGGCAGACTCAGTGAGTCTGCTCCTGTGGATAACCTCTACCCAACAACCAGATTCTTATATTCCCAAGCTCAGGACAAAACAGTTCCAACATATCTGGCTTGCAATAATGTTTAAGCATTCCTCTAGGCAGTGACCAAATTCTGATATAAGGAGTGTGACCAGTGTCCCAGTGGGGGCCAAAGGTGGTCACTCAGTTAGGGTGAACTGCAAAGAATGGAGCAGACAATCCCCCAAATGCTGGTGGATATTCCAATACTTAGATTTACCAAGCCAGCATAAAACAGCTTCTTTATTACCTTACTGGTTACTCAGAAGTGCAAACAACACAGTTCCCTTCAAGTGATCCAGCCTCGGGCCTCCATCCAGGTACCCAAGTCAAATATAAGGATTTCTGAAAATCTTATTTCATCATATAAAGAAAAGGTTCTACCAATCCCAAAGGATCGGATACATTGCCTCCCAGGTCGATGAATGTTTCAGATCGTACCCAAATACACGCTACAGCCAATTCTTGTTAAACTAAACTAAAATTTATTAAAAAACAAGAGAGAGAATATGGTTAAAAGATCAATATACCTATAGACATGAGTTCAATTCACTGAGGTGCAGATTCATAGCAGAGATGTAAAAAGCAACAGAGAGTCCTGTGGCACCTTTAAGACTAACAGATGTATTGGAGCATAAGCTTTCGTGGGTGAATGCCCACTTCGTCGGATGCATGCAGAGATGGTGAGCTTTATAGTTCCAAAGAGTTCTTTCAGAAATAATCTATAGGTTATAGTCCAATGTTTATATTTCAGGGCAATCCAGATAGAACTGGGATCTCAGTCCTTGTGGCTTAGGCTTAGGCTTCCCCTGCATGGAACCTAAGCAGGTCTGAGATGACAGAATCAGGACCCAAGGGTCTTTTTATACAGTGTTCTAGCCTTCACCTGACCACACAGTCCTCGGTAAACAATATGCTTTTGATATAACCTTCTGTTTTCTAACATATTAACATAGGGCAATTTATCCATTAGGCAGTCAATCACAAACTTCAAAGAGTCATATAGACAATGACATTAATTCACCCAAGATTCATCTAAATGTTAATATTCCCTTTTGATCTCTGAATTAGTAGCTATAGTGACAGATTTAAATGCTACCTGTGTAAACAGACAATTTCTGAGACACACAATTAGTATTACATCTAACAATATAGGTTTGCATCTCAAAATTCGAGCCTATTTAGCATGAATGGCCCTCATTACCATTTGCATACCTTTCTAACATGACTTTAAAGGTGGGCTTTGGGTCATTTGAGGCTGAGGGAATTGGGCTTATTTAGTCTGCAGAAGAGAAGAGTGAGGGGGGGATTTGATAGCAGCCTTCAACTACCTGAAGGGGGGGGTTCCAAAGAGGATGGAGTTAGGCTGTTCTCAGTGGTGGCAGGTGACAGAACAAGAAGCAATGGTTTCAAGTTGCAGTGGGGGAGGTCTAGGTTGGATATTAAGAAAAACTATTTCACTAGGAGGGTGGTGAAGCACTGGAATAGGTTACCTAGGGAAGTGGTGGAATCTCCATCCTTAGAGGTTTTTAAGGTCCAGCTTGACAAAGTCCTGGTTGGGATGATTTAGTTGAGGTCTCTTCCAACCCTAATGTTCTATGATTCTATGATTAATTCAGCCTGCAAGCTATTTAACCCTTTCTGGCCATGAGTTATATTTTGTATAAGATTTGCTGTAATTATATAGCAGTGGTAGCAACAATGGTTTGCATAGTTATATTTTAAATTAGACAATGTCACATAGAGATATAAAGTTATGTGTCTCTATCTTATGTTCAGAAGTGATGTCTACAAGACGATTCATTTCATGCAACATGGGATATAAAATCAATCCTTGAAGGACACCAGATTACAAGTATATTGGAGATGAGACACAATTGTTGTTGCCTGATGTCTTTTAGGTAGCTTGGTTCTAGATTGTAACCACTGGAGGATTATTTTCATTGGATTTTTAAGTGATAATTCTAGACAAAAGAGGCATGCTTGTTATGCTGTTGCATATTGTACATATGCTTTAATTAGGAATACAGAGATTAGAATGAAATACAAGGGTCTGATTCTTATTTACACAAAGGCCTCTCTGGTACTGTAATGGGACCTTAAACTAGATGTAAATGTAACAGCCAATGTATACATACTGAATAAAAGCATGCGTGACAATAATCTCACTGTTAAAAATATATCCCATTGATATCAGTTATTTCAATATTCCTGCTACCTATACATATGAAATTGGGTGTTATAGTTTGGTTGACAGATTCTGAACTCTGTAAGATCCCAAGATTCCAATTTGATAGCTCTTTCAGTATTATCTGTTATATATTATTGTCAGAAAAGTAACTCAATCTTTCTGAGTAATACAAAAAGAAAAAAAACCAGCCTGGCAACATTTCTTATTTCACATATAAAAGGCAAAACTAAAATTATATCCCCACCAGGTGTGGCGCATATTCACTGACAACAAATTAAAGTAAATAATTAAACAAATAATGCCATTCTCCTTCTCTTTAGTAAATAAGTCAATCTGAAGGATATTTCAAAGAAAAGGAGAATTGTTTTAGTTTTATTCTAAAAATATCAGTATGAATACAGGGCAAAATCATGACCCTGGGAACAGCGCACAGAGAAGAAACAAGCACAAAAGATAATTTTTATATGAATTTTTGGGGCATAGAATAGAGTTTTGCAAGGTGAAATAGGAAGAGGTTTCTTGAATAATGTACAGCTACATACAGTTAGAATCTTTATAAAATCTCAGCTAATGACTTACCTACTTTCTGTTTACTTGGGAGATGGAGATTAATACAATAGCTGGTTTTCTTTCCTGCTAGCAGCCAAAGAGGCTAAGTAATTCAAAATGTTCTAAATGCATCTGAACATCAGGGACGGGAATATTTTTTGTACTAGAATAAAGACTAAATTGAATCTGAAAACTCCACTGTAATTTTTAATGGAACCTATGGCAGCAAGTAGTGTCAGTTGCATAATTATCGAACAGTTGTTACATTACAATACCTTGTGCGTGTACAGTATACAGGATTCAGTTATAATTTTATCCTAAATCCATATGTTTAGACTTCTGAAACCTAACTTGCATCTTTCCTGTTAGGCAATGGTATAGCAAAATGTAAAAAAAAAAAAGCGCTATTCTGTCATCAACATTTTAGTTCCTTATTAAATCTTTTTTTATATATAAAGTATCTGGGGGTACGGTAATGCTGTACCTGAGAATAGTGTACGCCCAAGAATTTCAAAGATGTATTCAAAATAAGTTATGAATGTAGCCAGCATTCATAACTACATTATTTCATATTATTTGGTAAAGTTCTGCTAAAGCAAACAGTAAATCAAAATATTGTCCATAACACAAGCTATATTGTAAATATAAAGATAAAAATAAAAAAGTTTGCCTCCTTGTGTCAATCTCCCTATTCTCATGAAAGAGGACTCAGCTGTCTCTGAGGCCCTGTCTTCAAGCCACTACTAACACTCAGCAGAAGCCTTCTATGCTGAGGCAGGTGGCAGAGATTGTGTAGGCCACAGCCAGTAGGAATGTAAATCTTCCCCCTTTACAACTCCAATGATCTTACCCAGAAAAGGTAATAAATCTCTAGGATTAGCACTTACTGAAAAATGTTTTTTTTTCCCCCATGAAAAATTTCAACTTATTAAAAAAAATGAAAACCTAAGTTTTCAACCAAATATTTGTTGGTCTTCTGATATATCCAAACTTCTAAAGAAAGGGCAGACACTTTCTGCAAACAAAATTATTTAGGCAAAAAGCAAATTTTCTGTTGAAAACAAATTCATGGAAAAATTTTAACCAGTGCTATTTAGGCATTTAGATGTTCCAGACATCTGAGGCTCCTGGGGCATATTGTGGTTGGAGGGAAACCAGTGGAACTCTACTCTCAGATAGCAGTGGGGTGGGAATAGAATCTCCAGAGGTGGTATGAAGGCATATGGCCTCCATGCAGATGACCACTGCCTCTTCACAGATCCGTTAGGTTTAGAGGCCTGCCCTGATGCCTTTTCTGTAGGAAGGCAATGCCCATCTCCACCTTGACCAGATGATTTGGGTGAATCTCCATAAAAGCCCTTACTGTGAATTTTAACACTGGGAGAAGCATTTATGGCAAAATTAGGTAACGTCTTCAGAAACACCTGAGTGACTTGGGTGCTTTATTTCCACAGAGAGCATCCTGCAGCATGGTACTATTTAGAAATATAGAGCCCTAAAGAGATGTCTGGGGAAAATCCTAGAACACTAACCATATCACTGGTTATTCTGGGTCCACACCCTAAATCCATTAAAGGCTATAGATACAACCCTGAAAAACTGATGATCCACCCAGGAGAACCACCAGGAGGCATTGTGTCCCAGAGACACAACTCTAAGTCACATTTCCCTTCCTGTTTCCTCTCTGTTCCTGGAGAGGTTGTTACAAAATGTGCAAAAGAAAAAAAACTACAACATTTTGTCAAAAAACTTTTTCATTTTTCCCCAATCCAAATGTAGTTGAAACATTTAATTTGAGAAAATGCTGTCCTTTATCAATTTTCTGCTACCCGCAGTAAATGTCTACCTACTGCTCTTTAACTCAGCTACCTTGATTGGCAAATACGGAAGGAGATGTCAAGTCTCCGACCAGTCTCTGCACACCCCCTGCCAACATTTCAGGAAAGAACAGGCAAGTAAGTAGACTTGCTTACTCCTATCTATGCATCTGAACCCCTCATCTGGATTGCCACAAAAGGGATGTAAGAGGGATTCTTACTCCATGTGCTGTCACATCATCTATGTCACAAACTAGGCCTTAAATTGCACATTTTCTCCTCAGGGATGGTGTTCCTAGCCTCTGCCAGAAGCTGGGAATGGGCAACAGGGGATGGATCATTTGATGATTGCCAGTTCTGTTCACTCCCTCTGAAGCACTGGCATTGACCACTGTTGGAAGACAGGACACTGGGCTACATGGACTTTGGTCTGACCCAGTATGGCCATTCTTATGTTCTTAATTGTTATTGTTGTGGGATAAGCACACCCCATCCCCCTTTTGGGACAGGGCAGCGTTGTGATACCACTGCCATTACAGTCCCCATGGCAGTCTTTAGGCCAAAAGTGGTGCAGCCCAGAGGCTGGAAACAGTATAGCAGCCCTTGGGCAGTACAGCCCAATGGCCAGAGTCAAGTGTAGCAGCCCTTGCATTCAGGGCAGCATGGCCTAGCGGCCAGAGTCAACTAACTGCCCTCAGATGAAGGGCAATATAGCCTAGTGGCCGGGGTCCATATAACAGCCCTGTGGTACAGGGGAGTTCAGCCTAATGGCCAGAGTCAATATCGCAGCCCTTAGGCAAAGGGGAGTGAGGCTCAATGGTCAGTGTCTATACAACAACCTTCGGGTACAGGGCAGTGCAACCCAAAGGCTAGTACCCAGGCAGGAGGAAGGGGCTGCCGCCAGGGTGTTGGCAGCCCCTGTAGGGAGGCCCGAGCCCACCAGACTCACCGGGCCTTGTCCCAGGGCCCTGACAGTGGCGGAGTGGTCCGCCACTGGGTCAGCGGGGAATCCCACCAAAACACGCTGACCTCATTCAGGTGGGAGATACCACTCGCACACTCTCCCTAGGTCACTTCCTGCCACGCTTCCAGACACTGCAGTCCATTGAGCATCCAGGGTTCTCAGCGTGGGTGATTCCCTGCGGCTCTCTCAGCCACAGACCTCCAGTCCAGCTTTCAGGGGCTCCAGTTCCTGCAGGCAAAGGCTATGATGGCTCTTCAACTGGAGCCTCCACCAAAGGTCCTTCCCCTCCGGTGGTCAGCCTAGAATTAGCTGGGCTCCTCCCTTTTATACTGAGGCAGTAGTTGGAGCATGCCCAGCACAGTCTGAGTGGCAGGACTTCCCCTCTTGTTAACCCCCTCTTGTTCAGTGCGTTATACACATACCCCATCACAGTTATTGATTTATAAATAAACTAAAATCACAGTTTTTCTATGTCCAAAATGCTCTCTCTCAAAGGATGCATAGTCATCATGAGTGCTTAATAATGATACATTGGTTAAACTACTGAAAGTGCGTCAAGTTATATATGTCTTCCCCCCTCAAAGTTCTTTTTATGGAGATACTTGATACTAAAATATTTGTTATCAGGTCCAGCCTCAGGTATACTGGTGCCTTAGGAAAATCATATCGTAGCTATGTAACCTTTTCTACATCCATATAACCCAAAAGATAAAAAGAAAAGATAATCTGAATTAAAAATCTATGGTCAAAACTTTTAAAGTTAGCAAGCAAATTGTGGGTGCCTTATTTTTCAGGTGTGTACCTTCAGAGACCCTAACAGCGCCTGGTTTTCAGAATGAAATTACTGATTATTCTTGAAAGTCTTGGCCTATATTAAAACAAAAACAGATAGCAAATATTTAGCATTGAAAGTGTATATTATTTACTATCCAGAAAATGTATCATCATTTCAAAAGAACAATTCCTCCACCTCAGGAAGAAAAAAAAAAACGCTCAAAAGTGTGAAAGTCTGAAAATGAACAATTAAGTAATCCAGCCACATCACTCATGTAACTCAATGCCCATAACACCTCCCCAACCCAGTCTAAATTATGCCCCTTTCTGTATTCCAAAATTATGTATTGTTGGATATATGTAGAAGAAATAACATATGGTTTAATTAGAACTAAAGTTTTCAGAAGTAATTTAATCCCAGGGCACATTAGCATAAATCAGGGCTCCATGGGTTTTCTGCTAGTGTGAGATGCTGATTCAGTAGAAAGATGTTTTTATGAATTAAAGACAAAACTTTATTCCTGTTGGAGTTACAGAATGTATTTAATACCTAGGGTCCAATTCCCCTCTAAGTCAATAGTAACTGAAGTCACTAGTGTAAGTGGGAGAAAAAAGAGGCCCGTGGGGTGAAATCCAGGCTCTATTGCAATCAATGTGATTTTTGGCATTGACTTCCATGGAGCAAGGATTTCACACAATCCTCTTTTACATTTCTATAAGCATATGTAGGCCTTGCTAGCTGGTACATTTTCCTAGGTCTGCCAACCAGCATTCACACTAATTCTCTAAAACACGTAATAGTGTATTATTTGCTTCAGCTATAGTACATTGTTAATAGAGACCTTACTAAGGATATGGGTGTTACAATCCCTTTTTTCTAGGGTGACCATATTTCCCAAAGAGAAAATGGGACACCCCCAGCCACTCTCTGGATGCCCCCTCTCTCGATGCTGTTGCCAGTTGCTGGAACCCTGCCCCTTCCCCCCCCCCGCCAGCGAGGTTGTTTCTTGGTCACTGGAACCTTGCAGGGGCCCGCATGTTGGAACACTGCTTTCCCCCCAGCCCTGCCTCCCCCCTGTGGGGGGCTGGCATCTCCACTTGCCCACTGCACCCCACAACAGGACGGAGGGTCACCCTAATCTTTCCCCAGTAGTACTATTCCATAGTCTTGTACTTTTGTAGAGTTCAGAAACTGCAACTATGCCTGCCTGTGCAAGGGGTAGCAACAGCTCCCTGTACTCTGAGCTACAATGTACATTAGTGTAAAGGAGTAGGCAGAATCTGGTCTGAAGAGTCTGTGACTTTCCTATGTCCATACAGTCAGTATAATGGCAGTACCAGAATTAGAATTCAGAAGCCCTGCAATTTAGATCCTTTTTCTAGAGTCTAATCCAAAACCCATCTAAATTAATGGCAAGTTCAAGTTCCCAATCACTAGCCCACATTCCCTCCATACTACACAAAACACTGAATGGGAGAAGGTGGAGGAGTATTTGCTGGTAGAGGTAGATTAAACATTACAATCTGCTGCATTCAGCCTCACAGTTTATTCAGCCCAGGATACAGTTACCTTGTAAACAGCAATCACCTTCAATTTATCATTACAATAATCAAAAAGTGTCAGGCATTAATATATCTGAACATGAGTACTACCATTCAGGGTGGAAAAGAAGAGAGAATGACTCTCATAATCCAAGTGTGCATTATTTTATCATTTCACATGAGTAAATACAGACAAGATCTTACAGCATTAGACAGTGAAATCTAGATTCATTTTAAGGCCAAATTGTGCCCCCACCCCCAATGTCCTATCCTGGACTTCAGTAGGAGCTGTTCACATGCTTCTGATGGTAGGATTTGGCCGGAAATTAGGGTGACCATACATCACATT
This sequence comes from Chrysemys picta bellii, assembly GCF_011386835.1. Lineage (NCBI taxonomy): Eukaryota > Metazoa > Chordata > Testudines > Emydidae > Chrysemys > Chrysemys picta. The sequence continues at coordinate 72,350,848 of NC_088795.1, read as the reverse complement.
CTGGCTGGGACAGTCCCTTTTTTTAAGACCTGTCCCGGCCATCCCGACATTTTTTTTCCAAAAGGAGACATTTGTCCACTTTGCTCTTGATGACTTGATCAGTTGACAAAAGCAAACAGACAAATGGCCACTTTTGTCAAAGTGGGGTGCGGTGTGGAGGAGGATGAGCAGAGATGCCAGCCCCCCACAGGGGAGAGGTCGGGTGGGGGGAGGAACCAGCATCCCAGCATACAGGTCCCCTCCGGGTTCTTGTGACAGGCAACTGCCTGGCGAGGGGAGGGGCAGGGTTCCAGTGACTGGCAATAGCATCAGGGATGAGGGGGCACACCTCAGGGGAGCAGCTGGGGGTGTCCTGTTTTCTCTTTGGGAAATATGGTCATTCTATCTGAAATATTCCCAAGTGAGAGGAGTGAGGCATAGGTGCTGGAAATATGGATGCTGGGCATTGTTGTGGTTCTCATTCTATACAGGGTTTACAATTTGTTTCAATGGCTCTCAGTACCCCCACTGTATAAGTTGTTCCAGCACCGCTTGTGTGAAGAAAATGATGAATTGATACCTTAATATCATACTTCAACCACTGGAAAATCCTGTACTTCAACAAAATCCAGCAAATCAGAAGACATGTAAAAGTAGTATCTTGTGAAATAATTTCAAGAAATGCCCCTTTTTGTACATTATGCAATCATTGGATGGATAAGTAGTCAATTGTTTTGTGGGGTTTAGAATACTGTGAATAAAGGGATTGAAAAATAACTCTCTCATGAAAAGCTTTTTTTAAAAAGAGAGAAAATCATTGTGTGTTGAGCATATAGTGACATTAAATGTCTTTTTGTTTATTTTTTTAAAAGAAAATCTGTATTCCTTCCCTTTTTACAAAAAATATGTTCCTGTAATACTAAGGGTAAACACTTAAATTGAAATACTCAAAAGTCAGGAAATTAAAATATTATAGCTCTTGGAGTAACAAAATTAGCCATGTTGCACATCTGTATATTTTATTCTATATGTTTAGCACATAGGCCCTGATCCAGCAGACTATTATGAACAGATTTCAACAGGACTACTCACAGTACATAATGTTAAATATGTGTTTAAGTCTTTGAGGACTGGAGCTATAAACAGCAATGTTTTTAAGTAAACATTTAAAGAGGAAAACAGGAACAGAAAAATGAAGCACATGTGTAATGTTATCCCAAGAGTCCTACAATTCTTGTTTCCTGACAGGTGTGTGCGTATAAACTTAGAACTTTAATATTAACATTACAGGGACGATATGTACTGGGTTATTTTGCTTCAGAAAAAAAAAAAAGAATGGCCAAAAAATGGATTCAAATTACCAACTATGCATCAGTAAAGCAGATAACACTGGCAGCATTCCAAAAAAGGAACCAAGGTCAAGTGAATATGCATCCTGATCCTGTTTGGTGTAAGTTGATGCAGTTACTATGGCAACTATCCTTGATTATCAGGGGGAGCAAAGTGCCATGTATTCGCATTTTTCATCTTACTGTATAGCCTCCCTGTAGGGAACGAGTGACCAAGGAACATCTATCTTTATGGATGTACAAATTTATGTTTCAAAGAGCTTTAAGGAATTTTATCCATTATGTAGTTATTACTCCAGACTGAAAAAGCACGCAGCACAAAACATCCACATTTACTGCTTGCATAAACAGATGCAACACCATTGACTAAAAAGGGGTTTCATTCATTTATATCAGTTGTGAACTTGGCCCAATCTTTGATGTTTATACAAATCAGAGGATATACCAAATCTGTAGGCCTATTTTTTCCACATGACTGAAAAAATCTCCCTTAAATATGGAGTTGGCCATGGTTTCTCAAATATGCTGTCTTCTGCACTGTATAATAGAGGCTCAAAACCTCTGTAAAAACTGGTAAAACCCCATCTTTGCATCCCCAGTTGCTCTACCGTACTTTGAGAGGGTTAAATACTCAGTGAGATATGTCTCACTGAGCATTTAACAGCTGGCAGTGGATCAGCATTCTCATCGCACCACCTGGCACAGACCTGGCACAGACCATGGAAGCTAATTGTTCTCCTAGGAAACTGAATTCCGAAGCTCATACTTGAAGAATCCTGGTATCACCACTTCCGGTAACCCTAAGAATGTGCAATGCCATGGTTTCCATAGCATCGGGCCCACCTTCAGAGTCTTACAACTCAACATTGAGGGTTTATCAACAGCCAAGCAACATTTAATCTGCTCTATTGCTCATCTGGCCACTAAGAATGCTATCACTTGGCTCCGTGAATATGCAAACGCTAAATAAATTTTGAAAATTAGCTTCTTGGCTTCCTGGCCCGAACAGGTATTGTGGCTGGATTATTTGCAGAATTGAGTAGTGTGCTGGACAAGCATGTTTTGCTTCTGCTACATGAATGTATTTTTGTACAGGCAGACAATGGCAGTGTAAATATGGTGAACGTTGATGGAAAGTATGAGCTAACCCAGAATGTTTGGGCAGAATTGGATGAGTTTGTGACTTGCAAAACTTGCAGTAGTTCATAAAAGGATCAAGGCCCAAGTGAATAATTTCCTTTGCTGTGATATGAGACACTGAATCAAACTGTGCTGCACTTTGCTTGATATTGATACCGAAAATGCTGCCTGAAATCACTACATTTGATACAAGCACTTACATATAAGAAGTTTTAGTACCTATTTGTGTTAAATTGCCAATAATTTAGTCGAGTGCCACAATGTACTTGCCATGACTGAGTTACTGCAGAGAATTCTTTTCCAGGTGTCTGGCTGGGTGAGTCTTGCTGACATGCTCAGGATCTAATGATCGTCAGATTTGAGGCCAGGTCAGATTGGCAAAGACTCTGGGGGGAGGGAGGTGCACAGGTCACTTGCAGCTTTAAACTAGAGTAAATGGTGGATTCTCTGTAACTTGAACTCTTTAAATCATGATTTGAGGACTTCAGTAAACTCAGCCAGAGGTTATGGAGTCTATTACAGGAGGAGGTGGAGAAGTCCTGTGGCCTGCAATGTGCAAAAAGTCAGATTAGATTATCACAATGGTCCCTTCTGGCCTTAAAGTCTATGACAGATTGTCTTGATAAAAATAGGTATTATGGTATTCTAAAGTAATTGTCAATCTACATCATATACTCGTGATACTTCAGTGATTTGGGTGATTACCAAAAGTAATACAGTACCATGCATAAGCCTAATATCACAAAGCTCAGGTGAAATAGCTGGGTTACTGCTGAGGCCAGATCCATCACAATAGTGACAGAAAGACCTTTACTTTGATTTCATTATGTCTGTAAACCATTGCTTGTACTTTAACCTCAATATCACACTTTTGAAATTAGTTGACATTTTTGTACTGTGCAGAACTGATCTTTTTAACGTTTCCAGAATAAGGATAATACAGTAAAAACTCATATTAATTTGAATGAGCTTTAGATTAGACCTTACCTTCATTATATTTAATATGTATAAATTTCAAGAAGCCAGCTGCACCACTCAGTTAAGGACTTACTTCTTGGGAAGTTTAAAATAATAAAACTAACCTGTTTTTGAGTTACCCAAATATCAAAAAGTTCCATGGAAAAACAGGAAAACCATTGTGATAGCCTCATGAAGAATAGACTATTTCAGTCCAAAAGGTTAATTTTTTCTGAATGGCACATAACTGAAAACAGGAGTTTATGATGAATGACTCATTGTATCCTTAACTATAAAGATCACTGACAAATAAATGCCGTAAATATCTCATTTAAGAACTTTTGTATCTAATGTAATTTGTCAGACTAGACTTTCCATTATTTAAGTTTGCAGGAAGATTTTAACATTTCAGATTCGGAAGAAATCCAGCTATAAAAGACGTAGATTCTTTTCTGCTAGAGATATTCTGTGACTGGTTCTAAGTGTCAACTCAGGTTGCCAGACAGTTTTTTATAAAGTTGTAATCCTTAGGGCTTTCCCCTTTGTTTTTCACTCGACAATTCTTCTTTTATAAGGGTCATAAAGGCAACAGTCTGTAAAATCTATTTCAGATTTTCCTGTTCAGTTGTACTAATCTTGGTATCTTTTTTATTTTATAAGAGGCTGATGTCTTCCTTTTTTCAATTAGAATTCTCGGAATGATTCTTCATGATGTGGAAAGTCTTCATCTCTTCAAGGAATCTGATTCAGTTAACCTAAAGTGACCTCAATTTTGTGCACAATAGAAATAATTTGTTTTCTTTACCTCTACCTTTTAACACAGTCATGCTTAGATGATCTTTTCCAGTAACCTTACTAAGAACGTAAAAAGGGAATTTAGGTAAAACATTATAGGAACAGAAAAGCTAATTGAAATTTCAATAAAAAATTAATTGCCACATCCCACTACAATAAAGAGGTCACACTATCCTCTTATATTCATAGTGTACATTCCCAGAAATGTGTTTGATGTAGAAGAGATAAGTAAAGGCACAGTTTATCTCACATTCATTTTCAATTGAAAATCTGCTTTGTTAACCCTTTTCTCAATACAGTACAGTTAAATCTAGAAGGCTAGGAAATATATCTTTTAGGGCAGGTATATGGATATATAGTACGAAACACACATCAAGTATGCACTGTTCAATTCAAATAGACATATACAAATAAAACAAACTACATTGGGATAATACTTCCAGTTATACCACTGCTTTAAATCTCTGTAGGCCTTATCAGCAATAATGTAGAAAACCCTCCTGGAGGTTACTCCACTCCCTACAGGATTGCCAAATTCTCTTCCCAACCTCCACCCACAGTGGAATGGATTTAGCCCTTAGACCTAACTGATTCCAGGGTATATGTGGGAGAAGAGAGCCAGCAATGCCAGCACTCATGGTCCAGTAACACCTCCCCTTACCTGATTATTAATAGTGCAGCTCTGTTGAAGCCATGCTATCCAGGCCTTCCTGGGCCTTGGCTGCTCCTAGAACCCCTTTAAGCCTGGTTCCCCATTGCAGAAGAGACTCTATGGGAAAGTTAGCAGAACCACTGTACTGCTGTCTTCACCTGTCCTGTGTCTGTCAATCTACCACTCCAGTCTCTGAGATCAGTTAGAGTACAAATGCTCCCCGACTTACGCAATTGTTCCGTTACAGAAAGCCTTGTGTAACCCTAATAAGTTGGAAACACATTGTGCAAGTATAAAAAACAAACAAAAATATTGCATTTACCTTAATCCTGTTGTTATCCTGGCACACTGAAGGCTGCATTTTGATCGTGGATGACAATCAGCTTAATTTGTAGACGAGGAAGGAGAGGAGGAGACAGGCATGATTTGAATGAAATAATAGGGTGAAATAAGAGAATTAAAGTATCACTGAAATAACATGAGACTGAGAGGCTGTGAGAGCGCAAAGCCTTCCCTTGTAAGAGATACTACCGCTGTATTCCTCTGCACACTGCACTACAGTACTTTGCGCTCCCGTACGCTACGCAATATTTTCCAGACCTCGAAAATTTTATTTATGCCTTATGGAACTTTTTGCACAAGGTCAAATTTGCATAAGTCAGGTCTTGCGTAACCCGGGGAGCATCTATACTGTAGTCTCAGTATAATCTATATCCAGTTCCTGTGTCACCACAGGTCAATTGCAGAAGCTGGGGATTTCCAGGGTGCAAGGAGGTCCTGATGTCCCCTATTCTCCAGCTACACTCACTGAATTTGTGGGTTGGTCTACACCACAAGGAGATTCACCTTGATAGCAGTAATTCTGATGCAGACTGGTTAAACTAGTTTTAAGGCTGCAGTGTGTCACTAGAGTGACCCCATAATAATGGAGAATGAGGCTCTCTTGATTTTTTATTTATGTATGGCACACGCAGATCCATGCTGATCTAGCTAGTTGAAGTCAATCAACCCACCTAAGGTTTACATTTACTAATTACATCAAGATAAAAACTACAGAGCCTTCTCTCCACTAGGATTTTACATCAAGACAGCTATCTATCTTGATGTAATAAAAACAAAACAAAAAATCCACACACCTTATTTTGCAGTGAAAACATAGCATCAGACTGATTAAGTTGTCTCACATCTCTTTGACCCTTTTTATTCTAGGCCTGGCACAGAGACTGCAATGCAAGCAATGGTAGGTGATTTCCTCCTGAAAAGAGATGAGTTGCTGATGCTGTTTGACAACTGATCTAAGCTGTTCAACACAAGTTGTTTTTATCTGCAAACCATATAGCTACATACAGGGATGCTCTTTATGGGCTTCATTCTTATCTCTTGGCACATTCACACAACTGCTGTCTGGGTTCTTTCCACCTGAGAGCCTCTCAACTTTGGAATTTATTAGTCTCCCTGGTCCAAAATAGCCTGAATCTGTTGAATTCTCAGGGCACACCTGGAATGCCCACCTATTTGCTCAGGCTGAGGAGGGAAGAGACATGATACATACTTGGATTTGCAGGTTTGGGGTTTAAATTAATCTCTGGCTGAGTATTTTCTCATGTTTTGGCATTGGAGAGAAGGAAAGGGGTGACTAACTTTTCTGCCATCGTACAATTACTTATCAAAGTCAGTGGAGGTTTTTGCTTGAGTAAGCATTGCAGGATTGGCAATTTTTCCATTAACTTCAATGGAGTCCGAATTTTTCCTATCCCTACCCCCACCCCTCACACACTTCTTGAAAGTTATTTTCATAGTTTAAACTAGAAAATAAGACAATCAGACAACTGAATACTAAAAACAAAAAGTCACTAGAAAAAAATCCAATCTGACACTACATCTATCAGCATCTAATTCTGGTCCCCTGCTTCATCTTCATCTTATTCTTCATTGTGCATCTTTCCGTTCAGTCAAAGAAGAAACACCTTGATTTTTCTAATTGGGCCAATTGCCTGTCTAATGTCTATGATAATAGTAATTCCATTGTCCTCAAGGGCTACTGAAACCATTCCTGATATATGGGAGAAACAGTTGTGCAACCAATAACCACCCAGACAACAACAGAAAATATATGTCCTTTCTCATTAGTATTTTCACCAGCTGATATCTCACAGGAGGATTCCAGGGGAGTTTCTGTAACAGTGGTTGTTTCACTTTGGTAATGTGTCCAGTGGCTTAATAAACTTGAGCCCCAAAGCTTTGACATCTGTATAGAACAACAGAATATGTATTAAGCCATTTGCCCATAGCCTCATATTTTTAGCTGATGCTTGTTTAAAGAAAAATCACTTGCATATGATCACTATTTCTTCCTTTGCTTTATCTAAAATCCACCTTGCTGTTACATATATCAGAGAGAGGAGTAAACTGAATGCTAAGAATATGTTCAATTATAATATTTCAGATTACCTCTTTAATGTTTTATCATTTTTAAAATGTCACAAAATCTCAAAGATAAATTATTGCTGAATTCAAAAGCAGAATGAATTCCTACAGATAAGTGTATTGACATAATTCACTGGTTTCAATTTAACCGTTTTTTTTTTCTTTCCACTTTTGCAAGTTACTTCCTTCAAGATGTTTTATGGAAATGTTGCCTTTAGGTAAACAAATTACTTTGCACATTTGCGTTTTAAATAACTGGCTCCATAAAGCCAATTTCTTTTCTCCTTTGAGTTTTACAACAAAATTATATGTAATGTTCCTCCACAGATTTCTCTAGCACTCCATTAAGGAGAATTTAACACATTAAAGTACCTTTCACAGGTAATTCTATTTATTTAAGTAGAATCATGGCAAATTATTTTCCTACTTTTGGATCACTATATGTGCCATTAAGGTGGCATCTGGTGAGGTTAAGTGTCTGTTGCACCAAATATTTGAATTTTCCTTTAGTATTTAAGGGTTTATCTTTCAATGACAGGCAACTATAAATAAGAATTAAAACTAAAGGGCCAGACTTTTAAAGGTATTTAGGCATCTAAAGATGCAAATAGGTGCATAATAGAATTTGTTGACATCACTAGCAGGTAGGCACATAAGTATCTATAAATGTGTAAGAAAAAAACTTGTGTGATCATGGGGGACTTGAATTTGTGTGACATAGGCTCGAGGTCTCATACAGCTAATACTAAAGAATCCTTGGAATTTCTAAACATTATAGGAGACAATTTCTTAACTCAAATAGTGTTGCCACCAACAAGGGAATTCCATATTAGACCTTATCCTAACAGATAAAGGAGAACTAATCACAGAACTAAACACTTGAAGTTCAAAGTGTCATACTAGGATTGAGTGAGATGAACAAAGCACGTTGGGTGGGATAGGACTGTTGTGATAATTCAGCTTACAAATTTACCTTAATTGCAAGCTCAACTGTAAGAAGTGAATGTAAGGTCATAAGATGTCACAATAAGCTATAACAAATATTGATAAGAAAAAGTACGAAAGAAACACAAAGTGTGAATTAATCCAAACCAAAAGGTCTACTGATATAATTCAAGGACTCTGTTCAAATCATGACTGGTAAACAAAACAGAAGACACACCAAAAATCAGTGACCCAAAATTGGTCTAATTGATGGACAAAATAATGAGATAGACTACTCCACCCATCACTCCCTTTTTGGGGTCTGTATGAAAGCGATAGTGTGAGAAAAATTGGCTACTGGATCGAGCTCCACCATCCTGGCTGCCACCCCAACCCTCTCCTGGGACCCTGGACCTTCTTCATGCTAATCCTGATAAACATCCTGATTAGACCAGGGAGAGGGATCCGTTTGATGACACCACCATCTCCACCAGCAGCTAAATCTCTATCACCACCTGGGATGTAAAACTCCGTTGTTCCACCACACCTCCCCCCATGTGTCCTTTTCCTTCCCTACCTTACTTTGTTTCTTTCCTAACCCTCTCCTTTTTCCTTCTGTCTAACAAGACTGCATATTTTGAAACATTAGTGTAAGCTTGTGACAAAACACACACACACAAAAACAGCCAAATGCAATGCCCTGAACAGCCTGATTCTAGTTCAAGTTTTTCAGGTCACGGAAAGTCTGATAAGACTGTGTGCTGTGCCTGTGTTTCTCCAGCAGTGAGGTTGAAAGTGAAAGTCAACACCAGAGATGGAGGCTGCATCTTTGCTGTTCTTTTCTCTTTTGTGTGTTTGCCTTGTTTTGTCTTCTAGGAAATGAGATTAGACTTTAACAGCAGCAACAATGACAGCTCCAGTCCATATCAACTAACTTCTTCTCTTTTCCCCCAAAAGGACAGTTAATACCAAAGAGACCATCAAAAAATGTGTTTTTTTTTCCTTTCTAAAACTCTTTCCAGCTAAAGGGAAAGGAAGCAAGAGATGTTTTTAAAATGAATTATTTAATACTTTACATTTCAAATGCTTTCGTTGTTTTTTGTTCCTTTGTGTAACTTTAAAAATAAGGTTAAAGGGAAGTTAAATGGTGTTTGCCATGGTACTAAAGCAGGATGAGGTCTCTGTATACCAAACCCCAAATCTCGTTTTAAACAGTTTAACGTTGAACAATGACAGGGTCTTGTTAACACAATGTGGTTCACTAGGTAGTGGACTGAGAATCTGGGTTCTATTCCTACTGCTCCACTGACCTAATGTGTGACTTTTGATAAATCACTTAGCCTTCCTGACTCAGTTTCCTCATCTATAAAAAAAATGACATGATAATACTTATCTATCTCCGTAAAATGCTGTGAGCTCCATAGTTGAAAAGTTCTAAGTATTATTTAATTACACATGGCTATTTTTGAGTGTAAATGCTAAGAATCTGGGTCAGCCACATATATATTTTTAAAGAAAGTACAAGTAAAGTGTGAGCAACTGACTTAACTAAGTTGTTAAGGAAATGTAATACTGATGACTAAAATGAGGAAAAACTGGATTTTAATTGATTAGTAATTGTACAGAAGTTTTCTAAATCAACAGAAATTCACAAGGAGAATCCACATTTCAGAGTAATAATTCATATTTACTAGATTGCTAAAATGAAACACATAAGCAACAGTAATGTTTAGGCTCACTTAGCCCTTCACAAATCAAACACAAACTCTCAGTCTTTTTCTTATATTGAATAGGTTGGGTAGTAGTCCATCATATTTTCATTTCCCTCAGATGTAATTCACCTTATGTCCAACTTTGTTTTATTCAGCCAAATTATGATGTGTGGTGTTATTAATAAGTCCATTGTATCTTAATTATGAACAATGTTCCTCCAAGCAATGCAGAAGGCTTGAATCCCCCCAAGAAAGTTTGCTAACATCATAAATCAGACCTGAAATAATTTGTCCCTGGCCACAGAAGGAACTACAGTCTTAGGGGCCTGATTTTCACCTCACCAAACTACAGTATCACTACTGCCATCAGTAAAGCTATACCTAATACTCACCTCTGTGACAGGTGAATTAGATCCTCAGTTTTTATATTTACATATGTATTTATATTTAGAGCCCTAGGCGGATATAAATTTATATCGACGGATGCGGATATCCACGGATATAAAATGATATTCGTGGAACTGCAGGACTCTTCCAGGAACCGCAGCAGCGAAAGGAGCCGAACATGGGGCCACTGCTCCCAAGAGCCAGCGGCCAGCACAGGCAGCTCCTAAGGCGCAGCTGCACCAACCCCAGATAGGAGATGCAGACAGCTGCGTGAAAGAGGTGGGGGCAGGACTGGGGGCGGTACAACCACACCCGAGGAGCTGCCAGCACCCTGGGATCGATGGCCCCACGTTTTCCTCCTTTCACTGCTACAGTTCCTGGTAGAGTCCTGTAGTTCCATGGATACCGATTTATATCTGCAGATACCCATATCCACGGCTATAAATTTGTATCCATGCAGGGCTCTATTTATATTTACAATATTAAACTAAAAATAGTCCTCTCTCAGTATGTCTCCTATCACTTCCTTGCCTGCTGTACCTTATGTGTTTCGTGTCCTGTTGTATTTAGATGGGATATATGGGCCCATCTAAATACAAGAGGACACAACACACAAGGCCCAAGAATCTCCACTAAACTAGTACTATAATAGTGCAATACATTACAAAAATATATGATCAATTGAACAATAGTAATGTGTGCTTTTCGAATGCTTCCTGTGCCCTTAAAGTAATCATGCTATATTATGAGGAACTGTTCTGTTAATTCTGACTCTATACAATTACTATATCTGAGTAAAATAAAAATCCTCCAGAACTGATTAAATTTCAGTCATTCATAATTAAAATGTTCATTTCAGAAAATTCAGTTATATATGCAATCCAGTCAAGTCTATAATCAGAACATAAGAATGGCCATACTGTGTCAGGCCAATGGTCCATCTACCCAGTAGCCTGTCTCTGATAACGGCAAATGTCATATGCTTCTGGCATTTGGAAGTTTAGAGACACCAGGAGCATGGGGATGCATCTCTGACCATCTTGTTAACAGCCAAGTAATAGTAGTTCCTTATGTTTGTTTTAAGTCTGCTGCGGATTAGTTTCATCAGGTGACCCCTGGTTCATGACCCTGTGTTATGTGAAGGGGTAAATTCTCTATTCACTTTCTCCACACTATCCATGAGTTTATAGACTATCCCTCTCTTAATCGTCTCTCTTCTAAGCTGAACAGTCCCAGTCTTTTTAATTTCTCCTCATAAGGAAGCTGTTCCATATCTCTAATCATTTTTGTTGCCCTTTCCTGCATCTTTCGCAATTTCAATATAGCCTTTTTGTGATGGGGTGACCAGAACTGCATAAAATATGCAAGGTGTACAGATACCATGGATTTATAGCGTTTTATTATCTATCCCTTTCCTAATGGTTCCTAACATTCTGTTCGCTTTTTTAACTGCTACACAATGAGCAGATGTTTTCAGAGAACTATCCACAATGACTCCAATAACTTCCTAGAGTGGCAACAGCTAATTTAGACCCCATTATTATGTATGCATAGTTGGGATTATGTTTTTGCATTACTTTGCATTTCTCAACATTGAATTTTATCTGCCATTTTGTCGCCCAGTCACCCAGTTTTGTGAGATCACTTTGTAACTCTTTTCAGTCAGTTTTGGACTTAACTATCTTGAGTAATTTTGTATTGTCTGAAAAATGTTCCACATCAGGGTTCATCCCCTTTTCCAGATCATTTATCAATATGTTGAACAGCAAAGGTCCCAGTATAGCTCTTTCGGGGGACCCCATTATTTATCTTTCTCTACTGTGGAAACTGACCATTTATTCCTACCCTTTGTTTTGTAACTTTTAACCAGGCTACAAGAGAGGGATATATAAATTTCTCCCATTTCCAATACACGAGAAACCCTTTATTGTGTTAATAAACATATTTTGCTTAGAAATATTGATGGGAATCAACACATTTAGATATTTTGGAGGTCAGTTTTTAGAATTTGTTAGCACTGAAAGATAAAGGAAACAGTATGGTAAATATTGTCAGGCTTATTTTTTTTCTTAAAAAAAAAAAAATCTAAACAGTTTATCCTTGTCATAGAGTTCTTCCTTTTTTGTCCTTTCGCTTCAGTGATGTTCTGATAATGAAGACCTGCCATAGGGATAAAAATAAAATGTATTGTTGTTACTTTAAAGTCCCTGCTCTTGTATTGAACTTTTGTCCTACTATAAGCTGCAGACTTTAATAACTGCATGCACTGTATGTATTTGATAGGAACTAGTGCTAAGTTTTCTACTTCCTAGTTAAAAAGAAAAAAAATATATATTCATTCTTTTACCTGCTAGCTGAAGTAATAACCAACCATGAAAAAATATTATGAGTATCATTTTTACATTGATATTTGTTCAAAAAATATAGATTATTTAAATAAGGAACTAACCCATAATCTTCCCCACGATTTCCAGCGAGGAATAAGTGTCAAAAAGTTTGCCCAGTATTTCAAATATTTAGTTGTGAAAACCGCTTTGATCTAGAAATCAGGGTGAAAATATTATAAAAAGAGATTTCTGGTACTTCTAAGTTCCAAGGAGGTCAAAAATCTCAGAAGAACCAATTTTTTGTGGTATTCTGATACTTCCATTTTGAGTCCTGGTATAAACCAGGAAGTGCAGAAGTAGCATGTGTAAATGGAAGAAAAAGTAAGTTTACCTATTTTTTTTTTTAGGTTTGAAAAATGAATATGCAAATTTAGGACAAAGGGTTGGGATTTCTGGTTTTTAATGTATCTATATTGGTTCACTCATCCCTAATTATATCCCATGATGAGGCTTCTTTATGATCTGAATAAGTGGTGAATGGTCCCACAATGGGCAAGAATTCTTAGAGTATATAGTAGTTAATGGGAAATGCAATTAAATTATACAATTTTTATATCATGAAGACTCACTTTCCTGATATATGTAGCATTTTTAAGCCATTGAAACCATAATTGTTCTTCAATTGAGTTTCTTATGAGTCATTATGATCTCAATAATGGTGTATGAAACACTCATACAGAAATCCATGTCAGGTCTTTGGATGTGATACAACATTAAAACAACTGCTGCAGGTGTTCTATTTAGATCATAATGAAATAAAACACTCCCTTCTTTCACAACTATTGTATTTACTATATACACCCAAGTAACACTTGGGCCACATTTCACTGATCACAGTGTTAAGGTGGCAGATGCCACTTAACCAGTGACATGTATTTTTAGCAAATAAATATTCAGATGTCATTTCACAATGTGGACTAACAGCCTTTCAAGTTTTATAATAACGCAAACAATATTTCAACAGCTTAGTACAAATTCTACCACCCTGACTCATGCATAGTAACCCTGAAACCAAGTGAATTATTTGCATAAAAATGTAAGTAAGTAGAAATCACAAGTGTTTCAGGATCTGCCTTCTTAGAAATAACTTATCTTTTAACCTATAGAAATACATAAATATGAAGATATATAGGGTCAACCTAAAAAGGTCAACAGCAGAGACCAAATCCTGAGGTATTTACTTACTGTAATCCTTATTTATGAGGCAAACCCCATGGAACACCTACTACTGAAAGGCAGGCACTAATCATGTAAGTAGAAGCACACATTCTCTGAATGCAGGTGTGCATTCATGCAGGCACAAATTTCATTGTTGCAAGTTGCAGTCACAAAAGGGAGGCCGGACCTCACTTCTCCTGCAGATCGATTCCTATATTCTTCCAGATAATGGAAAGACAAGTGTGTTTTAATACTCAAAGGCAGATAACCACTCAGAATCAACATAGGAGGAAAGAAGCATGAGAGGAGCGTACAAATGTTCCATTTCTATTAGATCATTTAATTGGTTGTATTCTCCCCCATATAACTTTACAGAATGGGAGATAACTGTTCCAGTCTGTGTTTAGCTGAGACAGATATATTTGTGACTACAGGAAGAAAAAACAGCTTCTCCCTTCCCCCTCCCCAAATATTCCTTTAAACATCTTTTAAATAATTTCACACTGCTTTCAGATTTCTCTGTACTCCGTGTTTTCTTTAAAGTCTGTTGTGGGTGGGAAAAGAAAGGATCTGCATCCCTCACCTATTAAAAAAATGTCTAGGCATCTTCTGCCATCTCTGCCTATATCTCCACTGCTGGTTTCTTATCACATCTCATCCTGCTCCCTTTGCTTTGCCAATTCTACTGTTTCATTTATTTCCTTTTTCTATGCTCATCTTCATGCTTTTTTCCCATGCCACTGGCTTTCCTGGAACACTTCCTTATCCCAATATGCCAGGTGCATACCCTTTTTTCATGTAAACCCTTCCTGAAAAGCTCCCCCTCCTGAGAGTCCTACAAAAAAACCCCTCAACCCATATGTGAAGAGACAACCCCCCACCTCAGGTACCATCCAGCACCAGGCAGCAACATGATCGGGTTCACCCAGCCCAGTTTACCTTTGGTTCACCTATAAGAGAAACAGAATGTCAGTATCTGATATTAAGCTTGCCTCTGGGTATAATTCTTTTCATATACACTAGTGCAGTAATTCCCCATAAACCTTGTAATAAAAACCATTCTACCATTTCCACAATAAACAGGTTTTTCCCATTCCTTTCGTCAAGGACATCACCTCTAAGTTACCTACCTGAGAGTCAATCACAGCACTTTGTTCACAGTACCTTTGTCCCAATCTGGGGTCCCACTCTCCTGGCCTTGCTGCCTGAGAGTGACCAGTTTTCCCACCACCCTTCACTCACATCTTTTGCCCACAAGGTTCCCCACAAGTTCCACTCCCTGGCCTCCTTGCCTGGGAGCCCTGCATCTGCTCAGGAGGATCCATCCTCCCATAACAACAATCTTGCTTCTGGGCTCAGCTCCCCTGACCTCACTGGATTTTCTCCTTTTCCTAGGAACCCATTGCCCAAGCCTTCTGCTCATCAGGGTCCCCAGCTTTGGTCAGTTCTCACAGCACTCCTGTTGCTGGTACCATCCAAACTCAGTTCTCTCTACTGGGTTTCCTGAAGCTCTCTCCCAAGCAACTCCTGCTAGCTCTTGCTCGCTGCTTCCTAGATCTCAGACAGGCAGCAGTCACCCAGATCTCCTGTGTCAGACTTCTTGCAGGCTCAGACTTTCCAGCTCTCTAACTTACTTCCCCTTTAAGGCCCAGGTGCCCACTCTTAAGCCTAATAGTGGTTCAGATGATCAGTTACTGGTGCACTGGCCTCTTATCTTTTAATGGGCAGATGTTGCCCTGTGACACCATATACTACCACCAATTTACATGCATATATGTTTAAAGTCAGTGCTATAATCTGCATCTCTCTGAGTAATTTTTGTTTGATCTTTGTCTGTCTTTTACACTGTACGCTCTTTGGGTCAGATAATGTCTCTATTTGTGTCTTGCATACTTAACATTTTGTTGGTGTATGGTAATTATTTGTGAAGTCTTTCATCTCCCCATACTCCTGCTATTATATCTAGGAGGGGCTGCCACAGGGAGATAAACAGAATAAAACGTATCTGTAAAAATAATTTCATGACCAGACTTAAAATTCAGACTTCTGGATTTAGAGACTTTTCCTGGCTCCATATGGTGCACATATATAGCAATGAACAGTGTAATGAGGCAGAGTGGCCTCTCTTTGCCTCTGGTGGGCAGAGCCAACCCCATCCTGCCCTCCTCACTGGAAAGTGGAGGCAGCTGTAGCTCAGTCAGGGCTGGATCAGAGAAAGAGGTGGAGGTCTCTTCTAGAGAGCCAAGCCCTCTGCAGGAAGAGGTTAAGGAGATGCTCTAAGCCCTGGCAGCTCTGACCCACTACATCTGCAATGCATGCACAGGCTGGAGGAAAAGTTGAAAAGGGGAGCAGAGTAGCTCACTTGCAGGCAGCTAATGGAGGTGAGCAGATCTACACTCTGAAGCACCACAAAGGAGGACTGTGGAAGCCCCAGCTGGTGGGGCCCCTGATTATTGATGGTATACCTGGCCTGCTGAGCGGAAAGATGCTGGAAATTTGCAGGTTGGGGATTTCTTACATTTATTTGTTTACAAGCCTTTTCTTTTCCCTCACGTATGAGGGGGCTGGTAGAAAGTGATCCAGGGAAGCAGCTGCATAGCATGTCAGGGTGAAGGACTCAGCCACCTACTTTTGGGTCCCAGATCAGAATCCGGTGGAGAGGATGGGCCTGGGTTCTCCTATGCCCCCCTCTCCCAATGGGTCTGGAGGCAAAAAAGCCTCTCTGATACTGGAGACTCAGGATTAGGAAGACCCTATATCCCACAGAGTTACAAGTCTGTGACTTTAGTCAGGTGAAGTTAGAGGACCCTTGCTGGGCAGCAGAACTAGCCCTTTGTTGGACTCCTTCATATCCCAAAAGGCATGGTCACAACTTATGGCGCAGTCCAAGGGCCATAGCACAGAAGGTGACAAACCACCTCAGGGCCGAAGCAGCTATGAACAGGGGGTACTAAGACAGAAGTGTCCTCATCACGGCCTAACCTGACCACAGGACAGTGCCTGGGGGGGAGTAGATCCCTTCACAGGGTTCTTTTCCTTTGCAGATGGACATATATCACCTTACAAGGCTACCTGAGCCCTTCTTTCCACAGGCCCATCACTTCACCTGCCCAGTGGTATCAGGACGATGGACTAAGAATGCATCTAACCCAAGACTTTGCATTTTCAACTACACAATTTTTTTTTCTTTTTACTGGAAGCATCTGCTTTCTGTAGAATTTTTTTGAATTTTTTCCCCATCAAAATTGAACATTCCAAAATGAAAAAGCACTGCCAGGGTGCTCATTGGGAGTTTTAGTTCAGTTGTCTCATGTCCCCATTCACTTCTATAGCTTCTTCAGCTGGACTTCATGCAGGGGGGGGGGGAGGGGGAGGACGGGAGACATCAGACTCCCATGATGCACTGCCTCCCCTGGTCAAGCAGAGAGATTGTGATGCATCTTGAGAAGTCTAGTCTGATCAGAAAGCCCAGTCTATAAAGGATAATGGGTAAGCCACTCAAAGTACAGCTCTTATGAGGTACTGTGGTGGCATTTCCAAATCAATATACACCTCTACCCTGATATAACGCAACCCGACATAACACGAATTTGGATATAACGCAGTAAAGCAGTGCTCCGGGGGGGGAGGGGGGCAGGGCTGCGCACTCTGGCGGATCAAAGCAAGTTCGATATAATGCGGTTTCACCTATAACGTGGTAAGATTTTTTTTGGCTCCCGAGGACAGTGTTATATCGGGGTAGAGGTGTATTTACGTTTTTCTGCCAAAATATTTTATTTTTTTGATTATTCACTGAAAAGTCAACATTTTCTGTAGAAAGAAGAAAAAAAAGTCCAACCAGCATTAATATAGGCAAAGTTGTTGAGGGAGGTAATTGGAGGGAGGGACATAGGAAGAGGCCTTCTGTACGCTGATAATACCTAACTCTGTTTCTAAATTCTCCAAGCAGCTGTAGTAGTCAAGAACCTTACCTAGTATCTTGGGGAGACTGAGGTACAGATGAGGGCTAATTACATGATGCACAGTCCAGATAAAACTAACGGAAGATTTCAAATTGTTTACTCCCAACATAGTAAAGCTAGCAGAGATTATATTGGCCCCTTAAAGTGAGGGTGTGCATGCACTGTTTGTTACTCAAGAGTCCCAGCTGCTGTTAAAAAGTCATATAGAACCAAAAATTAGAACAGGAGTACTTGTGGCACCTTAGAGACTAACAAATTTATTAGAGCATAAGCTTTCGTGGGCTACTGCCCACTTCTTCGGATGCATATAGAGTGGAACATATATTGAGGAGATATAAATATATATATATACACACAGAGAGCATGAACAGGTGGGAGTTGTCTTACCAACTCTGAGAGGCCAATTAAGTAAGACAAATTTTTTTTGAAGTGATAATCAAGCTAGCCCAGTACAGACAGTTTGATAAAAAGTGTGAGAATACTTACAAGGGGAGATAGATACCCTTGTAATTTTCTCACTTCTTATCAAACTGTCTATATCCCCTCAATATATGTTCCACTCTATATGCCACAAGTACTCCTGTTCTTTTTGCGGATACAGACTAACACGGCTGCTACTCTGAAACCTGTCAAAAATTAGAACAGCTTTCTCCTCCCCACCCCCATCTTTATGTACCAGGAAGTAGCAACTCTCTTTCAAATGGGTGCCATGTGATAATTATTTAAGTATGTGTCATCTTGATTTTAGGTAAGAGAAATACAATGCTCTGCAGATTCACATAACTTCTAAGTCTATCTGGAAACTGAAAATGGTGCAATATGTGGTGTCTCACTTATTGAGCTAAACGCACAATACACCAGTGTTCTGGGATGTGCACTGGCTGCTGGTTAGCTTTCAAATGAGCATAATGTGTTGGCTTTAAAGCCCTGAATTGCTTGGGACCCACCTAACTATATTACTGCCCCTCTCCCAGTACCATACTGCTGAAACTGGAATCAAGCTGGAAGCTCTTAAACTGGATTTTGGGGAGAAGAGAGCAGGCTGAAGGCTGGCTGTTGTGGAACAAAAACACCATATCATTTAAAATTGTCTTTTTGTATGGGATAAAATCATGCTGCTCATTTTGTTATTCACTAGTTGATTGCATAGCTTTAAAGATTTATCACAAGTGCCTAGAGCCAGGGAGAACATTGTTTTATTCACAAAGTGAAAGAAAATGTTAAATCAAATGGGGGTTCCCAGTCTGAAGGGGCCCAGCGGAAAGGTTAATGTAACCTGGGGTGGCAACAGATGAACAGTTTTACCATTGCAGATTAGAGACAGGAGTGGATGATGATACATGACCCCACCTGGCCACTACATTCCCACTTTCAAACCCCTAGCCCTGTCAAACATTAATGTTTAAAAAACAACAACTGACAAAGTCCAAGAGAACTGTATGCATGAATTTCCTGTTATGTCACATTGGATGAAGACATCCTTAAAGATGACATAGGAAACACCTCTATTCTATTTCAGGTTCTGACCCAAGATGTGGGTCTTCTGAGATTATCCTTTTTCTGCAAGGAAAGGGAGAGGAAAAAGTGGATGTTGCCTAGGTTACCTTTTCCTTGGCATGGAAATGGTAACCTAGGCAACCTTACATGTACATGAGAACACAATGTACATTGCCTACTGTGACAGACCCAGACCAGTGGGGTACAGGAGTCTGGTAGAGGGCAAATATACTGGTCACTGGATGAGTAGTTTTCTGTTCCCTGAGTGACCAGAGAAGGGGCTGCACTAGAGTAATCAGGAACCTGCTGAAACCAGTTAAGGCAGGCAGGCTAATTAGGACACCTGGAGCCAATTAAGAAGTTGCTAGAATCAATTAAGGCAGGCTAATCAGGGCCCCTGGGTTTTAAAAGGAGCTCACTTCAGTTTGTGGTGTGAATGTGAGGAGCTGGGAGCAAGAGGCGCAAGGAGCTGAGAGGGTGTGCTGCTGGAGGACTGAGGAGCACAAGCATTATCAGACACCAGGAGGAAGGTCCTGTGGTAAGAATAAGGAAGATGTTTGGAGGAGGCCATGGGGAAGTAGCCCAGGGAGTTGTAGCTGTTACAGGAGGCATTATAGACAGCTGCAGTCCACAGGGCCCTGGGCTGGAACCTGGAGTAGAGGGGGGGCCCAGGTTCCCCCCAATTGACCTGGACTGTGGGTTCTTCCAGAAGGGAAGGTCTCTGGGCTGTTCCCTTACCCACATCGTGAATCTCTGAGGCAAGAAAATCCACCAATAAGCGCAGGACCCACCAAGATAGGAGGAACTTTGTCACACTACATACATACACGCTTACGTCTGTATTCCTGTAAATAGGTGGGATAAGATGTCTTCTCTTCAAATGAACTGAACAATCGGTTCTGAAACATCTATAATATGCTTTTTACAAAAAAGGTGAATAAAGCCACGTAATTTAAATAAATGTAAATGCAATTGTCTTGAATGGGCTGAGATGCCGTTGAAGTATACTAGGCTAATACTTTTCTTTTTCCCAGGTGGCATGCAGCTGGGACAAGGCTTCTTACTCAATAATAAGGTAAATAGTGTAATTATTGTGGCTTCCCAGTACACCACAGCCCTAAGGGGTCAGTAGCAATGGCAGAGGTATTGCAACTCAGACAAGTGCTGTAGATGCTTCAGCAGCTAGGTCTTCTGGCTCCTGTAGCAGGGTTGGTACTCACCACCGCGTTGCCTCCTACTGGTTACTCCGGGAATTAGCTCAATCCAGTGAAGTGTCCCCTCTCGGTGGTATCCCGCCCGTTGTCTTGCCCTTGGTTGGCTTCTGAGCCCACGTCGCTCACCAACTCGCGGCGTCCTCTTCAGGATCACTGCCCTCCAGCAGTGCCCCTTAGTCCTTCCACAACCCCTTTGGGGATGGGGGGGCGTGATCAGCAGTCTTACACCCCTCTTTGATGATCCATCACACTGGACGTTGGTTAACTAAAGTTTCTCCTGTTTCCTGGGATAGTTTTTTTTTTTTTTTTTCTTTAGACTTTTTGAAAGAGCAAACCAAACAAAAACATAAGATCCACAGCAGAATTTCTTGGGTATGTCTAGCTGGGAGCATGTCTTCCAGCCCGCGTAGACAGACCCATGCTAGCTCCACTCATGCTATTGCTCTAGAAATAGCAATGTGGACATTGCTGCACAGGCAGCGGCTTGGGCTATTGCTGGAGTCCAAGCCCCACCTGCCCTGCATCTGAGCTTGGGTGGCTACTAGAGCCACTGCCTGTGTCGCAACACCAACATGGCAATTTTAATCATTAACTTGAGCAGAGATAGCATGAGTCTGTCTACCCAGGCTGGGAGGCATGATCCCAGTTGCAGTGTAGACATACCTTTTACCTCACGTCCCCCAGACCTGCTGTTTGTTGCTGTTCACAACTACAAAGAATTATAAAGAAACAAATTGCCTAAAGCATAGAAGAGTCCCCTTCCTAGTTCTATGTGCTAGTAGCCTGGCTGCTCTCTGTATTCTACCAAACAATGCGAGCACTTTGGATACTTTCGGGTTGACAGTGATCACTCATCAAGCCAAACCACTTGTTTAAACTTGCTGGTTCTGGCTAACCTCCATATCAGAGGCAATGGTATTTGGTTGATTTCCAGGGATAAGTTTGGAATACAATGCTGTCAACCCAAAAGGGTTCCTCTTTTGAACATTGAAAAGTCAGTACACTCCATCACACGGGATTATAGCAGTGTACAACAACTGCTTTTGATTGATGAAAGTACTCTCTATTGACTGGATGCTGCACTTCTCAGTAAAGAATACTTCCACTGAATAGCTGGGGATTGGTTCTCAGAGCTCTACATTTCAGTGTTAAATATAGCAAAGCTAAAACCCCATCATTTTAAAGAGAGCCAGAGCTTTTTAAGTTTGCACTCATACGATGGTTTGATTATTTAGGTGTTGGATGTGATTGAATATTTAAGCACTCTCTTACTGTGGATTTCTTTCTAGCAAAATAGATCTAACAAGGCAGCCTAGGCATATCGCTCATTTCTGATGTTCTTCAATTACTTTCCTAATTTATCAAAAATACATCATACTGCCAGTTAGACAAGGATGGAGTTACAGCAGTGCAGGGGCTATGCGTTAAAGGGCTCAAGCTAAGTCAGCCAGCTGCACATTTGACATCCAATGAGATTCTCTGGCATTTAGACATTAAATATTGAGTATATGACATTTTAAAAGGCAAAAGCACTTAACCCACATATAATTAAGTTCTCAAGTCACTATTGTCTATGCCAGCTGAGCTAAAATAGCAGCAAAAAACTTGTTGAATAGAAGCTATAAAATCACCTAGCCAGTCCATTGACCTGTATATTTTCCATGTTCACATAAGTTTTTTGTGCTTCATTTTGAAAGGTCATAAATTCCATGGAATGGTTTATGAATTTAGTTATACTTGCCCATATGTATTTCAGCCTGCACTCAAGTCTACTGCATACTTATTTTAGATTGTGATTTTTAAAGAATATAAAGGTGTATATTTAGCCATATATTTTATTGGAATGTATTCTTCCTCTGAAGGGGAAGTTAGTAATGTATGAAGTGAGAAAACTCTGACGTATCTTGGAATTTGAACACACCAAGTAATTCTGTGTCCTGTCTTGGTCTCATAGAATTAACACTTAAGCACTTTCTGGCAACTCAAAGACTGTTTATGCATCAACCAGGGAATTTTATTAATCCTCAACAAAAAGTTATTTATTACAGGGCAAATGGATCATAGATAATTTAATCTGAAACAGTAATTGATTATTCTTATCTTTTACTATTTTGCAGTTATCAGAGTTCAAGTCTGAGGTGCAGCATTGCTTGTATGGACATAAGCTTTTTAATTCACAAATGCTATATATCCCAAACCTAGTACTAATTTGTTATAGGGTTAAAAACTGGCTAGTGGGGTTTGGGATTGAGCATACTTGTTTTTAGCCTGGATTCAGGGACTGGATACAACATTTTGTATTAGGTGTTAAATAAAGTCTGAGATGCCTATAGAACAGAAGTCAAGAGAAAGGAATATGGATAGTGGTTTTCTACCTCAAGAGAAGTGTCACTATGGGAAATTAAAGGAGTGATTAAAATAGAAATCCTTGAGTGCACTACTTAGTGATGTGGATACGGGCATATTTGGGCCAAGCTTCTAGAGTTTTCACACTAATCAAGGCAAAAAAGGTAGAAAAATAGAATTACCTTTATTCAAAGTCCATTCCTTTATCTCTCTTCTAATCCCTAAAGTCTGCCATTTAATAAGAAACAGAGTGAGCAAAAATAAATTCACATTTAAAATGACATTAAGAAGAGTGTTTAATTCTACAGTTTTTCTAGCTGGGCTATAACATTACCTATTCATTGCTGTCACTCACAATTTAAGAGCTGATCATCAAAAACAAGCCAGATAGTACAGACATTAAATAAGAGAGTCTCCAATCTCATTTTAACCTAATCTCAATTACTATAATTTATCATTGTCCACTGGACATTGAAAAAATATTAACAAATCTAGTAGGAAGATTATTAGGTTCCCAGTAATAAATTTAGTCTCCACATCATAGATAAAATTAAATAATTTTCCACATGAGACCAAGATTATTATTTAAACTCTTACAAAAATGATTATTTTAGTGTTTCCATTCAGTACAATTTCCATTTCAGCTTTATGGGAGAACAAATTTGTACAGGGACTGTCTCAATAGCCTCAAAAGGTCATAAGTCACCCAGCAATCCTATGGCACATTGCCACACCATGAAGGACATGCAAATTTGCTTCTGTGATAGGCTGGGTTCCTTTTAGGTTGCATTTGGGTATTTTCAGAGAACTTTCCCCTCAAATATTCTTCCATTTATGGGGGTGCTTGGTCTGAGTGTTTCAAAAGAGTCTATAGAGGTCTAGCTTGTTTAGTAAGGCTGAGTATGACCGGCCCTGACCCAGGATCTAATCTTCAACCTCTTCCCTGCTACAATTAGCTTGTACCTGATCTGGTGGGTCTTTGTGGGCAGCTGTCTACCTCCCAGCAGCTCTGTCACAAGAGTCAGCTAACTTTGGGGCTCAGCAGCCTTCCTCCTGATTGCTGCCCCTTCCTCTAACTCTCCCTTCTAAGCTTACTTCCGCCAAGTGGAGCAGGGTGTGCAAATGTGCCTATTCAGTACTGGTTAGACCCATAAGAGTTTGTTAGCCTTTTCCTGATTGGGATATGGGGGTGTCCCATCACAACTTCCAATATTGGTCCCTCATTCTTCAGGCCAGCCAAGACCGAGTGCTAAGCATTCTAAGAGGTTCTTTAAAGATAGTAGTCCCTTACCTCATGTCACTAAATTGTTTCCCTAAGAAGTTTGCAATGTTGACACTTGAGTGCAATTTTCCTGCTATGGGCAACCACTGAATGCTCTGACTCAAATGGTGCCATGATTGCTAGTAGAAACAGCTTACTGCTCACCTTTTAGATTCAGAATACAGAAGATGCTGGCTAATTCAGTTGACTTTCCCATGGGAATCAATGGGAGGAGGATTGTTGAACTTCTGGCAGCTGTTGCAGTGCTTAGCATCTCAAGATTTAACTGTGAATTACTAATTACCCACCAGATATGTCCCAGACCGAGAGAAACTGAAGATTTATATCGTATTTATAAACACCTGTCACTTCCTAATTGTTACAAGCAGCCTACTATACTGAATAATATCAATCTTTGATTCTATACCTGCTTGACTGATTTTTAATAGAATTAAAAATAGTCATATTTCCACTAATACTGGAGCCTTCTGCTGAGTTTTCAATCTAGTCGTTTTGTTAGTTAAATACAAACTTCTGGAAAAGTGCTAAGCAAAAAGAGATAAAAGCAATTCCCATGACATACTAGTGGAGTCAAGCATTTCTTATCCAGGAATTCTAGACTTTTGCATAAAGAATTGAAAGAGAATATAATGCATCCCTTTATAAACACCACCTAGTTTTGTTCTTACTTTTTATTTCAGACACACGGTTCTGCCCAAACAACCCAAGTGATGCAAATACTCTGAACAAAAAATGTTGCCAATAAAATTATTTCACCTCTTTGAATAAATTGTTTGAAAAACATTTACAGTTTTCTTAAATTTGAATTTATTCACTAGGTCGTCTCTGCAAATAATTCATAGTCTATTTATGAGCAACTAGTAAGTACTCAGTATCCAAATTCAAGCTGGGTTGTTCATATTTGAATGGGTGGAGAGGTCACAGGGCATTGTTTCTATTCTTGACTGGATGAGTGGAATTCTTTGAATCAAACTTCTAGTGTGAATAGAAGTTCAAAATGATCCTTCATGAATATGTATGTTTCATCCAGCTCTATTTGGATTCCTCCATTAGTTGGGACATAGAATGCTCCGTTGACTCAAATGGTGCCATGATTGCTCATAGAAACAGCTTTACTGCTCACCCTTTAGATTCAGAATACAGCAACCACCTTTTTCCTTTTCTCTTCTGCCAGACTGAAAGCTTCTAGATCATTACATACCAAAGCAGATGAACTTCAAAAACAAACACTCTGTAACATATACACTCTTTGAAAGACAAAGTCAAAACTTTATCTTTTTGTAGATAGGCATGTGATCTAGCAGCAGCTGGCAGCAGTGTGAGCAAACAATCAGAGCTTCCCAGTGAGTGGAAGGAAATTTAAATCATCCATTGAAAAATATAGCAGAGTATAAGACAGATGTTATGGAAAACCAAAATGCAAGGTAACTTCATAAACAGCATGTCATTAAATGCTTTAGGATTTCTGCTTAATGGATTTCTTCAATGAACAAACTAGGAAATACAAGTATTTCAGTTCTTGGAAAAAGTCAACCCAAGAAAGAACTCATTTGTTACATCACAAGTCCCAGGAGGTAGCATGATATATGAAACATGATAATGAACAGAGAACTGATGACAACAGTTACTGATGATTGGGTGCATAGTTTTAGTGCTCTGCTACCATATGAATTCTCACATTTTAGTTGCATTTTTTGCTATACCTTTGATATTGGGTTTGTAATCATCATACCTCAACCGCAAAATAAACATACACAGTTTAATGGCAACCTAACTGATCATGTATGACTCGAAACATAGGCATGCTCTGAAAAGTGACTAGATCAATAAGAGAGAGTTGTATAGTGAAACTGCAAGAAAATTCACAGATTCCAAGCCCAGAAAGGATCATCTAGTCTGAGGTCCTGTAGAGCACGGGCCAGAGAACATCTTCAAAATCATTCCTAGAGTATATCTTTTAGAAAAACATCTTATCTTCATTTAAAAATTGTCAGTAATGGAGAATCCACCATGGCCTTTCATAATTTGTTCCAATACTTAATTACCCTCTCTGTCAAAAGTTTATGCCTTATTTCAAGTCTGAATTTGTCTCGCTTCAACTTCCAGCCATTGGATCATGTTATAACTTTCTCGAATAGATTGAAGAGCATTAAATATTTGTTCCCTAAGTAGACACTTAAAGACTAATCAAATCAGTCCTTAGCCATCTCTTTGTTAAACTAAATAGATTAAGCTCCCTGAGTCTAACTATAACTCTGATTCTTTAATCATGTTTGGGCTCTTCTCTGAACCCTCTTCAATTTATAAACATCCATTGTGAATTGTGGGCCACCAAAACTGTGTACAGTATTTCAGCAGTGGTCACACCAGTGCCAAATACAGAGTAAAATAACCTCTCTACTCATACTCAAAAGTCCTCTGTTTATTTATCCCAGAGTTGCATTATTCATCCACAATGACTCCCAATCGTTTTTAGAGTCACTGCTGTCTAGGATAGAGTCCTCCATCATGTATGTATGGCCTACCTTCCTTGTTCCTATATGTAAATGTATACATATATTGTTTGCTTGCACCCAGCTTACCAGGTGATTCAGATTTCTCTGTCTGACTGATCTGTCCTCTTCATTATTTAGCACTCCCCCAATTCTTGTGTCCTCTGCAAACTTTATCAGTGATGATTTTATGGTTTTCTTCCAGGTCATTGATAAAAATGTTAAATAGTGTAGGGCCAAGAACAGATCCCAGCAGAACCACACCAGAAACACACCTGCTTGATGACTATTCCCCATTTACAATTACATTGAGAACTATCAGTTAGTCAGTTTTTAATCCATTTAATGTGTGTCAGGTTAATTTCACATCATTCTAGTTTTTAGTCAAAATATTGTGCAATACCAAGTCAAATAACTTATAGAAGACTAAGTACATTATGTCAACACTATTACCTTTAGTAACCAAACTTATAATTTAATTTTAAAAAAGATATCTAAGTTAGTTTGACAGGATCTATTTCCCATAAACCTATGTTAATTTATATTAAGTACATTACCCTCCTTCAGTTCTTTATTAAATCAAGTCCTGTATCAGCCACTCCATTTTCTTGCCTGGGATCAATGTCAGTCTGACAGGTCTGTAATTACTGGGTCATTCTGTTTACCCTTTTTAAAAATAGGCACAGCATTAGCTTTCTTCCAGTATTCTGGAATTTCCCCAGTGCTCCAAGGCTTATTGAAAATCAACATTAGTAATCTAGCACTCTCCTCAACCAGCTCTTTTAAAACTCTTTGGTGCAAATTATCCTGACCTGCTAATTTGAAAATGTCTAACTTTAGTAGCTTTTGTTGAACATCCTCCAAAGATACTAATGAAATGGAAAGAGTGTTATTATTACCATATGATCAGACTATATCATCTCCCCTTAATGCAAATACAGAACAGAAATATTTATTGTACATTACACATCCTTTTCTGCATTATTACTGATCATTCTGCCACTGCCATTTAGTAATGGACCAATACTATTGTCAGGATTCTTTTTGTTCCTAACATATATTTTTTTAAACTGCATATTGTTATTAACTGTGCTGGCCATCGATTTTAATCTTGGGGCCCTTTGCTTCCCTTATCAATTTTTAACAATTCCTAACTTCTGATTTATATTCATTACTATCATTCATGACTTCCCCTTTATTCCATTTGTTATACATCATTTTTATAGTTGCCTTCTCTTCTCCTCTAAAGCAGGCCAGTTTTTTTAATCAGCACAGTCTTCTTCCTCAATTGCTCACACTGTGGCTCTATTAAAAAATGTTTATTTATGTGTAAATAGTTAGTTAAAAAGAAAAGTGATAGTAGATGACACTCAAAATATGTACCATAATTACTGTATTTTATATAGAACCAATGAAATTGTTACTGTTGTGCACTGCAAATGGCATCTTGTATAGTACACCTAACTTGCTGTTAGAAGTGAGGGTTTCTTTAATACTTCACTTCTTCCTTGTGGCTATGAGAGGTATTGAGATCTACATTTACAAAGGTATCTAAGTGCTTTTGTAAATCCCACGAAACAGGTTCAGTGCCTAACTCTCATTGACTTCAATGGGAATTAAGTGCTTAACTTGCTTAGGTGTTTGTATAAATCCCACTAGGCACCTATTTGCATCTTTAGTCATTTAAATACCTTTGTAAATCTGGACTGAGTTACTTCAGCAATGGCTGTGAGCAACATTCCACTCCAACCTGTGATACAAATCATAGATATCAGGGTTGGAAGGGACCTCAGCAGGTCATCTAGTCCAACCCCCTGCTCAAAGCAGGACCAATCCCCAGACAGATTTTTGCCCCAGATCCCTAAATGGCCCCCTCAAGGATTGAACTCACAACCCTGTGTTTAGCAGGCCAATGCTCAAACCATTGAGCTATCCCTCCCCCCTAATGCATGGGGATGTCTCAGGTCTACCATGAATCAACATCCCTCCAAATCCTGCCATCTTCCATGGTTTGGAAACTGTTGCTGAAATCTCATCCTCCATCTCACAAAATGTCTATCCGGCTACATAGGTAGCTCAGTCATAAGCAAAAACGGTTCATCCAGTGGTGCTGGATCCATAACCTGGAGGAGAGCACAGAGCCTCATCTAAAATGTTTTGGCAGGCTAAAACCATGTCCACTGCTGGGGTCCAGGAATGACAGACGCATTCTCCCACAATCCATTGTGAACCAATTCCTAAAATGCCTCCAGTTAGTGAGGCATTAAGAATCCTGGGATACAGACCCAGAAATCCTAGCACAAAACCCATGCCACTGAAGAGCCTGTGTGGATGTCTACAAAGACAGACTGTGTGAGGCTCTGCAGTGTGGCTGATCAGAGGCCGACTTGGCTAGCATATATCTTCATGCATGTCAGCCAAGATGGGGTACACACTGCAGTGAAGACATGCCCTTTGGGTACTGGAGAGAGTTTAGGGCCTCCTGGACAAACTGAAGTGGCAGCAAGTCCAGACAAAGAAAGCATGGCACTTAAGGTGGTTACCCGGAAGACAGCAATGCGTAAGGACTTCCTAATTTGTCAGCACTTATAGCTAGCAGATGAAGAATGTCAAGATATAGCTGTGACATTCTATACCTTAGGGGAGTGTACTGTAACCCCAATATTCCTCATTTTCATATAAAGCATGCCTTGTAAAGTATCAGGGGAAAGGTTATCTCTATCCATATATGTATATCATTAATGCATATGAAGTTATGAGAATTATATAGTATGGTTGTCACTAAAACACGCTCTAAGTTGGGGAATCAGCCAGATATTAGCTCTCCAGAGGCAACAGCAAGGAAAGTAACCAATGCCCAGGCAGGGTGTCAAATAACCCATCAACAGCCATTGTCCAGCAAGGGAGATAGAATGCAATGACTCACCTGCATCAGGCCACAACAGGGGGATTGCTCAACTTTGCTTGGAGAGACTCAGTAATGCTCACCTGACTCTGAAAGCGGGGGGGAGGGAAGGGACACAAAGCCCAGAGAGAGGAAAGGACATGATAAAAGGAAGAGACATTTGCCATGCTCTTCCTCTCTCTTTCACCTACATCTACAGGCACCACCATCACCAAGCGACTGAAGCACTAATTAAAGGGGAGAGCCTGGCTGAGGAGCAACCAGCCAGCCTGTGGTCAAAAGCATCTGAGTTTATAAGGGTATTGAAGGTGTTAAGATCAGCTTAGAATTTGTTTTGCTTTTATTTCATTTGACCAAATCTGACTTGTTATGCTTTGACTTATAATCATTTAAAATCTGTTTGTTCATTCTACCTGAAGCAGTGCATTTGGTTTGAGGCATATCAGAAACTCCCCTTGCGATAACAAGCCTGGTACATATCAATTTCTTTGTTAAACTGACAAACTCATATAAGCTTACAGCATCCAAGACATGCAAGATGGAGGTTTCTAGGGTTGTGTTTGGGACCAGAGATATTGGCTAGTGTCATTCAGTTACCAGTAGCTGGGAGCACCTTACATGCCAGAGGCTGTGTGTGAACAGCCCAGGAGTGGGGGTTCTCACAGCAGAGCAGGGTAAGGCTGGATCCCAGAGTCAAGGATTTGGGTGACCTAGCAGATCACCGGTCCAGATAACACCAGAGGGGAACTTCACAAAAGCGAAAACCTTAGATGCTTTAGAAAAATACTTTGTGCCTAAAGAAATATGAGAATTATATTTTTAGTGCATTGGATCAAAGTGAAACCATATACAAATTGCAATCTGGCTACATCAGTAGTTAGCTTTTTCATGCAAAATTAACACACTTATAGACGAAATTATTAGAGATTGTATAGTTTTAGGCACCAAAGATAATGAAGAAAGAACACATTGGCAACAGTCACAGCTGGAACTTAAACATACTGATGATATCTGAGGCAGTGGCAAAGAAGCAAAGACACTGCTACAAAAACTTTAAAAGATTAGAAATAGCGGGAAAGCAGTAAAGTTGCCCAGCAATTTCAAAGTTATAAAAACTAAATAATTTAACTTATATATATATATATATATATATATATATATATATATATATATATATAGTAGACAACTTTACTACTTTTCCACTATTTCTATATTTCCTGTACAGAACCCAGGATCTATGCTACGGTTTCTTGAGCACCTTCTATTACTCACTGTTTATCCTTACTCATTCTCTCTTGAAATGTAACCTTTGATTATCCATTTATGATTGTTTCACTATAAATATATTTCACTGCTATGATGTTATAAAGGACCTGATCCCGAGTTGTACCAGTCTTGTTCTTTCAGGGACAGTTTATTTAGTCATTTCTGTGAGTGCCCAGTTACAGAGGCTGCAGGGAACTCTCCAAGAACTTGGGGGTTAGTGTGCGCCTGTCACTAACCTGCGCAGAGAGGGCAGGGACCTGGAAGTCGGTGCTTGCAAGGCTAGAAGTTTCAGGAAGCTGGGCCACAGCAGGCACAAATGACTGCTTCCCACTAAGGGTAGCTAGTGGTAAGGTGTCTCTCAACACTGAGTACCTCTGGGGAGTGTCACAGTCCAAAAAACTGGTCACCCAAATCCTGCTAGGTCACACAAAGTTCCCTGAACACCTTCAGTGCCTTATGGACCCTCAAGCACCTCATTGATACTCGAGCACAGAAAATTTACAAACTAGCCTCTCAAGATACTGTCAAACCACCACACATCTATTGGGGATCCTGTGAGCATCAGCAGTCAAGGGAATCCCTTCTCATTACTATTTTCAATAACAAGTATTATGGTAGCACCTAAGAATCCTAATCAAGGACCAGAGCCGCACTGTACTAATCATGGTTTTAACAAATAACACAAAGAAAGACCCTGCCACAGAAAGCTCACAATCTAATAGTTAGACAATCACTTCAGTGGACCCATTTTCCCAGGAGCCATAGGGGGTGAATGAGGACTCAGAGAAGTCGGGAAGTATAAGACCTCTGTGCAAGTGTCCAGCCTGTGCTTATTATTTTATTAATTATTATTATGGGGCCCCAATCAGAGCCTCAGAGTATTAAGTACTGTACAAATATATTACAGAATCATGAGCCCAGCCCCAAAGAGCTTACACGGATTTCAGGATCTCCTCCCTGGGGAGAGAGACGAGGATGGGAATTCTATCCCTCGCTGAATACGACTGAAAGGAACGTCATGGATTTTTCCTCACCCCAGCCTATCCTGCCATTTTTCCACTGTAGGGAACTATCTGAATCAATGTGTCTTTTTTGCTTTGCATGTTATATATAATTCAAGATCAAAAGGAACTTCTTATCCCCCCCCCCCCCCGGGGCAAGTTTCAGATTCTTATCATGATGTATCATGAAAGGGTCTATTGTTTACAGGGAGTTTTTAGTTATTGGAGTTTCGGTCTATGCAATAAGAATGGACTTGACTAAGACACTTATTCAGTGCCGATATTAACGGAATGAGTGTTGACAATGGCAGCAGACTGTAATGAGATAGCTGCATAAGATGCATTCCCCGCTATGTTGATGGTAAGCTGACAATGAATGAATGATATGGACACAAACTGTCAAGAAGGGTGCAAATAGACAAGGTGCTCATTAAATAAAGTAATGGTGATACCGATAGCTCCCTATAGTGACTCATCATATAGATAAATGACCAGATCTGGGGAGCTGACAGATGGTGAATGACAGTTATATAATTGAAAGTCAGTTGGAAGCTTGCTGAGAATGTTCCAGCAGTGGTTTTATGGTTTCATCCAGTCTGGGGGAGCCTTTGAGGTTTATTTTCCATAAAGATCATGTTTTGTTTTTCACTCAGCCATAATTTCAGTGTGTGTTGCATTTATTTATTATTTCTTAATTAAATTATTTTATATGTTGCATTTTCTGGAAGTTTCATCACAATATTTTTTTGAAGCATAAGTCTTTGAAACTATCATAGTCCTAAATGTAGCATCAAAATAAATGAGAACAAATTGAAATTAACACCACAATTCCCTTAAGATCATCCATTGTCCGTTTCCATAAACATTTTGTCAAGCATTTGAAAAATAACGCCAGCTGAGCCAGAGCTTTTTCTAATCAACTACATCAAATAGCAGTGCTACACATTCAGCTTAGAGCAGCTGAACAAATCAATATCACTGTATCAAAGATTCTTGGATCTAATTGCCTTCTAGCTGAAATGTATTTAAATATTAAAATGCTTGCTTACAGAACCTCTTAAAATTGTAATTTAGCTTTTATCCCCAAAGAAATTATTTATACAATTACAGTCTGCGGTGAAAAATGCTTATTAGAGAAGCAGAGGGGACTTATATGAACAAAGAAAAGATGAAGAGTAAATGATTCACAATACTTTATGCCTGATAGAGAATGTTTTTTAGGAGCATTTGGAATGGATGTTTATCAAATGAGCTGAGCTTTCAGTTTGTAGAGGAAGGCTATATAAAGTGATAAATAGTGACCACATTGAGAACAATCCACTCAAGGTCCCCTACTACCATCCATGACTTAGTGTGAAGTAAATAGGAGTCTTTCCATTGACTTCAATGAGTTCTGGATCAAAATCTATGTTTGTACCTTATTTATCCATTTTATTTGTCACAATAAAAAATGTCCATGGTTAATGTTTGGAGTAATTCCGAAAAAGAATTACCGGTATCCCCTCCTCCTCTACCCAGCTAATTAAGTCACAGATTATTATTATTATTAATTTAGTGTTGGAAATATCTGGGTAACTTTTGACGGACTAATCCTAAAAACATCAGACTCCAGCAATTTTTTTTAAAAAATATCACATTTTAGATAAGCTTCATGTGCTTCTCCCCTCCCCTTCCCCCCCCCGTCTGCATCTGAGTGATGATTACTATCCATCAGTGGATTCCTCTGCCCACATCACTAGCTTATTTGGCTCAAGCCTATGAGCTTTCTGAATTTGTGTATGCTGCAGAAATCTAGTGGGACAGACTTTAATGAGACTGGAATAATTTCATTCTCTCAGAGGCAATTACAATTTGTATGCTCCACTGAAGTCACTGAGTTGAGTCTGTACTCAATTGCAGACATTAGCCTGTGTGGATTAACCATTTGGGATCTGGGGAGGAGAGGAAGGAGTAGAATAGCAGCTTAGGGAGCATGAGGCTCTCTTGTGAAGTTTTTCACTTTTTGGTTGTTTGTGATGTACCGTGCAAGGTGTCTGCTCCAACCTTGAAAACTCCCACTCATCCACTTGCCCAGGATGAACAACCTGACAGATCTGTAATGGACAGTACTGCTAGTTGGAGTTTCCCAAAGTATGATTTTCTGAACCTTTTAAAGCATGCTACAGATCTGCTCAACAGTGGAACCACCAGGTCTAAAGCCGCACTGAGCATCCCAGCCATTGCCACGAAGTGAATCATTGATTCAAAATATTAACACGTAAGTGAAGACTTTCCCTGGACCAACAACAGCATAATATCTCTATAGTTTCTACATTCAGCTTTATTGCCCTTTTTGAACAGAAGCAGAGCAAAGCTCATCCACTAAGACTGTGGCATCTACTGAGGCAATTCAGCATCCTTGGAAGATAGTGACTTTGATAGAAGAGCTCTCTAATGGAACAGAAAGCTCTGTTTAAGTCAATGGCAGATACAAACATGGTTTTCTATACCCAAGGGAGTTCAGCAGAGCTGCTTTGTGTCACCTATGCTGTTCAATATCAGCATTGGTTGGTTGATGGACATGCTTGAGGCCTCTGTCAGCAGCGTTGATCTGGACACTATTCTGCTTTGAGATCTCAAATAGGCCAATGAGATTGCCTTGTTGGTTCACTTTGGTAAATCACTGCATCTGATGGCCAATTTTGCCAGGCCTAAATCAATACATATTGGTCTGATCAATAATATGAATAAAACTAAGTCCCTAGTCATTATCATCAAGCAGCCTCCAGCTCCAGATTACAGACAGCTCAGTATTAACCTGTCCAGTTGGGACACTGAGCAGCTGGCAACTATCAAATATTAGGGCAGTGTAACAGACAATGCTGGAGGATGCTTGAAAGACGTGGGCACTTGTACAGCAGCAGCTGCTAGCATGTTTCAGGCCCTTCAGCAACCTCTATGGGCACGTCTTGACATTAAGCTTGCTCAAAGCTGCCAGTCTATAGGTATAGTTATATTTATGCCATTGTACATAAGTGAACTCTGGGTGCTGAGGATAGCTAAAGAACACAATTGATGTTTTTGTTTCTTGTTGACTTCATCAGCTGCTCCATATCCAGTAGCAGGACAAGATCAGAAATGATGATATTGGAAGCTGAACCCAGGAACCGCGTCTATCAGCACTGGTTCAGTTTTGGTGGGCTTGTTGGTATGGCCATATCAGAATGGAAGACTAGCGAATTCCAAAGCGTGTGCACCAAGGAATGCCATTACATGGCCAGTGATCACAAGGTACCAAAAGCTTCCGTGGCACAATAAGATTAGCAGTGATGGACATAAACTGAATATCTACTTAAGCACCTAGCCAGAACTTGATCCAGGTGGTGCTCAATCTGCAAGGAGGTCATGTCCCTTTGAGATTAGGCATGATGAGGATAACAAGAGTTATATACCATGTCAGACAGTAAATTATGGAATTGGAATAGTTGGGGGTTGAATAATGAGTGACTGGAGAGGTAATGGAAGAACAAGTGACAGGTGTAGGTAGGAACAGGTGTGAATTTTGAAAAGATGGACTATATTCCTCCCTCTTGCAGAGCAACCTGCAAAAGCAGCAAAAGTACTTTAAAAAAGTTTGAGCTAAGAATCATGGAGATTACAGCTTCATTCTTCCTTCAAGAGGAGTCAGGTAGAGGGCTTAGTACTTTTTCAGAAGGTGGCAAAGGTACAAAAGGAGTTAATGGCAAAACTCAGATTTGGGATTAAGAGGTCCTGGCTCCTAGGTTTATTTTAAAATCCACAGATCACACCTCGGTCTAGTAATGAGACAAAAAGTTAGGGTATTTGGCTCATTTAACTATTCCAAACTGATTATTTGAAATTTATAGAAATATATTACAACTTCTTGGGTCTCTAAACCCTCTGAACTCAAGCTTTCACTTGATTTTTCTAGAACTACATGCTTCAGCCAAGCTACCACAATATAAATGTTTAATAAAATAAATAAGAAGACTTTCTGTTTCTCTTTCTAGTTGATATAATGAAGTACAAGCACTTATAAATATAAACAAAATCCAAACATCAAAAATGGCTCATATTACAGTCAAGTCTGTTCTGATTTGATCTGAACTGCCTCACCTATTTGTAATAGGGATACTTATTTTCGATTGTAGACAGTACTTTCTCTTACTTGGGAGAAGAGGATGAATTTGTGGTTAAAACATTGAACTGGGACTCAAACATCTGGGTTCAATTCATAGCTCTGCCACAGACTTCCTGTGTGACCTTGAACAAGTCACTTAATATTAGTGCTTAAATTTTCCATTTGAATGAGACTAAAGAATCTCAACCTATTTAGTTTAAGAGGAGGTTAAGAATTAACTCACTTATGACCTATATTTA
Source organism: Chrysemys picta bellii (assembly GCF_011386835.1). Lineage (NCBI taxonomy): Eukaryota > Metazoa > Chordata > Testudines > Emydidae > Chrysemys > Chrysemys picta. Next base: position 72,314,636 of record NC_088795.1, on the reverse strand, counting down.
CAATACATGGGAGTTTTCTGATAGTAGAGGGCTCGTTAATCTAGCAGTCAAAGACATAGCAACATCCAGTGGCTGTAATCTGAAACTAGACAACTCCAGATTAGAAATAAGGTACAAAATTTTAACACTGAGGATAAATAACCATTGGAACAATTTACCTAGGGATGTAATGGATGCTCTGTCAACTGACGTCTTTAAATCAAGACTGGATGTCTTTCTAAAAAGATTTTCTCTAGTTCAGACAGAAGTGATGGGGCTTGATACAGGAAGGACTAAGTAAAATTGTATGGCCTGAGTTATGCAGAAGGTCAGACTAGATGATGATAATGGGTCTTTCTGGCCATAGAAATGTATGGATATACAAAACTGGGATAATAATACTTCCTTCATCACACACTTGTCTGTCTTGTCTATTTAGATCAGTGGTCCCCACACTGTGGGACGCAGAGGAACGTTTAGCAGGGCGCGGTGGGCCCCTGGCCAGCTCCTGGCGGGGGGGAGAGACAGGGAGGGAGCGCCACCCAGCCCCACTCTGCCCTCTCTCCACTCCATCCGGCTCCGGCCACAGGTCTGCTCCCGGCCCCAACCCGGGCCGTGGCTCCAGCCTCAACTGCGTATCGGCCGCGACTCCACTCCCAGACACAGACCAATTCGTGGCCCCAGCCTCGGCCCCTGGTTCCTGGCCACGAGCCCCGCCAGCCAGTCCCAGTCCAGACTCTGGCCGTGAATCCGATCCTGGCCCCAGCCCCAGCCCCACCCCTGAACACAGACCCACCCCCAGACCCGGCCTTGGCCCCGCTCCAGGCCATGGCCTCAACCCCAACCGTGCCCATGCTCATGGCCCCAGCAGGGCACTGACAGATCACATTACGGGTCGGGGGGCACAATATAAAAGGTTGGGGGACCACTGATTTAGATAGTAAGCTGTTTGGGTCAGGGAATGTCTCTTAATATGTGCACTTACTGCACCTATGTAGTAATGTTCTAATGTTCTTTAGAGCTTCTAGGTACTACCAAAATACAAAAAAACAAATAAGATAAGAATTCGTCAAACTGTTACAAATTTAGCCCCAGCCTCCTTGTAATTAACACTTCATTCATGGACCAATTGTGGCTGTCTACAGATGTACTCATTTTGACTAGTGCTATGTGTGATTCATGTTGTTTGATTGGTCACTTAAATTACATAGTATTCTTTTGTCTCCCAGATTGGATAACAATCAGTTTAAGCAGAAAGATAACTAACGAATAGCAAATAATGAGGAGAATAATGCACTCAGTACAGGTTTTTGGACGAGTAATGATTTGTGGTAGAATTCATGAAAACTGTCACAATTTCTGAACATTTTTATGAATACCTAGTGATTGTCCAAACTCTTACACCTACCTAATCTCACAAATTGTAGTGAACTGAACTAAGCTCAATACCTTTATTCATGAAAGTATTCACACAGATCAGGGTGTTTTTTATTATTTGACCAGATGCACTTGGGAAGAAGAGTAAATGAAGAAGAGCAATGCAATATATAATGATGTAAGTAATTAATGCACCTGGCTAGCAGATGACAAATGAAGACAAATGTACACTAATGAGTCTTGGAACCAAAAATAAAGAGGATGTTACAGCTAAATGGGAAAAGAACAGAAGCATATTGACTAAAAAGAGATTTGGGAGCTATTATAGACAAATCCTTTAGCCCATTAGATGGCTCAACTGAAAAAATGAATAAAATCTTGGAACAAATGTTAAAAGCATACTATAGAAATCAGAGTAGGTGGTAACATATATTTTCTTCAATAAAGCTTCATTCAAATTCCCAGACACATATCGGTCACCACTAGAGACAACCTCAAATCAAAACCCCAGGGCCAAGATTTTAAAAAATGGATGATTAAGATTAGCCTCCTAAATCCATATTCAGGCAGAAAAATAAGAGGCCTGATTTTCAAGAGTGGTGAGCACCTAACAGCTGCTATTTAATTAAGCTTCTGTTGTGTCAGGCACTGCCCAAACAGAGAGAGACACAATCCATGTCCAAATGAGTTCATTCCCACAGTCCATATTCAAATTTTTATATAGACAACCTGCCTACTTTATATATTTCTATAGCTTCAAATTAGGGTGATGAGATTTCCCAATTTTATAGAGAGTGTCCCGATTTTGGGTTTTTTTTTCTTATATAGGCTCCTATTACCCCCTACTCCATCCCAATTTTTCACACTGGCTGTCTGGTCTCCCTACTTCAAATGGATACAGCATACCAGATTTTGCTGTCAGTTATGTCAATGTAAATTTGAAATAGCCCTGTTACTGTACTTAGCATGAAATTACTTTATAGATTTATAGAGCTGTATGTGAGAGAACAATCTGACTGATATGATATGTTTGCTGCCCATATAGTGCAATGTTGCCTTGGAATTTGTTGATTTTCACTTCAAACTCCCCTTAAAGGTGGCTAAATATCAGTGGTACATATTAGATAAAGTAATTCATGTACACTGTATATAGGATTGTATTATGGCAAATTTCTAAAGAGGAATTTCTTTTCTTAAATTAATGGTGTGCCTCTTTAAAATCAGTGGCTTAATATGGCACAGTTCATAAAACACTTGGGTTCTTTTGAGATTAAATATAAAATTAGTCACACAATATTAATCAACAAAAAATATTCTGTGAAATTAGTCCTCCTGTTTGGGTTAACAACTGTTCCCAATTTCTCTGTTTTTATTCACCAAACGTTATTCGGACAAATAATTTTTGTAATTGAGAATTGTTTGCAAACTGTTTATTCTGAAATGTTGTGGCATGTGATTGGTCAAGTGCTATATTTTCAGTTCAATGTTTGCATGCCTGAAACTTATTAAGAGGGTGAAAAACAAAATGGCAAACAGGGAATACTGGACTATTGCTACAAAAGAGAAAAAAATGCTGTTCATTCATTTATTATTTCAGTGAACATTTCAGCCAGTAAGCTTATGCACTAGAGAGTTGCAAACATTTCCATTGATACTCGTAGTCATACTAATATTATGACTCCACAAATACCATAGAACTGAATTCAAGATGTTTAAATTTGTGAATCTGTCTTCCCATTATTTGAATAGCTCAAACCAAAAGACAGTAGTTGGACTTCTTCTGGCTTTGGTTAGGGACATCTGATCACCCTATCTCCATTTACCACTCTGCTTTCTGTCACTAGGCCAGGGCCTTAGAGTAATGCAACCAGGGGAAGAAATCAGATTCTCTAGCCATTCCTGACCATGAGAGGCTCTCGCAAGTAGTTGAATGAAATATGTCCCACCATAAGGGTGTGCCTTAAACCACTCTCCTACATCAAGGCAAACCCACCTCCTATCTGCAATAGCCAGAAACCACCCTTACCATTCTTCAAGCAACCTTTCCCTCATATTATGTAGGACAAATATCCCTCTTAACTTCCCCATAACAGCATTACCACTGGTGTTGATGGGACAGGGGACCTCCATAAATGGCTTGTCCCCGGCAGCGGTTGAATTCCAGTGAGGATGAAGCAGGCTGACTTAGAGCAGCATTAGTGAAGTGGATCCTGCTATAGCTCCTCCACTGCTGCTGATTGTGGTAGGGCATGACATTTTCTAAACTGAATCTGGACCAAAGGTTTTTAAACTAAAAGAAGGCTGTTTAATGTATCACTTTTACTGGAAAAGTTTTATAAAAGAATTTATAAATAGATCTGCACAGTCACCATAAAAAGTTGTGTATATAAATTCCAAATTGCATGCTAATATCCTCCAACATAAAATCTGCTTCAATTTTTTCCTATCTATAAATGTCACTGTATATTATTCATTGATATTGAAAGCAGCTATCATATCTCTGATGGGACATCTGACGCAGTAGACAGGCTGGCATTCTTTTATTCAGTCATTGAGGGCTTCAACACATTATATCTGAAGCTCATGATTTAAAAGGTACTTTTGTCTAAATATAGTCATTTTCTGTAGTGATAACTGAAATGTAATAAACACAATGTCATCAGACTACAAAGGAGGAGGTGAAGCACACTGTGTGGAAAAAGGAAAAGGAAATGTATTCATCTCTGAATGTTGCTTAGCTACAAAGCTTGGCTAAGACACAAGAAAGGCCCCTTTAGAAACAATTAGTTATTGTCATATCAGAAACACATTACAAGACAATGTGAAAGGCCACAAAATCACAGTACAGCTACACCAACCCACCAGTCATTATCTGACTCCAACCATTGCTGATCAGTAGCAACCACAGAGAGCTCTTCCTACTTTAGCCCTAAGTGGAGCACAGGATATAGTCCAAGAGGTGAAAATGGCTGAACTGCTTGGTAATAATAACTCTACTGTAATTAAATTTAATTTCCTTGTCGGGGGAACATACCAATGAAACCCACCAGAGTAAAATTTAACTTCAAAAGGGGGAACTACACAAAAATGAGGAGGCTAGTTAAACAGAAATTAAAAGGAACAGTCACAAGAGTGAAATGCCTGCAAGTTGCATGGAAACTATTGAAAACACCATCACAGAGGCTTAAACTAAATGCATACCCCAAAATAAAATAAAATAAAAATGACCAAAAAAAAAAAAACATAACCATGGCTAAACAACAGTGTAAAGGAGGCAGTCAGATGCAAAAAGACATTCTTTAAAAACTCTATGTCAAATCCTAGTGAGAAAAATACAATGGAGCATAAACTCTTGCAAGTCAAGTGTAAAACTATTATTAGGCAGGCCAAAAAAGAATTTGAAGAGCAACTACAAAAAGACACAAAAACTAACAAACATTTTAAGTGCCTCAGAAGCAGAAAGCCTGGCAAACAATCAGTGGGGCTACTAGACAATTGAGGTGCTAACGGAGTACTCAAGGAAGAGAAGACCTTTGCAGAGAAGCTAAAGTATTTTTTTTTTTGCTTCAGTCTCCACTGCAGAGGATGTGAGGTAGATTCCCACACCTAAACCATTCTTTTTAGGTAAAAAATCTGAGAAACTGTCCCAGATTGAGGTTTCAGTAGAGGAGGCTTTTGAACAAATTCAGAAATTAAACAGTAATAAGTCACCAGGACAATATGGTATTCATCCAAGAGTTCTGAAGAAACTTACATATGAAATTGCAGAACTACTCACTGTGGTGTCCTATCATTTAATCAGACTTTGTACCTGATAACGGGAGGGTAGCTAACGTAATGCTGATTTTTAATAAAGGCTCCAGAGGTGATCTTGGCAATTACAGGCCTGTTAACCTAACTTCAGAACCAGGCAAATTGTTTAAACTATAGTAAAGAACAAAATTATCAGACACATAGATAAATACAATATGTTGGGGAAGAATGAACACAGCTTTTGTAAAGGGAAATCATGCCTCTCCAATCTATTAACATTCTTTGAGGGTGTCAACAAATATGTGGACAAGGGTGATCCAGTGGATATCGTGTACTTGGACTTACAGAAAGTTTTTGACAAGGTCTCACATCAAAGGCTCTTAAGCACACTAAGCAGTCATGAGGTAAGAGGGAAGGTCCTCTCTTGGATCAGTAGCTGGTTAAAATATAGGAAGCAAAGGGTGGAAATAAATGGTCAGTTTTCACAGGGGAGAAAGGTAGTATACTGGGACCAGTGCTGTTCAACATATTCCTAAATGATGTGGAAAAAGGGGTACACAGTAAGGTGGAAAATTTGCAGCTGAGACAAAATTATTCAAGATATTTAAGTCCAAAGATGATGGCAAAGAGTTACAAAGGGATTTCCCAAAACTCGGTGATGGGGTAACAAAATGGCAGACGAGATTCATTGTTGATAAGTACAAAGTAATGCACATTGAAAAACTTAATCTTAACTATGCATACAAAATGATGGGGTCTAAATTAGCTGTTACCACTGAAGAAAGAGATCTTGGAATCATTGTGGATAGTTCTCAGAAAACATCTTCTCAATATGCAGCATCAGACAAAAAAGCTAACAATGTCAGGAACCATTAGGAAAGGGATAGATAAGAAGACAGAAAATATCATAATGCCACTATATAAACCCATGGTATGCCCAAAACTTGAATATGGTGTCCAGTTCTAGTGGCTCCATCTCAAAAAACGATATATTAGAACTGGAAAAGGTACAGAGAAGGATGTCTAATATGATTAGGGGTATGGAACAACTTCCATATGAGGAGAGATTAAAAAAACAGGGACTTTTCACCTTAAAAAAAAGAGATAACTAAAGCGGGGATATTATAGAAGTCTATAAAATTATGAATGGTGTGAAGAGAAAGTGTTAGTTACCCCTTCACATAACACAAGAACTAGGGGTCACCCAATTAAATTATTAGGCTGTGGGTATAAAACAAAAACATAAGAAAGTACTTCTTCACACAACACACAGTCTACCAGGATACTGGGCTATATGGACCATTGGTCTGGTCCAGTATGGCCATTTTAATGTTGTATGTAAGAGTTAATGCTGTTTGAATCCTCATTTTTCTGACATCAGCAAAGTTATTGTATGGCATGGTCTGAACCTCCAAGGGTCTACTCATTTCCTAGATCCACACAGATTTTGGAAATTTAAAGCCCACACTGGATTTCCTATCACTTTTAGATGTTCAGGTCATGCAGAAGATGATCTGGTGTGAGGAATGAGAGCCTGCAGCTGTGCCTGCCCAATCTCACTCTGCCTATGAGTGCTGCTGGGCCACAAGAGAAACACCTGATTGGCTAAGGCATCAGGTGTCTTGCTCTTAAGCCCAGCAGCCGCAGAGGATCAGTGGCTACTCAATGCACATGCGTGTGGATTCTCTACCTTCCTTGGCTTACCTAACTTCAAGCCCTGCTCCAGCCTAGATCCTGCACTGAATCTGGCCTTGTTCCAGTCCTGTCCCAGCCTTGCTCCTGCCTTGGAAGCAACCATGCTTCTTCCTTCCCTCACTATAGGTAATCCAGTTCTGACCTTTGGCTCTCATCCCTGTCTTGACCCTTCGCTCTGGCATCCAGATTCTGATTTTGATTCTGACCTCCAGCCCTGATCTCTAATTCAGTCTCTGCTTTTACCTGGGGCTCTGGCATTCAGACTGACAACTAGGCTTGACTGCCTGTGACCCAATTGCCTTGGAATATCTGGTAGATTCACAGAAAACTTGTAAAATATTACAGAACTAAATAATTCAGTTAAAATATCAGTGGAAGAAATATATATTTTATAACAAGGGACATTTGCAAGAATGTGTCATCTAGGTGTTCATCTGTTCTTTAAACTTACGATCTGATGCGGCAGAGCATTTAAGCATGTATTTAACTTTAAACATATGAGCAGTTCCACTAATTAATTTCAGTAGGACTGCTCATGTACTTAAAGTTAAGCATGTGTGTATGTGCTTTGCTGAATTGGCTTATCCCTCATCATGTCACGGATCTCTGTTTGGAATCATCACCTTTTCCAACAAGACTGGGACGGGGGGGGAACAGTTGCACAATAAATATTAAAAGCAGGGACCTGATCCAACTTCCATTAATGTCAGCGGAGAAAATGACTTCAATCAAGGCAGGCCCAAGGTGAGGAAGAAACAGAAAATGTGTCATTTAAGTAGCTGGGTCTATAGGTATTAGGCCAAATTCTACTCTGAAATCCACAAGGTTATATGGCATGTAAGTCAGTATAGAACTTAACCTGCTTAATTTAGGGTAATGAAAATTATTCAGACTTGCACGATATCCGTCTACTATTGATTTTGTCATTGCCTTACCATGCCATGTTTTAACATCAATTATATTTTCTGGCAAGATTTTTTTCTCTCTCAGCGTCTAAATTGTTGCTTCTTGATTAGTCAACAGGAAAAATCAATACTCTATATATTTCACTTTAAAGCTTTAATTCAGTTACAATCTGTGAACTAATCAAATGTTGATATAGCTGTGTTAGTAATAGGAAAGCAGTTTTGTAGTGCCCCAATCTTTCTTTGTCATTAAAGGTTAAATTTTCAGTTCATGTATCACATGCCTAACTCCATATTGCAATCAAAAAGGGATATCTGCTTTTGACTTTAATTTAGTTTAATTAAAAATTGAAAAGACCTAGGTTATCTTATCTATGCTCTAGCACTCATACCCTGCCTCATACCCATAGAAATTTTTCCTTCAATATGTTCTCAAGTGCTGTTCCTAATCTATTTGTAATATGATTCAGCCAATGGGAAACAATTCCTTTGTCTAAGAGTTTACATTGTCAGAAGGTTCTGTCACCCTCCTGGATGTTTCCTACTGTCAGAGGCTCTTAACATATTCCCTCCTACTTAGTTGTTGTTCATCTGACTAATATGCCTTTCAGTTAATTATGTTTTATACGTTAATCCGTACTACTTAAATACTAATCTGTTCTTCCATGATCTCCCTTTAATCAGCTGACATAACATTTCTGGAATTGTGGTACCTAAACTATACACACCATTCCAGTGTGTGGACATATAATTTCTGCTGCCTCTCATGTATTTTCAGTTAGTGGCACCATTAGCATCCTGATAATTAAATGTCCACTTCTAGTATAAGCCCTTGTTTTCCTGTCCGAACCATCCTTCTCCACCAGCTCTTTCACACACATTTTATAAAGTGGATCATATATTTTGCTTCAAGTTCAAATCTGGTCTAAACAATTTAGATGAGGAGGTATTGGTGTTACTTTTACCAAATTTGGCTTATATTGAATCGTTCTGGTCTACATTTTTACAAATAGATACTCAAGTTACAACCTCAAAACATACATATGTTTGCAGACAGGAAATGTATGCAGATGTATATTTAGATACTCAAAATAAACAGTAGCACTGAATCATGTGATTGTAGTTAGAAGAGTTTGTTGTGTGCCATTACTTGTCCTTTACATTATATCTGCGCTCAGGAGGTGATTTCTCTCCAGAAAAATTTCTTCATATTTCATTCAATAAATCAGCATTATATGAATGCTCATGACAGGACTTTGGGCCAAACTTTTCCTACCTATCTAGTTACCTTCATAACACAAGGAGGCCAATACTTTCTTTACATGCTAAACAATCTAATATTTTCTAAATGGGGGGGGAAAGGAAGCATTAATTAGAGAACCAAGAAGTTCAGCAGATTAATTCAAGTTTCCGATTTCTTTATCCTGTGTTCTTCTCATTATATCTCATTTGTAACGACCCTGTTTCTTGAGTTATTCCCTATCAACTGTATTCCGCTAAACAAATATATTGTTTTAGGAATAACAAAATGTTACTCCTTGGTAAAGTCACTAGGTTAAAGTTATTTGTAGAATAATAAATTACCTCTATACAGCCCCAATTCGGGCAAGCAGCCCTATTCATGACAGCATTTAAAACACAAGCATGATCTTAAACGTTGTCCTGAATAGGGCTAGATTTAAACACATGTTTAAGTGCTTTCCTGAATTGAGACCTAAAGTAGGAATAATCAACATGAATCTAGATAAATAATTTGATGGAATCTTCTCCCAAAATTCAAAGTGATCCTTTTCTGACACTGGAAAAGACTTTGGTTAAGAATATTTTTTCATTTAGGTAGGTATTATGGTTCAGTGAATAGGTCACTGACATTAGGAGTGTTGGGATCTGTTCCCCGCTCTGCCAGTGACTCATTCTGTGATCTCAGTTGAGAAGTTCTGCATCTAAAGTGAGCCAGATCCTGTCCCTGTTGTTCTAAAAAAGTCCTATTGAAGTCAGAGGTGCAGAATCAAGCCCAGTATGATGATTTTGCCTCAATATTTCTGTAGGTTACAAACCCTTTCGTATGCATTTTCTAATCATACGGTATGTCTTTGTGTTGGATTTCTTTGTCATGGTGATTTTTCTGTTCTTTTATTCTATAATTCTGTAGCACCGGTATAAGTTACTTGTTTCAACATTTTGTAAATCATTTTAGGAGTTTTCACTGAAATTATTTTTCAGTGCAGTTACTCAGTGTACTGCTAACTTGGTGGCAATGATGCCTTTAGGGTTTTTTTTGTTGCTTTTGTTTTTTTAAAGTAATACCTATCACTGATCGGTGTGTTTATAACACTAACAAAATGAGTTCTGGAAAAGATTCACAGAATATCCTTCCATTACTGATACTAATAATGAGATTATTCCTGCTATAATTTTTCTGAGATAGCACAACACTCACCACCTGCCAGGCAGCTTATACAAATTACTACAAACAAATGTTATTTTAACTCTTGGTTTTGGACTCCAACATAGAATTATATTACATATTTTATTAGCTCATTTACCACCTACTATGTTATATTATTAGCTAATTAATTGAAAATGGTATGTTTTTAGGTGGCTTTGGTTACTATTTAAAAGTGTGTTTTGTCTGATATCTTGTCTTCATTTCTGTGGGAAACATTCAATTGAGATTTTCTGGTGGACTCCTATTAAAAAACCAAGAATAATAAATAAACCAAGGAAATAATAATTGTTATCTATGTCAGAATCTGCCACCTGCCACATTGAATATCTTATTCTGCAAACAGTCTCATTGATTTCAACAGGACTATTTGCAAATGATGTATTATTCAACAGCCCTGATCCAAAGCCCACTGACATCAATGAAAGTGGGTGAAAGCCTGACTCCATTTAAGTCAATGGTGAAACTCCTGTTAAAACAACTAGAGCCTGGATTTCACCACATATCAGTAATGGAGGCAGTGTCTGACCCTCAGTAAGCCTCACTGGGCTGTTTTCAGTGGGACCTGTACTCCTAAATCCCATAGCCATGTTTGAAAATCTCCCCCAGTATCTATAAAGGACACAGTACCTAACCCTTAATATACTGGCACAACTGAGCCAGTTACAAACCTTCATGTTACTGTATACCTTCACTCATCTAACTAGATTAAAGTTTTCAGGAGTAATCAATATTTATGCATGCATGCATGGCTTAATGCATAGAGATTTGAGGGACTGTCTTCTATGATACTTTGTACTTTTTTAAATAATCCATGAGCTCATACTACTAGAGGGCTTTATATATTTTTAATGTTACAAGAAAATACTTTGTAGTATAATATTTTACCATATTTTAAACAATTGTTAATGTAATTCTATAGTGCCTTTTTTATGGAAGCCTACAAACACATTATTACTATTAAAAAACACGGGTAAAATCCAGGGCCCATTGAAGTCAATTGGATCAGGATTTCAGCCCATGTGTATAACATCATACTTTGGTGCAGTGCCATATAAAATTTAAAACATATTGTTTGCCTTGAAGAGCTTACTATCTAAGAATGAGAAGACAAAGCAACAAAGCAAGACATGGGACAACTATTCAGGGAATGGAAAGTGAGCAAAGATTATGGAAAGCAATGAAGGAAAGACAATCATGGAAGAAGACTGTTCCAAAGAGGGACTTGAAAGAAAAAGTTGGGGGCTTGGCAGAGAGGAAGTGAAACACCGTTCCACTATAGGAGGCTACATGATAAAAGTTGTGAAGAGAATACTGAGATAAAGGAATATAGGTAGGAGGTGGATAGGCTAAAGATCATGAAAGAAACAGGATGGGGAAGAGCAGAGGCTTGTGAAATGCTGAATATCAAGTGGTGGCCATAGTGAGAGGATTCAGTGACGGACAAAATGAAAAGTAATGGTGAGTAAGGGAGTTAAGCAAGGCTGTTAAGACTGGAAATGAGAGGAAGACAGCAAATCAGATGGGTCAGCAATTTGGGAAGGGAAGTGGCCTTTGATGAGGGAAGGGGACTGAGGTAATAATAGTATGTGACCAAGCATCAAAGTCAGAGCAGGGACAATGGAGAGGGAGAAAAAAAAACAGATGGCATGCACTTCAAAAGAGAGGGACAGGAAAAAAGTACGGGCTGAAAGCAACACGTGTAAAGAAGACGCTGTGGCTATTGGACTTTTAACCACAAATACCATGTGACCCTGAGGCTCAGAAAAAGTCTACATAGTACATTGATAAAAATTATTGCTCTCACTATTTTTGATGGAGCTGTCCCAATATTGGTGTTGGTAGAAAAGTTAGGAAAAACAGTCTGGTGTAATATGTCCATAGGTTTTGTATCTTTGTTCATCACCAGTAGTTGATCTTTTATAACACTTGATAATAAAAAAAAACCTGCACACATTTTATAAAAGATTGCCCTCCTTTTTTGAGGGCTCACTCAATCAGGTCATTTCCTGAACTGCTTCATTCATGTAATTTTGCCATCTGGCCACCTGGTCTTCAGTGTACTCTTCTAGCCATCATTTTAAAATTGATGTGTTGTGTTTGATATGGCTTTTGGACAAACGGTTCTGCAGTGTCCATTGCTTTTCCTTCAGTAAAACCCTTCCTATCGTGGGGGCAGGAAGAAGAAAAACGAAACAAGAAAAAAAAACAACAAACAAAACAAAAAAAAGCACCCCAAACAAACAAAACACAAAGACAAGCAACATAATCAAACTAAAACACCAAAAGAGAATTTTTCCTGATGTTTTAAGTTTGCCTCCTGTTTGTGGATATTTGTTTTATGGCTAGCTACTTCCCAGGTGTGATGGATCAGGGAGCTCAAGATGCCCACTTCTGAGCCGGAAAAATTATGGATGGTGTAGCGAGGCGGTCTAGCCCGCCCACTTCCCGGTTCGCCAATACGCCCCGGAGGGGGGCGAGCCTCATGGGACACCAAAGTGGGCGGAGCCAGCAAACCTTGCGCCCGCCCCTCAGAGGTCAAGGCGCAGGACAGGAAGTATAAAAGCCCAGAGCTCACTTGTGGCTCAGCCACCGGAGAGACCAGACGCCTGTGGTGTAGCTCCCAGTGGGGAGACCACGGCGATCGGCGGCCAAACCGAGTACTGGCCAGACAAGCCAACGCCTGAGGGTAGCCCGAGCCCAGAGATGCTACCAAGCCTACCGCTCGCCCATTACCCTGAGGAACTGCCAGGCCTACCGTTTGTCAGTTACCTCAAGGAGCTGCCAAACCAACCGCTTGCCAGCTACCCCGAGGAGCCCATGTGTGACCCTGTGGAGGATGCCGTCCGGACCCAGGTACCTCTAGAGGGGGAGGTAGGAAGTAGCCCGGGAGCAGCCTACCCGAGTCTGGCTGCAACACTGCCAGAGCTGATGTCAGTGTGTTGCGGTCAGTATCCCCACTGACACAGCAGTGAGTCTTCTGCCGCTGCTAGGGCCCCGGGCTGGGATGCAGTGGAGTGGGTGGGCCTGTGTCCCCCCTGCCACCCACCTCATGGGTGGCAGTCTCCCCCTCTTCCCGGCTGCTCAGAGCAAGGAGCCTGGGATTTGCTGTTCAACTGTTTGCTCGGCCCCTGCCTGAGGGCCTGAGCTACTGACTGTTTGTTGCCTGCCCTGATCTAGGGCCGGAGCTTGGTACTATTGAACTGTTTGCTCAGCCCCTGCCAGAGGGCCGGAGCTGCTGACTATTTGCCACACAGCCAAGCTAATTCCCCAACACACCTGACCCAAGTAGCAAGGCGGTCTGGCTCCCCACCGCCCTTGAGGGGGACGCATCCGACCGAACCTCCCTACAGATTTCAGGTTCTAGAAAGTTGTTCATTGGGGTAGGTGTTTTGGGAATTATTGAGAGGTGGTTGATAAACAGAATAATATCCACAATATGGTACAAAAGCCTTATTAAACCATCCTGAGAGTCTGTGTGGAAGCAGAAGGGGGCGGGTGGGGGAACTAAGCTGAGCTAAGCTGAAGAATCCAATTCATTCTCTCTTTGTTTTGTCAGATCGGAGGGGCTAAAAAAGAATAAAATGCAGAAAAATCATACACGCGTGCCCATGCACATACTTTGTCATTACATGAGACCCCTTGCCTCCTCAATAGCCTTTCTGGTCCCAAGTCACCCCAAATATGTCTACCCTAAGTTCTTAACTACCAGACTTGGCCTTTCCTGCACTTATCAGTTCACTTTTGTGCACACGCTCCACGCAGTCTGAACAAAAGCAACCTTCTTGGGGTAAAAACAAATGGTTTATTAATAGAAAAAATCAGATTCAAAGAGGAAATAGTAAGGAAAAGCAAAGTCATACACGTTACACAGAAAATAAATAAAGATACAGCTTCAGGCTTTATCCTTCTATATTAGCTAAATTCTCTTTTCTAATATAAGTTATCTATTGCCTCTGAACAATTTCCCAGCCACCCCTATCAAAGAGGAGATCCAGTGTTCCAGAGAGAGCACCCGGTCTAGTTTTTGGCTCTCAGTTTATGGATGTCCTTCACTTCATACCTTTTAAAGGTTTACAGGGTGTTTATCCTCTTTCTAAGGCAACATCTACACTATGGATCTTACAGCGGCACAGCTATACTGCTACCGGTGTGCTGCAGTAAGATCTCCCACATAGCCGCTCTTTGCCAGCAGGAGAGAGCTTTTCCTGCTGACATAATTAAACCATCCCCAATGAGCAGCATTAGCTAAGTTGGTAGGAGAGGCTCTCCTGCCGACAGCACTTTTGCCCGTGAAACTTGCGTCAGTCAGGGGCGTGTTTTTTTTCCACACCCTTGACCGACAAATGTGGCAATGTAGACAAAGCCTCAGACTGTGGTCATTTATGATGAGAGAAATTAGCTCCTCTAAGCCCTGATCTATACTGCACAGTTAGGCTGACATAAGGCAGCAAGAGCTGCTGCCGGGACTCCGCTCCAAGCTAGGCTGCTACCCGGGCTCCCCACTCCCTGCTGGGAGCTCTACTGCCCCCTGGGTCCTGGTTCCCCACTCCCAGCAGGGAGCCTGGCTGCCCCCACCCCCACCTCTCAGTACCCCACCAGGAGCATGGCAGCTGACCAGATTCCAGGCATGGCTCTCCCCATCAGAGGCGAGAGACACCTGGCACTTTCCCCCACCTGCTTCCCGGCTGGGGTGGGGAGAGGAGAGAAGCCTGGGGGGGCAGCTGGGCTTCCAGTGGGGAGCTGTGCAGAGCTCAGACCCTGGGCTCTCAGCCCCATACACTGTCCCTCTTCAAATCTATGGAAGCACTCCTGGTAAGGGCACGGACCTCTGACAGAAGGAGAGCAGTGTGGACATCAGCCACCTCAGTAATTACTGTAGTGGCTATAAGTCGACCTAACTGAGGGCATGTGTAGACATGCCCTCAGTTTTCCAAGACTAGAGTTTTCTTTTCAGTTTCAAGTTGTTTTGATGTTTTCCCATTAACGCTTATGGTCCGCCATTGTCTCTTCGTGGCTAGACAATGGCTGGGTACTTGAAGATAGTTTTGTAAACAACTGGCATGGAATGGGTCCTTCCCTGCTGTGAGGTGTACTTGAAATTGTATTATCAGTCATGAGCATATTATTCTATAGACACAGACTTATAACCATAGTCTGTACACATCTCAGACTGTAACATTCTGGACTGGGTGATGAAGCTTTCATAAAAGACCTTACTCGGCATATTTTATATACAACAAGATTATATGCAACCTCTTGATTCAATTGCTTATTCTTTGGGGCTCAGACCCCCTGGTCTCCTCTTGGGGTGTCTGGACCCTGATTGTCACAGTGGGAGATCTGGCTTTAAGTCCCTGCTCTGAACTACACAGAGCAGGGACTTGAACATGGGTCTCCACATCCCAGGTGAATATCCTAACCAGGCTATTGGCACTTCTGGGATGGGTGATATCTCTTTCTCTCTTTAGTTTGACCAGCATTTCCATCCTGGCTTTGCAAGAGCTTCCCAAATAAAGATTCCGTTGAAAATACTTGGCTTCAACAAATTATCAGAGGGGTAGCCGTGTTAGTCTGAATCTGTAAAAAGCAACAGAGGGTCCTGTGGCACCTTTAAGACTAACAGAAGTATTGGGAGCATAAGCTTTCGTGGGTAAGAACCTCACTTCTTCAGATGAGGTTCTTACCCACGAAAGCTTATGCTCCCAATACTTCTGTTAGTCTTAAAGGTGCCACAGGACCCTCTGTTGCCTTCAACAAATTAATATTTTCTGACTTAAAAAAACATTTTATTAAAAATACCTGACCAGCTCCATTAATGACATAAATAATAATAACCTTTGTAAAATGGCTTTAGTTCTTCAGATATGGCAAGGTACTAAGCCTGTTATGCAGAGATGGTTGAGAAAAGAAAATGGTGTGGCCAAAAGAGCTAATGTGATCCCAGGGATTTTGAAATAGGAGAACAAAGGTTATTTTACCCATGAATTTGACATTGATGTGACGGCTGTTGGAATCCTGGATCCAGTTCTGTGGTCCACAATTCAAGAAGCATGTTGGTAAACTGGAGAGAGTTCAGAGAAGAACCACAAGAATAAAGAATTAGAAAACATGCCTTATAGTGTTAGACTCGAGGAGCTTAATCTATTTATCTGAACAAAGAGAAGGTTAAGGGGTGACTTGATTACAATCTGTACTAACCTACATTGGGAACAAATATTTAATAACGGACTCTTCAGTCTAGCAGAGAAAGGTATAACATCATCTATTGGCTGGAAGAAGCAGCAGCTAGACAAATCCAGACTGGAAATAAGGCATAATTTTTTAACAGTGAGAGTAATTAATCATTGGAAAAATTACCAAGGATCGTGGCGGATTCTCCATCACTGATAATTTTTAAATCCAGATTCGATGTCTTAATAGGAGATATGCTCTAGGAATTATTTTGGGGAAGTTCTATGGCATGTGCTATACAGGAAGTCAGACTAGATAATTACAATTGTCCCTTCTGGCCTTAGAACCTATGAATCTATGAAAATGGATGTAAGCAAATTCAAAGCTTTCCCTCTTATTTTTAATTATTTTTTTAAAAAAAGATAATAAAAGCTTTAATTTAGAAAGGAATCCAAAATCTGGACTTTTTTTTTTTGCATATATGTAATACACACACCTGCTAGTTATAAGGTGCCACTAGTAGTCCATAGCTTTAGTTTCCTTTAGTTAAACAGAATTAAGGAACTTGAAACATCTCCTCATTCAGATTATCCAAAATAAATAAAAGTTAAAGGGGCTGCACTGTCAGGTTACTGATGCTGGAAAGAGGCAGACAGGCAGTTCAGTGGTGAAGAGAAAGCATTAATTTACTCTTCAGTGTTCCCTGGCAGAAATTGCACTTAGCTGTTCTTCCCTGGTGTCTCAGCTACTTTCCCAGACAAGTTTTCTAATAGAAAAGGCTGAATTTAGAAATCTTGAATGTCATGAACAGTATTTATAGATCAGTACATTATCATGGTAACAGGGCTAGTTGCACCTCTGTCATCATTATAATCTCACAGAGTGTACCCCCTCAGGTGCCAGGTCTTGTACCTTTGCCTCTCCTGGGGTGCAATTCTGCAACTCTCCCACTCTGTCCTGGGCTACAGTGCCATGTGTATCACCTGTGCTTGTCCAGCTGAGTTTGAGCACCTGCAGTTCTTCCCTTTAGGAGCCGGTACCAGTGGTAAGCGGTGACAAAACAGCCTTATTAATAGGTTTGTTTTGCAGGAGGAACAAAGCAGTTAGAGGAAAAAAAGCTACAAACTGTCTACACACACAAATCTCTTATCTAGTCTGAATATGGCCTGATGGCAGCCTAGGCAGGCTTAACTTCTTCAGGTAGCCCTAGTAGATGTCTATGTCTCACTTTTGTTCCCCCAAACAACTACTCCCCTCTCTTGAAAGAGCATTTCTTTATAACTGACCTCCTATGTTCCCAGGCCTTTTCATGTCCTAGCGTTGTCTCTTAACAACTCTTAACAGTCTGCTGAACAGTAGTTTATCTTGAGCCATTGTTTTTCTTTCCTGCTTGATTTTCTCAACTGCCCCCATTAAACTAAGCCACTGTATTCATACAGTAAATATCCTAATGATCAGGCCAACGTACTGCATTCATAGATTATAAAGCAGCTCCAAATCCATCATGCCAACTATCTATCAAGTTTAAACATAATGATGTCTGATTACCTAAGGTGTCATGGCTCCCTCTCTCGTCCACACTTGGCCAGCAGAGCTGGCCAGGCAGATTAAAATGGAGCCTGAATTCTTCCCCAGGGTGGTGCATGCAGAAACCAGTTTCTGCTCCCAGGATTCCTTTGAAGTGTTTCCCCTATTGAGACACAAACTTCCAGAGTTCCACTGTAGGACTGAAATAGAGCAGCGACAGTTTTTGCTGTATTCAATGGTTTGACTATCAAATGAACAAGTAAACTAATCAACAGATTTACAGTAGCATATTCATGAAGTAAAAACTGCATATAATAAAACCTTTCTTGACATTTCATCCAAGCAAATAGAGATGTGCAATTACAAAGACAACATTTTAAAAAGTGCTTGTAAATGTGTTCCAAAAACAGACCTCCCATTCCTTCTAACAAATTTAAATGAATAGAAGCATCTGATTCAATCTCCTCAAAAGTACTAAACTAAGGAACTCCCCCCTGCACCACCACCACCACTGCTACTAATAAACCTTTAAATGTGGTTCTAGCAACATAAAATCAGAGTAAAATATAATGTGTTGTACTGACCAAAAACAAAGAGGAAAAAAAGCATTTGACTAAGTTCATTATGATTGCTTTCTGCTCCTTTCATATATGTAATGTCCTTTTCAGCTGAAATGTTGATTCCATATTTTTTTAAAGATGTGCTCATTTTTTCTTTAAAAGAAAAATACAGCAGCTGATGTTTGTCTTTGAAGAAATGACCTCCACTGTTCAACAAATTAATGACTGACACTAAGTGATACTGATTTATTTTCTTTAGTAAATGGGAGGCTTTGCTTGTATTTCTTTTAGATTATTGCTATTGCTATTTCATTGCAATTCTTCTCTTGTTTTAAACAGCATTTCAAATGCTCTTAAACCCTGTTATATATGGTCTCTTTGAATTATCACTGTATATTGTGGACCTCTATTTTTGGTAGCCTAGTTTTCATTTGCATTTAAGGATTTAATGGTGAGGTCTTACTTAAGAAATCACATTTCAGCCTTTTGGCACTATTATTATTATTAATTAATGCTTAGCACCTAAAAGGATACAGAGGACGCTGCAGTACATGTAAGAAGACAAAGTCTCTGTCTTGAATGCCTTACAGTCTTATTTAGATGTGACTTGGAGGCAACAAAAGCAGGATGGGGGGTGGGGGGTGAGAGATGAATCTTTTATGAACAAGTGTGTAGCATGGTGAAATAAGTTTTTTTTAATATGCAAAATTTTTAAGACTTTTTGGTTCACTTCCTACAGGTATCAGAGTGTCCTTCAAATGTAGTCCTGTTTACTGACACTTAATGTGCAGTATGTTGAATTTTCATTAACTGTAAATATTCTTATGGCACCTCAAGGCTTTTAAAGGTAATCCATTTTTATTAATTTTTACAGTGCCAGAAGTGGGTTGAAGAATTAAAATTATTTAAAATCACAGAAAACTATTTTTGCATTTTAAAAATTAATTCTGTAAAAGGTCTCAGGTTTTACATATTATGATCAGCCTATGGGAGATGGAATAGTGGGCAGAGTGTAGGTGAGGCAGTTAAAGAAGAACAATAAATGCAGTTTATCACATGAGCACGTTGCTTTGCAATTTATAATATGGAGATTACCACCTTGTCTGTGATATGTAGTGATATGTCTTTTATTTTAAAAATATAACATTAAATCAACATCTAGGGATTCTTTTCAACATTTAAGTTTTACAACAATGTCAATGTGGTGATTTTTGTTATTTTCAAGTACTGTAGTGGCATTACATTTTCAAGGAGAACAATTTACAGGCCAGTATTTTAAATATTTTCTTTTCGGAATTTGGAATTGGAATTGGAATTGGTGTTGTCAAATTTACAGTACCAGAATGCTAACTTAAGTGCGTGAAAAGAACCCAGGAAAGCAATAGGAGTCATAATTTCTTATAGAAACTGATACAGTACTGCATCTCAACTGTGAAGGCTCATGGCAGCATTACATCAATGCATGGTGATGGATAATTGACAAAGGGAGTTGCATGCACGCATCTAATGGTAGAATTTGGCTGTACACTTCTACTGTATATTTGATTTTGTTTATTCTCTTTTTCCAGATGTACAAATATAGTTTACAAGCAACTAAAGGTATATTTTTTTTCATCCTTCCCCTGTCACTGTTGGCACCCAGGGTGGAAATTAATTGCTTCCATCCCTTTCTGGCATTAGCTGTTGCTTCCATCTGCTTTATAGTGTTGGTCGACTGTTCTGCCTTCCTCACTAAGGTTCGTCTTCAGGTTTCTCTTGGGTGCTCCATTTTTTACAACAAACAGCGACAACAACAAAAATACCCATGCACTTACATGCAGAGAGAAAATGGTCACCATTACAGACTATTTTTCAGCAGTTACAGATGGTATGTAAGGCACCATCCTTATTTCCTGTTCTAATTATATGGAGTTGATGTATGGCAACTTTGTTCATTATTATTATTATTATTATTATAGTAATGACCAGTATTTATATCATATTCTGGAAAATAATAACGATACTTGGTGTGTGAGACAGAATTCATTTTAGGTTTAACAGTTTGATTATTACTCAGTCCTACCTTCATCATTAAATTAAATAGATACAGAAATGTTGGCCTTCTTTCCCAAGAGAAATATATAAAATATCCCAGTCATTCGTCCAATCTAATTATTTGGTGAAGCGATTGAAATACTATGCTCCCCACTCAGAAGTAAAAAAGGAAAAATTAACAAATTAGTAAATAATGCCTGACATATACCAGGTACAGTAGGAGCTGGCAGGAATTTAGGGAGTGGCTGGCAGGGGAGGAGGAGAAAAATCCCAAATAGGAGATGCTATTGCATCAGGCAGAAGTCTTGGCAGATCTGCTACACATGCAAGAATGATAATAAAGTGTGGCAATGCTAAAGGTGGTATATAAGTGGTGCAGAGAACAGCATACCCGCTATGCCTGTGAACATCAGAATTGTCCCATAGTAGGAGGCATCCACTCAACTCTCCTCTATTATCATTATCTGAAAATGTGCTAATTTTTCAAAGAATAGCCTAGTACGGAAAATTGCCATAAAATCTCCAAAGCAACTAAGTCTGTTTAACCAATATGGGCATTTTAAAGGCTTTTAAAAATCCATTATGACTACCTGATGCAAACACCTGCTGACTAATTACAGCAGCATACATTACAGACAGTGCTTTAGTATCTGGAACAAATCAGGGAAATAATTGTCCTACTGCATGAAACATCAAGTAAAGATTTCTTCTTCCTTCTCCTACACAAAGTGCCAAAAAATGTAATGCACATTTATTTTTGTTATTAGTGTATTTGCTTGGTCATGTTTCTTTTCTACCAGCTGGTAATGTTGCCTTAAGCATCATGTGTAAAAAGAAACCCGGCATCATAAAGCACTAGGTAAGAGTTAGCATGGATCGATCAAGATAAAGCAGCACAATATACTATTAACTTTTTAAATATTTCCTTACATGATTTTTGTATTTGGTAGGTATCAGTATATGGTAGTTGATAAATAATAATAATACTTGGATCTTAAGACACTTGAAATGTGCTAAAGCATGGATGGCAAAAGTTACACGCCCCTTTAACCTCCCTGAGTCCAAGTTCATTGTTGGTAATTCCATTCTGTCTGCCTAACAAAGCTCCTATAGTTTTTTAGAGCACAGTAACTGTGTTTCGCACCATCACCAGCAGAATTTCAGAATGAGATTCAGTGATTTTGGCACAGAATTGATGGCTTATAAATCAGCTTGTAAAGTGCTTTGAGGGTCCTTCTGAATGAAACTACAGGAATATAAATTATTGTTCCTT
This sequence comes from Chrysemys picta bellii, assembly GCF_011386835.1. Lineage (NCBI taxonomy): Eukaryota > Metazoa > Chordata > Testudines > Emydidae > Chrysemys > Chrysemys picta. The sequence goes on along the minus strand of NC_088795.1, from coordinate 72,292,913 downwards.
CTAACTGTATGAGGTGAGCCTTACCTAGAGCCTGATCATATGAGGTGCCAGAGTTCAGGATGATCAGCATTTTGAAGGAGGCAGCCAGCAACTCAGGGGATCTGAATGTCAGAAAAGTCCAAATATAAGGGGTAAAGTGTGGAAACACTGAATTGTCAGCAAAAGCCAACATGGTACTTGAGGATGGAGAACAAGTTTGATTTGGAGGACCAAAAAATTCTATCAGGAATGTGATGAAGCCATGTTTGACCATCTAGGTAAAACAGACTTTCTGGATATAGAACTAAACACATGGCTAATCTGAGGGAGACAAATCATCATCATCTCTGGAAAAACTTGATGAAGAGGGAAAGAACTGCAAAACCCACTGGGTTTAGGATCTGTGAGGGAATCAAATGTCAGTGTCACATATCCTGGAACATGCATGTAGAGAGGCTGCTGTACTGCTCCCCTCCTCCTGGCATCATGGTTCAATCAGAAGCCATGCAGCTGTTGGTACCCCCACTGTTCGTATGCCCTACTAATCTTCTCCCATCCCCCAAGTCTGATAGAGGGCAAAGAGCTGATATGAACAGTATCAGTTCCCACTGTTCTCCAGCTCCTCCTCTCCTCCCTGCAGTGCCTCATAAGGACATAAAGCCCCAGAAAATAGTAGCAGGGGAAGGAGTGCAGCATACAGTCAAAGGAGCATGTGATGTAATGTGCTAATGTGAGTGAGGTTTCCTCAAAGAGATAATGCAGAGCTACTTAGAAATATAATGAATAAATGGTCCCTATGTCTATAAAAAAGTAAAGCTGAATAAGTCTTAACAAATAGCTCCTTTGAGAAAATTAGAAGATTTAAAAAAAAACTACAGATGATTGAGATTATACAAAGCTGCTATGTATAAAGTACATACATGTCTTGTATAATTTTAAAAGTGTTGTCTGACTGTCTTTGAATGTGTCTTATTTTTTAAAAATCTTCCTTGTTGTCACATTGTGCTATGGATAATTTTGTTTCTGTCTCTTCTTAAATCTTTTCAAATAAGAGGGGGGAAAGATATTTTTCTCTCCCTTCTCCCTTTTGGTTTGAAAGTCTTAAGTTTAAATAGGAAAGCATTTGTAACATGGGGTTCCACTTCTTGATTGTAAACTGCAAGGCGATCACAATGGTTGTGAAGTTAAACAGGATTTACACTTCCTGTCTTTGAGGTGCCGCCATAGAGCACACAGTGTTATTTATCTTGCTTACTCTAGCTGTTCATGATGAATTATTAAAATGTGCTTGAAAGCATGTAGCCATTTGGAAGCACAGTCTTACTGAGGAGCAGAACAGATAAAAGCACTGAGACAAAACAAGTGACCCTGCCACACTAACCACTGCTAATATTTCACACAAGAAAGGGCACATTTGGCCAAATTCTCCTCTCAGCAGCCCCAGTGCAACCTCACTGACTTCAGTGAATACACTGGGCTCAATTCATCAACTGGGTAAAAAAATGCTATAATTTATCCAAAGGCAAAATAGACAGGGAAGGCAAAATGAGCCATGGAAGTGTAATTTGCATTGCTAATATAACTGCAGTTGGGCTTTGAGTGGACTGGAATGATGGGGGAGTGCAGCCAGGATAAATGCAAATGATAATATATTTGGTTTAGTTTTTTGAGTTTGTATAATAAACATGGTGTGAGAGACAATGACTTAGCTCTGGCTTCTAAGACAGCAGGAAAGAAATTAAAGGGAGTGTCGGTAGCACCATCTGTAATAAAGCTTCCCTGACACTTCCCATTCTGAGATTGTTTTGAGTTACTTATAACTTTGCCAAACTCAGATCATTCAGACTGAAATTTTCCATGCCAGGTGTCCGCCTCATGCTTATTGTTTCTGAGATGTTTCAGCAAACATGGCTCAATCATTTCTAAGAACAAAAGTGGGGGGAGAGCGGAATTTTTTGCTTATGTTAAAAAAATTCTTACAACTGCTTCAGTGAGAAACTCTAACATTGCCATGCTTGAGAGCAAGGACTTAAAATTTACTAGGCAATGGCTTGATGTAAGGGATGTATGTGCCTTTTGCTGTCTATGTGAAAATGTGCCCAAATTTTGGTCAAACTATAAACCCATGAAAATCACAGTTTGCATATTCTGCATAGAGGCTTGTTTGACTTTGGCAGGTACATTCTCCAAAGATTCTGTGTACCCTTAGCATGCTCTGTGTCCTCACAGCTTCTATATGTTGATTGTGTATGCTCCAGCCTCACAGTAGACTCAGTATGCCTCATCTCAAGACTTCACAGATGAATTTACCCTGAAGTTGTTCTACTTGCTCTGAAGGCCACTGAAGCAGTGGTTGCTGGAACTAAGTGCAAGATACTGTCTTTTTCTGTGATTTCAAATTCACAGCTGGCACTAAGGTTGGATGCAGAAAATTCAGATGGGTAGTGTGTATATATGGAGGATAATAACCTATTTCTGTTTATCAGTTATACTGTTAGATTAAGTGGCATAGGTTTGCAGTATGGTTCTGAAGCTTCTAAACCTGCTGGTGAACCAAGTGTGGAACAGTATGGATTCACAATTAATTTTTTTTTTTCAGTTTGCTTTTTTATTACAAATTTTTTTTGTATGTAACTTCTTATATTAAGAGAATATGTAAAGGATACAAAGACAAGCACTCAAAGGTTAGGGAATGCCAGAATTGAAGTTGCCAATGCAAACCTAAACTAGACCCCTTGTATACGTGCATTATGATACAATCTTTAATTAGAGGTTCACATTCTGCGGGGAAGGGGGTTCCCCACCAACAGGAAACCTGCCTCATTCAATGCACAGGCTGGACAGTACTCAGGAGATGAATCAGAGTTGTATAGTGAATCAGGCTGTGGTCTATAGGACCCCTGCCTTATTTGTTGCAAACATTGGAAGGTGTGAAGTTAACAAGGCACAGGACTGCAGGAAGAGATGGGACAGGCTCATGGTTAAGTTGGCTGAATGCCACCAGGGAGAACTGGATTCTATCCCTACCTCTGCTCCTACAGAGTTCCTGGGCAATGCTGGGCAAATCACTTAAACCAAACTTTTCACAGGTGGTCACTATTTGTGTGTTCTTCACTTTCTAAGTGCCCAACCTGAGATGCTGGAGTTGTATTTGCATAAGTACTGAGCACTCACAGATACAACCCGGAATCAATGGGAGCTTTGGTTACCCATTTCCCCCTGTCTTCAGAGCAGGGGTTGGATAGTGTGCAGTAAGGCAGGCCTGAGGCCAACCAGCCAACCATGAGGATAAAAATATAGAATAACTACTAATTCAGGGACCAAGTCCAGTCTGTCATTGAATGAGGCAGGAGGCCTGGGGGTAAGGGGGCATAGAATTGTATGTGATCATGTAGTTAACTGTAAAAATTGTATCATAATTAACACTAACAAATGCAACCTTAATTCTGCCATTTCCAAACTTCTGGGTGCTTGACTTTGCAACCTTTGTGTTCTTTTTATGTCAGGGTTTTTGGATGTAAAATAACTATTAGACTCACTGAAATTAGTGGTTAAAGAAGCTTGCAGTGCAAACCTAAAAATACAATAATTGTACAGGGCATACTGCCCTCTTATACTTAATAGACTCATTCGTGCTGTCCTCAATTCAATGAGCTTCAGCATGAAACAGTGCTAGTTTCTTGCCAGAAATAATAGGGTGGTGTTCACAGCTGCTGATTGAAGTTTGTCATGGAAAAAAAAGATACTTCCTTAATTAGCACATGATTTAAAATCTTGTATTCGAGGCCAAATTTAACCTTTTAATTTTTAAGTTCTTATGACACAAAAACTTTGAATTTGCATATATCAAAGCAGTGTCATCATCAGTTGCTCTTCAGATAGAAATCCAAGAGATCTCAATTAAGTAGTACAGAAGGAAATATGGGTAGCTTAAATTAGACAGACACTATAAGCTGATTCCAAAATATCTGTGAATCCTAATATTTTGAAATATAAGCCTATGCCATGTAGGAAAGTGTGAAGTGAACAGTGTAGCCATGACAGAGTAGTCAAGACGCCCCAACTAGTGCCACCCTTATAATATACCCTAAATGTGCCTTTGAGAAGAGGTCTTAGGCCTGTGCTGTGGAGGATCGTGTGTTTTGAAGGCTAGGGCTCATAGATTCAGAGAGTTTGGATAAAAGTGGGTTGTTGTTTTGGAACCAACACACATGCTGGACCTTTTAAGAAGCACCAAGAATCTAAAGCAAGCCCAGAGGTGCTGGAACTAGGAGTACGGGGGGGGAGAATTGTTCCAGCACTCCTCAGCAAGCCTTCTCAGAATGTGAAACTTTTGAACCTGTAACAGTCCCTGAAAATGTCTCTTTTTTCCTCATGGTGACTGCATCTTGTGACAGCCCATGTAATCTAGGTTGCAATTTTCAGCTTAGTGAATTGAAGCTATATTTCCTATTATTGCTAAAGGAAAAGTCCATCACCTAATTCCCCATGCATTTCACTAACAGTTTACCACATGCATATAGATGCTCTGCTGTTTGCGTATATCTAGAAGAGTAATTCAAAATATTTAAAAATCTAATGAGTTTACAAATGCTACTGGTGTTCAATGAAGCAGCCTTTTCCTTATACCACCTGTTCATGTGGTATACACATGTAGTTCATTTGCAATGCAAAAGCAAAGAAAAAAAGAAATAGGTAAATAAAACACACACAGGTGTGCAATACAGACAGCATAAACAAGTTAGTTCAAGACTGGATGATAGGTTTTATTAGAAACCCAAGTGTGCAACTACTAAACTAATGCACCACCCGTGAAGAGACTTGAAAGCCATTGAATACACAGTACATTTTTACACTAGACCAGAGGAAAGTTCCTTAGCACAGATGTTTAATGGCAATTAAATTCTACAACTGTGATACACTGGGAAAATTCCCTGGCATATTTTTAAATGCAGTACATGGCATAGGCAGATGAAGCTTGCTGTTTTCAGGGTAGCAGCCGTGTTAGTCTGTATCCTCAAAATGAACAGGAGTACTTGTGGCACCTTAGAGACTAACAAATTTATTAGAGCATAAGCTTTCGTGGGCTACAACCCACTTCTTCGGATGCGGTGCCACAAGTACTCCTGTTCTTTTTGAAGCTTGCTGTGCATGTGGGGGGGGCTGAGGTGCATGCTCAAACACACACAAAACACTGAACTAATATACCAAGCCTGTAAAACCCCTCAATACCCATTTCTTTCTTAAAAATCTATACCAAGATGGACAATAAAGATAACCGCTATAACCATTTAACAGTGTCTTGCTATTAAATGGATTTTACACTTAGAGTCACAGTGGGTTTATTTCTTTTTTTAAAGTCTCAAATTAAGAAAAATAGAAATTGTCAGCATTGTTTTGAGTGCTTTCCTTACCATGTCATCCTGCATGTTTAATGGTGCTGAGTTTTATTTCCCTGCACTTGTGGTTGTGCTGGGAGTGAACTAGTAGCTGCAACAAGCCAGTGTGAACCTGAGCCGGGAAGTTGGTGCCCAGTACTTCTCCCCACCCCCACCTCGGTAGTTGGTGCCCTGAGTGCTAACATGTTCTTGCTCTCTGCCCAGGTGCCCATGCCCCTTCCCCCCCCCCCCCGACCTCAGCAGCTGCCACATGTGCTCCTGCCCTACCCCCATGCCATTTGTCTCCACCAGGACTCACAGTGTGGGAAGGCAAGACAAGCCACTGGGGAGTCACATACACTGTGTCATCCATGTGGCTGCCAGCCAAGTAAAAGAAGACAGAGAAAGGAGAGCTGGCCCTGGCACTACAGCAGACACTTCATTCCCTCCTCCAGGTCCCACTCTTGCCTCTGCCCCTCCAGGCACAAGGGTGGAAACATAGCCAGGCCCCACTCTCACCTCCATTAGATACTGTATGTGGGGAATATCAGGGGGAGGGGGAAATGTACATCAGCCCCTCCCCTCCATATTTCCATTGCAAGGGTCCCAGCCTCCACTGCCACACCTTGGTTCCACCCCACTTGGTGCATGGGACTAAACTGTATCTCACCCTGTGCTATTAATAGAAGTGACACTGCTAAGTCACCAGCATCCACACTGAAAGTTTATTGTACATAATGGTCTTCAAACTTGCATCACCAGTTTAGTGTGGTGATCTAGCAGTTGGACAGCAGGGTTAAGTACTCAAATACTATGGTGACGAGTGCTTGCTAGCTGGTTGTCTAGATACAGATTTTTCAAAATTCTCCATCTCAAGATCAGCCACAGGATTCTCTCACACTCTGTATCTCTCAAGTATTTATTTATTTTTATTCCTGTCTATGCTATGTGATGAGCTGTGATGCAGCTTCATAGGCAATCTAAAACAGTTAATTCTGCAACTCAGCCGTTACATGTAAGATTACAATTTAATGTTTGTATGGCTGAATAATAATTTGATTCTATCGAATAATAGAGTACATCTAAACCGTAGATGTAAAATAGGTCTCTATTGGTTGCCATGAAAATGTTTTTGTTTGATGTATCATAACAGTTGTCCTATCTCGTATTTGCTTCTACAAGTTGTTCTTTTGAATTAATGAATGCACAGCTTTCTACATTACTATTCACACTTCTGAAGTTCTCTATTTTTATAAAACTTCTGATTATATTTCTGCTTTGAGCTTTGTTAAAGATAATATTCAAAATAATAGTTCTTGTATTTGCATCATCTGCTAACATGATGCTGACCTTGCTACAGAGAGACATCTCTCTGCTGGAAATCTATAACTATTGTTTCAGTACTATTCCCTCTGGATGTTGTTACTTCTCAATTTACTTTATCTGCAGCACTTGAGCATTTACAATGTAGAACAACATCATAAAGAACAAGTCTCTAGTTGTAAGGGTCCGTGGCTGTCCCACCCCATCAGTCTCAGAGGGAGGCCACCCCCCTCACTACTGCATGTCCGTCCAACCAAGCTTAAAGGGGGAACTAGTACTCTCAAGGCGCCAGCCCTCTGGAAAAAGCAACAAACAGTCTATGAGGCTCTGGCTTTCAGGCAAGGCAGAGGAATAAAGGAACTGGGGGGCTCTGGCCCTCTCGGCAGGCAGAGCATTAAGCTGTCTAAGGCTCTGGCCTCCTGGCTTAAACATATAGTGAACAAACACAGGCCTCTTGGCCTAAGGTGGGTAGGTGGCCACCTCAGGGGTGGGGCATCCACAGGGGGTAGGAGGACCCAGGCCCACTCTTCTCCACTGGGTCCCAGCCCAGGGCCCTAACAGTGGCAGAGGGCTCCGCCACTGGGTCAGCGGGGATCCCATCAATACATGCTGACCAATATTCTGGCTACACAACTGGACTATTGTAGGAAGTAGCCCAGGGATACCAGACAACCTCATTGCAGTGTACCTCTATCTTGTGGGGTTCCGCCATCTCTATGGGATACACAGCCAGTGTCAATCCCAGTAGCTCTTCCATGCTCTCATCAGTTAGCCTGCCCAGCAATCTTTCTGGGCCCTCAGCACTGTAGGACTCATTCTCAGGCATAGGGTTCAACAGCAGCTGAGACGAGTGTCTCTCCTTTGCAAACTCCTCTCCAACTGAGCTGCAGGGTCTGCCTTTTAAGCTTCCTGTCTCGCCCCTCTGCTTCTGGCAGGGCAGCCATGGCTGGCACAGATCCACACACCAGGGGTGGATGGCGCCTCCTCCCCATCAGTCTCCAAGTGAGAACACACCCCTTTGCTACACTAGTAAATCCCACTAGGCAGCCCTTTCACCCACCCTCTTTCCTTTGAAGGACAGATTGTGTCTGAGGAAAACTCTTCACACTTCTGAATGACATGCATATTATATCCCTGTTTTTAGTTTATAATTTCAGGAATGACAATTCATTTCTCATTCAATCATACTGTGAGCTCTCGTCGTTATACTTTATATGACTTGCCTGTTTTGAGAGTAAGGACGTAAGAATCCCTGTTCTTTAAGGGTTTTCATAGATTTCAAGGCCAGAAGGGACCAAAGGTCATTTAGTCTGACCTCTTGTATAACACAAGCCATAGAAGAGTTGGCACTGTTTATCTTCATTATTAGGTGTTGTCTTTGCTGGTATGGATAGACCTATCTCGGAAGGTTATGAGAGGATGAACTGGGTAGACAAGGGAATTGATCCAACAGATTTAATGAAGATACATGTTAGGAGGACACCCATAAAAGTGGTAAGATTTTTTTTTTTGACACTTCCCCAGCTCTGTGCCAGTTGCTGGTCAAATACTATTGAATGAATAACGGTAAACATTTTTTCTGCTATTTACTAAATTTGATTTAGTGGGGATTGTACCATACCTAGCTATAAACTACTACGCAAAGCAACAATGTTTTATCTGAGCAGTGCTGGTCTTGAATTTCTATAGTTCTGAACAAGGTATTCTTAGTTAGTAACACTCGCTTAATAAAAATATAGCTCACAAAATACAAACTTTATCACTTTATTATCCTTGCATGCAAACTGAGGATTCACAGAGTTGCAGATCTGGGTACATGCTCTGTCACACAGATGGCATACACACTGTCCAGCTTCTACTTTCCTGCAGTCCGCTACTAAACTTCTGCTTAACAGAGGAATGCTGACAAGCTTTGTCTTAACAAGCCCCAGAGATTTTAATTGGGATCCACAGCTACCTTAAGGATTGTAAACCCCTTAATAATATTAAGATGTCTGTTTCCCAGTTTTAAGCATGTAAGTAAGTGTAAAGGAAGTGTTTGCTCAAGTATTGCTCCTTTGTGTGTGTGTGTTCAGGACACACTTGAGAATACTTTTACCTAAGTTATTTTTTAATAAAAGCAAAGATTATGCAGGTCATTTGTACATAGGAAGCTACATGGGTGGCACAGACTAGAGAGGATGAAGGAGACCCCTATAGCTGTTAAGTAGGATTAGGACTATTAGAAACTGGCAAACTTTCTTTCAAGCCACATGAACATCCTGGGTTCAAAGTTAGATTGTGAATGTGAGCTTTTTCAAAGTAGCATCTACATAGATAGCAGTAGTAGCAATGCTGCAACACTAGTGCTTTGAATATTCCTATTCCTGTGGAGCAGAATGTGTGAGAGAGAGCAAAAATATCAGCTAGCCCTCCCCTTGTTCCAGTATGGAGACAAAATCCCTGACACACCCCTTGGGGAACCTATGCTCTTGAAGGGAAGAGGCCTGGGGTTGGACAGGAAGGAAAGAGGAAATAATCTTACCGCTGCCTGAGAAAAAGCCTCTGGACATTATATTGTAACATCTATGATAATCAACACTAAATTAAATTCAATACCACACATCTGCTAAAATGAACAATAGTGAAATAGTGGTTGCTTAAAAATTGTCATTAGACTTCATATTTACCAGCCTAGGGAGATGAACGGCACAGTTCACATCTTCCAGAACTACTGGGCCAAATTCATCTCTGTTCTACATTCATTTACATGGTATTACACCAATGATGGATTGGACCTCTTTCTGCACACTTTGGATGACAGCATTTCATATGGAAAGCTTTCTTCACATTCGTAAGAGCTAGAATCATAATTGGTTTTAAATAAACGCTGAAGTTCAGCAGAAAGCAACAGCATCACCAGCTCACAACATTTGATATTGCTGTGTCTTTCAGGTTTGCTTTCTTATGCAAAGAGCTAAATCTAAAGTTATGCAAATTTGCAAGTCTCAGACAGTTACTGCTCTATCAAAACACCAAAAATCATACTCATAAGTTCCCTCTCAACCTTTCTTCTGTTTCTAAAGAGCAAACAAGAAGGAGCCAAAATTTGCTGTTGTGAAGAACAACTACATTTACAGCTATAGGGCTTAATATGCTCCAGCTTCCTGTGGAGTTTCTTAAATCATGGCACACAGATTCAGTAGTGAGGTACAGAACTATGAACTTTGTTGATCATTTGTGCACAGCATAAACTGTGCTCTCAAGGTACTATCACCAATCACTCAGTATGAAACCTGCGAAGAATTATTTGGATGAAGTCTCTACTTCAGTTGTCTAAATCTTGGTTAGTGATTATTAATATCCCCAGGACATTACAGAGCCCAGTTCTGATGTATTTGTTCCCCACCTGAATGTAACTGAAGACAAACTTTAGGACTAGGCACATCAAATTTTTTGTAACCTATTCTAGGTGAGTTTAAGTCTCCATTCCCCGCTAGAAACTGTTTCACATAACAGGCAACAAAACTACTACAAACTGCCAGCTAACAGAGTTATTCCTTTAGTAGTTAGATCCTAGGTTCAAACGCTACTAATGCCCCAGTGCAGTCATTACAGAATTAACACACCATATGGGGGGGTCTGAACTCCAGTAGATCTTAGAAGCTTGGGATGAACTTCTGCAGGTGAGGGAAGTATGTAAGCAACACAAGTAGAGTGTTGAACTTTGTCCCCTCTCCCATCTTGTCCACATAAAAACATATGAGTCTGCCATAGTTACCAGTTACTCCTTTAGCTCAAGCAGTAAAAGGGCATGCTTTAAGTGCTGAAGATCTCAGGTACAAACACCTATAATGCCTCTCAATGGCAGATCATTATACTTGTAATACAAAATACTGCAATAAAGGCTGTGTTTATACTCAGAAATTGTCTGACAAATGTCCCATGGCTGATAAGGCTGCCATAGCTTTACTGCTGGTACAAACGTCAGGAGCACCTGGGTAGACAGCACTCCAGGTGGCTGCTGACATTTCAAGAACTTCATTGTTTAGCTCTACCATCAAAGATTATGTCTCAAAGTCACACTTGGACTAAGTCAGCTGCCTTGTTTACCTCATACAACATTTCCTGGCAACAGCAAAACAGCAGTCCTGGGATATATCCCTCCAGCTGTACCTCTTAGTGAGCCAACTCCCTTCCAGGGGTGGGAAAGTACAAGGCAGTCTAAACAAAAAAAGAAAATAGCTCCATAGACAATGAGGAGTCAGGCCCCCTCCCTTGCACAAAGGTGTGGAAGCAATGTTTCAGGAAGTCTCAGCTCCTACATGTCTAAGGGTCAAGATTTAGTCCTGGGAGTTTCAACACAAAAATGAACACCCCATCTCTATTTCTCACAGGGCTCAAGCAAGCAATGCTCTCAAGCTTTTCTTCAGCACAGAACCCAATGCCCTAGCCTGGGAACTCTCACTCTGCTTGTTTCAGGCCCAGTTGACCGGAGTTCCTCTCTTTTACAGGCCTGCATCTAAGCCTGACAAGGTGCACAGGTATGGCAGGTTGCAGCTGATTTTAACCCCAAGAGTTCTTTAACCTCTTCTTGGCTCATGGCAGGGTTATCTCCCCATCACACTTGCTTAGAGTGGATCTACATGAAAGGGTGCTAAAAACATTGCCCTAAGCAATGTTATCATTGTTCTACCCATAGAACTATACCAGTGTTAGGGATTTAAAAGAAATATCTTAGACCTTGTCTACGCTACTAGGGTAAGTCGACCTAAGTTTTGCTATTCCAGCTATGTTATTCACATAGCTGGAGTCAACATAGCTTAGGTCAACTTACAATGGTGTCTTCTCTGCGCTGCATCGATGGGAGATGCTCTCCAGTTAACTTACCTACTCTTCTCAGGGAGCTGGAGTACCGAGTCGACCAATGAGCGCTCTGCCATTGATTTAGTGGGTCTTCACTAGATCCACCTAATCAACACCTGCTGCAGCTGCACCTACTGCAGAAGCATTGATTTCCTGGTACTGAAGACAAGCCCTTAGTGTTGGCAGGGCTCCTGTCTCTAATCTAATCTATAAAAGCAATGATATTCAGAGTTCTAGTAGCCACTCAGTCACCATTAGCCCATTCAATTTTTCTCTGGACGTGGACATAGAATATCAGAGTTGGAAGGGACCTCAAGAGGTCATCTAGTCCAACCCCCTGCTCAAAGCAGGACCACCTTTGTGTTTGTCTATGAAATGGTCTTGAACGTTAGTTGGGAGCTTTAGAATTTCCTTGCTTTTGAGCATTTATTTACTATAATCTTTTCTACAGTACTAATCAGTGTTAGGTTTTGAAAACATTGTTACATTGTAATAATACAACTAAGTAGCACAAAGAGTGCACATCAGAAGTAAACACAGATACAGAAATTATGAGATCAATACACCATTCAGAATTTCTGTGAAGACATTCAAAAGACCTGGCAAAATAAAAACCCAACACTGTACTAGAATTAACAATCTAGTAAGTTTTCTCTTATGACAGGTAATTTATATATGTTCATTTAAGATAAAACCGGTGAATATTATTTCACTTGTTTAAGCAACACAGTGCAGAAAAAAAAAGAGTAATTTTTGTAGTAAGATTTGCCCCTGAAAAGCCACATGCTTAATTTTAAACATGTAAGTCCCACTAGCTTCAATGAAATATCACAGCCTCTCACATGAATCTGCCAACCAGAGGTATGTCATAGTCACATCATCATCTTATGGTTGAATTAGCAACTGTACAAATAGACCACTACACTGGACAATTTTCAAGTCTGAAACTTTTGCCTTGTTCAGCTTCAAAGCACTCAAACCATGCATCAGGGAATTGTCAGCACTATGCATTAGAGGTCTCAAAACATCAAACATGTTGTGACAAAAATTCAGTATTTGGCTTAACTTCACATGTTTTAAAATGGTTTATTACTAGAGATGACCAAACCATCTTGGATCATAATAATCCCCTGACCTTTTGACTATGGCTAGAATGTGGACAGGAGAGGGATGTCAATGGAGGAGATTGTCTAGTTTGTCCACTGATACTTGTGTGTTTTGCATTTCACAAGACACTCAGATACTGCGGTGATGAGTGCCAAATAAATCTATACATTAAAACAGACAATACTACAGTATATGCACTGACAGACAATCAGCAGGTCAGTCTTTTTTCAGCCTCCTGAGGCTTCCATTGAGATCAAAGTACTATAAACTCTTTGTCAAAGCTGAATCTCCACTCTGGCACCTCGAGTGCAGGAAGTGGGGGCCCACAAGGATTTTAAAAATTAATACTTGGCCACTCCAGGCTTGTATTAAACTTGCAAAGTTACAGCTTCTCTCTGACCTTGGCTTGGTAAACACTGCCACCACCCAAATGCAAAAAAACCCCTTTGAACCCAGGAAGGAGCACTTGGGAATTCCTTCCTGTGGGGTACCCTCAAGCCCTTTCACCCCACCTCCCTTCCAGGGAAGAGCTGAGAAAGAAAACAAAGGAAATAAGCTGTGGCTACCAGCTAATCGAACAACATGCACAAACCTCTGAGGATACCAAAAATCCAATTCTGTTCTTCAAAAAGGTACATTTTATTAAAAACAAAAAAGGGAAAAAATACATCCGGAACTTAGGCTTTTTGCTAGATCTTAAAAGAAACACTTACAAAAAATGAGCATCCAAAATAGCTTTCTTGGGGGTTCAGCTTAAAGGTTACAAGCAAACAAAAGCATCTGGGGTTAGCACAGAGGAAAGCCACAAGCCAAAATAAGAAATAAAGCTGCTAGTGTCTAACTAAACATTTCCTATCTAAATTATTTCTTCTTGGTATGGAAGATGAATTTTTATACCTGGTTCAAGCCTTACCCAGCATTACTGCTGCCCTCTGTTCCCCTCTTACTTGGAGAGACACAACACACAAAGGGAAGTTTTTTTCCCCCCATTTTAAAAAGTTCTAGCCCTCCCATTGGCTCTTTTGGTCAGGTGCCCACTCCTTTTTCTTTACCTGGGGAACTTTGTTAATCCTTTACAGGTAAAGCAAGCAGAGAACGCCAACAAGAGGGACGTCATAGCTAACTGGCTGGCTGGCTGTCCATAAAAGGAAGCAACCCCACCCCCTTCATTTATCACACACTCTAAAGCCATTCTCTTCCCAAACTGATGATATTTATACCCTATAGCACTTGACATGAGAATGTAATTCAGGCGCAAAGCACATTGCAGGTACTCATCCCAAGGGGTCCGGCTCCATGATAAATTGGAAGTGGAAGTGGATCTAGAGGAAAGCATCCCTTAAAGAAGCCGAGGAAAGGTGTCAGGGCTCCTAATATCTGGTACCATGAGGCAATAACCTTCTTTCTCCAGCCCCTTAATTCTCATATGAGGAAAGGACAATGAGGTCCAAGTAATAGGCTAGGTGTTGAGGCATCAGGGACTAATGACAGCCCTCTGTCCGATGGAAATTGTTAGGGAACGAATGAACCTGTATAGTGCAAGTTATTGCTGAATTCCCAGATAAGTTAAGCTAATAAAGTTTAACCTAATTAAACCACATCTCTTGCATCTTGTTTTTCCTTCCAGCATGTCTGTGACTATGTAATTCAGAAGCAAAATACAGCCACAGCTACAGTCAGATAGGCAAGAAGACAAATATCCGCAAATACAGATGTTACTGGTTTGAGTTAAAAATAGTTCTCTGTTGCTTGATTCCATCCTTTTTGGAGACAATAGGGTAGTGGAGGGGAGTGATCCAGTACTCCATTCTATAGAAGAGGTTTTTCATACAGTTTTAAGATAAATTCAGTGGAAACTAAAATAAATAGTTTAAATAAATTTCACCAAAAGTATTTATATAATGTGGATCCAGGAACAAGGAGTGATGTGTGCTTTGGAATACTGTTTTTTGCATATGCTACGTCACAACTTAAAAACATACTTTCTCAGTCAGTGTGGAAATCCTTTGCCTGAATTTTATTACTACTCATTTTCTTCCATGCATTTAATTAAGAAAGCTTAATTCCTGCCTGAGCCATCTGAATTTTTCTTAGCATTGTTGAAACATCAGTTGTAATTGAATCAGCAAAAGTAATATCTAATCATATCATTCTGCTATTTATAAATCTTTATAAATCACTTTACAAATAAATTAGTGTCATATCAAACTGCTGATCCTGACTTTGCTGGCAGAGACAGATGTGGTGCACTTTCAGTTAGCTTGGAACAGTGGGTCCTGTTTTAAAATATACAAAATTAGAATTTCATAATGCAACCTAATGAGGAGCATGACCCTGTGAGGTGGCTCAAGTACAACTGAGATGAGGCCATCAAATGTTGCACATTTCACAGCCAAATAACTATACCATATTTCAGCACCTGTTTTGTTCAGAAATAGATGTAAAGACCCCCCATCCATTCTAACCTTTGGTTCTTACTACTGCTTAAGTCATTAACATTTTAATAGTAAAATCTATTATTAAAATAGGATGTCTCATATTTCAGAAGATGGATTAAAATAACATTACTTTAATTACATTAGAAAAAAGCAGTTCCAATGAAA
Source organism: Chrysemys picta bellii (assembly GCF_011386835.1). Lineage (NCBI taxonomy): Eukaryota > Metazoa > Chordata > Testudines > Emydidae > Chrysemys > Chrysemys picta. The sequence continues at coordinate 72,277,678 of NC_088795.1, read as the reverse complement.
GAACATTTAGAGATGATATAATAACAGGTAAACCAAGTCTTTCTTTATCACAGTGCAGCTGATAGATTATACGGCACAAAGATTTAACTCCAATTTGCAAACCACATTTTGAAAATAAAACATGATTCTAATCCTTTAAGAGGGAAGAGACTCTTCCACTTAGAAACCTACTAGTTAGCAAAAGGAATGTTAATTTCTCTCTCTTTTCCCAGGACCTGCCAACACTTACCCGCCTGTCAGCTTTCTGGTGATCAACATGTCATCCTTATATCTGTCAACTATAAGGACTGTTGACTTTATGGGATTTGACTTTATGACCCAAAACCTTTTACATCAGCTATTGCAGAAAGATGAGTGCAACACACTAATAAAAGAACGATCAAAACAGCTCTGGGGATAGGTGGGGTAGGGGTACTGATTAAAAACTGGAAAAATACATCATATTTAATGACTGTGAAATGAAGTGATTCACCTCACCAAAGAAAACCCTTGATGAACCAATGCTGGGGGGGTTATTTTATATCATAAACATAAAGAAATTACATAACCTGGAGGTGACACTTCATTTTAACCAGATGTTGTGTTTCAAGAATACAATAAAAATTCTACTGATTACAGTGGGGAGAAAAATCATTTCTAACACTCAGATCCTCAGCAGGTACAAAAGGAGGTATGCTAACTTACCTAACCTGAGAATCTGACCCTAATACATAAATACATACAGAGAGAGAAACAAACACTATAGCCAAAATTTTCAGACAAGACTGGTGCCTATAGTTAAGCATCTAAATAAAGGTGCTAAGCACCCACCACTCGGAAGGAAGTCAAAAGCAGCTGTTGGTGTTCAGCACCTCTGAAAATCAGACCACTTTTATGTAGGTGCCTAAATGCATATTGGGTGCCTTATGCTAGCAACTTGAGCTGTTGAAATGTTGTCCTATATTTATTAATGTTAATAATTATAATTAATAATACATATATTTACACTTAAATCGTGCAGTAATCTTGAGAGCATGCCACAAAAATTAACTAAATTGTGCTCAAAACCCCTGAGGTAGGTAAAATACTATTAGTTTCCTTTCACAAGTGGGGAAAAGTTAATACTCCCTCTATTGTAGCTTACTAGCCAGGTTGAAAAAAAAACATTTTAAAACTGATGATGCCAGATGGTTTTATGACAGTATTTAGGTAGCACATGTGGACCAAACTGTATCAAACTGAATTTAAAAATGTGTTATAAACCAGTTCATCTTCAATAGAATCATAGAATCATAGAATATCAGGGTTGGAAGGGACCTCAAGAGGTCATCTAGTCCAACCACCCTGCTCAAAGCAGGATCAATTCCCAACTAAATCATCCCAGCCAGGGCTTTGTCAAGCCGGGCCTTAAAAACCTCCAAGGAAGGAGACTCCACCACCTCCCTAGGTAACGCATTCCAGTGTTTCACCACCCTCCATGTGAAATAGTTTTTCCTAATATCCAACCTGGACCTCCCCCCCACTGCAACTTGAGACCATTGCTCCTTTTTCTGTCATCTGCCACCACTGAGAACAGCCGAGCTCCATCCTCTTTGGAACCCCCCTTCAGGTAGTTGAAGGCAGCTATCAAATCCCCCCTCACTCTTCTCTTCTGCAGACTAAATAAGCCCAGTTCCCTCAGCCTCTCCTCATAAGTCATGTATCCCAACCCCCTGATCATTTTTGTTGCCCTCTGCTGGACTCTCTCCAATTTGTAAACATCCTTTCTGTAGTGGGGGGACCAAAACTGGACACAATATTCCAGATGTAGGCTCACCAGTGCCAAATAGAGGGGAATAATCACTTCCCTCGATCTGCTGGCAATGCTCCTACTAAGGCAGTCCAATATGCCGTTAGCCTTCTTGGCAACAAGGGCACACTGCTGACTCATATCCAGCTTCTCATAGATTCATAGATTCTAGGACTGGAAGGGACCTCGAGAGGTCATCGAGTCCAGTCCCCTGCCCGCATGGCAGGACCAAATACTGTCTAGACCATCCCTGATAGACATTTATCTAACCTACTCTTAAATATCTCCAGAGATGGAGATTCCACAATAGTTTCTTGTCCACAGTAATCCCCAAGTCCTTTTCTGCAGAACTGCTGCTTAGCCAGTCGGTCCCCATCCTGTAGTGGTGCATGGGATTCTTCCATCCTAAGTGCAGGACTCTGCACTTGTCCTTGTTGAACCTCATCAGATTTCTTTTGACCCAATCCTCCAATTTGTCTAGGTCACTCTGGACCCTATCCCTACCCTCCAGCATATCTACCTCTCCCCCCAGCTTAGTGTCATCTGCGAACTTCCTGAAGGTGCAATTAATCCCATCATCAAGATAATTAATAAAGATGTTGAACAAAACCGGCCCCAGTACCGATCCCTGGGGCACTCCGCTTGATACTGGCTGCCAACTAGACAACAAGCTGGTATGTTAAGATCTCCTTTTGATCTCTGAATTAACAGAGTACAATATAGACAGGAACTGTTAGATTACACTGTTTAAATATATATTGTTGGAGGTTAACACACACACACACTATTTACTACTATGTCCCTAAAGGTTGAATTTGGGTCATTTATCCTGTGGGATTTTTAATTCTTTCTGGCCATGTGTCACAGCCGCTCTGTACAACAAGTGAAAATTCTGCTCCTAAGATAAAAACAAATTACCTTGTTGCTAGCTGACAAATACAAAACAAACATGTTTGTTCCAGATTCACACAGCAAGTTGTAATCCACCTGAAGCACATACCAAAGAAAATTGAATAGATGGAAGTAGTTCACACCATAGTTTCTCCCTCATACCCCTTTTTAATTCTCTAATTTTAGCTCTTCTTTTACTTGTTTCATTCTTCCCTCAGTCCTCTAGCAATAGTGTAAAATGCTGATGAGCTAATTTGTGTTCTAATTTCAACCTGTCATGGTGAGATATTAATTTCTGCATCAAACAGTTCACCTAAATGTTTGCAGAGGAAGAGCAGGATGCATAAAACAGCAACAGGTTACTCATCAGAAAGCAGTGATTTTTCCTTTCATTCTGGACAATAGTTTCTGCTAGATAAATGGAAGCTATATGGGAAACCTGACAAATTTTCCCCAATAATTGCTATAGGCTTTTATCTAGCAAAGCACTAAAGCATGAGCCATGTTTTCAAAACTGTCCAATAATTTTCAGTGCCAGTAATTTTTTGGTGTCCATTCTAAAACATGTCTCAAGTTGGATATTAAAATATTTGAGTTATACAGAACCAGTGGCCACTTCTAAATATATTGGCCTACACAGAGCTAGGGTGTTCTAACAATTTTCACCATTTCTTATACAACTTTGTGCATATAAAACTTTATTTCAGATATATCAGTAAACTCCTAAGGTTGAATAGAGTATTTTTATTAGTTGTGTCACAGGACAACTGATTCCTCAACAGCAATGTACAGAACCCTCGACTCCCTCATTAAATGCCTCTCAGTAGGAGCACAGTGTAATGCTGACAGACCCTGGCCATTGTCAGCCAGGATCAAATGTGGGACCTCTGGAGCTTAATGCATAAGCTAAAAAATTGTGTCTTTTAGCCAAAGCTGTGGCAGGCTCATTGATCTCTGTAGCTGGTCTACCTGCCACTAGAGGGGGACAGAGTGTCCCACCAAGCAGGCATGGGTTACAACAGCACCTTTCATCATGTGGCCCACAAAGAAGTATCAAAGCAAGAAATTCTAATTTTATCCTACTGCACTAGAACACATGATTTTACTTAAGAGACTGCATGGGCACTGGTCACCTAGTGTGGTTCTGACTAGCTGTGATTAGTACTCTCTTCTAGGAAGAAGACCCTCATGCTACTTATGTAAGAAAGACTAAAGTTCAGTAAGTCTTAAATTCTAACACTACAAACACTCCCCCTTTTTAGAACACTCACCAGATGTGAAGCAACAGAAACCAATCTGCCCGAGAATCAAATGTCTGTCCCTAATCAGCTGATAAAATAATGTTTAAAGTTTCGTTTGTACTAGTAAATATTATATCCATAGAAATAAAATTCATTTCTGGTTTATTCTGCTAAACAAATTTCCTTCCACAGAGCTCCAGTTTTTTTTATTGTACAGATGTTTTCTTTGAAGTCATTATTCCTGACAGTTAGTATAATAATTGTAATTATCTTTTGGTGCTCTGGTGATATAGTTTATTCATCACTAGATGCTAGTTTAGGGAAATTCCTCTGGAGTATTTTAAGGATTTGGATTAAATGCAGAGGAAAATTAGCCTTTTGAAAACATAGGTATAGAAAGTCATACAGTTTAAATTTCCTGTGGATTTGTTTCTTATAGTGAACTGACAGGGTTTCCTGTTCTTCATCATCAGGCCTTTTATTAACACAGTATCAAATAGCTATATCTAAGTTCTCCCCCTGTGTTACTGATTACATTGTGTTTTGTACAGTAACATGATAGAAGATTTGGGGTATGGGGACAATTGACCGGCATTATGTATCCCAATTTCAAATAGCTTAACTGTGTCCCTGTTTTCAAGACTAGTCCTTCAACAAAGTATTCCATTATGTGTTAACACTGCTCTGAACTTGCTGCCACTGAAGACAGACTATGAAAACCTAAACCATTTACTTGAATGGAAGCAGAATTAAGCCCTGTAAATGCACAGTAATTATGGCCAAAGAATGTGTTTAGGAGCCAAATCCTGACTTCAGTCTGGAATTCGGTCCTATGTAATCATGAACGTTAGACTCTTGATTAGTTGTAACCAGTGTTTTTGTAGCTGTGTCGGTCCCAGAATATTAAAGAGACAAGGTGGGTGAGGTAATATCTTTTATTGGACCAACTTCTGTTGGTGAAAGACAAGAGTTCTGTGTAAGCTCAAAAGCTTGTCTCTCTCTCTCACCAACAGAAGTTGGTACAACAAAATATATTACCTCGCCCACCTTGTCTTTCTACAATCTTGATTTAAAAAAAGCAAAACAGAAGATATTCTGTTCCTGCTACAATAAATCCAATCATTTCAACAGCTACCCCGCCAGCTATGTATATTTATGTGTGGGATGCAAAATAGCCACTCTCCTTATTCTCTTGCTTTCCTTCACAGCCTCTCAGCAGGATTTCAAGGTAATGAGTACTTTTTGCAATTACGTATGCTACATTTGCTCTGATTTTAATGAATTCTTCATAATATACAAACCCTTCTATTTAGGGGTTAGGCCAATGACATGTAAAGGCATTTCCATGAAGTGTTTTCAAAACTGCCCTGTGGTCTGAGGAAACTAATGTTATAAAGCAAAATTATTCCTTCAACTCACACGGTTTAAAATGTGTTGCCTCCTAAAATGCACACAGCACTGTAGTGGTCCATCCAGAACGGGGTTGAGGCTCATTGGTAGGACCATGTGGGGAAGCTTGAACTGCCATTCCCTCATGTCATAACAGTCCAATAGATAAAGGGTGAGGTTTTCAAAAATTCCTATGTGATTTAGCAGCACAAGTTCTGTTGAAAAACAATGGCATTTTTGATCCAATATTACTTTGGTGCTCGGAGTTCCTTCGTATTTGTACTTTGAGGTGCCTAGCACACATCTGGGCTCTATAAAATACTAAACAATAATTAATGGATAGCAATCCTGGTTAGCAAAGACTGTACCAAAACATACTAATGCGGACATAAATATAGGATCTGAGAGAGGAAGTGAAAGATGAAATCAATGAGGAAAAGTAGACCCCTGCAAAAAAAGAACACAAAGGAAGCCCAGAATGTTCAGCATCAGCTCTGGAAATATATTCAATGATTCTATTCAATATTTTGAACATTGACATTGTGACACTTCTGCCACTTAAGTGCTAAGAGTACAATAGTGCTTGATTAACCACATGCATAGAAAACAAGGGGAAAGACACCCCTAAACAGAGCAAATGGATTGGTTTTATTCAGACTGAGAATATAGTATTGTAGCCATTGACACTCTTTGCACATTCCAATTAATTCAAAAACGCTTAGTATATAGTTTGTGTCAAGCAATGTGGATCCACCACAAGAAGCGAACGAAAATTAGTGTTGGGTGAACAGTGGAACAGGGTGAATAATTCATAGAAAATGTATTCCATTAGTTTCAGCCAATGGATCAGTTGTGAAGGGTTCATTATGAGTGTTCTACTGAGTATTCAATATTCACAGTTCTATATTTGAGTTATATGTCACCTAAATCACACGGGTTGTTTTTCCCCTCATCTGTGACTGGATGGATGTACCTTTAACAAATAACAGAGTCCCAGAAACCCTCTGTATTATTCAGTGCTTTAGATTATGTCCACCATTGTGGTATTGAACAGGTGTCAAATTGAGGAAAATGCCAGTACATTGTGCTGATGTGCAAAATATGCTCGTACACGCTGGGCTACTTCTGTTTGGTTCCCTCTTGCTGGGGTTTAGGTTTGGCTTCCCTCAGTGGGGTTCAGATCTTCTGCTGCACTACTTGGCCTTGGAGCCTTTGTGATTGGGGAAAAATAAGGGATTGTACTTTCTGAAGCCTGAGTGACAGATCACTCTGGTACCAGTAGTGGGTGGGCTTCAGAAAGTACCACCCACTAATGGTACCAGAGTGATCTGTCACTCAGATCCGTTTTCATAATATCATGATGATTATTTATTATTTGCATTACAGTAGTGTCTATAGTCTCCAGACCAGATCAAGGCCCCACTGTGTTAAATACTATACATACACAGTAAAAGGTAGCCCCTGCCTGAGGCATTTATTCTAAATAGACAAGAGAAGCAAGGTGAGAGGGGAAACAGAGGCACATAGAAGAGAAGTGTCTTGCCCAGGATCAGTGGCAGGTCCAGGAATAAAAATCCCTGTATCCTAAAACCCAGTCATTCACACTCCATTCACATTTTCAAGGTTTTCTTCTCATCCATATTAACTAGAGACTTAGAACCAGATGTACAAAGATGCCAAATTCCAGACTTAGGTCCTTAAGTCCCAGTTTTAAGATCCATTTCAATCCACAAACACCCTGCTTGTCTGTCACCAAACTCTGTAGGCGCTTGAACTCGCTCGGCAGCTACATTTTCACAATAGACATTCCCTATGCACCTACGTTTTTTCCTCTTGGCCTGTGCACTCCTTTCTATAGTTGCATGTAGGATTACAAAACTAAATATATAAAGTAAAAATAAGTATATGACATACTTGGGTGGCAGGAGCAGGGTTATAAATTCATATCAATATTCATGAAAAAGGAGGTAAATTAGGGTGACAGCGTCTCATAGTTGTTGGGCTGGGACTCATTGTGTCTGTGTCAGTCATAGTCCCCATCTCAGATGCAAATACATTTAAAAAGTAGTTTGCAGGATGAAAGTGAACTTAAGAAACTGAATTCAATGTCTTTCATCCCAGCAATTAAGTTCTGGTTCATGGGCCATGGGTGATTCACAGTGCACCGGTGTGGATGGAATCTAGCACTTGGTACTAGCTCTCCTCCTTGTTTCCAATTGCTACTAAAAAAAAAAAGCTAGTTGTATTCAATATTTCTTAGTACTAATTTTTCTTGCCAACAATTGCTGTAGTTGCCATGAGGATGTTGTATGATTGCAAATGGGAGCACACCTATTACATGAGAATTCTCAATTAACATGGCGTCCACTCTATGAAAATGTTTGAGAACATCTTTTATCCAATATTGCACAATTACTACACAAATAGACCTGCAGGCATTGGGACTGAGCAATTTACAACCTCTGTTCCTGTCCCAGTTGCTCTTGAGGGAAATAAGAAATAAGTCCTGTTTAAACTGAAAGACAGTGGCTGTAAAGTACAGTCAAGAGTTTCCTAGAAGCACCATTAGCAAAGGCTGCCTGAATCAATGTGGGTATCCTGTTAATGCCACATTCCCTAGCAGTGCTATTCACTGTGCTAGCTGGATGCAAACCTCCAAGTGGATCACAAGTTCCAGACACCTTGCACTGCTGAAATACCCTCACCACTCCAATTTTCCATACAGACTTTCCACCCCGCCATAGGAACTTGCAGCCTACTTCTCCACCAGCAGAGTAGTGGGAGAATGTATTCCAACATGAAAGACCATTTCTTAACTTAACTGCCACCAGGAATATGAATGTCAAGCAATAGCAAATCAGAGATAATGCAGACTATCCGTAAGTAATGGGGACTTAATCCCCTTTACAATAAACCCAATATCTGCAGGGAATCATGAGGTTCTAGACTGTCCAGTAGTATACAGAGAGATGAGTAATACTTTGTCCTTTCTGTAACAGATTATCTAGCTTATCTGAATTTTACCTACTACCTAAATATTGGTCGTTTTAATTCTGGTGTTCTATATTTACATATATTTTTATATTCTGAGTTATGCTGCATACAAAGGCTTATCTCCTTGATCATGGTAATGAAATATTTCATAAGATGTTGTTGAGAATCATTAGAACAAGACAACATTGGCTGGTCTTATTTCTAAGGCTCTTATGGTGGGGCTATAGGGGCTTGAGGAGCTATGCAAACAGCAGGAGGGCTGCTGAGGTTCCCTCAATGCCTTCTCACTCCCGCACACCACTTTTCAGACTCACTGAGAAGAACCAATCCCCCACCCCGTCACAAAGATGGTGGCACAGTGAAATGAGTTGTTCTTCCTACAAAAGTGGTTCACTCAAAAGGGCAAGCTGCAGCTGTTTGAGACTGAAAGCTGTAAGTGGCAGAGCTGGAGACAAAACCTAAATGCCTGGTAGTTCTGAGAGAGCATAATGTGTTACTCAATCTGTAACAGCTATTTTGAATTGACTTTCAGCATTGCCTGCCATGAGGCAGGCATTGAAATGCCTTATATTAAAAAGGGTACAGCAAATAGAACACCAGAAAGTATAATGTCTTCCTACACACACACATCTTTGTGTAAGCACAGAAAGCTCACATACTTCCTGTAATATTTTTAAAGAATAAGGGTAGGAAAATAAACAAGCCTATAACAGCATCAGCACCCACCTCTCCCGAGCACCCCGCCTCTGTGGCCAATACATGCCTGCAGTCACTCCTTTTTTTCCCCATGGGGCAGCACCCACCTCTCACGAGTGCCCCCTTCTGATCAGGTGTGAACCTGCTGTTTTTTCTGTTCTTACAATGTGGTGGCATCTGCTTCTCGTGAGTGCCCCTTCTTCTCCGCGGCTTATGGTTCTTTTGGCAGGTCTTCAGTGACTCAGCCCTCCCACTGAGTCACACACACTGTCACCTCTTCTTGGATATACAGTCTCTATTTCTTGTTCATGGCCCTGGTATGGGGCCACAGTACCATGGTGTCCTCCCCAGAGGCACAGCCTTCTCTAACAGCCAAACTGGGGCCCATCTTGGTACCCTCAGTTGGTGTCCTTTTGGCAGACGTCATCTGGGCTTAGTCTTCAGCCAGACCAGTAGGGCTGATTACGGTACCTTCACCCAGTCTAGCTAGGTTCTGTGCTCAGTTCCCTGGGCTCAACCTGCTACCACTGACCTGTCCATGGTTCTGTTTCTCTTCCGGCCAGCCAGGTCCCGAGTCTTTGGCAGCCTTCCCTGGGCTCAGTCCTGCCTGCAGGAACCTGTCCATGGTCGTGATGATCTGCCAGCCAGGCACCCGGTCCTCCCTCTTCGAGCTCCAAGCAGCAACTGACTGACCTGCCTCTGCTGCTTCCTTTTATATTGCCCTTCTGTCCCTTGATTGGTTGCTTCTCTGCAACTCTAGGATGCCTGGAGGACTTCTCCTCTGCTCTTTTCTGGAGAAGGGTGAGGCAGGGCTGGAAAGCCTCCAGCATGGGGCCTCTGGACCTAGTCCACCCTGTCACAAAGCTACAGGTAAGATGACCCACATGAAACCAGATAAACAGAATTTTCAGTTGAATGTGAAGTTCAGTATATGTATTATGAATACATATACACACAGCTACACGCACCACATAAAGCAGTGACAATTTTGACCCATTTCATTTAGCTATGCTGAAGCTCACATTGAACTGAAAGTTCAGTTTATACAGTTGCACAATGGTCATATCACCTGTAGTTTTTTGTTTAATAAACAGTCTTACTGCAAGTATATGTGCAGCCTAACCTGCGAGATTCACAATAAATAACACAGCTCACCAGCACTGGAGTAAAATGATCAACTTTTCAGTAGTAGGTAGAACACTAACCAAGCTAGCTGAGATGTAAGGGCATGATAGTAGGTGACAGGGGCATGGACTGGAAGTCCTCTTTCTTAAAAAAAAAAACCACCCCAGAAAGCTGGGCCCACTTAAAATTAAATGAATTAATCAAACTGTATGTGGAACTGAACTGTCCAAAAGGCCAGTTCACTCTTCCTTATCTAAAAGTCTTATTTGAAAGAGTTGGAATCTCTGGTGAACAGCTTGATGCAGCAAAATCAAAATGTGCATGGTTTTCCTTAGATGTGAAAGACGGAGTTTTCTCTAAAACTGTCTGATATTCATTTAGCCCCAAACTGTCAGTAATAGATTGCCTCTAGCCAATAAAAAGTTCACTATAAAGAATTATATGTCCTTTCTGTCCTTGGCTATACTTATATGTTATCTACAATAGACAATTTTTTCATGTGTTCTTCAGAAGGTCATTTAAACACTTTTACTCTGCAAGATGATGGAGGAACTAACGTATGATCTCTAGGCATTTAGCTTTTGTTATATTTCCCAATGTTCAAAATGAGATGAAAGTCAACAAGAAAGGTTAAATTCAAACAACCTGGTGCTTACCATTTACAATACATGATGACAAAGCTGGATTTTATAATTTTGTCAGGAGTTTATATCATCACAATTAGTACAAGTAGCAAGGATGAGGTATGCTCATAATATTCCAATCCTGAAACATCCACATCTCCTTTTCATAGGTGTTTCAATTTTATACATTTTTGTCCACCACGATAAGTAGTGCCACGTACTTGATCACATAAAAATAACTAATAGAACATCCCTCTTGTTAGGTAATCTTGAGTTAATCAGAAAATATAAATTGAAATAATAGGAGGTAAAGAAAATAAACATTATATTAACTTGTAGTATATGGCTATTGATTGAGAAATCAATAGTGCATATACAGGGCCAAATTCTGAAGGGTATTGTAATAATTGGGCCAGAGACTGAATTAATCCCCCAAAAAAGTACTGATATAATTCAAGGAGTTTGTTAAAATCATGCATGGTAAACAACTGAAGTGTGGAACTGGAAATCAATGAACCAAAATTGGTGTGTCAAAACTTAGGCTTAACTGATGAGAAAAACAACAAGAGGATGGACTATCCACCTCTCACTCCTTTTAGGTGCCATTAAAGAGAGACTGGGGTGGGAGGAGAGAAAAACTACTAGTACCACTACTACAACAGCTGCTAAGGGACTTTTCACTGTGATACTCAGACCATGGCACACAGTGGGGATGCCTGACTATCACCAATGCACCAGCGAGGATCCCAGCCTGATACATGTGAGATCCTGCTCTGACTTCCCTTCCCTCATGTTTCCCTCTCAGACCCCACTATCTTCCTCCTACCCTACTCTTTCTCTCAGCATTTCACCTGATCCTGAAATCAACTGCACTGCATGCCAACAGCATGACAAGACAAGATGGCCTATCCAGCTCTGGTCATCCTCAGAAGGACCAGTGAAGGAGAGGGATCTTACCAGACTAACCAGATGCTATCCCTGAATGGGGAGGTGAACTGGGGCACAGAAAAAGAGCTGCCGTTGCCATTCCACCAGCAGAAAGCATCAACAAAAGCCATACTTCCCTCACTTTTTAAAAAAAATCCCCTCTCTTCTCCCTCTTGTGACTGTTTTTTTAAAAGCAGGAAAGTGACTATCTTTCCATATTCAAAATCAAACAGAAGAACTAACCCTTTCTTCTCCACCAAGAAGGCCTGCTTGATATAATAAGAAACTCTAATCAATGGCCTCTTTCTCTGAAAAGGGGATTTCGATAGATTTAACTAAGTTTGTTTTGGAAGACCACCCAATTTTACTTTCAATGCTTTTTGCCTTGTTTTCATTCTTCCTTTTGGTTATCTCACAAAATATATTTCCAACCGTTTATCATACATTTTCTAGTATATTTGCCATATTAGTAGGCAGACCAAAGTCTCTATACTCTGAACCTTATTTAAAACTGTTAATGGTATACAATTACAAGGTTATGTTAACACCTTTGACTCTTTGGGCTCATTTACTTCACCAAAATTAATGGAACAGCATGCATGTCTCTTCTTTCCACAGGTGCCTAACATTAAGCATGTGAATAGTCATACTGATTTGAGTAAAACTACTCAGATGTTTTAAATTAAGCAGGTGCATAGGTACTTTGCTGAATCAGGGCCCATGTAAATAAACTAGGTGTTTGCTTGGTAAAGAAGAGGTGTAGTTTCCTATTACTTCTGTGCAAACTAAATTAGATAATTTTATATGTTACGATTTTATATTCATCTAAGCACACACTGTAAATGAGTAAAACTACAAGAAGGAGAAATTACCAATGTACCATCTGGCTAAAGAGACCTAGAAAATATTGTTTCTATTTCTATATGCGGAAGACGACATTAATGATGCTAAATATCTCCACCTGCCATTCAACTTAATGAAGGGTCCTCAGCAGCAGCCTGCAGGAGACAAGCAGCACAGCCGAGGATCAGCCCTAGCACAGTCAGAGCTTTTTGGTCAGGGAGGCATTGAACAACTACAGAAAGAAAACCCAAGGTCCAACTGTTGGTAGCTGTTGACTTAAAAGTTTCAAAATTAGCTGTTTAAAAGTTTTGATATTAGCCAGCCCCATTAGAGCCCACTGAAAATCAGTAGACCAAAGAGAAACAGGATTAAACTAAAATAAGTTTTCCCTTCTGTATTTCAGAAAACATGTCATTTTAAAAAGCAAAGCCCAAATGGCCTTACTTTGCAAAGATCTTTTCTCATCCACAAACTTCAAAGGATGTTTTTTGCCCCATGTTATGATGCAGATCAACTTGCTTCTATTTGAGAATCACTCAGTGCAGACAATTAGGCTCTGTGTCTTCAGAACAACTGAAAAGCATTCTGATCTCCCTTTGCACAGACAGTTCTAGTCAAAAAGGAAAAAAGGAGTTGTATCTGACTGCTTGCATCTTTCTGAGCTCACATATACACAATTAAAAGATACCCATCGTACCTTAGAAGGAAAAAAATTAGGGAAGACCTCAGTGAGTCTAAATAAAAGTCAGGGAGGTAGTTTTAAGATCACAGCTCAACAAAATCACCTTAATTAGATGAATTAGAGCAGACAAATATTTTCTAACAACAAATCCCCAGAAATCTCAAAACAGATTTCTGATTTTAAAAGCAAAAACTGGTAAAAAAAAAATATCGTTTCAAAGTGGGTGGCAGATTCACCAATGCCTACCAGCTACCTATCTGGTGACGCATACCACCAGATGGAACCAGTGAATCTGGCCCATTGAATATTGCCTTATACTTATGGACAAACCCAAGCCTCACAATGCAACCTGGAGAGAGACACACCACAAACAGGGGAAAGAGACTTTTGAAACAAGAAGCAAAAAAGAGTCCTGTGGTATCCGACGAAGTGGGTATTCACCCACGAAAGCTTATATTCCAATACGTCTGTTGGTCTATAAGGTGCCACAGGACTCTTTTTCGCTTCTTACAGATTCAGACTAACACAGCTACCCTTCTGATTTTTGAAACAAGGTATTTCTCACTTTTCTTTTCTTCTTCATTCCTTCCCCCTTTCTTTCTTCTTCTCCCCTCTTTTCTGTCCTTTGTCTATTCCCTGCTTCTGTTCCCCTCTCTCATGCTTTCTATTTCCTGACTCTTTTACCTTTCTGAACCTCTCTGTATCAGAGTACTGAGCCTCTAGTTGATCTGGAGAAACATTCTGCTCAGGTTTCATGTGTTTACAGTGCAGAGTAACAAAGAAAGGAGTGAAGGCCTTGATCAAAGTCACAGAGGGAATAAGGGAACCCAAAGAAACTACTGAAGTGGCGAGAAAGCAGAAACCTCTGTCCAGCTGTTATGAAGTTGGCTCATACCTCTAACTGGGTTTTGTCCTCCATGTTTCCTTGTTATGTAATTTTGTGGGGAGGGGTTCTCTCTCACTGTAACTACTGTGCACTAAGGTCCAGATTTTCAAAAGTGCTCAGTGTAACGCTTCTGCCAGTCAGCGCTGGCGGCAACAAGGGCTGGGTTCAATATGTAGGGGGTCCTCTTCAACAATTCGACACAAAATCGGCTCGAGCCCCCACCCAGTCACCTGGGGCAGTTGCACATCACCCCCTGGGTGCCTCTAAGAGGCAATACTTCCCCTCTCACAAGCACAGAGTCTGAGTGTAGCAAATAAACTTTAAATAAAAAGGGGGAAAGTAACTCGGTATTAATTTGGGGAAACACCGCAAACAGGGTTCATAAACATAAACCATGAGCAAAAGACCAACCTTCAAGTAAGCTGGGCAGTGTCCTTAAGTTTCTTATGTCCAGTAACCAAAAGTCCCTTTAACATGCCCATCTCTTCTCTGCACCCCACTCACCGTTTCTGTCCTTGTTTGGTGCAGACCCAGAGTTCAGAGGTGCATCTGCAGAGTTCACCTCCCACCCTGGGTGGAGAGGGGAGTAAGAAGGCACCTTACTTGCTCCACTGCCCAGGCACTCGCTTGCTGCTCCTTTCCATCAGCCGCCCTGCTGTCTGATTGCCATGCCTCTATTCTGGGCTCTGCTCCTCTCTGCCAGCTGCCCTGCTGGCCGATCACCACACCTTTCTGTGGGGCTCCACTCTGGTCCTCTCCAGTGGCCATCTTGCTGGCCAATTGACACACCTTTCCACTGGCCACCCTGCCAGCCAATTATTGATCTGATGGGATGTCTTTAGGTCCCACCATTTAATACAGCTCTCAATGATTTCAGCTGTTAATGGGGGAGCCTCACTGCTGGTGCACACTGGGCAGTCTCTTGCATCAGAGACTCTGTTACAAAGTAGATCTAATGCTTAGACCTAAGTACCAGTGATTTCAGTTCTGCGGTGTGTAACAAGACTCTCAATTGAGTATAAATAAGCTCTTTTATTACGCAGTGGAGAGAGGAAGGGTCAAATGGTACCTAAAACCCTTAAGCCAGGCCCCCAACACTAGGTACAAGTACATGTCCCCACCCTCTCTCAACTCACTGGGCTTTGGAACCCATGTCCCCTGCTTAGCGAGTATTGTTTAGTTGAGGGTGAGTCCCTCAATCAGGGTATGCCAAGCACAGTTCTGCTGCCTTGATTCACCCAAGGATAACAACCCTTTATTACTCCTGCCCCAAAGACAAGGAGACAGGGAATCCAACACAAGCCAAAAGTAATCATTTGGGCAAACAATCCCATCATACTGAGCCCCTAGGCAGGATGGGTGTGCCCATGCAAATGAGATCAACTCCTGAAACTTCCACAGCTCATCACTAAATGGCACGGGAGAGCTCATTCAGACCCTGCTTACATCAGCATTAACGGAACTGTGCTCCATTGAAGACAAATGTTAACATTTATTTCAATGGCAGCAGAACTAACACAATACCAAGTGCTTTTGAAAGTTCTACACTAAAACTCCAAAAATAAAACCTTAAAATTTTACTGAAGGACTCTGCTGAACCAACAGCTTATGCTGTCCCTTCCCTTGCTTTGTCCTCTGATATCTCATTTACACAAGTGCAACAATGCGAGTTCAAAGTGGGTATGGCATTTAACATTCACTTTTCACTTGCTTTGCACTGGCATAAGTAACTATACAAAGTGCAGGTCAATGGAGAATCAGGCCTCCTCTTCTTCTTATCCTTTGAACCTACCTAATTAGCACTGCCTCCTTGAAGTAATTTTACATTTCAATGGAATAAATACTGGGCCAGATTTTTTGGTCCTTAGTCAGGCAACACTCCTATTAAAATCAACTGGGACATTGCCTGGTTAAAGACTGCAAGATTTAGTCCATAAAAGGTAGGTCTACACTGCATCTGGGAGCGAGCCTCCCAGCCCAGGTCCCTGTCAAGGCTTGCACTAGCCTGCTTAAAATGGTAATGTAGATGTTGCAGCTTGGGCTGGAGCTTTGCCTCTCAAACCTGGGGGGAAATGGGGGTTTGAGACCCCAAACATTAGCCTGAACCACAATGTCAAAGCAATGTCCATGAAGCTATTTGTGGCATGAGCCTTGCAAACACAAAGGCTGGGAGGCTCACTCTCAAATGCAGTGTAGACATATCCAAAGAGTCTAATTTAATTTCAAAACCTGCAAGGTAGAATGTATGCTACATTATGGAACACCATTTGTTGTGTAGATCTCAAAGCTCTGCACTCTGCCTGAGGTTTCATAACTGAAGATTTTTTTGGTCCTATTTTAGCATTTTTACAAGAGTATCACTTCAATTCACTCTAGTGCCTTTGCAATATCCTTTATTTTGAATCTAGAAAAGTTTTAATGGTAATTTTCTATTTTATGTGTACCATACATTTGCATTTGCAGTGAATTGCTATCGTCTATGTAGTGATAATTTAATATCCTGTTAAGTTTTTGTATAGAATATGTCTATTGAATACAATGTATATTATCCTCTGACAATCCAATATTACAGCATTGTTGGTCTATTGTGAAACTGTGCTTGGCTTAATCTGTCTTCATTAAGATAAAATTGTCTGTGTTTCAAAATTATATTTGTTGTAACAAAAAAAATCTTTGTACTAAAAGTATTTTTTGGAAGAAAAATACGTCAGAACATTATTAGACAAAGACAGCTATTTCCAGTTATTTTTCAGCCACTTCCTTCATTTTAAAAATGTAGGGCTAGATCCACAAAAAGGACTTAGAGCTAGTCTACATGGCCGTGCAGTTCAGACTATAGGTGTGTGAACTGCAGCACACTCTAGCATGCTGCATCCCCCTGTGGATGCTGCAAGGATCCCTAAAAGGTACCTACTTCCTGGTAATTTAGTTCTGTTGAAAGAGGACTACATTAAATTGGTTTCAGAGTGGTAGTCGTGTTAGTCTGTAGCAGCAAAAAGAACGAGGAGTACTTGTGGCACCTTAGAGACTAACACATTTATTTGCATGCATCTGATGAAGTGGGTTTTATCCCACGAAAGCTTATGCTCAAATAAATGTGTTAGTCTCTAAGGTGCCACAAGTACTCCTTGTTCTTTAAGTTAAATTGGTTACTTTTTAGTTCGCACCAACAGCATCCACATGGGGGAGTTACAGTGCAGCAGGTTAGCACACACTGCAGTTCACATCGCCATAGTCCAAACTGCAGAGCCATACAGACATAGTCTTAAACTGTGGATTGCAATACCTAACATTTAAAAAGAAGAACAGGAGGACTTGTGGCACCTTAGAGACTAACAAATTTATTAGAGCATAAGCTTTCGTGGACTACAGCCCACTTCTTCGGATCCGAAGAAGTGGGCTGTAGTCCACGAAAGCTTATGCTCTAATAAATTTGTTAGTCTCTAAGGTGCCACAAGTCCTCCTGTTCTTCTTTTTGCGGATACAGACTAACACGGCTGCTACTCTGAAACCTAACATTTAGGCACTCAGCTGCCTGTCTCCATTCTCCTTCAACCTGTGAGATGCCACAGGCTCCATTGCTAACAATATGCCAGTGACACCAAGGTATACATCTTAACCTGAGATGCAAATAACTCCCTCACAAGGATGGCAAAATGCCTACAAGAGACCAGCTCCTAGATGAAGAATAGTTGACTCCAACTGAAGCCAGCCAAGAATAGGGCAATATATATCAACGGGGTACATGTAGGGGAAGGAACTTGTTGAAGAACTAGATGGGATGTTGTCCTTTCCTTCTCCCCCTTGAACTCATTGTTCTGTGTAGCTCCTCGCTAAACCTATACATCTGGGTAGCATCCAGTCTTGATAAAGACCCTCTTCCCCTAGCAGCTTGACAAGAAACTCTATCCCCTTCTTCCCAAATGAGGATCCAACCACAATGATCCACACAGTTATATTCAGATTTTATTACTGTAGCTCACTGTATCTGGGATTGAACTGTGGAAGCACTTCAGAGACTCCATCTGGTTGTACATAATGCAGCTGCCCACTGCTCCAACAAGCCAGGCTGCCATGAGCACATCATCCCTTACGCTCTGATCCCTCCCTCTGGCTCCCACTGTCAGTTCAAAACCTTAATCTGCAACTTTAAAGT
The DNA here is from genome assembly GCF_011386835.1 of Chrysemys picta bellii. Lineage (NCBI taxonomy): Eukaryota > Metazoa > Chordata > Testudines > Emydidae > Chrysemys > Chrysemys picta. Next base: position 72,259,457 of record NC_088795.1, on the reverse strand, counting down.
CATCCATGGATCAGGTTCCATCTACATTAGTAACATTAATTTAAATGTGGATTTTATCCTAAATTGATGGCACTTTATGGCGGTGAGAAGAAAATTCAAGATTGGCCTCATTAATAACAATGCAGTCTTCTCCTCTCTCACTGAGGTGTCAAGAGTTAAGCTTCTATCTTAGAAAATGAGATGATTCCTATCACAAGGAAAACTGAAAAATGGAGTAGAGAAACAGAAATTTGGCAAGAACACACAGTCATAAGACTGAATGAATCTGTAAAATGACACCGAAGTGTCAGCAGAAGCGGGGGCATGTTGCCAAAGTCCATTGGAGGAAATTTCAACTATGAAATTTAAACTTTCAGAGGGGAAAGCTAGTTAAATCTAAAGGGAAAGAACAAAAGAACAAATCCCCAAACTCTTTAAAAATATCACTATTTTGTTTTTATTTAGAAAAAGGAAGGGATTTTACATAGTCTCTCTCTTCAGTACATATCAAAAACCTACCAAGAAAATAAATACGCAATGAAAGGTCTAGCATTTTCATTAATCCAGGAAGCTGCAGCTAAACCAACAGTAAATAAGGAAACTGAAAAGCCTAAATTCACCTTATTCAACCGTACTCATGCAACGTTTAATAACAGACTGAGACATCTAACACAAAACTGCAGTTAACTCAGCGTCTTTGTGAAAAAAGAAAACCACATCGAATTAATTGTCTCAGACATGGTGGTGAAAGTTTAGAGTAATTTGCTCTGGAAAACATATACTTTATTTTATTTAGTATAAGTGATCTACATACAAAGAAATTTGCTATGGAAATGCAGTAAGAAGGACAATTGTGACAGTGTATGGAATGCCTTCAATGAAAGTTAAAAATCTAAATCTGTTTAAAATAACAATGATACAGAGAATAATGAATGCAATTCCACATTCTGTCATCTAGAAATAGCCTGATAGTTTTTACTACAGGTAAAGAAACACTTTATTGGTGACTAATTCTGCTTGCTGCTACCATCATCTGTGGTATAGACTAGAATGGAAAATAATTTAACAGAGAGTGAATAGAGCGTGGGAGGGGGAACAATTCTTTTGCAATATCTTTGTTCACTGCCTCTTTCCAAGCATTTCCCTTGGAACAAGAGCATGTTATTTATGAATTTATATTCAATGCAGAGTCTTTGCAATATTTCATTCAATTGTCCCGGATATCTTCCACAGGTGGAGAATTCATCCATCATAAGGAGTTTCTCCAGAAGGCTTTTATAATGATTAACACCATCACTCTGTTTTGGTTATTACTCTTTATAGCCAAGAAGACCGGAGTGATCCCTCTAATGTATTTGTTTAAATCTAGCATGATTCAAGGATGGACATGGTCATTAATAATTTGAATCTCTATTATGCTCTTCATACCTCCAACCTTCGATGACCTCAAAGTGTTTTTCAAGCTTTAATTAGTTACAATTCATAATATTCCATTGAGGTGGATAAGGACTATTAGCAAAATCCTAGAATCAAAATTAAAATTATTTGTGCACAAGATCAATGATTTCTAAACAAAGTGGAGTGCATAAAACTAAGGAAAATTATCTAATTCAGCAGTTCTCAATTTGTGGGTCAGGATCCCAAAGTGGGTCGCCACCCCATTTTAATGGGGTCGCCTGCACTGGTGTTAGTTTTGAGGGGGCCGGGGCCGAAGCCCGAGCCTCATTGCCCAGGGGCTCAGGTTACAGGTCCCTTTCCTGAGGCTGAAGCCCCTGGACTCCAGCTTTGGCCTCCCTGCCCAGAGCAGTGGGGCTCGGGCTTTGGCTTTACCTCCCTCCCCCCACCAGGTCGTGTAGTAATTTTTGTTGTCAGAAGAGGGTCGCAGTGCAATGAAGTTTGAGAACCTCTAATCTAATCAGAAACAATTTGGTACATATGAAACCCACGAACCTAAAACTGTATTAGAGATATTAAAACACAAACATTTCCCTTGACTAAAGTAAATGCATATGAGAATAAAAACCCTTCCCCTTGCTTAAACACTTACACAGAATCCACACCCTAGTCCACTACCTCAGACTCCTGTTACAGTGAAATTCAATAGTTCCCAACTGTAAGTGTGGGAAACACCCCCTCCCCCCGCGAGAATGCGGTCAAATCACTTATGGGATAAACAGAAGCGCTGTCTCTGATGTCAGAGTTACACCTGATTACAATCAATCTGAATTTGGTCTCCTATGGCTGATTTTTACTGGTGCTAAGCACCACCAGCTCTCACTGAATTCAGTTATATCTGAAAATGAGACCACCAGATCTTATGGGTATTCCAAACTGCTAATTACCTTTGAAAGCCAGGGTGCCAATATTAGTGTTCCACGATTACCCAAGCTCATAACTTATATTTTCCAATAGTCATGTATATAATGGACTCAATTCAGCCCAGATGTAAAAGGATGCAACTCCCCACTTAACTGACTTTTATAAAAATACGAGATTTTAAAAACTATTCCAAGAAAAAAATACTGTTTTGATGTGAAAATCTTTTCTGCAGGAAAATAACTTGATTCCTTGCTACTTCACCACAATTGACAAATGGGTCTTTCTTCAGAGTAATGCATGAAACTGCCTCACTCATCCCATAGAGCCATGATTTAGATTAAGGTCAATGTGATATCTAGTTTTTCAAGATCCATAGTTACTGTTTTGGCTCCTTTCTTTTTGTGTCTTTTGGCTATTTAAGAGAAGTGAGAGTTACCTATTTAGATAATTGGGCAGCATGGCTACCATTTCTGTCATCCCACTATCCCTTACAACCATTTTGCTGCTCACATTTAACCAGATTATGATTTAAATTAGTTTTTTTTCAAGATTGTGGAATCTAAGATCAATGACAAAAACTAACTCATTATTTGTTTGAAATGGTTAACCAGGACACAATTTAAATTACAATGTCATTAAAATTATTTTATTATTCTTCCTTTTTTGCTGAATGCAGCTTTAGTCATATGTATAGGCATATACCCTACAAAAACTTGAAAGCTTGTCCTTCTCATCAACAGAAATTGGTCCAATAAAAGATATTTCCTCACCCACCTTGTCTCTCTAATGATTTTCCTATGTCACAAATAGGTCTTCGGGAACATAAAACTAACAAGATGATGTTAGCACAGTGCAGGTGCTCATGAAGTTATCTATCTCAGTAACGTTATTTCCCAAATCATCACCTTTCTAAAATAACACTTTTTGGAATGGAATCACAGAATGGCAGATATTCACACCATAATCTGTTCCTAAGTAATCATGAAATTATGCTAATGCTATGCCTTTAAAATTGATTGTCTAAGTACAAAGTTAATTTACAGGGAAAATTTCAAATGCACAAATGGCTCACATCCCATTTACTTTCAAAGGTAATTGGGCACTTAACTAGCCTTTGTGTTTTTGACAATCTCCCTGGAAGAATATAACTCCTTGCTGACTAGAAAGATCTACAGAGGATCTCTAATCTTTGAACAAAGCAGGATTATGTACTGTATTGAAATTGAGTATTAAATAAATGTTTCTTTGCTGCAGTATAAAAAGTTGGAACCAATTCTCCTTAAATAGAGTTAAATAATTGTAAAGCCAATGAAGAATCAGATCCACTGTATGAACTCTTACTTTCCATAATTCATAGAAATAGTAGAAATTCCAATTTCTAATTATATGTGGGGAATTCTGACATTTTGAAACTTTTATCACTCCAAATCATAACACAGTCAAAAATTCCCATGTAATGAAAATTCCAAAAAATGTCAATTTGGGACCATCTGAATAATTTTGTTTTGAGACCATTAAAATATTAGAATATAAAACATTATATATATGCACATAGAATAGTAAATATTAATATAAGACAATGTTAAATTGATATTTTAATACAATATAAAAGTCCAAATGAAAGGAATTAAAAGAAAAAAGTAAAAAATGCAATGTTTTGATATTATTAAAACTAAAAAAGAAAGTTGAAATGTTTTGTTTAGATTTTCCCCCCATTAAAAATTGTGTTGAAATTGTTCCCATGAAATATTTGGATTTCAATAAAATTGCATTTTCCAAGAGAAAATTGTTCCACTGGGAAATTTTTGGCTAGCCCTTATAATTTCCTAAACAAAAACTTTAAATATTCTGGCCAAATTTTTCAAACTTTGACACCTAAATATTTTTAAAAGTTGCTGAGAACACACAACTTGAACTGAAATCAAGGAGAACACTGGGTGTACAGCACCACTGAAAAAAGATATTTAATGAGTTATGAAAATATACATTCAGGTTCCTATTTATGCATCTAAGCTTATGCCTCCTGTCTGCAGTCTTCTGAAATACCTAGTTCTGGCATTCACACTGAGTAGCTACCTGACTTAGCTTGTAAACTCCTTCAGGCAGAAACTATCTAGATTTTGTATTTGTAAAGTACCTAGCACAATGGGGTCCTAGCCCATGATTAGGATTCCTAGGTACTATGATAATACATCACAAAATAATAGTCACTATACTCTCAAAATTTCAATTGGTTACTGATCAGATATTATAATCATGTGTGCCTAGATAACTAAAATAAAGTAGATTATAAAATAGACAGGTACATAGGTAGGTTATTGAGGACCTCTGTCAACTAGGGATTTGATCTGAAACTTTGATCCAAACTTTCATAGATGATCATTTAGTTTTGCATATTAAATATCTTCCTACAAAAATAAAAATGTTAGCAGACATGAGCAGCAAGTTTTAGACTGGTTGCTGCATCAGAGTGTTAGAAAATTATTGGTATCACAGCATGATGGATATTTCTGATACCCCTAGTTTTCTGACACTGTGTGATACTGAGTGACAATGTGCAGTGTCATTTTGAGAAACAGATATGCAAGAAGACATTTGATATTAATGGAACTGGTTCAATAGTTTTTTTTAGGGGTAAGGCAGTTAACTCCTCAGAAACATTTTTTCTTCTCTCTCAGTTTCTAAACCCCAAATTAGTTATACCTGATACAGTATAACTCGAGGCAAGAGCAGTTTTGTAAGAAGGAATGTTGGAAAAAAGATGCCACCTAACAGCTGTTTGGCGGTGCTTAGCGCTTTCCAGGAGGGAGGGGGGAGGAGCGGGGACGTGACACGCTCAGGGGAGGAGGTGGAAAAGAGGCAGGGCGGGGCGGGGACTTGGGAGAAGGAGATGGAATGGGGGCAGGGCGAGGGCAGTGCAGAGGCGGGGGGTGGGTGAGCACCCACCCAGCAAATTGGAAGTCGGCGCCGTAAGGGTGAGTGGCAGGTGGGGGGGTGAAGAGGCGAGCAAGCGGGGAGGCGAGCGGTGGGTGGGGGACTGAGGAGGGATGCAGCAAGCCGGTGGCAGGCCAAGGAATGGCCAGGGAATGAGGAAGGACACAGTGGGAGGGCCAAGCGGGAAGGGGGCGGGACCTGGGGCAGAGGGGGGGCAAAGCCTGGGAGCAGTGGGGGTGGACTGTAAGCGGGGCTGATGGCACCCCAATGTGTTCCGATATTTTAGTGTGGTGATCTGGTCACCCTAAGTGGGATGGTACGTTCTGAAGATCCCTCCTTTTAGCTTGGTTCATAAAGCAAAGCAAGCCAAAAACACAGCCATAACTCTGGCTTTGCTATAAATGTGAATACATATGTTTTGTGCTGGTGAATTGGGAGCACAGAAGATTTCACCCAGTATGCCTGGTATAGCAACATTCTCTCTAAGATCCCATCTTCACTGGCCATGAAGCTGTCTGAACGTCAAGGTTAAAAGCAGGGTTAATCATGAAGCAGCCAAGCTTATTTTTATCATAGCTTAGCCAACAGTCTTGACCCAGCTGAATGCGTTTTTTTTTAAACTCTGGCTTAACAAAATGAGTTCCTCCTTTCCTAAATCCAAAAAGACCAACAAAACCATATCAGAATAATTTTGACTTCAACAGGGTTTCTTTCTCAGCTAGCATGGACAAGGCCTATGAAAGTGGGAAGTATCTTCTTTGGAACACTTGCACTAAAACTGAATTTGTCTTAATTTATTGATGTAAGAAGAGCCATGAGCCTGATCCTCTCAGGCAGTTGCCAGTTGCAGTGAAGTAAGCATAACATTTACCTCTCTGTTCCCACACAGGGTCTTGAATTAAGAATTGACCTTTTTTTTCAAAGATAGATTTAGTCATTACAAGGAAGGCTATACACTTTGTATCCTTAGGCTTCATAATCAATTGATAATCATCCTTTTTTCACATTTTAAGAACCTTTATTTTGTTCTGCTCTTGGGTCTATCTGAAACCTTTCTAAATTAACCAAAATTAGACATGTCAATGCAAGGCTGACAAACGCTCACTCAGGCAAAGGACAAATTTCCTTTTTGTAAAAAGGAGAGATTTCAGAGACTTTCAACAGAAATCAGATTCAATCAGAGTAACAATCAAACTAGGGTCCAGGCTCAAAACCTTATAAGAATAGGACTTTTAGTGAGATTTCCAATTGCTGTGGTTTGAGCAGGATGAAAAATACTTTGGGATTAGCTTCTAGCATGGTATTTTTGTACAGAATAAAAAAATACAGAGAAACAAAAGGCACAAATTATGTTTAAATTAACCATACTTCCTCATACTCCAAAAGAGATTTGATTCAAGAATGACTGAAGGTTTGGGATGGTTTTTAATTTATCTGAACCAGTTTATCTATTACTGTTTCATAGAATCATCATAGAATCATATAAGATTAGAGTTGGAAGAGACCTCAAGAAGTTATCTAGTCCAACCCCTGCTCCAAGCAGGACCAACCCCAACTAAATCATCCCAGCCAGGGCTTTGTCAAGCCGCACCTTAAAAACCTCTAAGGATGGAGATTCCACCACTTCCTAGGTAACCCATTTCAGTGCTTCACCACCCTCCTAGTGAAATAGTTTTTCCTAATATCCAACCTAGACCTCCCCCACTGCAACTTGAGACCATTGTTTCTTGTCCTGTCATCTGCCACCACTGAGAACAGCCTAGCTCCATCCCATAGGGGCCGACTTCCCCTCTTTCCTGTGGGTGCTCGACCCCCCACATCTGCCCCACCTCTGTCCTGCCCCCATTCCAACCCCTTCCCCAAAATCCCCGCTCCAACTCTGTCCCCTCCCTGCCCCTATTCCAACTCCTTCCCCAATTGCCCGCCCCGACCCCACCTCTTCCCCGCCTCCTCCCCTGAGCGCACCACATTCCCGCTCCTCTCCCTCCCTCCTGGAGTGTGCTAACCCTGCCAAACAGCTGTTTGGCGGCAGCCTGGCGGGATGTGCTGGGAGGTAGGCGGAGGAGCAGGGATGCGGCGTGCTCAGAAGAGGAGGAGGAGTTGGGAGGTAGTGAAGGGAGCTTGGCTGCCAGTGGGTGTAGAGCACCCACTAATTTTTCCCCATGGATGCTCCAGCCCTGGAGCACCCACGGGGTTGGTGCCTATGCTCCATCCTCTCTGGAAACCCCCTTCACGTAGTGGAACGCTGCTATCAAATCCCCCCCTCACTCTTCTCTTCTACAGACTAAATAACCCCAGTTCCCTCAGCCTCTCCTCATAAGTCATGTGCCCCAACCCCCTAATCATTTTAGTTGTCCTCCACTGGACTCTCTCCAATTTGTCCACATCCTTTCTGTAGTAGGCCCAAAACTGGATGCAATACTCCAGATGTGGCCTCACCAGTATCGAATAGAGAAGAATAATCACGTCCCTCCATCTGCTGGCAATGCTCCTACTAATGCAGCCCAATATGCCGTTAGCCTTCTTAGCAACATGGGCACACAGTTGACTCATAGCCAGCTTCTCATCCACTGTAATCCTCAGGTCCCCAGCCTGTAGTAGTGTGTGGGATTCTTCCATCTTAAGTGCAGGACTCTGCACTTGTCCTTGTTGAACCTCATCAGATTTCTTTTGGCCCAATCCTCCAATTTGTCTAGGTCACTCTGGACCTTATCCCTACCCTCCAGCGTATCTACCTCTCCCCACAGATTAGTGTCATCTGCGAACTTGCTGAGGGTGCAATCCATCTCATCATTCAGATCATTAATGAAGTTGTTGAACAAAACTGGCCCCAAGACCGAGCCCTGGGGCACTGCTCTTGATATCAGCTACCAACAAGACATCGAGCCGTTGAGCACTACCTGTTGAGCCCAACAATCTAGCCAGCTTTCTATCCACCTTAAAGTCCATTCATCCAATCCATACTACTTTAACTTGCTGTCAAGAATATTGTGGGAGACTGTATCAAAAGGTTTGCTAAAGTCACGATATATCACATCCACCACTTTCTCCGTATCCTGAGAACCAGTTATCTCATCATAGAAGGCAATCAGGTTGCTCAGGCATGACTTGCCGTTGGTGAATCCATGTTGACTGTTCCTGATCACCTTCCTCTCCTCCAAGTGCTTCAAAACGGATTCTTTGAGGACCTGCTTCATGATTTTTCCAGGGACTGAGGTGACCCACTCAAGGTTATTCTTGGCAATATCATTGGTGCCCACTTGGAGAAGTAAGAAGGGGTAGCAGTCTGAGGGCTTGATCAGTCTCGTCAGACACTCCGTCACATCCTGTATTCTAGCTCCAGGCAAGTAGCACACTTCGAGTCTCCCGGTCTGGACAGCAGATGGATGACTCCGTCCCCCTTAGGAAGGAGTTCCCGACCATCACCACCCATCTCCTCCTCTTGGGAGTAGTGATCATGGAACCCCCATCCCTAGGACAATGCATCCCATACTTTCCGGTCAACGGGTCCCCCTTCTGATCCCTTCCCTCAGATAACTCTTCCAAACCATTCTCCACCGTAGTACCTGTGCAGAGAGCCTGAAAACGGTTTATTACCTCTATCTGCATTGGGGATACATGGGTTCTCCTCATTCTTCTTCTGGAGGTCACATGCTGCCAATTGTTTTCCCCATTCTGCACTGCCCTCTCTGATTCTTCAGCATGCTTTGCCTGTAGTGCTATCCAGAAAGTCTTCATTTTCTCTGATGCAATGCAGGGTTGATACTTGGGTCTATAGTCCTTTAACCTTCCCTTCCAATATGGAGAACAGCTTGCACTTTGTACAGACAAAGTCACTTCTATCTTCTGGGAGAAAACAAACATGGCACATCCTGTGAGGGTCACAACAGCTGATTGCTCACTATCTATAATATCTTCCTTCTAAGAGCCTCTTCAGGTGTTCTGTTTATTGCTCACAGAAGCTGTAGCTCCTCTCAGACGGTTTCCAGGCAAACTCCCTCTGTTTGCTGTTACAGAAGATGTTCTGTAAATGAAACACTAACATAGTACACTAAGTTAATCCCTAGAAACTCCATTGTGGGCTTGACTCTGATCTCACAAACCAATGCACATCTGGATTAAAACTGCAGTTGATACACCAATGTAAAAACCACCTTAAAGGAGATTTTAAATCAGGTAAATTGACTTGGAGTGGAGTTACATCAGGGATGAATTTCTCCCACATGCGCTGGCATTTCCTCTCACTTATGAACACTAGGGGTTTCAATTTTCACTTGCGGATAAGAAGCGAGAAGAGAATCAAGCCTTTAATAAAGTGCCCCAAAGAATACACAAGAGAATCATAACAACACAAGAGCTGCCATAGTGGGTCTGTCCATGGTCCATCTTGCCCAGTATCCTGTCTCTGACATTGGCCCATACCAGAGCTTCAGGTACTCAAAGTTTAAGGTTGCATCCCTGACCAACTTGGCTAATAGCCATTGAAGGACCTATCCTCCATGAACTACTCCAAGGTGCAGTACTCAATTATTGTTTTGCCTGGGTCTGCACAGACAAGGTCAGCTCCCAGACTGCTGCACTGGTTCTTTTTTGAACCCAGTTATACTTTTGGCCATCGCAGCATCCCATGGTAATGAATTCCACAGCTTAGTTGTGAGGTTGTTTGTATTAAAACTGCTACCTATTAAGTTCATAGGGTGACCCCTGCTTTTTGTTATGTGAAAGTGTAAATAATACTTTTCTATTCACTTTTTGCACACTATTCATGATTTTTATAATTATCTCTTTGTTAAGCTGAACTACCCTAATCTTTTGAATCTCTCCTCATATGGGAGCCATTCCATATCCTTGATTATCTTTGTTGCCCTTCTCTGAATCTCTTCCAGTTCACTATTTTTATTTGGAGATGAGGCAGCCAGAACTGGAAAGAGTATTCAAGGTGTGGGCACATGTGGATTTACAAACGGCATTATCATATTTTCTGTCTTATTGTCTATCCCTTTTCCTGATAGTTCCTAACATACAATGAGCCTTTTTGACCACTACTGCACATTGAGCAGAAAATACTTTTTTGGTGGTAATAGTTAATTTAGACCACATCATTATATATGAGCAAAGATAAGAAAAATATTTTTATACAGTTCTTTTCTATAAAGCTGAGGGGAAAAAAAGAGAAATGTTATCAAATGCCAATCACTAAGGGCTTGTTTACACACAAATTGGAACCAAAATAACTAAACCTATGTAACTCACACCTTTACTTATTTTTGATTAAGAATATTCTATTTTGATTTAATTTATGGCAGAAAAAAGTCAAATTTAATTTGAAATAGGAATGTTCCCACATAGAGTAGCGTCAAAATAACTAAAGGTGTGAATTACAACTGACTTAGTTATTTTGGTTCCAGTTTGCGTGCAGATCACCACTCTCAGAAAAGGATCAATAACAGAGTAGGCCAAATTCAGAGGCATGTCTTGATGGGATCTAAACCTGTAATTTATCATTTCTTTTGACACTATCTAAAAGAAAGTTACTCCAAATTAGACTCTCTCCAGGCTCTCACACACTCATTAATGAGTAACTTACATATCAACTGTGTAGTTGCCATAGTCACATTATACAATAGGAAAAAGAAAGGGAGGTTGGTTGCATGATTCTCTATGGGAGAAAGAGTATCCATGAGAATCTCTCTACTGAAATGTGCTCCGCACTAAGAATTTTAAAAACCTGCCCCATAATTATTCATCTGTTTATATAGTGAGGGAAGTGTAACCTAGAGAACCTATAATTGAATCCTTTGGCTCTGACTAATTTCAAACCAATGCATATGAGGAATACTTCTTTTGAACTCAGTAGAGTTACCAGTATAAAGGTGTAAGTGAGGTCAGTATCTTTGCCAAACAGCAAGTCCTACTAAATTTGTGAGCACAACTATTGAGGTAGAATGACTGAGCAAAGGCATTGTTTTAAAGATTATTTTTATTAAATATTATTGTAACGTAATAGACTCAAGGAGCCCTAGTCATGGACTAGGACCTCATTGTGCTAGGCACTATGCAAACAGAACAAAAAGGATAGTCCCTACACAAAAGGGTTTACACTCTAAGTCATACGGATATTAATCAGACACCACCTCTTCATGTTTTCTTTGCATATTTATATTTAATGGACCTGAGTCTGTTCTGGAACAGATATGAACCAGGAATAGCTCCAGTGAAATAACTGGAGTTACACAAGTATAAAACTGGTGTGAGAGGAGAATTGGTCCCACTATTTTAATAAAGAATACAACTGGTGAGCTCAGGCCTGGATAGAAATATTAAGCAAAAGTCCTTGGGAAATGATTAACAAAAAGTTCTCTTCCTACTTTTGAGGAGCAGAAAGATGCAATGAACATGTGATGTGAAGGCCATGCTTACTAATTAAAACTATAATTAAATGTTTTATCAAGACTCTAATGTTACCTAGACAACAAGCAATTTTTTCTCACAACTAACAATAATTTAAATGTCAAAGGAAATCAAGAAAAGCCACAAATTTTAGTGTTACAGAGAATACTAATTGAATGTCTAAAAATAAGAACACGTAATGAAACAGCATGTCTCATCTTACCCTTTCATTATCCTACATATTGTAGGAATTAATGTTTTATTGCACATTATTACAGATAGAATTATTTAAATAACCTATGGCCTTCACTGCAAAGACGCCTCCTGTCTCAACACAAATAAGTTAAAGAATTTATTATGAATCAATTGAACAACAATCTCTCTAGTTCATTCAAGATGTAATTAAACTTACTTTAAAAGTGCCAAAGAAAGGATTTAAATTTATCACTGCTCATTAAACCTGTAAAAGACTGTGTTAATTGGATGTCAACCTTAGTAATTTACTTACATGTTTGGTGACAATTAAGCCTATACGATTTAAAAGCTACTGATTCTAAACAGATAATATTTACTGACTTTAGTGAAGTTCCTAACCTGAAGATGAATCAAGGGTGGTGGGAGTTATTCCTTTAAAAAAAGAAAGAAAAGGCACTGTAATAAATGAAGAACTGCAGTAATCTTTAAGGTGTAAACTTTTAAGATGTACTTTTATTATTTGTTAATTCAAGCTTCTGGATAAGGATCTTTGCAACTAATGGCCATAAACAAGATTTGTAAAATACTGTAATTATCTCAAAGACAATCAGAAATTTGCCATAGCGTGCTAGTAAGATATATGCTAATTAATATTCACTTATTGTGGTATAACAATACTGAGGCCACTGGTAATCGAAGAAAGTTGATGACTGATATATACTTTTAATAGTTGTAAGACTAATAGAGGTGACAGAAAACACCTTCCTCATACAGAAAAGGTAGTTGTGACAGAAAAAAATTTATGCTACCTAAATCAGACCTTACCAGTTCTTTAGGTAATTAATAGATATTTTCATGATGGGAAATAATGGGAAAGATGTTTCAAATAGTGTTTTATTACAAACAGCTTAGGCTGATGTTCATTCAGGAGCCAGCTGCAGTATTGTAGTACATGAGACAACCATTAGAGATGAAAGAGGATAATATTAATCAGATGAAGCTATATGTTGTGTTATTAAAGGGAAAAAAAATACAGAATTTTCCTGAAACAGCCTGAATATGTGTCTGAGAAACACTCAAAGAATCTCCCATCTTTCCCACTTCATTTCTAAGATGTATTGAAAAATGTGTTTAATGCTCTATATTTTTCCTGCTCCTGCTTGCCAGCTCGGGAGTTCTATACGGCAGCATGCAATCTAGATCTAACAGCAGACAGCCAATCTAGAGTAAGGTAGGGTGAGCTGTACCGCTGTTTCAGGGAGCAGCCTGCTTTGTCTCTGTTAGCATTCACAATAACAACACACACGAATGCAAAGAAATACAGTAGTGTTACGTTGCAGCCTTCCAGCAAGAGTATTTTGTATTTTTATCTAACTTCAGTTTGCATGCAATGAACCATAACATTTTCCCCATCCTTGTAGACTCTGGACCCAATTGACCATTGCCTTCCCTCTTGTGTCTTAGTTTATACCAGTGAGAAGTAGTGCAAAGTGGGTGTACTGCACAAACTCAGACTGGTAGTATTTCACTCCCTGTGTAGTAGGCTAAGATATAGAGGGAAATGGTGAATTCAATTCCCACCCCCGTTTTCACAGTGGTTCTGCCTGTGGCCAAGTATCCCACTATAAAACAGTTAGTCACTCCCGAGAAACGTTCAGAACAGCATAAATTCTACTCCGAGCATGAAAAATGTGTGGACACTTCTCTAAACATCACAGAAGTATATGGAAAAAAATCAGATGTTACAGGGACAAATGAAAACAATACACCTTGTTCAGTGACTTTATTAATGCATTATTTATTTTAAACAATATATTCAGAGACATTGATGCAAAAATAGCATTTTTACAGTAAACAATCATACAGATGACAAAATTACTCATTACAGGATAAATGTTCTGCATATGAGATTTAAGTCTTCTCCAAATTAAGTCTCAAAAATGTTGACACAGAATCATATAAATATTAGACATGTTTTGATTTTAGATGGTTATATTTGATTGGGATTGTGCAAAACTTATCTTAGATTAAGGTGTTTCAGGACCCTGACCTATATGTTACAAGTGATTCTGTTGGACAGATATGGACAATGGAAGAATAGGTTTTAATTGGAGGTGAATAAAGAGTGAGTGTGCTGCAAGTAAGAAATGTCCTAGACACTTGCAAGGCAATACTAGGCAGGTGAGTATAGAGGTGTCTGAATGACAGGCAACTGAGTGAAGAGGGGAAGAGAGAAAATTAAATTACATTGAAAAGTAAACACAATATAGTATAAAAGTAATTTTGCAGCTGCAGAGCCTTCTTGACAGCTATTCACTTACAATCATTCTCAAATAATACATGAATAGAATAGTCAATGTCATTAAAGTAATTTACTAATCAGGAATAATAAATGAATAGAATAATTTACTATTCACACATCCCTATTGCTAATACAGACTCTTAATAGGTGTGGCTAAGGACAGCACTCTTAACATGTTAATGATGAGGACAATGAATTTCACTCCTAAAACAAGAATTGGTGCTGGGGAAGAACAATGAATTACAACTGTGGTTCTGAAGCATCTGCAAGAGGAACTTCTCCCCATTGCTTGTTGTCTAGGTAACATTAGAGACTTGATAAAACATTTAATTATAGTTTTAAATGAGCAAGCATGTCCTTCACATCACATGTTCATTGCATCTGTCTACATCTCTCATGCCCCTTGCCCCAAAAATAATCGTCAGAAATACAAGATAAAATTGTATACTGCAGTATTAACCTGAGATGCTCCAAGAGAAATACTGGGGAAAATGGAAGTTAAAGGAAATGTACTTTTCCTTGCAGTTATAACTGTCTAGAGAGAGAGAAAGAAATACTGGTAGCTTTTAAAAAACAAAACAAAAACCCCATGTCCTTTAGGGCTTTGTTATAATGCCCTGGACTCAAAGCAGCCCTTAACTCATCTGAAGTGGCTATTAGACAAAACCTCCTGTATAGGAAGATTCCCTGATTGTATGGTGCAGAGACATGGAGAGAAAATAAGGGGGTGAGGCATCCCTGCACCCACATAACTTTCAACTGTCATGATGGATCCCTTCAGGCAGCTCTCATATATGCCAGAGACTAGACCAGTACCCAGAGAATCCCTGAATCAGTGGGATATAATAGCAGTTCAGAGCTGTCTTTGTGCTCTTCTGCTCTGGATTTACGAGTCCTTTTCAGCCAGAATTGGGACCATGATTGTTCATAAGAGATGGTTTGTGCCTAATTCAGAGCATGTGTATACAAGTGAAAATATGATGTCTGATCAAATACTCTAAAGCGTGCTACTACAAAACTCTGAGATACATAGCGTAACCCCTGTGACCTGCAGCCTATGGCTACAACATCATAAGAAGCTAGAGGTGCGATTCCCCTGCTAATGTACACATAGTCATGCTAGCTCTCATCAAGCTAGTGCAAGTATGAATATAGCTGTGGCACCATGGGTTCCAGTAGCAGAGGCATGGCTTAGCCGTGCCAAGTTGATACCCATGGGTTTCAGGCAGGTTTGTACTTGGCCTGGCTAATCCATGCCTCTTGCTGCCACTTCTCATGCTACCATGGCTACACTGCTATTCATGTCAGCTTGATTAGGGCTATCCTGAGTATACATACATAAGCTGGGGAATCACACCTCTAGCTTATAGCGTAAACATAGCCTCTACCATCAGTGAAGTGGCAGAAGAGTGGCCCAGAGCTGTTTAAGAATTGCAGATAGGCAGAGGCTCCCCTGGTGAGGGAGCGTTCTGCCAGCATCTACTGGAGAGGAAGGGAAGTGAATTAGGCCAGGCCTCACTTACATTTTAGTTTTGAGGCAGCTGACTGCATTTGGGTTGAAATTCAGTTAAGTTTTGAGTTTGGAGGCAATAAAATGCAATCGACCTTGTTGGGAAATACAAGGACATCACATCAAACTAAAATGTGCCTGTAGTCACACTGACTGGACTGCTGTCAGGTTCAGTTGGGTAAGGAAGCCTGGAGAGAGCTAAGAGAGTGAGAGAGAGAGAGGAAAAATAACTCTTCCTGGGAGTGCCTTGCCACTGGTAAGGACTCAGTAAAGGGTCCTAGATATCACTGATCCCCCCAAGAGCTGAGCTGAGACTGCTAAATAGTGGACAGTACAGAGTGGTGGCAGATTCAAAGCAGTAGTGTCAGCTTGGTGGCTACAGATGGCATGGCAGCAGCTCCAATGTGACAGACAGTACAGACTGGCATCAGCTGCAGCTTCTCCAAGGCAATGGATGGCTCAGGTCGGCAGCGGCACCTGTGAGGGGATGGACTGCGCAAAGTGACGGCAGGGCTAGGTAGTTTGGGCTGAAACCACAGGGTACATCTACACTGCAATTAAAAACCCACGCCTGGCCTGTGCCAGATGACTCAGGCTTGCAGAACTCGCGCTAAGAGGCTGTTTAATTATGGTGCAGACATTGCGCCACATTGTGGGGCTCAGGCTGGAGCCTGAACTCTCGAACCCTGTGAGGTGAGAGGGTCACAGAGCTCGGGCTGCAGCCTCAGCCCGAACCTCTACACCACACAGAGTGACCAGGTGTCTGGTTTCTGACCGGAATGCCCAGTCAAAAAGGGACCCTGGCAGCTCCGGTCAGCACCACCAACCGGGCTGTTAAAAGTTCGGTAGGCAGTGCTGCGGGTCTAAGGCAGGCTAGTCCCTACCTATCCTGGCACCACGCTGCGCCCTGGAAGCAGCCAGCAGGTCCGGCTCCTAGGCAGGGGGGCCATGGGGCTCCGTGCGCTGCCCCCATCCCGAGAACAGGCTCCGCACACCCATAGGCTGGCAGCCCTCTCCTGCACACCGAATCCTCTGGCCCCACCCCCCGCCTTGAGCCCCCTCCTACACCCCAAACCCCTCATCCCTGGCCCCACCCTAGAGCCCACACCCTATACCCACTCCCACACACACCCCCCCCAACCTCCTGCCTCAACCCGCAGTCCCCTCCCGCACTCTAAATCCCTCAGCTCCACTCCCCAGCCTGGAGCCCTATCCTGCACCCAAACCCCTCATCCCCAGCTCCACCCCAGAGCCCACACCCCTTCCCACACCATAACTCCCTGCCCCAGCTCAGAGCCCCCTCCCACACCCTCAACCCCTCATTTCTGGCCCCAACCCAGAGCCCGCCCCCCAGTTAGAGCCCTCGCCCCCTCCCGCACCCCAACCACCTGCCCAGCTGGCATGGGCCAGTCACAGGTGTCTAATTGCATTGTAGAGGTACCCAGAGAGCAGCAGCCTAATGTTAGAGCAACAGGTCAACTATTTGCTTATAAGCCCAGCTGTCATATCAGGAGCAACGGCTGTCTCTGCAAAATACCCGCTGCAGCCCTCTGTGCAGCAAGATTATGCGATAAGACAAGGTGGCCAAACCACCAGCCTAGGTGAGACAGACAGGCACTGCTATTTTAGTCTAACATATGCCTCAGAGTGGAGTGCAGGGGGGAGAGAAGGGGGGTGCTAAGGAAAGAGGTGATAAGTTCAAGTAAAATGTTAAACCGCATCCTGTTATGTATCCATTCCCTTGCCTCTCTCTCAATCTGCATACAAGGCCTTTTGAAATGTTCCTTCCGCATACGCGTATAACGTATGCATGCTAAGTTGTTTGTTGCTAGGTATAAAAAGGCTTGCTCCACACTTGTAAGGGGCTCTCTCTCTGGCATTAGCCGAGGGGAGCACCCACTCAGCTGACTGGTCAATAAAAACTTAAAGCCGTCTTCTAGACTCCCGTGCCTCCTTGGGGTAATTGGGCAGCTCCAGGGGGAAACGAGCCCATTTGGCTAACAATGGCACCCCAGATGGGACTTCTCTCCCTGTAGAGGGCACTGACCGGCGGCCGAGGGCGATCCTGGGGAGTGGCCACCTCGAGTTGTTGGTTTGCTCGGGCCTCAGATCGTCACAATCGGCCGGGGCGGCTGCGTCCTCTCTGAAGAGAACTCTGAAGGACATGGAAACAAGACGGCTTTGGAAGGAGGGGAAGTCTGACTGCCAGACGCGGCCACTTCGGGCGGAAAGTGCGTTTACCTCCTGGGTTTGAGGAATAACGCCCCCGAAGTGTGGGTCGGACATGGTGGAAATCCCCTAGGCAGCCTGTATACAGGAAGGTATGTTAACGTTATTGTCATTTTGTAAATGTCTTGTTGTTGTGTTTTTCGTTAAAGAGTAATGGCCAATGACTAATGTAACTTAGTCCACAAGTCTATGGGTCGTTTGTAATAATTGTGGGGACTTGGAGTAATCTCAGGGATTACTCTTGTTTCTGGGATGGGTAATTCTGTATCTCCTCTTAATGGTGTGTTGGAAATCGAGATTGTAACTGACTAAAAGATCTGTGTGAAAGCTGAATGAGTGCCACTGACAGGTCTGAGGCTAAACTGACTTCAGCCGCCCCAAGACTCCTGCGAGGGGAAACCCGGTGACCAGGATATCTTGATTACAAGGGGGGTCAGTCAAACCTCGTGACCCAGTGGATATCTGATACCTTTCCCTTTTCCCTTTTGATATTTTTGTTTCGGAGGAAAAAAAAAAAAAAAAAAAAAGAGAGAAAACTCTGGATAAAGCATCATGGGGTCCGGACAAAGCACCTTCTCCGGGACACCCGTGGGATGTATGTTGGAAAACTGGAAGGCGTTTAGATGCCAGGCTGATTATGGAATTGCATTATGTAAGGACAATCTTGTAAAATTCTGCACTCTTGAATGGACGACATTCGGGGTGGAATGGCCCGAGGGAGGGACGCTCAAACCAGGGATTATACAAGCAATACATACCATTGTGACCCGAGATGGGCATAGGAACCAATATCCCTATATAGATATTTGGCAGGACCTCATGGCCAATCCTCCGCCATGGTTGCAGAAATGTAAATCACAAAGTATTAAGACCTTAATGGCCCGGTACTCTAAGGGCCCCTGCGACAGAATTATTTGTGTCCACTGCAGGAAACTGTAGCCCCTGAGGGCAATCTCACTATGGTATATGTTCCCTTTACCACTAGTGATCTATATAATTGGAAACAACAGAATGTCCCATTCTCGGAAAAAAGGGGCCCGTGTTTTAGCCATGGCCCTGAGAGAAGGATGTGAGGAAAGGGGGGACCCAGCGGCCCCTCCTGGCGGCGCAAGCTGGCAGTCTGGATCCCACGGTAAAAATTAAAGTGGAGGGCCGCCCAATTGAAGCCCTTATTGATACTGGGGCCACCCTTAGTTTGTTCCCCATGAATAAGGTTCCCCGAGGTAGAGCCCGGGGACGTGCCATGGTCCAAGGCATAGAGGGACAAACTACATCTTTGGAAAAAACTTTGCCTCTCCTAGTGAAAATAGGGGACCGTCAAATCTCCCACCAGTTTGTTTGCAGTCCTTCTTGTCCCATCGCGCTCCTCTGTCGAGATATCCTTACTAAACTACAGGCAGAAATCTCCTTCGACAATGGGACTATGGAAGTTAGACTTCCTAAACAGCAATCCTCCAATTACCAGATGGCCCTGAGAAGCACTAGAAATCAGTCCCCGGAATGTCCGGGAAGGAATGGAGGGAGCCAATTGGCAGGAGTTAACCCTGAGGTTTGGGCGGAGTAGGGAGGCGTCGCTCGGGCCCGGAATGCTTCCCCAGTGCATATTTCCCTCAAGGAAGGAAGCAGGCCGGTCCGAATTCGACAATACCCTCTTAAGTTGACCACTAGAATCGGGCTAAAACCTCTGATTCAAAAGTTTCTGCAGTATGGATGGCTCAGGGAGGGTACGTCCCCATACAATAGCCCAATTCTGGGGGTGCCTAAGCCTAATGGCCAGTATCGGTTGGTCCAGGACCTAAGACAAATTAACAGGTTAATAGAGGCCCCCTATCCAGTTGTCCCGAATCCCCATACTATTCTGGGCCAAGTTCCCAAAAATCACAGTTGGTTCTCTGTCATAGATTTAAAAGATGCCTTCTTTTCCAACCCCCTTGATCTGGAGTCTCAGAGACTGTTTGCCTTTGAGTGGGAGGACCCAGATACCCACTACAAAGCTCAATACCTTTGGACCGTTGTCCCACAAGGACTTACCTGTGCACCCGAGATTTTTGGTAGCCAGTTAAGAAGGGACCTCGCCCCATTCCTGGCTAAACACCCTTCATGTAATATAGTCCAATATTGTGATGATTTGCTCTTAAGTACTGAAACAGAGGCAACCTGTCAAGAGCAAACTATAGAACTCCTTAATTACCTTGGGGCACAGGGATATAAGGTCTCAAAGGAAAAAGCACAACTGGTTAAGCAGCAGGTCACTTTCCTTGGGTATTATTTGTGTCAGGGAAGTCGTAGTCTGGGTAAAGAAAGAATCCAGGTGATACTTAATTGTCCCCAACCCCGGAACCCCCGAGAATTAAGGGCTTTCCTGGGATTGACTGGCTTTTGTCGGCTCTGGATCCCTGACTACGGGGGAAGAGCCAAACCACTGTATGAATCTTTAACTAAAGAAGGTCTGCTCCATTGGACGTGGACCAGAGAGATGGAAAAAGCATTTCGAGAGCTAAAAAAGGCCTTGGTTCAGCCTCCCGCTCTAGCCCTGCCAGACCCCCGGAGACCATTTACCCTATACATTCATGAAAGGGGAGGGGTGGCTTCTGGAGTTCTGTGTCAAAGGTCGGGACCAACCTGGCGACCCATTGGATATTACTCAAAGGTGTTGGACCCTGTTGCCAAGGGGTGGCCTGCCTGCTTACGGGCCGTGGCAGCCACCGCTCTTCTTGTACAGGAGGCTGAAAAGTTGACCCTGGGGGGGAACACTGAGGTTCTGGTTCCCCACGGGGTGCCTCAAATACGGGGACAGGCGCTGGGGAAAAGCATCTAAATCCCAGCCGACATACCAAATATGAAGTAGGGCTCTTACTAGCCCCTAACTTAACCTTTAGGACAGTTAGCTCCCTCAATCCAGCTACCCTATTGCCTGATCCTCGAGTCTCCCATGAGACTGGTCCCACTCATGACTGTATTGAAGTTTTACAACAGGAAACCAAACCCCGCCCTTACCTCTCGGACTTGCCTTGGCCCAATCCTGAAATTGAGGGGTACGTTGACAGGTCCAGTTATGTGATAGATGGAAAAAGGTATACCGGAGCAGCAGTAGTAATTAAGGACAAAGAAGTATACAAGTTTAAACTTAGTCCTAATTTGTCCACCCAAGCAGCGGAACTAGTGGCTCTGATTGAGGCGCTCCGGTTGGGGACCGGAAAAACTATTAACCTGTATACTGATAGTCGCTATGCTTACATGGTGGTACATGCTCACGGGACCCTGTAGAGAGAAAGGGGATTTATCACAGCGTCAGGCCAAAGAATTGCACATGGGAGTCTCATCAAAACACTTCTTGAGGCCCTAATGCTTCCCCTCCGGGTCGCCGTAATACATGTGCAGGCCCATGGAAGGGCCCCGGAGGCTGAACAACGTAGATATAATCAATTGGCTGATCAGGCCGCAAAGGAGGCCGCACGGGAAGGGGCCTCATGGCTCCTCTTGATTCAAGATACAGAAGTTCAAAACTCCCCTCCCCAATACACAACTGACGAAGTGTGCCACGCGCAGGCTGCGGGGGCCCGGCAGGTTCCCTCTGGATGGTAGAAATTACCAGGGGGGGAGATTTTTGTCCCCCGACCAGTGCTTCAGAAAATTCTTCGGCACATACATAAGGAGGGACATATGGGGTCAGGGCAATGGTTGATTTGGCCACCCGATCCCTTAAGGGGCTGGGCACGCACATGGAAGCCCAGAGAATTGTTAGTAATTGCCCTGTTTGTCAACGAACCAACCAAAAGGGGTGTGGCCCTCCCACCCCAATGGGAGGCCGGCCATGGGCCACATACCCTTTCCAGAAGTGGCAGCGTGACCCCCTTACACCACGGTGGGACGGCCCACACACTGTCTCGCTCATCAGCCAAGCTGCAGTTAAAGTTCTTGGGAGTGACAAATGGGCACACCATACACGGGTAAAGCGGTTTCTGAACCCTAACCCGGAAATTGAACCAGCGGAAGAGGACACCAGCCCTCTGCCCGCCCCGGCTCCGGATGCCCGGGGTGACACAGGTGAAGACTCCACCTGGGAGTATCAGTACTTGGACGGACTAAAGGGACTGTTTAGAAAAAGATAATGAAATTATTGTTAATATCTTTGTTTCTGTGCTTCGACCACTATTATGGTTGGGAAAATAGGTTTTTACAGCTGGGGGAGACAATAGCAAAATTCTTTAACCTCAGTAACTGTTGGGTATGCGGAGGCCCAGGGGAATTAAATGAATGGCCTTGGGTAGCCCAACCGGTACAGCCCAAATGGTGGCTCAGCAATTTGAGTATAGTCCACGACGGAACGGGGGTTTGGACTGAGGATAGTAGCCCCTGGCGACTGTATTCTTCTGGAATGGGTATTCTCTGCCTTAATCGAACAAGGCGGGAGGGAGTGTACTTGGGAGAAAGCAAGTGTGATTGGACTCTATCCCCAGGGTTTGATTGCTGGGACCCTTATTGTCGTCCATATGACTGTTCTAGATATCAGGGGCGATGGAACCAGACCCATGTGAGGCTTACCAATAATAGTTGGGTGAAATGCTCCAAACAATACTACCCTACGGCCGAGGGTTGCAGGGCGGTAGGACGGGATGGGTTCTTCAATGCCCTATTCCCGAGTTGCCAGCTAGACAATACCACTAGTAAGGACCACGTGGTACGGTGGTTTCAATGGGCATGGCAGAATCAGAATGGAACTCGAGTATGGGGTTTTAAACAATTCTGGTCTAACACCAATCAGCCAAAATGGGGCTGCGATTGTGTCTGGAAAGCAGGAGCTGGGGCGTGGAGATGTAATTATTGCAACTCAGCTGATGGAATTGTGGGGGGACCTTTAGGGCCAGGTAATCCTTTATATTTTGACCATCTAGAGGACGACGAGAACGAGGAAACCTGGGATGGCCCCTTTGCTAATGGAACCTGGGCTCTAAAGGGCCATTATTGGATCTGCGGGTCCTATGCCTACCGAAGATTGCCTCCAAATTGGTCTGGGATATGTTATGTTGGATATATAAGACCCTTGTTCTTTCTATTACCCAAGATGCAGGGAAATAAATTGGGAATTAAGGTGTATGATGATTTAATTAGAGAAAGGCGGTTTGTGGATTCCACCCTGACCGCCGGAAGCTCCCAAAAGTGGGGAGCTCAGGAGTGGCCACCCGAAAGGATTATACAACATTATGGACCGGCCACTTGGAATCCCAATGAGTTACTATCCGGGGCCAGAGAACCTATTTATAACCTAAATCGAATAATTAGGTTACAGGCTGTCTTAGAAATCTTAACTAACCAAACAGCCGCAGCTCTCGATCTCTTGGCCGATCAATCAACCCAAATGAGGAGTGCAATCTATCAGCACCATGTAGTCCTTGACTATTTACTGGCGGAGGAAGGAGGGGTTTGTGTGAAATTAAATGAGTCTAATTGCTGCTTACAAATTGACGATAATGGAAAAGCGGTAAAGCAGCTAACAAAGGAAATGAGAAAGTTAGCCCATGTCCCCGTCCAAACCTGGGGAGGGTGGAATATGGACTGGGTTTACTTCCTGGTTACCGCAACTGGGATGGCTTCGAAAAGGCTTCCTCCTCTTTGTACTCTTTATTGTAACCCTATTAATCCTAGCTTGCTTTGCTCCCTGTATAGTGGCACTGATCAGACGAATGACTAATCAAATTGTATACCAGCAAATGATAGCACTGTACCAGCCAGTGAAGGCTGAAGATTGGGGGCCATAAAGCTCTCAAAATGCTTTTAAGGGGGGAGAATCCTGTTAGAGCAACAGGTCAACTATTTGCTTATAAGCCCAGCTGTCATATCAGGAGCAACGGCTGTCTCTGCAAAATACCCGCTGCAGCCCTCTGTGCAGCAAGATTATGCGATAAGACAAGGTGGCCAAACCACCAGCCTAGGTGAGACAGACAGGCACTGCTATTTTAGTCTAACATATGCCTCAGAGTGGAGTGCAGGGGGGAGAGAAGGGGGGTGCTAAGGAAAGAGGTGATAAGTTCAAGTAAAATGTTAAACCGCATCCTGTTATGTATCCATTCCCTTGCCTCTCTCTCAATCTGCATACAAGGCCTTTTGAAATGTTCCTTCCGCATACGCGTATAACGTATGCATGCTAAGTTGTTTGTTGCTAGGTATAAAAAGGCTTGCTCCACACTTGTAAGGGGCTCTCTCTCTGGCATTAGCCGAGGGGAGCACCCACTCAGCTGACTGGTCAATAAAAACTTAAAGCCGTCTTCTAGACTCCCGTGCCTCCTTGGGGTAATTGGGCAGCTCCAGGGGGAAACAAGCCCATTTGGCTAACACTAACACAAGGGATTCTGGTGCAGACCTGCTTAAACAGCAATTAAAACTGAAATCACTCCAGCTAGATTAGGTAATAGAGCCCCCTGGTGAGTGGGAGTCTTACATCACATTATTTGTTAACAGAATTAATTTGGGGCACCAACAATTATTTTCCTTTCCCCCTAACTTCCATCAAAATTCTTTGTTGTAACCACTGGGCTCAGCGCATGCAAGTGGGGAAGAGTTGTCCATCAGGAATGCAGCACAATCAGTGTAACTGGAGTCAGAAGTACCAGGTTCCCAGAAGAGACTTATTGATGGGACACCAGTGGAACAGGGACCTTGAGGAGTTAGGCTGGAAGCAGCACAGGCCCACAGACAGAGCAGTGCACTGGGTTTAACAAGGTTTCACTTGTTCAGCTTAACCTGCATTCAGTTTCAGTTTGTGATAATGGAAAATGGTGTGGCAGCATCTGAGCCGCAAGTTCTCTGCAGTGCAGTAGCTAGAAGCATGAGTCATGGAACTCCGTCTGAAGCCCCACAGAGCCCTGGATTTTGCAGACAGAAAGCTAGCCCAGCGATGAACCCAGTGGTAGACGGAGTTCAAGCTGTACACAGACCTGACCATGCAAGAGGACGACAACAGCAAGAAAGCAAAACTGTTACTTTCCCTCATGGGGAACAAGGCAGAAGGAGCTGCAGCACTCTGAAGCTCAGCATTGCCTCAAGCTTCACAGCAGTCCTAGGAGCCTGGGGAACTATTGCTCCCCAAAGCACAATGAAACTGTAGAGCGACACAAGTTTTTCCACTCCAATCCAAAAGGGAGGTGCTAGACCCTTTGTTAGGGCCTGATGCACACATGCAATTTTGGAACTTCACAGACTCCCTAATTGGGGACAGAATAGACTGCAGCAATTGGGATCACCTCCCACAGGAGCAACTGCACCAGGAAAACAGTTTCACATTAGACAGATGCTTAGATACAGAGCACACAGCAGACACCTCAAGAGAAAGGATGTCCACAGTAAGATGCATTTGGTGTGGGAGATAACATGAGTGCGTAAAGGAGAAGTGCCTTACAGGAACACAAGGCACAAGTTCTACATATTCAACTTGCATTCAAACATGCTGGAACTTGTGCACTTACCACAAAGGAAAAATCCAGTAGCACTACATAATTCAGTATGCAAGGAGATTGAAAGTCTGCACTGCAGTGTATCATAGCACCCTTCAAGGCCAGGTACAGCATTTCAGGGAATGGGGCAAGTTGAACCATTTTAGCAGTTCATGCAAGAGTAAATGAAGGTCTCAGAAAGATTCAGTCAGACTTGTACAAGAGGGGGAGGGCACATCAAACAGCAGCGATGACATCTTGACTCTCTCCTTGAGTCCGAGAACATATCAGGTTCAGGCGGTGGGAACAGGAGAGCAACAAAGGACAAAAACTTCCGTGCATGCAACACTGTTAATAGGGAAATGCTCTGCATGATTTCAGCTAGCTGAACTGGACTCAGACACAGCCTTTTCAGGGAGCAGACACACACACTAAAAAGTGTACAATAAAGCATAATACAACCCATAGGAAAAAATGACTGACTTTCTGCTCAGGACATCCAGAACAGTAAGCCAATGTGTTACCTCTCTGCCTTAGCAAGAGCAAGCTTTACTGGAGATTAGACTGAGTCAGCAACCTGCCACCCAAGCCTGTCCACCTCACCAGCAAACTCCCCAAGACAATTTATTGTTGCTGTTTTCTCTGGCTCCATTGTGCAGTACCATGTGTGTCAGATTTTCACTTGAAAGTTATTTCACTGAAAATGGCACTGAAGATATTGACACAAACTGCTCACTCCTGAAGTGGTGACTGGAGAAGTAATCAGTGATAATTTGCTCAAATCAAAAAGTAATGTGAAGCATAATCACATATTCATTCAAAACAAACAAGATCTGATGCGGACACCTTTCCCCTGCTCACAAAATAAATAAATAAATAAAATACAGCACCCTCACGGGCTGCTTCTTTGTTTTTAGCACAAAGCACAATATTGCATGGCAGGCATAATCAAAATGAAGTGTGCCTCCTCTATCTATTCCACTAATGCTCTAAGTAAAACCCCAAGAGAGCATGAGATTCACAAAAGAGGTAAACAGCCCTAAGCACTCAACTTGTTTCTTCCAGTTTTTCTACCATTTTGTATTTTCCATTGTTCTCCCAATTGAATGGGACTCTAGGTGCTGTACATCTGACACCACCACCACTGGTGAAGTATGTGACTGTGGTCTGTGCAGTGTTTTCATTATGGAGGAACCAGTCCCAACTCTATAAATTCAGACAAAGTTGAATTTTGCACTTCATGCAGTAATTCGGTTTCTTTATGTACAAACATCCTCCCCAGAATTACAGTATTTAGTCTGAGAACAGAATGACTTATCTGAGAATTTACAAGTAAATCCATAAGTTTGAGAAAATTAATTTTAAAAACTGGGTTTGTTAATTTAGCACCTCTAAAAAGAGCATTGTCTATCTACACAAAAACTGGCAAAGAAGTGGTACTTGAGAAGATCTGATGCAGTGTGTAATTTTTGAAAATAACTTCAGGATTAGTGTCATTTTTGTATTATCTTTAATAAATGAATATTCTTCAGCCTCTGCTTAATGAATAATTATGTTTTTCAGAAAAACTCACCAAGAATGGTTGCAATCTTCTTTTGTTCTCAATGGGAATACTGCCATCATCTGTCCATAACAACCATTGCTACAGGCTCTGCTATCCCACTTCTCACAGGCTCATTTCTGACTCCTGGCAGCATAGAGGGCCACTGTCTTCCCTCAGAGCAGCTTGTCTTCATTCCCATTCCAAATGATTGGAGGCAGTAGCCATATTTGCTATGGGTTGCCTCTGCCCAATTGAAGCAGTAGTGATGGTAATTATTTTGCAAGAGGACAAGTCTCCATGAAATTGTGTGAAGGAGATTTTATATACCAGCCTCTTCTTAACGAGAAACTTTCAGTTATGAAGGGTAACTAACATTAATCCTAAACATATATTTTAAAAATTCCACCTATTTAAACCATAAGAATGACCCTACTGGGTCTGACAAAAGGTCCATCTAGCCCAATATCCTGTCTTCCTACAGTGGCTAGTGCCAAGTGCCCCAGAGGGAATGAACAGAACAGGTAATAATCAATGTTGCTCATTCCCAGCTTCTGGCTAACAGAGGATAGGGACACCATTCCTGCCCTTCCTGGCTAATAGCCATTGATGGACCTATCCTCCATGAATGTATCTAGTTCTTTTTTGAACTCTGTTATGGTCATGGCCTTTACAACATTCTCTGGCAAGGAGTTCCACAGGTTGACGGTTGACTGTGCGTTATGTGAAGAAATACTTCCTTTTGTTTTAAACCTGCTGCCTATTAAATTCATTTGGTGACCCCTAGTTCTCCTGTTATGAGAAGTAGTAAATAACACTTCCTTATCTATTTTCTCTACACTAGTCATGGTTTTATAGACCTCAATCATATCTCCCCTAGGCCATCTCTTAAATCAATACAATTCTAATGACACATTAGGCTCATGATTTTTTTGCCTCATGGTGTCTCTATAAGGAAGAGTTAAGAGTGTTTGGGTTCTTTAACTGTGTATTTCTGTTCCTTAACATTTGAATTTCTTTTAAGTTGAACTAACTAAATTTTGTGGGGTTATAATACTTGCATTTAGGATTATTACAACTTCCCTGTTATGCTTTTCATCCTAAA
Source organism: Chrysemys picta bellii (assembly GCF_011386835.1). NCBI lineage: Eukaryota > Metazoa > Chordata > Testudines > Emydidae > Chrysemys > Chrysemys picta. The sequence continues at coordinate 72,231,524 of NC_088795.1, read as the reverse complement.
TTATTGACATGTACTCTCAACCCTAACTCTATCTTAACAGTTTTTGTATAGAAATATACTGTGTTCTGAAAGTCTCTTGTTTACGTTCACATAAGAATCTCTAATTTCATTTATAACTAGTCATTTAAAATATTTTGCACAAGAGATAACCAAACATGTTACCTTCCCCAAGTGAGAGAATATATTCATCCATCCATCTTTACACTTAAAAATATATTATTCTTTGTGCATGGCTTACCCAGTGGTAGTCCTGAAACTGGGACATGAAGGCAAAGTCATGAAAATATCCCTGTGCTGTTGTGCAAGAACAGTTTTTCTAAGTGAAAATATATTCCTAGCTGGAAAAAACATAAAAATGCTTCTTTTCTCAGATGTATAGTTGTCAGTGTCAGACTTTGTTTCTTCTATAAATAGTCACATGATTGATTAGCAAGCAATGGTTATGGCAGAAACAATAACAAAAATTCTGACAACTCTGCCCAGGTGACTGTCAACTATAAAATTGAATTCATCTTTTTTCAAAAGAGGTAAATATATTTATTTGATTGTGTCAGTTCTAATTTAGAAAGTATGAAAACATATTTGAAGCAATATCAAAACATTCATCTCTCTTTTTACCCACAGGTTTTTCATGTTGCTAATAACTTAATGGAATGAAAAGGAGGATAAGTTTGTATTGCTAATCTTTATTAATGATATTGGGGCATAGACGGCCAGTATAAAAAAATTAAAAAATAGTGTTCAGTTATGTTTATGTATAATTGAAGCTATATAATATTGCTTCATGGTTGCTTCTAGAGATGCTAAGTCAAATTTAACTGTACACTAGAAATCCTGTGATGGATACTAGAGATTGTTTAGTTACTGTTCAAGGTCTTCCTACTACTTGTCATTCAACCCCCAAACCAGTTCTCTATGGACTAGATAGTCCTGTGTGATTAAAAACCAATATCACTATGAAATTAGCTCTTATCCTGTAAGTAAACTGGAGCACTCATTTTCAAAAGCTCACACTTTATTATTAGTTGGAAATCTCCAGTGCTTTGGAGATATGCCATGATATTGTTATTAGATGTCAATCAATGGGCTATAAAGAGAAGCAGGAAAATGAAAAATTGCACTGTAACCTGCTGGCCACTACTCAAGCATCCCCTCTTGGCCAAAGCCTAACCTTTTAGGAAATGTTAAAATAACTGGGCATGTAGAGTCATAAGAAAAAATGACTGTAGGGGGACCTGATAACAGTCATCAAACATGGTAAGGGTTGTTATAAAGAGGTCAGTCATCAATTGTTCTCCATGACCACTGAAATTAGAACAAAAAATAATGGGCTTAATCTGTGGCAAGGGAAATTAAGGTTAGATATTACAATAGGTGAGCACTGGAATAGGCTTCTAAGGGCAGGTCTTCACTACGGGGGGGGAATCGATTTAATATACACAAATTCAGCTACGCGAATAGCATAGCTGAATTCGACCTATCGGAGCCGACTTACCCCGCTGTGAGGACGGCGGCAAAATCAACCTCCGCGGCTCCCCGTCGACGGCGCTTACTCCCACCTCTGCTGGTGGAGTAAGAGCGTCGATTCGGGGATCGATTGTCGCGTCCCGACGAGACGCGATAATTCGATCCCTGAGAGATAGATTTCTACCCGCCAATTCAGGCAGATAGTGTAGACCTAGCCTAAGGGAGGTTTTTAAGAACAGGTTAGACAAACACCTGACTAGGATGGTTTAAGTTTACTTGGTCCTGCTTCAGGACAACGGGCTAGACTAGATGACCTCTTCAGGTCACTTCCACTCCTACGTGTCTATGATTCTATGATTAGTGCCTTTCCATGGTCCCAAATGAGGCCAGTCTCCTCCTTAAATTTACAGCCAGACACATATTGTCTGAGCAGTGTGGTTTGAAGAAGGATCTCCCATATGGCAGTTCAGAAGTGTAGCTTCATTAACTTGCATGGGCTCAGCCTTGAATGAGATAGGACTGGGTTTAGTGCAAGGCTGTTGAAAGGTAGGGAGCCTTCTGCAGAGTGGATTTGGGTTTCTTCAGGATTTCCCTTGTATACCAGGCCAATCACCTGCTGGGATTGGTTAGCCAAATTTGCAGCCAAGATGAGGCTCCTTAATACCATGAATATCAGGTGAAAAACATGAGTTTTAAAGAGACATACCTTTAATTAAGAGCAGACCATCATTTAAATGGGAACATGCAATGAAACTATAAGAGTGTGACTCACCAGCCCATGTGCGACCTTGTAGCGGGGCATGGCATAGCATAGTGCGTGTTCCTCATCTGGTATACCCTGCTGACAGCTGCTTCAGCAAACTGCTTCTTGTGACTCAGCCTGCCAATAAGGTCACATACCCTGGATGGGCAAGACTAACCCAGTAATCCAATAGTCCATCATCTTCAGTCCAACTCTGGATTTATCCTTAGTATCAAGGAGTGTCCACAATCCATACCCCTTGTGTCCAGAGATTTCCACCCCACCTTCCTCAGTGGGCTAGTTGGGGAACCCAGGCCAACCCCCTCCTCTGGGTTCCAGTCCAGTCAAGAGCTAGCTAGGCAGATTTCCTTGCTGCCTCCCTGGATCACTTCCTACTTCAACCTGTCTTGGGCTTTTGCCACAGCCTCTTCTTAGGCTAACAGTACATCATTGCCTCTCTCTCTCTAAGCCTCTTTCCCAGGCTCACTGCAGACCTTCTTAGCACTTTCTGCTGCCCACTGGTTCCACTGCAGGACAGTTTTCTCCATTCCCTTTGCAGGGCAGTCCCTGATCCTGCAGGCTTCTCTCCCAGTGCACAGAAACCTAGGTAGATTTCCTTCTCTACTGTCTTGTACTCTCTGTTGCAGACCTATCCTCCTTCAAGGAGGAAGAGACCAGCTCAGTTCCCTGATTTCAGCCAACCTTCTCTCACTGTGTGAGAATCAACAACCTGCTTTCCTTCCCACTCATCCCCCTCCCCCAGCTGGGCTGGATTCAACCCTATTAACTTCTCTCTCCAGGCTTGATGCCTACCGCAGGTGTTCGGGGGTAGGGCTGACTGATCTTATAAACTCTCCTTAACCCCTTCTGACCCAGTGTGAGTTTTGTGCATCACAGAAATCAATAGCATATCTTTATTTGTTAAATAAACTTTAAATGCTATTTCTCTTTTTTGGCTGAAGGGAAGAGGGATTATGATGTGTCAACAGGAACTGCAATTAACCATTGTGAGAACCACTGTTATGTATGGGTCAAGCTGCATCAGTGTTTAGAGCTGGGCTGTAAGCTTTGGTTAGGAATTCTCACCCCTTCTTGATATCTATGGATAGCAGGATAGCAAGGCATACACAGGTGGGTCTACAGAGTGAGGAGAATGCACAGCAAAACCCCTTCCCCCTCCAGTGCACCTTTTCTCCTTCTATACATTTACACATGTAGGAAGACAGAAGGGGTCTGCTCACACTTCTTGAGCCCAAGTAGAGGATGGCTATCATTACTAGTGGTGCTCACCAAAATGAAGGGGATGATGAATGGGCTAGTATGGGGCATGGCTAGAATCCATCAATATTTGTGCATCTGTTAGTTCACAGAAATGGATTTAAGGAAAGGGCACACTTCACTTTTTAAGACATAATAGTTACAGCTGAATGTGTTTTCCCCAATAATAGCCTAAAACAGCCTTCCTGTCTGTGTCTTATGCAGATACACCGTCTCCAGTCACTAATGATCAGGTGCTACTCCTCCACAGCACAACTCTCAGTGTCCCTCTAGCTCTCAAAGAGGGAATTTAGCCCATTTTTTGCTGTAGATTTGTGGATTGTTGTTTCTCTTCTGACTTGCTGGGAATTGCTTTGAGAAGAAAAGAATGGAAACAAAGTGTAGGTTTGAAAAAAAAACACTATGGTTCTACTGGTAGTGGAATTGTTGGTCTGAATAGACAGGAAAATAGCGATTATTCCATTACTGCAGATGAGGATTTTTTAAGTGTGTTCAAGAGTAGGTTGAAATCCTGGCTCCATTTGATCAAGGATAATATAGCACTCTATTAGTGGTATTCCCAAAACTCAGAATTTGATTTGGCAAATCACAACCCCTGAAATGTAGGAGAAAGGGGAATGTAGGAACCCTACCCAAATCCTTGTTTTACATCCATACTGGCTTAGCTGTCAAGTTAAGGTGTGCAGACTGGTTCCTCAGCTATTCTGCAGTGTGGATCTATAAAGCTTCAAGAGGGGTAGGGGGCTCATGTAAATCTGCTCCCACCCGCTCCACAGGTCTACATACATACTGTCCCTCTACCTCCCATTACAGGAATTCCCTGTAGAATTAAATGGCTTCACTGCTTTAAAAGTAAGTTGTACTTCATGAAACTTCTATAAGGAAACTCTGTGTAGTTATTTATTATTTCTATTACATTTGTGCCTAAAGGCCTCAACAGAAATCAAAGCCCCCTTGTGCTATGCAGTCTAAATAAGAGTAAGAGACAGCCCCTGCTCTAATGAGCTCACAAAGTAAATAAAGAAGACAGGCAAAGGGGTAGGAAGAAAACAAGCAAAGCAAGGTGAAATGACTTGCCCAAGATCACAAAGCAGATCACTAGTACAGTTGGGAATAGAAGCCAGATCACCTAACTCATAATACAGTGCCTTATTCACTACACCACACTACTTCTCAGTAAATGTACCTTAAAACATTTGTAGTTGTTTCAGCATTTTGAATAATTTATTCCAGAAACAGGGATACAGAATACATTGTGGTATGTAGAAATGGCACAAATACAAGGCATCTCTCTTTCCCCAAAATTAGGTTACTGAAATATGTTTTGGTTTAAACCCCAGACTCCTCTCCCCAGTTACTTTAGAAAGGGGTGTGTGTATTTAAGACAAATCAATTCACCTTCAGAAGAATTCTATACAATGCGTTTCCCTGGTTTTATATGTAAATAACTTGTAAATATTATTCTGAAAACTAGATATTTTCTGAAAGTGATTTGTTTGTTCTTCCTGGATGATTTATCACCTAATACCTTTGTATCTGTCATAGTATGATTTGTTGCTGAAATAAAAATGACCATCATGTCATCATCAATAAAGGCTAACAGCCACACTGCCTCAGCATTTAGAAAAGATAGGTTTATCAATCAATATTTTGTTCACCAATACATATCCTTTATTCACTACTTTCTCAAAGCAAAGACTGAAGGTGTCCATAGTTCTTCCCAAGATTTATTAGTTTATCTTTCAAGGCTGGTGCTAGTTTGATTATTTTTGTGTGGATGAGGATTAAACAAACAGATTTGTTCAAATACCTTTACGGGTCCAATCATATCTCTTGAAATATAGACCAGCTATACATTATTTATACATTAATGGTCAGGGTCATGCTGCCAAGCTATTTCTGAAGGCTTGCTCTCATTCTCCAAGTAAAAAGGGGTGGGCGGGCGGGAGGGGGAAATAAGGCCTTAAATAATTCATATGTCATTGAAGAGAAATTGGAAGACTTGTTGGGCAAATATCAAAGCAATCTAAATCTAGTGTGTGTAGAAGACATATTGTGCAATGACATGAGCAGAGTTATTATTTTGGGAACATTTGTGCTTGCACTGCAAAGTTTGATAGACCACTGACTGTGAAATGAGATGTCTTCCACTTAAAAGGTTCCCCCCCACACTTCGAATTTTTACCTGTAATATTTATAATTCTTATCTATTAGAATGCAGAGTGTTAACTATTGCTTGACTTTACTTTTAGCTCTCTTTTCATAGGTTAAGCAAAATGGATAAAGTTGCAAAGAGTTCTATGCATTTAGTACCATTTGTAAGGCAGAAGAATAAAACCAGTAGGAGTGCAAATTGTTCTAACAGCAAGGTTGTTAAATAGGAGTGTGATCCAGGCACACTTCCCTGTAACTAAAATATAGTTGTATTTTCGATAGCTCTGCAGTAACAATCAGGCTTCAAAAGTTTTTAAAAAGGACTGCTGTGGAACATCAGATAGAACTGCATTTAGCAAACAGAAATCCTAGAGTACCCTGATAATGGCTTTGGGATCTACCCTGGGTAGCTTTAAAAGGAGCATCACAGCATATGAATTTTAATTTACCTTTTTTAAGGAAACAAAAGCAATTTACATAATATGCATTTAGTTCACGTTGAAAGGTACAGTTATCAAACCTGTGCTGGCATAAGCATAATACATTCCAGAAACCCAACTCCTCACGCAATCTAAGACGTTTTGACTGTGCCTCTCTTCCTAAAAATACTCGGGGGCAATTCAGTCTTGTCCACAGGGTTCAGGGGCTTTTCTATAACCTGTTCACCTCATTGCAGTTTCCTTGCCCCTGGCAGTTCAAATAAAGTGATACTCACCTGTGTTCCCTCTCCAGCAACATATCTGAAGGTGTTGAGCACAGGGGCTTCATCCCCATCCCCTACCTATTTAATCACACTGTGGATCAAATCCCCCCAGGAGCCTGGGATAGGAAAGAAGAATGGTTTCCTGTTATAGTCGATGCCTTATTTTGACCTGAACTAATCCTAAATTAGAATTCCTCAATATTCAGCTAGAAAGTCTATCTCACTGTGCTAGCATAGTGCTAGCAAAAGTAACATCTGAAGCCCTTTTTCCATTTGAGTTTCAGACTAATTAATTATGGTGTCAGAGGTATCCATTATAGATTTGTGTTACATGCTTCTGCAATTAGATGCATCCCCTTACTTTTCTAGGAGATGAAAAAAGAGATGGTGTTTAAGATAAGAGATTAGATTTATTTATTTAGAATTGTAAAACAACAGAAGGCATCTATCTTATACTCTAGCTGCCTCAGAGTTGATTAAAAATACAATAAATACATCAAAATAGAAAAACAAATAGCAACCCCACAAACATGATAATCATTGAATAAGCATGCAGCAAAAAATAAGATGACAGCAAATTTTCAAATATTTACAATAATATTTGTATAAATGATAAAATAGTAGCTTTTTGCTTTCTTACCCTATCAGAGGTGAGAAGCTGGTTCAAGAAAGGCTGATGCATATACTGCTGTTTTATTCTAATTCATTTAAAATAAAGTAAATACACTATTATAAATGATTCTGTATCTTCACTATCTTTGAAAATATTGATATTCTGTGGTAGAGATAGTGAAATTGGTGACATGAACTTAATGGACTTAGAGTACAACAGTTGATTAAATGCATGCACATGCATCCCTATTACAACAGGACATCATTATAGGGGTAGCTGGTATATTTAGGCTGCCTAATGCTTTCCATTATAAAAGATTCTTGTGTACTTTTTTAAAGAGAATCTCTAAGGCTTCCATTGTTTGCAGTAGCCCTTTGAAATTTGGCAATGAAAAAGATAATACCTAGCTCTTACATAGCCATTTTTGCCAATAGATCTAAAAGTGCTTTGCAAAGGAAGTGTCATACATTTTACAGATGGGGAAACTGAGGCAAAAAAAGAGCTGATGTGACTTGTTTGAGGTCACTCAGCAGGACAGCGTCAGGAATAGACTAAGTCATCTGAATCCAGTCCAGTGGTCTATTCAGTAAGCCACACTGTTCTTCAGATAAACCAGCATATGCTTTTCTTTGTCCCATAAAACTCCTTTCAGGTTTGAATGAGATAAACTTCTGCATATCATCATTTCCTTTCTCCCATTTGTTTTGCTCAGGAAAATTTCAGCAGCACATTAACATTACAACTGAACATGAAAATTCTATGGCCACTCCTATATTGATGCCAAAGTAGGAGCAACTGCAGCAGCCACTGCACTGGGAATGCCTGGGAGCTACTGGAGTAGCTTTAGGTGAGAGAAGAGAGGGGGCAGGAGTGCTGCCAGCTTTTCCACCGGCCTAGGGCGGCGGAAGGTCTCGCCCCGAAATGCCGCCCCCCCCCCCCCCCCCAGAGGCAGTGGAAGGTCCTGCCGCCGAAAAACTGCTGCGGTCGCTGCCCCCCAAATTGCAGCACCCTAGGCGACCGCCTAGGTTGCCTAATGGGTTGTGCCGGCCCTGAAAGGGGGGGGGCTGTCCTTTTCCAACCCCACCCCAACCCCCCCGAGACCCATCACCTGGCCTCAGCAGCCCAGCCTCACATCTGGGAGGGTTAGTCTAGTAATTTTTTTCTGTAGGTTTCATACAGCATGTTCATGGTTAACATCCAGGCTCCTGTATCTTAACGTAATAAAAGAAAGACAAGATTCAGAGACTCTATTCTTGTCCCTCTAGCCCCTATTTATTTTTCAAATTAAATATAGGTTTGATGCTGTGTTCAATTAGCATTTACATTTGTAAAGCTGCATTAATTCATTCAGTCATATTACTGAGATTTTCCTGGGGGGTTTTATTACACTTTTTTCTAAATAGCCTTCAAAAAGCAAATTGACATCAATGGGAAGGCTGAATTACCCCTACTATTGCAAATGTCTGCTAGTGTTCTAATGGTTTGACTGTTGTCCTGGATACACAGGAACAAAGCCAACATGCAAGGGATGGGGTTTAACTAGGCCACAACTTTATTAAAGTAACTCATCTGTGAGCTATCCAGAAATATCTTGTACAGTGCAGGCCATGGTTCCTTCCTTAATCATCATTTCCACCTGGTGGATGGCTGCCATCAGCCCCTCACCCCTCCACGGATGGGTCCACTCCACTCTTCCTCTTCCCCTCCCCCTTGCCCTTATGAGGGGCAAGGAGCTGAGGAAAGGGGATTATCTCCTCACTGTATCTACATTAGGTGCCCAAACCCCATTTCCCAGGTTCTTTAGGTGATGCCTTCCCCTATGTCCACTTCCATCTCCCATTTATTAAGGAACTCAACCCTTATGGAATGCCCACATGCACTGGACATCTCCTGCCTAGTACGCTGCAACAATATGAACCTCTCCTCCTGACCTACCCCATAAGGTCCTCAAGCTGCTGTGGAAAGAAGAAAAAAGCCATCCGCCATGCTGGGGAGGCACATTCCTCTGCAGTGGTGTCTTTGTGGCATCTCAGCAGCTAGTGGGGACTGCTAATCCAAGTGTGAGAGAGGTCCCAGGCCAGAGCAACAGAGCTGGAATACCATTCCCCAAGTTTGCAGAGATCAATGACTTCTTTGAGCCCTACTGGCCATTCCCTAGCTCATGTAGTGACTCCTGCACCTTCCTTCTCCCAATCCCCAAGGAAGTGGGGGAGAAAGGAGCGACTACCCCTTTTTCCCACCAGTCCAGAGTCCCCCACAACTTTGAGCTTGCAAGGGGTGCAATCTGTAAACACTGTGCCCTTACATCTGCATAGATGTGTGTGAGTGCATGCATGTGTATGGCAGGAGGTGAGGGATCAGGAGTTTCTGGGAGTTTTCTGTTTGCCACATAGCAGCTTTTTCATGACATTCCATGACAATCTCTAAATACTTAATTATTTTGTGACTCTGAATAAATGTGCCAAGAACCAGTCATAACCTGCAACTGCTGAATATGCATTAGTCTGCTTGTAGATATTAGTGGACTTCACACCGTTCACTTTAGGGAAATCCTCCTTTCCTTCTTCTGATAAAGTTCCCTTAGGTGGAGCCAAAGTTTTATCTGACTTAGGATCACAGGTTTTAGCCTTTGATTTGTGGTTAATACACATTTTAATTAACAAATTTAAGACAGTATTAAGGAAAGAGATATAAATGATGTAAAATGAGACTTTGGGCATCTCTGCCCTCTACAGAACAGTTTCCGGGTTGCAGGTGCCTCACACTGCTAATATCTAACAGAGATCCTCCATTAGCTCAAATAATAGGGCAGAGCTTTTGAAACATGAGAGATCTGAATTATACCTCTGTTGTCAGGGAATTTCACCCTCAGTTAGGAGCCATGTTTAAGCTTATCAAGTTTGTCTATCTTTTGTTTTCATTCGTGTGGCCTATTCATGTCAACAGGACTATTTTTGCTGGGTGTTTCTCTTCAATACCAAAACAACAATCTGTACATCTTCAGGCTCCAGACTCTAAGAGATATTTTTGCCCCACGCCACCAGAGACATAGACAGACATATAAATACTAGGCAAACTTATCTGGTAAGCATGGAAGCAATGGAACAAATTAAAAACAGGAATAATCTCCCTTTCCCCATGACTGCTGTATGTTTGAAGCTCTGTGAAGTTTCAGGAATGGCCAGAAAGAGGGGGACCTGGATTATGAGACAATTACTGTATGTAGCATAAACCCCTACAAACCCAGAGAATTTTCACTGGAAATTCATGCAAGAAATAATGCAGACTTTTCATCACTAACTGTCACCTCTTACCTCACCAGGCACTGGTGACCAGTCAGGAACAGTTCCTCTCTTTCCCATGCTGCCAGGGACCTGGGCAAAGGGGCTGCCCCATTTCACAGGTGTCTTGATTGCATTGGGATTTTCCCCACAGATCTTAGGATAACCATGTGGTTGGAGTGCTGTGTGCCTTGATCCCAGGGCAGGACTTCCTTCAAGGGCTTGGTGAGTGGGGACTCTGCATGATGAGCTGCTCACAATTTCCCTCCACATTTTTCTCTTCAAGATGGAATGATACAACCCTAAAAGTCAAAGCAGTAGAAAGGATGGAAGGGAGCTACTGAAAATATATTTTGGGAAATTAGGGAACTGTTAAACACTTCTGATTCATAAACTGCATCACCCTAAAAATAGTCCAAAGGCACTGTGCCTCAGATAACTGAACTGGATTTCACCAGGGTATTACCCCATTATTCCAGAAGGTAGTCATTTACTGATGGCTGATCCCATCAGTGAATTACAACACCTTCTGCACCAACTCGGTTGTGCTAGCTGGCATGTTGGGGGAGTCCAACCAAGGCTTTACTCACTCCCTGCCCCCTTTTACTCACTATATGCCCAATTGCTCTGGGGGAGGAATAAGCAGGTACCTCAAGTAGGTGTATGAGGGGGATTTTACTCCCCCATTTAAGCTGTGTAGACCGACTCAGAATCTAGCCCTGAATAAGTCATGTATTAGCCAACCAGAGCTCTTCCTTTGCTTTATTACATCTCACCTGCATTTCAAATGACTAACATTAGTTTCAAAGAAAACAAAGTTCAGCGAATCATCTTACCCAATCTGCTGTTGTGAGCATGCATAGAAGGTGCATGTAGTCATTCAGAAGGTATCCAGCCCAGATGTAAGAAACCTGACAAAGCCAAGTAGCTGAGAGTTAATTAATGTCTTAGCATGATGGAAAAGATCTATAAATCTGTTGCTCTGAAGTAGTTGTAAAAATCACTTTAGGATTAAAATTCATACTTGCAATTTTGATTCAGAAAGTTAACGGTTAGCTTTAAATCTACAAAAATGTAGACTGAGGGTTAAAGAAAGGTTAAAATTATATTCCATTTTGGTATGATAGCTTTCCTTAGCTTTCTGTGAATTTCAGAAGGTGCTGCATGTGGTGAAGGTTATAATAGTCATTCATAAATTATGGAGTATTTTAAATTCAAAAGCATACATATTAAAGATCTAATATCCTTTCTGTTCACTAGCTATAATCATAATAATTTTGTTGTGTCAGCATTTCATGGATTTATTTTGCTTTTTAATGAGGAACATGTCAGTTTCTGTACTACATGACTATCTAAAGAACCAAGAAAAAAAACTTGCCCTACAGCCTAATCCCACAGCCCTCACATGAGCAATGTAACTAAAGTGAATGAGACATCTTGTGGAAGTAAGAAGTACTTATATGAATAAGGATTGTAGGACTGAGTCCTGTGTTTGGTTGCTTGGAAGAGCAATGGTTTACAACCTTGGATTGGGGGAATAGATTGCAGATTGTGTCTCCAATATTCTCTGGTGGCTCGCTAAAGAGTGGTATTGTAGTACTGGAAGAAATTGCCAGCCTTCTCAGCCATAAGTTGAATGCTGTGATGACCTTGTTAATGAATGCAGAAAGCAAAACTGTGACTCTAATGCAGGAAATGGAGAGATGAATATATAGTCAAGGGTTCCAACTGGAGACATGACTGCACCTTAGCATATGCTTTTGACAAGTGAACTGAGTAAGAGAGCCTGAAATGCATGTTCAGCTCTCTGGAGTCTTCCACTCTTCTCTAAAAAAAGGAAGCAGAAGAACCATTGAAAAAAGAGATTTTAATTTTGTCTGGAGATCACGTGTCCTGTTCAGTTAAAAAAAATAGTTTAAGTATTTTTGAGTAAGCTGTTTATTTCATATCAGTTGATGGAAACAGATGGCTAGTTCAGAGGTAAGTCTGAATGATACTAAATTAGCCCAGTATCAGAGGGGTAGCCGTGTTAGTCTGAATCTGTAAAAAGCAACAGAGGGTCCTGTGGCACCTTTGAGACTAACAGAAGTACTGGGAGCATAAGCTTTCGTGGGTAAGAACCTCACTTCTTCAGATGCAAGTAATGGAAATCTCCAGAGGCAGGTATCCACACTGATATATACCTGCCTCTGGAGATTTCCATTACTTGCATCTGAAGAAGTGAGGTTCTTACCCACGAAAGCTTATGCTCCCAGTACTTCTGTTAGTCTCAAAGGTGCCACAGGACCCTCTGTTGCTAAATTAGCCCAGTGACTCCATTACATCATCATACAATGCAATCTTTTCATTCCTCTCAATTTGTTTCTTATATAGGGCTGGGCAAATGATAGACTATTTTTTGGTCAAACCATATGTTCCCTTTGATTTTGACCATTAAAATTTTTTGAATTCTTAAATATTAAACTAAAGGAACTTTTGAAACAAAAATTCATTTCAAACTAAAAAATTGCAATATTTCCTTTAAAAATGTTTTTAAAAAGACATTTTAATTTTTCAGAATTTTTATTTGGGTGGGGGATAAATGAACATTTAGCAAAACTGACATGAATTCGCCACTGTCCCAAAGCAGTTTCTCAAAAGCCATCCATCTTCCTGCTTTCAGGATGGCACGTGCTGCCTGGGAAGAACATGAAGCCCTTCTGTTCTGTAGCCAGGAGGAGAGGGAGGATGAGTCTCTCCTCCCAGAGCCAGGGCCTGAGAATATTCAACCTTGCCCAATGTCAGAACCTGGGAGGGCTGAAACTACTTTTTCTAGAAATTCTTAGGTCACTCTTATGCCGTCTAACATAAATTTAAATAAGGAAATCAAACTTTGCCATCTTTGAAATAATTTTCCATAGACAGCAAGATTATTAACTAGCAAACGCTAAAACCATATTTTCAAAGGTAGATGCAATAAGTATATCCATACCAAATACATACCCTTGTGTGGCATGTTGGGTATGTCCATCCCTAAGTACCCAGTCACACACAGAGCTGCCCAATTTGCATGTGCATAGTTTGTGTGTTTGCAATAGATGCATAGGTATATTTTCCAGACATACCTGATGTGTCCTCAGTAGTAAATTTGACCCTTATTGTGCATATGGTCCATTTAAAATACACCAGCTAGCTACACTTGGATGTGAATTAGAGATATATATTTTTTATATTTATACCAAATGGTAGATTTTTTTCCTATATAAAAAGGAGTTTTTTGATCCTCTACCCTTTAGAAAATTAATTAAAAAAATAAGAAACCCTATTATGTTGGATGAAAAAAGCTATTTTGACTCCAGAATGCCTTTTTCTCTAACGATATAGTCACAGAGATATGGAATTGCCACTACTCATCACAAAAATGATAGATACTGTACTTCAACTCCCATAAAATGACAGCAGCTTAATGTAAGATATAATTCTTCATAATGAAAGGTGAGTTCATAAAGAAATGTTTAAACAGGTATCCAAAAAGGCAGTTCAGCATAACCAGCCACCTAGCAAGCTGCCCTTGGGATTCAACCCTGGAGCACTACTTTAGAATATCTTTCAGTTGTCCATTTTTAAAGAAAAATACTACTGAAGGCTTTTCCATATGTACAGTAACAGTGACTTAAATCATACTGTAACAGAGTTACTGTGCAGAGCAGATATGAGTAACTGGCCAACCCACATACAGCCCCTAAAAAGTAGGCCTCCTCCCAGATGGAAAGAAACCATGCCTCAGACAGTAAGTCTGAGAGGAAGTTCACGGAGTGTATCTGTGCTTCCTGCTTCTGGGATAAAGCAGGAATCATTTGTAATAGTCATGCTAGAAACACAAGGAGTGGAGCTGCCTCTGTACCCTCCTTCAGCGATAAGTACATGTGGTTCTGTTGTTTACCGAACTCATTATTCCGGGGATGTTGGCTATTCATGCTAACCCTCCAATTAGGAAATTGTGAGGTCATAAAAATCCCATAGTCCTCCCTGGACACATGCTAATCCAAGTAAAGGTGGACAGAGAAGAACAATAGAGTAATGAATCAGCAGGAGGTTGTTAATATTTTATGGATATATTTGGTTAATTTGTAATTCATTTCTACTTTGCATCAGTGCTGCCTTTTTCCCAGTCCTGCAAATACTTTCTATTATGCTTAATTGGACTGAAAGACTGGGCCCTTTAATTGTCACAGTCCTTGGATACTATGGCGATAGATGCTTTAGAAATACCTACATTAGCTAGACAATATGCTAATCATAACAGAATACACATGTAAATTAGTAACTATGGATGAAAAATAATATTTCAATACTGCACAAGGACTAGCAACATAAACGGACACACCTCCCCTATATACAATGGGCCAAATTCTCTTGTTCAGCAAGGTCACTTTGTGCCTCTTACATGGCACAAAGAACACCTAAAGTGGCATAAGAGAAGAGCGGGGTCATGTCAGGGATGTAGAAGGGTGATGAAACCATCTTTATCCACTGTGCCTGAGCAGAGCTCGGGCATAGTAGAGAATCAAGTGCTGTAACTTAAGCAAATAATATTGAAGCTCTAAGTAACACTCACCAATCAAGGGAATCAAAAATAAGGTAAAGACATCAGGAATGATCCTGTCAGGTGCTGAGTTCCTTCTTCTAAATGCTCTTAACTCCTATTAAAGTCAGTGGCAGATTAGAACATTCTGCATTGTATAGGAGGAGTACCTAGCCAGATTAGACCCAGCTTTACAAATTCATTCTATGTGGCTAGGTAACAAAGGACTCTCCAGAAAGTGCTACATCCTATATGCAATAATATCCAAGCAAAATAGACCATGTTTCTGTTACAGTTGTGTAAATATGAAGTATTTTGACTGACATTAACAGAACTTTTCAGCATTTATGCCAGTATATATGAGAAGAATTTGGCCCAGTGTGACTGTATTAAACTGCAGATCCAGCAGGCTATTTTTGCTCAGTGCGAGCAAGCAGTTAACAAGTGCATCATCCTTGAGTTTGCCTCCCATGTCTTTGGTAAGACCAGCTGACGTCTCCTAAATAACTGCCTCCCTCTGTACTCTCACTCCAAGGATTTTGAGACATAAAAAATGGATTTATGGGATAAGGCTGGATCAGTTGCTAGTCTCTACACAAGTTTCAAATGGCTTTAACAAGAAGCATGCAAGGCCCATAACAGCCTGCAAATCAATGCCATAAGTATTATTACAGTCCCTTATGTAATTGTGGACTGCTCAACTTCAGTCAAGAATGTCCTTCACTATAGAATGTGTCACTCCAACCAGGCCTTGAATGAGCTTATCAGCAAGCTTATACTGCTGCTGAATTTTGATGAGTATCTGAGGTAGTTCCAGTATTTTTCATGAAAGTGGATGACTGTCATGATCCTCTGCTTTTCTGTTTAAAAGCCTCTAACTTATTAAAGCACTGTGCAAACCAGATAACTCCACTGAAGTCATTATTAATACCAGTTTCAGCATGTTAGTTCTGTAACCGAATGAAGGATCATTATATGGAAACATTATTTTATAGGGCAGTATAAAGTCTGTGAGCTAAGTCTGGCATGAGTTCCTCTCCCTGTTAAAAGGTTCTAACTCCATCCATCATGAGACTTTTCATAGACTGAGGAAATGAGTATTGTAATGGTGCTGTACTTCACCAGTGTAACAATGACAGCAAAATCTTGCTTACACAATGAGAAACTTTAATTAAAAAAAAAAATAAAAGGATGTAGCAAGTTGAAGCAAGTATAAAAATACACATAATTAGCATGTGTAAATTAGCCTTCTAGAAAATTTTGTACCATAATATCATCTTTCATAACACATGCCATTATTGATAAAAACAAGAAAGGTTTTTAATAAGTCATAATCTTGTGAAATATCATATAAGCATTTTTTATAATAAAACTCATATTTAAATGGGGATCTTTTTGTGAAATAATAAATATATGTATGGGCAGAGAAAATATTTTGTTTTATCAAAAAATAATAAAAAGCCAGTAGAAATTATAAGAATTTGACTATGAAATCTTATTTGGAATAAAAAATCTGAAAAGAAAAAAAATCTACAGTACATGACATATGATAGAATGTAGGATTTTACTATTATTTATCTACTCTTGGTGCTAAAAAAAACCCTCTAAGTTATATTTAAGGAGAAACATACTTCCATTGAGAGTCTTATCCTGTATCTGTCACTATGGTATTGGAGAACCTATTACATGATGGTCAGGTAGTAACTAATATTTCTTACAAAATTTCCAGTTCATAAAATAAAAAACAAATAAATATAAATAAATTTAAGAATAAAGTAAATACAGAAATATGGCTTTGATATGCTTGATGCATTCCCAGCACTGGGCTGGAG
This sequence comes from Chrysemys picta bellii, assembly GCF_011386835.1. Lineage (NCBI taxonomy): Eukaryota > Metazoa > Chordata > Testudines > Emydidae > Chrysemys > Chrysemys picta. The sequence continues at coordinate 72,214,890 of NC_088795.1, read as the reverse complement.
TCGTGGAGGACAGTGTATTCCAACCATACATTGATCAACACACGGGTATGGCTGGCAGGGAGTTGTTCTTGGAATAAGATCCATTGTCACCTGTACTGATCTGTAAAGTGTTTAATAGAAGGCTGTTCTAATGTGGTCAGGCACAGTGAAAATGGGGGCAAGGATCTTTATAGGTTGTGTAAGGGTCAGAAAGGAGAGGGTTCAGTGCATTGTGGGGGATGGGAGCGGAGGACTACTGAAACTCAAGATGTGGTACATGCGCCTTACCCCTGTCCACACTGCACACTGGCACAGGTATACGGCCATGACACAGGCTAAGGTGTTTAATTACTCACCCTCTATTCACCTTCAGGTATGTGCTTCTGAAGTTTAGGTGTGGACAATTAGCGGGGTTATGGCACAACCAGGCACATGTACTGTCACTAGCATAGATATTCCTTACATGTAATTTTTGTTTCACATTATTGGGTTTGCTTTTTGCCTAGCATACTTGACAAGAGAAAATTGCTTCTTTTTGTCATTATGCATTAATGGATATCTCAGAGTTAGCAAAGTTCAAAAAACAAAAGGAATACTGATTCCAATGAATTTAGTTCACATCCTACACATATTAACAAGCAAAAGAGAGAAGGCATTTTATTCAGCTATCTTTGGGGAATTCATGTAGATTTTAATAACATATTAATATTCATGACTACTTCATTTAATATTTGACAGCTCAACCTGCTTTATGAATACCAATATATATACAGGACATAGGTCCTTGTTATCTTGCACATCACCCGGAGTCTATGATAACGTTACTTCCCTCATCTGTCATCTCTTACGTGACTGTTTAAGTTTGCTTCTTGATAATCCTTTCTTTCATACTGGCCAGCCTGTCCACCTGGATACCCACCCTCCCAAAGACTACAAAAATTCATGCACTCTATTAAGAAAATCTGCCATCTGATATGTCTCACTGTTTAGTCACATTAATAATAATAATAAAAAGAAACTACCTATCATGTTATAGCACAGTCCCTGCATCTGTAGTCTTCAAACCTCTATGTCTTCTTGCATATTTCTCTGCAGAATTATTTAAAGGTGTTGTTGTTTTTTTCCCCTCAAGGCAACTCACTTTGCCTTGCATTTCATAGAAATGTTTGTGCACCTTTGGCCTTATCTAGAGAATTTGGGGGGAGGGGGAATCGGGGAGATTTTAACTTTTTCTTCCTTTTATCCCTTTAGTTATATAAAAGCCTGTTCAAAACAGGATGAGGATACTTTAAAACATATAGTCTAGTTAACTGAGAAGAAAGCATACTTTAAAAGATTTGGGGGGAGGGAAGCACAGGTGCATATTCCAGATTCCTGCATTGCTGTTAAAGGGAATGATCATGAAAAATAAAAAGTTCTACAGTATCAGTCAGCTAACATCTGACATATTATGCTGCAGGAATTCTGTTCACAGCAATAAACTGTAGCAAACTGCATGCTGATTTTGAAATCACTGTCTCTGAAATAGGCCCCCACAGCAAAGTTCATTTTCAAAAAGTGTTGCATCAGATGCTGAGACAGAAATAAGAAGGCACTCTGGATAGCTTCTTCATGATGTCCATGTCATGTGTTGACATTTTTACATTGGTTCAACAGTCCAAAACAGACTAAAACACTCAACATTTATGTTGTGTAGTAAACTTCATTATTGTGACTTGGAAATCCTAATGAATAAAAGGAGAAAATGTCCTAATAGTAAATAGTTTTTATTTCCACTAAAGAAACACATTTATTTAATAGTAGTCTACCTAATAAAGAGTCTTTCTATGCAGAGTTCTATACTCTGGTACAGAACAACTAACCAGCGTCCTAAACTGTGACCTAAAAGAACTGACTTTTCCAATTGTTAAAGATTTAATTAATATGATAACTATAAATACTCATCTGAGACCTCAAACAGTTTTGGCTTTGCCTTCAGGTTGGGTTCACACCAGAGTAAAAGAGGTGAACAGAACCTTGTGTCTGTTCACCAATTGATTAAATAAATGCATTCAACACACTAAGATTTATACATGCAAAACATGATTACAATTCTAGATTAATTTGAACCATTCAATATATCAGGCTCTTAGACAAACTCAGATCTGGCACATACAGCATGTTGTAGACAATTCCACCTGTTGGGGTGAAAAATGATAATTTATTTCCAGTAGTATTAAAGGCAATATTTTCATTAGGATCTTGCTTTCTAATTTCTAATTACAATAATGTGCTGATCAATTCCCTTCAGGTTAGATCCCATCTGAGGTCTGAATTTTCTCACTGACGTATATTTAGTTAATCAGAATAACCTCATTTTAAAGTCAGCAATAATAATTTCTAGCTTCACCTCTTAAATGATAAACTCTCCTTGCATTTCTGCACAAAGCAAAACTGAAACAGGATAAAGCCTCATGGTTGCCGATAGAACAGAATCTAAAGACAGAAAAAGGTGTATTAGACAGGGCCGGCTCCAGGCACCAGCCTACCAAGCATGTGCTTGGGGCGGCACCTGGAGGGGGCGGCGCTCACCCGGGGAGAGTGGAGCCACAGCGGGCTCGCCGCCCTCCCCCGGCGCTCCGACCGGCCGGGGAGAGCGGGGCCGCGGCCAGGCTCTCCGCCCTCTCCCAGCACTCTGGCCAGTCGGGGAGACCGGGGCCCCGGCCGGACTTGCCGCCCTCCTCCCGGCACTCCGGCCGGCCGGGGAGACCGGGGCCCCGGCTGGGCTCGGCGCCCTCCCCTGCCGTGCTCTCCGGCGGGGGGGAGGGGCGGCAGGAGGCTTTTTTGCCTGGGGCGGCAAAAAAGCCAGAGCCGGCCCTGGTATTAGATGATCTAGTTGATCTCCCTGTGTGTCATGCCCCAGTACAATCTGGACTGTGGAATTGTTGTGCCCCTTAACTCTCTAGCTCAGGTTACCTCTCACACTGCTCTGTTAGTGACAAGCAGCCCCTTCAGGCTTTGCTCTCACACAGCCACGGGAAGGCACACCCAAAGTTACACAAAAGTTCCCACAGCCACTCAAGAACTGTTTGCAGGGAGACACCTGAAAATTCCCCCAGCCTTGCACCCCAGAAATGTGCATCTTACATTGCTCAGGACACCCTTAATCAGAGTAGGCACATTAATTAGCTCATCATTCCATCAAACGGTGTGAATATGCACCCCAGCCCACCTGAGCAGATTCCCCAAACTTCAACCAAAACCACGCTGGCATATTAACATATGTTTATTAACTATAGAGAAACAGATTTTAAGTGATTATAAGTGAGATAGGCAAAGAAGATCAGAATTGGCTACAAAAAGAAATAAAAGATAGAATTGCAGTCTAATTCCTAAACTTTATCAAGCGAAGGCAAATTTGAAGCAGTTAAGATTTCTCTTACCCAAAAGCCTACAGCAGTCTGTGGTAACAGGAAAGTTTTTCCAGTTAGAACCACTCCCCCAAGTTCAATGTTGTTTCTTTGTCTTCCAAAGAATATTGTTGCCTTCAGTATAGATGGGGGAGGAGAGACGGCCAAGGGCCTTTGTTCCCCCTTTTTATATCTTGGCCCTTTTTACTGGAAAAGTCCTTGCTGTATCATGGGGTAAGGTAGTTCCATAGCCTACGTGCTCTGCACTCAGTCTTTCATATGAATTTCAAATTCCTGCTTGCACCTCCTGTATACGTGCAGCTTGACATGTAAGGCTTATGTTTACAGCTCCTTTGTTATTTCTAGGGAGCTGGTCTGTGGACATTTCCCAGACTCACAACATGTTTCAGTAACAAACATATAGCAAACTCTCACAACTACATCTACAATTTTGATGCACACATTTTAACAGGGTGTAGTGAGGTGGAGTGGCCTCCCTTGGAACTGGAGAATGAGGGACCACTACACTCACCATGGTGGGCGGAGCCAAATCCACCCACCCTCTGACTGGAAGCCTCAGAGCAGGACAAGTAGTATAAAAGGAGAGCCCTGGAGCTCAGTTGGGGCTGGGCCACTAGAGGGAGCAGACATCTCTTCCAGGCAGCAGAGTCCTCCACAGGATCTCAGACCAGCCCCTGAGTGGAGCAGCCCCCTGCTGTCAGAAGAGATGGGAGACCCTGAGGAGGGAATGAAGTGACCGCCGACTGACTGTGAGGAGAAGAGACAAAGCCTCTATTCAATAGAGCACCAGTGACTAAGTGGGGTAGGAAGCAGCGCAGGGGAGATGGACTTCGTGATGGGTTGGATCACAAACACCTTTGTGGACTGCCAACTGATGTGTTGCGTCTATTTCTGCTCCTGCTTTCCCTGCCAGCTTGGGACTTCAGTGCCCTGCCTGGTTTGAGCCAGACATGTTAGCCTGCTGCAAACCCAGGCCCAGGTCTGAACAACATCCCCCCAGACTACAGGCTTAACTGAAAACAGCTTAAGAAGTGTTCCTCCAGCACTCAGATACCCAACTCCCAATGGGGTCCAAACCCCAAATAAATCCGTTTTACCCTGTATAAAGCTTACACAGGATAAACTCATAAATTGTTCGCCCTCTATAACACTGATAGAGAGATATGCACAGCTGTTTGCCCCTCCCCCCTAGTATTAATACATACTCTGGGTTAATTAAGTAAAAGGAGATTTTATTAAATACAGAAAGTAGGATTTAAATGGTTCCAAGTAATAACAGTAATAAATAATAATTACCAAGCAAAACAAAATAAAACACGCAAGTCTAAGCCTAATACAGTAAGAAAACTGAATACAGATAAAATCTCACCCTCAGATGTTTCAATAAGCTTCTATCACAGACTGGACGCCTTCCTAGTCTGGACACAATCCTTTCCCTGGTACAGCCCTTGCATTGCCAGTTCCTGTATGCTGTACCTGGTTTGTGACCAAAGAACTTTAGTCTGCTGACTCTCACTAGCACTAGATTTCCTTTAAAATAATTCACAATAATTTTAAGGACACAAGTTAGACTAAGACATAAATGCTCAAAATTAGGCAAAAGAGGTAGAAGGTAAAAACACTAAGTGTAGGGGGAGGGAAGAGTTTTCACTTCATGTTTTTTTTTTTTACTTTTAAGATTTGACTTAAGTTTTCATTTTTTTATTAAAACAATTATTGCCATTCATCTTCCAGAGTGTATTATACATTGTAGTAAATGTCTGTGTATTGCTCTTCACTCCCCTCCCCCCTTCTACAGTTCTACTAAACTGTTCAAGAAAATATGCAATATAAACAAGCTATTCTAAATTTCATCTTGCCAGGCAGAGCACTTGCTCTTAGGTATAGATGTTTAGGTTGAAAGGAAGAAACAAGACTGTCTCAGCACTGTTGCTTATCTCATACAGCCAGAAACTCCAGTTAAGATGATTTGGGAAGTATTTTTGGTCCAAAAGAGATTAGAGAGTCTGAAATGGACTTTGTGGATTAATGTAAGTTGTTTCCCCTCTCCCCCTCCCTGCCTTCTGAGAGCTGGTCTGGGAACTGTAACAATGTAACATGCCTCAGGTTTGCATATCATGATGAGCCATGCAAGAGATTTTCTTTAAATAGGTTTTCCTTCAAGGAAAGAAAATTGAAGTTAAGGATTTCCTTGGCACTTGTTCGTTCTGCCATGGTCAATAATTGCAGGTGTCAGTGGGGTTCTTGTATTGAAAAGTTTGCAACAGCAGTTGCTGGTTTCTCTATGAACAAAAATGTAAAGGAGCCAAAAAATACAAAGGAGGGTGAAGACAGGAGCTGACTAACACACGAAGTCGGTCTAGTTATGACTGTGGAAATAGCAGAATGTGAGTAGTAGGAGAGAGCACATTTGGTACTATGGCAGGAGTACCCTGAAAGCACTAGATACGGTCAGTGATTAGATGGCCCAGTGATGTGCACCATAGAAAAATATAGACAGGCACAGCAACAGGAAACCAAGGGTAGGTCTACACTTACCCAGTAGTTCGGCGGCGAGCGATCGAACTTCCGGGTTCGACTTATCGCGTCTTGTCTGGACGCGATAAGTCGAACCCGGAAGTGCTCGCCGTCGACTGCGGTACTCCAGCTAGACAAGAGGAGTACCGCGGAGTCGACAGGGGAGCCTGCCTGCCGCGTGTGGACCAAGGTAAGTTCGAACTAAGGTACTTCGAACTTCAGCTACGTTATTCACGTAGCTGAAGTTGCGTACCTTAGTTCGAATTAGGGGGTTAGTGTAGACCTGGCCCAAGAGAAAGCATAGTGTGAGGACATAAACACAGAGCCATGCTTTAAGCAGCAGGTAGAAACCCCCATACCAGGGAATTAAGAATCCCACTGCAACACATCCTGGTCCTTCCTAGTAACTGTGGAGGACCAGGGACTCCTATAACATTTCTTTATAATGAAAGATTGAAAAACTTAAATTAGAAACCAATGTATATGCATAAGCAACAGTTAAAAATAAACTTCAAATCCTTAAAACTATTTACACAATGGCCCTTTATCAATTGGATTGGTTCTGACCAATATTCTAAAGATTATGTGTTTGATGGGGTCTGATCAGTCTTCCAGACTGTGTTCTCACTTCCACTGAGTTTGTGCATGGAGTTCTCTGTGGAAGGGGCTCACTTCCTGAGAGTATCTGGGATCTGCAGATACTCTTTCTTCATCATATTGGGAAATATTGAAGATTAACCACTTCCTATGGAGAAGTCCTTTTGGAGTCTCCACTAGATAGACTCTGGGAGTTTCTGCCAAGTTCTGAACAGCTCCAAATGTCTGGAAGCTTCTGAGCCAAATAGTTTTCCCTGGTCTCAGTTCAGGTAGTGATTTTGTTCTGTCCTGAACATTGAAGTTTTGTTGTTGCCAAATTTTTATTTCGGCATCCCATTTTTAAAATTCCTTCAAATCAGATGACTTAAAGTTAAATTGTATCAGTGCCACAGGTAAAGGCATCCTTAGTCAATCTTCCCATCTTTCCCAAGTTCTGCTGGAGATAGTCCAAATGCAAATAGTGTTGATCAGGTGTGCTTTATATGGGCCCACAGATTTTTGAAGAAGTCTTTTTAAAGTCTGTGTTGCTCTCTCTATCTTCCCATTGCTTTGGGGGTAATGTGGACTACTAGTACAATGTTTAAAATTACAATTTTGCACAAATACTAGGAATGTTTTACAGGTAAATTGAGGCCCATTATCAGATAAGAGGACTTCAGGAACTCCACGTTTTGCAAACATTGACTTAAGTTTCTGGATGATGTGTCAACAAAGTCTGTGTAAATATAACCAAGTCAATATAGTTGGAGAAGTAATTCATTATAATAATGTATGTGTGTCCTTCTCAGAAGAAAACAAAAACAAATTTGTGGCTAACCACTGCTAGTGCCAAGTTTTGTCAGATAGCTTTGTAGAGAATAATGGTTCTGGTGATGGTCCCCCCTGGTTGTCCCCCCCCCTTATGTATTTTGCAGCCCTTTACTAATTTGCATACTCAGACTGGACCATGTACATTTGTTTATAATTTGGTGTCCCTCCTGGATTTTTGGAGAGTACCTTTTTTTGAAGTACTGTAGGAATAAGAATGCATTATCCAAAGCATAACGGAAAGTTCAAAAGGAAATATATCCAAATTATCAAAGAATCTGAAGAAGAAGACATCAGAGGAAAAGGAAAGAGTGAGAAAGGCTTTCTTGATACCAAGAACAGAACTGTATTAACTATAATTTTTTTAAAACAACTTTTTTTAATAGAATGTCTAGTGTGGAGGATTAAAACAGCCAATGCTAGCAGAAACATGACTAAAAAGACTTCTACCTATCAGGTTCCAGTAGAGTTTCTGAACATGAACCTAATTTCTTGCCAGGTTTCAGAGTAGCAGCCGTGTTAGTCCGTATCCGCAAAAAGAACAGGAGTACTTGTGGCACCTTAGAGACTAACAAATTTATTAGAGCATAAGCTTTCGTGGACTACAGCCCACTTCTTCAGATGCATACAGAGTGGAATAAATATTGAGGAGATATATATATACACACATACAGAGAGCATAAACAGGTGGGAGTTGTCTTACCAACTCTGAGAGGCCGATTAAGTAAGAGAAAAAAAACTTTTGAAGTGATAATCAAGATAGCCCAGTACAGACAGTTTGAGAAGAAGTGTGAGAATACTTACAAGGGGAGATAGATTCAATGTTTGTAATGGCTCAGCCATTCCCAGTCCTTATTCAATCCTTTGTTGATTGTGTCTAGTTTGCATATCAATTCCAGCTCAGCAGTCTCTCGTTGGAGTCTGTTTTTGAAGTTTTTCTGTTGTAATATAGCCACCCGCAGGTCTGTCATTGAATGACCAGACAGGTTAAAGTGTTCTCCCACTGGTTTTTGAGTATTATGATTCCTGATGTCAGATTTGTGTCCATTAATTCTTTTGCGTAGAGACTGTCCGGTTTGGCCAAGGTACATGGCAGAGGGGCATTGCTGGCACATGATGGCATATATCACATTGGTAGATGTGCAGGTGAACGAGCCCCTGATGGTATGGCTGATGTGATTAGGTCCGATGATGATGTCACTTGAATAGATATGTGGACAGAGTTGGCATCGGGCTTTGTTACAAGGATAGGTTCCTGGGTCAGTGGTTTTGTTCAGTGATGTCCCAGTTTCTTCAATGGGAGTCCTGGAAGTGAAGTACTTGCAGAATCAGGCCCATGGTTTACAACTATTACAACTAGAACTGCTTGGACTTTTTCATTAAAAATTTCTTTTGATGATAATTGGCTCTTTCCACCTCTGCCTCAATTTTTCAAAATTTTCTCTGTTTTTCAATATTTTGACATTTTGGTTTTCAGGCTTCTGGGGAGGAGGGTTCTACCTCTATTCCCACTGAGTACAACAGAACCAATTATGTCTAGGGTTTGTTTCAGTTTCTTTCTTTCACTTTCTAATTTTTCTCTCTTTACATTTTGACAATCTTTCCTTTCACAACTTCCTCAGCTTCACAAGTTGAAAACATGGACATTACTCATTCATTCAGGAAGGAAAGAAAAAGGATGGTGAGAATAAATAACATCAAATTTTTCTATATTCTTTTCAAAAAATATTTCACAACAAAAAAAATCCAATTTTGAAAATATATGACTAATGTTGTGAAACCTTTTGTAAAACCATTTTTTTCTTGTTTCTTCTAGTTACAATTGTCACATTTCTCCCATAAAAGAGTGGCTACAACTAGGGTGCCCAGCTAGCATCCTAAGGGAGCTCACACGCTTATTTCCTAGATAGTATTTCTACCATTACCTTTTATAATTACATTAAATATACTCTGGTTTGAAAGAGCTATTTGATTATTCATAACCACTGGCATATGCTGCCCAGAGCCCCTGGTGAGAAAACAAAGCACAGAGGCTGGACTTGGAATCAGATCTGCTGGGATGAGAACAACGCTGGGGCGTGTGCAGGAATTTAAATTTGACCTCTTTCAGAGGGGCACATTCTGTGCCTCCACTGTGGCCCCAGGAGGAGCTCACTCCCCAGTCCCTCCACTCCTGATGCAGTCCCTGGGCCAGAGGAAAGCCTGCCCAAAGAGAGGTGAAGACTAGAGACCTGAGGGCATCCCTTCAGCAGACCATAGGCGTGGGGAGAAGGTGCAGTTACCCTGAAACTATGACATGTTTGAACATAATCATGTTTGGAAATGGTTCAAGCATTGTTATAAGCCAGCGGTGGGCAAACTATGGCCCAGGGGCTGCATCCAGCCTGTCGGAGAAAAACTGAGTTCTCACTATTTTGTTAGGTACAGCAAGTCAGATGTTTTATTAACTCTCACATGTGCAGAGGGAGAGAGCTAAACAGGTCTCTCTGCTTCCACAAGCCCTTCAGATGTTTTAACCCAGCCCTTGAGCTCCCACCAGAGAGCGGGGCTGGGGATTTGCCCCGCTCCAACTGTGCCATGGCTCCGCACAGCTCCTGGAAGCAGTGGCACGTCCCTCCTCTGGCTCCTATGCGTAGAGGCAGCCAGGTGGCTCCGCACGCTACTCCCGCCCCAAGCGCGGCCCCCACAGTTCCCATTGGCTGGGAACAGCAGCCAATGGGAGCTGCAGGGGTGGTGCCTGCAGACATGGCAGCGCACAGAGCCACCTGGCCGTGTCTCCACGTATGAGCCAGAGAGGGAACTTGCTGCTGCTTCTGGGAGTTGCTTGAGGTAAGCACTGCCTGGAGCCTGCACCCCTGACCCTCCTCCCACACCCCAACCCCCTGTCCCAGTTCTGATCCCCCCTCCCGCCCTCTGAACCCCTCAGCTCCAACCCAGAGCACTCTACTGCAGAATTACAGAATTGTTTGAATAGAACACACACCAAACACTTTAGCAACAAAAACAACATTATATACCTCTGTACAAATAAAAACGTAGCTTATAGTATGGACTTTTTTTAAATAGTAGCAACAGATAGTCACATGTTGTATCTAATCTGAAGGGGTGAAATTATTCAGGTTGTAGGGCTAATACAAGGACTTTTGCATCACTTAAGCCCTGCATCATGGTCTGTTAGCTGAGCAGCCACACCAGTGTGCCTGTGTACCCATTATGTGCTGGGAAAAGAGGAGTCCATGCTGACCATGCATAGGCCAGTGCAAAAAGATATATTGGAGGTAAGATGAGCATGAGCCAGGGCAGGGCCTTAGATCCTTATTTATATGGATACAATGCCCCAATATCCCACAAAATTGACAGCAGCTGTTATTCCAGTCCGCACTTTTCATCCACACATCTCAAAGGAGGTAAGTATTATAATCCCCATTTCATACATGGGTAACTGGAGGCACAAGGAAGTTAAGTGAAATGCCCACTGTCACCAAGCAAACATATAGGAGTGCCAGAAATCAAATCCATGTCTTCTGAATCCCAATCCAGTACTCTCTACATTAGACCATATTGCCCCCATGGAATAGAAGCTGCAGGGTTGGAGCACACAGTCCTGGCCCTGACTTTAGGTTTGAGATGGATTTTGCTTCCTCATCTGCTCCTGATAAGCCTGAATACTCATGATTTATTCAGGCTGAGCGGATTTCACAGGCTTTGACAGCAATCAAGAGGAAGTGGAACACAGAAGAGGGGAAACGTTTGACTGCAGTTTAATCATAACATTTTGTGAACAAGAAGTCAACATTCTTATAAGATTTTTTTTTAACATCTTAAAATGCACACAAGCAAAGTGGTCACTGGAAAGTGTGATGTTTATAAGTCATACCATGTTTTTTTCAATCACTTTTTAAAAAAATTGTACATCTCACATTTTCACATTCCCTGGACAACTCAAACTGTGCTTATAAAGAAGTGCTGCAAATCTAGTTCCTTTACAATTTACACTAGGGATTTAATAGTGTAATCAGAAAATTTAAAGTTGCTTAGAGTTTAGTAATGCCAATATCTACTTCTGCAAATGCTGTTACTAGAAAGAGGAGAAATATACAATCAAACCCATTATAATTATAGTTAAGGACAATAGCGCTCTGTCATTTCAATGCCAATAGCATTTCAAAAGCTTCCAGAATAAATTACTGGATGTAATCCAACAGATTGCCTGTCTCTGAAATCAGATTTTGTTCCTTTGTGAAGGTGAACAACTTATTTCCGATTGCAAAGCTCAAACTGAACAAGAATGCATTTTTAATGTAATTTGCTTTGTTAGTCAGGGCAATTACCTCAATACCTCACTTTCATAAATACATTAATAACACAAAAATGGGAACCTCACTAACCTATTAATCTGCATATTATTCATTTCAGGCCACTGAATTTCCTCCTCTCCCCCATTCACTTTCATTCTTACTCTAAGATCTATAAAGTATTTATGAGGAAAATAACACATGTAATGCAATAACATCTCTAAACCCCTTGATATTAGGCACATGACCCAAGGGTCCATTGCTAGACTATTATTTTCAAAACTGGCTAGATTCTGCCACCCTTCCTCAGGATCTTACTCCATGAGCACTTCCATTGATTTTATTGGGCCTATTTGTGAAGTAAGATACTACTCTATGTTGCTAGCACGTGATTTTATCTCAAGTCTTATATTTGGAGTTTTTTCTGACAGCCCCAGCTTCCAGAATCTTATGATTATGTGAGAATCTCATCTTTCCTCTAAAATAAAAGTGTTTATAGAACTCATGGCTGCAGATTAAAACTTGAAAAAGTGACCCATGTCTATCTTAAAGGTTCAAAATCCAAAAGGCAAGTTTAAAGAACCCCAAAATCACTATTTTCTAAAATCTCATGATTTTAAGCCAGTCAAATGATTTTTGGGGCCTGATCCATGATTATTGAACACTTGGGTCTGACAATACTGCCTATGGGAAAAATGCCAGTGCCTAGACTAAGCACATGGTATAGGTACAACTTACTCCAGATTTTGAGGTCTTAAATAACTGTTAGGTGAAGGCAATCACACAGGATGAATTTCACCCAACCTGAATAATGGTGCAAAAACCAACTCCATTCTGTGTGGTACTGTTCAATGCATATTGAATTTTTAATGGCTTCTGCTTTATCATTAATGCTAATAAAGAAGAAGCTTCACTACCTGTCACTATTAACACTGAAATCCTCTTTCAAGCTGCCATCCACTACAAGGAAATACCATTACCTCTTGTAAATCACTAACTTACAAAATATATTATTCTAGAATAAATTTTTAATACGTTTCTTTCGGATTGCTCTTCTGCAGTTTTACAAACTGCAGCAATACTTATCAAAAGGAGCATTAATATCACTGGAGAAGGCAACTGAGAAGTGCAAGTGCTCATCATAAATAACATTTCTGTACTCTGTAGAATATGTATCAGTGTGTCGTAGCATATTTAGAAAAGTCTTATGAGAATGTAAGAACAGCCACACTGGGTCAGACCAATGGTCCTTCTAGCCCAGTATCCTGTCTCTGACAGTGGTCAGTACCAGATGCTTCAGAGGAATGAACAGAACTGGGAAATTTCAAGTGACCAACCAGTCATCCAATCTCCGCTTCTGGCAGTTGGAGATTTAAGAGGTTGCATCCCTGACCATCTTAGCTACTAGCCATTGATGGATCTCTCCTCCATGAATTTATTTAATTTCTTTTTGAACCCAGTTTGGCCTTCACAACATCCCAGGGCAACAAGTTCCATAGGTTGACTATGCATTGTTTGAAGAAGTAATTTCTTTTGTTTTAGTTATGAAAGCTAAAGGTCTAAAAGTGATTTTAGAAGGGGCTTAAAGTATTTAGTGTTGCAGAGCACTCTAAATGTTATTTATCATCTTAATTTATGTGAAACTCAAGCACCTATAAATTTCTCAGTAAATTCTAAAGCACTAACAGTGGCAGCAGGCAACGTAAAAACCACCCAAACTATCACACATCATTTTATGTCAGACCATATGTACTATAAGGTTAAACTCCACATTTAATATTTTCTCCTTGTAGGCACAGAATTTAACTATAATGGTACCACAGTCCACTGACCTTTCACAATAGAACTTTGAGAACTCCCAGTGGCAAGCCTATAAAACCTACGGTCTTTCTTCAGAATCTTAAACAAAATATATTACTATTTATCTGGATCTTTGTTTTCTTCAGACAAAATATAAACATGAATTATATACAAAACTGAATTTACAGGAGGAATGCACATTGTGCTTTATTGGCTTGGCAACACTTGTATCATGTAGTAGTTAGTTGCCCAGAGTTTTCCATTTCATTTCAATTTCATCTTTAGGAGTTATGCTGGAATTGTATTTGCAGGAACTATGCTGAAACACAGTTCTTATGAATCTCAAGAATAGTTACTTGGAATGAATTTTTGTGTATTCAGGGGGTCACTTAGCAGAAGAAGTTCTTGCTATAAAATATTTTCCCCAAGGAATAAGTTCTATTCTTACACTTTTCACATTTATTGCAAGGCATTACCACAATGCAAATCACCAAGAGGCTGGGCATGAATCAAGGCAAAATCTTTGGCAAAATTAGAGGGAGTGGGAACCTTGGACAAATTTGGAGAGGATAAAACTAGGGCATTTTGGGAGCCATATCTGGCCCCCTTGTGCAAATCTGAAGAATTGTTGTAGCAGTTAGTTACCTTTTCATCATGTGAAGGCAAATATGCTTCACTTTCTTCCTCTGGTTCAATCCTCCATCAAAAACTAAAACCTCCGCCCCTTGAGTGATCAAAAATTCAAAAAGAAACAAAAGTTCCAGCATCAGCAGCCCCGCAACCTAGCCTTCCCAAGCTCTGTCCTGGATTCTACCACAGCTAGTCCTTCCCAGGCTCTCAAAAGGAAGACCCACCAGGGGGCTTTCTTTTCCCCTAGTGTCTGTCTCAAAAGGGAATGGGTACAGCCTTCATTCAGATTTCCTTCCTAACATTCCATAACATCTAGCTCATAATTCCTATCAATCCTGGAACCTCCCCCACCAAATTCCTCTATTCTGGTCAGAAAACAGGAAAAGGGCCATGCTGAATCCAGAGTATAAATAGCTGCAGGAGGGGAAGAGGGAGAGACTGAGAGCACCTATGAAAAGAATAACCAGTACAGAGGGAAATGAAGGGGTATGATGTGATGAAAGAATATAACTTAACAGGTAAAGAAATAAAATAGTAAAAGCTAAAGTAAAAATACTAAAATGGAACAAGAGAATGGGAGGAAAAGAAGAACAGACATAAATAAGACGTTTTGTTTTCAATCACAGGAGACGACTTTACAAAAAGTTAGAAGAAGAACAGAGCTGGAAAGAAACAAACAAGACTTAGAGGAATAGGTAGTAGAAAAATAGAGAAGAAGCAAGGAATGAAACTAATGAAAAAAGCAGGAGACAAAATAAATAATTTTAAAAATTATGCTACTTATAAGTGTTGTCTTGGAGTGATTGCGATCCTAGTTAATCACTTATTCATTTCCAAAATAAATGATGAGGGTTGATTACACATTTTAGATGTTTTTGTGCTCTCTGTGGTTAAGCCGCTGAGACGTTGCAATTACTATAGCCATAAAAAATAATATTCCCGTGGTTACATTACAGACAGGTATGTACAATTCATATAATATGCATACAGGCATGTTACTTTTGTATTGTAGCTCTTATTTGTAGCTATTGAAAGAGTTTAAAGTAGTGATGTTCAAGACCATAACCATGCCTTATATAGTTTTACTTCTGTTAGTGAATTGGGAAAGTGATTGCACCTCATGTTTACTGCAAGAGAAAGCGAGCAAGGGTGAGAGAGAAACACTGTGCTAACAAACTCATTGTTCACAGAATCAAGATTAGTATGATAAAAAGCGCTGTCACAACAATTGGTCTGGTACCAGCTGGATTATTTTAATTTGAACTAGAGCCCAGACTAATATACAGTTTCCAGAGGTTTTTAGATGGCGTCAGTTATACCTATGATATGGAGTTTCTGTCTATATGGCTGGATTTATTAAGATAAACTTAAAATACAAGGAGACATTTTGGTCTGTCACAAAATCATAAATTCTATTTTAAAGTACAGCCTTGCAATAATTAACTTCAGACACTGATTTCTATACATCTGCTAAAGCAAGCAGAACATCAAAGCACTTTGACTTTAAGAAATTCAATTCACTTTATTAATTATAAACATGCTCAAAGTTTGTAATATCACCAGATACGTTTTTGTTCCTCTATATGCTTTCAGAATGCTTGTCTCCCATCAGCTATCCCTCCTGCTCTGAAATCTGTCCCCTTTTCTCTCTGTGTTACCTTATCCTATCCCCAGTTCTCACTTCAAAGTCTATTGTTTCTTCCTCCTCATTTTCCTTGTGTTAAGAGCCAATGTATAGAGCTGCATAAAGTTTTATTGATCCTATACAAACCCCAGAGACACTGCTGTACATTCTTGAGCACCATCTACTGGCACCATCTATTATATAATTACACATAAACAGACATCATTCCTAACACCACCTACCCTTCCTAGTAGTCCCTCCCTACCCAGGTTCTCTGTCACCCATGCCTTGCTCTTTTCCTCTCCGCACTGGTGATCTCCCTAACTCCTCCATTCAGGTCTCAAAGTAGAAGATCTGCATAGGCTACCCCTACACCACATGAACCATTCAGCACGTGGCCAGTACTTTGCTTCCCAGATCACCAGCCTCTGCAGAACTCAGGAACAGATAAAGGGACACTGCCTCACTAATCTGGTTCTTGCTGTGCTTCTGAGGCAGCGTGTCTATGTGCTGCAATTTACACAGACAGATTACAATCCAGCCCAAGGAGCACAACAGACAAAAGTTAGCATCATTCAAACAATATGTGAAAATATACAAGCAAATAATGGCAGAAAAATTATTATTGCTCCCCAACTCATCTGATTTTCAAAAAGTATGCTGGCCAAACCTGAAACATGCTGTTGGTAGCTGTATACATTTTAGATAAGCTTCCTGCGAGACACTGTTATATAAGTTGTTTGTGTCATTGCTGAGGAACTTAAAGAAGCACAACATATTCAAACAGCTGTCTATAGTATTTTAATATGAAGAATACAAAAGTGCTGTCACAAAACAGCTAAAGTCTCCTCAAGAGAAATTTTGAGAAATTCCCAACCTAATAAAATCAGGCAGGGCTCCCCCACCCAAGTCTCAACTTTAAAAAAGAAAAGAAAAGTCAGGAAAACACTGATAGCCAAGCAAGCAAACCTGGAAAAGTACAAGTCTATTTCTGAATGTCCCTTTCTGTGCAGTAGTTCCAAACTCTGCAAGAGACCTTTTCCCTCCATGTATACTTTTCATGGTGTGAGGGCAACTGATATAGCCACTATCTTGCTTAATCATTTCAGAAAGGGCTCCCAAGTGAACAAAGTTATGAATATGTTTAAGTGTTTGCTTGCAAGATCATCAAATGGAAATAATTGTAAAAAACAAAGTTACTTTTCAATGTTGATTTTGATATTACATTCAGCTTGGAGAAGAGAATGATAGTCCTACAGTAGAAGCAAGGACTGGGTGTCAGGAGATGTGAGTTCTAGTCTCACTCAACAGATTCCTGGTTTGACCTTTGGTTCAGAATCCTGAAGTACAAAGTTCTTAAACAACTGCAAAACTACCTCATTATCTTCCTTCAATCCCTTCTTAAAACTCTCCTTGCTGTGATGCCTACAAAAATCTTGACAATGGTTGGGCAACTGGTGTGCTCAGACTATTGCCTATCACCCTAATATTGTCTTGTATCCCTGTTCTCCCCATATGCTTGTATCCACTTGTTGCCCCTTGTCTTGTATTTAGATTCTAAGCTCCTTGGGGCACAGCTTATCGTTATGTACTGGCTTTGCACAGTGCCTAGCACAATAGGATTCTGGCCCCATCACCATGGCTCCTACATGCTACTGCAATACAAATAATAAATACATAATAATCTAATCTGTCATTTTCTCCTGATTCTTATTCAGTAGCATAATGCTGCTTAGGTTCTCCGTTCTGAAAAGTTTACAGTTTATTTAAAATATATTTGATTAGCAATTTAATGTTTTACAGATCTTTCAACAGCAAAGCACACACTATAAGTGATCAGTATTATGCACTAGCTTTTTTAATCATTAGATTTTTATTATTAGATTTTCTGAAAATGTGAAACTTCCCAAAAACACTAAATTTTGAGCTTAAACTACTGGACCGTTTCTATTTAGAGTACAAACTTCGGGAGGCTTATCCAAATATAATCACAATTATTATTGTAATTAGATTTATATAATTATTAATGTTCTCACGGATGTAAAATATCCAAATGCAACAAAAGGATGGTGGTTAGGTCCAACACACACACACACATATATATATACACACATACATACACACACACACACACAAATATTATTAATATTCTCAGCTCAGAGAAATGAGCCCAGAATATTAATACTATTTGTATTCTCATACAAACATAAGATGCTTAGGTTTTAGCAAAAATGGTGAATAATGGTTGCAGCTCCTGGGTCTTTTACAGCCTTAAGGCATTTCCATATACGAAATATAGCCAGGAGCCTCTAAATATGCACAGAAGTTATTATTACCAAAAAACCAGTCCCCCAGAGCTGTGACTGCAATTGTACATTCCATATTGTACATATTAACCTTATTTGAGAAGTTTTTGCAGAAAGAAGGTGAATTTGAACCGAAGTTAGACTTCTGGAAGGGTGAGAAGGAAACAGAGAAACTATGCTAACAAACTAATTATATTGTGCCCATTGTAAATAGATGTTTGGTCCAACATGGGGCCAGTTGCTTGACGGTAAATCATATTGTCACAGTGCTTAGAGCAGGGAGACAAGGAATACAAAGCCTAAAATACATAACTTATCTTCTTAGCATATATGCAACATGCCTCAGGTGTACAGGACCAAGATTCATCACCAAATCAGCCAAACCATGCTCAACATTTAGAACATAACAAAGCCATGTGATGGGGAAGAGTGGATTAGGATTGCGGTTTTCTTGTTTTGGAGATTTGGAGTTCGAGCTGTGTGTTATTGAAATTCTGAAAGTGGAGCTATGGAACCTGTTCTTGAGCTTTGCTGGTGCTTTTACTCTCTTTTCCATCTTCACTCTGGATGAACAATTGTTTTTTTACCTATTGTGTACCTAAGTATATCATGAGTAAGCATTGCGGAATTTGACCATGTATGCTCAGAGCCAAGTAAATATCTGTTCTTTTCGAGCAACTAACTTCCTATAATAGTGCCTATGAAAGAGTTGTCATTTATAGTCTCCTTGTACTAAAATAGCTGGGGTAGGATAATGAGAGAAAGGAATATCTGAATTTAAAAACTGGCATTGGCCCAGTCGTGGTACTGATGGGAATGTTTAGATTCCCAACATTATGTATGCATGAAAACAAATACTGTTTATAGCACTATGAAACTAAATGTTTGCTGTGCAGTAGCTTAAAATGCTGCAGAATGTCTGAAGTGGACTTAAAGATAATCTGTATGGGAAATCAACTAACACATATAGAAGTTAAAGCTACCCAAATATACAAAATAGCAAAAAAAAAAAATCCAAACCAAACCAAAACAAAAAAAACCCCTCTTCTGGAAAATTAAGAAAAATGTTCAGGTAGGATATTTTAATAAATGGCTAACCATAGTAAGCATTACTTATGAACTATAATGTATGATTATAGATAGCATTTGGTATTAATGTGGATATAATATGAGTTTGCTGAACTTTTAGAATATTATATTTCTTTGCAAAATTTAACCTATTTTCTAGAATAAAAGCAAATGTAAAAGTTTCCAACTCATGGGTATTTAGACACAGAACCAAGGCTAGCCTATGCCAAGGGTTCTAAATGAGTCAAGAGTCCAAATTACGTTGACTTCCTCTGAAAATCACAGCCTAAGTCTTTAAATTAATATTATATTGAAACATATTTAGAAATGGAGACAAACATAAGAATGTTCAGTAGGGTGACCAGATGTCCTAATTTTATAGGGTCAGTCCCAATATTCAGGACTTTGTCTTATATGGGCGCCTATTACCCGTCACCCCCATCCCGATTTTTCACACTCGCTGTCTGGTCACCCTAACGTCCGGTATCAAACAGGAATTATTTACATATTTTCTCCTTATTTTACACTTTATTGTACATTTAAATAAATCAGGGCAATAACAAAAAAGAATCAAACAGTAATATTTCTGCTTGAAGTAAATGAGAAGATAATTGCAAAACAAACAGAACAAGCCAGTGGTGGTAATCAAGAAAGAAGGGTTTTCATTAAGCAGCTGTATGTAGCCGAGTTATCACTTGGGTCAGCATGCTTAGTGGTCAGGGCCTGCTTCTCCAGTCTCTCTTTTCATTCAGTGTGTCCAGAATCCCTGAATGGAGTGCAGAAGGGTCAGTTTCTTGTTGGTAACCCCCATGACTTGCCCATCCCAGAACTAGGTGTAGGGACATCTGGGGTGGGGAAGGGGACCAGGACCCTCCCACTTCACCAGGTACTAGCTGAGAGCTCTGAAAGTGAGACAGTGCAGGATGGGCTATGCTCAGCCCACCTCCTGCTCACTTTCCCCAGGTGGCACTTCCTATTCCCCCTCCCACCTGATGCCACAGTCCAGGCCATGATTGTTGTTTTATTATAGTTCTTTGCCCCAAGCCCCTAGAGTCTCAGGGCCGATGCATGTGAACCTCTGGTGGCCTCGCACATGATTCTCCCTACATCTGGGTTGACATCTCAAGGGAGCGGGATGGGATCAGGAGGTGGGAGGGCGGGCAGGGAAGACTCACATCCAGACCTCCGTGATAAGAGTTGCTTCTCCTGTTGGGTCAGGGCAGTGCTCCTGGAAATGGCTTCTCTCCTTCCAGCAGCCCAGGCTGGGGGACTCATTTTAGACTGCTTCTTTTTGTTCGGCAGTGCCTGAGGGGCAGAGCTTTCTTGGCCCAGTGCTGCTCCAGCCTTTCCCATGCCTCACCCTTAGTGCAGGTTTGTTAATCCCATCACACACCCTCCCCATGAGATCCGGCTTTCGGGTTGCCTCGTGCAAGCAAGTCTCCACCATCTCCTGAGAAGAAGTTCACACTTTTATGGTCTTTACTCGCTCAGTGTAGTACTTCAAAGCAGTACAGATGAAGCACTAAATACTTCCTCATTATTTGTGGGTTATGGTCTTTCATGGCAAGTAACCAACGGAGGGGTACGTCATCACCAAATTAATGATAAATAGTTCTTTAATGATTCAAAGGTCCACTTTGCTGCTAAGGTCTCTTTCTCTATCACTGAATAAGCAACTTTCTGGGGAAATAGCTTCCCGTTGAGGTATAGAATTGGGTGGCTCCTGTCCCATTTCTTGCAATAGGACTGCCCCTGGCTGACATCTGAGGCATCTGCAACATGAACGTTTTGAAAAGTCTGGTGGAATAGGACAGGCTCTTTCATCGGTGTTCCTTTAGTGATCTAAAGCCGTATCTCTCTCCTCAAGTCCAGTGGAAGTTTCACAGTACCGTGTATTTCATGAGGTCAGCAATCACAGCAAATTTGAGGCTGAACCTCCTATAATATCCAGGCAGTCCTAGGAAGCATTGTAATTGTTTCTCTGAAGTGGATATAGGGCAGTCTTGCAAAGCCTTCACCTTCCCTACCAGAGGTCTCAGGCATATAATAGCCCAGGTGACCAATTTACACTGAGATGGTTCTCTCTCAGCCCTGCATTTTTGAGGTCCTGTAAGACTGCTGCGAGTGTGTTAGATGGTCATCCCACGTCTTGCAGCTGGGTACATTGATGATATTGTTAAGTACAGCATATCAGTCATGGGGTCTTAATATTTTGTTGATCAGCCTCTGGGAGGTGACTGCTGCTCCATGCAGGCCATTGGTACAATCTAAAGGGCATATTGAAGGTGGTCTTTTCTCATGATTCAGCAATTGGGGGGGAGGGGAGAATCTGCCAATATCCCATAGTCAGATCAAGGGTGGTGATGTACTCAGCATCCTCAAGTCTCTGCTCCAATTTGTCTACTCTCAGCATTGGGTTTGCATCAAAGTTGGACACAGCATTCACCCTCTGGAAGTCGATGCAAAACCTTGTTCCATCTGTTTTTAGCACTAGGATGGTATGGCTCCACCAGTCAGTGTGGGACTCTTTCACCTCTCCCAGGTCTAACATTGCTTGTAATTCTTTACATACTGTCTACCACGTGTCTCTCAGTAATGGACTGAAGTTGTTGCTTACCTTTTTCCTCTGTTCAGTTTCTATGTGATGGGACACAACAGTTGTACGACTAACAAATTTATTTGGGCACAAGCTTTCGTGGGCTAAAACCCATAGCAGAGGAGCTATGCCAACTTTAGCCCACGAAAGCTTATGCCCAAATAAATTTGTTTTCTCTAAAGTACCACAAGGGCTCCTCATTGTTTTTGCTGATACAGACTAACTCTTTGCTGATACGGCTACCACTCTGAAACAGTTGTATGGTTAGGCATAGTTGAGAAAACCATCAAAGGTCTGGATGAGCTCTTGGACATGGTGTTACTGTTCCACCCAGAGATTTAGCCAGATGGTACCTCCTCTGATCCTGGATTTATGAGCACTTGAGAGTCTAACTTAGGTTCTGGGTGAAATGGCATGACCAACAGCCTCTTCCAATACTTCCACTCCTTCAGTAAATTGATGTGGTAGATCTGGATATTCTCTCTTGCCCAGCTGGTGTATTTTATTGTCAACCGGGCCAACTCACTGCACTACACTGAAGGAACCCTTCTACCTAGCCATTAATTTGAACTCTAAGGAAGGTAACAACAGTGACACCCAGTCCCTTGGCTGTAACTCTCTGGTGCATGTTCCTTTATTATAGACCTTTTCTTTTCTGCCTTGTGCCCCCAAGTTTAATGAAACTATCCAAGATCTTTAGTTTCTTTCACAGAAGGGAAGACATACTAAGGACATGTCTTCACTGGCAACGTTAAATCGCTACCGCGGTAGCGCTTTAACATGGCTTGTGTAGTCACAGCATAGCACTAGGAGAGAGCTCTCCCAGTGCTCTAAAAAAACCACATCCATGAGAGGAGCTGGTGCACTGTCTACACTGGCACTTTACAGTGCTGAAACTTACAATGCCCAGGAGGTGTTTTTTCACTCCCCTGAGCAAGAAAGTTGCAGCGCTGTAAAGTGCCAGTGCAGACAAGCCCTAGAGGCAAAAATTCTTCCCCCAGTTATATCCTTGCAAATGAACTGCAGTTGATGAAAGCCCCAGATTCAGGAATGCATCTGTATTCTGAAAAGCACTTAAAGTTAATCATGTGTTAAGTGCTCTCCTGAATAGAGATGATCTTAAGTAGATACATTGGTGTTTTCCTGAACTGAGTTCCAAATGAGGGAATATGAATGGATAAGAACAAGGCCTCAAGTTTGATTAGTAATTAAAGCCGGTTGAAAAAAAATGCAGGAAAATATTTATTAACATTTCAAATATTCAAAAAATTCCAACTTCTCTATAAGTTGATCAAAAAACAACAAACATTTTTTGTGGACATTTTCCCAAAACTTTTCAAATTGTTGACAATCTGTCATCTTTAGATAATAATTGTTACAACCAAATAATGGGGAGGGATAAGAAAGGAAACAGTGGATTAATATTGTAAGGATATGCCTGGTTGTGAAAATATGGTACCACTTAAGCAATTAACCTGGTGCTTTACCTGATGTTCATAGTCATCACAGGACATGGCCTTTCCAAACGGAGTGATTTTCACTCTCTTACAAAGCCAGTTGCTGGAACTGCTGCTGGGCTGAGGGTCAGAAGGAAAAATAGCTAGATGACGTATAAAAGGGACTCTGTCAAATCAGATTTTCAGTTGGTGTAAATCAGCATAGCTGCATGCAGAGGAGCTTTGCCAATTTACACTAGCTGAGGATTTGGCTCTCTATCTACAGTCAAGGAAAAAAATGTGGAAAGGGTCATTTGAAAAGTTTTGCATTCTTCGCTCTTCTTGCTGTTGAGTTACATGAGCTTTTCAAAATGATGCATTGCTCACATTTTAATTAGTAATAACACTGCTTTTAATTAGTTCCCAATCCCATTTTGATCAGCTTTTCACACTGGCAAAATAAAAGCAGTGTTCTTGCTAAGAAGAAAAGGAGTCAGTTTTTGTCTGCTTCTTTTATCAGTCCTCATTCACCCCCACCTCCAAATACTCTATTCAAAGCAAATTCTTCAAGGTGAAAGTGATAGAGGGTATCTTGGGCCCACTGTTGCCCTTCCAGTGGTTTTACAATCTGGTCTGTAATTTGATATGCAAGTTCTCTTTGATTGTGAAAGAAGAACAGCGAGCCAAGTGTGTGGTGAGCCTCATGAGAAACCAGTTGGGACCCAAGAAATTGAACACATTAAATCTTTGCAGGTGGAAAAGCAGTAAATATTTAACAATTGTGGTTTTCCAATGCTGCTGTGCTTCCCCTGAGTAAAGTTTTAAACAAAGAATGTTTTATCCTAATATAAGAAGATCACGTTAGAGAAGTGGGTGAGAATATTTAATAGGAAGCAAATCTTTTTGCTCTTTTGAAAACCATATGGGGCCATATGCTCCTTTCTGCTTCATGGTGCAAGGGGAGAGCAAGATGAGCCAGGGAAAAACAAACAAACAAACAAAGAGGAAGGAGGAGAAGTATTTCCAAGCTGTGCACATGCCTTGGTGCAAGACCTCTGCTTGTCCGGTGCAGTGTTGAGGTGAATGGGCTGGAGGAGGGAGAAGCTGAGGACCAATACTCCCTCCCTACAGTATGCGCCTCTCTGCACCAGGTGGATTTCCAGCAGCTGGAAGAACCAGAGTAACTGGCCTCCATCCTTTCAGCTTTGTATGGAGAAAAATGGAAAGTGCGGTTGCCAGAGTGAGAACCAGCAGCAGCAGAGGGTCTCCTAAGGAAACTACGCTCTTAGGGGTATGGGTGGCCACTAAAAAGTGCACAGAGGCTGATCATCCAGGCAGATGGATCAAGGTTAGGCTTTGCGGAGTTCTCAGAAACTGCCCCCTGCTCCTTCCAGGGGATCCTTCTGCCAAAACCTTTTTGTTTGAGGAGAGCATACCAGGGAACCTAGTCAAAAGTCATTATGAAGCATGTCCTCTGATTACCTTTCCTCTGTGGTTTTATTTCCATTGGAGGAAGCATATTGGCCATAATCTGATCACAATTTTTTTTTTAAACTAATTTACTGCTGACCATAAATATCATTAGACCATTTCCATAATTCATACTTCAGCACAAAACCTGGCCTAGTTCGTTTATTAGAAGCTTCCTTTCTGCATAACAAACCTTGTCAATGCTGACTACCATTTGAATCTTTAGCAAAAGTTTCTGGTGGCCCAAAACTGGTGCATTGAAATGTAAAATACCATTCAGTTGTCAAACAACTAATCAACCATTAACTACTGCTTTTACTCTTTCACAGACTGTGGTTTGAAGCAAAAGGGGGAATTATGGGACTCATCCATTGAGATGATTACATACAAATCCACACTTCACCTTGCTTCAGACAAGCCATGTATCAAATGGACTAAATAACAAAGATTTTGATCTTATATTAGTGGAGGTTCTGCACTTGCATCCAGGGCAGTATATAATGCTAACATCACAAAATAGTTGGATGATAACAAATGTGTCTCTGTCCCAGCTAGAGAAACAGTATGAGGGAATCAAGGACTGGGCATAATTCAGCTCCAGATATTGGCCTACTCTGATGCTTTAGAGGAATATGCCTTGTACACTGCTACTTTCCTGAGTGATGATTAGAAAACACCTTTCCACATACATCACAGACATCGAAAATAATATTGCAGAATTGCATTCTCTAATCCCAGTAAACTTGTTTGTCATTATTCAAAAAGTAACTGTGTTTACCTTAAAAAATGCTACTCCAACCTCTATCTTTTATTTTGGCAGCTTCCTCTTCATTAACTACAAGTAAATTTGGCATGGTCTTGGCCACTACCTGTCTTCTTGTAAAAATGATTAGTAAGTCCTAACTTAAAACTTGAAAGCTCTCATCAGTGACTTAATCCTTTTGGTAAAACTCCCATTGACTTTAACAGCAATAAGATTATGCCAGTGCTGAGACATTTAGAAAATCCCATCCTAATTCTTTAAGGGGGGAAAAAGGGCTTACTTTAGAATTAAGATCTAAATGTGAATTTGAACCCAATCACATTATTGTTTTTATGGGTTAAGTCCTGCAGTCCTTACTCAGTCAAAACTCCCATTGATTTAAATGAGTTTTGACTGCAAAATGATAGCTGGATCTGGCCTCAGTTCTTCTCAGCAATACAAAAATAAATGAAGTTGAGTAGAGTGTTTCAGTACTTAATGTTCCAATGACACAGAATCTGTAGTTTAATTTAGACAACAATAAGCCCCGGGGATGCACACTATTGGGACCAATCAGTAATTTCCCATGATCTTATTAAAACGTGACCTGTATTCTTGAGATCTACGGGTCTTGGAAAGACAGAAAAAACAGAAAGACAGAAAGAAAATGTTATTAAAGTTGAATAGAAAGTAAAAGAATATAATAGCCTTCGGCAACACATTACACAAAAATATTCCAACAGAAGCGGAATATCACATACTTATATGCAATACACCTAGTATTGTACAAACAATATTCAAAGTGCAGAATAAGTGTAATACATATTGCCTGTTACATGGCATAGAACAGCACAGTCATCTATACTGTCTACACATTCAGTCCCCTATGCAATGCTATAGAAATGGTTTGTCTTGCTAAATTTTATTTTAAGGGATCTATAGCATTCATTGTCTGAGACAAATTATTAACTGTATTTTTACATATAGAAAATTATTTTTAAAAATCAATGCAATTGGTGTACAAAGTATTTACTCCTGCATTTTAAAGCTCTGGTGAGTTTACGCATGTAATCACACATATACCTTCCCTGCTTCCTGTTCCATCTTCTCCCTCCCCTCCTATCCCCAATTTCTTATTATTCTCTAAAATAAGTCCTGTTCATCCCTAAACTGCTTTGCTACACTACTCTGGCATCTCTGCAGTCGACATTGACAAAGAAGATGCTTTGGTAATGGTGATTCTTTTAAGCCTTTTCAGTCAGATTCAAAACCCACTGATGTCAATGGGGAGTCTTTCCACTGACATCAACGGGCTTTAGATAAGATCACTAATTCTTAGGATTTTTTTTTTATATCAATAGATGTTTATAGCTCCCATCCATGTATTACTTGGCAATTAAAAATATAGGGCTAATCTACCCTACCGTGCTGGGGAAGTTTGGAATCAGATCCAAATATTATTGGTTGAGCCCCTCAGTAAACACAACACATAACATCACTATTTTAAACAATCATTTGAGCATAGCCTTTAATTGTCTGGATTACCTCATTAATTGCTTTGGGGTGCAGCCATACTGGAGTTCTTTCTTTAGAAATGTTTTATCATGCAAATTGCATAATTTCAAAGTATTTTAGCAAAATATAAACAGGGCAAGCAACAGCAAAAATGATAAAATCATTCACACATTCATACTGTTCCTTGAACAAAAAAGGTACAAAAATGCTCACATCTGAAGGTGTTAGTTTTGGCACCCTTCCACATCTTCCCACCTCTACTTCCTTTAACAAGTTCC
Source organism: Chrysemys picta bellii (assembly GCF_011386835.1). Lineage (NCBI taxonomy): Eukaryota > Metazoa > Chordata > Testudines > Emydidae > Chrysemys > Chrysemys picta. The sequence continues at coordinate 72,187,820 of NC_088795.1, read as the reverse complement.
TAGAGTGGTTATGATTTTGAGAACAAGAAACTGCAATAAAAGAAACAAGACAGGCAGACTAATTCTTCTTCCATGATTATTCCTTTGAGAAAAATGTCAGGTCAAATTTTGTTATTTCAAAAAACCCAAACCTCTGTCCTGATTTAAACCTACAGGTGAATTTAAATTAAAACCTTTAGCTGAGTCCAGGAACTACACTCACTATTTTCATGTTTCATAAGAAATTAAACTTCTATTATTAGGACTTCTTGGAACATTTTGCTTAATCCTCACAACTACAGTATTAGTATTAGTAACAACCAACAAGGATTCTCATTAATAATCTTGCTGTACTTAAAATCAGGAATCACACTAAGTTATTGGTTTGCATTAATTCTTATCATGTAAGCTTTTATTTATAGGGTTATTCTGTGGTGCTCGTCACTGCAGTATCTGAGTATCTCACAAATATTAAGGAATTTAGCCTCACAATGCTCCTATGAGGTAGGTAAACAATAACATAACAGTAACCTCAGCACAAGCCTCCTCACTGAGCCTGGCTGCTCCTAGCCTTTGAAAATTCTCCCTTTCCTGAGCACCCTGCTCTAGCCAGCCAAATCCTCTACAGAGGCCCTTTGAAAATCCCCCTGCTTGTGATTTGCCTAAGGTCTACACAAGATGTTTGTAGCAGAGCCTGAAAAATAAAACAGTACCCTGCCTCTCTGTCCTGTGCCTTAACTGCAAGACATGAAAATGGCCATCCTCACACCTCCTCAAGAGGCCAGTTATTGGTAATGCTGTCTTGTTAAATTAAGGTGAAACGGAAGATCCTCTCAAGTTGAAGAGGTGGCACATATGAACATCACTGGAGTGGTATAAGGCTCATAAAATTACAGTTAAAGATGGATAATGGACAGACAAAGTTGTCATGGGAATATGGAATTGGAAATATCAAGCAAAAGTTGTCCCATTGAGTAAAAATAGCCAGATTCTTTTATATTAACAAAAATACTCATCAAAACCTGCCTGACTGTATTTTAAGATTTCATTAAAAAGCTCAGGTGAGTATTTGATCCAAAAAGGGTTAAGAACATGTAACAACTTTTTGGAGTGGATGGGCAAATGGTGTGAATTAGTTTTAATTATCAATTTCCTTAATACTTTGTCTCATGTTTTTTCTGTCAAGGTTCCTTCCCCACTCTGAACTTTAGGGTACAGATGTGAGGGACCTGCATGAGAAGCTCTAAGCTCAATTAACAGCTTAGATCTGGTCTGGCTGCCACCACTCCCAAGCACTAATTCCCTTCCCAGGGTAGCCTTGAGAGACTCTTCACCAATTCCCTGGTGGATCCAGATCCAACCCCCTTGGATCTAAAAACAAGGAAAAAATCAATCAGGTATAAAAAAAGGCTTTTAATTAAAGAAAAGAAAGGTAAAAGAAAACCCTCTGGGAGAAATTAGCATACCAGCTACTCTCACAGACAACAGATTCCAGACACAGAAGATGTTCCCCTGAGCAAAAACTTACACAAAAAATATCCAAATACCCAATTTGACTGTTCCTCTAGTTGCACAAGACAGGTTACAAAGAAATAAACATAAACCTATTTATTTCCTTCACTAATACTCACTACTTAATAAGAGGCTGAATTCTGGAGCTTTCCACTCTGGTCCAAAGTAAAAACTCAACAGACAAAGGGAACTTCCCTCCTTCCCTTTGAACCATCTTGTCCTCCCATTGGTTCCTCTGGTCAGGTGTCAGCTAGACTAGGTGAACTTCTTAACCCTTTACAGGTAAAAGAGGCATTAACCCTTAGCTATCTGTTTGACAATTTCCAATAATCTTTTTGATAAATAAGACGGTATTTATGGCTGAGGTTAGGTTTCTAACTCCCCTCCAATGCAGTGAGATTCTTAATCACGAACATTTTAACTGATCGTATACTCTGTTATCCTGAAGGTGACTAGTTTCAGGGAGAGACCACAACAGAGAGGAAGCAGACTTACTATAGGAATACGTATTGACAGGCAGCAGGCTAGGGATTCTGAAAGCACTATTCAGAGTGCCTACATTAAGAAGCCTCATGTAAAGACAGAAAGAGAAAAACATGACAAAGTATGTACACAAAAAGTAATACAAACATGGCCAAACATTTCACACATACACAGTACAAGATGAATGCTAATATCTAGTATCAAAAATCCAGAGAGAGCCCAAAACACAATTTCCCTTTGTGACATCAAGAACTCATTTCAGATGGCTCAGAGGATATCACCAATCAGGAACACATCTAATTAAGGGCGAAACCAATGTTAGTATCTAGGAAAGTCATTTTTATTTATTTATTTTCAGTGACCTTTGAAAGGATTCTCCTACTTTATAATTTCATACCATATAATTTATTTCAGAAACAATCTAGCTGGAAGTTTTCCATTAATTGCTTTAAACTGTAAGTCAGTGTTGCACTTTCTACTCGGTCTCTAATCTTTTTTCATTGCTTGTATTCCATCCTGGACACTTAAATGTTGGTTGTAGCAGAGAAAAAGAAGGCAATTTTTTCTAGTGTAGGTTTTTTGTTTCTTTGTTTGGCCAATGGCAATTTAATGAAATACGATACTTATCCCAGGGGGAAGAAACATCCCAGAAATCCATAGGTGGAAATTCAGCCTCCCTCAGCTGAATTGGGGAGACTGGCCATTCTGAACTGCTTACAGTAAAATGGAAGCGAGAAATTCACTCATCCAGCTATTCTGATTTAATTCTTGACCCACTCATCAGTGCCGGAATGCGAACACCAGCCTCTCTAGTAGTATAAACTAATCTGATTATACTCTGATCACTGTGTGGCTCAGAGGATAATCAGACAGTGACAATATCACCCTGTAGTGATATATCAGCATCTTACCTACATACTCATTTTCTACAAACATCTACAGTCCATTACAACACCTACTATACATTATATTTAAATATACACATAGGTAAGATACTTAACACTGAAGTTTGTAAATGAAGTGAAAATCATGACATACTAAGATTGTCCTATAAACACAAAATAAACTCTAGTAATGGTTCATGATGAACCTACATACTGAGATTTTAGTGACTGGTGGTTTAATTGGTCCAACAACCTATTTTCCAAGTACACAGAGGGAAATCAAAAGTGAATACAGCAAATGACTATTCTTGTCTTACCTGCATGCTGCCAGATTTTGAATCTCAATCTTTCCTCCCCCCCACTCTTTGGGTCAGTTGTGTGATTGATTATACCATCAATCCCAGCTGTCCACTGTGCTATATGATCAGTGTTATACTAGAACTTATTAGATCAAGCTGTCGCAATCTCAATGAGGGTAATCTCAACAGCGAAAATAGAGTCTTTTTAGGGAGCTACATGACACAGGTGCAATAACATAAAAAATTGGATGTGGAGATCCAGAAATGAGAATACATGAACCCTGCAGCTGGCTTGAGTGATACGTCAATAGGACATGTCTCCTTCACCCTCTCCACATCAAGTGGATGTAACTAAACTATAAATTCCAAGTTGATGACACTCTGCATATAGGTCCTGGATTCTCATGCTAATGGTGGCAGAGGACAATGGGGAGGGCATTCCTGTGAAGAAAGCCAGTCAGAAAGCATGAAGTTGGAAATCTGATGTTAGAAGTGGGGTGTATGGTACCAAAAGCAAAGAAACAAAAAGATCTGCAAAGAATTGCTGTATCCCAGCTCCCCTTCCAATAGTAATCTTAATTTTTTATGACTTATCAAGATTTCTTGACTTCCTGCCTTAACTGCAGTGAAGTACTTTTAATAAAACCATTTTATGAGATTTAGAAAAATGTTTCATTCATTAGTGGAATAAAATAAAAAGATTTTTTGCAGAATGGCTGCCTAACCCACCTGCTCGCCCTCCAGTAGGGTAGCCCAGGGAGCCAGCCAGGTAGGGTATCAGCTATATGATTCTCCAGGGTGCCAAGAGTCCCTGGGAGTTGGGGGTCCTAAGGAGCCCCAGCTCCACAGCAGCCTGCCTGGTGAGCTACCAAGGAGCTGGGGGAAATCCATAAAGCCTATCAATGTGAGCTGCTGAGGAGCCAGGGAACTGGAGGGATTGGAGACTTGCCTGGTATGCTTCCCTGGAACTGGGGACTTTAGAAACCCTGGGAGCTTGAGCTACCAATGAGCCATGAAACTGGGAGCTTGGGAGCTAGAGTGTCCAGGCTACCCATCAGCCTGCCACATGGGCTGGTAAGGAGTTGGATGGTTGAGGTGGCAAGAAACTAGGCAGTTTTCCATGAAAAACCTGCTGGTTTCCATAAGAATTTCCCATTGAAAATTTTGATGAATCAGCATATTCCAGGCAAAAAACGTCAGGAAATATCCTGCCGTCTCTACTCACTGGCTGTTCAATTCAACCTTGTAGCAGTATTCACATTTGAACAAGGGCATTAGTCTACAGAAAAGGTTATGTATTGTTCATCCTGCATTATTCCAATATTGCCAAATCCAAGAGGGGAGGGATAGCTCAGTGGTTTGAGCATTGGCCTGCTAAACACAGGGTTGTGAGTTCAGTCCTTGAGGGGGCCACTTTGGGATCTGGGGCAAAATCAGTACTTGGTCCTGCTAGTGAAGGAAGGGGGCTGGACTCAATGACCTTTCAAGGTCCCTTCCAGTTCTAGGAGATAGGATATCTCCCTTAATTTAATGTAAAGTGCTCAAAAATCATGAGTCAGACCCCCCAAACATCATGAGATTGGCTTAAAAATCACAAGGGTTTTTTTGGGGGGGGAAGGCTTCTTTGTATATACTTTCTGTTTTGGATGCAATCAGATCACGTTTTCCAGCTTTTCTCCATAACCAGAGTCTACATAACTTGATATTTTTAATGAAAACAGAGTCTCAATCAATCTTTTGAATCCTGCAGTTGAAGCTTTAAGACAAACATCTAAAATGATAAAACTGGCAATAAAATCCTGAGAGTTGGCAACACTCTTAGTGTTCTCTTTTAACCCGTGAGTGATGGTCCTCTCAATTTTTAATGTGTAGGTGAAAATATTATGCATTTACTGTCCATTTTCCCATTCACACATCATTTCTTGATTTGAAGTACTATATTTTCCTCCATGTGTAACATTTGGAGTTGCAGCTGTTTCTGTGTATATGTTTTACAGTCTATTTAAAAGTCTTCTCTGACGAAGATTACAGTTCTCTGATTTAAAATTACAAAAAAAGGCTACTTTAGAATTAGGAATGAAATTTCTTATAAGGGATTACCAAATGGATTAATACAGCTAATGGTATTAGGGAAACAATGGCGAACATTAATCTATATGCAAGTTTAAATACAGTTTTCAGAAGATGCAAAAAGCATTTAGAATGCAGCTGTCTTTCTCGAGAGATGATGGTGTAAGTGCCAAAGCAGTTGAGTTAGTATCGGTCATGCTGCAGCATCGCAAGTGGCTAAAATCTCCAGTTTTCAAGCATCAGTCCTTGCCACAGATGGTGCAGGCATAAAGTGCAAAGCCAGGAGAGGAAATTGACATTATACTGGCACTTGAAGCTTGCTGTGCTTTCCTCTTTACTGTCTTCGCTTTTCTGGCTCTCAATTCCTCCTAAGCCACAAAAGGTGGACCAATTCAAGCAGCAATCCTCTCCCTGATGTAAAAACATTTTAAAATAGTTGTTTGGGGAAATAAATCCTTTTCCTTATTGTAGGATCAAGGCCTCCTGGTCACTCACACCCTGAACTCTACTATTTTTTAGTGATTATACTCTCTGGACTAAGCCCTAAACAAACAAACCTAGGTGGCTAAATTTAAACACCTAAATCCCTATCTAAGCATTGAAATAAGTAGTTTAGAGATGTTGACTGTAACACCATTGAAAGTCAAAAAGTACTTTAACATGCCTAAGTACACTTCCAAGGAGGTCGATTTTCAAAAAGCCCCTAAAAGGGGCAGGTGCTCAACTCCTATTGAAAAAAAATTAATGGGAGTCAAACACCTAGGGTTGCATTTTCAAAATACTCAACATTGGCCTAATTCTGCTCCCATTGAAGGCAACAGGTTGAATTCAAAGCTATGTGCTAATGTGGGAATGTAGAGGTGTGTGAAACACAATATTCACAATTACATTTAAAACGTGTCACATTTTGGTATAATCAGGTGTCATTGCAAATATTAAATTGGTCCTGGTCCCACAAGATTGTCATGAAAAAATTATTTTTCAAATTCACGTTTCCACAGAAATTCCCTTTTTAAAGCTTTTTTCATTAATTGTAAAATTTCAGGAGTGGAAAAAATAGGCCCAAATTCACAAAAATATGCAATTCTACATAGCCCTATGCAGATGGGAATTTTCAGCTTTTGGCAATATCCTCAGAAAGGCAGGAGTGAGTGGCTGGGTCTGTCGATATATTTGTTAGCACTTTTCAGCACAAAACACTGAGCAGTTCTCATTAAACTCATTCAAATTTAGATAATTTAATTTGCTGGCAAACAAGCTCTACTTATTCCAACAGAAAAACTTGATGCAAATTAAGGGCCGGATTCTACTCTGACCAGAAATGGTGGGAGATGTTTTTGTGAGTAAGAGCAAATGTCAGCCTCATTCGCTGCTAGCTCAACCACTGTTCCATCAGGCACACATCTACAGAGAGATTACTACTGAATGTGACCACAAATATTCTAACAAAATGGCTGCAGTACAGCTGACTTTGGAATCTTTGACAGGAGACCCGCCCTCAGCCACACACATGCTTCCCTACCACATAACACTCCTTTTTACACTTATGCACCATGGTAAATCTTGGAAAGCCAAAGGGACAAGGAAGAAATGTGCATGCTGTGATAGATTTACACAGTATACCTCTGTCAAATCCCATTCCTAGCATACCTGCTATTGGCCAAAAGCCCCCATCTTCCCTTCCCATCTAGGTTAGTGCAAGTTCAGCCTAAGCAGTTTAAGAGGTGGGAGGAATATATTTCTATTCAAAACTAAAGTATTAACCTAGTCCTCTATGACTCAGAGCAGATTGTCACAGTAATAATTACAAAATAATTTGAAATATGAACCATCAGGAATTTCATTTTTAAAACATAGTTCAATTTTAAAAATAAAAATAATCCAGTCTTCTTCAGTTCCTTCCCCACCCTCATCAAAAACTCATTCCATTATTTGAGCTTTCTTCACTGTCAATCACAAACAGTTAAAAAATGACAAAATCTGCTGTAGTACATGCAGTAATTTAGTTAAGTTTGAATTCAGAAAATATGTGATGATTTATGAGCAATTTGGCATTTGTCCTCATGACTGGAACCCTAGGATACAGAAACCAAAAGGAATTTGTATTGACTATTACCTCTAGATAATTATAATAGAAAACAAACCTAAAGGGAAAATTTGGCAATATCTATATTCCAGAAAATTTCTCTTCAAAATCTACATCAATCTGTGAGGAAGATGTTATATAGAATCTTTGGCTTTTCTTTACTGTCTATTCTTCTGAGGCCTAAACGTAGATTTTCATTCTAAATATTATATTAATCATTATTTGTTTAGCGCTGATGTGTTCAGTGTGGCATAAGACACAAATATTACCATACTTATTATTTGTATTACAGCAGCACTTAAAGGTCCTGACCATAAGGCTCTGTTCATAGTCCATGCCCCAAAGACCTTACACTCTAAGCACAAGACAGTGTGCAAAAGGAAGTTCAATCTACCCTCATTTTACAGAACCAAGGGACAGAAATTAAGACATTGGTTCTGTAATAAGACCCAGGCAGAAGCCACACAGAGACCTATTGAAGTCAACAGGGCTACACACAGGCACAGGACTGGGGCTAAAGACCCAGATTCTGAAAAGTGTTTAGACATCCAAATACCTTTAAGAATGTGGGCCTAAGTGTCTTCCTCAAGCTCACATAGAAAATCTGTGGCAAAGGCAGAACTGAACACAGATCTCCTTTTTCTCAGACCAGCACATGAAAAAAAATCATTCTTCCTTTCCAGAAGGCTAAAGAACAGTTCCTGCTCTCAGTATGTGTAAATGCATTAGCTTATTAAATTGAATTGTTTTATTTCACCTAGAGAAGCTATTTAAGTAACATTTACATTGAGGTAAACATTTTAAAATTCCGCAGTATGATATATGCTACTACAATCTTCACAACAGACATCTATACTTCTGAGTGTCAGAGCTGAAAATGCTAGCGCCAGAGCCATAACTGGTGTAAATCAGCCTAGCTCCACTGAAATCCACGAAGACTCAAGGCTACTGAATGGTGCATCAGTTTACTTTGTGAAACTATGTTTGCAAGCATAAGTGCTGGAAACTTTATTTTGTAGTGGCAGCTTGGATTCTGAAAATACGTCAACATCTACGAGAAAACTTCAAATCCTCACTCAGAATTCATGGATTTTGTTTCACACTAATGAATTTTTGTGGTTTTGTCTAGGAGGCATTGCCTGAAGAGTAAATATAAATTATATCAGACCTAGCAACAGGCATGATGTATTACTGATATAACTTTGCATGGCAGCATTATTCATATTTAGGAGACTTTGGAATTTCTATTACAAAACTTTCCTAAAGCAAGGTTTAGTACTTCACTGAGATTTCTAATGTTGTATCTGGAAGAAATTTCAACAAGCAGTATTTATTCTCAGCTCAGATATACATTTTATATTTAAAAGGTTTTATTTTAATAATTTTCTCTTTAAAAAAAAGAAATCAAGTGGGGATGGGAGGAATAACATGATTGAATCCTTTGGATTGTTAAAAGAAGATTTAAAAAATAGTTTACATGTTCTTAGGATTTTGTTTATAGTGTGTATTTTGCCAGTTTTAAACTAAAAAACGGAAATGATCAGATGACTAAATTTTGAAAAGAATCTTCAATGAACAATGTAATGAATTGGCTAGTATATGTGCAACTACTAATACAGAGTTGGAGTGCCAGGTCTTCACAAGTATTTGTGATCATGTCTCCCTGTAGTGGCTGACATGTCCAGGAGATATGATATAAGCAACAGAACTACTGCAGTTATTGGAGATTTATTTGATAATTTATATTATGTTCCAGGTTATTACAAGGCATATTGAATTTCTGTGTTGTATTTTTAAAGGGCTGAACTTGCAAGCCTTTACTAACCCGAATGGACATAGTTTCCTTGATCCTGCAATGAACTCTGCACTAGTGGATCCCCACATCCATCCAGGGTGCAGTGTGGTTCCACACAGGTGGAGAGGGTCCATCATGTGGAGCTCATCGCAATACTGAGGCCCCTGAGCAGAACGGGGCTCTTTCTGTGAGTAAGGATTATTTACAGGAGTGGGAGTTTGCAGAACAGAACCAAATGGTTTCACAAAAGATAAGGAAATACAGTTAGAACATTTTCTGAAAAGTCTACGGGGTTTTTTGCATTTTCTTAATCTTCAATTATCAATGGTCATTAAAATAAATTATTGGTGAGAAAGCAAGAGATGATTCATCTTTATTTCGGATGCAGCATACTCACCTGTGATGCTTTATAAAAGCCTCTGGTACTGCTAGAAGAGCTTAGTAGATATTAATTTTTAGAGGGAAAATGATTATAGCTCCAGCAAAATAGGTCTCTTAAATAAACAAAATAAATATAAAAACCCTTGCTAGCTATGAAAGTTTTTAGGAAAGATCTCCTTTGAACAAATATTTTATTTTAAAACTCATTTACTAATCAGTTGCTTCCAGGACAGACAGGGTTGGATTTACCCTAATGAAAACTTCCATATGGTAGAAGTTTGCTGAGCAGTGCTGTGAGAAGAATACTGCTGTAATAATACTGTGCACAGCTGGGGAAAGAAAGAGCTAATATGAATATAGTGGATTAAAAAAAAACATTCCTGGGGGTCTGAAAAGCTAAAGCACACCTAGTGCTCACTAAAAAGAAAACAGCAATATCTGTGGAATAACAAGGCATATAACTACTGTTTAAAGAGACTGTCAGTTGTTTTCTTCTACATATTTGAGGTGTTCATTGTGTTGCTCTATCTCACGGATCTAGAATCTAGAGAGAAGAAGGGTATTATATAGTGCCAAATATATGGCAGGTGCTAGACCTATCTAGTCTTCCTCTCCGCCAATGCACAGTTGTTCCCTATGCATCTACTTGTACATTGACCAATCTAGTATTAAATGTTCTAAGCAATTAAGGCTTCCAGCACCTTCCTTAAGAAATTATTTTGCATCCTAATAGAACTTGTGATATTCCACCTACATTTTTCCTTTCTTAATTTCATCCCATTAATTCTAGTTGTACTGCTGGGCACCATTCTAAATAATTCCTCTCGCTCTTCATTGTTAACACCCATCAAATATTTATAGACTGTTATGATGTCCCTGTGTAATTGTTGCTCTGTATTTGCTGTTTGTCTTCAAACTACTCAAGGTCATGAAATGCCAGCACGGCTTTGATGTAATTGTGCTATGCTGGCACCATTCTGAAATGTCTGGACTTTTGAGGAGGAGATTCCATTATTGCTCGCCATTATAGTTTAATCAATTATTTAGTTAGCTCAGTTAACAAAGACTTATAAAAACATCTCCCTTTCCTTTCCGAACTGAAATGTGCCTGTTTAAATTCCTAGTTTTTTAATCCAACTCTCATTTCAAATGCAATATTAAAGGAAGAGTTTTTGTCGGTTTTTACACAGTACTTATTTCATGACATTTAATGTCTACAAGGACCCCCCAGCTACCTGTTGAGAAAACAACATTTTACAACTCACACATCAGCTACCAGCTCCTTATTGGTCAGATAGTTTCGACTATCTGCATGATGTCACCCACTGGCATTAGGCTCAAGTAATGATTGTTGTTACCTTTGCTTCCTTATGAGTGAATATTAAAATACCCACCCTACATACATGCAGGTATTCACAAAATCCTCTGCACTCAACAGTGAAGTAACTGGTCATGTTGAATATTAACAGTACAGTTATTGATAAAGTATCTAGTTAGTGTAACTACCAAACCTAAAAAACTTAGGCTATCTTCCAGGCAGCCCTCATTGGAGAAAACCAGAGATGGTGGTCTTCCCTGACTAGCCCTAAGGTGAATAGAAGAGACCTGGAAGTTATAGTAGATTTTAAAACTTATCTTAGGTACTTACGGAAATTTCTCAAACCAAAAACAGCAGCGTGGATGTTGCAACATAAACAGCAGCTTGAGTTAGCCACCCAAGCCAGACCCTGCAGGTTGGGTGGGCTTGGACTCAGGTAACTAGCCCAGTGTACCATCATACCTACTATTTTTAGCATGCTTGTTTGAGCAGAGTTACTGCAAGGCAGTCTACCAGGCCTGGGAGGCAAGCTGCCAGCTGCAGTGTAGACATATTCAGTATGGCTCACATTACTGTAGTATCCGAGTGCCCCACAATCTTTCATGTATTTATGAGAAAGTGAGGTGATATTATCTCCAAGTTACAGATGGGGAACTGAGACACAAGCCCTATGTCACACAGGAAGTCTGTGATGGAGCAGGGACCGGAGTCCAGGTCTCACAAGTCCTAGACTAGTGCCCTAAATATTGGCCAATCCTTCCTCTGTAAAATAAAACATATATAATAATACTTAGAAATTACAGAGCATTTTAAATTCTCAAGGTGCTTTATAACCTCAAATAATTCTCCTCTGAATACTGACAAGCACCAGCATCTCAGTGCAGAAAGACTATGTTCCGCTTGGCACCACAGCCTGAGTTGCTGGGAGAACAAAGCATCTCTACACCAGTGCATCAGCACTTGAAGGTCTTCCCATGGCACTGCTACCTCAGTTTCTCTAGTTAACCAAGAATCAACACTTTGGAGACCCTACAAGCTCCAATACCTTGGCACCAATACACTGGACTCCCTGCCACCCCAGACTCTTCTCACAGATTCATTTGGCCCTCATACTCCTATTTAAGCCCTGCTTCTCTCCCTAACCCCTACACAGCCCTCTGCCTCCCATTCCATATCCCTCTTCACTCCATATGCCTCTTCTGCCCCAACATGCCTCATTAGCTGCCCAGGTCTATGCGCTGAGCAGAGCTGGTACGTCAGGGTGGCAGGTTGCCAGCACTAGAGAACAGAAATAGCTACTGGAACTGGACAGTGTCTTGTCATTGTGGAGATCAAGTAGGTTATTGTTAATCAGAAGAACAACTTTTCATGTTGAAGGTTAATTTTTTTGCAAAAGACCAGTGTCTGAGCTCTCATAGGGAGTGTGCACATGTGTGAAGTTTGCAGTTTGTAGGGACTATAGTTCATGGACGAGAAGAATTTTACAAAATGATAATCAGAGGAACTTTCCAAAGGGCTTTCTCTGAAATATGCTTCCCCCTTGATCCCAAAAATATTGTTGAAAACCCAGTTATCCCCAGACGAGTTGATTAAATAATGCTTGGAATCTAAATTCAGAAGGATTTTAATCCTGCTTTCAGTAAATGTCTCAGAGCAACCTTAACTATATAGCCTCTTGTGATATCTCTAAAGATAGCAGCCTTATCAACAAAGTATTGGCACGAAGCTGAAGAAAACATCAGCCACGCTTCTAATATGTTGACCCCCCCTCCCTTTTTTTTTTTAATGACAGGAAAAATGTGTATTACACTGGTCTACAATTTTTGAGAAGGCGTCTGCTTCAGAGATAAAATGTGCTATTTATTATGTATTTTGATGTGCTGAATTCAAATATGACAATTAAAACAACTGATTGGCTACTGTTTCTAAGATATTTAAGTTTTTACATTTTATGTCTATGTATATTGTGTAGATAGTAGAGTTTTAATCATAAATTGTAAACCTAGGTCTTTTCATGTGTTTATGGTTGCTTTACATGATAATATTTCACCTGTCCTGTTTATGTAACACTTTAAAAATCAGCAAAAGGGTTATATAAATAAAATGTATTACGAAACAAAAGGCAAAAAACTATTATGTACATAGTTTAGTCCCTATTCAGTGTCTACTCGGCGCTTCTTGGCTGGTCTCTTGTATTCATTAAATGGAGCATCTCTTGTCACGGTCCAGAAATAGTCTGCAAACATTGATGGGCTCCATTTGCCCTGATAGCGTTTCTTCATTGTTGCAATGTCCTGGTGAAATCGCTCGCCGTGCTCGTCGCTCACTGCTCCGCAGTTCGGTGGAAAAAAATCTAGATGAGAGTGCAAAAAATGTATCTTTAGTGACATGTTGCAACCAAGGCTTTTGTATGCCTTGAGGAGGTTTTCCACCAACAATGTGTAGCTGTCTGCCTTGTTGTTTCCGAGAAAATTTATTGCCACTAACTAGAAGGCTTTCCATGCCATCTTTTCCTTGCCACGCAGTGCATGGTCAAATGCATCATCTTGAAGAAGTTCACGAATCTGAGGACCAACAAAGACACCTTCCTTTATCTTAGCTTCACTTAACCTTGGAAATTTTCCATGGAGGTACTTGAAAGCTGCTTGTGTTTTGTCAATGGCCTTGACAAAGTTCTTCATCAGACCCAGCTTGATGTGTAAGAGTGGTAACAAAATCTTCCTTGATTCAACAAGTGGTGGCTGCTGAACTCTTTTCCTCCCAGGCTCCAATGACTGTCAGAGTGGCCAATCTTTCTTGATGTAGTGGGAATCTCTTGCACGACTATCCCATTCGCAGAGAAAACAGCAGTACTTTGTGTATCCAGTCTGCTGACCAAGCAAGAGAACAACCACTTTCAAATTGCCACAAAGCTGCCACTGATGTTGGTCATAGTTTATGCACCTCAAAAGTTGTTTCATGTTGTCATAGATTTCCTTCATATGGACTGCATGACCAACTGGAATTGATGGCAAAACATGGCCATTATGCAGTAAAACAGCTTTAAGACTAGTCTTCGATGAATCAATGAACAGTCTCCACTCATCTGGATCATGAACGATGTTGAGGGCTGCCATCACGCCATCGATGTTGTTGCAGGCTACAAGGTCACCTTCCATGAAGAAGAATGGGACAAGATCCTTTTGACGGTCACGGAACATGGAAACCCTAACATCACCTGCCAGGAGATTCCACTGCTCTAGTCTGGAGCCCAACAGCTCTGCCTTACTCTTGGGTAGTTCCAAATCCCTGACAAGGTCATTCAGTTCACCTGGTGTTATGAGGTGTGATTCAGAGGAGGAGGATGGAAGAAAATGTGGGTCCTGTGACATTGATGGTTCAGGACCAGAAGTTTCATCCTCTTCCTCTTCCTCGTCTGACTCAAGTGAGAATGATTCTGGTGCATCAGGAACCGGCAGTCCTTCTCCTTGGGGTACTGGGCGTATAGCTGATGGAATGTTTGGATAATGCACAGTCCATTTTTTCTTCTTTGACACACCTTTCCCAACTGGAGGCACCATGCAGAAGTAACAATTGCTGGTATGATCTGTTGGCTCTCTCCAAATCATTGGCACTGCAAAAGGCATAGATTTCCTTTTCCTGTTCAACCACTGGCGAAGATTTGTTGCACAAGTGTTGCAGCATATGTGTGGGGCCCACCTCTTGTCCTGATGTCCAATTTTGCAGCCAAAATAAAGGGGATAGGCTTTCTTAACCATAGTGGTTATACTGTGCTTTTGTGATGCAAAAGTCACTTCACCACAAACATAGCAGAAGTTATCTGCACTGTTCACACAAGTACGAGGCATCTCTGCTCACTTGGGCTAAACAGAAATGCGTCCCTTTGCAAAATCAAAGACTGACAAATAAGAGAGCATGACACTGTATGATTTCTAGAGCTGATATAGGGCAATTTGTTCAGCAGTGATGTACGCTTCATTATGATTGCATCATCCATGACTTCTAGGAATAACATGATGCAATTCATATCATGGATGACGCAATACCAGCTTCAGATTGCATCATTCATTGTTTTGCCTAAAAAGCAAGTACTGTCCAAACCCAGTCATAGATGTATTCATAGATCCAGTCAAAGATGTATTTTAGTCATTTCTGGTTTAAATTGAGATCCCTTCCCTTTATAACTCACTTGTCTTCCGCTATTCCCAAGTCAAGGGTCGTATATACTGACCCAATAGGATATCTTGAAAACTAGAGCTAATCAGCAATTTTAAGCATCATTTTCTTTCTCAGTGACCCAGAATTAGTAAAGTTTGACTACATTTATTTCAGAAGTATTTTGGCTGTAGAGCAGTGTTACCTAAGGATTGATTGGAAATTCTGACATTTTGGACCGTCTCTAGTGCTAAACCTGAAAATGCCATAGAAGCCAAAGGAAAACACCCTAAAGCAGTAATATTTTAGCTTAAATACATTCAAATACTATAAACTTATTTGCTGACAACAACCAAGAACTAGAGCTATAACCTGAAGCTGAATAATTTCTCTTGCCTAGTCAGAATAATAGAGGAAATATTTTCACTACTGAGTTCTGAATAAGATTATCAGAATGTCTGCTTGTATCATGATTATCTGAAGATTTAAAGAAACCCATATGTGACGGTGTGGGACTCACCCCTGTGGCGCCTCCTGCTGGTCGTCTCAAGGAATTAGCGTTTCCAGCCTCCAGAGTGCCCTCTGCAGGCCAGTGTCCCGCTGCCCCTGGCCCCCGTGTCTCTCCCAGGACCTGGTGCTCCTTGTCTTTGGGGTGCTGCCCCGTGGCAATACCCCCACAGTCTCAGGGTCTCCCCACCCTGGGGAACCCCCAACCCTCTATCCCTACCTTGCCTCAGTTGTGGGCTACTGCCAGTCACCATCTAGCCCCCGCTCACTGGGAAAGACTGTAGTGTAAAAGCCACTCATCATAGGCAAGGGGGGTTTGGACCTGCTGCCTCTGCCTACCCAGGGGCAGCCCCCTGAAACCCCAGTACCTAATTGGCCTTCCACTAGGCCACAGCCTGGGGGGTTTCCAGGCTGGAGCTCCCCAGCTCCCTTGGCCTTCCCCCAGCCCTGCTCCACTCCAGGTACCTTCTCTCAGCTCCCTGCAGGCAGGTCCCTCCCTCTCAGCCTCTGTCCCTCAACCCTCTTATAGGGCCAGCTGTGGCCTGATTGGGGCATGGCCCCAGCTGTGGCTGCTTCCCCCAATCAGCCTAGCTTTTCCTTCCCTGCCACAGCCCTCTCCCCAGGCTCTTTTAAGCCTTTTAAGCCAAGAGCAGGTGACCCTCCCCCTACACCATAGTATAGGGGTACACCAATATTAACACCCTTTTAGTATAACTATATCCACATAGGAGGTTACACCAATTTAACTATTTTTTTTCTATTGATTTAGTTAAATTCATGCAAAAACAGAGTATTGACAAGCACTTACTGCAGGAGAACGAAGTCAACTCTGTCAGAATTTAAACCAGTATTCTACTGAATCTAGGTGCTCTGCTAAGTTATTAAATGATCTCCTCTGGCTATTTGAAGAATCTCACAAGACTGTTTTGTAGTTTGCCTTTTCTCTTTTAACTAATACTGTATCTAGTGGTTAGTGTATGACAGCCAATGCATCATTTAGATGAAGAGAAATCTCATAAAGATGAAAAATCACTGTCATGATGAATGGGTATCTAATTGTAGTACTTTATCTCAGTATAACAGTTTAATGTAAAACTGCTACAACTTTTTTCTCTTGGTGAAGATAACCCTGACTGAAAGAAAATAAGTTTATATATTTTTTTTAAAAAATGTGATATCAGTATTTAGGCATAATTGAGAAAACTTGTTATTTTAATGGGTTCAATGTATTTCTGTGAAAGTTAGAACACCGAGTCACAAGCATCTTAAAGTATAAGAGGGGTAGCCGTGTTACTCTGGATCTGTAAAAAGCGAAAAAGAGTCCTGTGGCACCTAGTAGACTAACAGATGTATTGGAGCATAAGCTTTCGCGGGTGAATACCCACTTGGTCAGACGCATGATGAAGTGGGTATTCACTCACGAAAGCTTGTGCTCCAATACTTCTGTTAGTCTATAAGGTGCCACAGGACTCTTTGTCACTTTAAGCATCTTAAAGACTGCTTACAGAATTTCTTTTAGAAAACTATTGTAAATATTACCTGCTTGAGATGTTTAAATTTGTAATAGCAAGAAAAATGGTGCCTTTTATACTTGGCTGTAATATAATAGATTTTCAAGCAAACTACTGTATCTTTTTTAAAATATTGGTATTTGGGCCCATATCCACAAAATGACTTAGGCATCTATTTTACACACCTAAGTCCCACTTTACACACCTAGATCCAAAGTTTAGGCACTACTGAGATCCCCCAAACCCCTGCTAAATTGCTGCTTAATCCTGGAGGCCTCCAAAATCCCTTGGCACCTACATTTCCACCAGTAAAGTGACCTAGGTATCTAAGTTTCTGCCTCTGGCCATGCAAACTGCTGCTTCAGTGCTGATGGCCAGTGCCTATCTCCCACCTAAGCCCCAGGGAGATCCCCAAATCAGGTGAAGCTCGATATTGGCCTGCCTCTCTCACCCACAGGACCAAATCTGGTAGGTATGCTCAGAACACACCTATCTCCACACAGAATGGCTTAGGAGAAGAAGGCTGAGGTCTCCCTTCTAACAGTTAGTCAAGTTGTTAGGCTAGTGGTTTTCAAACTTTTTTTCTGGCACCCCAGTTGAAAACAATTGTTGATGTCCACAACCCAGTGGAGCTGGGGACAAGGGGTTTGGGATGTGGGACGGTCTCAGGTCTGGGACAGAGGGTTGGGGTGCCGGGCTGAGGGCTGGGGCCAGGAATGAGGGGTTCAAGGTGTGGGCAGGGGCTCTGGGCTGGGACATGGGGTTGGAATGCAGGAGGGGTCAGGGGCCTGGGCTGGGGGTGGCAGGCACTGGGGTGGAGCCGGAGATGAGGGCTTCGGGGTGCAGGAGGTGGCTCCAGGTTTGGGGGTGGCTCAGGGCTGGGACAGGGGATTGGGGAATGAGGGCTCTGGGATGGGGATGGGGATGAGGGGTTTGGACTGCAGAAGGGGACTCTGGGTTTGGAGGGGGTTCAGGGCTGGGACAGGGGATTGGGACATGGGGTTACCCTGGGTGGCTCCCAGTCAGCGGTGCAGCGGGGGTGCTAAGGCAGGTTTCCTGCCTGTCCTGGCACCACGGACCATGCTGCACCCCAGAAGTGGCCAGCAGCAGGTCCGGCTCAGTGCGGCTCTCACCCACAGGTACCAGCCCCCCCTCCCCCCTCCTCCCCCATCCAGCTCCCATTGGCCGGTTCATGGCCAATGGGAGTGCGGAGCCGGTGCTCAGGGTGGGGGCAGCACGCAGAGCCCCGTGGCCCTCCCGCCTAGAAGCCGGACCTGCTGCTGGCCGCTTCCAGGGCACAGCACAGTGTCAAAACAGGAAGGGACTAGCCTGCCTTAGCCGGGCAGCACCACTGACAGGACTTTTAATGGCCCGGTCAGCAGTGCTGACCAGAGCTGCCATGACCCAGTGCCTTCCATTCTATGACCCAGTACTGGGTCGTGACCTGCAGTTTGAAAACCACTGCCCTAGGGTGTAGGAGACCCAGAGTCTCCTGGATGTGGAGAAAGAATTTGAATATGGATCTCCCACAGCTCTCAGGTGAGTGCCCTAACCACTGGATGACAGTCATTTTGAATAGCCCAATGCATAGTTAATTATTCATGCACCGTGGAGCAGCTTCAACAGGAGAGATTGATAAAGATCCACATCAGAATATCCCATAGTTCAGTTATTAAGGCACCCACCTCAGAGATGGGAAAGCCAAGTTCAAATCCCTTTTCATAAGGCAGAAGGGGGAATATAACCAGGGTCTTCCACATTCTGAGTGAGTGCTCTACCACTGGGCTAAAGGTTACAAAGACAGCTGCCTTTTCCCTGACCTCTTTGTGTGGAATTAAATGTTTGTGCAAGAAAGGGCTTAGGCGTCTGACTCTAAGAGAGAGAATATGCTGCTGTGGATACAAAGTTGAGATAGGTGCCTAATTTCCTGAAAGGAGAGGGGCTTAGGACACACCCTTCTTCTCAGCACTGGCTATTTTAGGTGACTCCCTCCCCCAAAAGTGTGTTAGCTTTTGTAGAACCCATGCTTAGGCACCTATCTTTCCCCATGCATTGTATGGGGAGCCCAGGCACCTAGCTCAGGGTTTGTGGATTCCACTGGGTGGTTAAGCACCTAAAAGTTTGATTCTGCAATGCTCATCATTGCAACACCATGGATTTGGACTTTGGTATAGAAGTCTTGCTCTTAACTTCATACTACTAAAGGGCTTTTTAGTTTCATAATGACTGGAGAGATTTTTCTTTTTAATTTATACAGTAGACACTTGTTTGCAGCAACACCTTTTAAGAGTAACCGCTGCTTACAAGCAACATTTCCCTCGGAATACTTTCCCTACTGTGAATAGTCAACACTCCCCATAACAGCAACATCTATTTAAGAGCAACGTAGCAAAAGAGCACAGATATGTTGCTACTAGTGAGCGTCTATTGTATATGAATTCTTCTTGCATATAATTGGGTAAAAATAATTAGCCAAAATAGAAATATTGATCAGGACCCATTTACACAGCTATTTGATTTATTTTGTATTATACTGGCATCATATTTATAGCATCAACTTATTTCTCTTACAATCATTTTTCAGCAAACCATTTAGATCAATGGGAGATCTGTGAAAAGACTAATGGTAAAATCTGGCCCAGGAATGAATTTCCTAATGTGATTAGTCTTTATGATCTAGTATAAGAAAGGCATACATTTACATTAGTAAAATTGAACAGAAATAGAAAAACAAAATGATTTTCCATAGATTTCCCATTGGAAACCTGGACCTTTCCCCTCTCCCTCCCCTCCCCCCCCGAGATAACTTTACCATTTCAGATTTGACATTTTGGATTCAAAAGAAAATTCTAAAATTGCTCAGGAGCATTCGATTACTTTAAGATTAAATGTCCCATTTTTTTAAAACTTGGAAAGAAAAGGGCTTGACCAAAACATGGTTTTCTAACACCACTGCTAGTCATCCACAAAATACTGCTCTGTTTTAAATACTTAACTGAAGTATAATTACATCTGTAGTGAATTCCTAACCTTTTGCATCCTGTTAATGATTCATAGATTCCAAGGCCAGAAGAGTCCACTGTGATCATCTAGTCTGACCTCCTGTACAACACAGCCCGGAGAACTTCCCCAAAATAATTCCTAGAGCAGAGTTTTTAGAAAAACATCTCATCTTGATTGAAACATTGCCAGTGATGGAGAATCCACTACTACCTTTGATAAATGGTTCCAATGGTTAATTACGCTCACTGTTAACAATATATACTTTATTTCCAGTCTGAATTTGTCAATATGATGCCAGCCTTTTCTGCCCATTCAGCATATTTTCACACAGCCAGGTATCACCAAGACAGAATTTTAAAGAATGGTGCCAAATATGGAAAACTTACATCACTCACAGTATTTCATTTAGGCCTTTGTAATATCATCATGCCTCAGACTCCTCAGCTAGATGGCCTGGTGCCTCACATCCTTCATGGGGATGCACTCTCTTCTTCCTGGCTACTTCTCCCCCTGGATAGCTGCTACTATTCCTGCTGTCTCCAGGAAATGTTCCTGAGCTGCTACACGCAAATATCAGGCAGTCCTCTACTGCTGCAGAAACATTTCTTTGGACCTCTTTCTCCAGAACATCCCTCTCCAGTTCCTACCCTTCTGACTGCTGCTGCCCTGCCTTTGAGGGGTGAAAGGACTCCAGCTATGCCCTCAGCTTCTGCTATAGCTGCTGTCACAAGGGTCCCTCTGTGAGTGGCACCTGCTAGCAAAGTGCAATGAAGCAGCTAGCCAGTCCTGAGGCTCTTATACCCAGTCTCATGTGGCTGCAGTTTTGAATTTTCATGCCACTATCTCTGGCCATTGGTGCTGATAGGAGAAAATCAGGGCATGATAAAATGGGAGGGGTACTGGCCTGGCTTATAGGCATGTGCCTGCTATTTCAGAGCCCTGAACACAACATTTGCACCTTCCACTATGCATGGAATACCTTTCCTGAATGTATCCATAAAGTTACTTCTGCTTCTTTAAATTCCTCCTGAGGACCCATTTAGATGAATTAAGTGCAAGCAAATAGGTTAGACCAGATCTTTTCCCCCCTAAGTCCATGCACTAAGCGGCCCCACATATGCAAATCCTTCAGCTTGTACATGGAAGGGTGGGTCAACTGCCTCCATAGCACAGTTTCCCAGCTCAAACACAGTGGAACACTCTTTGTGAAATCCAGGGTCATTGCTGCAGCAGTGGTCAGAGACCGAGCAGGCCAGGAAAAGGAGTAGGCAGAGTAGGGGACCCTCCACAGCCTGTATTGCTTTTTCCACGTACTGCCTCTGAAGTATTGGAGGCCACAGCAATGGCCAGAGAGGCTCCCTAAGTATCAAGCAGGTTTGGGGACTGGGCGCTGCACCTCTATCCATAGATGGGACAAATCTAGCTCTCTCTCCCCACCTCTCCATTTGGGACAATGGCTTCTTCAAAGTCTTGCAAGGAACAGGCATAGAGTGGCTAGGATACATAGAAATTCAAATTTGGCTCAATTCCCAATATAATGATTTTGGTAGTTACAACATAGAGACCCTTGGCAAAGGAACCCTTGTTCTTTTCAAACAACTCTTACCTGAGACCTGACAAACTCATTACACCAAATGCATGCCTTACAGAATATTTATCCATAAAGAGTAGCATGTAATGTATCTACAGAAAGCTCATAACTTGTCAACTTGTATAATCATTGAGATATGGTAATATGGTGTATGGGTAATACTTAGGGAATAGTGTATTTATATTGAAAGTATTCTTTATGGACTTGGAGTAGAAATCAGTCACCAGGAGATAATTTGTCTCAGCGATGGCCCATTCAGGCAAGGGGGAATTGTCCCGCCAACCTGCTTTTGCCAGTGATGCAATGGAATTCTCATTGTTTAGTCTTGCACAATATTAAGACTTATAATGGTAAACCATCAGAAGCAGCTGCAAACAATCTAAACCACTTAAAAGTAAAAAAGGAACTTGGCAACAGAGCACGATATGCCCTGCCTGAGAACAGAAACAAAAGGCTGTTTTCAGTATATCACAGAGGAGGGAGAAGCACACTGTATCCATTCACTGAGGAAAACCCCAGTGGAGTGGGAATACCTGGATCTTGGTTCTTGAGAAACTAGCCAGCTCTCTAACAGACTGAACTTGGGGAATCTACTTTATTAGATAGAAAAGTCAATTACTGATAAGTGTAGAGAGGTTCACGTTTTATCGTTTTGTTGTTACAACCATTAGTTTGCACCATTCTCTCTTGTTTATAGTTAAATCCTTATTCTTTCTTAAATAAGCCAACTTCTGTTTCATCATAAGTGTTCACAAGTGCTGTATGGGTTACAGGAGCAGTGGTTTAAGGTAAAACTGCTACACTGCACCTCTGGGTGCAGAGGATATGGAATTTCTGAGAGTAGCCAGTGTCGGGGTGGATATCAAGGGGAACACTTCAAAGAGATTCGTGGATGGGGGTGCACCTATTGTTAACCTGCAAAGCGAAGTTAGGGCTGGAATAGCTCAGAGGAGAGTGCTTGAGTGGCTAAATGGCTGGTGGTTTTAGGCAATTGATACCCAGCTACCACTGGAAAGACTCTTCGTTGGAGGTAGGGGGTAACAAGGTGACACAAAGTCCTGGGTACCCTGAGAACCATTACAGTAGTTTTAGAAGAATCCATAGTGCACATTTGTTCAAATCAGAAAACCTGTGCGAGAGGGCGTGTCTGCTCCAGGAACAGCAGGGTTGAACCAATAGGGTTTTTCTTACAGGTCTAGTATCGGGTCTATTTGCCTGAATTTACCCAGCACTCTACATACATTTCTTTTACTAGCACTACCGTTCTCCAAGTTTATTCTACTGAATGGAGAAATATTCCCATCATTATAAACTAATTAGCTATTGTGAACCTCCTCAGTATTTAACTTTGATATTCATATGTATAACTCTCACAACTACAGGTTTTAAATTGTACTCTAGCATTATACAAAAGTTGCCTAGAACTTTTAATGTCAAACAAAGTTTTTCACTATTAAAATAATACGTACTTGCATCTGAGGGAAGTTAATTTTACTCTGCTGCATGTTAGTGCTGATGAATGTGAAGGAAGAGAAAGTGGTAAAAAATCATTTGATTTAGACAGGCAATCTCATGAATTCTACTAGTAGTCAACGAATGGGAAAACAGGAAACAAAGGCAAAGCTGTGAGGAGAAAATGAAAAGAATCATATCAAGGTAAGGAACTTTATATTAGCAAGGAAAAGGCTATTTTTACCCTAAAGAAGTTAGTGGCTGATTTTGAAAATGTGTCAAACATAATAGACTGAACCCTTTGTATAAATCAACAGGAGGTACAAACTGTGAATGATCTGGGTCTGTGCATTGAACAAAGGAAGGGAGAGATTAAGTAAATGGTTAAAAAAGGTACTATCTACATTAAGGCCTATATAAGCTGCTACAGGATGAAAGAATCTGTTTCAGTCTAATCATGAGGGACTTCAGTGCTCAATGAAAAAAAATATCAGACCACTCTGGAGTAAGACTGAGCTGGATAAAAAGAAGACAATGTGATAACATTTGCTAATCATAGAAACATAAAGGTTCTGAATAACTAATGTAATGGGGAAAATGAGAAATGGAACATTGAGACACCTGAATGGTAAAATGAAGAATATGTCTTGAGATGAAGAAGTGATTCTGTACCACAGTAGAAAATATTAATGTAACTAAACTGAATGAACTGAATTGTATAGGCAATGGTTCATGTTTCCAGACTCTGGTTTTGTATTTCACTCTGAATTGGCCAGTTACTGAGATTAGTGTCAGGAATTTCTCCTCCAAACCCTGAAAGAAAACAAGATAGAGATTTGTGTTGTTCTGTCAATGTGTGACTGCCCTTTAAGGGGAGATGGGGCCAGCCCCACCTGTGCCATAAGAAATAGCTGTTTCTCAGCCTAAAGGAGTCAAAGAAGGTCAGGTGACAGCTTACCGAACACTTGGCTTCATAAAAGGACTGAGTGCTCAGGCAGGCAGAATACTCAATGGGGGGCTTTCTTGGAGGCACAAGGCAGCACAGGGCAAGGCAGGGTGGAGGAGGGCTCTCCTTGGGTTGGCTCAGCACTGGAGCAGGGAAGAACCCAAGGAACAGAGCCCAGAAAGAGGTTGAGAACAGTGCTCCAAGGAACCAGCCTCCGGGCCAAGTGTTCTAAAATTTCTAAACATTTTTGGAATTGAACTGAAAATTCTTTTGGAATTTTCGGTGTCCTGGCTGAATATAAAAAAAATAATTAAAAAAAAATTTAAAAAAAATCAATTTTTCACCCAGCTCTACTTCCAGATTTCCCGACCTTTCATTTTGCCACATATAAAAACCTTGCATTTGTCTTAACATATTTTTCCATTCTTCTTGATTATGTTGCTTTTTTTGCCTTTGTTCTGTTCTATTGTAGTCTTCTTGAATTAACCTTAGTGATCTATTTTCTTTTCATAAGCACTATGATTTTTCTTAGATATCATCAGAGCACAGTCCTATTTTCCATTTCAGTTTTATGAATGGTTTATCTGTCAGTTGAACTCAGTGTAACTTATTGTTCATTTTCCCTTTCAAATTTATTAATTATATATCTGCCTGCTGAACTCATTAACTTACTTTGTAATATTTCCTATTTCATGTCATTATTATCTCATTTAATTTACTAGCAAGTTTCCTGCTTCATGAAAAGATTCTTCTACATTTTGATTTTGCTCACCTATAAGACTGTCCCATTCTTTTTTGACATTATATCACTAGTCCTAATTTCAAATTAAAATAGACTTTCCTTATATTTCTACTTTTACTTGTGCCACCGTAACTTCAGTGTGATGACTAAATGATATTGGGCAAGAAAAAAAATATGTAAAATATGATAGAAAAGATGACAAGAAACAGCAATGTGAACAAGATGTTAAAATTATCAAAACCATGTAAAACTCTAAGGATGATGATTACAGTGAGCATAAGAATAAAACAGTTGCCTGTAAATGAACAATAATGAAGTTGATTATAAGGAAGATGTCCATAGAAAATGGCATTGCAATTGAAATGGAATGAAGGACAAAGGTAACCCAGTATCCAGTAAAAGAATACACAGCAGTCATGTAAAGAATTCAAGAGAGCTCCAAATACATTATATTTTGGTAAAATAGAACAGAGGAATGAAAGATTTTGTTTAATCCTTTCATGTTCTTATTTACAGCCTGGAGAGATACTACACTACACATTCAGTTCACAGCAATACTGAAGTCTAACCTAAGAAAGGAATAAGCAGACTTTATATAAAGAATTTTCCTCACTAGACTGCCTTCTTGTGATTAAACAGCTACTAACAAAAAAATATATATAATTTTCCATCAACATATAGCAAAAAAGAAAACGCCATTTCAACGAATTATGTGAGATTACATATCTGGAGCTCCACCCCCTGAGATCTGGTGGAAAGTGTATTCTGCCCAAGAATCATTTTGGCAAGCAATAATCTGCCAAGCAGAAATAGATATCATAAAATCTTCAAAACCAGCTGTAACAGAAGTGAACATCCTCTTTGCAAAATCTTTTATAAATGTATCTAAGAAGCGTCAGCAGGCTATTAGTAAGAAATTATATGTCATAACAGAACTAAAAGTGCCAATGGACTCTGTATTGTGGTTTCTTAGCTATGTTAAAAGATATGAACATGTAATATAGAAGTGGGGCAATACTCATGTACTGATAGCAAAATGAATTGATCACATTTATTACGTATTTGTTATCCTGGAATTTCAGAGTACTTCATCAACCTTAAGTAAACCATGCAACAACCCTCTGGATTAAGTATTATTATTCTCTTTTATAAAGGAGAAAGGGAGTCAGAGAAGTGAAATGATTTGCCCAAAATCAAATAGTAATTTGGTGGCAGAATTGTACTAGAACCCCCAATTGTTTGTCTGACCCTTCAGACTTCATTTCTTGCTATTCACCACATGAATATTGGATGGAGTATAAGCTTCCAGTAAATTAAAAGTGATTATGGGTAATAAAAATATAGCAAAATGCAAGAAACGTACATGTGAAGTACAGAGTGATCAAAATATTTATGAGAATGCAGGAAACCTTCTTTAGATTTAATTTGATGTAACAGTGACAAAATTAGCTTGAGTAAAGCAAAATGTTGTAAGTATAATTATGAGGAAGTTAGTAATATATTTACTTTATATTTCCAAAAAATTAGTTGTAACATCAAGACATGCACATATTGAAGCTAAGTAACTGCACAATATTAGGCTGCCTTTGCCCTTTTCGGTCCTCTACTGTTTGTTGCTCTGATTCATTGAGCTATGCCCTGAACTGCAATCGGGCCCAACTTCACAGCTGTAGTGGTGCACAGAGGCTACAAAGGAGCTGCCTCTTCCTACCTGGGCATTTCCCTGGCATGAGTGAGTTTCCAGCTGGTGTAAAGCTGGTGCCACCTCCTCCCGCAGGTCTCAGCAAAGGAAGCATGCTGAGGGGACGTGGTTAGAAGGCATTGTGCTTCAGCAATCCCTTGCTGGCAGACAGCCTCCTGGAGACCATTCTATTTGATTTACTTTAGAACAATCAAGGGCCAGATTGTTAAAGGTATTTAGGCACCTAAAGTGCAGCTAGTCATGCCTAGTACAATTTTCAAAAGCACCTTGGCTCCTAACTCCTATTGACATCAATGGAAGTTAGGCTCCCAGGCACTTTTGAAAATCTCATCGGCAACTATCTGCACCTTTAGGCACCTACATTCCTTTAAAAATCTGGACCCAAATGACTGTTCTAAAGTGTTTTGGGGCCCAAGCTGGTATCTGCTAATACAGCCAAAAATCTGGCTGTCTATTCAGCCATGTCTAAAGGCAGATTGATCTTTAGAGTAAGAACTATATTTGTTCTGTGAAGTATGTAACACAATTTAGTTTCTGTATAATAATTAAACAAAATGATAATATAGCCGTCTAGCTACATAGCTCAACAATGAATACAGTTAGTGAACAGAACTCTGAAACCAATAATTTTGTAAATTATGTATATATGTTGCATTTAAGTAACTTCTGTCTTGTTTCAAAATAGGCAAAAACATCCTCATAGAAGTTTAAAATATCATCTAGAAACTAGGGTTGAAAAGAAAAGGATTTGAGATGCTTCTAATCTTTAGATAAGATACATATCTCACATATAATCTACAAGTCTTGAGAGGAAAGAATGGATGAAAGCCAAGAACTATAATGAAGAAAATTGCGGTAACTCACAAAACATAAGAAAATCATCATCATAGATTATTCACTGTACCTTGATAATTGAGCAAATTAGACAGAAACCAGATGGAAGAAATCAAGACAAAATACATGTACTGTACATCAATAGCTTATGGGGGGGGGAAATAATTTTTCAGATAAGAATGTGTCTGTAGAAATAAGTCACAAAGCTAAGATCCAAGCGAAATTCACTGTTGATCAAATGATTAATATAGTTGTGCCTGTTTACATCAGCAGTAAATGTGACTATTGGTCTTTTCCCTCAAAATAGAGCCAAAGTATTTAAAAAAAAAAAAACAAGACTATGGAAATAAACAATATAGAAATTGGTAAGATGAAATAGTGAATATAACTTCATGTTCACCCTTGTGACAAGCACAAATCTCAAATGGTAAATGCACTTATATTTATCCAGAGGGAAAAAAAATCAGCTAGTCAAAAATATAGTCTCAAAATGGATTTTAAAGAATGCAAGAGTCAAAGTAGAAAACACACCTTATATGCAGAGATAGGCTTAGCTTTTATTAAACTCACTTCCTTATGGATACTGAGGGCAATATTTTCAAAAGTCAGTACTTACATTTAGGAACCTAAATCCACTCCTAAATAACCACCTGCTTTTCAGGAAGATTTTTCCAGTGGGTGCTCTAGTTGCTCAGCACCTTTGAAAAAATCAGGCCAGTTATTTAGCTGTGTATAACATTAGGCAGCCAGGCTTGAAAATGTTAGCCTAATTATTTCGGACATGCAGCTAGCTATAGACAGACACATGATCAGATCTGATTTACATCACTTAAATCTGCCCAATGAGTTTATAATCTGTAATTTAAAGCAATAAACACTGATTAAGCAGGTTGTTTATGGAGTCACAACTGGTTTTGCTTCAGTTTATTGTGCTGACTCATATTCCTAAAGTGCCCACTGAATGCTAGATTGATAAGGTACAGTGAAGTGATAAACCTCTCATGCCTCTGGCTTTCCTAGGAAAATGTATTAAGGTGCTTGAAACTTAAGTTTAGTGATATTACTCAACAATAAGACTGAAATACTATTTTTGAGTTCTAGTGCGTTTGATATAATTTCAAAAAGACTAACAGCAAGAAAAGTAGTATCGCAAAACTAAGTACTCTTGACAGCAACAAAAAACATCAATACAAAGAGATGTTCTCCCTATACGGTATATGTACCAATAAACTGCTATTCAAACAATGACAGGTTCTGCAAAATAAAAGTGACATGTACAAACTTCATACAACCCACACAATGCTTTGGCATATTCACAGACTACATTAAAAGTTGACATTAAATCAACTCAGTACTCTGAGATGACTACTATTAACCAATATGCAAGACATGAAAATCACACTAAGAGTAAATAGGGGGGGTTAAGTTCCTGTAATGAACAAAAGCAGAAGGGAAAGCAGTAAAACAAATTAGTTTCTGGCCTGGCAGCTCACAGCTGAAAGAACTGTAACTGTGTAGGAGTCTGTTTATTTGTTTTTTTAAATTAGCACCTGACAAGCACGCTGATTAAAGTGATACAATAAGACCAGTATGGTAATGAAATAGATATCTTTCATATATGAATGTGAAAGATTGAACAAGAAGTTTGGGAGGGTTTGAAAAAAAGGATTTTTTGTAAATATGTAATAACTTTAAATAAAGTTTTAAAGTGATCAGAATTCAGCAGGGGCGTCCCAACGAGCTACCCATTTGAGGCTACAATACAAGTGATTGATTGTATAGCCCTATAACAATAAAACAATAGTTACTATTGGTTGACATATACATACCATTTCTCAGAAATAGGCACCCATGCTTTGCCTACAATATACTGGCTATACTTTAACTATAAAGTCTGCCCTAAATCAAAGGTGGTATGTAGCTGCATTGCCCCAGAGGGAGGTCAAAGAATGAATTGTGAGTCAATATAATTCCTTGCCCTGATCCACTCTAGCTATGGAGGGGAATAAACTACTTCACCCTTTGTCATGGAGCAATTTACTCCCTCTGTGTGCCCTGCCAGTTACTCTGGCCAGCTATTGTAGAACATACAGTTAGAGAACCTCCCATTCTCTGGCTCTTTCTGCTCCCTTCTTCTCCATTTGTTCACAGCTGGAGAATCAGGGGAGTACTTGGACTATCCTCTATGCTAGAGTCACAGCCTGCACTTGGCCTAGCGGTGGGATAAGGAGGGCCTCAGTCCCTGTGTGACTAGAGCTCTGACAATCTAGTCCTCTTTGAATGCAGGCAAAAAAGACAATGGCATGTACAAAATATGCAGATGTTTGCACACTTATGCAGTTGTGTCTGCAAAACATATTTTTCCATAATGTTACATGTTTGTAGTTTCACAGAATCATAGAAATGTAGGACTGGAAGGGTCCGCTATAGGTCATCTAGTCCAGTCCCCTGCAGTGGCAAAGCCAGGTTTTAGCAGCAGGGGGAGCAAACACATAAAAAAAGGTGCCACCCACCGCAAAGAAAAAAAGAAAAAGAAAAACCCGGACTGACCTGCCGCCAAAGTGCCACCGAAGACCCAAGCAGCTGAAGGACCCACCACCAAAGTGCCGCCAAAGACCCGGAGCGCCGCTGGGTAAGTAAAAATTAAAAAGGCATCACTTTTCTGCTCAGTGGGAGCAGCCGCTATCCCTGCTCCCCCCCAGCTGCGCTACTGGTCCCCTGCAGTGAGGAAGGACTAAGTGTTATCTAGACCATCCCTCACAGGAGTTTGTCTAACCTATTCTTAAAAACCTCCAGTGATGGAGATTCCACAGGCTCCCTAGGTAATTTGTTCCAGTGCGTAATTACCCTGACAATTAGGAAGTTTTTCCTAATATCTAACTTAAATCTCTCTTGCTGCAATTTAAGCCCCTTACTTTTTGTCCTGTCCTTAGTGGTTAAGGAGAAAAAAAATAAAGTATCACCCTCCTCTTTATAACTACCTTTTATGTACTTGAAGACTGTTATAATGTCCCCCCTCAGTCTTCTCTTCTCCAGATTAAACAAATCCAGGGGTTTTTTTTAATCCTTTCCTTGTAGGTCATATTTTCTAGACCAGTAGTTCTCAAACTTATTCTGCCGCTTGTACAGGGAAAGCCCCTGGCGGGCTGGGCTGGTTTGTTTACTTGTTGCATCCGCAGGTTCGGCCAATTGCGGCACCCAGTGCCCACGGTTCTCTGCTCCAGGCCAATGGGGGTTGCAGGAAGCGGCGCGGGCTGAGCCGCCGCTTCCTGCAGCTCCCATTGGCCCGGAGCAGCAAACTGCAGCCACTGGGAGCCGCGATCGGCCGAACCTGTGGACGCGGCAGGTACACAAACTGGCCCAGCCCACCAGGGGCTTTCCCTGCACAAGCAGTGGAACAAGTTTCGGAACCATTGTTCTAGACCTTTAATAATCTGTGTTACTCTCCTCTGGATTTTCTCCAATTTGTCTACATCTTTCCCAAACTGTGGTGCCCAGAACTGGACACAGTACTCCAGCTGATGTTTAATCAGTGCTGAGTAGAGTGGAAGAATAACTTTTTGTGTCTTGCTTACAACACTTCTGCTAATATGTCTCAGAATGATGTTCACTTCTTTTCCAACAGTATTACACTGTTGATTCTTATTTAGTTTATGATCTACTATAAGCCCCAGATCCTTTTCTGAAGTACTCCTTCCTAGCAGTCATTTCCCATTTTGTATTTGTACAATTGATTATTCCTTCCTAAATGTAATACTTTGCATTTGTCCTTACTAAATTTAATTCTATTTATTTCAGACCATTTCTCCAATTTGTCAAGATCATTTTGAATTCTAATCCTATCCTCCAAAGCTCTTGTAACCTCTCCCAACTTTCTAAGTGTACTCTATGTGCGATTAGCTAAATAATTGATGAAGATATTGAATAAAGCCAGACCCAGAACAGATCCCTACAGGACTCTACACGGTATGCCCTTCCAGTTTGACTGTGATCCATTGATAACTATCCTCTGCATACATTTTTCCAACCAGTTGTTTATCCATCCAGTAGGTTCATCTAGGCTGTATTTCCGAAGTTTATTTATGAGAAGGTCCTATGAGACAATGTCAACAGTTTTACTAAAATTGAGATATATCACATCTACTGCTTCCGTTCCTCCACAAGGCTTGTTACCCTGTAGGAGAAGGATATCAGATATGTTTGATATGATTTGTTCACAAATCCATGGTGACTGTTATGTATCACCTTATTATCTTTTAGGTCCTTACAAACTGATTGTTAGCACTATTATCTTTCTGGGTACCCAAGTTAAGTGGACTGGTCTATAATTTCCTGGCTTGTCCTTATTCCCCCTTTTATACATAGGTACTATTGTGACGGGTTAGATCACAGAACCCCCCTTGGGAGCTGCCACCTGATGTGCCAAGACTACTTCTACCCCTGCTTTCCCTGCCAGCTTGGGACCCCAGCATCCTGTCTTGCTAAGCCAGACACTCCCGTCTGCTCCAACAAAGACCCAGGGTCTGAATTACTTGCCCCAAAGCTGCAGGTTTATCTGAAAGCAGCTAACAGAAGTGTTCTTGTCATTAACACTCAGATGCCCAACTCCCAATGGGGTCTAAACCCAAAAAATCCATTTTACCCTGTATAAAGCTTGTACAGGGTAAACTCATAAATTGTTCGCCCTCTATATATGATAGAGAGATATGCACAGTTGTTTGCTCCCCCAGGTATTAATACATACTCTGAGTTAATTAGTAGGTAAAAAGTGATTTTATTAAATACAGAAAGTAGGATTTAAGTGGTTCCAAGTAGTAACAGACAGAACAAAGTAAGTTACCAAGCAAAATAAAATAAAACACGCAAATCTATGTCTAATCAAACTGAATACAGATAAGATCCTCACTAGTTCCAGAATTCTCCCTTTTACAGACTAATCGCCTTTTAGCCTGGGTCCAGCAACCACTCACACCCCTTGCAGTCACTGCCCTTTGTTCCAGTTTCTTCCAAGTATCCTGGGGGTGGAGAGGCTCTCTCTTTAGCCAGCTGAAGACCAAGTGGAGGGGTCTCCCACGTTTTGGAGTCACCTGGGCAAGTCACATGTCCATGTATGACTGAGTTCCTTACCAGCCAAACCACGTTCCTGGGAAAGCCCAGATGTGGATTGGTGTCTCCAACTTGATTGTTGGCTTAAGTGTTTCTGGATTGGGCACTTACTGAGAATAGTCTTTTCTCAGGAAGCTGACCAACTGCTTAGAATCAAATAAGTATGCAGCCAATATTCATAACTTTTCTCTTTAAAAAACTGCCAACTCTCCTGAACTCCTTTTTCCCTTAGACTTGCTTCTCAAGGGATCTTACCTGCCAATTCTCTGAGTTGGCTAAAGTCTGCCTTCTTGAAATCCATTGTCTTTATTCTGCTGTTTTCACTCTTACCTTTCCTTAGAACCATGAACTCTATCTTTTCATGCTCACTTTCACACAAGCTGCCTTCAACCTTCAAATTTTCAATCAGTTCCTCCTATTTGTTTGAATCAAATCTAGAAGAGCCTCTCCCCTAATCACTTTCTCCACCTATGTAATAAAAAGTTGTCTCCAATTCCAATAACTTGTTGAATAATCTGTGCCCTGCTGCATTATCTTCCCAACAGACGTTTGGGTAGTTGAAGTCCTATGCTATGGGTGATTTTGTTAGTTGTTTAAAAAAGCCTCATCCACCTCTTCTTCCTGGTTAGGTGTTCAAAGCAGAATCCAACCATGACATCACCCTTGATTTTACCCTTACTTAGAGACTTTCAACAGGTCTGCCTCCAACTTCTACCTCAACCTCAGTGCAAATGTGTACATCTTTGGTAAACAAGGCAACACCTCTTCCCTTTTTTCTCCTGCTGTCCTTCCTGAACAAGCTGTACTATACCATACCAATATTCCAGTCATGAACTATACCAGCAAGTCTCTGTGATGCCAGTTATGTCATAATTGTGATTATTAACTAGTATTTCTTGGTCTTCCTATTTTCCATATTTCTTGCATTAGTATACAGTCATCTAACAAGTTCATTAGATTTCCCCTTGTCTCTCCTTTGTCCCTGCTATGATTTCCCATGTTCCCCCAGATTCCAACCCTTCACCCAGGTCTTCATATTCCAGACTTACCTGTATGTTTAATCTTCACCACCATCAAGCCTCATTTAAAGCCTGCCTCATTTAAAGCCTGCCTCACAAGCCAGTCTATTTCTGAAGCTACTTCCTCTTCCTTAATAGGTAGACCCCATCTCTGTTCAGCAGTCCTTCTCAGAATATCATCCCATGGTTGAGGGAGCCAAACCCCACCTGATGACACCATACACACAGCCATGCATTCACCTTCAAAAGGCATCTGTTTCTGCCTGGGCCCCCAGCCTTGACTGGAAGGATCAATGAGAATACAACCTGTGCCCCCCGCCCCCATCTCCTTCACCCTCATTCCCAGAGCACTGTAATCACTTCAGATCTGCTCAGGGTCATACTTTGCAGTATCCTTAGTGCCCACATGAATGAGCAGCATGGGGTACCCATGCATTAATATTTTGTAATAACTTAGTTACCTATTTTTTAAAATATGTCCCCTACTGAATATATACCATATATACAGTATATGTACCTATGCCCTGCTGCCTGAAGCTCTAGAGAGTAAGGAGCTCTTTACTCCCATCTGTTGGTGAATAGGGGGAAAAATGGACAGAGTTGTTTTCTCTTCATAAGCTATTTGATTAGCACACCAGATAGACACAAGCTCCACAGAGAAAGGACCTCTCTGCCACCATCCTGGTGAACAGGAAGAAGTAGGATTACTGAGATAGCTTTATTTGTATAAGCTTTCTACACAGAAATCCTCCACTGATACTTTTGGAGCCACCATAACTGTATACAAAACTCAGAATAGGTTGGGCTGTGGTGCTGAAATAAGAGTGAAGAGAGAAGAAAGGGGCTCTTATGTTGAGACAAGGATTCTGCTTAAGGGTTCTTTATTTATGTGACATGTTCGTTTCTAGTAAGGTGTCATTGGGAGTAGTTTTTGGGAAGAGATGATTAGACTGAGCATTTTGTTGAAAGATCAGCTGCAGAGGACTTTGTGATGAAAGATGGCATGCAGGTGACTTTTGAATGGAAGCAACTCCTTGAGGGGATGAAATACAGAGAGGGGTTTTAGCTGATGCCACAGAGACAGGAGCAAAGCTGAATGAACTCCAGAGAGGCCTATCTAACCACAAAATAAATCTGAAACTATGACAGCTTAGTTAGGTGGTGGAGCCTCAACACAGGACCAGGGAGCATTTCCCAAGGGATTGGAGACAGGTCTGTCCGAATGCACCTCAAAACTCTGGGACTACACAGCCCACTGACACCAAACCATGAACAGGGTTTGGGGATGGGGAAGTGATGTCGTAAAGTGACATTTGCCTATTGGATGTTCATGTTGGTGTGGAGGGAACTGTGTTAATGCAATCCTGCCAAACTTATCCTGGGAAAGTATTTTATTTATCATTCATATGCCTATATTGTTGTTGTTTTCCAAGAATCATAGAAAGTAGGGCTGAAAGGGACTGCGAGAGGACATCTAGTCCATGCTCCCCACACTGAGGCTGGACCAAGTTCATCTAATCCATCCCACACTGGTGACTGTCAACTTGTTCTTTAAAACCTCCACTTACAGCGATCTACAATAACCTTGTTTGGAAACTTATTGCAGTGCTTAACTATCCTTATAGTTAGAAAGTTTGTCCAAATAAAAATATCTAAATCTCCCTTGCTGCAAATTAGGTCCATTACCTCTGGTCCTCCCTTCAGCAGACATGGAGAACAACTGATCACCTCCCATTTTTGAATGACCCTTAACATATTTGAAGACTTATCAGGTCCTCTCAAGAATAAATATACCCAGTTTTTTTAAATCTTTTCTCATAGATCAGGCTTTCTAAACCTTTTATCGCTTTTGCTACTTTCCTCTGGACTCCCTCCACTCTATCAGATTTTTCCTAAAGTGTGGCATTCAAAACAGGATATACTACTCCAGCTGAGGCTTCACAGAGTCAACTACAGTGGGACAATTATCTCCTTACATACAACACCCGAGAATGATGTGTGTCTGTTTTGCCACTGAATCACATTGTTGATTCAAATTCAAATTTGTGATAACCACCAATCTTTTTCAGCAGTACTACTATCTAGTCAGTTTTTCCCCAGTTGTAGTTGTTCATTTGAATTTTCATTGCTAAGTGAAGTACTTTGCATTTGTCATTATCGAATTTCATCTTGTTGAATTCAGACCAATTTTTCACGGTTATTTTCAATTCTAATCCTGCCCTCCATAGTGCTGGCTGCCCCTCCCAGCTTGGTATCATCTGCAAATTTTATAAGCCTACTCTTCACTCCAATAGTCAAGTCACGAATGAAAATGTTGAATAGTCGCAGACCCAGGACAGACCCGGCAGGACCTCACTGGATACATCCACTCACTTTGACAGTGAACAATTAATAACTCTCTTTGAGTAAAAAAAAACAGGAGTACTTGTGGCACCTTAGAGACTAACAAATTTATTAGAGCATAAGCTTTCGTGGACTACAGCCCACTTCTTCGGATGCATATAGAGTGGAATAAATATTGAGGAGATATATATACACACACATACAGAGAGCATAAACAGGTGGGAGTTGTCTTACCAACTCTGAGAGGCCAATTAAGTAAGAGAAAAAAAACGTTTGAAGTGATAATCAAAATAGCCCAGTACAGACAGTTTGATAAGAAGTGTGAGAATACTTACAAGGGGAGATAGATTCAATGTTTGTAATGGCTCAGCCATTCCCAGTCCTTATTCAATCCTGAGTTGATTGTGTCTAGTTTGCATATCAATTCCAGCTCAGCAGTCTCTCGTTGGAGTCTGTTTTTGAAGTTTTTCTGTTGTAAGATAGCCACCCGCAGGTCTGACATGGAATGACCAGACAGGTTAAAGTGTTCTCCCGCTGATTTTTGAGTATTATGATTCCTGATGTCAGATTTGTGTCCATTAATTCTTTTGCGTAGAGACTGTCCGGTTTGGCCAATGTACATGGCAGATGGGCATTGCTGGCACATGATGGCATATATCACATTGGTAGATGTGCAGGTGAACGAGCCCCTGATGGTATGGCTGATGTGATTAGGTCCTATGATGATGTCACTTGAATAGATATGTGGACAGAGTTGGCATCGGGCTTTGTTACAAGGATAGGTTCCTGGGTCAGTGGTTTTGTTCAGTGATGTGTGGTTGCTGGTGAGTATTTGCTTTAGGTTGGGGGGTAGCATTCTTAAAACTACAATACCCACCTGCTGAAGTGAAAAAACAGATTGACAGAGCCAGACGAGTACCCAGAAGTCACCTCCTACAAGACAGGCCCAACAAAGAAAATAACAGAACACCACTAGCTGTCACATTCAGCCCCCAACTAAAACCTCTCCAGCGCATCATCAGAGATCTACAACCTATCCTGAAAGATGATCCTTTACTCTCACAGATCTTGGGAGACAGACCTGTCCTCGCTTATAGACAACCCCCCAACCTAAAGCAAATACTCACCAGCACCTAATAAAGTTTTCCTTATTTCGTACATAGAATCCGTATTTTTCATGTGGGGAAGTGTAGCGGGGTGAACACCTGCTCCAGCCCTGAAGGGGTTGGAAAAGCCCTGGAGAGGGCTGGGGCTGAAGAAGGGAGCAAAACCCTGGCTGATTGGCGGAAGTGGCTGCAGCTGGGGCCACACCCCAAACTGAGCAACTAGGCCTTATAAGAAGGCCAGGGCAGCCAGAAGCTGAGGAGTCTCTCTCTGACTGGAGAGAGAGACAGGCCTGGCTGCTGGGGAACTCACCAGGGACCTAAAGTGAGGCAGGGCTGCGGAAAGGCCTTGGTGGCTGGGAAGCCCTAGGCTAGCAACTCCCCAGGCTGCAGGGCCTGGTCCTAGGCTCACATAGGTATTGGGGTGCAGAGGGGCAGCCTGAGGGTGGGTAAAGGCAGCCAGTCCAAACCCCTTGTTGCCTGTGATGATTGGCTGATAGACTGCAGTCTGCCCCAGGGCGCGGGGGCTAGATGGTGACTGGCAGTAGCCACAACTGAGACGACATTGGGATAGGGGGTGGGGGTTCCCCTGTGTAAGGAGACCCAGAGAGAGAGTGGGGTACTGCCAGGGGGGCAGCACCCAAGCCAAAGGCACCGGGGTCCAGGAGGGACACAGGGGCCAATGACAGGTGGGACACCTGGCCTGCAGAGGGCGCGCCGATGACTGGTGAGCTAATTTCCAGAAGAGACCAGAAGGAGGTGCCGCAGGGGTGAGTCCGCGCCTGATTACAGGATGTATTGTCTATTAAGTGTGCATGGGGAAGATATCTAGTGATCCCAAAAATTCAGGGTTGTGCCTCATGCTGGTAGTGTTTGTTAGTTTTAAAAGGGACCCCTACCTCTTTGGACCCTGCCTTTGTTGCTGGTGACAACACCTGGCAGAAGGAGTTCATGAACACAGAATACATGAGCTACAGTAACTGTGAGACATGTTGTACCCTAAGAAAACATAGACATAAAAGGCCACATTTCAAGTTTGCATGAACAGTTATGTGTGAGACAAATCTGACAGACATTTGTGGTCACATTCTGCTGTCAGCTACTTGCATATTGTTTCACTGATTTCAATAAGGTCACACAGTTGTAAGTAAGGAAATCACTTGACCTGTAGTGATCCCTGTTCTGGAGCAGATATGCTCAATGCATGTTTAAATTACAGTCAGATATTTCTGATCCACTCAGCTGAGTCATTGTACCCAAGTGTAATGCTGAAGACAGTTTATACACTACTGTCTTTCATGAAAGAGAACTGAGAGGACTCTGTTGTAGAAACCACAAGGGTGATATTTCTTATTCAGATTCCTGAATGATCAAAGACCATGTAGCTCTTTTATCTTGCAAACTAAGTAACAATGCTTGTTCTGATCAGTGTTACCTCAGAAGATCTGCTTAAATCCTGCTCTGGATTAAACAACTATGGAACTGATTGTGAACAGCTTCAGGAAAGAGTGGTTAGACATGGACAAACAGAAAACATCTTTTACTTTTTACTACATTTTTTTTTGCTACTCCTGAATTCCATAGTGTGACCTTAACTAAAATCCTTTTTTACTTTCATGTTAAGAGACAGTAAGTTACATACTCCACCATCATGCATTTGTACTTGGTATAGACTTTGGACTCAAAGCTAAAGACTACAGCAATTATACATAAAGGCTTCTAGTGGCTCCTCATTTGATTCAACTTTCTATTTCAAAGATCACAGTAATTTAGTCAAATAAAAGTGACTCAAAAAAAAAATAAACCACTACCAAACAAAACCAAACCTTGAGGCTAGCTAAAGAGAACACTTAATTCAAAAACCAAGACGACAAATAAGTTAAACTTGTCAGTATTTAGGGGGTGAAGTGCTTTACAATATCTCCAGAGTGAATTATTACACAAATGCAAAATCTGTTAAATTTAGGACAACAAATACAACTGGTTGAAGGCAAAGTGACAGTGTAAACAAGGCTCTCTCAAAGTTAATTGGGAATGCAAAGACAAACACTGACCAAGTGCATAGATTTGCCTTTCACCCTAGATACTCAGCTTGCTGTTACATTGTTCTTTCAGTGTGTGAACAACGGAATGCCTGAATGTTACTGATGACATTTATCAATAATCTGCAAGATCAACTGACAGAAACATATTCAAACAAAATGAAATTTCTTCCTGCAATATCACATAGGTTGTGGCTTATTTACACATTTTGAAAGGGGAAATCTTGCAAGTTCCATTAAGTGCACAGTGCAACTGTTTGGTAGGTTTATGTAATACAATTGAAGTAGTATGAACCTTGATATGCCAAAGCTATTCATAAGATGGCATTCTGGCTCCCCTGAAGTCAGTGGCGTTTTAATAACTTTTATAGTGGGAATGCTGAAAGCTATTAAACAAAACTGTAAGCCCGGTATATGATGGAAACCCACTTCAAGCCGGCGGTGCTACTGCACCCCAAGCCAGGGCCGGCTCCAGGCACCAGCTTGGCAAGCAGGTGCTTGGGGCGGCCGCTCCGGAGAGGGACGGCACGTCCAGCTATTCGGCGGCAATTCAGTGGACGGTCCCTCACTCCGCTCGGAGCGAAGGACCTCCTGCCGAATTGCCGCCGCAGATCGTGATCACGGCTTTTTTGTTTGTTTGTTTTTTTGGCTGCTTGGGGCGGCAAAAACCCTGGAGCCGGCTCTGCCCCAAGCACCCCTTACCTGAAGTTAACAGCAAAACTCACATGGACTTTAATAGGGCCAGGATTTCACTCCATATTTCTAAGGACAATTCAGTACCATTTCGATGCATGTGTTTCTATAATTCAAAGTCCTATTAGACGGGCAAATTCTGCTTTGGATGCACAGACATGGCTCCCATTAAGTACAATTATAGATCCCAAGACTAAAATTGATTCAAATGGTTTAAATTTTGTAATGTAATTAATGTCTTCAGAATAGAGATATTATACTTTCAGCAAACAGGGGCTATTACAGCTGTGTGACAAACCCTGCTTCTATTTATGAAATAGCCATTGCAAAATCCACAGAATGCCATAAACAGTTTCAAGATGTAATATTTGCCAGTTTAAAGATGTAAAAAAAATGCTGCTTAAGCTAAGTTTCATATGTACTATTCATTCAGAAAGGATAAGGAGCCCAGAATGCTTTGCTTTTATCAGTTGCCAGCAAAAAAGCAAGCAACCGAAAGCTTTCTGGGGTGTACTAAGATTGTTAAAGACAAGCAGGGAAAATAAACAGTATCACCTTTAAGGATAAGTGATCCAGAACTTAATAGAAAACTATTCATAGGTTTTTGATGCGTCCTGTAAATTTAATAAAGTATTATATTAATGCTCTAGAATGCAATGTAATGAATTTCTTTGTAAAAAAAACTAAAAAATTGAATTATTGAATTTGAAATTTCAAAATTCGAGGAAAGACAAAATTAAGTTTTTAAATTAATCTTAAAATGTTGGGATTTTTAAAAGGAAAACAATTCTAGAAAGTGTTATGAAAAAATAGGGAACACTTTCTTAATCAGCGCTAACATAAAAAGAGATCATTCTGTATTAAAGTCTAAAATCTCTCAGAGCAATTTCTAAAGAAACCTATTACATTTCTATTGCTGTGTATTGGTTTGATCTCCACTAAATTTTGCAGGAATTTTTCCTAAGGGCAGTAGCTTTTGAGAACAGGGATAAGATGATCTGGACTGAAATGGAACTGGGGTTGGGAGGCTGTTCTATTTGGCTTGATGAGTAATCCAATATCAGAATATGATGGCAAGGTCTTGTCCTATAAATTCACTAATATAAAAATAATGCAGCAAATAATGACCCGTAGAACAGGAGGGAAAGTTGATTGTTCACACTATGGTATTGCATTATTTCCCACCAGCCTATGTTAGTAGAAGT
Source organism: Chrysemys picta bellii (assembly GCF_011386835.1). Classification (NCBI taxonomy): domain Eukaryota; kingdom Metazoa; phylum Chordata; order Testudines; family Emydidae; genus Chrysemys; species Chrysemys picta. The sequence goes on along the minus strand of NC_088795.1, from coordinate 72,147,059 downwards.
TAAATAAATACTTAAAGTGGGATTTGAACTTTGACAAGGAATCAATTGTTGAACTCCAGAGTTTTATACAAGAAAATGATCTTCAAGCACTTTAACTAGAATCAGCTTCTTACAACACATTTTTCTATTCTGTCCTGCAATATTAAACCACAAGCTAAGTTGTTTAGATGACCTTGGTTACCATATAGCTGTGCAGATCTGTCACTAGGAGCAAAAAATTATTTCGTGTGGGGACTACAGTAATTACTTAGGTTAGACACTCAGTTCACTATGATGATTGGGTAGTGTAACTTCTCAATTTGCCAGATAGAGACAGCTCTAAATGAAGTGTGTGAATGCCAGAATGATGAAGTGATCTGATTGTATGAGAGACATTCCAAGCAATGTGGCCATAATGGTTGTGAATAGACCTGCCGTTACTGAAAAAATAAAATAAAAAAAATAATCTAATAGACACTTGAATTTGTAAACAAGTTAATTGGGGCCCTACTTGTGCCTCTTTTGGGTTCATTTCTTGTGAATATTTGAGAAAGCAAATCTCACTGCCACCATTCTTTGTGGAAAGTGAACAGGAAATTTAAGAATAGTAGCAGCTACTTAAAACTAAGCTTCTGAAGAATGGTACCTGTCAGGGCTGGCTTCAGGGTTTTTGCCGCCCCAAGCGGCGAAAACAAACAAAAAAACAAAACAAAAACAAAACAAAAACAAAAACAAAAAGCTGCGATCGTGATCTGCGGTGGCAATTCGGTTGGAGGTCCTTCGCTCCGAGCGGGAGCGAGGGACCGTCCGCCGAATTGCCGCCGAATAGCTGGACGTGCTGCCCCTCTCCGGAGTAGCCGCCCCAAGCACCTGCTTGGCAAGCTGGTGCCTGGAGCCGGCCCTGGTACCTGTCACAAAATATTCAGCCTCATTCTTGTCTCACTTACACCATTTTACACCAGATTAATTCAGTTGATTTCAGTCGAGTTTCTTCTGTTCTACATCTAATGTACTTAAGATTAGACGGGGACCTTTTACAAGTTATTTATTTAATAAGTACAAAAAGGCAATGCCATGCCAAATGCTTGCACACTGCTCATGTTTAAAATTCATTTGTTGTTCAGCTAAAGCTGGTCAGATAAACCTTTTCCTCTATCTAAATCATGATTTAGATGACTGCTACATGCCAGATGCTTGTCTGAACCATAGCTGAGTTATATATAACATCAAAAACAGATTTTATAATGGAAACTTCAGCTCATCCTTAAATCTGACAGTACTACTTATCTGGACCATAATTAAGGTTATGCTAGTATTTATTTTACAATCTCCTAATGCCCTATGTCTGTCGTTATCAAATTATTGATTACTAACCCAATTGTTTACTGTCCAAAAGGTATGTTGGCTGATCATTCACTGTCCACATAATAACCTGAATATAGCTAGCTAGTTGTGAGCCAGCATAGGGTTGCCAGGCATCTGGTTTTCAAACAGAACACCTGGTGGAAAAGGGACCCTGGTGGCTCCGGTCATCACTGCTGATCAGGCCGTTAAAAATTCAGTTGGAGGTGCAGCAGGGCTTGCAAGCTCCCTGCCCGGTTCCAATCAGCTCCTGGGAAACAGCCAGCATGTGTGGCTCCTAGATGGAGGGGCGGCCAGCAGGGCTTTGCATGCTATCCCCTCCTGCAGGCGCCTCTCCAAGTGCTAGCGCCGCAGCTCCCAGCGGCTGGGAATCGCGGCCAATGGGAGCTGCGGCGGTGCTGCAGGCAGGGGTGGTGCGCAGAGCCAGAGGAACATGTCACCGCTTCCCAGAAGCCACCTGAGGTCAGCACCACCCAGAGCCCACATCCCAAACCCCCTCTTGCACCCCAATCCCCTTAACCCCAGCTTGGAGCCCCTCCTGCACCCAAAACCCCTCATCCCCAGCCCCACCCCAGAACCTATACCCCTAGCCAGAGCCCTCCCCCCTGCACCCCAACCCCCAACCCCACCCTGGAGCCTCCTCCCACACTCCAAACCCCTTGGCCCCAGCCTGAAGCTCCCTCCTACACCCCAAACCCCTCATCCCCGGCCCCACTACAGAGCCCGCACCCTAACCCCATGCCCCAGCCCAGTGAAAAATGAGTGAGTGAATGATGGAGAGAGGAGTGGTGGAGTTAGCGGGGGGAAGAAGCAGGGTAGGGGACAGGGCAAGGGTGTTTGGTTTTCTGCAATCAGAATGTTGGCAACACTACTGCCTCAGCAATAGAAGGAAATGAACACAATATTGGAGAAGAGAAAAAGTTTTTAGAGCTTCAAGTGGAAGGTAGATACAGCTAACCTCAGAAAAATAGATCAGCTTGTGTAATACAGTCAATGGAGCTTTGCCAATACATGCCAACTGAGGATCAGAAAGTCTGGAAAGTGTGTGAGAGAGAGCGAGAGAGAGAGAGTGTATATATATAGATAGATAGATAGATATAAAAGCCATTGTCCTGTAGCAGGTGGGAAATGCAGTTATCCTGGGAGAGCCGTGAATGCAACTCTCTCTCTATTTTAAAATATTTTTCAGACGATGGCTTGGCAGCTTATAGCAGAGTGAACAGCTTGGAACAGGAAACCCTTCTTCGTGCAACTGTGATTGATTGATTCAGTCCAGTGAGACAATCATGGGCACAAAAGAAATTTTGAATTTCATGCCAACACTATAGACAGTTTGTATCAAAAAGAGAACTGCAACCAGTGCCATAGTATTGTCAACCTGCTGGTTTCTGCAAAGATTTTTCTCTACCAGACTGGCTTTCTGACAGCTGGACTTTTTCTTCCCCGTACTTGTTTCCCTGGCTGCATCTGATTGTTTTTCTGCTTTCTGGGAGTTATTTTCCCCATTGTTCACATTTTTTCTTGCATTTTTTTTTCCGGTTTCAGGATTTTAGACAAATTATAAAGGGTTTCAAAGACTAGCATCAAATTTTCAAGGCCTTTAGATTGTTGAAAATATGCAAGAGAGCCTTTTCACGTGCAAACGGGGTAGTTAGATATGCTGCCACACACAATGGGACTTTACATAAACAAATGCATGTTTTGTATGATCACAATTCAGACAAAGTCCAACAGTTTGGTCCATGAAGGCTTAATTCTACCTTTGGATACATGCATGGAGCTTCTGTTGAAGTTAATGGATCACATATACTCTCATCTTAAGACAGAAATTTAACCTACATTTGGTACTTGCTGATATGAAGAATAGTATAGCCTTATGGAAAATCAATGTGAATAGCAAAAATAGTTCCAAATTGTATTATTCCGGTGGTAAATTTCAATATCTGTGCAAAGAGATAAGAAGAGCCCCCTTAAAATATTGAAGGTTAGCAAATATGCCCTATAGTCATTGAACCAAATCCTAAACTAATGTAAATTGCTGTAGCTCCATTGACCACAATGGAGCTATGCCAATTTACATCAGCTGAAGATCTGGCTCTAGTGGTTAAAGTTGAACACATCTATTTTACTAAGCTACTGGTATAGCATTTACCACGTTGGGGACCCCTGGCCTATATCTATTTACAGTGAAAACCTGAGATTGATTTCTGCTTATGAAAACCATCTTTGAACCCATGCACCCACGGGGGGGGGGGGGGGGGAATGTGAAGGTGCATGCATCCATACTTGCACATGTAAGTTAGGTAATTGCAAAGGCAATTAGGTACTTGCATTCTCTATATTTGCTTGTCATTGCCCCCACAACCACAAGACTACCTGCACTTTATGAAACTATGCTCCTTAAGTCCCTGTATTTTCTCAAACACAAATTAGAAGTTCCTTGAGCAGGCATGTTGTTGGACCAGATTTAGGAAAGATATGGGGAAAAGTGAATGCAACAAGTTTCAAGATAAAGTATTTTCTCTTTTATTCTTTTCCAAACAGCGGTAAAGTACTTGGAGCAGTGAATTCAGCTGAAGTGAATATAAGTAGCTGTGAATAAACTATTTGCCATCACTGATCTCTTAGTTAAATAATGAAGCCCTTTTCCTGCAGGGTACAATGGAATAGGACAAACTAAAGAGAATTCAGGCATCTCACCTTTGTGACCAGAGATTGTAAACCATGATCTGTCACCAGTGGAAAATTGAAGAGAAGATTTTCAGAGATGCTCCAGAAGTCATCTGATTGCCCAAAGTTATGAGCCTCCCACCACAAAATGCCCCCCCAAAGAGAGACTATGTATTAGGGAAATTCTGAAAGCTGAGATGTTCAGTTTTAACTACTACATGACATGTTCTGAATTCAGCTTAAATATTTCGCCTAAATCACTCCAAGCCATTAAGTTTGTAGTTTGAAAAATACTACTGTATATGATTATACGGAGATGTAGATGTGCACGTCACAGCAGGCCTTGTAAAAAAAAATCTGCCTTGTACCGTTACCTGCTAATTAGCTATTGTTTAAAATTATTCAAATAAAAGCTCTACTTAAAAATAGAGATGGATAAATTACTCATTCTGAATAATCTGAAGAATGTAGCTTTTTTCTGTCAGTGAATCATTTGTGAACTCATCCCAATTTCAAGATAAAATATTCATAAGTATTCACCAAATAGTCAAAATGAACAGCTTTCAGGATAGTGGCTGCTCTGTAACAGTTCATTCAACATGAATAGCTAAGCAATTATATGAATCATATGATATTGTTTCTACTCCCTGATTAACTGACTGAAATGTTTTAAGGTGTGATTCTCCTCCAAAAAGTGATTCTGTAAAATTGTCATTATGAGGTTTCATGTTCATTGTTCCTGGAGAATTTTCCTAGCTATTGTGCTTTATTTGCAAGTATAAAAATGGGAGGTATTTCTCACTGCCAGCACTCACTCCAGAATTTAAAAAAAAAAAAAAAAAAAAAAAAAGATTAATTCTTTTCTATTCATTTATCAGAAATGAAGATTCTGAAGTCCAAAATACGCTTTCAGTCAAAGCTGTGCAACCCACATTCTGACTCAAGAGAATCAGATAGAATAATGCTTTTCAATTGTGACAGACATCAGTAGACATAAGAGTCATACAAAATAATCACAAAGCCTGATGGCAGATGAGTCCTCCACTAAAATTAAATTTATTCTGTCTTATCACAACAGAAGTCCTCATGAACTGAACAGAAATGGCATCTCCATTGATTCAAATGGAGTTAAAAGGCCTTGAATTAGATTTTTTTTTAAAGTGCATGTTAGCTACCTACAAAACTATAGTGTGAGATGTGAAAATATAAAATTTCAGTTTATAAGCTACAATCCAGCCTAGTTTATCCTCAGAATCTCCCCCCCTCCCCCCCGGATAGAAAAAGAACAAAACACACATGAATCCAATACAATCTGGTTTTACTCTCCTTAAAATGAGTGTACATATACTAGTTGCTTGTGGGCCAAGAACCTATGTTGCCAAGTTTCAGCTCAGAGTATGCACTTTTAAAAGTTACTGTAGATTCCTTGAAGATAGAGGTTGTAATAATGAAGGGCTCACTGGCTCTTGACACACTTTGCTATTTTCTCCATCTAATTTTATCTTAGCTGTTGCTAAGGTTTCACTTCAAATAGGCACATTTAATGACTGTGGGGAAGAGATTCTGATTTCATTTATACTGATGTCAATCCACAGTAACTCCATTGAAATCAGTGGTGGTACTCTGGGTTGAGAATGGTATCACCGAGTTTAGAATTTAATTATCCAAATGAGTAAATTAACTAACCAAGTAAAGCCACTAATTGCTAGTGAGCACTTTAACAAATTATCAGAACATTTTAGGCGGGATTCTGCATTGTCCTATACCTTGTCTAATGATTAATACTAACTCAAAGTGAGTATAAAACACTAGCATTTTAACTTCATAGCATTTTACACTGGTATGAGTCCCGAATTCAGCAAAACACTAAAATTCATGCTCAAGTCCCTTTGACTTCAGTGAGCCTTAAGAACAAGCTTAAGCACTTCACTGGCTAGAGATGGGGACACTCCCATATTTAAAATAAAAATGAATCAAATCACTTGCACATATGCAGCAGGCCAAAAAGGGAGATTTTTAGAGGCACCTAACTCTCAGTGAATTTCGGTGGGTGAAGAGCAACAGAAGGCTTGTCTGCAAACAAACTTGCACCAGTTTAATTAAATTGGCTTGTTTAAAACCAGTTCAAATCCCATATAGACACTCTGATATCAATTTAAAACTGGTTATTTTGGTTTAGTTTGGCCCTATAAATTCAAATAATACAGCTTTCAGTTAATTTGAGTGCTCACACATACAATTGTACCAATTTAATTACATGAGTTTACAAATCCTACATCAGTTTAAAAATCACATCTTAAGTTAAACTGGTGTAATTTTGCATGTAGACCAGGCTATAGCCTCAGGCCTTTGTTTACACTGTACTTCAAATTATGAATGAAAATGAACCTTCACTGTGCCAAAAGTGCGAACTCACTTATAGGTTCCATAGCATGAAGGATTAGGTTGGTAACTTAGCCACCCTTCCTTTCTCACTTCTCCATCTTTCAAGCTAATTCTACCATCTGTAATGGCATACAAACATGCACAATAAACCACCCAAACCCCATCTGTTTCTAATAGGGAAAACCACTGGTTAAATAATGGATAAAGTACTGCACATGAAGTTGAAAAAAAAAAATCTCCTTCCCACGCAACACTTTCTGAAGTATCAAAACACTCAACATGTAATGCAGTTCATCTTCACTGATTTGTTGGAGTTTTTTTGTTTGTTATTTATTTATTCACACATAGAGCAGTTTCTACCATGGGATATCTAAGAATTTCTGACTTCTACATTAGTCTCTGGACTGTAGAAAGAAAAAGTGATCTTTGAGTATGCCAGGGATGGGGGTGGGGGAGGGAACAGCCACTAGAGAAAGTAATTAATAATGCAAGCAATATCTTGCTATAGAAAGTGTTCCAGAATTATTCCCTTTTAGACAAAATTAATGACTAATTTAAGCATATTCAGTCTAACAATTAATCAGTAGGAGCTCAGTGAAAGACTGTCAAAGAGTGGTGGAGGTGAAGTGCTTCAGGGATTTCCCACACACTGAATTTCTGCAGAGTGGTTAGGCAGAACAAATCGCCAGCCTCCAACTTGCAAATCAGGGGTTTCTAGGGTTTTGAATTCAAGATTTTTTTTTAAATAGTAAAAGTACAGGGCATTAAATAATATAGCTGGTTCATAGCTGCTAGAAAGATATAACATATAAACCTAAATCACAGGAACAATCACATGTTAACAAGACTATTTTAACATAGCTACACATCAGTGTTATTATCATATAGCTGACTTACATGAGATGCTACTTTTTCAGGATGCTAGTTATTTACACATGCAAAATTTATGGGATAATAGACAGACTAGGGTACAGAAGCTCACCACACCAGTGATCCAGTGCTCTGTGCTAATGTTCAGAAGCCACAAAACTGGTCAAAATGAGGGTAGAGAAGTTATGAACCTTGCAGTAATACATCATCCCAATTTACTCTTGTAATTTTTTTTTTTTTTTAATATTGGGTCTGATCAAATGACCTTTGGAGTCAACGGCAAGACTCCTGTTGACTTTAATGGGTTACTTTTCTTTAGGTAAGCTGGTAAGAATCTCTTCATGGCCTGATGAAGTGGGAACATGGTCAGGGTGACAAAATACTATTCCATTGTGCTGTGCTTGTGTGGGCTTCAACTGCATCTTTGTGGTATGTGTCTTTTATTCTCATTAAGGGCTACATTACAGAGTTAATTTGTCCTAAGTCACCTTGTGTCAGCCTAGTTGTGCATGTGTCCATGTTCAAATGTCTCCCATTGAAAACACCCTTTTACAGCAACCCATCCTCCCCTAATGGCATTGAGCCATGGTCATTGCAGTGCAAGTCCTACAGCATCTGTCTCACACTGACCAACAGTGACTGCTCCGGTTACAGTTGTGAACTCCCCTGTTCAAGCCACACAACTCTTTAAAGCCCTCAGGTATTTTAAAAATACCTATTCCTGATTGCATTCCTTGGTGAACACACTTAACAGCTCTCCATTGTTGTGAGCACCTGCCCAATTGACCATGCTGGCTACACATTCTAGATGTGCTGTTTCCCTAAGTAAATAGTCTTATTGGATCTGCTGCGCTTTCTGGAAGAAGAGACTGTGCAAGCACAGCTACAAAGCATCAGGGGGTAGCCGTGTTAGTCTGTATCTACAAAAACAACAAGGAGTCTGGTGGCACCTTAAAGACTAACAGATTTATTTGGGCATAAGCTTTCGTGGGTAAAAACCTCACTTCTTCAGATGCATAGAGTGAAAGTTACAGATGCAGGCATTATATACTGACACATGGAGAGCAGGGAGTTCCTTTGCAAGTGGAGAACCAGTGTTGACAGGGCCAATTCAATCACGGTGGATGTAGTCCACTCCCAATAATAGATGAGGAGGTGTCAATTCCAGGAGAGGAAAAGCTGCTTTGGTAATGAGCCAGCCACTCCCAGTCCCTATTCAAGCCCAGATTAATGGTGTTATTGGGAGTGGACTACATCCACCTTGATTGAATTGGCCCTGGAAGTACTTCCTCTGCAAGAGGGAACAGGCAATTCAGTAAGATTCTACCAAGAATATTCCCAGCGATGGAGAGGAGGGCAATGCCTCAATAGTTGCCACAGTCAGCCTGTCTCCCTTTTTCAAAATGGTGATGTTAGCATTATGTAAGTCAGCAGGGATTTCTTTGGTGTGCCAGAATTTGAGGAGCAGCAAATGAAGCTTGTTGGTCAATGTTTCTCCCCACACTTTCAGTACTTCAGCTGGTATGCCATGTGGACCTGGTGCTTTATTGTTCTTCATTTCTTTAATTGCTTTGCAGACCTCCTCGGGTGTTGGTTGGTTTCCCAGATTGGATGCTGAGGGATGGAGTTGATGGTGTCAGTCACAGTCGATTCTTGATTTAGAAGCTTTTAGTAGTGTGCCTTCCAGCGCTATGATGGATTTGTTATCTTTAAGAAGAGTACTACCACCAGGGGTTTACAGCTATTCTCTGAGCCAAGATCTTTTTGAGACTCCACCACAGCTAAGCCAAGCACAAAGGAGCCCAATCCAGGGGAAGGATCTATATGCATTGACCCTTACAACGTTTAAATGTGAAGATTAGGGCTGTCAATTAATGGCAGTTAACTCACATGATTAACTCAAAAAAATTAATTACAATTAATCAGTTTTAATCTCACTGTTAAATAGAATACCAATTGAAATTAAATTGTTGGACGTTTTTCTACATTTTCAAATATATTGATTTCAATTGTAACACAGAATACAGTGTACAATGCTAACTTTATATTTTTGACTACAAATACTTGCACAGTAAAAATCAAAAGAAATAGTATTTTTCAATTCACCTCATACAAGTACTGTTGTGGAATCTCTTTAAAATGTAGAATTATGTACCCAAAAAATGGATTTTTGAATGCAATGTAAAACTTTGGAGCCTACAAGTCCACTCAGTCCTATTTTTTGCTCAGCCAATCACTAAGACAAACAAGTTTGTTTACATTTGCAGGAGATAATGCTGCCCGCTTCTTGTTCACAATGTCACCTGAAAGTGAGAACACATGTTCCCATGGCACTGTTGTAGCTGGCATCACAAGATATTTACATGCCAGATGTGCTAAAGATTCATATGCCTCTTCATGCTTCGGCCACCATGCCAGAGAACATTCTTCCATGCTGAAGCTGCTCATTAAATATATAATAATGCGCTATTTAAATTTGTGACTGAACTCCTTGGGGGAGAATTGTATGTCTCTGGCTCGGTGTTTTACCCACATTCTGCCATATATTTCATGTTATAGTAGTCTCAGATGATTATTCAGCACATGTTGTTCATTTTAAGAACAGTTTCTTTGCAAATTTGACAAAACGCGAAGAAGGTACCAATGTGAGATTTCTAAAGATAGCTACAGCACTCGACCCAAGATTTAAGAATCTGAAGTGCCTTCCAAAATCTGAGGTGTGGAACATGCTTTCAGAAGTTTTAAAAAGCAACACTCTGATGTAGAAACTACAGAACCTGAAACATCAAAAAAGAAAATCAACCTTCTGCTGGTGGCATCTGCTTCAGATGAGGAAAATGAACATGCATCGGTCTGCACTGCTTTGGATGGTTATCGAGCAGAACCCGTCATCAGCATGGACGTACATCCCCTTTAATGGTGGTTGAAGAATGAAGGGGCATATGAATGTATCTGGCATGTAAATGCCTTGCAGTGCCGATTACAAAAGTTCCATGTGAACACCTATTCTCGCTTTCTGGTGATGTGAACAGGTGGGCAGCATTATCTCCCATAAATGTAAACAAACGTGTTTGTCTTAGCGACTGGCTGAATGAGAAGTAGGACAGAGTAGTCTTGTAGGCTCTAAAGTTTTGCATTGTTTTTAGTGCAGTTATATAACACACAATTCTACATTTGTAAGTTGCATTTACACAATAGAGATTCTAATACAGTACTTATATGAGGTGAATTGAAAAATACTATTTCTTTTGATTTTTACTGTGCAAATATTTGTAATCAAAAATATAAAGTGAGCACTGTACACTGTATTCTGTGTTATAATTGAAATCAATATATTTGAAAATGTAGAAAATATCCAAAATATTTAAATAAATCATATTCTATTGTTGTTTAACAGTGCGATTAATTGTGCAATTTTTTTTTTAAATCACTTGACAGCCCTAGTGAAGATATAAACACGGCCCAACTCAAAGTTAGCCAGACACTGGTATCTGCCTTTCCATAGTTTAACTCATAAGAGATAGCAGTACAACAAACAGAAGTACAGTTATCTGGCTTTTCATTTCCCGGCAGAGTAAGGGAATGATGAGGGTGAGACATGCAGAGCAGTTTAAGCACATAGGGACGCCTCTTACATCTTCCTGAGAAATCTCAAATAAATAATAATAATAATAATAATAATGGAAGTCCTCTACAATCCTCTTCCAAAGGCTTCTAGGGATGGGTGTCTTCTTCCTTTCCCATGCCACTCCATGTCAGCTTCAGCAGGCACCATGGCAGTGAACAAGCGAGCAGCATGCAGGCCTATGTGGCTTTGGGATGCCAGCAGTCAATGGAGAACTCCATTTTTGAGCTCCCTTCTCTCTCACACACAACATTCCACACGGCATCATGTGGCTGCATCCCTATCCCTACCACTCCACACTGGGGAACAGTAAGGAAAACTACAATGTTGCACGCAGTGACCTGAGAGCCATGGCTAGTCTATGTTTGGCAGGAATAGACACTAGTGTTTTCTACTGTTCTGATTTTGACTTCAATACAATGTAAACTTAAATTAACAGGTTTATTACATAGTAATGTTTTGCACTTTTTTTATATTTTTGGAAAGAAATTTAAGTGTATCTTTACTACTTCATAACATATTACTGAATGCCTAGCACTACTCATAGCACACACGATTGTAATAGAACCGAATCATAGAAAACATAAATTTGGTGGGAAACAGTGCAATAATTATAAGCCTACAGTAAGCACCACATAAAGTATACTGTGTTAACCTATGCATTATGAATCAGACACCAAGTGCTATGCCATTCCTAGCCACGACCAAAACAGTGCCTGGGAGAGCACTGTCCAGCACAGCATTTTATTGTGGTTGACCACTGAGGTGCTCTTTCAAGGCCTCCCTCAACTACATAGCTCTGCACTGAGCTCTTCTAATGGTCCTTGTGTCTGGCTGTTCAAAATCAGGAGACATCCACTTCACCTCCACCCTCTGCCCCAACAGCAACTTATTCCCCTTTGCCTCACAAATATTATGAAGGATGCAACAGGCAGCTATAACCGTAGGGATATTTTTCTGAATGCGATCTAATCTAGCGAATAAACACTACCAGCTTCCCTTCAAACTGCCGAAAGCACATTCCCCTGTCATTCTACATCTGCTGAGCCAGTAGTTGAATCTTTTCTTGAAGCTGTCAAGGTGGCCATTGTATAGCTTCAAGGGGTAGGCTGTGTCCCCTAGAATCACTATTGACATTTCAACATTGCCAATGGTAATCCGGAAGCAGGAAAAGAATATCCATGCTTGCAGGTTTCTGAACAGTCCTGTGTTCTTAAAGACGTAATTATGCACCCTCCCTGACCTGCCCTCATTTATGTCAGTGAAGGGTCCCAGGTGATCCCCAATGCTTGCATAACCATAGAAAAGTAGTCCCTTCTGTCGATGTACTCTGTGCCAAGATGGGCTGGGGCCAAAATAGGAATGTACACGCTGTTTATCACCCCACCAATAGCTGTAAATCATCCATGATATCCTGCGCATTGCCTAGAGTCACAGCCTTACATAGCAAGATACAATTAAATGACCCTAGACCAGTGGTCCACAACCTTTTTCGTCTGGCGGGTGCCAGACGACGAGCCATGGAGGACTGTGGCAGTGGACGAGCATACGCCGAAATGCCGCCGACAAGCGGCAACGTCAATAGGCATCACTGCCGAAATGCCACCGACAAGCAGCAGCATCCATAGGCATCACCGCCGAAAATTGGCAGCATTTCAGCAGTGACGCCTCTGGATGACTGCTTCTCGGCAGCATTTTGGCGGATGCTCGTCCACTGGCCAGTATGCGGGCCCACTTAGACACCCCAGCGGGCACCATGGCACCCGCAGGCACCACATTGGGGACCCCTGCCCTAGACACTTGCATTACAAGGCAATCCTACCAGCCAGTACTCATTTCTCAGGCTCAGAAGTCCTGTGTATAGCCGCTCTGTGAATGCCACTAGCAACCTTGAATTGCTTTTTAATTATGTCCCTTAGGAATCTGTTCTCAAAGAAATCATCATGTCCCCCATTGTTGCAGTACTCCCTGCAGTTCTCCAACTACCAGAGGGTCATTTGTCCTGTGTTTGCAACGTTCATGACAACAGTGCAGATCTGTGTGGGCTGCATGCTTCTGCCAGAGACAGTGGACAGTCACATGTGCCAGAGGTTTGTGGGATTTTTTTTTAAAAAGGCATAAAAAATAAGGGATAGGGATGGCATTATGGGATTGAAAATATTGCATGCTGCTAATTTGACCCCTTATCCCAGCTCCTCTGCATGACTTGTGTTCCCTGCAGCACATAGCAAAAATCCCACCAAAAGGCATTATGTATATTAAAAATATGTTTGGCTGTAATGCAAGAGAACTACATGTACGGTATGCAGATTGTATGGTAAGCTAAAGCAAAGTTAGCATATCTATATTAAGACCTTTTACTCAGAAAGGAAAGTTGACCTTTATCTTGTTTATCCTATACCCAAATAGATAAAGTACCTATGCCTATGTCTATGACCTTTTATTTAGACCAATAGACAATGGAGAATGGCATAGGGGGGTTTCAATGTTGTACCCACAAACTTAACAAGTACACCACAAGAGACTGATGTGCGTACATACCTGTCATCAATATACACATACATACTAGCCTATGGGGTAAGTGTACCCTAACACTTCTGTGGGTGAGGAATGAAATTTGGGCAGAACAGGAAGGATTTCCCGCATTTGCCCTATAAAAGAGGTAACCCACCTCAATAAAGTACTCCATTCTCACTTTACTCTATTCTCACTTACTTCCTCCACTCTATCTATTCTATCTACGATGATTGTTACTATTAGTAGGCTGTACTTGTTCTTCTTAAATGTTAAGTTTCAAGGGAACTAGGCTAAGCTTGGTTTCCCTGAGTTTTTATTCTTTGTTTATTAGGTTTTGATTTTAAGTTTAAGTTAGTCAAGTAAACCCTAAGTTCACTTTAATAGCTCTTAGCATTAGATTTTTCTAAGCACTGCAACCCTCACTTAAGAATTGAGAAACCTGAACTGCAAAGCTGGTCCTGTGTCTCTTACCACCAGGTGATCAAGGAAGGATGTGAGTATATTAACCAAAGCTTTGTTGCATATAATACTATATTATCATATGTATCTTTTGAATAGTAGTAATGCAATTGTAACTTTGTAACTCTGGGTATTTTACAATGTACTTACTATTATTGATTTTAATAAAAAGTCTTTACGACTATCTCTGTCTCACTGTGAGCTTCCTGTCATACCCCCGAGGGTCCTTTGTAAATTCTGTGGAGTCTGATTCGGGACAAGAACTTTTATCTTCTGATCAAACAGACTGGCGAACCTAAGACCTATACTAATTAATATTAATAGTTTATTATTAATAATCGCATTAAATACAACATAAATTAATTCCCACATTATCCAAATTAATAATATTAGTATACCCTAAATCAGGCTACAATCCATAATGCTCATAGAACTAGTTTGATTTTAAAAGATTGGTTTTCAAAATGTAAGGGGGGGGAACAGTTTTAAATATAATTCCCTTTATTAATGCTATGCTTATTGTACAAGTAAAGTTAAGAAAACTAAGCACATGTCCTCTGAAGCTCTCAAAGTGCTTTAAAAAGATGAGGATTATTTTTCCCATTTCACAGATGAGAAAACAGAAGCACAGAACATTTGAGTGACCTGCCCAAAGTCACGTAATAAGTCTGTAGCACAGTCGAGAATAGAATCCTTGTCTTCAGTGCTGGACATTCAGCCTAACCACTGGACCACACTGTCCCCCAGTGTATTGCTTTAGTTTTAGGGGGCTTTAAAAAAAATCTGAACCCTCCTCCCTTTCACAGAACCTTAAAGCTTGGGTTGAGTTTTGGGGAAACTTTAAGGTCAGTATTTGGCTAACCTGACCAAATTACTTGACCTTTTCTTAGTATTCACCAAACAGCTTAATCCACAGCAGCTCAGATTGTAGTGTTCAACCTCATTTTATGAAAATACACCATAGATTCTCTTTCCCTTTTGTAACTATTTACTTGAGGCTGTGTTAAAAGGGATGACTTTAATCTTAAATTAACCTCCCTTTATAGCTATGCAAAAACTTTTTATGGGAATATGGCCCTGGAAAGCAAACAGCAGATGTTGCTTCACAAAATCAGTTTGCATAAATATCACATTTTCACCCGACAGTCAATAAATGCAGTTCCTTACAGCAACATTATACATAAAAATGATAGAACCCATCAAGATTCTGCCAAGATGAGTGTTTCACATAATAAATATCTGAATAGAAGCTGTCACAGATTAGATTTAAGTCTCATGAGATTGCAACATCACCGCACAAGATTTATGGTACATTGGTGTAGCTAAAGGACTTCTGAGTAAGTATTTTTCCCCCACCAAGGCACATTTTTTGAAGATTATGCAGTAGCCAGTACGCTTATATAGACTTTTTTCCTTAGTCAGTGCAAACAACAAAACAACAATTTTTTTTAAATAGTGTCATGTGGATTCAAGGGAACCATACTTACAACTGTATTGCAACATCCTACAATATTTTATTAGGATCACCAGCGCTGATTATCCAACAGGCTATTTGAGCCAAAGACAAGTAGCCCTGAAGCTAGACCAGAACAGCAGCTAGTACAGAAGAAATACAACAATACAAAACTGACATCTAACTTTGTGATGTAATCTAAGAAGAAAGTAGCTGGCAATCTGCCAAAGTACCATCTGCAACAAGATGTCATAACCTCCTCTGAGGCTTGGTTCCACTGGATGAACAGGACACATCTAAATAAAATCAAAAGGACAATAGCTCTCAGGCACCCATAATACTATCGACAGTGACTGTGCGCTGACAGAATTAACACAACCACTGACAACACACAACATCAAGTGCAACAAAGAGGCTCCAGTTGATGAATCCACCTCAACAGCCAAAAAGATCACTGCATAAGGAACCATTTTAAGAATAAGAATTGTGACAAAAAGCCACTGGGGTTCAGAGATGGCAGCTTTTGACAAATGTCTAATATACAGTCCTCCCTATTAAATATATATGCAATTATATTTATGAATTCAGTGCATTCACTTGTGGTTATTTTTGGGTGGTATTTTATTTGTAGTTCATTTCAAAGTGTGACAGGAGTATTACCCTTGGATATTACTCTTTTATGATGTGTCAAAGGCCACAAGCTAAAGATCCACATCTAACCCAACTCTCCTGTAAGACTTTTTTTTTTTAATAAAAAGGTAAGTCTCCAAATGCAGTGTCAGAATTTCAGGAACTTTTGATCTCAAATTTATGTAGCCATAAAGACATTCTGGTGAAAGGAAATGTTACTGTCAACCCTAACTTATTTATTTGGGTAATTTAGAGCCCAGCCCTGGGAGGTGAATGGAAACCAAACTAAGCAGCAAGAGGTTCCACCCATCACCTTCTTCTAGGGAGCCCCTCTTCTCTCCTCCCCTTACACAAATCTGATATTAAGTTAGTTTCTAGACACGGAACAGACAGCAGAGAAGCAGATGGAGATGGTAGGGTAGACCCTAAGAATGGGCATACTGGGTCAGACCAACGGTCCATCTAGGCCAGTATCTTGTCTTTGACAATGGCCAGTACCAGAGCTTCAGGGGGAGTGTATAGAACAGGGCAGTTGCAGTGATCCACCCCTATTTCCCCTCCTGGCAGACAGAGGTTTAGGGTAACTCCAGGTGCAGGGCTATATCCCTCGACATCTTGGCTAATAACTAATATCCATGAATTTATCTAGTTTGAGGGAGCACAGAGGCAGAGCTGGGAATGCTATAAAGGTCCAATCCATCTGCTACTGATCTCAAGGTGAGCTGGCTGAAACCTAAACTAGGTATGAGTCTCTCATTCCACTGAGGGAGTGGTTGTGATGTTAAGTAGAGGGAGGGGCAGCTTCTGAGGAAGCAGAAGGAAAGAGCAGTAGTTGGGATGGAAGCATTTGATTGAGGAGGCTTGGGGATACAAAAGAGGAGTTTACATGCCCTCAGTGTTCTAACATTCAAAATAATTTTTCAAACCAACATTGATTGTGCGTGTTTAGTATTAAGACTAACAATCAAAACAAACTGCCTATTGTCTGTAGTGTTTACTGGCTATTGTATGTTTTAAGAGGCTCAGTCAGTTAAGTAGTTCTATTTCTATAGATAAAAATTAATCAAGAGACAGCAGGTGCTATTAGTGTAATAAAGTGGAGTGTTCAGACTTCAGATGTCTGATCTATGAGTGCCACAGGCAAAAGCGACTGTTGCCATGGAGTAAAAAAATTCTTGTATGTCACTCAGTATAAGTTGTTTAAAGAATAACTGTTGTGTCTATTTTTGGCACATTTAAATGCCAGATTGGGGCTGTCAAATGTGACTGAATTTGTCAATGAGGCAGAAAGATATAGAGGGAATTAGAAGGCTGCAAAATACATGATTTGTGAAGTTAATTATAAATAATACAATCGGTATATGCAAATATCAGATGTGTTTGTTAAATTAAATCACTGAAAATTTAAAAAGTTTACACTGGTGTCTTCAACATGTCATTCCACCAGACTGTTCCTTGGGAATATGCTTATTAAGTTAAATCATTAAATGAATGCTGTACTACACATTAGTCATTCTGTGCATTTAGAATCTGAAAATGTTTTGTCGGTATTCTACTCTGGGACTGATCTAATTGTAAAAGGTTATCTCTGAAAGAAAAAAAGACATTAGCTAAAGAAGTATTGCTTCTTGCATATTGAAGGTCATTTTTCAGATTGCATACAATACATAATAGGTAGCCAACTTTTATTAATACAAAAATCAAATTAGAAGATTCTCTCTCTCATTAGGCTAAGGAACCACAGAATGGTCACAATTTGTTCCACACCCAGAAAGAAAAAAAATGCTGAGTAATTTTTACTTATCAGCATGAATGAATATGAACTATTCTGCAGTCCGTAAATATATAAATAATAGTGATCTAGACATACCCTTAGACACTGTCATATTAGCATTGCTTCATTTTGTTCTAGCTTAATCCACATGGGGTTTTATTGTCCCAGAAGCATAAAATGAGATACTAATTTTTTTTATTTTTTAGCATAAAAAACACACCTTTTTCCCTATTAGTTGCCTCTCTTGATGGAAGGGATGGATGCAAAGTGCTGCGGTATGCAACGGATTATGTACCACACACAGCTTCTAATGATATGCTGCACCAGTGATAAAGAAAGTCCTCATGTAGCTCTGCAAGCTCCCCAGTCACACTTCTCTAGGGCAGCTGATCACCTTTGTGACATATTAGACGTCAACCACAGGCAGGAGAGACTTATTTATGACTTCATACGTATTTCACAGCATGAGTCCAAACCTCCCTGCAACCTTAACTTCCAGCAACATATTCCAATAGCCTGTAACTGACACTTTATAATGTGTTGCTCTTTAAGGACCTTTCATACAGTTAATGCACCTGCTTCGCTATTTTAATTCCTTGGACTCCTGGGTTCACTCATGCACAGACTTGTAGATTACTCTAGCCAAGACACTCCCCGGATAGTACTTTCTCAGTTTTGACAATAAGCCTAGATAACTCTGCATTATCTTGAGTACTGCTAAGTTCTTGTATTTTATTACCACTTCACTTAACTTTAAAACGAGACACTGAAGAGGAAGAGAGAACACATTTCAGTGAATGCTAAATTCCTTAGTGCCATGCCATGTACACCTAAGCTGCCCCCCCCCAAACAAACAAACAAAACCCCCCACCTATCTTGTGCTGGTTATGGCAGTACCTAAACTACTTTTCTTTTTCTTCCTGAAGGTGACTTTCTTACATTTGAGAAAAATCCCTTCAGCTGTCTTTGAGTTGAGTGACAGACAAAAATACATTGTTCCTAAGTTCAAAATAATCTGACTTGCTTTTACTATATCCCATATGATTCTTTGTTTGAATTTAGAAATTTCAAACACTCGTCACATAAGGAATCCTCAATGTGAAGCATAAACTTTACTAAAATCCATATAAATATGGATATTAATAGTGTACCCAGTGATAGAAATATCACTTCTGAGCATTTCCTTTGTTGAACAGAACTTGGAGATTGAAAAGGAGCCCTGATTCTGATAATTACTTATCCCTGTTTTACACAGGTGTAATTACTGTGGTGTCAATGAAAATAGCCCCAATACAAACCAGCATAAGTAAAATCCAGATCAGGCTTGTGGTCTGTAAAACAAACACAGGGCAGTCGGATTGTCAACTGTCAGGCTGACTGACCTTGTGAGGGGAGGGAGCATTTACAGCATGTCAGTGAACCATATACAGACTAAAACATGACATTTTGTCCTAGTTGCAGATACTTCTTACCATAGGAGAACACCAATAGCACGAACACTAGAGAAATAATATTCAATGGCTATGAATGACCCACTTACAGATTTGTGTATGAATAAAGTGAATCCTATTTAGTACTGATTTGCAGGTTCTGCTGTACACGAACGGTTTCTAAAGTGGTGGAAGGAGACAAACTTTTGTTTTGATTTGGTTTTATTTTGTCCTGCTTCAAGCTGTTCATATCACTAAAGAACGTTAACTGATTTGAACAATGGCTCCAATAATTAAATGGGTCTCCTGGAATATAACAGGTTTTTATTAACCCTATTAAAAGAAAAAAAAATATTCTCGATGCTTAAAAACAGAGAATGTTGACATTGACATGCTCCAGGAGACACATTTGACAGAGCTTGAAGCTTGTGAAATGTATAGTGATTGGCTAGACCTCTCAGTTTATAGTTGCTTTAATCCAAAAAGCAAGAGGCATTGCTATACTAATACATAAGTAGTCGTGTGTTAATATTTTGACCACAAGATCTGACCGAGGGAATATTTACTGACTTCAAAGCTGAAATTGGCATTTCTGTAATCATCTTTCCAATCTGTACATCACAAACCAGGATGATCCCAATTTTTCCCATACATTTTTGATTATAGGTGGTTACTTTAACAAAAGTCTAGACCCAGTCCTTGATACACAGCAACATTGATACTTGTCAGGCACTTGTGAAGGAAAGTAAAACCTTGGATGTATATGTTTCTGCCACTTCGCAGAGAAACTCAGAACCCTCATCACTCTAAGATATGAAATCAACAAACTTCTGTCCGAAAAGGTTGAGTTTGCTATATTCTGTCTGAAGTAAAACGGTTGATGAGAGAGCTGGCAAGCTGTTGGCCTATAGCGGGAAGAGCTAGCAAATAAGTTTGTGTTATATTCTATTTATTGCTACTATTGAAAATAGCAACAATCAAGTATTAATAAACAATTTCATCGGTTTTATTCAAAACTATATTTTGCTGAAGAGGGAATCAGTAAAGATGCCCTAGGTATCTTTTTTAATGGATCAGCCCTGCCACAACTCTGACTCTCAGAAGGAAATTTTAGATTTCCTTCTAGAAATCACTAAACTGACTGAGACTATAAAAGCAATTAAGGTCGGAAACTCCTGGCGTAAACAGGTTCCCAATTGAATTCTACAAAAAACTTATCCGAAATTTTTACAGCTAGATTACTGAATATGTTCAAGGAGGCCAAGAATGAGTAAACTCTCTGCTTACTCTAAAAGAAGCTGCAATTTCAGTTATTCCTCAATCTAGGAAAGACCTTGGACTAAGTAGTAATTACAGACCAATTTCTTGAATCAATTGTGATGCTAAGATTTTAGCTAAAGCTCTTGCTACGTGATTGGTCAAATTCCTCTCACATGTTACACACAAATCAGAGAATTGGTATACCCTGTCCCCCTTTCAGGAGTTGTAGGATTAAATTATTATAGATTTGTTGGCTCTAGAGCTCCCACAATACCACCTGTGAGGGAAGCCTCGTCAAACATGGATAGCGAGTTCTGCTTCCATATAGAGGTGGTCCTGTGGAGCAATCCTCTCCTTAAAATCAGTGGCAAAACCTTGCTGTGGAGGGATTATGACTGTCACAACTAACAATGAAAATTTAAACCATTTGTAGATCTTCAGCAACAATTTGGTCTACCCTGGTCCAGAGCACGGAAATCTCTGCTATTCAAGCATTTATTTTCAAATGTCTTTGGACCAGATGCATCCAAAGTTCCAGACTTTGTTTTGGAGGAAACTTATTGGATTTACACAGCCAGCGGTATCCATGTACGATTTTCTGACCCAAAAAAAAGTCTGTTAAAGATTGATAATTTGATGGTTGCTTGGGAAAGATTTGGATACTGTCAAGGCTGGATCCCCACTTTGAACTTTAGGGTACAAATGTAGGGGCCTGCATGAAAACTTCTAAGCTTAACTACCAGCTTAGCTCTGGTTCCGCTGCCACCATTTCCCAATTCTAGATTCCCACCCTGGGAAGCCCTGAGAAAACCTTTCATCAATTCCCTGGTGAATACAGATCCAAACCCCTTGGATCTTAAAACAAGGAGAAATTAACCATCCCCCCTCCTTCCTCCCACCAACTCCTGGTGAACACAGATCCAATCCCCTTGGATCTAAAACAAGGAGAAATTAACCTTTCCCCCTCCTTCCTTTCACCAACTCCTGGTGAATACAGATCCAAACCCCTTGGATCTTAAAACAAGGAAAAATCAATCAGGTTCTAAAAAGAAAGCTTTTAATTAAAGAAAAAAAAGGTAAAAATCATCTCTGTAAAATCAGTATGGAAATTAACCTTACAGGGTAATCAAACTTAAAGAGCTCAGAGGACTCCCCTCTAGTCTTAGGTTCAAAGTGCAGCAAACAAAGATAAACACTCTAGTAAAAGGTACATTTACAAGTTTAGAAAACAAAGGAAAACTAACACGCCTTGCCTGGCTATTTACTTACAAGTTTGAAATAGGAGAGACTTGTTTAGAAAGATGTGGAGAACCTGGATTGATGTCTGGTCCCTCCCAGTCCCGAGAACGAACACACTCACAAACAAAGAACACAAACAACAGCCTTCCCCCCCCCCCAGATTTGAAAGTATCTTGTCCCCTTATTGGTCCTTTAGGTCAGATGCCAGCCAGGTTACCTGAGCTTCTTAACCCTTTACAGGGAAAAGGATTTTGGAGTCTCTGGCCAGGAGGGATTTTATAGTACTGTACACAGGACAGCTGTTACCCTTCCCTTTATAGTTATGACAGATACACAACTCTTTCCAACTCAAGGGAACACAATTGGATCTAATGTTTAAAAAGCAATTATAGATTTGGGACTATGGTTTGTTCACCAAAAGGCACTTTCAAATATACTGGTTCCCATATAGGCTAATGGTAATGGGCCTCAAAATGCTGACCACTGTTTGAAATGTAACGCCCTTAGTGCTACACCAGCTCATATGTTTAGGGAGTGGCCCTATAGCAAGAATTCATGCTACATAGTGGGTCAAAGGACCAATTTGATATTGAATGCTAAGTTGGAGCCTGGTAAGAAGGTGGTGTGGTTCCAATGCACAGGTTTGGTTGCTAAAAAAGTAATCCTACAAAAATGGGCGGGGGGGGAGGTCCATCCCCACCAAACATTGATGCCTGGGGCTTAGTGATGTGGCTGACCTCACAGCTGATAAATGACAGGCCTTCTGCAGAAGGGCAATGCCCAAAAAATTCAAAGCAATATGGGCTGTCTTTTTAGAGGTTTATGATTAATGGAGACCGTGAGGATAAACATGTCACTTCCCCTCCCTTCATCCTAGCCCTCTTTACTTACTTGTGTACTATGACGAATCTGGTTTTGATTGTATTTATTGTTTGAAAAAAATATATAAATAAAAAAGAATGTTTGTGAAGCAGGAAGGGGACAAGGGGAAGTATGTTTTGTCACTTTAAAATATTGTCCCATATCTTTAAGTCCACATGCAAAAAGTCAATGATAAATTATGCAAGAGTTGCTGTTCAGGCATTCCTGCTGAGAAGGACTGCATTAATCTCAGGGAAAGTTACAATATACTCATTTATGCCTTCAGGACAAGCTCCCCTTGCCTGCTAGAAGAATTTAGAAATCTCCTTTTTTTCATTATCTTAGCATGAAAAGTGTCAATACCCTGAAGATAATTAAGCAAAAACAGTAGAGTATGAAAGAGTCCAGCAATTCAGACCTCCTTTGTTACCTTCAGCAGCAATGGTCATGGTTCTCAATTTACTCCTTCGGCATTCACTGTTTGATTTCCCTCTATCGGATAACAGTTCCAATGTTTGCTATAGTCAGTGCCCTCTGATCTGACATTTCTGACTTATGCACACCTGGGTGGGAAAAGGGGGAGTGGACTGAGACAGAAAGGTTTTTGTCCATATCGAAAACTATAAGGGGATAAAGTCTTATGTCTTTTTAAAAAAGAGGGGAAGGATGATCTTGTGGGTAAGGCACTGACTGGTACTCAAGAGATCTGGGTTCAGTTATTTAAGCTCTCCATGCCTCAGTTCCTTGTCTGCAAAATTCTCTCACTTGGTCTGTGTTTAGACTGTAAGCTCCTCAGGGCGAGTACTTGTATACAATGGTTCTTGATCTCAGTTGGAGCCTCTAAGAAAAACAAATAAAAGACACTGCCTTTCTCAGTCCCTTTCTGTGCCTCACCTCATACTGTACTCTGATTTATGTCCCACACCCTCTTGCTCTCCATGTGTTCCTTCTCCTGTCTCTTCAAGAAAGCCCTCTCTATTTCATGACTGAGAAGCACATCCCGTGGTCCCCAGTCTCCGAAGTCCAGCACATATCCTTTCCAGTCTCCAGTTTCCCCAACCTGCCCCTCATGCTTCTCCCATGACTTCTATCTGCCGCCCCCTCCATTCACCCCAGCTCAGCAATGGAATTGCAGTGGCAAAGCCTGGAACAAACAGCAGATCAACTTATATTTATAAACGTTCTCTCATAATTTTAACTGCTCCCTACACATGTGAAATCAATCTTGCACACATGAGGCCCAGACCATAGCTACAGGAAACAGAAAAAATGAGTGAAGAAAAAAAAAACCTGAAAAAACACTAACCAAATTATTGCATCCTGCCATTGTAAGGCACATGAACCTCAAGGCATTTCTCTGAGATGGAAGTCAGGGTTTTCCCCCAGCCTGGTCCCTTCTATCCCCTCAAAAAAACGGAAGGGGTAAAAAAAATGTAGGATCTACAGTTTTCGTAATTTGTAATTTTGCTGTATAAGCAAGATGCTCAGTTCATTCCCCCTGCCAAGAGCTGGGATGAGAAGAGCTATTTCTCACTGCCTCTTTTTTATATTCTGGCTGTATAAACCTTCCCTGCCTAGCTAAGCTATGAACACAATTATACACTTTTTGATATTCTGTTTCTTTATCATCCCCCAGACATATCCTCAAGAGCAGGAGCCCAGCACTGCTGCTATGGCTAATAGGTTGGGAGGAGTAGGTGGAGGCAAGACCACTGGCAGATGCTGCATCTTTGTCAGAGGAAGGAAGTGGAGAATGGGAGACATACAAAGATTATGGTGCATCATGGTAACTTTTAGTTCCATTTGAAAGTTAACTGAGAATACCAATAATCTTTGATTAGTACTGACCTGGGTCATATTCCAACAAATGACATAGAAGTGAAAGACTTATTATCCTATCAGACCCCCATCTGTCCATTCTTCCAATAGTAGAGTACATAAATTACTATGCAGTGATGTGCATCACACATTGTAGATTAGAATCTGGCTCATAATATTCCTTTAAACAACCCAACGCACATGACTGTTCTCCCCAAGTTGTGGAAACATGTAATAAATGATATTTACGAAGGCTAGATGGAGTTGGTAGCAGCTTATACAATTAAATTCTCAATTGATAACCAACTCCATTAGAATATTTTAATTTCCGCTGTCATTGGTCTTGAATATTTATCTTATCTAGTAATTGTATTCATAATGGAAACCCTTGATGGGTTTTTTGTTATGCTGTTCGGAGTCATTGGATAATGCAC
Source organism: Chrysemys picta bellii (assembly GCF_011386835.1). NCBI lineage: Eukaryota > Metazoa > Chordata > Testudines > Emydidae > Chrysemys > Chrysemys picta. Next base: position 72,122,293 of record NC_088795.1, on the reverse strand, counting down.
ACTATACCATATTAAATTTGTATGAAAAATAGGCCATGCTGGCTTAGGTCTGAAGCTAGATGTAAGAGTATAACTTAATTTTGCTGACATCTGATAGAGAGAGCTAGCTTTGTTTAAAAATAAATCCCTCAATTCTCAAGAAATTACACTTACCTGTACTACAGAAGCTATAAAACTAGTTTACTAGGAAACAGCGCAGGCCATGTATTATATCTCCACTTTTTTGCTTATAATATTGCAGATGTTAAGAATTTACTAATTATGTTCACTGAAGTTAAAAAAGTCAGGTAGTTAAAAAAGCTAGAGTTTTGACTCATCTAATCCACCATATCATACTTTATATACTCAAAACAGCTCTCATATTAAACATTCCAATCTTAGTAGGAAGAAGACTACAGTAGATAAGCACAGATTACCAATTTCAAGCTTATTCCAGTAAAAGATATGCTGCAAGATAAAATTGAGGATGTACATATAGCAGGGCAAAGAAGCCCTTTTTTTAATTACTATGGATGGAGCAAAGCAATCACCACTATTTGCACTTCAAAAGCCAGGCATTTTTTGCATAATTAGAAAGGCTTACAAAGCGTGTAATATGGAGATCATCACTTTAGGAAAACACAGCAAAAAGACACACACCTCTACATTTAATGTAATTTTGTCTTGGTCTGTAATCTTTTATTTTGATTCAATTCAAATTGCACTGAGGTTTTATATTATTGACATTCTGGGCTTATTTTCTTAATAACATGTTTTGAGTTCTCCTTTTTCCTTTTCTATTGACTTTCCAGGTTATTTCATCAATATGTTTATATTGGCATTCTCACCTGTATTCAGAGCATGACTAAATAGCAAAAGAAAAAGACTCATTCTCTCGTCCTCTTTACATTCTCTACCTCAAGTATTCTCTTGGCCAAGATGTAGCGTAAGAAGGGCACAACCACCACCACCAACAACAACAAAAACACACACACTGAAGGGCAGGATCTGTGGGGGGTTCATACTCCCTACAGATCCTGGGCCTTTGCAAGCTGGAATTCTCCCCACAAGCTCCCATACACCCTAGTATATCCCTTCACCTCAGCCATGGCAACACATCAGGAGAGCTGTTCGCTTCAGTCATGTTTGTATCCTTTGCTAGCTGTGAGCACCCACAGAAGAGAGAGAAGGGGGGGGAAGGCTAGCAAGGAGCAGGGATGATCGAGAAAGAGAGGCTGGATGCAAAAGAGCTGTGTGGGAGAAGGTCAGAGAAAACATCCAACTGGTAAACAGAAAATAAAGTCCAGAGTTGCAATTTAGGAAGTTACATGTGTTCAGGTTGCTGTGAAAGTGCCTCTTCCCCTAGTGCTGCTTCTGACTCCCAAGGCTTGCTTTGGCCCTGGTGGCACCTGGTTTTTAATCTCCCCAAGCCCTACTCACTGAGGAAGAGTCTGTGAGATTTACAATTTGTTTGCATAAGCTGTTTGAGTAATTAAAAGTTGTGAATTTATTTGCAAAGATCAAAGGCTTTTCACTAACAATTCATAAATAGAACAGAGCTAAATTCACAACATATATTATCTTCACTGAGTAATTCAATCAGCTCTACTGTTGAGTGACATGCATCAAGTTCTGGGTCATAACAAGATAAATGAGGTATGTCCTTTGTGATAGCTCAGCACTTAACACATCCATCTTATGTTTTTGGCTGCCATGGGAAGGAATGACAAGGTGTGTAAATTTGGATGTCACAGCAGAATGGGGTTAAATACTTCATGCCACTACACTTCTTCAAAGAGCACCTCAGAGAGGCTGAGCTTGGAAGAAAATGCAAAGCAGCTGAACGTGAGAATGGCAGAGGCTATTGCCCTACTATCACACAACATGCATATTGCTAAAATGAACAAGGGCATCAGTTATAAAAACGGAACGTGCAAATTAACCTGAGTTAAGAGAAGGGAATAGCCAACAAAACTCTGATAAAGCTTGGAAAGCCGAATGGAGTTCACAAGAAATCACAAATATACGCCTCATCAAAGACCCAATGCAGAATATCCCTGGCTTTGGTCTCTCATGAAGCTCATGAGCAACCCTAACCTGCATCCACACAAATCATGGCAGATGCGGATAAATGCTGCACAAATGGAAAATTAAAGACTCTCCAGTGTACGACTGATCACCCAGAACAGACATGGAACGTAACACGACAATGCCACATTCACAAATATTAAGGAGGCATCTCAGAGATGCATTCTGCTACTCCTCACATAGGTCAAAGGGTAAGGAAGCTATAGTGACCCAAACCTGTACAATGCAGAACTTGGCTAAAGCTGTGAGAGCTCACAAAAGGATAATCTTGCTCTTTCGGGGGGGGGGGGAAGGATCCCAGACTGCCCTTTTTCTGCAATATTTCCTAATGATCCCTGTGGTGTTTTAATAGTTATTAAAATAGCTGTAAAAACTTGAAGGCCCTATCTGTATCAGTTTCACAGAGCTAGGTTGACCCTCATTAAAACTCTCATTACAACCGTGCACAGGATACCTGGAACTTGGGCTCATGTGTGCAGAAATAATAAAGGCATGCCTATTTACCAACCCACACCAGAATAAGTGGGCAGGTAGCAAGTGAAGTCTTGAATCTGCTCCTCAATGCAGAAACCAATATAGAGGTACCACTTCTGATGGTCTAAGCCCTCCCACCCTAGAGCAAGGAGGAAATTGTTTCTTAGAGGTATAATTATTTCCCTACTCCTTCCAGAGTAGGACAGCCACACAATGCTCCATATACAGTATTTGTGTCAAAGCCACAGTCTAGCCCTCAAATGTTCATTCCCTTCAGAATTTGAAGTCATTTCCTCATTTCTTCAGGTACATGATTTTTTCTACAACATGATATCTAGACTAGAACAAGGTACCAAAGTCTGCCATCATGTAACTAGTTCACAAACCTAGAAAGACACAACACCTTCATAATCCCATAAAGTTATACAAATTTCTTAATACTGTTGACACCCAACTAATTTTCCGAACAAAGAGAAAGTTTGCAATTGGATAAGAGAGATTTTTCTGCTACCAGATTATTTGAAGGACACAGACACCATGCTTTCATTAATGTAATAGCAAAAACCCCACCCAAGGACATTGCTGAACAAGGTAGTAAGGCAAATGTTGTTCAATTCATTCAATGAAATAGCGACATCAATGTCACTTCAAATGTGCTGTGTTAGAAGTCAGAGGACTGTTTATCTTTACAGTGTCATTGTTGTCACTTTTAAATTTAACTGAATTAGAGTCATGTGCAGAAGTTACTATGGGGACACTAAATATAGAATCAAATAATCAGAGCAATTCACAGTTCTGGGAGAGGATTTACAAAGGAATAAATACTTCTTAGAAAAAGACTGGAAGACGGGGTGGGGAAGGGGACATCTACAAAAAGCCAAATTTCTAATATTTAGACTATCAATTAACCCTTTAAATTATGCAGGTGGATGGAGTTAAATTTCACATCTTGACTTGCTGTTTGGACAAGTCAGCCTTCCCATCACATGTTGCACCCACCTCAAGGGCTTTCTTTGTCTGTCAGTGTAGAATTCAAGTTCAACACAAACTCTATGTCCATTCGAGATCTGCCAGAGTCAACTAAGGAAAATCTCCTTCAGGTTTTAGAGGCTGAGATCTCATCTGCCTCTAGAATTTTGAGGCAGACTTATTTATAGCCCAAAGTTCTCTAAACTGACTAGCAATTTCAGGTGTTTCCATTTTTGAGCGCTCAACCTGAGACATTTGTGAGCTGGCCAGAGGCACCCAAATTTTACTAGTCACTTTTAAAAGTCTTACATAATATGCCTGGATTATCCATAGGGAATAATACAATCAATATTTATCTTTTGGAATGTAAATACTGTTATATTTCAGCCATCTATTTTATGATGTCAGGTTCAAAAGTCAAAGAAAAGAAAACCTATTAATAAAAGTTAATGTTTTTTTTTAAGGCATAAAAACATGTGGGCAAAGCAAGTTATTTATATATGTGAAAACAAACCAGCACACTAGCCAAGATCTCATGACTAGTGACACAACTATAGGCTTCTCTCAAATAGCCTTCAAACCCATGCACACTGCTAGATAAACTTTCCAGAAGTCATTACATTTTCATATGCAAGTAATTCAGATGTTCCACTGCCTTTCCTTAAAGTTTCCAAAACTGGGGCTCAGATGTCTCAGAGAACTGGTAATAGGATTTAGAACATTTTACCTCTCCATCACCAATGGAAATCCAGCCCAAGGTGATAGCGAAAAGAAGGGGTTACCAGTTGAGGTTTTTTGTCACCAATGTTTGGTGGTCTAAGTTCAGTTCCCAGTGGACAAGTGTGCATGGAATACAAACAATGGCAATAACTGGCATCCCTGTCAGCCATAAAGAGGACAAGGATTAAATGGGAATAGAGACTAGAGGTTGTCCCTTGATGTCAATCTGAGGCACAATGATGGGGCACTGCGGTGTCAGTGCCACTGTTGCTGTAGGTGCTCTACAGTTCTGTAAATGAATAACTCTTACTCTATCTCCGGAGATATCACCTTTTCAAGAGGGCTACATTCACACCAATCATTTTAAAAACATTCTAAAAATTACTTCCACTGGCAAAAAAAGACTAAACTAGGGTGACCAGATGTCCCAGTTTCATAGGGACAGTCCCAATTTTTGGAGCTTTTCCCCTACATAAGCACCTATTACCCCCCACCCCCTATCCTGATTTTTCACACTTGCTGTCTGGTCGCCCTAGACTAAGAACAAGAATGTTCAGGCTAAAAAAGGACTTTTGACAGAGTTCTAAGCAGAACAAAACCAGACTTTGTAATAGGCTGGATATTGCAACATTAGCTATAAAGCCAGAAAAATGGATCCCTAACAGAAGAGAGAGCAAGGGAAAAGATAAAAATAGAACAAACTTCTCTGCTTTCTAAATCTACAATCTCAGCAGAACATAGCTTCTGTAAAAGCTCTTAAAAGTCAAGTCAAGTCTAAGGCAAAACATTTACTTTAGATGGGTTAGTGAATATACAGCTATGTTTTTATAACTACATTCAAAAGGACTCTTTTGCATTAAAATTTGCAATGCTGACTCAACAACATTACTGTGATGAGACCAAGTGATGTGACAAAAGTGCAAATAAACTAGAATCAGCTTCCTGCAATTATACATCAGGGGTGTTTTTAAGTATCCTTTGATATCGCAAATGCAAATGATTTTTATACCTATACTCCCAATACACACATTCTATATAAGGAATAAGTGTGTCTTGTAGTTAAAGCATCAGAGGGGTAGAGAGCACCTGAAGAAGTGGGTTTTTTACCCAGGAAAGCTTATGCCCAAATAAATCTGTTAGTCTTTAAGGTGCCACCGGACTCCTCGTTGTTTTTGTAGTTAAAGCATCAGTCAGAGTCAGATGACCAGCGCGCTCTTCATGACACTGCCACTGGCTTACTGTGTGATCTTGGGACCAGTCACTTCACCTCTCAGTGTTCCAGTTTCCACATCTGCAAAAATGGGAATTACAAAGTGCTCGGAAAGCCTCAGATAGAAGGTGCTATTTAAATCAAGAGTATTTATCATGTGACTTTGTAGCATTAAATGCACCACTGGAGGGAATTTCAGTAGAAATAGTAAGCTATCACACACACCATTTCAATTTTTCTCTGGTGCTACGTGATGAACATGAATTTTTTTCTTCCAACTATACAGATGGAAAGGTATGCCTTCTATTGAGAAAGCTCATAACCAAATCCTATGTTTGAACATGCATGAAATTTGGAGTTTGAATCTGGATGTGAAGTTTGCAACCTGAGCCAATCTCTTTTTCTCCATCACGCGCCCCATGGCCTGGTCTGAAACAGGGCTGGCCTTAGCATGAGGCGAACTGAGGCAGCCGCCTCAGGTGCCAGACTGTGGGGGCAGGGGGAAGCGCCACAAGGACGCAGAGTGTAGAAAATTGTGTGTGTTGCTGGTGCATATGTATTCTCTCCGCTCTAGATGCACAGAGATGGTGGAGTGCTGTGCTGGAGGAAGGCGGGCATAAGAGTCATAACAGGCAGGCAGGAGAAAAGGTGAGAGGGAATAACAGAAAGCAGCAGGAGCTGCAGGGGGAGAGAGAAGGAGGAGCCTCTTATGTACCTCTCTAGCACCCCCAGGAGTCTGGACTGATTAACACCAGCTTCTCAGGGAGCTTCCTGTTTCCTGCTGCTTCCCTGAACCGACTTGAAGAGAACAGGCAGTCAACTGAAGTAGTAGGAGCCAGTTAGGCCCTTAAGACGCTGATATCTTCCCTCGCTCAGGCCCTGCTACCAACCTGCTTATTTGTCCCCTTCAACTGAGTGTTGAGAGCCACTATAGCTGGCACAGAACAGCAGTCATGAGTGAAAGAAGAAAACGCAGCATTCAGAAAAAGCAAGCAAAGCAAGCTTTTCTATCAAAGCAGGAAGGAGCTCTCCTGAGATACACAGATACATGTTCCGGCCAGGGCCGGCTCTAGGCACCAGCAAAACAAGCTGGTGCTTGGGGTGGCACAGTTTTTAGGGGAGGCATGGCCAGCGCCAGAATGCCGCCCCTAAAAATGTGCCCCGGCCGCCCTAGCTCACCTCCGCTGCTGCTGCCACGGCGCGCGAAACAGCTGATTCGTGCGCTGCTACTTGCCCTCCCTCCCAGGCTCTCAAACCTGGGAGGGAGGGGGAGATCCCGAGCGGCCATTTCGCGCGCCACTTCTCCCCCTCCCTCCCAGACTTGAGAGCCTGGGAGGGAGGGGGAGAAGCGGCGCCCGCGCCGCGGCCACTCGGAGTCTCCCCCTCCCTCCCAGGATCTCAAACCTGGGAGGGGGGAGACTCTGAGTGGCCGCGGCGTGGCGCCGCTTCTCTCCCTCCCTCCTAGGCTTGAGAGCCTGGGGGGAGGAGGCAGGCCTGGAGATTTGGGGAAGGGGCGGAGTTGAGGCGGGGCCGGGGGTGGGGTAATTAAATAAGGGGGGGGCGGCCAAAATTGTTTTTGCTTTGGGCGGCAAAAATCCTAGAGCCGGCCCTGGTTCCAGCCCCAGCGAGAATGTGAGTGGTGAGAAGATGCCTGATCTTCCAGTTAGTCAGAGTGCAGGTGACCTGGCAGCTACTGCAGCATCCATGTCTCCATCTCAAATGGATGTAACCATGCACATTCCTGAAGAAAAGTGTAGATCAGAGAAGAGTGTGGTGGAGGTGCAAGAAACAACTGCTGCTGAGTTTAGTTCCTTAAGTCTAGATTATCCAGGACTGTGGACCCACTTGAGCAGTAGCCTGAGGGACTTCCTTGTACTGCACGGGCCACAGCAAGTGAAAAACTTCACATTCCCCAAAAAGACAATGAAAATAGAAATTTCCATCCAACACATTACTGGAGTGAAATCCCCAGTGGTGACAAAGTGGAGAGGCTATGGCTTATGTACTCAAAAACCCAGAATGCTGCATACTGTTTTTGTTGCAAACTCTTCCAATCTAATGTTCCAGCCACATTGGGTTCTACAGGAACAAAGGACTGGAAAAAAATCTGACTAGAAATCTGGCGTGCCATGATAAGGCAGCAAATCACCAGAGAGCATTCCATAGGTGGAAAGAGCTTGAGATGAGACCACCATAGATGATCAGCATCAAGAGAAGATTGCATCAGAGTCTCTTTACTGGCAAAACGTCCTGAAAAGGCTCATTGCCACTGTGAGAATGCTTGTTATCCAAAACCTAGCACTGCTTGGCACTTCAGATCAGCTGTATGTGCCAAACAATGGAAACTTCCTTAAAATTGTGGAGCTGATGGCTGAGTTTCAGGGGCGGCTATATTTTTTGCTGCCCCAAGCACGGCAGTCAGGCGGGCTTTGGCGGCATGCCTGCGGGTGGTCCGTGGTTTCGCGGATTCAGCGGCGTTTCTGCGGGTGGTCTGCTGGGCCTGCGGCTTCGGCATACTCGCCACCGAATTGCTGCCGAAACCGCGGGACTGGTGGCGGACCTTCCACAGGCATGCCGCCAAAGGCTGCCTGACTGCCGCCCTCACGGCGACCGGCACGCCGCCCCCCACACACGCTTACTGCATTGATGCTCGGAGCCGTCCCTGCTGAGTTTGATGCTGTACTTCAGGAACATCGAAGAAGAGTCACCACCCAAGAAATATACACACACCATCACCTTGGAAAAACAATTCAAAATGAGATCATACTGTTACTGGCAACAAAAGTCAAACAGAAGATCGTGGCAGATCTGAAGCTAGCAAGATATTATTCTTATTCTGGACTGCACACCTGACATCAGCCATACAGAACAAATGACTTTAATGGTGCATTTTGTAACAACAGAACCTAGTGAAAATGTCCCTGCAATGATGACTGTCAGAGAGCATTTTCTAGAATTTATTGACATTGATGATACGACAGGAGCTGGTCTGACAAATGAGCTTCTTAAAAAGCTGGAAGATACGGGAATTGCGATAGGTGAAATGAGAGGTCAGGGCTACAATAATGGTGCCAACATGAGAGGAAAGTACAGAGTGTAGACACGGATCCGAGAGTTAAACCCTCGAGCTTTTTTTGTCCCATGCAGTTCTCATTCATTGAACTTGGTGGTCAGCGATGCAGCTGATTTTTTTAGTGTAATTCGAAGCATCTATGTATTTTTCTCTGCATCAACTCAGTGATGGCAAATTTTGAAGCAACATCTGGGAACACCCTCTCTGACACTGAAACCACTGAGTGCCACACGATGGGAAAGTCGAGTGGAGGCGATAAAGCCTATCAAACACCAAATTGGGAAGATAGATGATGCCATAGTTGCCATTATGGAGGATAATGCTATGACAGGAACTGTTTGTGGGCGAACAGTGACAGAGGGAAATGGAATTACCAGAAACATACATAACTTCAAATTTCTATGTGGTTTAGTGTTTTGGCATGACATACTGTTTGAAATAAATGTTGTAAGCAAGAGACTTCAAGGCGTTGACCTTGATATATCTGGAGCAATGGAACAACTGGACAAAGCAAAGTCATACCTACAGTCTTACCGGTCAGATGAGGGATTTCAAAATGTTCTGAAGAGTGCGCAGAAGTTGGCAGAGGAACTTCACACTGAAGCTATTTTCCTACCCATTCCAGAGTCACCAAAGAAGCTGACATTTTGATTACGAGGCATGGAATAATCCCATAAGAGACCCCAAACAACAATTCAAAGTTGAATTCTTTAACCAGGTGCTAGATTGTGCAATACAGTCAGTTGAAGAACATTTCATGCAGCTCAAGGAACACAGCAATATATTTGGGATGTTATATGATATTCCAAAACTCCTCACTCTACCTGAAGAAGACCTACACCAGCAATGCAGGGCACTAGAGACAGTGCTGACCAGAGCCAGCTCCAGCGTTTTTGCCACCCCAAGCGGGGGGGGGGAAAAAAGCCGTGATCGGCAGCAGCTCTACCGCCACCACTTCATTCTTCGGCGGCACTTCGGCAGCAGGTCCTTCCCTCTGAGAGGGACTGAGGGACCCGCCGCTGAATTGCACCAAAGAGCTGGATGTGCCGCCCCTCTCCGTTGGCCACCCCAAGCACCTGCTTGCTGCGCTGGTGCCTGGAGCCTGCCCTGGTGCTATTTTTTTTATAATGGAGATATCCTATCTCCTAGAACTGGAAGGGACCTTGAAAGATCATCGAGTTCAGCCCCCTGCCTTCACTAGCAGGACCAAGGACTGATTTTTGCCCCAGATCCCGAAATGGCCCCCTCAAGGATTGAACTCATAACCCTGATATTGATGCAAGTGATTTAGGTGATGAACAGATAGCCCTTTCAAGATACATTTCAGCAGGATCAACTCCAAAGGCTGTTCTGGAATATATGTGCACAAATAAGATGACCACCCTCTTTCCAAATGCTTTTGTTGCTCTGCACATACTTCTAACACTTCCTGTAACAGTTGCCAGTGGAGAACGCAGCTTCTCCAAGCTAAAGTTAATAAAAACACATCTACACTCCACAATGGCATAGGAGAGGTTGGTTGGCCTTGCAACCATCTCACTAACGCATGAGCTGGCCCAGACTGTGGACCTTCAGCAGGAAGCAGTTCAAATCTTTGCAACCAAGAAGTCACGGAAAGCACCACTTTGATTATTCAAACAGATAAAAATGCCAGTTTACACTATGCAGACAAGAAAAGTTACATTTGCTGTTCAGGCGTTTGAAAGTTAAGTGTTACTTAAAATTTCTGAACAAGGCATTTTAAGTCTAGTTCTCCTTTATTGGGGTAGGTAGCAGAGCAGTACCATGAGAGGAATAGAACAGGAAGATGGCAGAATTGAGACCTTTCAAAGTTTTGGCCCAAGCGAGGGAGCATGGGGGAGTCATTTGAGCTCCCCGTCCCAGGTGCCAAAATGTTGTGGCCTGGCCCTGAGGAAGCAACAGTACTGGCACACAAAAACACCCGGGAGACTTAGTTCATGTTAATCTTTTTTCAGTTTTTGTTTATGTAGGCTTGTATCCACCATGTTTCCTTTTATATCTTAGGTATAAAAGAAGACAAAACCTAAAAGTGAAATTTTACCTGGTTTCAGGTAAAAGTGAACAAAAAAGTACACAAAGCCACCAAATTTTGCATAATTTTACCCAAAGTGATATAGCCATGCAGTTTTGCTCAGCCACCAGTGAACCCAGACAGACTTATTGGATTATAACAACCTACACACTACCAAGTTTTTCTGGGTTTGGATTTCTTTATGAACGTTTCATGCCATTTTGCAGAGCAAAGGTAAAAATGCGGAGCAAAGAATAGTGACAACTTTCTTGTCCAATGATATACTTTGTTTTGTGAACCCAGTGGGGTAAGCCAGTACAAGATCAACTTATTTTATTTATTTATACAATCTTTTCAGACTGGTAATAAAAACTTTATTTACACATTTTCTGCAACTGTGGGTACTAACCCAATATATTTGTTCAGATTTTGGTACTACTAGTGTCCTACAACCGAAAATATGTATTTCAGAATGTGGCACCACACAACTTTATCTCCCCAAAATGTATGTTGAATAATGAACTGATTGGTCAAGAGGTCCTTAGGTGTTTAACACTCTCATAAGTCTGAATATCAAATAAAAAAAGTTTTCATAGTAGGCCACATTGAAGAAATCATTGCGGTCTATAGATTTGGCTCTCCTATTAACTTTTATCCCTGGTAAACTCTGGTGGGGAGTAGAAGGGGACAATTACTTGATAAATCTCCTGAGCTGTTAAAGAAGTTGTGCTTTTTTTTTTTTTTTAATTAAATCAGAAGATGCTACAGGATTAAGTTATTTACAGATCCATACTACATTGACTGACTGAATATATAATGCACAAAACAGAAGAGCTGTATGTTGCAAAGTCAAGCACTTGAAAGTTAGAAAATGCCAGAATTAAGCTTGCCTGTGCAACATTATTTTGGAGCCCTTTTGCATATGCAGTAGGATGTATTCTAACTGCATGATCTCTTTTTTTTTTTTTCAGTTCACAAGCCCCCAACTCCCAATTTCAAGCCTAATGGATAACGTTTGGCAAAGTTATAAACACTTGAAAACAGGGTCTCATTGGGCAACCTTAAGTATAGGTGGCACTACAGCTGAACACAATTTTTCAGAAGTGACTAGTAATTTTGGATGTCTAAGTTTAGGTAACTTAAGGAAGCCTGATTTTCACAGAGTGCTGATCACCCACTCACTGAAACTCAGTCTCTATTAAAATGTCTAAAGTTGAGCACCCAAAAATTGAGGCACTAAAAAAAAAAAAAAAAAAAAAAAAAATCACTTAAAATATATATATGTACACACAGCAAGAAATAAGGTCAGGATTTAAAAAAAAAAAAAAACATTACATTTTTCAGGAAATGGTGCCTTGGTATACTTCAGAATAAAGCTTCCCTTTTGACCAGCATTTTGTTATTTTCTAGCTAACTAAAGTTTTTTTTAAAGTTCCTAATTTATTAAATTGCGGCGTTCTTGAGCTATAGGAATAGTTTTTTTCCCCTCTTCTCCTCAAACACTGACCTCATACATTACTTTTAAGTTACTGTTAAATACATCTCTCTTACAGTCTGTAGCAGCAGGGCACCTTCACATGTTAGAATTTAATGAGGCTCAGGCACAAGGCACAAGTCCCAGAAGAAAAGTATTACCTGATCTGCTTCATTTATTTTAACCAATAATCATACCATTACCTACAGCTTCTGTTTTTAATTAGTAATATCTAATGATTAACACTGGCCAATTTGCATCCAATTATGTACCCTGAAAAATTAGAAGTGGATGAAAAGGCTGAATGCAATTAATCACTCTGCAATGTGTACTTGCTTACATATCAAGGATGAACATGCTGTACCTTCTCAAATAAGATTTCAAGAAAAACATTCACTGCCTTATTATGGAAGGAAAGCATTATGTTGCCCAGGTCACTAGGAAATCTGGATATATTTAGTGAACTGTAAGATTACTGAATAAGTCCATGTACATTCTTACATTTGAGTTACTAAGACATATTATATTCATCTGAATTCTCATGTGTGATCTGAAAAATTAGCGAGAAAAAGCAAGGGGGGATTGTAATATTACAGAGCCTTAAATACTAGTCTATATGGACACCATGTCCATAGTAACTAGTCTATATGCACTAAGGCTGCATGTTTGACACAGGAATCAGATGCGAGGACTCTTTTTAAAACACACACACACACACTTGGACATTTGGCGATTCCCCCCGCCCCCATGGAGGTGAGGAGAGTGGATATAAACAGAGATGCCTATTTCGCAAATACCTCAAGGTAAATCTTGGGTTTCCTGGGAGGCTGACAGATACAACAGGAGCTCAGCAACATCACTACAGTAACATGAAGGACCAAATCAGGAACTCTTGGTGGGAGCTTTAATTCCTCTGGGGTGATGAGGTTTCTTTGTCCCTCAATGCATTACACAAATTTTAAAAACAGTTTAAGGTCTCTTGTTTTCTGGTTTTACAAAGGTTGGGTCCAGTATAGCAACTGCCAGAGGTTTAACTGGGAGGGGTTGCAGAGGGGAAATGGACTGGTAATTTTCCAAGATCCACCCACAAACTAAGCTACATCCTTGTATATTACAAAATGAGACCCACTTGCAGTCAATTTTGCAGCTGTTCAAAATATCACCAGTAGAGCTGCTAGACAAATTTGGATAAGTGAAAAACATGCAGGTTTTGATTAAAATGAATTGTTCATGAAATTTTCATTTTGCTCCTTTTTTCAGTATGACCCTACCCCCAAGACACACACGTCTTCTCACATTTTATTTTTTTCTCCTTTTTCCACTGGAAAGAAAAAAAAAGCAAAGGTTACAAGAATGAATTTACTTTATCCCTCCCTTAGATTTTATATTAGTACATCACACACTTCAGAGCTTCTGTAGGCCAGGCTCATTTCACATACCTTGCATTGTTCCATTCTACCCCACAAGCTCTGTGTGCCATTCTCTCATCCTCCTCTATTTCAGTGACTTCCTTCAACTCTCCCCAACCGCTTTGGGCCAGGGGCTGTGTATACACCACCCCCTGCCATTACCAGGGCTGTATTTCTCTCCATGCCCCCCGCCCATGTCCCCATTCACCCCTGGCCATGCCAGGAGTTCTGTATGACCACCCATTTCCCCTTCCGCATACAGGAACACTCATTCTCCCACCTCATGCCAGGGGCTCTGTGTGCCTCATCACTCTACCACCACCATTCTTATTCCTTTGTCTGGGACATAAGTCATTCGGTGTGTCAACATATTAAACTTTACTGGTACAATAGGCAGAGCTAAGATGGGGGTGGTGGTTAATGGCTGTCATCAACTGATTCTTTGAACCACAAGAAAACAGAAGTGCCATCAAGTTGAGTGTAGAATCTCGCTAGACCAAGCCAAAAGAAAAGAAAAGAAAAAAAGTGTGGGGGGGAGAGTTTAAGTTTTCCCCCCCACCTCCAAAAACACATCTATCATTTTTCTACCAGCTCTAAAGATTATGCATGCCCTCCTGATCTCCTCGGGCATAGGGGGCCTTCATTTACTCTCTTGTTGCAGCTACCTAGATCATAGTAGGATGAGGAGGAACACAACCTCTGTGGAGCGATCACTCCTCACTCACCTGTATCCCACATCTGTGCAACAATAGGGACAGATGAATATAGTCTTAGCTACTGAGTTGGGGAGGTGGAGCTAACATTTATTGTTCTGTGCCTTGGAGAGGGGAAGAACATACCCTATGCTAGATACTAAGGAAGAATATTGCTCCCTTGGAGCAAGAGGAAACCCTGACTGAGCCCTGACTCCAGCCACCTGTGACACCCATCCCAAATGGTTTCTTTTTACCAGAAATCTGAACAGGATAAGGCATTGGAAATGCTAATACTAAAACATGGCTGAGAAATGCCTTGGAGTAGGGGCATAAGATCAAAGCCTAGACAAGTGAACTGGTTCAATTAAAACAGACAAGAATTATATGAGTGTAACTCATTTCAGATCCAAATAGCCTGTGAAGAGCCCAAATGAGGTACAAATAAGTTCCGTTAAATGTTTGTCAGCAGAATTCAGCACTGGTGTATCATTCACGTTTTATGTCTTTAAAAAACATCAGGCATTGGCCATTTCAGACTCACACTATCAGGTCTGATGGACTATTGATCTGTTTGACTATGGCAATTTCCATTTTACTTATTCCATTTCTCATGCTGACTCCTTAAAGAGGAGGTGAGTCTGTGACATTGACCCACAATAAAGAAAAAACTGCTATAGACAAATGTTTCAGCTTCATGCATTTCTCTTCAGTTTTCTCATGATGGATTTAATGACAGTACACTTGAGCCAACCAGCCAGCCAACTAAAGGGTAGATAAAAAGATCTCTGCCACAGCTTTTGAAGGATGTCCAGCTTTGGTCAGGTCAATGTGGAAAGTCATTTAATTTTCCTAGACACTCATGTTTATTATTTTAACAAATTAGTCCATCAAAAATTTTTTACAGGTCCTGATAGAATTAGAACAAAGTGATAAATGTTGTATTAATAAAGCTTAAAGGTTGCAAACAAAATATCATTGGGGGGACCACCACCTTCAAGAGTAAAAAAGGCATTACTTTAAATATTCGCTGAAGAATCTCTTTTTACGTAAAAACTTTATATCATTTTAATCACGAAGTCAAAGAATCAGATTATCAAGAGGAAAAATATCAAGACTTGACAGAAATCTCTCCTCCCTTGATATAATTATAGGGATGCCAACATCCCAAATGCCTGTTGGTCCAGTACTTCTCCTGTTCTAGTTAATGGCTAAACTGCCATTAGACTTCAGTGGGAGCAGGATCAAACTCTATAGGAGTTTATCCTTGATTCCCCTCCCCTCGCTTTTCTTGAGTTGTAGTTGATAATCTCCCTTTGTTTCTATAGTAACATGGAGTCACATGCCCAAATTTAACCCTAACTTGTAATTAATGGGGATGCAGTGGTTGTAAGTAAGGGCAGAAATTGGTTCACAGATTGTAAGGTATTCACCATTTGAGTCAATATTTACCACAATTCCTGCACAGTGATATTTGAGGAACCACAGTTGCCTCATCCACTCACATTGCTTTACGGCAAATCTACTTTCCCATTCCTGGCCTCTTCCCCATCACCTCCTAAGTGTAGCACTATCAATTTAATCTAAACAACCTCATTTGAAGAGCTTGTATCTTTCTTTCCAAACCTTCCTTACTCTACACTCTGTCACTAGTGATAACACCACTAACCTCTCTGTAACTCAAGGAAGTAATCTGGGTGTTGTCTTTCACCACTTCCCTCCCTCTTTTCCCCACACATCCAGGCCATGGACGAATCTTCCATTGGTAACTAAAACTCAGTCACATCTTAACAACTGCAAACTCCTTCACAGCCCTACTACAGTCCATATTAAATGTGGTTTCTAAAAGCCTCTTCCTTGTTCATTGTTCTCACCATGTTACCCCTTTTGAGTCCATTTTTTGCTCACTTTTTTCCCCAATGCACCAAGTTCAAACTTCTGTCTTCACCTTCAAGGTCCTTCTTTACTCCACATATCCCTGCTGTGACCTCCTATTGCATTACCCACTGTTCTGCTAAATTTTATGGCAGCCCCAGTTTGTCCACTTTTCCCATTTCCCTTCTTGTGCTTTCATCTAGGCTATCTTCTTCCCAAATTACCCTTTCCTCCTTCCAGTTCCTCCTCAATCTCCTTCCTTTCGTTGTGCCTACAAAAAGTTATTCAACTAACTACAACATGGTAGGGAACATCTAATACTTATTTTTGACTATAAGTTTTATCCTTTTCCCACATCTATTGTGTCTCATCTTGCACGGTAAATTCTTCAGGGCAGGGATTGCATACTCCTATATTCAGTCTCCCTTTTCAGTCACACTAATTTTCATTGTGTTCCCTCCACATGTTGCATTTGTATACTCCATTGTTTATTTAGATAAGCTCTTCAGACAGGCATGTTACCTTCTGTGATGGGGTTTATAGACTCCACACTAAATCGGTACTGGGCTAAGTAGGCCCTTCCCCTCAGTAGTTGCAGGGCATGCTCCAGGTAGAGGGATAGTTTAAAATGGCACTGGTAGGCCAGCGGGAAAGAGCTACAGGTTGCATCAGGAAGTGAGGCTATTCCAGAAGGAGTATTCTAGATCTCCTCACCCTCCCTCCCCCCCCAGCACATTTAGGAGTCTGAAACTCACAACAGACTGCAAAGAATGGGACATTACCCCACTGGCAGATTAAGTGGATACACCTAAATCTTTGATCACACTCCCCACGGAGAAGCCAGAGCCAAGTAGGAAGCAACCCAGCAAGAGTTGACTTGGTGTAGACCAATGAATGGTCTGGCCACTGTAATTGCCCTCTAGGGCCCTAGCTAGGGATCCACGGGAGTATATGGCCCTGGCCCCCCGTACCTTCTTCTCTGAACCTCTGCTGTGACAGAACCCTAAGGGGAGTGGAAAGGACACTTAAGAGGAATTTACCCAACCCACTCTAGAACAACCAGCCCATAAAGCATGGTGGAGCCACTCTGATCATTAGGCCAGCTGGCTATCAGGGTGACCTGAACACCATCCTACACATCTGTGAAGCATCTAAGATTATTGGAGCTATAAAAATACTAGCTAACCTTTGAAAATGTTGCATAAAAATGTCTGGGAGATCTTGGTTTCCTGTATCCCCAATGGTCTCTTTGCTGATAAATAAAAATATACATGAAAACATCTTACAGATGTGTGCACTCTGGATTGCTCCTTATGTGAATGGCAGACCAGGAATTTGAATATTGAAGCCATGTACAACCCCTATGAGACAGAGGGTTCTCAGGGAACCTAGGACTGAGAGTCATCTTGTTAACAATAGATGTACCCTAATCCCTCTGAATCATTCCCCTCTGATATAAAGCCCCTGCCCCCTTACAGAATTCCCAGATCCTCTTCACTCAAAACTGCAGAGTGCCCCAATTTGCTAGTTTTACCTTAGATCAGCACACCTGTAAGCCACACGGCACTTGAGCAATCATAAAACAGAAGCAAGTTTATTTGATAATGTTTTATCCCTCTAAGGATGCCTGTGAAGCCAAGCATCCATGAAGTTATCAGTGCTGCATTAGTTTATGCTAGAGAAACCTACTTTACTGGGCTTCCACACTAAATTTACCAATCTGAACAGCAAGGCCATGGCATGATGTGCTCATCCAGTGGAGTGAGAGTCTCGCTAGTAAGGGACCCTATACACTTTTAGTTTCAGTTTGCAAAGATGGTTTGAATTATGTTGACCAGCCAGATATAGGCACTTAATAAATTTTCATGGTACCTAGGAGCCCAGGCACTAACCCTTGTGCTAGGTGCTGTACAAACAGAATATAAAGAGACTCTGCACCAACAAGCTTACAAGCTGCATATAAAACATGAGAGAACAGATACAGATAGGGGAATAGAAGGGAAAAAATGAGAATAATGCTCAGTAGGACATGCAGTGGGCTCAGCACCCCAGCCATTGTCAAGTTTGCTGTAGGCTTCATGGCAAACAAGATTTTTAAGCAAGGTTTTGAAGGAGGATAATGAGTTAGTTTTTCAGATGTTTATGGAGAGCTTCTCCCAGTAAGAGGTAGCATGGGAGAAAGCCCAAAGGTGCCAGTCTGGAAATTTCACAAGAAGGCAATGGAGGCTGACAAAGTGGGAGATGGAAGTCAATATTTAAATAGTGAATATTGAAATAGTGAATGAAAGATGACAGGTAGGATGGGGATATGCCACAAGCGGCCTTGCAAGTAAACACAAGTAGCTTATGTTTGATACTGTAAAGAAGAGGAAGCCAATTATACTGGTGCTTCAAATTTCCCTCAGCCAATAGCAATTTTATTCCATTTCTAAAACTAGATTAATTTGATAGCTTAGACTGCATGGAGAACTGATTAGAGAGTGGATTTCACTGATGTATGATAGAGCTCATTTACCTTAGTTTCCATCACCAAAGGGAGATGCGGGGGGAGGGGAAACCTGGCCATTTGTCACATCAAATTGAGCATGAAAAGACTTGCAGGTAACCAGCTGCAGATGAAAGAGCTTCCCTCCCCCAAGCTGCTTTGTCAGCACACAAGGACGGGGATTGATTTTCAAATATAGTTACATTCATTTTTATTGCTGAAATCACTAATAATCCATAACGAAGAAATGCTCAGTCAGAATTGGATGTTCCCAGTTAATCAAGCCAGAGTTTGTACAGTCCAAAACATAAGTATGGGGAATGAGGGCAAGGAGCAGGTGAAGCCATGACTTATGCCCTTGGGTTGCCAGAGAAGCTGAGCCAGTGCAGAGAAGGATGATAATTTACTGCTGATGGAGGCCACTAGTAATTTCTGGCCCCCAGGGGCCAGGAAGAAGCACAGGAAGAATTCTGACAGATGTGTCCCTGAATCTCAGTGCTTCCTAGGAATACTCCAGGGTAGTACTTTTATTTTTTAAAATCACTACTTGCTCAGGAGTGCATCTAAAAGTTAATATCAAGCCTTAGGTAGTTGAGGACTGTGTATGTTATATTATATATTCAATAAACCAAACCCCTTTCTTGGAAGTGATTCTGATACATGGGTTTGGGGGGAAGGGTTTATTTATTTATTTTTTTATTTTATTTTTTTTAAGATATCACTTACAGGTTCACATCTTGAACTGGACTGAAGCCTCTTTGAAAGTCTAGTCCTAAACCAGGAAGTGAGTGGCAGAGGAATCCTGAATTCTATTCCCACACTCTACCGACTAGATACTCTCACTCACTCTCTCCTGCTTAGCCCAGGTGTGGACACAAACTAAACAGAAGTTGCAGGACTACCAACAGGTGCCCAGACATTAGATTTAGCCAGCTAGCACATTGCAGCCTGAAAACTGAAGAATTTAAGATGAAAGAAATCTGTAATGATTGTCATTATTTTTAATTAAAATAACAGATTATTATTGTATAGCAGCACTTCAGCGATGCCACAATGGATATAAACTGAATCCCCGGGATTCCCTTGGCACTGACAAAACAGATGCACAACTGAGTAGAGTCTATATGATAATATTTCCAGATGACATAAAAAGCCAGTTAATTAAACTTGTTTTGCTAATGCGAATCTGGGGAAGTCTATTCAATGATCTAAATGTTGTTCTTTCAGTATCCTAGAAATTACAAATTATAAGTAATAACCTTATGACAATTTTTTTTTATTTTACTGATTCCCTCCCGCCCCCCAAGTCTCTGGTGAACATTTCAAATGGTTCAAGACTGTTTTCCCTACCAGATACATAAGGATGGAGAAAAAAAATCTTCTGTTTACCCAAACTAGACCCCTATCACCTGGCAGCAATACACAGTATTGCCATTGGACAGGAAAAGCCAGAATTTTAAAGATACTTCAGCAGCTAATTCCACCATTTAAACACCACTGCCATTCAGAGCTGTGCTCAACTGCCACCTAACCCCATACGTGTGTAAATCTCCCATGGCACCAATATTCCCACCACACCTAAGCATTCTAAGTGTTGCCACTACCCCACATCAAATGGCCATGGCCATAGGACCTGGTGCTCGTGCCCAGAAATCACCCAATGGAGACATTCACTCTTCGCGCCCATCAGGGTGGCCACAGCCCAGAGTATCTTGGCAATGGGATCATTCCAAATGCTCATAAGCCAGATCATTGTCTCCTATGGACTGCAGTTCCTGATGAGGGCCCTGATGAGAGACACCGCAGACAACTGAGGAACATGGAGGAGTTTTATAGGCTTGGATACCTCCCATCTGTACTCAGACCTGTACATTCTATGTGTCGCCATATGAAGCCAAGCATAGATGCACACGCTTACATCAATAGCCAAAGAACATGCACTCTAAACTTGAAGATTGTCTGCAATGCCCTACACTGGTGCTTTGATGTAGTGGCCAAGTTCCCTGAATCCTGCCAGGACTTGGTGATATCAGAACTTGCAAGGTGCATCAAAAGGGGTGTTGCCAGTGGACTAGCTGCTAAATAAGATTCCCCCCACCCTTTGCCCCTGCATCCTGTCATAAACAGATAGTTCAGGGTTAATGCCTCTTTTACCTGTAAAAGGTTAAGAAGTTCACCTAGCCTAGCTGACACCTGACCAGAGGAATCAATGGGGGGACAAGATTTTTCAAGAGGAAGGAGGGAAGTTTTCCTTTGTCTCAGTGTTAGTTTTGGCCGGAGTGGAAAAGATCAAGGAATCAGCCTCTTATCAGAGTAGTGAGTATTAGAAAAGGAATAAATAGGTTTATGTTTATTTTCTTTTGTAACTTGTCTTGTGCAATTAGAAGAATAATCAAATTGGGATTTCTTTTGTGTAACTAAGGTTTTGCCCAGGGGAACATCCTCTGTGTTTTTTAATCGGTTGTCTGTGAGAACAGCTTGTATGCTATCTCCCAGAGGTTTTTCTTTTCGTTAATTAAAAGCCTTCTTTTTATGAACCTGATTGATTTTTCCTTGTTTTAAGATCCAAGAGGATTGGATCTGGACTCACCAGGGATTGGTTGGGGAAAGTGGGGGGAGAATGATTAATTCCTCCTTGTTTTAAGATCCAAGGGTTTGGATCGGTGTTCACCAGGGAATTGGTGGAGGAGTCTCTCAAGTCTACCCAGGGAAGGGTTATAGTACTTGGGAGGGAGATATTCTGGGGGAGAGGTAGACAGAGTTTCCCAAATGACTCATAAATAATTTGGGTGGTGGCAGCAAAACCAGATCTAAGCTGGTAGTTAAGCTTAGGGGTTCTCATGCAGGTCCCCGCATCTGTACCCTAAAGTTCAGAGTGGGGGTGAAACCTATGACACACCCTTACCACCTCAGCACATCTACTGCTTGTGATAACCCCCCCTCCCCCGCCACCTCCCAAATGGGCAAATGGCTGCCACAGCCATCCATATTTCCAGCCCACTGCCTATCACCACAGTGCAAAACATGTTTAATGCCATGTGTTATTTCCCCTTGCTTCACATGTGCCCAACACACAAAGGTCACTTTAGTTATAGGCAAACTAGGCAGCTGCTTAAGGTGACAGAGTAGACTCAGCACTCCATCATGACAGAGGAGTGACTATGCCAAATTTGAGTGGCATCAAGACCCAGTGTGCCCAGTCACAACACCACTCATTGATACCTGTCATGACAGAGGCCAGCCAGGCCAAAGCTGTCACCCTAGGCCTATGAGGAGGTGGCAGCACACTGAAAGTTTGCTTAGCACCGCAGAATGTCTGAACGACCTCTGTGCACACAGGAGACAGAAGGTACCTCCTCTCAGCCTGGTTCAAATCATGGTGCCAGCCACCCCTCTAATGCTAGCCAAAATCCCTTATAATCATGCCCACAAAACCACTTGGTCAATAATAGTGAACACCTTTTCTATGCTAAAAATGTGGTGGAGGTGTCTACATCCATATAGATTCATAGATTCATAGATTATAGGACTGGAAGGGACCTCGAGAGGTCATCGAGTCCAGTCCCCTGCCCGCATGGCAGGACCAAATACTGTCTAGACCATCCCTGATAGACATTTATCTAACCTACTCTTAAATATCTCCAGAGACGGAGATTCCACAACCTCCCTAGGCAATTTGTTCCAGTGTTTAACCACCCTGACAGTTAGGAACTTTTTCCTAATGTCCAACCTAGACCTCCCTTGCTGCAGTTTAAACCCATTGTTTCTGGTTCTATCCTTAGAGGCTAAGGTGAACAAGTTCTCTCCCTCCTCCTTATGACACCCTTTTAGATACCTGAAAACTGCTATCATGTCCCCTCTCAGTCTTCTTTTTTCCAAACTAAACAAACCCAATTCTTTCAGCCTTCCTTCATAGGTCATGTTCTCAAGACCTTTAATCATTCTTGTTGCTCTTCTTTGGACTCTTTCCAATTTCTCCACATCTTTTTTAAAATGCGGCGCCCAGAACTGGACACAATACTCCAGCTGAGGCCTAACCAGAGCAGAGTAGAGCGGAAGAATGACTTCTCGTGTCTTGCTCACAACACACCTGTTAATACATCCCAGAATCATGTTTGCTTTTTTTTGCAACAGCATCACACTGTTGACTCATATTTAGCTTGTGGTCCACTATAACCCCTAGATCCCTTTCTGCCGTACTCCTTCCTAGACAGTCTTTTCCCATTCTGTATGTGTGAAACTGATTTTTCCTTCCTAAGTGGAGCACTTTGCATTTGTCTTTGTTAAACGTCATCCTGTTTAACTCAGACCATTTCTCCAATTTGTCCAGATCATTTTGAATTATGACCCTGTCCTCCAAAGTAGTTGCAATCCCTCCCAGTTTGGTATCATCCGCAAACTTAATAAGCGTACTTTCTATGCCAATATCTAAGTCGTTGATGAAGATATTGAACAGCGCCGGTCCCAAAACAGACCCCTGCGGTACCCCACTTGTTACACCTTTCCAGCAGGATTGGGAACCACTAATAACAACTCTCTGAGTATGGTTATCCAGCCAGTTATGCACCCACCTTATAGTAGCCCCATCTAAATTGTATTTGCCTAGTTTATCGATCAGAATATCGTGCGAGACCGTATCAAATGCCTTACTAAAGTCTAGGTATACCACATCCACAGCTTCTCCCTTATCCACAAGACTCGTTATCCTATTCAAAGAAAGCTATCAGATTGGTTTGACATGATTTGTTCTTTACAAATCCATGCTGGCTGTTCCCTATCACCTTACCACCTTCCAAGTGGCACACTGCTGGGATCATTGATGCAGCTACCTACAAGTGCTGTGGAAGGAGGGATATCAAGACTTGGGTTCACAATGGTTTCTCCCCTGCCCTCCCTCCTTCTCCTGCTACCAGAGCAGCCGCCACTTTTTTCTCTCCTCAAGTTCCCTTCTGTGACCACCTTCAACATTCAACTGTCCCCTAAGTTTGTCCCATCATCCATCCAGGTCAATCACAGATGTTTCTGTCATTCAAAGACCCTTGTGCAACATCATTTAAGCCAATGGAGTGACATCAAGGATGAATCTGTTGAATCATAATCCATAGATCAACTCAGTTTTTCTGCCTGTCTCCCCACCCTCATCCTTCTAGAGAACTATATTCAGATTTCTATGCCCTATACTGGACATAATAGGCCAGATTCATCTTCAGTGCAGTTCTTATGAAACCTCTAGTTATACTAAGAATGAATTTGGACCAATTTTCCCAGATGACCATAAAAAGAATATGTTACCATTGTCTCTCTTGATTTAGCACTAATCCTTTGCCTAGGTGCGCCAAGACCTTGTTAGCCCTTTGCAGCTGCTGCACACAGGCTTCCTACCTTCACATTATCACAGATACAATGATCACAAAGACAGATACTGCATTAGTCTTTTTCCTTTATAGTTTCCTCATCTCTATCATTATTTAAGGCAGATAAAGTTAGTCAAAAATCATGTTAGGTTTTTCCTCTATGTTTGAATCCCCACGAGCATTCCACATTCACCAGTCTTTTCTCTGTTTCTCCCCCCGACCGCGCCCCCCCAACCCTCCCCAAGTCCCTTGAGGCCTGTATATACACAATGCTTACACTGAAATCTTCAGATTACAACACCATGAATCTCAGGCCTATTTCTAAATAACTTATGTACTATAAATGTTAAATAGAAATATTCCCAGAGCTGAGCCCTGGGAGACCCTGCTCATGAGCTTTTGCCAGGAAGATCATTTCCCATTTATTACTACCCTCTGTACATAGAACGTTAGCAGTCTATGTCACTAGTCCATTATTGATGCCAGCATTTTCACATGAGTCACTAGCTTCCAGTAGAATACTTTATCCAACAGCTTGCTTTAAAAAAACAAAACCCAAGATAAGTTACATACCTTCATCTATTAACTTTGTTATTCCATCCAAAAAATCAGATTGCTCTGACAAGATTTATTTCTGGAGAATCTGGGTTGCACTTGTTCGATTATCCTAATAACCGACTTTATCTTACGTGAAACTACAATCTGTGGTTCCTAGCCTCATTGTTGTTATCCTTCTTAACAAGAGGTGCAAAATTAGCCTTGCACCAGCCTTTTGGCATTGTGGCTATGGCAGGGCAGATTCACTCCTGTCTACTTTTAGCCCACAAACAGCCCAGAGACGTTCTTCTGATAAAACAACTTGTACAGTTTATTGCAATGTTCTTTCCAATAACCTTTACAGACTTTTCAGCCTCATACCAGCAGCAACATACACGCCTCACCTTCTGCAGCACAGCAAGGCCTTCCTCCTCTTCACATTTCCTTCTTGTGCTTTTTGTACCATCTGGGCTAGTGAGTTAATTAGTCCCTCAAGCCTCCACATCTATCAATTGGTGCCACACCCTCAGTGGCTGGTAGGGGAACCCAAACCCACCCTCTACTCCAGGTTCCAGTTTCAGGACCCTCTGAACAGCAGCCAAGGCATGGTTCCCTGCTGCCTTTTCCTGAGTCTCTTCCTTTCCTCCCCCCCAGTTTAGCAGCCTCTCAACTCTCTCTTCCCCAAGGAGTAACTATGGGCTATTTGTCTCCTTCCAGGGAGTATTTACAGATTACCTCACTGCAGCCACTTCCATGTCTGCTTTTTTGACTTTATATAAACCCACACAGGTGAGTTGCTTCTAATTAGGGCTTTACTCCCAGGCTTAATTTTCCCAGATTGCAGCCTAATTGGCCCGATTCAGCTCTTGCAGGGCCAGTGTTGGGAGTACACCTCATCACAATATATATAAAGCACAATTATAAGGAAAGGATCAGTAAATAAACACTCTCAAGGCAAAATTACAATACAATGTTAATATACTACATTGTACATTACTTATTCAGGATCATGTTGTTAGGGTTGTGAGTTCAATCCTTGAGGGGGCCATTTAGAGATCTGGGGCAAAAATCTATCTGGGAATTGGTCCTGCTTTGAGCAGGGGGTTGGACTAGATGACCTCCTGAGGTCCCTTCTAACTCTGGTATTCTATGAGACTATGTTAGTATTCAAAGACTAAAGATTCGGGCTTGCGGGTTGGGGAGTCCTCCTTCTCTGAGCAAAGTGACCAAATTTCTAAATACCTATTCTCTTTTTGGTGCTTCTCTTGTGTACATAGCTGGTGGAAAAAAGTTTCCATTACAAGTATAGTGCATATTTTACTATATCACAATTCCATAGGAGGGGGTCACATTTTTCCAATAATGTTCAATATAAAGTCTAGCTGTTAATAAACAGGAAATTCTATTTAAAATGTAGACCCTTTACTGAAGCATTAAGTAAACAGGTCAGTGGATCTCTAGAATCTGGCATTTTAATTTCCTCCCCAAACCATCTAATTCCTGGACACAACCACTACATGTGCAATGCTTTATACTTTCTAATACAGGTTAAGAAAGGGGGGGAAATGCAGGCAATGGTGATACTGTAGTTCACTGCCCAGTTCCCAAAGCCTATTGACCACTTGTCTTTTCTAGCCTTTACAGCCCTGGCTGAACTCCCTCAGGCTTCTGTATTACACCCCAAATTTGGATCCCATGTGCTTGTAAGCTTAATGAGTCTGAGCAGTGTCCAGACATTGGCTCTATGTACTCCATGTGCCTTAAAGCCCAAACAGACTCCAATGCCGTTACCCATTCTAGGGTTGTCAGTCCCCACAGCCCAGCTGCCCTTGGTACCAAGACCAGTGCTGTCCCTCCAAGTCTCCCCAGTAGCTTACATACACTTGCTGCAGAGCTTCACCCTTGTCGGTAGCATGACTTACTGTTTAACTCTTCAAGGACTAGATGACTATTAAAACAAGAGACATGTAGACTTTGAAAAGGAATTTCTAATCTAGTCACACTTTACTCATAGTCAAAGCACAAGTGGTTTGCAGATCTATTGGAAAGTAACATAGCTGCACACAAGACCCTTCTGAGAGCCCTTTGGATCTAGTTGGTATAAGAAGCTTCAGGCTTAGAACCTGGAACTATGGGGTTTCTGGGCTACTGATGCCTCTGCATTGCAACTAGAGGCTTAGTCTGGGGAAGGCCACAATGGGAGGGTGCTGTGAAGCTAGGCTTGGCAGGAAGTGCTGCCCCACAGGGTCTGAGTGGCAGCACCTCTCAGCTCACTGTTTTCCCAATACCAGTATATAAATCAGGAAGCCATGATGGGGAGCTGTCTAAACAATAACAGACTGTCTTCCTCTCTGTGCTCCAGACCTTGCTTGCAATAGATCCTAGCCTATGGCTTCTGACCTGGGCTTACTCTCCACTTCACTATTCGATTGCTATCTGTAACCTGGGGGCCTAATGCTGACTTCCTGGTATCCTGACCCGACTTGATTCTCTCCCTGCTATCTGCCTGGTGCTGCGCCTGACTTCCTGGCATTCTGACCCAGCTTGCTCCTGACCCTGGCACTTGTCTCCCAATCTCAATTTAGCAACTGACTAGGGCACACCAGCCACACATGACCTGGCCCTGACAATTGGTGTCCTTCAGGGAGTCTATGATCCTTCTTATATTGCAACATGTGGGAGCATTCAGAAGACCAAAGTCCACCCCTAAGGAATCACAGATTGTGGGAAATTAGGAATTGTCATGCAGTTCTGATTCAGTCAAGAGCAGGGTAGCAATACACATGCACACCAGCCAATTTACTTTACAGACTTCTCCTAACATTTAAGTAATTTTAAAAGCACAGAACCCCCTCCCCCATACTTCTTTAAAAATATAATTGAACATATCAATATTTGTTTGTGTCTGGTTTCATGCACTTTCCTAGCATTTGACAAGCCTATAGTAAACAGTAAGCACAGCTTACTGAAGCAGACTCACTGTAGGAAATAATTTGAAATTTCAAAAGAAAATAAGGTCTTTTGAGTTGATTCTTACTCAGCTTCATACAGCTCAAGGGGCTTCAGAATTGAAATCCTTTAGGAAAAGAAAAAAAAAAGATCGGAACTCTGACCTTGTGAATATGCTGCTTGTCTTTTATACACAAGAAAAGAATATTTTATATTCTTGTGTTCTTATCCCTTTTTGTTTTCCTGGTGTGGGAGTGAGGGAGGGGTGAGAAGAAAGGGAGGACCAGTGAACAAAGTAAAAATATGACTTCAGATCAATTCACAGAAAGCTGGCAGTGCTAATATTCCTGGTACTCTAAGTCAGAGAGGGTGGAGAATGCAAACAGCCTCTTGTTCCCTTAGCTCTTACATTGCTCTGACCTTGTGAATGATACAGAATCTTTAAATGGAGACAGTCCCAAATGGTGAGTTTGCTGTAGTGACACATTTTTACCTGTGCACTTTTCAGTTTATAAGGAGAGGAGAAACTCAGGGTTTGATAAATGAAGATCTGAATTTAGCTTGCCATATACTGAAACCAATTAAATCAGGTTTAGTGGCTCAAGAGACATTTTTAGTTTTCTGCTGCATAATCAGAAAGTATTAATAGTACTTTGAGCAAAAAATTACAGAAGAAATGTGCTCAAGGGAGAGAGGAAATTTTGAATTGATGGAGGTTTAAATGAAGTAAAAGATTTCAAGGAACTAAAAAAAAATTACAGTACAGTTCTTCTCCCTCCCAGCATGAATTAGCATAGAATGCTTATCAAAGCTTTGATTTCAGAATTCTGATCAAATTTTTTGCACACACACAAAAAAAGAGAATGAAAAGCATTAGTAGAATTATAAGACAAACCAGAACTTGTACCTATGCATAAAAGTCAGGGAAACAGCAGTTATCTTAATGGTGAGCTCACTGCAATAGGGCCTGCTTTGTGGGATTTTTTCTCTATAGCAGTTAGTACCTGTTTGGAGCCTATAAATATTATTAATAGTAAATGATGCAAAGGCAGCTATTTCATAAAGTGTTTTTCTTCTCTTGACAAAACTTATTTTATAAAATCTTTGCATAGAAATCTTGAGGTATGATGTTAGTAAACCAACAGCTTTAAAGAAATAACTAGTAGCTCTTCAAAATATATCCTTATTATATATTTTTCAAAAATGCCAGCAGAAAACTGCTCCCAAAAATGCAGCCTACTTAGTATCCTGTGTTGAGAAGCAAAAGGCTTTGAAGGTGACGGGAAATAATATGCACAATTTCATCAGACCTAGCAGATTTACTGATACATTATATACACAATACAGGTGTTCCATAGTAGAAGATGCTCAGGCTTTGGAAGAATGAAATTTAGACGCAAATAAGATGAAAGCAGGTAATCTCAATGCTATGCAGGGCCAACAAACCAGGCGGGGAAACAAAACCTAGTGCACTCTCATAATCTAATGTCTTTATTCACAACAATGCATGTGTATCTACCGTTCCTGTCAGTTTAATAACAAACAGATGGAAATATATCTCAGATATCAGATAGCATTGCAGCAAAGAACAAGCTTTCTAACTCCAATACATACCAGTTATAATTAGATGTGTCTAGGACTTTTTACACCTGGGGGTAAATATCCCAACATGAGTTTCAGTAAAGATGAGACTCGCTATTGAGGGCCAGATTGTGCCCTTATGGTGTAGACCCGGGTAGAAGGCCCTGCCCCAGAGGCAGTTATGGGAGGAACAATGTATCCTGGAGCTCCCCAACAGCCTGCTCACTGGGCTACCTCTTAAAAGGGTCAGCATGTGATCTGCTAGCCAGCAAACTGGCCACTGCAGAAGTGGGGATGGGGCCATAACCATACCTCCTTCCTTACCCATTTCTAGGAAGTGCTAACAGGGAACAATCCCTATGCAGGGCTAAACCAGAACTTCTGATCCAAACACCCATACATTTGGGGGAAATAAGAACCAGATTTTTGTGGTTCAGCCTGTATCTGTTTGTAGTCAAAAGCTAGAAGTAAGGCAGACGTTCATGCAGTGACAAATACCAGGAATAAAAGTTAACCGAACATTTCTGAATCTTCAAAAGAGTGTAGATTCCGTAGGTGCTTTACTTCTAAAAATAACTAAACACAACAATCAGATGGCAATGCTGACTGTAAGGTTTATGGGGAAATCCTTAATGCATAAGATCTGGTCAGTGCATGGCCCCTGTATGTCATGAGTAGCATAAATGGGCCACTTCAAAGGAGAGAATCTGGCCTATAGCTTAAAAAGCAAGGGGTATCCATCACCACATGCACAGTGCTAATTTACTTTGATATGTGCAGTGTAGCTTTATTTATGATCTATAATGTAGGCCCTAATATACGACAGTATGTTTTGTAAAAATAATAAAGTCTTTGTAGTATGAGGTTTCACTACCACACACCACTATTGAATCTTTCCTGAGATTTGTGGCGGGGCTGTGTGTGAATGACTAACAAGGTATTCAGATCAGAAAATGTGCATTAGTGAGGTTCCATTTTATTTACAATACAGTATGTTTTTGAGTAGACCAGCAACTGTCTATCATTTCCAGCTAGACTGTTTCTGATGTATAAAATGCAGTGCTATGTAGGCAATAGGGTGCTGTAGAGAATGAATCCTTTTTACAGATTTTTTTTTATTAAAGCAATCATATAGAATGGTACTGCTCTATTTAATCCTATAGTGTGGTTCTGATAGAATTTTTTAGTACATTCTAGGGTACAGGCTTTTCCATCCCACAGACAAAAGAAGTAATTTTGGGAGCATTTGTGCCTGGGAAAACAGAAGCTGCAGAGATGAAGTTGTTTCTGGGGCTGAGAACAGAATCAGTTGAGGTCTGTCAAATTTACAGGAATATGAGTTGAGGTTTTCAATTATAATAGAATCCTGGGAACGGGGTGTGTGTGTGTGTGTTTTATTTTTGTTGAAGGTTTAGAGCAGGGTTAATCAATAGGCAGAGTAGGGGGCAAATACGTACCGCCAGATGCTTTTGAATGGAACTTGAAATCTTTATTTACTTATTATTTTCTCTGAGTCTGGACCATGACTATGCCTTGACCAAGAAATTTGGACCTTGATAAAAAATAATTGATTGCCCCTGGTTTAGAGTGTGATCTGCCAAGCAAGCTTTCAGCATTGATCAATCCTAAATGCTCTGAAGTCAGTGCAAAGATCTGACTGCAGGACCAGGGCCATTACAGGACTGTAAATTCTTCACAGCAGCACCTTTGCTTCCTTATGTCTGTAAAGTGCTTAAAAACACTTTGGATGATATGAGCTGTATTTTCTAAAGCACTCAACATAAGCCTACTCTGCTCCCATTTTAGTTCATAGTAAACTCTCAAATTTCAGTGAGAGCAGAGCCAGGCCAATGTTCAGCACTCTAGCAAACCCCTCCCTTTATAAATAGCAAAAAAATATGACCACTTTGGGATATTTTCCTATAAATAAAATCCCATATATCAAATATTCTATAACGGGGTGCCCAACCTACGGCCCACAGCCTGTACATGGCCCGCTGGAGAATTTCATAAGCCCCATGAGATGAATCTATTTGGCCCACACAAGGTTGTGCTTAGGTTTATATGTCCCTTCTGTGTAATAAGGTTGGACACAACTGCTCTACAACAGTCTTTTTAAAAGGGCCCAAGTTTACTCTTACTGAAATCATTACTATTCATATTTATTTATTCTTTAATCAGTGGTGATATTATTGTATCCTTTTACAGTCAACAGGAGTTTTGCTATTGGACTGATGATAGCAGAATAAGAGGCTTTGAATTATAATTTGAGGATAAAGCAATACTAGATCTTACAGCAGCTTTTTATAAAACATTTAAAAACAGTTTTAACAGGTCTGAATTTGTGTTTTTAACTATTAGGAAGGTTTCCCCTTGATAGCCATTCCTTAACATAGGACAATCATTTATTTGTTTTGCTCCTTTTTTTTTTGTTGCTATATTTATACTAATTTCAGCCTTATTCTTGTTTGAAGTGGAATTAAGTTATCTCCTACCTTTGCCCTCTGATCAGTCAGGTAAGTAGAAGAGTGACTGGTAACTCAAGAAGAATAGAACTTGCTTGGTTAGATGGTGGAATGCTGAAAACATGTCTCTCCTAAAATATTTACTAATTTTGCCAAATATATTACTTTTTTCCCCTCAGCACTAAACCTGCAGTGTAGAAAATATCTTCCCATACATTTACAGTTACTTTCAGTAGAGAGACAATAAAGAGTCTAGTTGAAGTGTGGCTCAAAAGACTTTATACATTAATGATGCTTCAGAGAAAAACCTTTTCCTCCAAACACCACCGCGGCAAAAAATTTAGCTTCTCTGCCCAACGTAGTTAAAAATTCACTTTTTAAACACCAGTCTAGCTTCCCCATCAATAACTTGCCCATTGACAGCTGAAGATTAATTTATTTAAGGGTTTAAGTCCACCCTTATGGAAATTCAGCTCATGGCAGAAGTCACTTGCTTTATTCCACAATATCTCAGACTTGGAGAGCCATGCAAGAATAACAGCCTTCAGTATTTTAAAACAGCCACTGTCAAAAAACTGTTGTCAGACTAATCACACTGAGAGAGCCCTACAACTTCCCTTCATCTACCCTCATATGTTATATAAAAAGAATATAGGGCCAGAGATTCCTCCTTTCCACCACCCTGGCAGCCCCAAGGGAAGGGGGAAAAGATCACAATGAAGATCTCCTCAGAGATGCCCCAACACTGTTTCAGCCTAGGATAGGGGTGCCTAAATTTGCCCACCAATTTTGCAGGCCTGGATTCTAATCAGCAAGCCACAGAGATATCCTCAGATCCAAAGTGGGAGGCCCTGTGTCTGTGCACCAGCTTTGGGCCTCTTTGGTTCTCTTTCCCTGCTCCCTGGCTGCAAATGCCCTTGGGAAATACTTTAAGGGGGCAATTCCCCAGCAAGGAACAATCTCATTGGAAAAAGTTATTAATCCCCAAGCTGTACTAGCTTTCCTCACAAATTTCTGGGATGTGATGTGTGTCTTCCAGCAAAGCCCATGACCCATTTAATGCACTGATGATTTCCAGACCAGCTATTTCCCACCCACCTCTTTGTTTCCAGTCAGAGAATGGAAATAAACTTCCAAATATTCATCCTTTTAAGACCCTTACTTCAGGGTTTGTTTCACTTCCACAAAACAATCACAAAATAAAAGCAAATCAACTGAAAATAATTGGACAATAATAATTTCCCCAAAGGTTTTAGTTGGAGAGGAGAGAATATATCCATTCCCTTTTGATTTAGCTTCCCCTTTCTTTTATAATCTTCCTCAAGCAGCTGTGCGAAAGGCCTGTTAACCCTTTACTATCTGCAATGCTTTTACCCTATCATGGCCCCCCATCACAATCAGAGCTGATCAGCTCCCAACTAGTTAAATAATAAAAAACTCTCTCATGCACACTCTTCCTTCCTTCCCAATCAGTAGCAGACATAGTTTGATTAGTTTATAGGGATTAGCTTGGGGATATTTTTTGGTGTATATACCAGGAATGCTGCTGCAGAACCACTGACTCTCTTCACTCCTCGCAGAAGGCATCAGACCTGCATAATAGATTTTGGGCACACTGTTTGGGCCATAGATGTTCTGTAAATACTCTAAATATTCAACTGTGAGGTAGATCACAGGAATATCCTGGAATAGAGGTACTCCTAGACCTCATGGACCGATTGCTAATCGTTAGATAGCTAGTGGAATATTTGGGTTATCCCAGCATAAGTTACATTTTATCTACAGTTAATATTTCCATTTTAGTGAATCATTAGTATGAGGGCTAATCCTACGGCCCTTTAATGAAATGAGTAAAAGTTTCCTATATAATTACTTAAACAACAAATCTCTCCTAAAAGCATGCAACACAACTAACTCTTCTTATAATCCAAAATATAATGGAATTATACAAAATCAGCAAAATACCATTCTTGGGCCTCATACTAGAGCTCATACATACCCAGAATTCCAATAGGGGTCCATTAGGTAATATTTACAAATGAGAACTTGACTGGAAACACATTTTTATTTTATCTGCTAACTATAAAAAGGAATAGTTTACTCATAACACCATCCTTCTTTCCTCATTCTCAGCTTTACATCCCTTCATATTGCTTAGACATATGTTTAAATTTTATACTATAAAAATCTTCATGTCCTTTTCTTCAAATGACTGTATACAAGATGCTTCGATAGTCCTTGCAGATATTTTCTAGCCTTTGTGCACACTCTGGGTAAGTATCAAGTTAATCATTATAATTCACTGCTTTCTTATAATACAAATTGATTTTCCTCAAATATACCTGACATTTTAAACTAGCATTTATTGTAAGTGTCTAGGAACCAAGAGGGAGTAGTCAAGATCTATCTTTAAATCTAGGCTCAACTACTCACTCATCCTGCAACCTTAGGCAACAAACTTGACCTCCTTCTGGCTCTGTCAATCCAGCTGGCTAAAAAGCAGGAAGTCACTGAAAACCAGATGCTGCATCTGAGCAGTTCTTCCCTGGGTAAATAAATTACAAGAGAGCCACAGGGATGGAAGAATACAGTGTTTCTTATTGTCAGAGTCATGAAGGTATATTGAGCTAAATTGGAAAAGAACATGAGGTCTTTTGGCCTCCAGCTTTACTTTGATATTTGAAAAATAGCATTTTTATTGCTAGATACAGATATGAAACTTCTTTCTTTTTGTGCTGCCAGCGAACTGCAAACTTGGCCCATCTTTTCTTTTAAGTGGAGTGACTTTGTGAAGGTTTTATTGCCTATCCTCTTTGTTTTCTTCCTCACTTCTTTATAGCTTACAAACATCCGACATGTGAACACTAATATTTGATTAAATATGCATTATATTGGTGAAATGTGTGAGACCCAGGCTTTGATTTGACCGCAATAACTTGTATTAATGGAAACCAGGAGTATTTTGGGAAGGTGATCATGAGTTTATTTTCTGGAAGAGGAGAAGGATGCAGCTATTGAGCCCACTAAAGAAGCTCTTCCTCTGGCCTTACAACTCCAGTTCAATCAGAGTCATTGTAACATTATTCTTAATAGAAACTACTTTAGTTGTTCAAGAGTGCAAAGTTAATTTAGGAAGCAGCATATTACACACTCCCTACCAAGGGAAGAGGAGGTAGAAGTTGGAAAGGGGTATATTGAGCAAACTTTACTATCCCCAGAATGACAGGTTTTGCCCATCCAGTGCCATAAGGCTTAAGGTATGTTGTATTAATTCTGATGTAATGAATAAGGCCAGAGAGTCAAAGGTGTTAACATGACCCTGTCCCTGTACAACATTAACATGGTTTGAGTTTGGAGTACAGAGACCTCTGCCTGCTTAGTACCATGGTAATACTATTAAAAATCCTTCTAACCTTTTAAAGATACAGAAAAAGGAAAAACAGTTAATGCATGTAAAATTTTAATATGAAATATAAAATGTACAATATTAAGTAATGTAAATGAAATGTAAAATATTAAGTAAGGCTTTCATTTAAACAATATTCCTTACTCCCTTTAGCTGCAGAGAGTTTTTAGAAGGGAAAAAACAGTTTGACAGTCTCTTAGCTGGTACTGAAGGTGGTAATAACTACAGTATTCTTTCTGGGGAAAAGAGAAGAAGTTAATTGTGATGGACTGCTGCTGAAGTTCAATTCAGTTCCCTAAAAAACAAAACAAGACAAATACACACAAAAAGAAAGAGAAAAGAACAGCAAAGATAGAAAATGCACTTTTTGTTTTGGTGTTCAATCTTGCTTACAGCCTCACTGCTGAACAAACATAGGTACAGCACAGGGACTTATTGTCCACTCTGAGACCTGGCAAACTTGTATCAGCACGGGGCTGTTTAGGGCATTGCTTTTAGCTGGCTCTCTGGTCACAGACTTCAACAGTGTTGCAGAATAGACAGTTTTAGCCAGCTAAGCTAGTCTCTTATTAAATGGAAAACAAAAGGAAAGGGATAGTATAAAGAAGAAATAAGGTGGAGAAGGAAAAAAGCACACGAGAGGACAGGGTGACAGAAACCGAAGTTCTACATTCCAGATCGTTTTGGGGATTCAGCAGGAGGTGGTAATGTTACCTGGGTCCATCCCTCTCTGACCTAGTCTGGTCTGGTCAGATTGGTTAAGATATTGATAAAATGGGCTGGATAAAAGAATAATCAGCCTGGCAAAGGAGGCTTTTAAGCCACCTGGGTATTAAGTAAAATTATACAGGGAGGGATTCCCATAGTGCTCTCATATATATATATATATATATATATATATATATATATATATATATATATATATATGTGTGTGTGTGTGTGTGTGTGTGTGTGTGTGTGTGTGTGTAACAAAGCAACAGCATGCCTTACCAAGTGTGTTACACAAGAACATTTGAACTTCTAATTTCCAGCTATCCAAGCATTTATAATCACACTCAGCATGAATATCTGACTTAACTTCTCTAGGGACTGAAACCATTCTGCCTCACACTCCAGTGGGTGTGCACATGTGCGTGTGTGTGTGTGTGCGCGCGTGTGCACATCTTGCTACATATTATTGACATATTCCACTAATGAGCTATGGAGTTTTTGGAATTTTTTTTTATGTGTTTGTGTTAATAGTCCTTAACTTTTGCAGGAATTTAATGAATACATTAACACAGCCTATAAGCACTATATAATACATGCTATAAGCATTTTAATGTGTTGCCGGTTGGTTTCTTGAGGACACAAAATAGTTAACACCAGCCTTAAATTAAATGTGTACATTTTCATTTTATAGATAATGCAGACTGGTCTTTAAAGACTTCAGGGACTGGTCTTTTTCTATTCATGCTCACCTTTTTAAAAATATAAAATACGCATAGTGGAATATTAAAGAAAGGCAGGGCAGATTTTCTGAGTACATTTCTAACATACTTTGCACATAAACCATTGAAGCCTTTTATCTACAATCATCAGCAGAACATGATCCTTTCCATTAAAGATCCAAAAACAGCTCTCATCATCAATATCTGTAGAATTCTTTTAAACCATAAATGCAAAATGTAATTTACCTCCTACAACCCGTCCCTCTCACAACTCAGAATCAGGTTTTGTGTACACAAAACTGCAGACTGTGTTTTTGTAATCTACAGTAACTACCAAATTCAGTGGGTATGCAATTTTTCCATAACAATTATGAAACAGATATTGGTCAGTCTAACTCCTTATATAACAGGGTTTAAGGTAAAAATGCTACGTAATCTGGCATATATATATATTACTATTTACATCAGTTCCAATTTGGCTCATCACTTAAAGAAAGGATGTGAAGAAATTGTTTGATTGCTTTGTTTTTAAATTTTGTAGTTTTCAAAGACCAATATAATTACTCCTTGTATTTGCCAATTTTCTGGAACTAATTTGAGGAAGTCTTACTCACACACAGGAGATATTGGGATTTATTGAATCAGGAGAGGAAAGACAGTCTTGAGGTTAAGGTACTAGTGTAAGCCTAAGGTGATTTGGGTTCAAATCCCGGCTCTATTATATATTCTCTGTGTGATCTTGGACAATGTGCTTGATCTCTCTCTGCCTTAGTATCCCTCCTATAAAATAGGGGATGATAGTAATGATTCCTTCCTCTAAATTTGGCGTGTCTGTTTAGAGTAACCTCTTGAGGGCCGGGACTATCTCTTACTTTGTGTATGTACAGTAAGTAGCACCCTGGGACCCTGATCTTCATTGGAACCCCAAGATACTATTGTAGTAATACATAATTGTGGGGTCCCATGTGGAGCGGATAAAGCACACGACCAATGTGGTTGCAAGCTGAATCTGAATCCTGTTTATTACAAGCTTTCTTTTATAGTTTTTCTCAACATTACATAACACAATTAGGCTATAATCACACATCTACGGATTGGACAAGAAGGAGAATCATGTGTTTATCACATGTATAGCCCCACACCGATTGGTTCAACCGTTCCTTACATAAGGCCATGATTTATTACCTTGTTTACCTCATCTTATATAATCCTAGACCACCAGGGGGCCTTACATAAGGCCATGATCATCTTATATAATCCTAGACCACCAGGGGGCCTTACATAAGGCCATGATTTGTTTACCTGGCAAGTGTCCCATCGTGACCCTTACCTCGTCATGGAACTTTTCATTAGGTTGGTGTAGGGATGATACATCCCCACACCTCCCCCCTTTTCCTTAAATAAGGCCTATAGGAGGGTCCAACTAACATTAGGACAATTACTAGCCACCTGACTACTTTTTTTGAACCTATAAAACTGACGACAGGTGACATTTAACAACTGGGAAATATATGGAGAACTATTAAAAAACATAACATTACATAAATACCCACGAAAACCATTGGGGTGTAAATAAGGATAGCCAATAAGACATGTTTTAAAGGGATCCGATGGGGTGGCCATGGACAAGCAAAAAGGGCTTCTTGGCCAGTCTGGTTCGCCCAGGTGATCCAAACATTTTGTCGTGGGTTAACAAAAGGTACAGAGTTTGGACATACAAAGACCCCTGCTCCTATAATAAGGAGTTCGAACAAACAGAAGTACAGCATTGTCAGGTGTCTAGGCTGGACAAACAAGAAGTGCAAGTCCGGTGCCGCGGGGTTCTGTGGATCCGGTAACGGGACGATACTAGGATCAGCTTCGGGTGCACTGGGGATGAGTGGTATGATAGTGTCCTCACCCCCAAAGAACTTACGGGCTTCCACCGGCAACACATAAGGCGGCTCCTCTTTTGGCCGAAAGAGGTCATTAATGGCCGACTGGACCTCGGCTTCTGCCGCAAGCGTCTCTATCAGTTTCTTAGATTTGCACCATATTTGGCTCAATGACACGGCCTCCTTATTGCCGTGAGAGACCGACTCCCAGAGGTCAGAGCCTAGACTTTCCCAGACTGCCTTATTAAAGACAGTATCAGGAGTAACAAAAAACCCGCGTCTTTGCCCCCATTTCAACAAACGGGACAACGCATTAGAGGGAAGCTTCTCTCCCCGCTTTTCAGTGATGCGTAATAAAAAAATCATGCACCGTCTCCTCCTCTGCAGACAAAGCAGAGCCCATTTTATTAAATGCAGCCGCTCACCTGTGAGCTCACGAACGTCTCTCTCGGACGACCAGGAGCCGGTATCCTCCGGTACCTCCTGCCGCGGCTGCCACCTCCGCCTTTTCTCACCGAACGCTTCAGTCGGCTGTGAGCTCACGAACGTCTCTCTC
The DNA here is from genome assembly GCF_011386835.1 of Chrysemys picta bellii. Lineage (NCBI taxonomy): Eukaryota > Metazoa > Chordata > Testudines > Emydidae > Chrysemys > Chrysemys picta. Next base: position 72,083,661 of record NC_088795.1, on the reverse strand, counting down.
GGACGACCAGGAGCCGGTATCCTCCGGTACCTCCTGCCGCGGCTGCCACCTCCGCCTTTTCTTACCGAACGCTTCAGTCGGCTGCCTCGATGTCCAAGCCGAATCACGTCGGGGGTCACCATTTGTGGGGTTCCATGCGGAGCAGATAAAGCACACGACCAATGTGGTTGCAAGCTGAATCTGAATCCTGTTTATTACAAGCTTTCTTTTATAGTTTTTCTCAACATTACATAACACAATTAGGCTATAATCACACATCTACGGATTGGACAAGAAGGAGAATCATGTGTTTATCACATGTATAGCCCCACACCGATTGGTTCAACCGTTCCTTACATAAGGCCATGATTTATTACCTTGTTTACCTCATCTTATATAATCCTAGACCACCAGGGGGCCTTACATAAGGCCATGATCATCTTATATAATCCTAGACCACCAGGGGGCCTTACATAAGGCCATGATCATCTTATATAATCCTAGACCACCAGGGGGCCTTACATAAGGCCATGATTTGTTTACCTGGCAAGTGTCCCATCGTGACCCTTACCTCGTCATGGAACTTTTCATTAGGTTGGTGTAGGGATGATACATCCCCACACATAATTATAATTAACTTCAACAAGAAAAGGGAAGTTTATAAGAGAAGTTTCAACCACCAGATACTGCATGGCTGAGACTCAAAATCATGCCCAGCAACCTGGATAAGAGAGAATCGGGGATTTCTAATCTTAAAGCACATATAAAATGATAAACCTCATTTTCTTTTCCTGTGACCAAGATAGTAGATAACACAAATCATTATCTTCATGCAACAGATAATTTAGTAATGCCATTAACTCTTTAGTCTAATTTCAAATTGCCCATTACATACCTGAAAAAAATTAATATGGAGTCTAGGGTGACCAGACAGCAAATGTGAAAAATCAGGATGGAGAGTGGGGGGGTAATAGGAGCCTATAAAAGAAAAAGACCCAAAAATTGGGACTGTCCCTATAAAATCGGGACATTTGGTCACCCTATATGAGTCCCACTTGCTAGATGTTCTCTAGTTCCTGGTCTTAATCCAAAGAAGGGGAGGGGGGAGAGCGAGAGAGAGAGATGCTCATATTATATATGTTTTAAGAACATCTAGACCCCCTGAAAGAAGCCACAAGGCACCATTCCCTATCTGTTGTTTCCCCTGGGCCCATCAGGCTGTTCTTCAGGATCAAACATCAGCAGTGGAAAAGTAGGATGGGGAGGAGGTGGTCCAGTGTAATGCACATTGTCTTTCCATCAGCCCAGTAGAGAGAGACCCTAAAAAATGCAGTACAGCCCAAGGAGGTCTTGGATTGGGCAACCAATGCTAGTCTTATAGTATCAGGGGGTAGCCATGTTAGTCTGTATCTACAAAAACAACAAGGAGTCTGGTGCATCCGAAGAAGTGAGGTTTTTACTCACGAAAGCTTATGCCCAAATAAATCTGTTAGTCTTATAGCAGAGATTCTTCTTTAAGGGGGAGGGCACCTTACTAGAGAAGCCCTGTCAACACTAGAGATTTACTGCCAGGGAAGGGATGAGGGGTGTCACTGAGGACTCAGAGTTGGCACTGCGATACGTGGATGGCTCTGGATTCCCGTAGAACCTCTGGGGCTTGTGGGCCATGCTTGTAGCTTGTTGCTACGGGGAGTGGAGGTCCCCCATCTGCCATTTCCCACATAATAGTTTGAAGAAAACGCTGTGAAAAGAATCTCCAAGAGATATCCAACATCTTAGCCCCTTCTGCGGGTTTTCCCAGAAGAGGAGTTGTGTCCTACTATGTTTAACTCTTCAGTGTTCAGGCAAGTCTGAGGGTACAAGCTGGACACTGCAAGCAAAGAGAGGAGACCAGGATGTGCATGTAACAGGCTGATGACATCATGAGAAGTTTGGATGCACAAAAAATGTAGGAATGGGCCCTTCGTTTTCTGAACATCTTGAATGCTATAGGAGGACACAGATTACATACGGCTTCAATTTACATAAAATGCAGAGATTGTAAAACCTAGTTCAAAGAGAAGGTAGACCAACAAGCATGAAAGACAAAAACTTAAAATGAGAATGGTCATAAAAAACTTCACTGAGAACTGGTGCTATTAAGAAGTGGGCTGTAGTCCACGAAAGCTTATGCTCTAATAAATTTGTTAGTCTCTAAGGTGCCACAAGTACTCCTGTTCTTCTTGGTGCTATTAAAACAACTGAAGGAAAAATGGCAAGTCAAAGGCTAATTCAACAATAATGGTAACAGGAACAATAATGGTGATTTAAGGAAATTGTATTGTACTTTAGGCATGATGTGAAATTACATCTGAGGGACTATGCTTAAGTGAGGCATGTTGTATAAATTTAGATGGACTATATGGGCCCAAAAAAATCAGAGGTATTAACAAGACCCTGTCACTATCCAACGTTCAACAGTATTAAACAAGATTCAGGGTTTGGTATACAGAGACCTCAGCCTGATTAGTACCGTAGTAAATAGACCAGTAATTTTTTTTTAAAGATACAGGAAAGAAGGAAAAACAGTTAAAGCATTTGCAATGCAAAATATTATATAAGACTTTTATTGTAGCAACCCTCCTGTTTCCTTTCCTTTTAGAGGAAGAGAGATTTTAGAACAGGGGTCAGCAACCTTCGGCTCATAGCCCATTAGGGTAATCTGATTGCAGGCCATGAGACATTTTGTTTATGTTGACCATCCACAGGCACGCCCCCGCCCCAGCAGCTCCCAGTGGCCGCAGTTCACCGGTCCTGGCCAATGGGAGCTGCGGGAAGCCGCGGGCCACAGGGATGTGCTGGGCACCGCTTTCCGCAGCTCCCGTTGGCCGGGAACGGTGAACCGTAGCCACTGGGAGCTGTGCCTGTGGACAATCAACATAAACAAAGTGTCTTGCAGCCTTCCAGTGGATTACCCTGATGGGCCGTGTGTTGAAGGTTGCCGACTCCTGTTTTAGAAGGGGAAAAAATCCCTTGTTTGACAGTCTTTTAGATGGTATTAATGATAACTGTCCTTTTGGGGAGGAAAGAGAAGTTAGTTGAGATGGAGCTATTGTTAAAGTCTGATCCTGTTTCCTAAGACAAAACTAGATAAACACACGAGGGAAGAGAAAAGAACAGCAAAGATAGAAAATGTGCTTCCACCTCAGTGTTGCCTCTCACTTTCAACATTGCTGCTGGAAAAACACGAGCACAGCACACAGTCTTATCAGCCACTTTGAGACCTGGCAAACTTGTACCAACATCAGAATATTTTGGCCATCATTTTTAGCTGCCTGTTTCTAGTCACTGGCTTGCCTGAAGGAAAAACTTTATCCCAGTAATCATTTTTATCCACGTGTGTTGCCTCCTTTAAAAATAAGCAAAAACATTATGTTCTTTTGGAATTGCTTTTGCATTGATGAGCCATTTACAAGACCCAAAGGAGGGTAAAAGTTTGCAGGCATTTTTAGTCTATAACAGACCTTGTCCACCTGTTGCACCACCAACATTTATGAAGATAACGTAGCCATTGGGTAGCTTAGCCCATTCTTTGAATTTAATCTTACATGCACAAAACAACAACAAATATCACTGATATCAAAAACAAAACAGGAAAAAACTTTTTTTAAAAAGGGAAAAAAACATTTAAAGAAAACCAACAAAATCACAAAAGTTTGGTGCTGCAACAGCCCCTTGGTTCCAGTGGTTTGAAATTAAATTCATAGTCAATGCAGCAGCAGCCAAAATAAGCTGGCATTCTGTTAAAAAGAGTAATTACCCATGACGTTATTGTAGTAAACGTTTGCTTTATCAACTTAACCATCAACAATTCAAAGCCTTTAAATTAAACCTTTAAAGTTTTTACTGTTTACAGCTATAAACCCAAAAATAAACAAAAGAAAAAAAGAGAAAAAAAATTAATGGATTTTTAAAGTTATCAATTGCTATAAAATAATTGCTCACCCTTTCTTTTTAATAGAAGATTAACAGTTTGTTTTGTGTGGTTTTCCAAACAAGCACAATGGACTTTAAAAACAAACTTTTGTTTTATCAACTTTGAAAACAATTGCTTGTTGGCCAATATGCCAGCTTCTAAGTATGTATTAACCCTTTACACCTACCAACAAATGCCAAAAATGTTTTATTAATTTAGAAGGAATATATGGACCCAAAAAGTCAGAGGTGTTAACAAGATCCTGTCACTGTCCAACATTAAACAGTTTCCTGGCACCTCCTATCAAATCTGGCCCTTTGATATACAATATTCTGTCTGCCTATGAAATGGGCATCACAAGCCTCTTTCACTTTGGAATAGTCTCCCTTTCGTTATCAGTGAGGAACAGGGGCACACAGGACGTCATCAGCAGCATCACCCATGGCAAATATCAGGGCAATTACCTGGTATTCTTGTGCTTTCGCCTTGAAACCGGAAGTCATCAGGAATCGCTCAAGTTTCTGGATCCAACAAAGCCAGTTGTCTGAGTTGCCAAAAATCAAACTTCTCTAAAGGAGCCATTTGCACTATGAGTTTTATTGCTGTTCTGAGACAGGATTGTGCCTCCTAACCAGCTTTTACAGGGCTCCTTCCTGATTTGCCAGTTTCCCCACTCACTCATCACCTGGCTATCTGGGGGGGTCTCTTTTCTTTACTTTACTCCTTTAGAGAAAGGGATTCACTCACTTCTGACACACTGTAGTATGAGGACATAAACCAAAGAACCATGCTTTAAGCAACAAATAGAGAACTCCCTAACCAGGAAGTTGCTGCATTTATTAAGCTTCCTGCTGCAATACATTGTGGTTCTCTCAACAATGGAGCAGCAGGACCTCTATAATCCCTTCACACTGTCATAACTGCTGTTGTTGTTAAAGTCCAATCTTATTTTCTAAGAAGACATAAGAAGAAATAAATTGAGGGAAGACAAAAGAACAGAAAAGACAGAAAATACAGCTTCTGTTTCTGGTGTTGACTTTCACTTGCAATCTCGCTGCTGAAAAGACACAAGCACAGCATACAGTCTTATCAGCTACTCCAAGACCTGCCAAATTTGTACCAGTACTGCGCTGTTTTAAGACATTGCATTTATCTGCCTCTTTCTGAGCAAAGGCCTACAGTAGAGTTGCAAAATATACAGTCTTGGCCAGCTAAGCCAAGGCTTATACACAGTAAACTCATAAATTGTTCGCCCTCTATAACACTGATAGAGAGATATGCACAGCTGTTTCCCCCCCCTCCGCTCTTAATACATACTCTGGGTTAATTAATAAGTAAAAAGTGATTTTATTAAATACAGAAAGTAAGATTTAAGTGGTTTCAGGTAGTAACAGACAGAACAATGTGAATTACCAAGTAAAATAAAATAGAACACGCAAGTCTATGTCTAAGAAAACTGAATACAGATAAAACCTAACCAGTTTCAATAAGCTTCCTTTTACGGATTAGTCTCCTGCTAGTGTGGGTCCAGCAATCACTCACACCCCCTGTAGTTATTGTCCTTTGTTCCAGCCTCTTTCAGGTATCCTTGAGGGTGGAGAGGCTCTCTCTTTAGCCAGCTGAAGACCAAATGGAAGGGTCTCCCACGGGCTTAAATAGATTTTCTTTTTGGGGGTGAGGACCCCCTCCCCTCTCCTATGCAAAGTCCAGCTCCAAGATGGAGTTTTGGAGTCACATGGGTAAGTCACATGTCCATGCATGACTCAGTTTTTACAGGCAGCCACCATTGCTTACCTGCTCCCTTGAACATCCTCATGTATACTTCTTATGTGGATTGGAGCCTCCCAAGATCCATTGTCCCTTAAGTGCTTCTTGATTGGGCACTTAATTTGTACATTCCTTTCTCAAGAAGCTGACCCAATGCTTTACAAAGGCTGCTTAAAATCAAGCCAGTGCCCAGCCAATATTCATAACTTCGAATACAAAAATGATACATGCATACAAATAGGATTAATAGATTCAGTAAATCATAACCTTTACAGAGACATGTTACATGGCATATGTAGCATAAAACATATTCCAGTTATATCATATATACATTCATAAGCATATGAAGCCTTATGGGGTACACCGTCACAATGACAAAAGCCTATAGTCCCAGGAGACAGTAGGGGTGTCAGCCATGATGATAAACTCTCTGCAGCGGTTGTTGGCAGACAGCTGCTTCTTCGGCTAATTTTTCCCCCAAAATCTTCTCTTTTTAAGAACCCCGAAGAAGAGTGATGGACAGAATAGCCTATCCCCTCATTATTTTGTCCACGAATTAGACCTAATTTCCAATGCACCAATATTGGTTCATTGATATCTGGTTCCACACTGCTAGTTAGCTATACCTGATCTTAACACAGGCCTTTTTGTTTGGACTAATGCAGACTCTTTTTTGAATCTTGTCCTAAGTAATATTTATTGTTATAGGTTACTATGACACTTTATAAACTTTCACTCACTTCCTACAGTTGAACTCACAGTTAGGGTAAATTTGTAGGCCCAATGGGCCCAATTGGCACAACGGGCACCATAAGTGGCCATTAAAATAACCTCCAAATTGTTTGTTATTTTCTAATGAAAAGAAACCACTAATTGAGTTACATGAAATTACATCCTCTTAACACTCAGTTAACGGCTTGATTCAATAATCATAAATTCAGCACCATCTTTGTATCAGATAATTAATGGTAATTATAAACTCTATAATAAGCTCCATATTAAGCTTGACTTAAAATATTTCCCATTAATTTTAAAGTGACAGAGGATTATTCATGTAGCTGGTCATTTCACTAGACAAGACATGAACATAAGCTTAATTAACTTCATTATTTAATACAATTACCTGAAAGACTGACAATATGAAAGTCTCATCTGCAAAGATGTTAACCATATACTCTTAAAATGTTTTCTGCATTTCAGCAACACATGTGATGTCATGGTTCTGAAGAGAATCCTGATATTATATTTGCATACCCAAGCCAGCTCTGCAAGCTGTGGGAGGAAGGGTTTGGAAGTTACTTGAATATTGTGTGGAATATTAACAAGAGGCCAGATTCTAACAGTTTGTGTAAACTGGCATAGTGGAGGTGAAGTTCATGAAGCCACGCTGCTATAAATGTGTTGAGTATTGGGCCCCAATATTTAAATACCCCTCTACCCCAATATAACGCTGTCCTCGGCAGCCAAAAAAACCCATGTTATAGGTGAAAACGTGTTATATCGCACTTGCTTTGATCCACCGGAGTGCGCAGCCCCGCCCCCCCGGAGCACTGCTTTACCACGTTATATTCGAATTTGTGTTATATCGGGTCGCGTTATATCGGGGTAGAGGTATATTCCATCCATCATGGAAGACAAAATTCACAATAAACGTAGTGTGTAATATATATAAGCAAATGGCTTGGGGGGGGGAGACAACAAAGTCTCCATCTCATCTCTGCCTCCCGTTGGAGTGATTTGTCCCCCAGAAGACAGAGAGCAATCTCTCTTCTGCCCCTGTTTAACAAACTGAAATTGTGAATGGTCCCTTTAAGGTAAGGTTTAAGAAAGGGTAAGCAATTTGTTCTACCTCCCACATGCACTGATTCAATAGCCAGAATAAGGGCCCATTGGAGTCAGTGGCAAGGCATTTTATGAATCCTATAAATATTCACCCTACTATAGAACGGGGGGGGGGGGGGGGAGGGAATCCTAACTGCGTTAAATAACACATTCGTTATTTTAGATAAGATATCTGGGGTGAAATCCTGGCTACTTTGAATTCATTGCCAAAGCTCCCATTGACTACAACGTAGCCCAAATTTCACTGTAGATGTTTGGTTTGAACTGACAGTAGATAAAGGACTCAGGATCTACATCTTAAATGCCTTTTGCCTAGTTTAACATTATAGATATTCCAATATTTACTTATCTTGGGGTCTTTTTTCTCCCCTCTTTTACCACCATTAGCACTTCTGTTAAACACTAGTGAAAACCAGGTCTACAAAAACAAGACAAAATGCTGTTAAGCACTTGAACACACATCACAGGAGACAGGAGTGACCCTCCCACTATTGCAGTGAAGCTCCCCACAATCATAAACTAATAGTTTTCAACACCTGGTGTATGGACATATCAGTACCAAGGATGGGCATGCCTGGAGTACAAGGCACTTTTGGTGCTCTCACTGGTACAGAATAGCTAAAGCTGGCTGGTACAAGACAGTCCTAGGACTGTTCTAAGTTGTACCAGAACCTAGCCAGAAATAAGGAGAGTCAAAAGGTAGCATAAAGCCATCTTTGTAGTCCACTGTGGTCCTGCAGTCAGTTCAGAGGTTTTCTCTTGTTTTTAACTTTGGAAGCAAGTTTTAATCTGTGTATGATTCTCCACCTATTTGGAAAAAACATTCTAAAAAACTTTCAGTTATACATTTTACCCATTTTATTTAGAAGTCCAGGTAATCCGTTTGTCCTTGTTTCCACTGAAGGTGCTGATGTCAAAGGAATAAATGGGATCCTTCTCTCATTTACTATGTATTAATACTAATACATTTTTCAACAGTAATCCTTTGAACAAATTAAACATTGATAGTCTGCAACACTAATGGGATACGCTAATTGCAAACAGTATAAGAAAAGGGGATTAGCAAAATGCAGACTGGAAACAGAAAATGAGATTAAAAGTGGTATTTTGGCTGCAGTCCTTCAGCCTATATAAAAAAAGAGAAGATGACTAGTCAAGGAGAAACTTGAAAGCCAATAAATGAAAAATGATGAGGGCCAAGGGTAAGCTTGGAAGGCAGATTTGTGACTGTGAAAAATGGAAGTGAATAGAAGTTTGCTATGGAGATAAAACTGGAATTTAAGGTAAAATATAATTACAGTAATTTATCACTAAGCAGCCTTATTCTTGAGAGCAGGAAAGATCACAATAGATCACAAGTAGGTCACAGATCCTGTAAACATTTAAGCACATGAGTAGTCCCATTAACTTCAATGCAACTAATCACAAGTAAATTAGTCATGTGCTTAAGAGTCTGCAAGGTCAAACCCAAAGAAACCATTTGCCAATGGGATACCAACATCGACCATCAGGGAAGTAAGGAAAAGAATGACAAAAGGAGTGTCTCAATTATAGAATCATAGAACATAGGGCTTCAAGGATCCTCAAGAGGGCATAAAGTCCCACTTCCTGCACTGAGGCAGAAACAAGTAAACCTAGACCATCCCTGACAGCTGTTTGTCCAACCTGTTCTTAAACCTCCAGTAATAGAGATTCCCCCATCCTTCCTTTGGAAACCTACTCTAGTGCTTAACTATCCTTATAGTTACAAAGTTTTTCCTAATATCTAACCTAATCTTTCTTGATGCAGATTAAGACCATTCTTGGCCTACCTTCAGTGAACATGGAGAACTATTGGTCGTAGTCCTCTTTTGGTACATCTACATTGCAAAAGACAACCAAAAAAAACCTCAAAACCCACACCCACACACACCATGGCAGCAAGTCCCAGAGCCTGGGTCAACTGACTCAGGCTCATGGAGCTTGTGCTATGGGGCTAAAAATTGCAGTGTTCATGTTCCCACTAAGGTTGGAGCCCCATCTCTGAGACCTCCCTCCTCACCAAGTTTCAGAGTCTGGGCTCCACCTTGAGCGGGAACGTCTACACTGCTATTTTTTGCACCACAGCACAAGCCCCACAACCCCGAGTCAGTTCACCTGGGCTCTAAGAGTCACTGACGGGAATGTTGGGAAGTTTGCAGTGTAGATGTACCCTTTATAACAGCCCTTAACATATTTGAAGACTATTATCAAGTCTCCTCCTCAATCTTCTCAAGACTAACCTTGCCCAGGTCTTTTTAAACCTTTCCTCATTGGTCAGGTTTTCTAAACCTTTTTTCAATTTCATTTCTCTCCAGTTTACCCACATCTTTCCTAAAGTGTGATGCCCAGAATTGAAGCTTCACCGGTGCCAAACGGTTTTCAAGCACATAAAAGGTTGTTACAAGGAGGAGAGAGAAAAATTCTTCTTAGCCTTTTAGGATAGGACAAGAAGCAATGGGCTTAAATTGCAGCAAGGACGGTTTAGGCTGGACATTAGGAAAAACTTCCTAACTGTCAGAGTGGTTAAGCACTGGAATAAATTACCTAGGGAGGTTGTGGAATCTTCATCATTGGGGATTTTTAAGAGCAGGTTGGACAAACACTTGTCAGGAATGGTCTAGATAATTAGTCCTGTCTTGAGTGCAGGGTACTGGACTAGATAACCTCTCGAGGTCCCTTCCAGTTCTATGATTACCCTCTGTGTTTTACATACAACACTCCTGTTTATACACACCAGAATGGTATTAGCCTTTTTCATAATTGCATCACATCATTGACTCGTATTCAATTTGTGATCCATTATAACATCCAGATCCTTTTCAGCAGTACTATCACTTAGCCAGTTATGCCTTTTTGTAACTGTGCATTTGATTTTTTTTTCCTTACTAAAGGAAATACTTTGCACTTGTCTTTATTGAATTTCATCTTGTTGATTTCAAACTAATTCTAAATTTGTCAAGGTCATTTTCAATTCTAAGACTGTCCTCCAAAGTGTTCGCAAACTCTCCTCGCTTGGCGTTATCCACAAATTGTATAAGCACACTATTCTTTCCATTATCCATGTTATTAATGAAAATATTTATTAGCTGCTGCTGATGAAATGACAGTTGACAACATATTGGACCCAGGACTGAGCTCAGGGATCTCACTAGATACACCCTCCTAGTTTGACAGCAAACTATTAATAACTACTCTTTGAGTATGGTCTTTCAACCAGTTGTGCATCCACCTTATACTAATGTCATCTAGACCACATTTCCTAGTTTGCTTATGAGGATGTCATGTGGGACTGTGTCAAAAACCTTACTGAAAATCAAGATATCACATCTACTATTTCTCCCCAATCCACTAGGCCAGTAATCCTGTCAAAGGAGGAAATTAATTTGATTTTGCATGACTTGTTCTTGAAAAATCCATGCTGGCTATTCCTTATAACTCTATTATCCTCTAGGTGCTTACAAATTGATAGTTTAATAATTTGTTCTAGTATCTTTCCACGTCCGGAAGTTACACTAACTGGTCAATGATTTCCCAGGTCGAATGTGTTCCCTTTTTAAAGAAAGGTACTATGTTTACCATTCTCCAGTCTTTTGGAAATCTCACCTGTCCTCAGGGCCGCCCGGGGGGGGGGGGGCAAGTGGGGCAATTTGCCCCAGGCCCTGGGGCCCACAGGGGCCCCCATGAGAGTTTTTCAGGGCCCCTGGAGCAGAGTCCTTCACTTACTCCGGAGGCCCCAGAAAACTCTCACAAGGCCCGGCCCCCGGAGCTTCTTCTGCTCTGGGTCTTCGGCGGCGGGGGGTCCTTCCGATCCGGGACCCGCCGCCGAAGTGCCCCAAAGACCCGCGCCGGGGGGTCCTTCTGCCCCAGGACCCACCGCCGAAGACCCCAGGCCCCCTGAATCCTCTGGGTGGCCCTGCCTGTCCTCCACGTGTTCTCAAAGATAATTGCTAAAGATTCCTAGATAGCTTCAGCTATGTCCAGAGAATGATGATACTTGGGTGGGTCCTAACATACTACCACCAGAATGCCAGAGCGGAGATCTCACAAGATGCTTAGCCTAAACCCAACAAGTTATGCCCTGGGAACTGTCTACTGGATTTTGTTTCACCAATCAGAACACCTGTTACAAGTCATGCAGAAAGAAATAATTTCTGATACACCTGCATCCTTAGGACTTTAGAACCAGTTAGGACTTTATAGAAAATATTCTGCACCTTGAGTTGCAGCTGGAAGCAAATTGAAAGCCAGTACAGAACATTGGTTTATTATGTTCTCATTGGTCTATCTTTCCTAAAAGAATATGTGCAGTACATTACAACAGTTTAGTTTGGAGATGACAAAGGTATGGATAACCCTGATAAGATTTACATCTAAGAGGATAGGACACAATCATTTGACCAGATGAATATGGAAAACTGGCATTTCTGGCCACCATTGCTACCCGGGAATCCAGGAGGAGAGATGATCCACTCAGACCCAGCGGACTATGAGCCACTTTCATCAATAGACATATGCCCTCAATTTAGGGTACAATCACACCCTTGCCAGTTGCTTAGAGGACTTCCGCTACCCACTAGCATCATCTCTGCTTTATCCAAATTGACCATAGCTTTCATCCAGATCCTTTCCTCTGCCCCCATCATATGCTGGGAAAGCAGAACCCAGGTTCCTTGAAAAATAATAGTAGTATAAGAGGTTGTAACAGGGTTCCATGTCCCGTCCCTCTTCCTGGGGCCCGCTTGCTGCCCTAATAAGGCTGAGAAAGGCTTCAGGATTGTGTAACACCAGTGTCTTTATTCACTTACAGTTATCCCACCACCAGTTTCTATCTATTTACAAGCTTTACAGGATTATTCAGCCTCTTTTATAGACAGAGTCAGCCTTCAGCTAGGAGGCCTCCAATCCCCTGACTGATTTCGTCCTGGCTGCCCCCCACCTTCTGGCTCCCTCCCAGCCTTTATAGCTCTTGGCTTGTCAGGCCAGCAGGTGTTGCCAATCCTCAGGCCAGCATCAGGCCTTTTCCATCAGCCCCAATCTGTTTCCCCTGATTGGAGCTGACTGGGCAGGGGCTAATTAGATGCTTTTGCACCAGCACCCTGCTACAGAGGTCTAGAGTTAGTTATCATAAGTATATTGGTGACACTGCAGCCCATAAGATTTCAAAATCTCCCCTAGTAACCCTAACATAAATTGTACAAGAGAATTTACAAACAGAATCTAACAGGACCCCATAAATGAAAACTTTCTTCTTTTCATCTCAGAACATCTTTGCAAACATAGGGAGCAGTATAGCATCACCATTCAGTCCTGTTCATGGCTGGTTCTCCCATGAAGCCCAGCCTGGCCATGTCCCTGTGTATGATGTCTCACCATCTAGTCAATGGCCAGTCTCTAATATTCAGTTTAAGAACATGACAAACAGGGCAGTGATTCCATGACTCCTCGTCTTACAAACTTTTACTTGAACCAGCTACTTAATTTTCTACCAAACCTTACAACACTGCAGGAGTCTTTGTACCTATTTTTTATAATTGCAATTAATGTAACTGAAATTCAATATGATTTTGCTACTTTTTATAATGCTTCCATCCAAACTAAATCAAATACCTATACGAAATCAATGAAAACAGCAAACCCCTTTAATCCACAATTCTCCACTCACCCTCAAAAAAAAATCCACTATCCCAGCATGATTATCTGATCAGTGCAGAGCCTGCTCTGAAGCCACACTGTTCTTTGCCTACTACTTCCTCTAAAACGGTCTTTAATCTGTTGACAGTTATTTTCATCATGATTTTTCCCAGTATTAATAATAATCTTATTAAATTTAGCATTCTAGATGTACCAGATGAACGGGGAAGCTTGCAAGGCAGACTGGATATCAGCACTGAGCCACTATCATAAGAAATAGAAAAAGCAGTGAAGCAGTTAAAACATACCACAAGAATAGACAATACCACGGCTGAGTTGCTAAAAGCTGGTGGGACATGTGCAATCAAAGCATTAGAAAAAATATATGCAAGAAAGTATAGGAGGAAGAGCAGACATCAGATGACTGACTAAAGGCAAGCTTCAAGGAAGGAGATCCTGCTGATCTGAATTATGGAGGCATAAGTATATCAGTAAGAGAGCCACCCTAAAGCAACTCTATTCACCCCTTTTATTCTCTGCAGGCAAGTCAACATTTATTATCAGTGTCTTAAAGGCTGCTAACAGATTCAATATCATTATATATGTCTATCCACTGCCCTCTGCCTTGAGGAGACTATCAACCAGCGAGTCTACCACAGCTGCTGCTGGAATTGCCCTGCTACCACCATCTCATTAACTTTCCCCAAAAGTGAAAATTAGACATCATGTGAGGTAATTGGTAAGGTATCCATTCTCAGGTGATAATTCCCTGATAAAAGACCAGACCATAATGAGTTTAAGTGTCACCAGCAAATTTTCATTCCTAATGAAGTCATTAAAAACCCATAAAAAGAGCCCCAGGCACTTCCTTCTGCCTTTCACCAGTCTGGAGCAGTATGAATCCATATCACCAGTGCTTGAAGGACCCTCTCCCATTGCAAAAAACTCTAGTTACAAATCTAGAAGGAACTATCAGGGAAGCTGGTGTGTTTGTCCATGTTTATAACATAGGGATTGCATCATCCAAACCATAATTATGAATTTCATATTTGTAATCCAGATTATATTCTGTAATAACTTCCTAATAAAGTCAAAGATCGTATTTTAAGATTTCTAGAAGATGCCATTTCTTGTATTGTTTCCTCTATTCTCTGTTTAATTTAACCAATCCCTTTGCCAACTCAATCTTCACCTACAAGGTCTATTTATCTCACTAGTTGGTTTTGGCTGCTGTTAAACAGGCAGCAAAGTGATTAACCTTGCACTTCCAGTGTAATTAAACCTATTTGTTCCCCGGCTCCCTAGGAAGGAGTGGAGGGGAATAAGACTGTGGGAAACTGAGCATGTAAACACATAGCTGGATATGAGTCAGCAGTGTGCAGTTGTTGCCAAGAAGGCTAATGACATATTGGGCTGCATTAGTAGAAGCATTGCCATCAGATTGAGGGAAGTGATTATTCCCCTCTATTTGGCACTAGTGAGACCACATCTGGAGTATTGTGTCCAGTTTTGGGCGCCCATTATAGAGAAGATGTGGACAAATTGGAGAGAGTCCAACAGAGAGTGACGAAAATGATTAGGTGGCTGGAACGCATGACTTATGAGGAGGGGCTGAGGGAACTGGGCTTATTTAGTCTGCAGAAGAGTGAGGGGGGATTTGATAGCAGCCTTCAACTACTTGAAGGGGGGGGTTCCAAAAAGGATGGAGCTAGGCTGTTCTCAGTGGTGTCAGATGACAGAACAAGGAGCAATGGTCTCAAGTTGCAGTGTGGGAGGTCTAGGTTGGATATTAGGAAAAACTATTTCACCAGGAGGGTGGTGAAGCACTGGAATGGGTTACTGAGGGAGGTGGTGGAATCTCTATCCTTAGAGGTTTTTAAGGCCTGGCTTGATAAAGCCCTGGCTGGGATGATTTAGTTGGGGTTGGTCCTGCTTTGAGCAGAGAGTTGGACTAGATGACCTCCTGAGGTCTCTTCCAACCCTAATCTTCTATGATTCACTCTACAATCCCCTGTGTCATTTATAGTACCATAAAAGAAAAAAGTCTCCAAAAATAAACTTCAGCTGAAAAAGGCAATACAATGTAGGATGACCTGTACAGCAGATGTAAGAACATCTATTTTCATTCTTTTAAAAGAGAAATAAGTGATAAGGGGAATGAAACGCCACATTAACTGAAGATGTTGAACTAACAACCCACATTTTATATATCTGAAGGGATTCCACGTGGGCCAATTCAAAATAATGAAGAAATAAAAACAGAAAAGAGAACTTGCATGATATGTCACTGTTCTTGAATCAGGAAGGAAACTGCCCACTTGAGAGTTTTATCAGTGCAATTGGATAATTCAGATAATTCAGAGGGGTGAAAACACTATCTACTATCTACTCCCAAAAGCTCTAACCAAAGGATATTAAATACTAAAGAATGCATTCTCAAATATTGCATATAGGGTTTTGGCCATTTGTCTCCCATTAAAGTCAATGGGAGCTATGCAGCCAAGATTTCATGCATCACTTTAAAAAAATGTACCTCTAAGGGACACATTCTTTCTGAAATGCAATAAGCATTATGCAGATAGAGGTATATATGGCATTCTGTGAGTATAGTCCTTTAGCATATTCCCAGAGTTAATTTCCCTGTTTCGTACAATCTAAGAAATTTATCAATGAGTTAATAAAATAACTTTTCTGTGCCCCTTCTCCTGTCCTAGGTTTTTCATCACCAGGATAACTGAGTGCCATACAACACAAGGCAGTACTGAGTGTGCCCTAGATGGCAATATTCTCACAACACTTTGGTTCCTGTTGTGTATGAGTGGGTGATTGTCTGGTTATTTCTTCTTTCCCTCTTGAACAATTCAGAAATATTGACACTGCTGTTATGCTGATAGTACTCAGACTTTAAGGGCAGAAGGGACCATTATGATCATCTAGTCTGACCTCCTGTGCATTTACAGGTCAGAGAACCTCACCCACTCTTGAAATAGACCCTTAACCTCTAGCTGAGTTAATTAAGTCCTCAAATCATGTATTAAAGACTTCAAGTTACAGAGAATTCACCATTTAAAACCTGGAAGCAACCCGTGCCCCATGCTGCAGAGGAAGGTGAAAAAAAACCAGAGTCTCGACCAATCTGACCCAGGGAAAAATGTCCTTCCTGAACCAAAATATGGTGATCAGTTTGACCCTGAGCATCTGGGCAAGACCCGCCAGGCAGATACTACATAGAATTCTTTCCCAGGTACGTGAGAGCCCTGCCCATCTACTGTTCTGTCTCCAGCAGTTGTGGATTTTTGCTACTGGCAGTCATCATCTTTTGGTTAGCCTAAACATGCCAAGCTCTTTGAGTCTCCTCTCATAAGGTAGGAATTCTATTCCTCAGATCAACCTAGTAACCCTTCTCTGCACCTGTTCCAGCTGAATTAAACTTTCTTAAACATGGGAGACCAGAACTGCACACACTATTCCAGATGTGGTCTCACCAGTCCCTTGTATAATGGTACTAACACTTCCCTTTCCCTACTGGAAATACCTCACTCAATGCATCCTAGGACTGCATTAACCTTTTTTCACGGCCGCATCACATTGACAGCTCATAGTCATCCTGTGATCAACCCATACATCCAGGTCTTTCTCCTCCTTTGTTGTTTCCAACTGATAAGTCCCTATCTTGTTAGTCCCTAAATACTTTGCATGATTAAATTTCATCCCACTGCTATTACTCCAGTTTACAAGGTCATCCAGATCTTCTTGTATGATAGTCTGGTCCTCCTCCATATTGGCTATACCTCCCAACTTTGTGTCATCCTCAAATTTTATTAGCACACACTCACTTTTTGTGCCAAGGTCAGTAATAAAAATGTTAAATAAGATTGGTCCCAACCTCAGTCTCTGAGGAACTCCACTAGTAACCTCCTTCCAGCCTGTCAGTTCACTTTTCAATATCACCCGTTGTTGTCACCCCTTTAGTCAGTTCCTTATCCACCTTTCAATTATCCTATTAATCCCCATCTTCTTCAATTTAACTAATACATTTCCCATGTGGAACTGTATCAAATGCCTTACTGAAATCCAGGTAGATTAGATCTACTGCATTTCCTTTGTCTAAAATATCAGTAATCCTCTCAAAGAAGGAGATCTACCTTTTTGTAAAGCCATTTTGTATTTTATCCCAATTACTGTTCACCACTATATCCTTAACTACTTTCTCTTTCAAAATTTGTTCCAAGACCTTGCATACAACTGAGGTCAAACTAACTGGACTGTAGTTTCCTGAATCACTTTTTACCTTTCTTAAAAATAGGAACTATTTTCCAGTCATAGGGTATGGCCCCCGAGTTTACAGATTCATTAAAAATACTTGTATTATGCTTGCTATTTCATGTGCCAGTTCCATTATATTCTTGAATGGAGATTATCCAGTCCCGTCCCCCTCCCCAATTTAGTCACATTTAGCTATTTGAGTTTGACTTCCACCTTGGATGTGATCATTTCTACCTCCATAACCTCGTTGCCATTAGCCACCCTGCCACTACCAATATGCTCTTCATGAGCTTCATTAAAAACTGAGGCAAAGTATTTGTTTAGGTATTGGGCAATGCCTAGATAAACTTTAAACTCTACCCCATCCTCAATGCTTAGCTGTCCCATTTCTTTCCTTGTTTTCTTCTTATTTATATGGTTATAGAACCTTTTATTATTGGTTTTAATTTCCTTTGCAAGGTCCAACTCTGCTCAGCTTTTGGCAGTTCTCACTTTATCCCTATACTTTCTGACCTCTGAGAGCTTTCCTTGTTGATCCCTTCCATCTTCCATTCCTTGTAGGCTCTCTGCTTTCTCTTAATAACCTGTTTGAGATGCTTATTCATCCATTGTGGTCTACAACACTTCCCTATGAATTTTTTTCCTTGCTTGGGATGCAGGCTTGAATTAAAGTAATTCCAAATCTCTTCCACATTCAGATCCTTGAGTTCTTTGGTCCAGTCCACTTTCCTAACTAATTGCCCTAATTTTTTTTAAGTTAGCTCTTTCGAAATCAAGGACCCTTGTTGCAGATCTATTTTTGTTTATCCTTTCATTCAGTTTAAACTGATTTAGCTCATGATCACTCAAACCAAGGTTGACCTCTATAACCAGTTCTTCTAGGAGACCCTCATTACTCACCAATACCAAATCTAAAATGGCATCACCGCTTGTTGGTTCAGCAACTATTTTGTGAAGAAATCTGTCAGCATTCACATCCAGGAAGATCTGGGCCCTACTTGTCTTCCAATCTGTATCTGGGAAGCTAAAGTCTCATATAAGCATACAATTCCCATTAGTATTTATTTCATTAAAAATCATATCCATATCCAGATTGGATCCTAGTGGTCTGTAACACATCCCTAGCACTATATCAGGGAAACCTCTAATAGCTTTCTTCTGCCAAAGTGATTTTTGTCCAGACAGACTATGTCTTATCCATTCCATCATTAATTTCTTTTACAGTCTACTTCATCATTAATATACAATGCTACTCCACCACTTTTGCATTTATTTCTGTCTTTCCTGAACAACACATACCCTTCAATACCTCTACTCCAGTTATGTTTACAATTCCACCATGCTTCTGTTATCCCTATTGTGACATTGCAGTCTATATGGTTTTATAAAAATATGCTAATGAGTGAATATAATGTAACTGGAATATGCTTCATGCAAAAGGTCTCTTGTAAGGTATCATTACAAAACTTATAATCTACTGAGTGTGATCATCCTATTTGTATAAATGTACCAATTTTGTATCTGAAACTAGAAATATGAAATATAACTCTGAGGGCCTATTGCAATTATGCAAAGTGTGGGCCATTAATGGTGGTTTGGAATCTTGATGACTTCCATTAACCAGGACAATTGTCTGCAGATGGCTGTGTTTTACCTGTAAGTCTTCCTGTATACGTGTGTGCTGGCAAGTGGGCAATGAAGTCTTGCAGTGACATTTGATCATGTCACCTGAACTGGAATCCATCTTTAACCTGGTGTCTTTCCATTGAGAAGGAGGATGTGGGAACCAAGAGAGGGACAAAGGATTCCTGCCTTATGCAAAAGATATATAAAGGGGTGGAACAGAACAAAGGGAGGAGAGGAGCCATCATGAAGAATCCCCTAGCTAGCATCTGAGCTGGAACAAGAGCTGTACCATTCTTCTACGTTCTACAGTTTCTTTCTCCCTTGCTGTATCCTTTCTTACTTAATTTTCCTCCATCTCAATGTTAAAATCAGGCGTGGAGACTACATGAGCATTGCCCAGCAGTTCTTTTAAACTAGGAACTGAGTGCATTGAAATTGCATTGAAAAATTAAACATTTAGAAGAAATTGGAATGCTGATTTCACTAAGAGACCATTTTTAGATTATTTTTAATTCAAAAAATCTAATCAACCTCTACTTAGCATCCATAAACTATAAGTGAAGAAAACTGTTTTGCAGTGTTTAATTAAATTAGATATTCATTTGTTTTTAGCCATTTCAGGTCTATGTTTCTTGAATGCTTACCATGCTTCAGATGGAGTCTTGAAGAAGCTGGTCTAACCAGCCAAATCCACAGTAAAGATAACAGGATACTTAAGACCATATCTAATGTCAATTCCATTGAGAATTTACTTCAGCCCATTAGATGTTTCTCTTTTTGGTGAGCTTTTAAAAAAAGGACAGAAACTGGGAAAGGTGAAATACAGTGCTCTCAAGATTTCAATCTGCTTCATAATTCATGAATTTATGATTAGATATCAATAGTTTTATTATTATAGTGCTCGATTTGTCATTTCCCCCCTCATTTATAGCTGATATTGTGCTCTCTCCGTAAGGTGCAAGGAGCTGTGCATCTAACTTGATACCGTCTGGAAAAAAATTTTGAAGCAAAAATCATGGCATCTGTACCTTCCAAACCCTCACTAGTGTTCACAATATGAAGATTGTTTCTTCTAGATCTGTTTTTCAAGTCATTCTGTTTCCCCCTTGAACATTCTAAGTTTAGGAAAGTTTCACTTTTATCCCATCTTTTCATTTCTTGGCATTTGCCTATGCACAAAAATTGCATCAGTCTAGCTTTTATCAATTTAATTAAACTGACAAGTCAACCGAATAAACTGATCTCTCAGATTAAGGATATATGGACATGAGACATTTCCCATCGATACAAGGAAAGTTGTCAATTCTACTTTTGCACGTAGACAAAGTCTTCAACTCCACCACCTACCAATGTACAGCTGATTTTTCATTGTACTTTTGCTCCATTTTGGCACACCTATGAATTTGGAGCCAAAAGTGGCTCATCAAAAATTTCAGTCTTCCTAACAAAAAGACAAATTTAAGCAAAATTTCTTTGAACAGTTTAGTGAAATGACTCCAAACTTGCAAACGTTTCTCAAACTCAAAAACAAGCAGTTTTGACCAAAACCAAAAAACCTCACCCTTTCATTATGAATATTTTGCCCAATTCTACTCTCAATTTATATGACAGACCCATCCACTAAATACCTAAATTGCCTTCAAGTGCTCCTATACATATCTAATTAATTCCTTCACTCTTTGCCTCAGTATCTGTAATCATGATGTTCTCTCTTAGGCCGCAAGCATAGTACTAAATAAAGATAAAAAGTACACTGACAGCTGCACAAGAAGCCTAACGAGGAACCTCTTTAAGTTTATTTTAAAATGTGTAATTGATGTAGAAATGTGTATTCTGATAGCAGCTCCCTAACATCCTCACAGTGTTTTCAAATTCGTTGATTGTCACATTTGTTTCAGATCATTCAAGAGATGTCATTTACCCAATCCTTTTCATCTATTTCCAGGGACACATTTCAGTTTAATAATTCATTAACAGATCCTTGGAATTTATGCCAGCTGAAATTGCTGACTGCTGATTAGCAATTTTATCCTTTCTTAGTTTTTTGTGTACATTTTCATAAATGTTGTGTCCTGCTGCTTCTATAGTACATTCTTGTTTGAAACTGCTTTGCACCTGTCCAAATTATTGGCTATACAGAGCTCAGGTTTTGGATACATTATATAGTTATATTACTTCTAATCAATTTAGACAAAGTATATTTTCCTACTTTCTGACCTTCTTTTGCCATGGACATGAATGACCTTTTATTCAGTCTCTCTGGTGTTATTATTTTAACTGTTTCTGTACAACACAAAAGTTCTCAGTGAACCATAACATGGTCTTTGGATTGTGTTATGCACAAGGTCAGACTAGATGAGCATAATGGTCAATTCTGGCTTTAAATCTATGAATTAGAGACATTTTAGTTACCTAAATTCTAATGAGTTTTGGCTTTCAACCTTATAGCATTAGTCTTTAGCAAGAGTAACTCCAATTTTGTTCTCATTTACTCCCTGGCAAATCCAAAGTAATCCCATCAAAGTCAGCAGAGTTATTCTGGTTTACTCCAGTGTAACAGAGCGGAACTGTTCCTTCTGTCTTCTGAAATGTGCTATGGGAGTGATGATAAGAAATATGTCATGTTCCCATAAACAGGGTAAGGAATTAACATCAAACATAGTTGCTTGCTGTACATGCCATGAGAGACCCTATCTATGTTTGTATTAAAAGTACACCAACTTGAAATCTAGTCAGTTTTTAAAAGTAAGTTAAACAGCTTCGGGTAAAGGCCATGAGTCTTACTTTTTGTATTTTACAATCCTATTTTCAAAACCTTGCTGTGTGAAATCCACAAGAGAAGAAAAAGTAACTTCAAGGAAAATAGCAACACTGACTAGACTGGATGACTGGGCAGTCAAATACATAACCACACTGAAAAGCTAGGGTTTTCCCCCCTCTAAGCTCTTACTGTTTTAGGAATCTTATTTATTACTTTGAACTGTGGTTTAAAAAAAAAATCAGGCAGAAGTATGATTTAAGTTGACAATATCTCTTTAAGATCATGATACCTCAAGTAGTTTTAACAGTGTCCTAACCCTTCTAACTAAAAGGGTTTTGACATGATTTAGCTCACCAGACAGGTACCAAGTCATGTTGAAAAATCTGTTCAAGATAGTTTACTGTCTAAATCCATTACAGGTAACATCGTTTTAAAGCAACTGTAGACAGATCTATTTGTTACCTACCTCATAGGAGTGCCATGAGAGTTAATTCATGCTTTTAAAACACTTTGTAGGTGTAAAGTGCCATATGGGGTTGATCCAAAGTCCACTGTATTCCATAAAAAGATGTCCATTGATATCATTGAGCTATGTATCAGGTCCTATAAAAGCTAAGTGTTAGCATTACTCATCTAGGATCCCTGTGTCTATAATTACTTCATTTACCTCCCTATTCAAGATACCTGTTATCTGCAAACTTCTTTGGTCATTTTTACTATTTACTATTATTATATGTGGATTATGCAAAACTCCACATTGTGCTAGGAGCTTTTCAGGCAGACTCTACTATCATGGCTAATGTCATGAAGAATGTATGACCTCCTAAGGTCCTGATACTGCAATTTAATTGGTGTAGGTGGACACCTCTGCCTGTGCAGATCTGACACCTAGATTAGTGGCCTACGTTTTATATAAGAAATAATGAATCTTGACAATTGTGAGGATAGATGGAAAGAAGGCAAGCACAGGTTAAAAATTAAGATCAGACTTGTAAAATAAAAGTAACACTCATGTGAACAGAGAGCAGCATTTTCCAGTTTAAAATAATGCTCAAGAAAGCAAATCTCACGCTCCAGCATTTTCATATACATGACTATGAATATACACCATCAGTCACATTCCCAAGAAAGCTACAAATAGTTTGCCTAATATATTGGAATAAATTTTCTAGAATCTTTTGTTACATTTTTTCAACATTCAATCAGTGTCAAAACAACACTCCTTGGTCTCTAATATACAAATTCACCTAATGTATTATTCGATGAAATAGCTGCTTTTAAGAAAAATAGCAGCATGATCATTGCTTTGCATTGTACTATAGGTTTCATTAAGTAGTAATAAAATACTACTTGAGAGCTGCTTCCAGCTAACCTTGTGTTTTATCTCTCTCTCTCTCTCTCTCTCTTTAATACTAAATTTGAAAGCATTCAGAGACTGGGAGAAATTGCTAGTGAACTCTACTTCATGCTGAAGATCAGCAGGGGCCTTTTGGAGGGCTTCAATTTTTCTCAGAGTGTCAGGAAATCAGATTATTACATCCAGCTGCAAGCTGTTTTGATTGAACCGAAAGTCTGATTTAATTTGGTACAAATGGAAAATTACTCCTCTATTTATCCTTGAACTACATGTAGCCATGAAGTACTATATTTCATGATATCCTTGGAAATTTAGGTAGGTATCAGCAAACAATTGAAAAATGCTTATTCACAAGTCTAAGGGCCAGATTTCCAAAATTACTCAGAAGCTGACATTTAGACACCTAAATAATTGGCCATACTGTCAAAAGATCTATAGCCTTCTCTACACTTAAAAGGGTTTGCAACTACACCGATGGAGCTATACCATCAATCTTCTCTAGTGGAAACATGGCTTATACCAGTAAAAGTTATTTTGCCCATAAAGCTTAAACCAGTTCCCCGAATGGAATAACCTATATGGTTTTTGCTAGTATAGCTATGTCTATATTTAGCCTTTTATTGGCACAGCTATATCAGTTAGAGGGTCAACACAGATATGCCAGCATAATTTAGGAGTGACGGCTTAAAAATTAAGTGGCAGTATTTTCAAAAGCTCTCAGGTCCCAAGAATGGCTATTAACAGATGCTTTTGTTGAGCACTTCTGAAAATCTGTCTTCTTCATTTAGAAGCTCTTCTCAAAATTTGGCTGCACTTGGGAATGCTCAACACCTTTGAAAATCTTGCCTTAAATTTTTAACTGCCTGTCAGAGGGCTTATAAGAGAGACAAGGTAGGTGAGGTAATAGCTTTTATTACACCAACTTCTGTGGGTGGAACATACAAGCTTTCAAGCTACACAGAGCTCTTGTTCAGGTCTGGGAAAGGAAATGGCTTGTGTGCTTTGCTTTCACTGAGAAGATATTAGTAATAGTCTACCAACGTGTTGAACATGCCACAGGATTTTCAAAAGCTCCTAAGCGAGTTACGCACCTAAGTCCTAGTGTCTTTCAATTAGACTTAGGCACATAACTCACTTAGGTACTGGTAAAAACCCTATACAATGGGTTAATTTCATTGATTAAATACCAGAGCAATTGTTTAATACAATGCTTATGGAGGTGATTGAATTATTTGAGCCTGATTTTCTCTCACACCAACTTACATCTGAGGTAAGAAAAAGTAAAGCAGAACAAGACCAGTGTATTCAATAGAGGAAAGAGAGACTATTACATACACAACCATTCTCCAAATGACCAGGTTTCATGTTTTTCATACATTATGTTTCTTGACAGCACAATATCTTCATGCAAATATAACACCTAGCACTAAACAAACCACACTAGGAACCTGTCCAGAACCTTGAAGCCAAGGAAGAATTTGGCCATCTATTTCCTGGGCACTTCTGAAGTGGGACACTCAGATTGAAAAAAAATTACTCTTTCATCTCCTATTGTTATACAATAAACACCTACGGCCTTGTCAATACACAATGTTGCGCAAGTTTAGCTAAAACTGGTGGGAAAACCCAGTTTAGTTACACAGAGGCAAAAGCCCTCTGGGGATATTCTGAAAATGATTAAAACCTGGCTTTTAGTGATTTTGCTTAAATTAATTTCTTACCAAATTCAGCCTTTTGAAAACTGATTGAAGAGTATTCACACAGTGTTTTGTTGGTCTAACTAACTTCTTATTCTAGAATAAGAGTGTCCACAGGGGGAGATATAGTGGTAGCAGAATAATCATAGTACAGTTATGCCGGTAAATTTCTTGGTGTAGACAAGCCTTAAATTAATCTAGAAACACACCTTTAGTTAACCTGGTACAAGTTTCTGTGGAGATAATCGCTAAGATTCCTATAACTCAAAGAAACTATAGGAGCATTTGCCCACAAACTGGGCATGGACAGGGAGAGTTCACAAATCAAGAGGCCAAAAAATACAATATACACTTTTAAAAATCATTATTTTAATTTATTTATTTGTTGATTTTTACTTTTGGGGTTGGCATCGCTCAGAAACCTCTAATCCCAAGGAGAGGGAGGGAACGATGGGGAACTGTTGCTCCCAGGAACAGAACCAGAATGTGGCTCTAGGAATGGGAAAGGACTTATAAGCTCCTCCCCTTAGTGCAAGGGAGGTAATGGGTTTCAACTGCATCCTTCAAACCAGCCAGTTACCTAGAGAACCCTTCCCTTGCTCCTCTCCCAGCCCACAAGGAAGCTATTTGTCTATGGGAGGAGAAGAGGGGAGGATTTTCTTTCCCTGTTAGCCTCTCTGATGTTGAAGGGAGGCAATCTCAGCACCTCACTATGTAGTCTGATTTTCAGAAGTACTGAGAGCCTGTAGTTCCCCCACGGATACTCAGCAATGCTGAATATCAGGCCACCTAGGCTCTAATACAGCATAACAAAATTTAAGCATGTGTCTACTTGTATTACTGGATCTGGACTATGTAGCTAATATTAGGCCCAAGTCTGAAATTTATGGCCCCAAAATGCACACAAAATGTGTTCTCAAACCTTTTGATTTGTTTTGAAAAACTGTGATACCAGCACTCCTGAAATACCTGCAAGCTACAAAAACATCTTGATGAAAGCCATGCAAATGAGTACATCAAGTGTTCCATCGTGTTACCAGAACACACAGGGCCAAATTTTGCCTTCTGACTTTACACACTCTACTCCCATTAGCAATACCAGGAGCCAGAAGCATTCATTCAATGGCAGATTTCGGCCAACAACTTTAAAAGTAGGGTCCAGCTCCTCAGCTGGTGTATATCAGATAAAATCAGAGAAGCTATGCTAATTTACATCAGCTGAGAATGTGGCCCACGGTGTGCAACTATAGATAACTGCTTTGCTTTATTAGTGGTTTTCAGTCTGGTCTAGCAATAATGTGATTTGATGTAGTTAAAGTCAACCCCACACTCAAAAAGAATTCTGAACACTGAAAAGAGAGAACGCTTTTCATTATTCTCACTTGCAAAATACATGGTAGAAATGAATTGGTCCAGATGCAAACATTCCCATGCAAACCTCTCTTTCTTCTCAGAGCCAAATGCCAGGCCAGCTATAAAAAATCAAAGTGTTAAAGTCAGGAGAGCAGAAGTATGTTTCATCGCCTAGCACTGGAAAGTTGGTGAATTATCCATTTCTTTGTTGCTATCTCTCAACATTGCATCATAAGTCACAGGATCTGTCAGAAAACAAAATTCTAAACACCATTCCTGTTTAAATTATTCAGAGCTCTCCTCTTCTGCTTGTGTAGTTTAAGTTACTACCATTATAGCATTATCAATCATAATGAGAACCATATTCCAAATTTTATATAATAATGTCAACCACATGCTATTATCAAACACAGAATAATTGACATAGTAACATTGGCCATACAAACTTGACACAGTTCTGTAAAAATGTTAGTGATGCAAAGGAGAAGTGGCAAATAACATAGTAATTTATTTAATATCAGATGCTAAATTAAGAGTGGGAAGCTAAGTAAGAGCTTTCTTATCAAAATTAGGCTTTGGGAAAGTGTTAGGTTACAGGAGCAGTTCTGTTGCTAGTGCATGTATATTTTCATCTTTAAATGGGGTTTTCTTTAAAGTTTTCTGAGTTAACAGTGGGCTTCAATACAGGCAGGGAGTAAAAGCAATGAAGGACTGAACACCACACCAGATTTCTAGAAAGAGCAATTTAAAGGGAGATTTTCAAGGTCAAAAAAGTGCCTAATTCTCTTTTGTAAATCTCCCCTTTAGTAAATGTCATGAACACTTCATCAGCTATAAAAGTATGTAAATAACTAATGACTTAAAACAGTTTTTGTTGAATATAATATAAATCATTGAAGAAACAAAGGTTATAAGCATTAGAATGTATGAGAAAGTCTGAAGAGTTTCACGGTTGTTTCAAGTGCCATTATTCTAACAAGTGTACAGGGATGGGCATATATTATTCATCAAATCTACAGATTTTGCTGTTTTTGTAACCTAATTTATTTCACAAAGCAATTTATGGTATTTGATCAGCTTCACCAATGTGGAAATTTCCTTCCTTACCCATGAAGCATTTCCTTTCCCAACTCAAAACATAAAACTTTATGTAAAAATAAAAAAGTTAAAACCCAAAACATTAGAATGTATGGAACTAACTTTTGAGCACTTGACTTTGCAACCTTCATGTTCTTTTAATGTAGTTGTCCGTAATTATATTGTTAAATTGTTTAAATTTGTCTTTGTGTTTTTACCACTGAGAACTTGATCCTGCAAGCTATTTAGCAACAGGATCCTCTCTAGCAAATCATATGCTTAACATTCCCATTGACTTCAGTGGGACCAGTCAGGTAGTTATAGTTAAGCACAGGTTTAAATCTTCGCTGGATGATGACCAGAGTGATCAACACCTTGCAGGATTTAGCCTTATATGGACAAAATGCCCACTGACTTCACTAAAAGGTTTGACTGCACAAGGAGTGGAGGATTAGTCTCCTAGGGGATTAGAATTTGTCAATGCAGTTTTCATTTTATACAGTTCAGTTATTCTTTTTCCCTTACCTTTAACAGAAAGGTATCAAAATGATAATATATTACCCATGCTTCTAGTCATTTAAGTGTTATGTAAATGACAAAATACAATGAACTAATCATTAGAACTTACAGTTCTCTGAGTAATAGTGTCCGCACTCTTTCTGGGGGAGACGTTTTATTAAGTATTTATATAGCATCATAAATGTATGCAGTGATTTATATAATACAGAATGAGACAGTTTTTGCCCTGATGAGTTTACAGTGCAGCACCGAAAAGAATTAACATGGAGCAATAGTTTAGGAAGGATAAACGGGTACAGGAAGATGAGGAGAGACCATTGGTAGGAAACTAATACATGAAGGATTCATAGGAGAGCTAGATTTTATGCAAGGATTTAAAGGAACAATGGGAAAACATCTGGCAGACAAGAAGCAGGACCAGAGATGATCCCAAGGATAAGGGGCAGCAGGAAAGACATCAAAAGTGGTAGAAAATACACAAACCTCCCATTTATTTCAAAATCCTGTGTTATTCATGTCATGCTTTTCATGTGCTCCCGTTTGTCTCACACGATAAAGATATGTTACTTTTATTATTTATAAAATGTTCACACTTAGTGCCTTAGCTTCTTTATGTCTAGCCCCTTTTCTATCATTTCTTTCATGCCCAGACTCCCCGCATCCTAAAACTCCCTTCCGTCTGCTTTGGAATCTATAATGTTGAATTATGCCAAGATGAATATCAATGGTGTTGATTTACACTGATTCATTTCCCTGATTGCTGACACTAAATCTTGAGTTGGCATTTTAGAACTGAGTTAAGAATTCTGTGCAAAGAATCTAAATTATAAAACAGAGTGCTGTGTTCTCAGTAGAGGGTGTTATTAAAAGTGACACTTTTCTCTCTGTAAATCCTTTAGAAACAGTGGGGGAAATCAGTTAAAAAGTAACATAGGAAAATGTCATTTTGAATGCTATCTTTAACAGCCAAGAAAAGACAAACATAGTAAACATCCACATTTACCCCAATTACATTCAGACAATCAGTTGCTCAAAGACAATTTCCTGAATTGTGTGTCCTAAATGACCTCTGACTCCATCTGCTTTTTAGCATTGCATCTGAACTAGCTCTTTCAAAGCAGTGCAGACTTTGGAAAGCTTTATTGGGATCTGAATTTCAAAGCCCATATCCAATTCTCATATGAATTTAGGATGGTAAATACGTCAAACTACTAATGGTATAAGTAATGATGGTGACAATGTACCTCTGTGCTGTAGTGGACAAACTTAAGTGTGTTCGTGGCTAAATCCTGCCTTGAACTTTCCACTCCCTTGCATGTATGGTTAAGCAGTGAAACTCTAAACAGATGCATCTGATACCTCAAGGTGAGAAGAATGAGCTGCACATGTAGTGCTTTAAGGACAATGAAATAAAGACCTAATCTTGTGTAACTGCCGGAAAAAGACTAGAACAGGGTGAAGACAATAAAATAGGGGCATTTTGAAATGCTACTGTGGATTATGCCGAAACATTTCAGATAATATAATTAAAATTGATTCCAAGAATGTAATATAACTTGACTTTCTCTAAAATAACTGCTGGTCACATAACACAGGTACTGTACAGAATTCTTAGAATAACTGAAAAAGAAGGAAATCATCCTGAGGGTAAGGCTGGGGCTCCTGTGAGTCATATTATATCCTCTCTTTTCGTTTCAGTACCTAGAATTCTGAAGATACTCATAGGAACAAGATAAAAGTTTTATATCCAAAGAGATTCTATACAGAATACTAATGATGGAAAAGGGTAGTGCATGGGCCACTTTCATTCTTGGGAAGAGAAAAAAATAGGCTCAGGTAAAAGTTGGCTGGAATTTTTTTTTATAGGAATACCCAGGGCTTATCTTAGAATTTGGTAACGTTTATTAAAACAATCCCAGCTACGGTCTAGAATCATTCTTAACTCTCTCTCTCTGTATGTATACATACATATATACATACAGAGAGAGAGAGTTAAGAACGATTCTTACATACAGAGAAAGAGAGAGAGAGAGAGAGAAGGTTTGAAAGCTTACAGAGTGCTCAATAATATTGCTGGAAGTTATGCATGCTTGCCTATCACCTATTTGAATTATGATAGGAGCTAGAGGCCCCAGCTGAGATTGGGGCTCCATTGTGCTAGGCACTGTATGAGCACATAGTAAAAGACAGAGTTTACAGTCTAAATAGATTAGACAGACAAAGGATAAGGGAAAGAAGTATTATCCTCATTTTGTAACATCTGAGGTGCAAAGATGTTACTGGTAAATAACTTTCCCAAGTTCACACAGGAAGTCTGAAGTAGAACCAGGACTTGAATCCAGATCCCTGAGTCCCAATCCACTTCCTTAACCAGGAAGAGACTACATGCCAAGCTTACTTATCAAATCTTTAAACAAAAGATACAGACCTGATATAGACAATCTTCACCAGTCTAAATGGTCTTCCCTTCTTGATGAAAATGTCTGTAATGTGTTATCAAAGATAGTTACAGATAACCAGAATCTTACCTCCCATGTGCTATAACCCTACTTCACTTTTTTGGCTTCTTTTGAAAATTTCCCCATTCTGGAATGTTTACTTTGAAAAAGATTGGGGAGAGACATTTGTGCTTCACATAACTAAAATCAACATTACTCCCCTGCCTTAAGATGCAACTGCAGTCATTCTTTCTCTTGAATGTAGTGAATTTTCCCTGTTGCTTTACAATGAGGCCTAATCTGGTACTCATATGTATAGCTACACACTGTCTGTTCGTGGGAGGAGTTCAGTTGCACCACATTTTGATTGAGTAAACAGCTACCCACTAGATCAGTGGCTATTTCACACGATGTAGTAAGTATTTCAGTGACCACTTCTCAATCTCTCTGCTATGCCTGCCCAGCAAGGAAACATGATGGCACTCAATACTTCACAGGACCCTCTAAGCCAGCGGTTCTCAAACTTCATTGCACCATGACCCTCTTCTGACAACAAAAATTACTACACAACCCCAGGAAGGGGGGACCGAAGCCTGAGCCTGCCCGATCCCTGCCACCCCAGGTGGGGAGGCCCAAAGCCCAGGCCCCAGCAAGTTTAACACCGGCCCTGGCAACCCCATTAAAACGGGATCACGACCCACTTTGGGGTCCCAACCCACAGTTTGAGAACCGCTGCTCTAAACAATCCTTATAGTATTGCCCTAGAGGTGAGCAAAAGAATGAATTTTAAGATCTGCATCTCCTCCCTTTTCCCTCTTCCAATACACCTTATTCCAGATCTTCCAGGTTTAACTGAAAATGGACAGTCAGACTATTAAAAAAATATGCCGTTCCCATGGTATTTGCAGTGTTGTGTACTATAAATAATGAAGTTTATTTCCAAAGCTTATTTATTTGCAGTGAATTACAATGGGAACATATTGAAAAAAAAACATTAAAGAGAAAAACTAGCCAAATTAATTAAAAATACAAGAGAGAAAAGTGTTTAAAGACAGAAATTGGCATAGAATGAGAGAGAAATAAAGGGGAGGAGATGCAGAAAGAAATGAAAACAAGCACTAGAAAGATAATGGCAACACAATAGAGGAGATGGAGAAAATGATGTGGAGTCAGAAAATTGCAGAGGAAAAACTAAACAAAATATAAACAAAGGAATATAAGAGATGAATGGAAAAAGGAAGAGACCAGAATTAAGTATAGAGTACAATGGGGCAAAATCCAAATGAACTAGCATGCACAGAAGAAATCTAGTGAAATGGAGGCCTGGATAAAAATGCAAGAAAAGAGAACAGAAATAGAAATAACTAATGATAATTCCAGCTACAGCTGCATTATATCCAGTGGACTGAACTGTTTCTTCCAAACTTCCTCCCAATACTTTGCAAAAATAGATCTAATTATTTTCCAATAATTTCCCATTACATATTTTCCTTTATTGCATTTCTTGTTATTTTATGTGGTTGTTGTTCACTATATGCTCTATATCAAATCTAGAAAAAAAGTGTGGAAAAGTGATATAATAGGTGCCTAATTCTCTTCTCACTTAACCAGGTTTTAGACTAATATCAACTCCATTGACTTCATTGGATTCATTCCAAGTTTACATCTGAATTACTTTGGTGTAAGGACAATCAAACCCTAGCTGTCATGTAATACACACAGAAGTGGTTCGTCCACAGTAGATTTCACATACACACTTTATCAGTTTGCATAGGGAAGCTTCCCCTTGTACTACTCATACCCACAAGAGATTTAATAAAATAAATTAATATTAACAGTTTTCCATCATTGCCCAATTCAACACAGCACCAACCATGTGCTTAAAGTTAAGCACATGCTTAAGAGGGTTGTTAAACAGGCATGAGATTAATCACGTGCTCGTGTTTGAGTTCTGTGATGAATTGGGACCTGTGATAGGTGTCTGTATATGTAAATGTTTAGAATAAATACAGTTCTATATTCCTTTGTGGTTTAGAAAGTTTTGATCAGGTCAACAATTCCTAGCATATAAAATGTGGTTCACATAATAAGTTTATAAAATTAAATGTTTATCTGGGTGTTCTAATACCATAAATATATGGTTTTGGACACAAGGCCCAAACCGTGGGCCAAATTTAGCTCTTAGGGTATGTCTACACTACGGGATTAATCCGAATTTATATAATTCGAATTTTGTAAACAGATAGTATAAAGTCGAATGTATGCAGCCACACTAAGCACATTAATTCGGCATGTGCGTCCATGTACCGGGGCTAGTGTCAATTTCCGGAGTGGAATTCTGGGTTGAGATCCCAATGCCTGATGGGGCCAAAAACATTGTCGCGGGTGGTTCTGGGTACATCCTCCCCCCTCTCCAGGGAAGCAACGGCAGACAACCATTTCGCGCCTTTTTCCTGGGTGAACAGTGCAGACGCCATACCACGGCAAGCATGGAGCCCGCTCAGCTCAAGACAGCAGTCATGAACATTGTAAACACCTCGCGCGTTATCATGCAGTTTATGCTGAACCAGAACCTGCAAAAACAGGTGGGGAGGAGTAGACTACGGCAGCGCGGCGGCGAGAGTGATGAGGACATGGACATGGAATTCTATCAAACCGCGGGACCCGGTGCTTTGGAGATCATGCTGTTAATGGGGCAGGTTATAGCCGTGGAACACCGATTCTGGGCCCGGGAAACAAGCACAGACTGGCGGGACCGCATAGTGTTGCAGGTATGGGAACATTCCCAATGGCTGTGAAACTTTCGCATGCATAAGGGCACTTTCTTGGAACTTTGTGACTTGCTTTCCCCTGCCCTGAAGCACCAGAATACCAAGATGAGAGCAGCCCTCACAGTTGAGAAGCGAGTGGCGATAGACCTGTGGAAGCTTGCAACGCCAGACAGCTACCGGTCAGTCGGGAATCAATTTGGAGTGGGCAAATCTACTGTGGGGGCTGCTGTGATGCAAGTAGCCAAAGCAATCACTGAGCTGCTGCTACGAAAGGTAGTGACTCTGGGAAATGTGCAGGTCATAGTGGATGGCTTTGCTGCAATGGGATTCCCTAACTGTGGTGGGGCGATAGATGGAACCCATATCCCTATCTTGGCACCAGAGCACCAGGGTATCCAGTACATAAACCGCAAGGGGTACTTTTCAATGGTGCTGCAAGCACTTGTGGATCACAAGGGACGTTTCACCAACATCAACGTGGGCTGGCCAGGAAGGGTTCATGATGCTCGCGTCTTCAGGAACACTAATCTGTTTATATGGCTGCAGCAAGGGACTTACTTCCCAGACCAGAAAATAACTGTTGGGGATGTTGAAATGCCTATAGTTATCCTTGGGGACCCAGCCTACCCCTTTTAATGCCATGGCTCATGAAGTCATACACAGGCAGCCTGGACAGGAGTCAGGAGCTGTTCAACTACAGGCTGAGCAAGTGCAGAATGGTGGTAGAGTGTGCATTTGGCCGTTTAAAAGGTCGCTGGAGCTCATTACTGAGTTGGTCAGACCTCAGCCAAACCAATATCCCCATTGTTATTGCTGCTTGCTGTGTGCTCCACAATCTCTGTGAGAGTAAGGGGGAGACCTTTATGGCGGGGTGGGAGGCTGAGGCAAATCGCCTGGCTGCTGATTATGCGCAGCCAGACACCAGGGCGATTAGAAGATCACACCAGGAAGCGCTGCGCATCAGAGAAGCTTTGAAAACCAATTTCATGACCGGCCAGGCTACGGTGTGAAAGTTCTGTTTGTTGAAAACCCGCCCCCCGATTGACTCATTCCCTGTAAGCAAACCACCCTCCCCCCTTAAATCACAGCTTGCTTTTAAAGGAAATAAAGTTGCTATCGTTTAAAAATCATGTATTCTTTATTAATTGATTATAAACATAGGGAGAGAACCGACAAGGTAATGTGGGTGAGGTTTGGGAGGAGGATAGGAGGGAAGTAAAAGGCCACTGAAAAAATTCAATATAATGACAGCCTTTTGGTTGGGCTGTCCACTGGGGTGGAGTGGGAAGGTGCACGGAGCCTCCCCCCCACCCCGCGTTCTTACACATCTGGGTGAGGAGGCTATGGAACATGGTGAGGGGGGAGGGAGGTTATCCTGCTGCCGTTCCTGAAACTCCACCAGACGCCGGAGCATGTCCGTTTGATCACGCAGCAGCCCCAGCGTTGCAGCCTGCCACCTCTCATCTCGAGCGTCCCTCATGACCTCACGTTCACTGGCATCTTTCCTGTATTTAGATACCGTGTCCTTCCACTCATTCAAATGAGCTCTTTCATTGCGGGTGCATTCCATTATTTTCGAGAACATCTCATCTCGCGTCCTCTTTCTCCGCCTCCTTATCTGAGATAGCCTTCGGGATGGAGGAGGGAGGCTTGAAAAATTTGCAGCTGCTGGAGGGAGGGATGAAAAAAAGGAGAGAAGTTTTTAAAATGATACATTTTATAGAACAATGCTTATACTCTTTCATGGTGAGCAACACTATTCACATTACATAGCACATGTGATTTCAGTACAAGGTCGCATTTTCCATCTTAATATTGAGTGCCTGTGGCTTTGGTGTTAGAGATCACAGACGCAGGTCCGGGCAACAGAATTCAGCTTGCATGCGGCCATGGTAAGCCACTGTCTTTCGGCTTCTGCGCCCTCCTTTCCCACATACCAACCAAAGCCCGTTGACTGCTGCGGTTTTCCTGTTAACCTTCAGCAGCAGAAAACAAACTAACCCCCCCCCCCCACATCCAATTCTCTGGGATGATCGCTTTATCCCTCCCCCCACCGCGTGGCTGGTATCAGGGAAGATCCCTGCAGAAACCAAACTAACCCCCTGCCCCCCCTCCCGCCATGAATTATCTGGGATGATCGCTGTACCCCTCCCCCCACTGTGTGGCTGGTATCAGGGAAGATCCCTGCTAGCCAAACACGAAAGGCTCAAGGCCAATTCCCCTCCCCGCTGCGCTTGGCTAACTGCAGGGAAGGATTTCTTTTCAGCAACAGGCAAACAGCCCAGTAGGAATGGCCACCTCTGTCCCCTTAATTAAAGTCCCATATTTCAACCAGGTTACCATGAGCGATATCACTCTCCTGAGGATTACACAGTGAGATAAAGAATGGGTTGCTTGAATGCCAGTAAACACCGGGACCATACGCTGCCAGGCTTTGTCAGGCAATGATACCAGATTACTTGCTACTAGCATGACGTGGTCAAGTGTCCTACCATGGAGGACAGAATAAGGCTGCACTGTCCAGAAACCTTGTGGCAAGGCTTTTGGAGTACCTCCAGGAGAGCTTCATGGAGATGTCCCTGGAGGATTTCCGCTCCATCCCCAGACACATTAACAGACTTTTCCAGTAGCTGTACTGGCCGCGAATGCATCCCAAGTCCTCAGGGCAAAGTAATAATTAAAAAAACGCTTGCTTTTAAAACAAGTTTTATATTTTAAAAGGTAAACTCACCTGAGGTCCCTTCCATTGGGCCATGGTCTTGGATACTAGCTTGAGAGGGTTGGGAGAGTACTTCAGTAAGGCTGAGAAAAAGATCCTGGCTGTTGGGGAGAATGGAGTGCTGTGTGCTCTCCGCAAGCTCCTCCTCTTCCTCTTCCTCCTCCTCCTCCTCCTCTTCCCCATCCGCAGAATCCTCAGGTGTAGCTGATGAGATTACTCCCACCTCAGAATCCACGGTCAGAGGTGGGGTAGTGGTGACGGCCCCCCCTAGAACTGCATGCAGCTCGGCGTAGAAGCGGCATGTCCGCGGCTCTGACCCGGAGCGACCGTTTGCGTCCTTTGTTTTTTGATAGGCTTGTCTGAGCTCCTTGACTTTCACATGGCACTGATCTGAGTCCCTATTGTGGCCTCTCTCCATCATGCCCTTGGAGATTTTTTCAAAAGTTTTTTCGAACAAAGTTCTGCTAGCACTGAATCCTCTCCCCATATAGTGATCAGATCCAGTACCTCCTGTACGGTCCATGCTGGTGGTCTTTTTTGATTATCGGCCTGCATGGTTACCTGTGCTGATGAGCTATCTGTGGTCACCTGTGCTCTCCACGCTGGGCAAACAGGAAATAAAATTCAAATGTTCGCGGGGCTTTTCCTGTCTACCTGGCCAGTGCATCCGAGTTCAGATTGCTGTCCAGAGCGGTCACAATGGTGCACTGTGGGATAGCTCCCGGAGGCCAATGCCATCGAATTGCGGCCACACTAACCCTAATTCAAAATGACAATATCGATTTTGGTGCTACTCCGCTCGTCAGGGTGGAGTACAGAAATCGATTTTAAGAGCCTTTTATTTCGAAATAAATGGCTTCGTTGTGTGGACGGGTGCAGGGTTAATTCGATTTAACGCTGCTAAATCCGAATTAAAGTCATAGTGTAGACCAGGCCTTAGTTAAATCAGATTAAGTCTGGGGTAACTCCATTGAAATTAATGGATTAACCCCATCTTTCACTGGAGTAACAGAGCAGAAATAGTCAGTAGCAACTGAGTAAATAGAATATGAAGAAATATGTGCTAATGATGTGTGCATACTTTTAGGGCATGATTGAAGTAGCCAGTTTGAAAATTTGATCCTAATATTTCTACCTTTCTTTTTAACAGCCACTGTGTTTATTCTTAATACTTTGTTCTTCATTTTACCAACATTTTGTGTACAGAAGTGTTGCTACTGTATGTCTCATATTTACACTGAGGTCACAAGGCTCCAGTGAGGAACCAATGGAAGTTATACTGTAGTTTTCTTTCATATGGCTCAGTGTTCAATGGCCCTAGTTTAGTCAATAAATGGATATCTTAACTATTGTTTCTTCAGTTGAACAGCAGATCTCTATCTTATTAAGTACCATGCAGAACATTAAAAAAAAAAATCTAGTGAGATAGTTGGTAACAATATGGAATGTGATTTTTCTTTAAAAAATGGCTCCAGCTTGCTGCTATTCAACACATCTTTATAAAAAGAAAGCAATGCTTAAGGACTTAAAACACAAATCCAGCTATTCAACAATGTGATATTGAATTACAATTGTGATGATGATGATGCTTTCTTTTCGGGATAAAGCACAGAAACTGTGGCACCGCACTGTGCAGTGATAACGCTAGGAAAAAAATCAAGTGCTGAACCTAAAGAGAATAGACACAAACAACTTTGTAATAAAATCTCAACTACTGGCAGGTCTGACAGGGCAGAACTGAGCTGCACATCAGGAACAAAAGGGGTCATTTTCCTTAGTAATTGCCAATACATTTAATCTCCTCCCTGCTACTACCAAGAAAATAACATGTATTGCCAATGCTGATGAGCACTTTGAAACATTCTGTATGATGGATTGCTGACAGACTCAGGGGAGCAGATCTGACAAGATTATCCAGAGATCCAGAGTGCACGCCTTTGGCTGCAGTGGTCTACCTTAAAAACTTGCCTGTTTTGCCTTCAGTAAATAGATACGGTTACTTCAGTAGTTGCAGTATTTCCAATCCTTCCCTGTGTTTGCCATAAGGAATACCCAGCATATTGCAGATACTTAGGCTAGGTCTATACTACCCGCCTGAATCGGCGGGTAGAAATCGACCTCTCGGGGATCGATTTATCGCGTCCCGTCGGGACGTGACAATCGATCCCCGAATCGGCGCTCTTACTCCACCAGCGGAGGTGGTAGTAAGCGCCGTCGACGGGAAGCCGCAGAAGTCGATTTTGCCGCCGTCCTCACAACGGGGTAAGTCGGCTGCGACACGTCGAATTCAGCTACGCTATTCACGTAGCTGAATTTGCGTATCTTAAATCGACTCCCCCCTGTAGTGTAGATGTACCCTAAGAGAAGGCTATTGCCTCCTCTAAGGAAATTGGTAAGGTGTTAATGTTAACAGCCATAGGGGTTATACTGTACATTAAAATAATGGAATTGCAACATGCAACTGAGGCATTAAAACAAGTGTCAGAAATTTGCTTAAAGAGGCATTGGGAAGTTATTTGGGCCCGGAATCTGAGGGGTTTTTTGTTTACATTTTACAAAACCATTAAAAATATAATAGAAATGTACATTTTAAAAAACCACTGAAGAAGTATCAACATTCCTCTTTGGTATTTACAAACCAGATTTGTATGAGGGGAAATAAATACCCTTTGCTTAGAGATAGTTAAGGTTGAAGTGAGATTCTCTCCACACACCCAAAACCTTAAAAGCATGGAAATAAGAAGTTACGGAGAAAGATTTTTGCATTTCTTTCCACCTTCACATTGTCAATAAAGAATACCAATGCTTCAAAAGGGTTTCACTTACATTTCCAGCAGATACCAAATAGAAATACATACCCCAACTTCATCAAAATTGTACTATAAATCAAAGTCTTAACAGTGACTTCAGATGTTTTTATATCAATGATATGCACGGATCAGCACATCCATGTCACTCATCCTATTATTTTGGAAAGTTATTCTGCCTTACCACTTGTTATGGCTGGGCTGTGTGCAGTCATGCATAGTAGGTCCAGAGTAAGAAGCCAGGAACAAAAGCCAGGGTCAGAGCCAGAGTCAGAAGTCAGGAACCAAAGAAAGGTGAAGGAGCAGAGTCTGTGATTGCAGCCCACTGGGGATCCATGTAGTTTCACAGACAACTTCCTGGACCTGAAAGCACTGCCAGTCAGGCCCTCTGTGGGCAGCACATCCTGTGGTGTTTGGGCCCATGTGGCTCAAAGCCCAGCAATGAGTGTTCTGCCTAGCTGTTGGGTGTCCGTATGGATGCGGCAGTTGCTTATGGACCAGCAGACTCAGTTTCCAGACCCACAGATCCTTGCACCTCTCTCTGGCCCCAGTTCAGGGAAAGCTACAGAGGATATGTAGTGAGGCTCTTGTAGTGTTTGTCCTCCGTTAGAAATGAGTAATTGCACCACACCTAATTTACCACCACATTAAAATTTGTCAGGTTCCGCTTCCTGTACTTATTTTCCATCACAATTTTAAAAAGTGATGCTCTCTAGACAAACACTACTGATTTTCTAGGAATCAGCACATGAGGCCAAAGGATAGGTCCCAGAGTTTTTTAGATTTCTTGCAAAAAGGGGGACCAAGAAAACTCAGGAAATCTAATTAAAAAAACCACACACACAAAAAGGGATGATCTTAAAATTCTTATTATAGCTGGGGGAAATTCTTCTGCAAAAATACAGATTCACCAACATCAAAACATTTAACAAATTTGAATCAACTTTGCTGGATTGTTTCCGTGAAAAAAAGAAAATTAAATACTTTGCTTTCACATCTTTTCATCAAATGTTTTGATTTTTTGGTTCAAAACAACTTTTTGTTTCAAAAGTTTGGTAGGGGTTTTTTTCTATCAAAACATTTTAAAATACTCAAAATTGAACCATAGTGTTTTGTTTCGGATCAAAACTATTTTACATTTTTGCATCAACCACAAATATTTTTTTCTGTTTTTCTTTTAATTGATAGCAAACTGAAAAAAAATCCCTTATCTGCATAGCTCTTATTCTTATTTTCTCTGTACCAATTCATTTTTCATCAAATCACCATTACCACACTCCAACAGTACTCAAGGTTTATAGTCTATGTTTTAGTTTTTGCCATTTCAACATGCTTTTGACAAAACAAAGGTTTAAAGCTCCTGTTAAAACTGAACTCTGCAATACAATCTTAACAACAGTGCTGCTACTAGGAGCAAAAGTAGGGTATGAGCTTTTCTGACTGTTAGGAGATAAGGTTTTATGATAATACAGATATAAAAGATTAATTTTTTTAATTCAACAGAATCTCCTTAGATAGTTCGGGAATTCAGATAGAATGAATGTGCTAGCAAGTCAAGAAAGCAAATCATATTCGGTCAATTGACAATTGAACTTCCAGCTGTTTTAAAAAATTGTACAGCTTCTAAAAGATCATTTTGTACATTTATAAAAACAGAATAGTTATGGCCTCAATTCAACAAGGTACTTTAGCAATTCCCTAAGGTACCTTAGCTACAGTTATATCTATAATATCATGAGTCCTCCCAACTAGGAGACAGGGATACTTGGCCTTAAAAATGCTGTTTTCTACTAGGATGACCAGATAGCAAGTGTGAAAAATCAGGATAGGGTGTGGGGGGTAATAGGTGCCTATGTAAAAAAAAGCCCCAAATATCAGGACTGTCCCTATAAAATTGGGACATCTGGTCACCCTATTTTCTACATACACTTTTTATAACATTAGATTCTTTATGGGACTCTACCCCTGTTCTTCTTCTAAAGACTGTATCTTTTCCTCAACGGTTAGAGGGGCTGAAGAAAAGTTTGTGGAACTCCAGAGGTGAAAGTAAGCTGGTACGGTCTGGTACAGCATACCCGCAAGAACCGGTACACAGCCAAGAGTACCAGGAGGGGTCAGTTTCCCCAGGTGGACAATTTAAAAGGGGCCTGGGCTCCCAGCAGTGGCCAGAGCCCCTGGTCCTTTATATCACTGCCAGAGCCCCGCTGCTGGAGCCCTGGGGTAGCAGCAGCGGTCGGGAGCCCTGGGGCTCCGGCAGCAATTTAAAGGGCCTGGGGCTCCTGGCCGTGGCCAGACCCCTGGCCCTTTAAATCAACACCAAAGACCCGCTGCCGGAGCCCTGGGGTAGCGGCGGTGGCCAGGAGCCCCGGGCCTTTTAAATTGCTGCCAGAGCCTCGGGGCTCCCAGCCACCACTGCAGCTACCACTACCTTGGGGCTCTGGTGGTGATTTAAAGAGTCCAGGACTCCCGGCCGCTGCTACCGAAGCCGGAGCCCCTGGCCCTTTAAGTCGCCGCCAGAGCCCCGAGTTAGCAGCAGCGATTTAAAGGGCCTGGGGACTTAAAGGCCCCGCCCCTTCTGCATGAGTCCCCGCCCCTTCTGCATGAGGGGGCCTCCCCCCCTGCCTGCTAAGGACCCCGGCCCTGAGTACCGGTAGGTCCCTTAAGTTACTTTCACCCCTGTGGAACTCCAAAACACTTGTGCAGGCTCAATGACATGATTAATTCCCAGCTCAAGGAAAACAAAATAATGCCATACAAGATAGATGAACTTGGTAATAATTAGAAATGTAAGAATTGTTGATCTTCCTCAGACTGTTGATTCCAAAGGATGTTTTATTTGTGGAACTGCAGCAAATCTTGGGTGCATACATACAACGACATCGTAGGCATTGATAGTAATTATACCAGAAACATTCTTCTCCCAAAACCACAAGTCTCTACCACTAGAGCAGAAGGCGCCATTAGGGCACGGCTACACTAGAGAGTTTACATCAGTGCAGACGCACCTCTCTAGCTCTCTAATGTAGCTACTCTAAGCCAACAGGAGAGAGCTCTTCTGTCAGAATAACTACTCCAGCTCCTGTGAGCAGCAGAAGCTATGTCAGCGGGAGGTCCTCTCCTGCAGACATAGTGCTGCCCACACCAGTGCTTCTATTGGTGTAATATGTCGCTCAGGGGAGTGATTTATTCACCCCCGAGTGACATCAGTCATGCTGACATAAGCTGTAGTGTAGACAGCAGCAACCTGTTAAAGTCACAGGAGACACACTAAAACAGTTATCACATAATCCCCTCTAGACTGCCATTTTGTAACATATTGTGGCTGCATATCTATAGGCAACATGGTCATCAGCAGGGATTGAACCCCAAAGCAAGACACGTAAGCTAAAGGAAAACTATTTATGAGATGTCTGGGCGCTCCCTTTGTGCCCAGCAAAAACTGATCATTCTTGCCTTCCTGACTCCCAATCGGCCAGAGAAAAGGCATCACTCCCACTAAGCTGCTGATGCCTCCCCATATAGCACATGCCCAATCCTCTGACTTGATGAGGGTATCACAGTGTGTGACTCTGCCCTGGGGCTGCATTGTGTAGCTGTGGAACTGATGAAGATGTTCCCCTCAAAATCTGAATAGGAACTCTGTTCAGTTCCACGCCAAGGGGCAAGACAGAGCTAGAATTTCAGCCACTATGAATGAGGTCTGAGCTTATTTATATATTTGACAAATATGTAATTACATACACTTTGGTACCCCTGACTGTCTGGTAGGTGATGCTGCAGGGATTTAGATATTGGCTATTTCTACTATATTTCTGATCTGTCATATCAGTTGTTAGGAACATTTGGCTCCATTTTCTGCATATGAGATGCTACTGAATACAGACTATCTCACACATAGGCTTTGCTTAGAAAAGAGCAAGATGAGAGGCCTGATTCTCACTGACACTAAGCCCTCTTTACACCACTTTGGCAAAGGAGCCTCAAAGTGGATGTAAGTTACACAAAGTAGTGTAAAATGGCCCTCATGTAACTGAGAATCGAGCCTGATTTTTTGTTTTAAATTAAACGGTGGAAATCTTTCTAATATGATATCTTACATGGAAGGGTAAGTGTCCTACTGAATAAAGCACAACATGCAGCCAACAAGAAGATGTCACTACAGGCATAAATTAGAAAATAATATGTCCACAGCAATTTATGGCCCACACAAGAAAAATACATCTTCTGAGCATCCACGAGTACCTGCACTTTTCACAACTATAAGCAACGATGAAGCTAAGAAAAATATTTAGCTTTTGGACAGCAGACGTGTCTAATATATAGTTATAACTATAAACTATACACACATGTACACACACACACAAATATACATGTATAACCATACAGTAGTAAATGGTGAGATCTGTGTAGATACACCTCTACCCTGATATAACGCTGTCCTTGGGAGCCAAAAAATCTTACCATGTTATAGGTGAAACCGCATTATATCGAA
This sequence comes from Chrysemys picta bellii, assembly GCF_011386835.1. Lineage (NCBI taxonomy): Eukaryota > Metazoa > Chordata > Testudines > Emydidae > Chrysemys > Chrysemys picta. The sequence goes on along the minus strand of NC_088795.1, from coordinate 72,040,583 downwards.
ATTGCTTTGATTCACCAGAGTGCGCAGCCCTGCCCCCTCTCCCCCCCCCCCCCCCCCCCCGGAGCGCTGCTTTACCACGTTATATCTGAATTCGTGTTATATCAGGTCGTGTTATATCGGGGTAGAGGTGTAGTAAAGTGAGCCATATGTTATGTACCATTAGCTGTCTCACCTGTTCTCTCTGGACAGGATTTTCAGAAGTGCTCAGTGTTGGCCTTATTCTGCTCCAGCTGATCTCACAGGTAAAACTTCAATGGGAGCAGAGCTGGACAAATGTTGAATACTTTGGAAAATCCCACTTTCCATCTCCACTGTCACTACTGTTTTCACATTTCAAACCCCTGGGAAGTTTCAAACAGCCACCATTAAAAAAATGGTCAGAAAAATGTTTACTCCGCCCACAAATGGAGAATTTCCCTGCAAATGATTGCCTGGCCTGAGGCCCAGGATGGCCAGAATTCAGTCCTATACCAGTGGCTCTCCAGACGTAGATCTCTGTAACACTACTAATTTCTTCAACACGTGTGGTATACACAAAATACATGATGCATTCCTAAAGTTTTAACACTTGTTTGGCTTGATCTGTAAAATACTCTCATGGCTTCGCCCTTCCCTAGTGATACCCTAAAGTCATACCTATAAAACCTTTAGACTACAGCACACACATTGTGTACCTGATTGCAGAGCTGTATATCACAAAAACTATGTTAAAAGAATATTAAGGTTGCAAAGTCAAACACTTAAAATTTAGGAAATGCCAGAAATAAGGCTGCCTTTGCCATCTTAATTCAGACCCCTTATGCATATGCATCATGAGATAATTTACAACTGCTACTGTTAAAAATTATCATCTTCTATGTGGACCAACACTAGACCTGGATGGGACACTTTGCCAGTGGTTTTCACAAGTATTTTTTGACAACAGAGGAATGGTGATACTCCAGTATCTTGTGTTCCATTCCAGCCTCTGCAGAGGACTGTGCTCTAGTGGGCACAGACTTTGTCCAATGCCCCCAAAATTGACTCCTTCTATCCTGTCCTCTCCTTCTTGCCCCCAACTCCACTTCCCACTTCTAGTCCCAGTCTTCTTGTCCAACCATCCCAATTCCTCAGCCTTGCCCCCGGTTCCTTTTTTTCTCATCTCCTTGACCAACCAGTCCCAATTGCCCACATTCCAGTTCCTCATCTGATCTTTCTCTCTCTCCACCCTGGCCTCCAATCACATGCAACCACATTCCCCATCCCAAATGACTTGCAGACCCAGTCTCCCTCCCTGGACTCCTTGTTCAAACTCAGTACCCCCCCAGCTCTTTGTCCCAATCTCTTGGCCTGGCCAATCCCAGCTCTCCCCCAGCACCCCGGTTCTTTGTCAGATCTGTCTTCCCTGCTCCACCACCTCCTTCTACCTGCCCCATTGGTTCTCAGTTCCAGTCTCCTTGCCCAGCCAGTCCCAGATTCCACCCCCAGCTTCCCATCCTAGTTTCCTTGCACACATAGTCCCAGTATCCCCCACCCTAACTCCCAGAACCAGTTTTCCTCTCCCCCTCAACGAGTGTCCAGTCTGTCCCCAACACCCCCTTTGTCCCAACCTACTCCCCTACCAAATCAGACCCGTTCTCCTTCAGCATTTGAATCAGGCAGCTTCCTCCGCCACACTCGCTGAGGCCAGCAGCAGGCCATTGAGAGCACAGGTGAGACAGGCTCCCTGCTCTCAGTTCTAGTGCCAGGCCCCTTGCCAGCCTGCAGCAGCCTGCAGCAGCCCAGAACTACAATTCTAGAGAAAATCTTGTTCAGTCCTATGTTGGAACATGCCCAATACACACAGAATCTTCAGGGACTTTGTCTGTGAAGTGCCAGCTAGTCTCTACTGAGTGTATGAGAACTGCAATTTTTCAAATGCTTACAGTTTGGCCAAATTTGGGCAGATTTCCATAGGAACATTAAAAGGCCCATCCCTAACATAAAAGCCATCCCTCTGCCAAATTTCCAGGGCCTACTTGAAAGGATGGGGGTACTAGATCTTCTCAAAGAAAAGCATGTCAGAATTTGTTAACAGAGGCAAAACAACATTTTTCTCTAGCCTGTTTTTTTGGAAATGGCTGAGACATTTTGGCTGCATTTTTTCAGAATAATTAAGCACCAGGCAGATGCCCAGCATGGACAATTTCAGCCAAAATAGTTAAAGTTTGGAAAAGCTATAGGTAACTGAAATGAGGATCTTATAATGGGAAGTCTCAGGCAACCTTAATTATAGGCAGTGCTACCAGACCCATGTATAATATATAGGTTATATAGTTTTAAAAACACCTTTCAGGGAGAGTTAAGATCACAAGGGACTCACAAACTGACCCCAGTAAGATTTGGTTCACGTTGGTTGACAGTGACACAAACCCCTGCTTGTTTGCACTCTCTTTTTTCCTAACTTATGATTAGTTGTACAAGCTTATATTGACAGCAACAGAACATATACACACAAGAAAACAGTGTGTAAGCAAAGCATGGTTGTACACCATGTTGTGCACCATCCGATATGGTCACTTGCAAAAGGCCAAAGCTGGCAACAAACATTACACTAAGTTCCAACCCAGGAACCCTAGAACCAGATTTACACAGTCCCCCTCCTTGCTGCTGTTTCCCTGGCCTTCTCCCTACCCTGCTTTCTCAGGCTGTCTTTCCCCACAACTCCTCTGGGGTTGACCATGCTTTCATTTCTAAGACCCTGTCCTTTGGGTTTTCCTCCTCCCCACCTCTCTGATCCCAGACAGTGACTGCAGACTCTCCCCCTTGCAGCCCCCTGCTATTACAAACTTTCTTTATATTCCTTTCCCAGCTGGGCTTTATCAGAAATTGGTATTTATAAATCCAAGGACCTCCTGTCAGGTACAATTGTGAAGGTTAATTGGCCCCTTCTGGCTATCTTAACCCCTTCAAGGCTAGTGTGGGGTAAACATGCCATCATAATCATATGATGTATATTTTGAAGAATAAAAACAAAGATGTGATTGGACACAACTTCCCCAGTTGGGCCCTATCAATTTCTCAATACATCTATTCTGATCAATTCCTGTCACTGAACCCATCGTCCCATTGTATAAGCAGTCATCTCATCCACAATTAAAAATTCATGACAAATCACGCCATCCATTCATAGTATACAGTGAGAGTCCTTCATTTACTGTAAAAAGTGCTGTACAAATACATCCATAAACATACTATATGCTTTCTTCCATTGGTCCATGCAATTCCATAATGTGGGAGCACAAAGCATCCCTGGTTTGTGTTGCCTGTGTGCATCCTGCTCCAGCTGTGACAGGTGCACTTTCTGGCTGAGTGTACTGGTTCAGCAATCCCTTGTGGTCATAGGTCTATTCGGGGGGAAAAGGTTCACCTTTGGATTCACTAAGATGGTGAAGAGCACAGCAAGCCACAGTAACATGGGCAGCCCTGGTGACACTGCAATCCAAATAGTTCTGCAAACAGCCAGCAGGATTTCAATCTGCAAAATGTACATTCAACTACCATTCTACACCTACCGAGAGTGTAATTTAACCTTCTTTTGCCACGGCCTCTGAGATCTGGATAAGGTTTCATAAGCCAAGGCAAAAAGGGGTACATGCAAGTTCCCCTAGAACAATGGGGACAGTTACTCCATTTCTGACAAGGTCATTTGGTGGGAATAGTGTCCTGGTAGGTCCATGAAGGTAGATTGCTGATCAATAGAAAACCCTGGCATCATTAACTTTGCCAGTGCAGCCCACGTCAGCATCCATACATTGATCTCTGTGGTCCACAAGGGCCTGCATAACAATGGAATAGTATCCTTTGCAGTTTGTGTACTCATGTGCAATGGCAGTCAACAAAGCAAACAGAATGTTGGGAATCATTAAGAAAGGGATAGACAATAAGACAGAAAATATATTGCCTCTATATAAATCCATGGTACGTGCACACCTTGAATACTCTTCCACAGAAACACTGTCCCCACAGCAGAACTAAGTGATTTCAGCTGTAGTGGTCACTTAACAAAACAAAAGACTATATATGGAGCCTAATCAGCTCTGTCTTTAAACAGTGGTTCTAGCAGGTTCCTGATCACTCTAGTGCAGCCCCTTCTCTGGTCACTCAGGGAACAGAAAACTACTCATCCAGTGACCAGTATATTTGCCCTCTACCAGACTCCTGTACCCCACTGGTCTGGGTCTGTCACAATACATACAAAATGATGGGGTCTAAATTAGCCGTTAATACTCAAGAAAGAGATGCTGGAGTCATTGTGGATGGTTCTATGAAAATATCCACTCAATGTGCAATGGCAGTCAACAAAGCAAACAGAATGTTGGGAATCATTAAGAAAGGGATAGACAATAAGACAGAAAATATATTGCCTCTATATAAATCCATGGTACGTGCACACCTTGAATACTGTGTGCCGATCTGGTCACCCCATCCCAAAACAGATATATTGGAATTGGAAAAGGTACAGAGATGGGCAACTAAAATGATTAGAGGTATGGAACAGGAGGTGAGATTAAAATGACTGGGAATTTTCAGCTTAGAAAAGAGACAACTAAGGGGGGATAGGATAGAGGTCTATAAAATCTTGACTGGTGTGAAGAAAGTGAATAAGGAAATGTTATTTAATCCTTCACATAACACAAGAACTAGCAGTCACCCAATGAAATTAATAGACAGCAGGTTTAAAAAAAACAAGGAAGTACTTCTTCACATAACATAAAATCAACCTGTGGAACTCTTTGCCAGGGGATGCTGTGAAGACCAAAATTATAACAGGATTTAAAAAAAGAACTAGATAAATTCCTGAAGAATAGCTCCATCAGTGGCTATTAGCCAGGATGGGGAGGGATGCAACACCATGCTCTGAGTGTCCCTAGCCCGTTTGCCAGAAGCTGGGAATGGGCAACAGGGGATGGATTACTTCATGATTACCTGTTCTGTTCATTCCCTCTGAAGCACCTGGCCTTGACCACTGTCAGAAGACAGGATACTGGGCCATATGGACCATTGGTCTGATCCAGCATGGCCATTCTTATGTAAAAATTAATTATAATAATAAAAATGTTTAGTACAGAAACTCCCCAACATAATGACCTCTCAAGATAGCAACGACGTGAGATAACAACCTTGGCAAATAATGCATTTTAAAAATCTTGGCCTACTAGGAAACACATTTATATAAATTTCCATTCCGAGTCACAAATCTATCATTCTGGAGCAAAGTCACTAAAATATAGTCCAACAAACAAATGTTTATTTAACGTGCCCCTCACTTTTCCCTCCAGCGCACCCCACTCACGGGTGTTGTCCTTGGTCAGTGGAGACTCAGAGTTCAGAGGTGCTTTTATGTGAATACAGACACCTCCCAGGTGGGGGGCAAGAAGGCACCTTGCTTGTTCCTCCAGCTGCTCACTGTTCACTCTGGCCACTGTTGTTAGTTGTGCCACTGTTCACTCCACCGTTCTGTTGCCAATGGTCCCGCACAGTCACCTTCTGCTGCCACCTGCCACTGTGACCTCTGCGAGTTGGTCTCCTGAGGTTCCACCCAGCTCTCAGTGATTTCAGCTGAGCTCTCAGTGGGGGAACCTCGCTGCTAGTGCAATCTGAGCTGTCTCTTCCACAGAAACACTGTCCCCACAGCAGAACTAAGTGATTTCAGCTGTAGTGGTCACTTAACAAAACAAAAGACTATATATGGAGCCTAATCAGCTCTGTCTTTAAACAGTGGAGAGGGGCCAGTCAAATAGTACTTGTGACTCAGACAGACCATCAAGCAAAACACCTGTCCCCACCCTCTCTCTTGATGCCCTCAATCAGCACAGGCTAAGGACAGTTCTACTGCACTTTACTCGTACAATAAGAACAACAACATTTCATTACCCCGCACATTCAACTGATTTGTAACCCAACCCCAGCCAAAGTCTATCACTTGGGCAACACAGCTTTGTTTGCTGGATACCTAGGTAGATTAGGTGTGAATGTAAATACAATCTGGTCTTGAAGCCGGGGAGGAGGGGGTAAGGGGGATGTAGGGAAATCACTGACCCCAGCTCAGTTTGGAAACCACATTCTCTCAAGACCAGCAATTATTTCAAGAATATTGTTTATGCCTAGCACCTTTGGATAAATCACACACGTGATTGCCCCACAAACCTCCACTGCCACTTTACCCACAGTTGACTTTCCAAAACCAAACTGGTTAGCAATGTAGAAGTCTGAGGTAGCCAGTTCCCAGATGATTATAGCAACGCACGTCTCAACTGGCATGGCCACACGCATGCGTGTGTTGTAACACTGGAGGGTCAGGGTAAGCAGTGCACAAAGCTCCAGAAGTGAAACTTTCTTCATGTGAAAGCCCTGGAGCACTGCTGGTCATCCCAGGTCTGCTTGATGATGTGTTCCCACCAGTCTGTGCTTGTGGCCCTGCTCCAGTCTATCTAGAATATATCAGCTGTTACACAAAGAATCATGAACAGTAGACAGCTTGAGTTTGACATATCTAGGTCATCCTCATCCTCCTCTGACAGGTACCTTCCGTAGGCCAGAAAACAACACCGAAACGTCCACCAGCATTTCATGGATGCTCTGCCTGTTTCCTGAAATAGGAGTGAAAGCCTATGCAAGACAAGTTATTGAAATAGTGATTCTTCCCTGTTGCAGGCTCCGGCTACCGGGAGTGTATAGACCCAAAAGGCAGCTGAGCAGGCTGTGTTGGTGAGCTGAGAAAACTTCCTGTAAAGTGCTGCGGGATGGACAGTCAGGTTTTCCTACAGTGCATCACAAACCTGCAGCTAGAGCAGCTACAGCTAGGAAGCACACTAGGAAGCGTGGGATAGGCTGGTTTGACTCTACACTGCATAGTGCAGTGCAGATGCCTGAGCACAAGTGTGAGACCCAAGCCTGGGTTTACGAACACTGAGCCTGTAGGCTCTAGTACCAAAGACCCTGGGCATATATTGCAGTATAGACATGCCCAAAGATTCAATGCATCCCTAAAATTTCTCAAGGTACTGCTGCTGTACATGGCCCCAATGCAGGGCTGGTCTATAAGGCATGACTACACACTTACTCACTGATTTGTAACATTCAGTAATTCACAAGTCTCTCCATTCTTAGTGCAGAAGTGTGATGTTCTACAGTGTATTCTTTATATAATATATACTTATATATAGTATTGTTCTTGTATGTTATATGTTCTTGTAAAACACATAGTTCACCAAATTACATTCCAATTGATTACTTTGCTATTTCTTTCTGGCTTCTTCACAAACTGGAGGCACTTTTCATGCAAATAGTATATAGACCTTCTTCTTCTGTTTTTCAATTACTTTGTGAGCACTTTATTTCAGACTGCTCTGAATGAATTTCAAGAGGGTAGTAAGCAGGTTTCCTGTGGCCAATAGATGTGTGAGTCCCGCAACATGTCCACAAATCAGTGTAAATTCTTAAAGACTCTTCAGACTCATTTCATAGGTTGCTAGTCAATGTATCACAGAAGTAAGGAACAGACACAGGTTTAACATCCCTAGGGACTGTTGTTTGACTATGTGTGCACAAAATAAATAAAATGCTTTGAATGCCTATGTCAGGTTGTGTTTTTTATTAACTGTGTTTGTCATGTGAAGATGCTATTTGCCTGTCAGATAAACCATATTTTCTTCACTTAAGCTTCGTGTAATGTATTCATTAATTTTTTGGAGGAGGGGGATTGTGGGAGACTACTACAATACACAAAGATTAGAAATCTGTCAGAGGATTTATTTTGTTAAAAACATGAACCTCCAACAATAAACTGAATAACACTTATTGTCAAGCTTCTCTCAAACACTACTGTACTGAGCAGTTTGGAACTGTTATGTTAGTTGATAGAAAGCGATTAGTCAACATGAAAGGTGAAAATATACATTTCATTGAAGATAAAGGATACACCGAAACTAGACTATGTTGGTTTAACCATCAATGATAGCAAAAACAAGGCTCTTGTCCCTTTAAATTACAGCTTCTTGATACAATATATTGAAGCATTTAATCTCTTGCAGTATCTACTTTATTCCAGTTTCCTCTTGGGGACGCTGGCATAACACTGACATTTCAGTCTAAATCTAGTGCTGATTGTTGAGCTGTGAACTCTATGCATTTTTACAGATAGCATGCCGTATCCTGAATTGTCCCCTCTTGGCAAACAAGGATTTTTTTTAGCCACATTCGTTTACAACATGTGGGTCAAGCTTATAAAATGCAAACCTTAAACTGGCAGTCTGCAGCAACTGTGCATAGCACAGTAATAACAGGAAAGTATGTAATGCAGTTTAGCCGTTGGAAATGAGGAAATCCAGTAAAATGTGACTTACCAGCTCACCAGAGACCTTCAGCAATTATTCTTCTGACCACCAGTGGTCTATAGAATGCAATGAAGAACCACCGGTCTATTGTATATAACATCCTAAAGATGAAATTATGGAAGAACATGCCAATCTCTTTTGGCGACTATGGTACCACCAAATGTGACCCGATCTGTTCTGAACACATCATTCTGTGTGCCCTTTGGATTACATTGTGGACAGTGATGGAGTACAAAAAGATAGAATCAATCTTCTTAACATGACATCCTGTTAGAGATATTGCTTAGGGATTCTGGTGGTTTTGGTTTAAGCTTATTGGTGAAAAGCCATCTTTAAAAAAGTCTTTGGAGCCATTCTGACCCTTGTCTTTTGGCACCAAGAGGATGAAAAGAGGAGTGGAGACAAAATGGCCTCAACCCCACTTTCCCAAGTGCTGCTCAGTGTAAGTGCTGCAGGGTTGTGAATTGGCCTGTCTGAGAGAAGGGTCAGTTAGAGGACTAGGTTGAGAGGACAGACACTATACTTAGTATCATCCCTTGGCAAACAGTTCCAGCATAAACTCCCATTCTATACCTAAGTTCTCCAGCCACCTTCCTTGAGAGACTAATAGATGGCAGGTATGGGTGGGAAGTCAAGGACAATATGAGCTCTGAAAGCCCTGTACTACCAAGGATTCTTTGAAGAACAGGATATGAGTGTAGATACCTGAAATACTACAAGATTTTCCTATGGATCTCGACTCATCCCTATGATTCCATAACTATGTCCCTCCCTGGTGCAGTCCTGTAAACTTCTGCTCCCTAAGAGAAGGATGAGTCAGGAACCCCATGCAGTTTCCCATAGTGAAAGTATATTTGTGTCTATACCGTTCTTTACATTTTCTGGGTGGAGGGTTCTTGGGAGAGGATGATTTAATCCTTGCTTTTTGTTTTATTTTTTCATCCTGTTCTCCCCAAAGTGCCTAAAGACTTTGAATACCTTGTAGCAGGAATGCAAGGTTTCAATAAATATATTATCTGGCTTCAGAGAGAAGCCCAAGAAGAACTAGAAACAAACAGCCTTATAAAACTAATCATTAAACCCATTTTACTTAGTCCCACCACACTACAGTTCAACCACCAGAGGATGTCATTAATTAGAGAATAGCAAGAGCAGAGCAATGCACCGCCCCTTGATGAACTTCACCAAGTAAATCTATTAGGTAAGGCTCTTGGTTCTATAAAACCCCCTCAAAATTATTCACTCATATCAGTAATAATTATTAAGAATAATAGTAACAATTTGCTATAATGCTTCCTTCAAGACAACTGCAACAGCCAAATGTGTGTGTGGCAAATATTCTCCTTGCTGCTACTGCAATCTTGGAAAGGCTAATCCCTTGACGAGCTCAGATGTATACATGTATATAGTTAGTGCAGATATAAACATACGCACACAACCCACCAGCTAGGCAGGGCTCACTCCTGCAAGGTATGAGTGCCCCCAATGCTCCTTGACTCTAATAGGCATTGAGGCCACACAGCACCTTGCAGGATCAGGATCTCATAAGGCTGGCACTCTGGAAAATGGCAGTGTATTAAAGGTCTTAAAGTTTGATGTTTAGCCATAATAAAAAAGCATAGGATCCCAACACACTGCTGCTCAGGTAAATAATTTCAGATGAAATTCTTAACAGTAGCAAAACATCCCCAACCGAGTATGCTCAGGTATGTCATCGCAGATCCTGCAAGACTCCTTGCGAAGCACTAACTAATTCCTGGTGAAGCATTAAGCATCCTCCACTGATTTCAGTGGGAGCGGAGGTCACGCAGCACTTCTTAGTAATGCTCAGCAACCTACAGAATTGAACCCTCTACGAGTACAAATGAGCTAAGAATTGCATTTTAGTTTTTATAGCAATTGAGGAACATAGTCTATGTGGTACTATCAGTCTTGTATTAATGTGCACCACTGGGACTTTTTAATTTACCTTGATGTTACCAAGCATTAGGTCCAATCGTTACACCATCTCAGTACTGAAAACATGAGTTGATTTTAGTCTTAACTGAAAGATGGGGCTTTCATGTCACCAGGGAACTCATTATAAGGACAAACTTCCTGCAGTTAAAGTTACTGCTTTAATTAGACACAAAACCAGCATACAGGGGAAAAATAAGTTGGGGTCGGGGCAAGTAATCTGATGACATTGAACTTTTCTTATAAAACCATATTAATAACCTCAATTACTGAAACACCGAGGCATCATAGGTCTGACAGCTAAGAGACAGCATCATGGCAAACCACAAATGTGTGCCTCAGCACGCCTGCTTTTCTGACAGCTAGGGGCAATCTGAAAGGGAAAGGCATCCACTGGCTCAGGGCTGTAATTTCACTAAGACTGAAAGATTTATATGATATTTTTCTCCTCCAAAACTTAAACAAAACATTTCTCTGTGATGAAATAATAGTAGTAAATATCAGAGCCAATTTGGAAGGCTTCAAGGTCCAAAAAAGTGATGAATTCCCTCTAGTGCAGCTAGTTTTCTGCCTACTTGTTCATGATTAATTCTACAACGTTTTATATATTTATACTCTTCCTCTCCTGAAATCCTATAATTCACCATTCGGACACTCAAATGTTCATTAAAATTCATAAAGACATGAATTCCATCTCACTAGGGAAGAGACACATACAGTGCTCGAGTTAAGTGTCCTTTCCCCTCCCGCTCCCACACACTATAACTGGGCCTACAGCTTCTTCAGCCAACCCTGAAAATATTAGCAAACATTTATCTTGTCATGCTACACACAGTGGCATTCACCGCTTGCTCTCCCATTCATCTTTCACCTTATGAATATCGATACTCCTAACAAAATAACTATTAATGGCCTGGTTCTGAAAACCTTTCTCACAAGTAGTCCCTGAGTAAGTGCTACACAGCATGAAATGGATCCAGATCCAGGGCATGACTGATTTGGACTACATGGCCACACAGGCATACATGGGAGTAAGAACACCTCTTACATCTTTGCACAGGCTATCTGGATCTTCGGTCCAGTCACATAGGAGCTATCAGGTGCCATGTGCCCATTACTCTCACACTCACTGGAATAGTTGGGTGGGGAGGGCTGGGTAATGAATCCAGTCTTGGCTTCTCCCCACTAATACTCCAGTCAGAGGACCTGAGCTGCTGTGTGTGGGGATGTCATAATTTGTAGCTGCTATATGCCAGCAGCAAATCATTACTCCCTTTCCCTAGGGTTACCATACGTCCTCTTTTTCCCGGACATGTCCGGCTTTTCGGCCGTCCGGGGGGAATTGCCAAAAAGCCGAACATGTCCGGGAAAATGGCGGCTCTGCTCCTCCCCGACTCTTCGGCTCTGTTTAAGAGCCGAGCTGCCCGAGCGCTATGGGCTTCAGGCAGCCCCCTTGCCTCCGGACCCCAGCCGCCAGCCGGGCACTTCCCTTCCCGGGGTCCGGCGGCTGGGGTCCGGAGGCAAGGGGGCTGCCGGTAGCGCTGGGGCAGCTCGGCTCTTAAACAGAGCCGAAGAGTCAGGGGAGGAGCAGAGCCGCGGAGGCTCTGCTCCTCCCCTGACTCTTCGGCTCTGTTTAAGAGCCGGGCATGGGGGCTGCCCGAAGCCGGTAGCGCTCGGGCAGCCCGGCTCTTAAACAGAGCCGGGCTGCCCGAGCGCTACCAGCTTCGGGCAGCCCCCATGCCTCCGGACCCTGCACCGCCAGAGCCCGGGAGGGGAAGTGCCTGGCTGGGGGCGCAGGGTCCGGAGGCAAGGGGGCTGCCCGAAGCCCAAGCGCTACCGGCTTCACGGTTTGCCGGGCAGCCTCCAGACCCTGCGCCCCCGGCTGGGCGCTTCCCCTCCCGGGCTCCAGCTGCGCTGGGGAAGCGCCAGCCGGGGGCGCAGGGTCTGGGGGCTGCCTGGCAAACCGTGAAGCCGGTAGCGCTCGGGCAGCCCTTTCCCCGTGGCTGGGAGTGGGAGGGGGAGGGGGCGGAGTTAGGGCAGGGAAGGGGCGGAGTTGGGCAAGGCTAGGGGTGGGGAAATGGGCGGGGCCAGGGCCCGTGGAGGGTCCTCTTTTTTTATTTAATAGATATGGTAACCCTACTTTCCCTCAGAGTAAGGGGGAAGGAGACAAGGACTGTGCCCCAGAGGAATGCCAGAAGCACAATGCCTCTAACACAGTAGTTCCCAAACCAGGGTTCGTGAAACCCTGGGGGTTTGCAAAATGTTACAAGGGGTTCTCAGGAAAAAATCCCTATTGGTGGCCAAAGCTCTTCCTAGGGACCCCAGGCAGCATGGGGTTAACAGCTCAGAGCCCCTGGACTTCCAAGGGCTAAGCAGATCAAAGCAAGCATATCTATCACACTGAGGAGATTTAAACTTCAAGACTCCTTATAAGAAATGGAAAGGGAGGTGGATATTTTCTGCTGTTTTTAAAATTAAATAGGACGCTATTACTGTTTTTAAAATTATTATGAAGAACAAGTTTGAGCTTTGTTGTAACATGCGTTGTTTGCCTGGACTGCCCAAGACCTGACTGCTTGTGTAGGAGGAACTCTTTGAGTTGGCTTCTTAAATACCTTCATGCTGTTTCACATCTGATACTCCTTGATGAAACATAGGAGCCTTGGCTTATAACAGGCTTATTCAAAGTGATACAAGCTACAAAAGTGAGATCTTGGAAGAGTGTTGTCATTTTCATAATGTAATAAAAATATTGTAATGATAAATAATAATTAATAATAAATAGTGTGTAATAAGCATGTCATAAAAACAAATTTTATATTTCCAAGCTCACTGCTTTTATAATTTATACTCAGGTGAAGGAGAAAATCCCTGGAAATATTCATTTTTAGGAAGGGGTTCACAAGACGTGACATTTTAGTGAAAGGGGTTCACAAGTTGTTAAAGTTTGGGAACAACTGTGCTATCTACTCCTGAGCAGGTGCAGTTTACACAGCACTGTCTGCTCTGCGCCGAATGGCATCATGTAACCCTAAGCATTTATTGAAGAACTTTAATAGGATTTTTATATCATTCTTATATTGTGAAAGACTAACATTCCAGATAAATACCAGGTTTAAAATATGTTACAATACTGAAATATTGTTCAACTGTAAAGCAACATGTTCTTTGCTGTTTTGTGTTACATCTGCTTATGCCACTTGACTGTGAGACTGTGGCATGCTCTTCTTCAAAGCAGGACCCTGGAACCCCCATATTCACCACTGTCATATTATTATGATATGTCTTCTACAAAATATGCCTTGTGAGGTATCATTTTAAAAGTCTTTATCTGTTTAACATGAATATCCTGTTGGATTCTGTGTGCTGTCATTGTATGTGAAGTTATGAAGTTTTGCTATGTGTGTGTTACTGAAATATGTTGTGAGGTTGGGAGCACACATAACCAGCCTTTCAGGTACAACAATGGAGTAGCCAGATATGCTGATAGCCCATTAAAGGGAATCCAGTTTCCCAGCAGCCATCCCAGAAAACTTCTCAGAGAGAGCACCTAGAGAACGAAGACTGCTTGACCAATTCAGGCAGACCGCACATCACAAGGATCAATCTTTCCAGCCAGCTGGAAGAAACTATCACTTGGCACCTCTCCACTTCAAAAAAACAAAAAACAAAACAAAAAAATCTCAACACCTGAAAGAAACATCAGGAGGACAAAGAAAGACTGAATTGGGGAGAGTGGTCCCAGGCTGGAAAAGAGCCTCAGCCTGTATTCAAGATCTGTAGCCTGCTTGTACCATCTGTCAGGATGAGACACTACTTGATTTAGATCCTGTTTAATTTGTAGAACTCAGACTGTGAATTTATTTTATTTCTTAGGTAACCAGCGGAACTCAGTTCCAGGTTGCCACCTGGGGAACCTGTCACAGAGTCCCTTTGAGTGAACGACAGTTCTTCAGCGCTCTGGAATGCAGGGAATTTGCTGCTGCTGCGGTATATAGGTAATTTCTTCCCAGTGTTCAGCAGTCAGTTTTTGAATGATTGGCCAACTATTATTTTTTTACAGCACTTCCTCTACTTACTCAAAGCCTCCTGTATCTGTGTAGATAGTTAACACTCCATTTCAGATGGAATTTGCTTCTCCTATGTAGTTTATATAAAATTGATATTCTTCAGGCATCACGAGTTTCTTTGCACACAACAGGTTCCTCCAATGGAGCTAGTTGAAAAGAAAACAGATGAGGACAAGCAAGTAAAATCAGTCTAAGGAGAGAATATTGATTCCTAGATTAAAAAAAAAGTAAAACCTTTTCTGAAAAGCTAGAAGTGTGATTTAGAAAAAATCTAAATTATACAACTGATAAATACTGAACAGAAAAACCACAATGAAAAAGCAAGACTGCTACATACTGGGCAAGTTTGCAAAGTTCTGTAATTTTGAATCATGCAAACTGAGGCGTATATTATGCCTTTAAGAGACAGAGCTCAACAGGTACGTGGGGAGGAGATGCATTGTTCATGTCTCTATATATTGATATTGTTCCCACCAATGTTATCTGAAGAACATGCCAAGACAGTACCAGGTAGCAGTGCCAAGGCATATTATGCTTGTGTAAAATATAGTGAACTTGTTCTTTCCTCTCTTACCCTAGTGTAAATCAGCAGGAACTTCACTGAAATCAATGGAGTCACAATGCTATAAAGCAGGGATAAGCAAGAAGAGAATCATA